>NC_092711.1:102153960-103353960 GCF_047496885.1 Scyliorhinus torazame | reverse complement strand
GGTCACTCCCCAGTGTGAGCATATTGGTGTGTTAGTAAATCCTTTTTGTTTTTAAAGCTCTTCTCACTGTCAGGACAGTTAAAACGTTTGTGATCAGAGTGAACAAGTTGATGTGTCTGCAGGTGGGATGACTGAATGAATCCTTTCCCACACAGGGTGCAGGAGAACGGTCTCTCCCCAGTGTGAATACGTTGATGTGTCAGCAGATCCTTTTTACATTTAAAACTCTTCTCACAGTCAGGACATGTAAACGGTCTTTTATCAGTGTGAACAAGTTGGTGAGTCACAATGTGGGATGACCGAGTGAATCCCTTCCCACACACAGGGCAGGTGAATGGCCTCTCCTCAGTATGAACTCGCTGGTGTGTCAAAAGGTTGTATGAATGGGTGAATCCCTTCCCACAAATGGAACAGGTGAACGGTCTATCCCCAGTGTGACTGCGCCGGTGAACTTCCAGTTGTGATGGGTAACTGAATCCCTTCCCACAGTCCGCACATTTCCACAGTTTCTCCGTGGTGAGGGGTCTCTCTGTCTCTCCCGGTTGAAGCTTTGTCCACACACAACAGCCGTTTAATTTCTCCCTGCAGTGAATGACGTGATACATTTTTTGAGCCTGTGTAACTGGTTAAAGCTCTCTCCACAGTCAGTTCACTGGAACACTCTCACTCGGGGAAGGGATGTATATCTCGGTGCTTTTGCAGTCGCACCGCTGAAACTGAACAGACAAATATTTCTCCTTCCAAATTCAAAGACTGATTATATTCAGCTCCTGATGAATCAAGTGACAGTCAGATTTCGATGTGATGTTTGGTTTGAGTTTTCTGTCGGCCAATCCTCCACTTCCAATATCCTGTAAAAGGAGTTTACAAAAGTCATCACTCAGTCCAGGATAGAAATTCTGAACAGACAATTCGAGTTTCTCTGGAACATTTTTTCCTCTCTTGTTCCTCCAAAGCTGTCAATCCCCGTCCCACACACTCTCCCTCCTCCCTGGGCTGAAATGCAAACCCATCTCACCATCTGCACCATTTCTTTCCTCCACTCCCAGTTTTCTCCCTCCCTCTCCTCTGCCTGGGTTCAGTTCTCCAGCTCCTGTCTGCAGACTGACAATAAAACCAATGGGTCTTATTGGGGTGTTTGGGTTCTCCCCATTGTCCCCGCACGCGGCGGCTCTCATTCAGCCTCTGGGAGCCGCACTCACTCTCACTACGCTCATCCCGGAGCAGCACTGCGCATGCTCCACACAGGGTGGGGGGGGTGGTGGGGAGGGAGGGGAGACATCCGGGGACGGGACATTCTGACGCCTGCGCGTTCTGGCTCCTGTGACGAAGATAGGGCGCATTCATACGCGCCCGGCATTCCGGGTAGCCTTATCCGCCATTATTCCATGATGTGGAGATGCCGGCGTTGGACTGGGGTGAGCACAGTACGAAGTCTTATCCATTATTCCATTACGTTCCTCAGGCTGATAAATTGTTTCCGGCACTTTTGATACAGATCGGTGTCTGTACGGAATGGGGCGGCCGCAGCGGTGTTTTTCTCTCTGATCGGTCCCTGTCATCTGTTTCGGGAGTGATATGCCGCAGGCGCCTGCGCGGCCGTCTTTCTCAGGTGCAGCAGGGCGCATGCGTGGCCGTCTTTCTCAGGTGCAGCAGGGCGCATGCGCGGCCGTCCAGGACCCGGAAGCCGGAAGAGAGAACCTTGTGAATTTCTCTCCTGGACTGAGAGTGAAATTCCTTTGTAAACTCCTTTAGAAAGAGGAGGATTTGCGAACGGGAACTTCAATCCAAACATCACATCATCATCTGACAGAGTTACTCGATTCAACAGGACCTGAATATCATTGGGAGGTAAAATGGTTTGTCTGTTCTGTCCGTCGATAAAGATTTCAGATATCAGAGTGACTGGGAAAATGTAAATGACCATTCCGGGTTAAATTTGAGACTAATTACACAGATCACATTGGGGAAGTTAAATAATTTGCTGTTGTACTCTTATGTATGCAGGTAAATTTTCAAATTACCACATTAGCATACTTGGCAGCTAAAGTGGGCAAACTGCTGACCTTGTTAATAGTGAGAGTTACTATCCCGGATTTTATCAAAGTTTGTTGTTCCTGTTGCATTTCATTCAGCTCATCGTGGCTACAAAGTAGGTATTCAGCCTAATCTCAATTTCCAGATTGTGGTCTGTAGCTTTTTAAGTTACATCAATTCAGATGTCTATCTGAATACTTTTTAAATGTTATGAGGGTTTCTGCCATCATTTCAGGCAGCATGTCACAGATCCTCACCACCCTCTAAACCTCCTAGTCCTTCCCAAAATCTCTGCCCCCTTTTATATGTATCCCTCAACCAAAGGGAATAGGACCTTCCTATCCAATCTATTTAGATCCCTCAGAATTTTTTTAAAATGTAAATTTATATATTTTTCCAATCAAGGGGCAATTTAATTTGGCCAAGCCACCTACCCTGCACATATTTGGGTTGTGGGGGTGAAACCCACACAGACAATGATAGAATGTGCAAACTCCTTACAGACTGTGACCCGGGGCCAAGATCGACCCTGGGTACCCAGCACGCAGGCACACAACCACTGTGCCACCATGATCCCCCAGAATTTTATACATTTGGAATAATCTTTATTATTGTCACAAGTAGGCTGACATTAACACTGCAATGAAATTACTATGAAAATCCCTGAGTAGTAACACTCTGGCACCTATTCGGGCTGAGAGAGAGAGTATTCAGAATGTCCAATTCACCTAACAAGCACGTCTTTCGGGACTTGTGGGAGGAAACCCATACAGACACTGGAGAACGTGCAGACTCTGCACAGACAGTGTCCCAAGTGGGAATTGAATCCCGGTACCTTGGCGCTGTGAAACAACAGTGCTAACCACTGTGCTACCGTGCCACCCATAAAACAGTTCAGCTCAATGTTCTCAGATTAAAGAAGCTGAAGTGCCCAACGTGGGTCTTGAACCCACGGCCCTGGGATTAAGACTCCCATGCTCTACCGACTGAGCTAGCCAGGCTGCTTTTCAACATTTCATTTTGGTCTCTCCTCAGGCTTTCTGTGCCAAAGAAAACAGTCCCAGTTTATCCAAACTTTCCCCAGAGCAAACATTTGTCAATTTCTGGCTGGTGTTGTTAAATCCCCTCTGTACTCTCTCTGGTGCAATCTTCCTGTGCACAGGAATCTAGCTCTGGTCATACTAGTCCTGTCCTGCCATTTATCATGTAATCCCTTGCCTTGTTTTCCCTCCAGCGTTCTTCCTCATTCCTCAAGTGTTCAATCATTTTTGTGTCACAGGTAAACTTCTTCCACGTGTTCCTACATTTACTTTCAAATCAATTTAACCAGGAGTGAAGGGCCCAGTACTGATTCCTTTGAAACCGGCACTGGAAACAGCCCTTTGATTTTCTCTATTCTTTATGGGATGTGAATGTCACGGGCAAATCAGCTTGGTTGCCCATTCCTAATTGCCCTTAAACTGAGTGGCTTGCTAGGAAATTCAGAATTAACCACATTTCAGTGAGTTGGCCAGATCAGGTAATGCCGGTGCAGACTCGATGGGCCGAATGGTCTCCTTCTGCACTGTAGATTCTATGATTAATTCCGACCTTGGGTCACTGTCTGTGTGGAGTTTGTACATTCTTTATGTGTAGATTTCCTCCGGGTGCTCTGGTTTCCTCCCACAGTCCAAAGATGTGCAGGTTAGATGGATTGACCATGCTAAATTGCCCTTAGTGTCCGAATGATTTGGGTGGGGTTACTGGGTTACAGGGATAGGGTGGAGGTGTGGGCTTAAGTAGGGTGCTCTTACCAAGGGCCGATGCAGACTCGATGTGCCGAATGGCCTCCTTCTGCACTGTAAATTCTATGATTCATTGGACATCCTGTCCCATGTGTCCAAAGCTCTGCGACTCTGTTCAGCCACATGAAATCCCAGAATAAAAATTCACAACCCTGAGTAGATGTCACCCTCAAATCAGGGGACTGCTGATGACAAGAGGGTCAGTGTGCAGCGGGGGGCATGAGCGGTCATCCTGGACCAGGACGCAGGAGGAGAGAATGTTGTGAATTTCTATCCTGGACCGACAGTGATTAATTTTGGAAACTCCTTTTACAGGGGATTCGTAGGGGAGGATTTACACACAGCAAACTCAAACCATGAGAAATATTTATCTTTCCTGAATTTTATTGCTGGACTGACCGTGATGCCTTTGTAAACTTCTTTCACAGGGGCTTGGAAAGGGATTCACAGACAGGAAACTCACAACCAATCCTCACATCAAATTTTGACAGCACCGTTTGGGTTACCAGGACCCAGAGATTATCGACCTTTGTGTGTAAGCATTGAGTTCCATATCATTATCACTCACTGTGTAAAATGTCTACCTCCTATCTCCCCTGTAGATCTTGTTCACAATCTTAAATCTGTGTCCCGTAATCCTTTTACAATCTACTGATGGGAACAGTTTAAAAAAATCTTTTGCTGGGTTTGCCGTTGTCGTTTCTGGTGCCTGGGTCGATGCCGGGTGGTCCGTCCGGTTTCATTCCTTTTTCATGTTTTTGTTGTGGTTGAATCAGCTTGGACCAGTCCATTTAGGATCCAGAACACAATTGAAGTCTCCTCCAAGAATCAATTGATCTGTATCCAGGTCTGGGATGGATTCCAACAATTATTTTTTACAAATGTTTCTATGAGATCCCCTCATTTAAAAAAAAAGATAGAGAAGCAGAATTAGACCATTCAGCCCATTGAGTTTTCGAGTTTTCTCTGCCATTCGATCATGGCTGATATGTTTCTCATCCCCATTCATCCTGTATTGTAGCTCTCTTGAAATGAATGCGAACATTGCATTTGCCTTTCTAACTGGCAACTACCCTTTATTTGTTCTTGGGATGTGGGTGTCGCTGGCTGAGCGGGCATTTGCTGCCCATCCCTAATTGGCCTTGAACTGAGTGGCTTGCTGGGCCATTTCAGAGGGGGTAGTTTGGGAGGATGTGAGGCTGAAGTGATTAAATGACAAGGGGGATAATGGTGCAAGACAAAACTGGGTGACAATGAGATAAGTAAATAAACTATTAGGACAAGAGAAGAAATAAAAGACAGGTCCAGGTGAGGTATAAATGGCAACAGAACCTTTACCAGCACCAAATGTCTGAAAATATCGGAGTGATGATTATAAACTGAAATTACTGAAATGAATGTTGTGTCTGGAAGGTCAGAAATTGCCTGATCAGGGATGAGGTTCTGTTCCTCAAGTTTCCTTTGAGCTTTATTGGAGCAGTGCAGGAGGCCGAGGACAGAGTGGGAGTGGGGCAGGGAATTAAAATATTAAATGATCAGAAGCTCAGGATTATGCTTGCAGACTGAATGGTGATGTTCCACAGTCACCAATCCAGATTTAATCTCCTCAGTGTGGGGGAGACCAAATCGTAAGCAGTGAATACACAATACTGGATAGCAAGAAATACAAGTAAATCACTGTCACCTGGAAAGTGTGTTTGGAATCCTGGATTATGGGAAGGATGGCGATGAACTGGTGGTTGTTGCATCTGTTGTGTCTGCATGGAAATGATTTACAGTGATGTTCATAACACAAGAAATGGAAGCGGGTGGAAACCATATGGCTCATCGAGCCTCTGCATTTCTCGCTGTCTGTAACCTGCTCGTTCAGGCATCATTCTGGTACACTTTCCTGTATCTTCCCCAGTCCTTCTAGATCCATCTTATGATATGGATACATTAGCTCAACAATCCTGTGCACTAATTTAGTCTGGCCTAGTGTCACCGAGCTGAAATCCAGTCTTTCACACTATTCTTAATGCCATAACTGACAGGTTAAGAGTGGAAAAAGTCAACTGTTTAGCAGTAAGGGGAAGAGGCAAATTTGTAGATGTTCCACAGTGTTACAGACTCACTGGATCTGCTTCTTTCCCATCTTATATTCAGCTAATAGTAAAATTATTAAAATACTGCAACATACAGGCATTTGGGGGCAATTGTGAGTTTGCTGCTCAGATTAGTTAAAGTCTCTATATTGTAAAATGGATCTGGAAGGATTGGAGAAGATGCAGGAAAAGATATTTAAATTATGCCTGAACTGGCAGGTTATACCTGGCAAGAGGGATTGGACAGGGTGTAAACCTTTTCTCTGGAAAAAGGAAATGAAGGATGGCCTGATCCTTTAAGATTATAAAAAGGTTTGACATGATCGACAAGTGGAAGATGTTTCCATTGGAAGAGAATAAATATGAGTTAGTCATTAGTTAATCTAATGTGCAGTTCAGAGGGAGATCACTCTCACACTTCATGTGTGCAAAGGGATTTCCTCAGTTTTCCCACCGGTTAACAACTTTAAAAGCTCAAACTATTTGACCCAATTTGACCCATCCCTAATTGCCCTTGAACTGAGTATATCTCAGAGAGAATTTTAAGAGTCAACCAGCTGACTGGATCTGGAATCACATGTAGGCCAGACCAGGTAAGGATAGAAGATTTCCTTCACTGAAGGACATGAGTGAACCAGATGGGTCTTTACAACAATCAGCAATGGTTTCATGGTCATCAGTATACTTTCAATGAATTCAAATTTTACCTTCTACCTTGATGAGATTCATGTCTGGGAAATCATTAGGACAGTAAAAAAGATTTCTTGAGTCCTTTTGCTTCCCAATTGGCCGAGGAAAGCAGTGTGTCACAAGGGTGGATGTGTTGACAGATTAATGGCTGGAGGATGGGGGCAGGTCATGTGATCAAACCTCTAGGAATACATTTAATCAAAGCTGGCGAGGAGAGAATGTTGTGAATTTCTATCCTAAACTGACAGTGAGGTTTCTGTAAATTTACAGGATACCGGAAGTGGAGGTTTAACAGACGGGGAACACAAACCAAACGTCACATCGCGATCTGACAGTCACTCGATTCATTAGAAACTGAATTTCAGCAGCATCTGGGTGTGGAAGGTAAAACGTTTTTCTGTTCTGTCTGTGAGGGAAGATTTCAGGTCTCAGTGTGACTGGAAAAGCCCCAAGATTCACAAACCCTGGTTTGGCCAAACCTGGAGAACTGTGTTCAGTTCTGGGCAACAAACCCGAGAAAGGATAGAATGGCCTCGGAGGGAGTGTAGCACAGATTTACCTGAGTGATATCTGAACCTCTAGGGTTAAATTGCAAGGTGAGATTACACAAAAAAGTTAGAGTCAGCTGACACAAAAAAGGGCATTCGGCTCATTGAGTCCATGATAGCTCGGTAGCACAGTGGTTAGGACTATTGCTCACAGCGCCAGAGACCCAAGTTCGATTCCCAGGTTGGGTCACTGTCTGTGCGGAGTCTGCACCTTCTCCGTGTCTGCGTGGTTTCCTCCCGGGTGCTCCAGTTTCCTCCCACAATTCCACTGCACCCGATCAAAGGCCTTCTCATTCTGAGGGCATCATGATAACTTTTAAGAGCCTTCTAACATTAGCCGTGAGTACCTAGCCCATTACAAATCCCGTCTGGTCTTCCCCTACCACCCCCGGGACACAGTCTTCTGTCTATTGGCCAATATCTTAGCCAGCAGTTTGGCGTCCACATTCAATAGAGAGATTGGTCTGTATGACCCGCATAGCTCAGGGTCCTTCTCCCGTTTCAGAATCAATGAGATTGAGGCCTGCGACATTGTTGGGGGAAGGACTCCCTCTCCCTTGCCTCATTAAATGCCCTCACCAGCTGTGGGCCCAATATCTCCGAGAACTTCATGTAGAATTCCACCGGGTAGCCGTCAGGCCTTGCCCGACTGCATGACCTCCAGCCCCTCCATTATGTCCTCAATTTCAATTGGGGCTCCCAGCCCTTCCACCAGATCCTCATCAACCCTCGGGAACCTCAACTGCCTCATCCCCTCCACCCCAGCCGGGGTTCTGACTCGTATAAACTTGCTATAAAAGTCCTTAAACACCTCATTCACCCCCACTGGGTCCAGGGCCACATTCCTACCTCTGTTCTTTACTCTCCCTATCTCCCTGGCTGCCTCCCTTTTCCTCAGCTGGTGCGCTAACATTCTGTTGGCCTCTTCCCCAAACTCATACACCGCTCCCCTTGCCTTTCTCAGTTGTTCCACCGGTTTCCCTGTAGATAACAGCCCAAACTCCATCTGTAACCTCCGCCGCTCCTTCAATAACCCCCCGTCCGGGGCTTCCGCATAAATCCTATCCACCTGGAGTATCTCCCTAACCAACTTATCCCTCTCTGCTCGTTCCACCTTTTCTCTATGGGCCTGTATCAAAATGAATTCCCTCTAACCACTGCCTTCAGAGCTTCCCACACCGCTGCTGCCGAAACTTCCCCTGTATCGTTTATTTCCAGATCGACTTGCTCACCCGCCCACAGACTTCCTCATCTGCGAATAGTCCCACATCCAACCTCCGTAATGGACGCTGCCCTCTCTCCATACTAACCCGTAGATCCAGCCAATGTGGGGCTGATCTTACAGAGCAGAAGGAGGCCATTCGGCCCATCACATCTGCACTGATTCTCTGAAAGGGCACCCTGCCTAGGCCCACACCCCAACCCTGTCCCTGTAACCCCATAGCCCCACCGAACCTGCACATCCCTGGACACTAAGGGGCAATTTATCAAGGCCAATCCACCTAACCTGCTCTTCTTTGGACTGTTGGAGGAAACCGGAGCACCGGGTGGAAACCCACACAGATACGGGAAGAAAGTGCAAACTCCACACAGACAGTCACCAAGGCCGGAATTGAACCCGGGTCCCTGGCGCTGTGAGGCAGCAGTGCTAATCACTGTGCCACCAGAAGCATAGTTTCAGTATCAATATTACTGTTTATGAAGCTCAAGATCGAATTTGCTTTGCCTACTACTCTCTTAATATGTCTTGTAGATATACAAAATCCCTCTTCACCTCTTTCTCTCTCCTCCCAAAGACGCCAGTTGGGTTTTTGTGACAATCCGGCAGTTTTCATGGTCACTTCTTCCCAGTGCCGGTCCCACAAATGACCAGAATAATTCAGCTCAATTTCACAACCTGCCTTTGTATTTTTGTGGGTTCTCTCTCACTCCCTATTTTCTGTTTTCAATCAGTTTCACAGGGTGTTCGAAGGGGAGGCTTCTAAATCCGGGAACTCAAACCAAGCATCACATCAGGATCTGACAGAGCCCTCAATTTATCATATCCTGAATATCAGCAGATTTTGAACATGGAAGGAAAAAGCATCGTTCAAAGTGAGGAGAAACCGTACACGTGTTGTGTGTGTGGACGAGGATTCAGTCGATCATCAGGCCTCCGAAGCCACAAATGCAGTCACACTGAAGGGAAACCGTGGAAATGTGCAGACTGTGGCAAAGGATTCACTTCCCCATCCCAGCTGGAAACTCATCGACGCGTTCACACTGGGGAGAGACCATTCACGTGCTCCGAGTGTGGCAAGGGATTCACTCAATTATCCGACCTGCTGAGACACCAGCAAGTTCACACTGATGAGAGACTGTTTCAATGTCCAGACTGCGGGAAGTGCTATAAACGTTCTGGGGATCTGATGAGCCATCAACGTGTTCACACTGAGGAGAGACCGTTCAGGTGCTCTCACTGTGGGACTGGGTTCAGACACTCATCTTACCTCACTGTACATCAGCGAATTCACACTGGGGAGAGACCATTCACCTGCGCCCAGTGTGGGAAGGGATTCACTCAGTCATCCGACCTGCGGAAGCACCAGCGAATTCACACTGGGGAGAAGCCATTCGCATGCTCCAAGTGTGGGAAGGGATTCACCACTTCATCCCACCTGCTGAGACACCAACGAGGCCACAAGTAACCATAGTGATTGGATTTTGCTGTTACTCACATTCAGGACTGAACCATGTTCATTTGGGTCTCTTTCTGCTGATAACAAACTCCAGCCCATTTACAGGGGCTAATATTCTGGCTAAAAGTCTAATAAATCAGATTTGTGTGAAATACGCAGTGTGTTGAAACTTTTTAATATCTCTGACACAGGTTAGATCCTTTTGAAGTTCTCTCGCTCTCCCCTGTCTCTTCCATCCTCACCTCCAACAAGACATGTGAGGAGCTTGTGGAGCTTCTTTGTGACTGAGATTGAGTAAATCCAATTGGCTGCATCTGCTGCTTCCCTCCCTTCCACGAGCCCACCAGACCAAACTGTCTCTAAATGTCATCCTTTCCCGAGCCCTGAACCCACATCTTTCTCTAGTTTCTCTCCCCTCTCCCCTCATGCCCTCTCAGAGCTCATCTTGTCCATGAGACCCAGCTCCTGCTCCATCGACCCTATTCCCACTGAGCTACTGATCAGCCAACTACCCTGTGTCCATGGATATTGTCAACATTTCTCTCTCTTCAAGTACTGTCCCTCTGTCCTTCAAATCTGCCATCATCACCCCCTCCTCAATAAAACAAACCCTTGATCCTGCCATCCTTACAAATTTTTGCCCCATCTTCAACCTCCCTCTCCTCTCAACTTTTTGAACATGTTGTCACCTCCCAAATCATTGCCCATCTTTTCCAGGCCTCCCAAGGGCAGCACAGTGGTTAGCACAGTTGCTTCACAGCTCCAGGGGCTCAGGTTAGATTCCCGACTTGGGTCACCGTGTGGAGTCAGCACGTTCTCCCAGTGTCTGCTTGAGTTTCCTCCCACAGTCCAAAAATGTGCAGGTCAGGTAGATTGGCCATGTTAAATTTCCCTTAGTGTCCAAAAAGGTGGGGTAGGGTTAACTGGGTTACGGAAATTGGGTGGAAGTTTGGGCTTGGGTATGCTGCTCTTTCTCGGGGTGTTGCAGACTTGATGGGCTGAATGGCCTCCTTCTGCACTGTAAATTCTATGAATCCCTTCAATCAGGTCTCTGCCCTGTCACAGTGAAATACAAGGGACAAACAGAATCTTACCTGGAGAGAAAGACAGACAATCTGGGAGCTTGGATGCAACACGGATATGTTCATAAGACCAGAAGACAAGGGTAGCAGCACAGTCATTATCGATAGACAACTATACCTGCTGGAGACAGACAGACAATAGAACAACACTAATCACAACACCAAGCTACCTCGACCCATCTACCCAAGACAGGAAGGAAATTTGGAGATGGGCTGGAAGAACTCAGACTCCAGACACATAAAACAGATGGAATATATGAGGGGACAACAGTTAGAACCAAGGAAATTCTACCTGCTCCTTAAAATACCCACACACATAATAATCTTTATTATTGTCACAAGTAGGCTTACATTAGCACTGCAATGAATTTACTGTGAAAATCTCCTAGTCGCCATATTCTGGCGCCTGAGCGGGTACACAAGAGGGAGAATTCAGAATGTCCAATTCACCTGACAAGCTCGTCTTTCAGGACTTGTGGGAGGTAACCCACGCAGACATGGGGAGAATGTGCAGACTCTGCGTAGACAGTAACCCAAATGGGAATTGAACTGGGGACCCAGGTACTGTGAAGCAACAGTGCTAACCACTGTGCTACCGTCACGGAATTACCACCAGACAGAGCAATCGGATGAGAATGTGAGATAGAAAATTCGACTGAATGATACAACTAACAGTGCAAAAGGAGATTATTCAGCCCATTAAGCCTGCACTAGCCCTTGGAAAGAGCCCCCCACTCAAACCCATGACTCCACCCTATCCCCATAATACAGTAACCCCACCGATCCTTTTTTTGGACACTAAGGGCAACTTAGCATGGTCAATCCACCTAACCTGCACATCTTTGGACGGTGGGAGAAAACTAGAGCACCCAGAAGGAACCCACACAGGCACGGGGAGAATGTGCAAACTCCACACAGTCACCCAAGGTCAGAATAGCTGAAACATCAACACACTGCTCCTGGTAGCGATGGTACAGTGGTTCAATAAATATAATTAGTGGATTAAAAAGGTGTGTTATGTAGAGTAAAAACAGAAAATGGGAGATTAACTAAACAGAAAATGGGAGATTAACTTAACAGATCTGGCAGCATCACAGAATCCCTACAGTGCAGAAGGAGGAATCGTCCCATCGAGTTTGCACCAACCCGACAAAAGCGCACCCCACCCAGGGCACCTCCCCCGCCCTCTCCCCCTAATCCAACTTCACCTTTGGTCACTAAGGGGCAATTTAGCTTGGCCAATCCACCAAACCTGTATATCTTTGGATGGTGGGAGAAAACTGGAGCATCCGGAGGGAACCCACGCAGACATGGGGAGAATGTGCAAACTCCACAGTTACACCAGGCTGGAATTGAACCCAGGTCGCTAGTGCGGCAGTGCTAACCACTGTGTGATGCAGCAGTGCTAACCACTGTGCCACCATGCCACATCTATGGCAAGTGAAACAGAGTTAACGTTTGTTGTTCCTTGTTGTGACAGTTCTGTAGAAGGCTCAATGGACTCTTAAAAACGTCCACTGAAGTGGAAAGAAATTATTCAAGTTTGACTCAGGAAGCAGTTTCAGTCTGTGTGAAGCTCAATCTTCAATCACACAAAACCTGCAGTCTGATTGGCTGGAGGACCAGAGTCCACCCGGTCCTCCCACGTCTTCCAGTTGGTCAACAATTCTCAGGCAGGAAATGAGAATCTGGAAACCACACCCACGTGGCCAATGGGAAGATAAAATGATCCAGAATCTCAGCCAATGAGGGAGATCCACAATCAGGGCCGCCCCTCATTCACTCCGAATGGTTGGCGAACCGGCCTCGCCCGCTCGGTCCTCCCCCTCTTTCCATTGGTCCAGAACTGCCGTCAATCACTCCCCGAGCATTGTGATGTGGCGCATGCGCAGTGCGGCTCATGTCCAGGGACAGACACTTGTTTGTCTCATCTTCCCGTAACAGCCTCCCCGAACAGGCGCCGGAATGTAGCGACTAGGGGCTTTTCACAGTAACTTCATTGAAGTCTACTTGTGACAATAAGCGATTTTCATTTCATTCATTCAGGCGGGAAGGAGGTGGATAAGCGGAGGCAGCGTTAGATGCAGTGGGTGGGAGGGGAGGCTTCACAAAGACCCAGTGGAGGCCTCAAAGCTAAAACAAGAAATTACCGCTCCCGAGTTTGCACCGAGTGGGAAGGTTTTACTGCAGAGCCTTTCCCCAGTTAACCACCAGCATCCTCATAGGGGGCAGTGTGCAGCAGGGCGCATGCGCGGTGAGCCCTGTCCACTCAGCAGGACTGACAGTGATGGATTCTGGAAACTCCTTTTACAGGGGGTTACAAGGAGAGGATTTAAACACAGCAAAGTGAAATCAAATGAGACATTAAGACCTGAACTTCTGCTTTGAACCAGATGTATTGACAATTTTCATATGATGCAGTGCAAGGCCAGCAGTGTGGGCAGCGTGGTAGCACAGTGGTTAGCATTGTTGCTTCACAGCGCCTGGCTTGGGTCACTGTCTGTGCAGTGTCTTCATATTCTCCCTGTGTCTGTGTGGGTTTCCTCCGGGTGCTCCGGTTTCCTCCACAAGCCCCAAAAGATATGCTGTTAGGTAATTTGGACATTCTGCATTCTCCCTCAGTGTACCCGAACAGGCCCGGAATGTGGCGGATTAGGGGCTTTTCACAGTAAACTCATGTAAGCCGACTTGTGACAATAAAGATTATTATTATAAATAAATCAAATCCTGGGTGACGGTCACATTCAGGAGAAGTTATTAAAATGGAACCACATACAGATAAACTATATCAGGATTTACTGATATTTCCATTTTAATCACTGCTCCTGGTACCTGACACCGCTTAATCCATCACATCAACACTTGGCGGAACTGATTGCGCCGAGGTCTGTCTTGGATAAAAACCCGAGGATCACTTGTCATCACAGAATCCTAGACATTTACAGCACAGAGGCCATTCAGCCCATTGTGTCTGTGTTGGCTGAAAATTCCTTATCCAGTCTAATCCCACTTTCCACTTCTTGGTCTGTAGCCTGCAGGTCACAGAAACTCCACATCAGGGTGTCTTTAAATGTGATGAGGGTTTCTGTCTCTACCTCCCTTTCATTCAGAGTTCCAGATCCCCACCACACCCCTGGGTGAAGAAAATCCTCAATTCCCCTCTAATCCTTCCTACAGATACTTAAATCGCTGCCTCCAGGTTACTGATCTGTCTGTTAATGAAATAGGTCCTTCTGCCGTCTGATCCACTATATCTGGGACCCTCATAATTTTATGCACCTCAATTAAATGCCCACTCAGCCTCCTCTGTTCCACAGAAAACAATCCCAGTCAATCCAATCTTTCCTCAGTTAAAATTCCCCAATCCTGGAAACATCCAGATAAATCTCTTCCGTACTCTCTCCAGTACAATCACATTCTTCCTGTAATGTGGTGACCAGAACTGTACTCAGTAGTCTAGCTGTGATATAACTCGTGTTTTTTAGTTCCAGAATAACCATTCTCTAACCTTTCATTGGCATCAATGTGATGGAAACTGACAGCTGCAACCTGTCAGCATTTGAAAGATATTTACAAATGATTTGAGTTACTTACAGCTGGGATCTTAGCACAGGGCTAAATTGCTGGCTTTGAAAGCAGACCAAGGCAGGCCAGCAGCACGGTTCAATTCCCGTAACAGCCTCCCCGAACAGGCGCCGGAATGTGGCGACTAGGGGCTTTTCACAGTAACTTCATTTGAAGCCTACTTGTGACAATAAGCGATTTTCATTTCATTTCATTCATTCGAGGTGTTTGATAACAGACTTTCTCCTGTGAATATCCAGCTGGAGTTTTGCGCCTTGATGTGTTTCCTTGTTCATCTTGTTGCCTCTAAACATTGAATCTTGTGGTTTCAGACACCAGAGAATCAAACTCCCAACAACAGATTGTCTTTTACTGATTTTATTAATAGCTCTGCAATAAAACAGACAGAGTCAAATCCTTACATAGTTCCTGGTCCTCAGTGAAATACTTAAATAATGAGTTTTACATGTACTTCATATGTTCCACAGGAAACTAAGGACATTTGGTATGTCCACATTGACTCTTGCCAATTTTTACAGATGCACCATAGAAAGCTTTCTGCTGCATCACAGCTTGGTATGGTAACTGATCGGCCCAAGACCGTTCCTTCATAGGTGGATTAACCATGCTCAATTGTCCCTCAGTTTCCAGAAAAGATGCTTAGGTTAGGAGTTATTAAGATAGAGAAGGGGAGTGGGCTTGGGCTGAGTGTTATTCCAGAGGGTCGGTGCAAACTCGATGGGCTGAATGGCCTCCATTTGCACTGGAGCGATTTTAACTAGAGAGAGACGTGAACACAGCCCAGGACGTCACGTGAACCTGCCTCCCACCCACTGACTCTGTCTACACCTCCCGCTGCCTTGGGAAAGTGGGCAGCATAGGGGCTTTTCACAGTAAGTTCATACTTGTGACAATAAAGGATCATAATCAAAGACCCCTCCCATCTGGGATATTCTCTCTTCCATCAGGCAGAAGATACAAAAGTTTGAGATCACGCACCAACAGATTCATAAACAGCTTCTTACCCGCTGCTGCCAGACTCCTAAACGACCCTCTTACGGACTGAACTCATCTCTTCACACATCTTCTCTGGTGTAGCACCATACTCTATACGGTTCACCCGATGTCTGTGTATTTACATTGTATCTATTGTATGCCCAACGTTTTTCATGTATGGACGATCTGACTGGACTGTATGCAGAACAATAATTTTCATTGTACCTTGGTACATGTGACAATAAATGTAAATCTATTTCTGAGCCTGTAATATAGGAATGGTGTATAGGTCTGTAACTGTAATATAATTTTCTTTTTTTAAATTTAGAGTACCCAATTCATTTTTTCCAATTAAGGGGCAATTTTGCGTTGCCAATCCACCTACCTTGAGCATCTTTGGGTTGTGGGGGTGAGACGCATGCAAACACAGGGAGAATGTACAAACTCCAATTGTAATATAATTTTAATTCAATATTCCTTCTTTTAATATCCCGTCCACCATTTCCCTGTCACCTAATTAATTTATTAACTGTTGTTATCACAGGATTGTCTCAGATTTCCATTGTTTTAGCTGGATTCCTTCGTCCAAATCTGAATTTTATGTACCTTACACTGCAATTCTGCCTTTAGGCTGTGAACTCGATGCCCCATCCAATGAAGGTAAGCATTATATATGTTTTCTTGACTACCTTGTCCACTTGTGTTGCCACCTTCAAAGATTTTAAGGTGATTGGAGGAAGGTATAGGGGAGATGTCAGAGGTAGGTTCTTTACGCAGAGAGTGGTGGGTGTGTGGAGTGCACTGCCAGCAGAGGTGGTAGTCAGAGTCATTAGGGACATTTAAGGGACTCTTAGACAGGCACATGGACAGCAGTAAATTGAAGGGGTAAAGGTTAGGATAAATGGGCGGCACAACATCGTGAGCTGAAGGGCCTGTATTGTCCTGTACTGTTCTATGTTCTATCTGTGGACCTGCACGCCCAGATCTCTCTGACTTTCTATATTCCTAAGAGTTTTGCAATTTACGGTCCCCTCGATGTTAGACTTACCAAAATGCATTACCTGACATTTGTCCAGATTAAATTCCATTTGCCATTTCTCTGCGAGATGCTCTGAGACACCAGTCAGTCTTACAACACCAAATTGAAGCCTACTTGTGACAATAAGCGATTATTGAAAGAGGCCCCTTCGGCCCATCGTGCCTGTGCCAGCCATCAAGCACCGATTATTCTAATCCCATTTTCCAGCACTTGATCCATAGTATTGTATGTGCTGACGTTTTAAGTGCTGACCTAAATGCTTCTTAAATGTTGTGAGGGTTCCCGCCTCGAGCACCCTTTCAGGTAGTGAGTTCCAGATTCCCACCACCCTCTGTGTGAAAACGTTTCTCCTCAAATCCCCTCAATCTCCTGCTCCTTACCATAAAAATCTGCTTCGTGGTTACTGACTCCTCTATTAAGGGAAAAGGTTTCTTTCTATCCACTCTATGTTCCTCATAATTTTGGACACTTTAATAAAATTCCCCCCCCCAGTCGCACAGCCTTCTCTGCTGTAAGGAAAACAACCCCAACCTGACCAGCCTCTCTTCACAGCTGAAGCGCTCCAGTCCATGCAATGAGTTCAGTATCTGAAAGTGATTAACAGACAGGGTTTTGTTTTATTGATCACTGGGAATGTTAGTGATACTTCTGTGGATCCCAAGGCCAGGAGAGGCACTCTGGAAGGTATGGGGAGCTGGGACTTATCCATGAGAGTAACTGGAAGATTGAGACTGAAATAATCTAGAGTTAGAAAGTAGAAAAGGTTCAATCCTGGGTGTGATTCGCAACAGGAACAACAGAATTCAACTTTTCTGGTAACGTGTGAAGTTTCTGGTGTCTCAGCAGGTTGGATGACTGAGTAAATCTCTTCTCACACACAGAGCAGGTGAGCAGCTTCTTCCTGGTGTGAACTCTCCGGTGTTTCAGCAGATCGAATGACTGAATAAATCTCTTCCCACAAACAGAGCAGGTGAACGGCCTCTTCCCAGTGTGGATGTGGTCGTGTCTCCGGAGGCTGGACAACTCAGGGAAAGCCTTCCCACACACGGAGCAGATAAACGGCTTCTCCCCGGTGTGAACAAGCTGGTGTCTCTGCAGGTGGTGTAAACTAGTAAATCCCTTCCCACATACGTGACAAAGATACCGCCTCTCCCCGGTGTGAACTTGCTCATGTATCAAAACCTGGGACAAACGAGAGAAACTCTTCCCACACACAAAGCAGGTGAATGGCCTCTCCCCGGTGTGAACTCGCTTGTGTGCGCGCAGGGCAGCTGACTGAGTAAATCTCTTCGCACACACAGAGCAAGAGAATGGCCTCTCCCCGGTGTGAACCGTTTTGTGCATCAAAAGGTAGGCTGAACGAGTGAATCCCTTCCCACACTCGGAGCAGGTGTATGGCCTCTCTCCAGTGTGAGTCCTTTTGTGTATCACAAGGTCAGATGAGCAACTGTATGCCTTCCCACACATGGAACAGGTGAATGGTCTCTCCCCAGTGTGAACTTGCTTGTGTCTCCGAAGGTGGAATGAATGAGCAAATCTCTTCCCACACACAGAGCAGGGAAACGGCCTCTCCCCGGTGTGAGTGCGCTGGTGTCTCAGCAGATTAAAGTTTCTTTTAAAAGTCTTCTCACACTCTGAGCATTTCAAAGGTCTCTTGTTGGAGTGAATGAGCTGGTGCTCAGTGTAGTGGGAGGACTGAGTGAATCTCTTTCCATACTGAGAGCTGCTGAATGGCCTGTCCTTGTTGTGAACTTGCTGGTGCTCAATGAGATGCACTGACTCAGTGAATAACTCCCCACAGTGGGAGCAGCTGAATGGTCTCTCATGTGTGTGAAGGAGCTGGTGCTCCGCGAGGCGGGAGGACTGGCTGAATCTCTTCTGACAGTGTGAGCAGCTGAATGGTCTGGCATCAGTGTGAACTCGCTGGTATTGGACCAGTTCCTTGGAGGTATCAGAGCCATCCCCAGAATCAGAGCTTTGAAGAGGCTCCTCATCAATATGATCGAGTTGGTGAGCCAGCAGGTTGGACGAACACATGAATTTCTTCCCACACACGGAGCAGGTGAACGGACTCTCGCTATTGCGAGCTCGCTGTCGTGTCAGCATGTTTACAGCTGTATCAATCCCTTCCCACACACGGAGCAGGCGAACGGACTCTTACCAATTTCCAGCTGAGACATCAATTAAATTCCTTCAGATCCCGATGAATCGATTGACTCCGTCAGACCTGACAACTGGTTTGATTTTCCGGACTGCAAATCCTCCTCTTCTATTACCCTGTAAAATAATTTACAATTAATTACAAAGAATATATGATACATAATTGGCCATTCGGCCCATCTGGTATGTACTAGTTTCTGCTCCACACAAGACTCCCCTCATTCTGCTGACCTCATCTCAGCTTGAGAGTTTCGCATTCTGATCCCATTTCTCTCTCAGGTCCTCATTTAGTTTCCTGGTAAAAGCAACTCAGTTATTTATGTCAACCACTTCCAGCCTTAGTGAACTACACATTTTAGCAACTGTTTGAAGAAAGGATTATTTCCTATTTTTCTTTGGGATTTATTAGTCTCTATTGTGTTCCAGAGACGTTGTAGTGCAGCAGTAGATTACCCTGACTCTGAACCAGAAGCTCTGGGTTCCAGTCCCACTCTAGGAGTTGATGACCAAGGAAAGCGTGTTCATAACTTGGCCAAACAGACTGAATATCAAGAAAAGTAAAATCCTGTGGATGCTGGAATCTGAAACAGAGACAGAGAATACTGGAAAACTCAACAGGTCTGGCAGCATCTGTGGAGAGTGAAAATAGAGTTATCGTTTTGAGTCTGTATGACTCTTCTTCATAGCATCAGCCTGTAAATCTTTCCAACAGACACCAACAGCAGATGACAGGAGTGAGAGAGGTTCCTGGTCAGCCACATGATGGAATGAAGTTGGAGCCTCCCCATCTCAATCCTCAGCTCCAACCCAGTTAAAGACCTATATCAGAAGAGACAAACAATTCTCTTGGTTTCAGTTTGCTGTGTTTAAATCCTCCCCTTCTAACCCCCTGCAAAAGGAGTTTCCAGAATCCATCCCTGTTCATCCAGGATAGAAATTCACAACATTCTCTCCTCCTGATGACAGGACAGAGAGCACCACACATGCGCCCTGCTGCACATTGCCCCCTATAAAGATGGCGGCTGTGCATGCACACGATTATCATTGCCTCCCATAAAGATGGTGGCCGTTCACTCGGGCCTGGTGAATCGCTATTTGTTCTCAGACATGTTGGGCCAAAGGGCCTCTTTCTGTGCTGTAAAACTCTATCACTCTCTGATGTTGCCTGGGCAGTGGCGGTCCCAGCACTGATCCTTATGGCGCATCACTCAATAAATCTTGCCAATCTCAAAAAGACGCATTGTGCCTAATCTCTGCTTTCTGTCATAGTGTCAGAGTTTTACAGCATACGAAGAGGCTCTTCAGCCCATTGTGTCTGTGCTGGCCATCAAACACCTATTTATTCCAATCCCATTTTCCTGTACTTCGTCCGCAGCCTTGTAGCTACGGCATTTCAAGTGCTCATTTAAACACTTCTTAAATGTGGAGGGTTCCTGTCTCTATCACCCTTTCACACAGAGTTCCAGATTCCCACATTCCTCTGGGTGATAAAGATTTGCCTCAAATCCCCACAAAATGTTCTGCACCTGACCTTAAATCTGTGCCGCTGGCTATTGATCCCTCTAAGGGGAAAATGTTCTTATTATTCTCATAATATGGTATTTTCACATCAGTGACAGAAGTCAATGCTCAGTTTGGAGATAACTCCCATATCTCCGGTTCTCAAACACTTGGTTAACAAATGAGATAAAGCCAAATCTTTAAACGGCAAAGTCGTTAATTCAAATTGTCACCGTGCTATCTGTGGGCTAACTTACGTCTTCTACCTAATTTATATTCCTGCCTATCTTTGTGTCATCAGCAAATTTGATAACCATCCCAGCCGTCCAAGTCATTTGTTAGTTTTCTAACACGATACTCTGATTGTTCGTGATGATTTCATGGTTCTCACCGTTACCCGGGTTCATTTTGTACCCATTCCCGTCCATCACTGACCTTGAGGCACTTTACCCCCACCCTGATTCTCCATCCCATCAGAGAGAACTTAGTGACAGACTTCAGATTCAGTCATTCAATGTCAGGTCTGACGGACCAACATGTACCAAGAGGCACAATCAACCCCATCTAATAAACGTTATGTAATAAGCATTGATGTTAATAACTGGGAAGAGTTTTCTCCTAATCAGTTACTATAGCAACAACTTGTCCATCGAGCTTGAACACATTTGAGTTCCAAAACCTTAATGAAGAGGCAAAGAGGGAGCAAATCCAGTTCACTGAATCCCACTGTGCATGGGTCATCCTGCCCCACAGTTCCAAGATCTGTGGGTTGAGAATCACCTTCTCCAGTCACATGAAGACAAATAAGAGAAATACGTGACTCTCAGCAGTTATCACCCTCGAAAGGAGGAGCAGCCGACAACCTCACAACAGAGACGGAGGCAGTCAGGAAGGTGTGACAGTCGATGGGACTTTGTGTTTGAACAGTTCAACTGGAATTCCATCCTTGCCGGGTGCCTTTCTGCTTGCTCAGCAAACAATGGGCTTTTCCAACTCAAATGATGAGGGTTCCTTGTGCAACTCAACCATGACGGGAAGCTGTAGGAGAATCAAACAGAGACTGGGAGATGTCTGTCTCACAGGGATACAGCTCACAGTCATGTTCAACCCAGTGGGACATCTGTTTACTTCTGTCAGTAAGAACTTCACAATCTGACAATTTCAGGGCAGCAACTTTGGTGACTGTAGGACAAAGCGCCCTTAGTCACATCAGACTCAGCACATCTATTTCCATTGTCACAGGCAGTTTGGAATTATTGATGTCGGCTGATCCAATGTTTATTTCCACAGTATCCCCCTGCTTTTTACACATCTATCCTGGTTATTTTCAAGTGTTCTAGCTGTCGGGTTTATGTTGTACATCAGGTACAGATGTCATCTCTGCTGAGTACGTCTCAAAACCGGTCTTTGTTGTGGGTTCCACCTTTACCAAATGTTGCTGCTGCTGTGTCAGAAATGATTCAACTCAGCGACTTCCAAACTTCATCAGTAACAATGTTGATGTGCCTGTTCGGAATTTCATTGCATAATGGATATGCCACTCTGAAGAAGGCAGTAAGAATGATCAGGAAAGATTAATCAAGAGTTTCCCATCGGAGGTGTTAATTAGCAGAACATTTCAGAAACTGAACTGTAGATTTTGCATCACAGACAAATTTAGGATTCAAGTAAAAAGTTGATATTTATTCTCAACAAGTTTCTGTTGAGAGTTCTTGAATGAAAAAGAAAGATCACAGGTGGTGCTTTTAAAAAGGGGCATTGCAGCCCAAACATCTCTAGAATATAAAACTGCAGCCAGTTAAAGGGATAGTCAACATCAACAGAATCAAACCAGATATTGTCAGACTATCAATCCTGGATGTGATTGGCAGCAGCAAAACAGCAGATTCCCGTCCCTGCACTCACTTGTGAACTCGCTGGTGTCTCAGCAGGTGTTGTGACTGAGAGAATCCTGCTCCACACAAGGAGGTGAACCGTCTCCCCCCGGTGTGATCCCACTGATGTGTCAGCAGTTGGGATGACCAAGGGAATCCCTTCCCACACACGGAGCAGGTGAACGGCTTCTCCCCAGTGAGTGCATTGGTGCTCACGGAGGTCAGCTGACTGACTGAAACCTTCTCCACAGGTGGTGCACCTGAATGGATCCTCATTTGTGTGCATTTGGTGGTGTGACTGGAGGGTGAATATCTGAGTGAATCCCTCCCCACACACAAAGCAAATGAATGGTTTCTGACCCGTGTGAATTCGCTGGTGTTCAGTGAGCATGGATAAGGACTTGAATTTCTCTTCACAGGTTGTGCAGCTGAATGGCTTCTTCTCAGTGTGAATGCGCTGGTGTAACCGAACATAAGAACTAGGAACAGGAGTAGGCCATCTTGCCCCTCGAGCCTGCTCCGCCATTTAATGAGATCATGGCTGATCTTTGTGGACTCAGTTCCACTCTCCGGCCCGTACACCATATCCCTGAATCCCTTTATTCTTTAGAAAGGTATCTATCTTTTTCTTAAAAACGTTTAAAGAAGGAGCCTCAACTGCTTCACTGGGCAAGGAATTCCAGAGATTCACAACTCTTTGGGTGAAGAAGTTCCTCCTACACTCTGTCCTAAAGGCCAGATAACCGGCCAGATAACTGAGTGAATCCTCTCTCACATATTGAACAGCTGAATGGCCTTTCCCTAGTGTGAACGCATCGATGGATTTCCAACCGGGATGAAGAATCAAATCCTCTATCACATTTCCACGGTTTCTCCATGGTACCAGTTTCCCTGTTTCTCTCAAGTTTGGACAATCAGTTGAAGCTTTGTCCACACACACAGAACATGTGCACGGTTTGTCCCTGCTGTGATGTTTTTTTTTTTTTTAAAAACAGGCTGTTTCACTGGTTAAAGCTCTTTCTACAGCCAGTGTACTGGAACACTCCCACTCCAGTGTGTGTCTTGATGTTTTTCCAGTCACACTGATGGTTGAAAATGAAATGAAAGAAATGAAAATCGCTTATTGTCACAAGTAGGCTTCAATGAAGTTACTGTGAAAAGCCCCTAGTCACCACATTCCGGCGCCTGTTCGGGGAGGCTGTTACAGGAATTGAACCGTGCTGCTGGCCTACCTTGGTCTGCTTTCAAAACCAGTGATTTAGCCCAGTGTGCTAAACAGCCCTATTGAATTGGTGTTACACTGACACAACATGCAAACATTTCTCCTTCCAAATTCAAAGACTGATGATATTCACACCGTGGTGAATCAGTGACTCTGTAAGATCATGCTGTGATGTTCAGTTTGAGCTTCCTGTTTGTAAATCCACCCATTATAATGCCCCGGAAAAGGAGTTTACAAAACTTTAAATACGGGAAAGAAATTCTGAACACGCAATTTTATTTTCCATGAAGCATGTTTTCCTCACTTGTGCCTGCAAAATAATAAATCCTAATCCCATGCATTCTCCCGGTGCTGGAATGCAGATCTCCGGGTGATTAATCATACCATATTTTAGACGATAGTCCTGTATTTGAGTCCACTGTCCCAGGCTGCTTGGATGTTATTTGTCCAACACATTGGACCTTTGTCAAGGCATAGAAATTTACCCTTTACTGTTTGTGTTTCAGCAGGTCTGGCCTCCGCTCTGGCAGAATCCCATCCGCCACTCACATGGTCTTCCAGGACAGGTTGTGCCTTCATTTTCACCATGAGATTGGACAGCCCACCAAACCCAGCACACCATGGTCTCTATTCCAATCCTTACAATTTATCCCCTTCATTCTGGCTGGGTTCAGTTCTCAACTCCCTCTGTGCAGAGTGCGGATAAAACCAATTCATCACCATTTTCCCTCCTGGTCATTGGAACCCTGAAACCCCGCCCACTCCGGGCTGTTCCACCAAGAAGATCGCATGTGAAGCAAACAAGGGTTCTGAAGGGTTTACTCCAGCTCACAATGCCCAAGGACTGATTGACGGCAGGTACCGACCAATAGGAAGAGGGGGCGGATCTGGAGGACCGAACACGAGCGGCTGATCCTCCAACCAATCAGAGTGAATGGATGGGGCAGAGCCTTGGGCTCTGTCTGCGCATGCGCCAGGCTAAACACATGCTCCCGAGAAAATGGCGGCCGTTAAGTCGGGCCTGTTTCGGGGAAAAGCCCGAGCAGCTTTCGCCGGTTCAAATGCCGTATCTGAGCTTCGTAAATGGGGGTTTCAGGCCTATGCGGTGTGTTTATGAAGCCGCCGGAACAACCCACCGCCGGCTTTAATCATCCCTCAGGACTCACCCGGCGGTACCGCACAGCCGAAACTTTCAACACAACCTCTTCAATGCTGAGCAATGAACGAAACTGCGCATGCTCCAGTTTATAATGAGTGACGTCCGTGTCTAGCCCCGCCCCTCACTTACTCCGATTGGTTGGAGGAGTAGCCGCTCCACTAGGTCCTCCAGACTCGCCCATTGCATCCTATTGGCCTAGAGCTACCGTCAATCATTCTCGGCCATTGTGAATTGGAGCATGCGCAGTGCTGATGCTGGACGAGGTCGGAAGGTTTCACTGAAACCTGGTGGAGGCCCAAACTCCGAGAAGTTTCCGGGCCCGGGTTTGCATCGAGTGCCCCGGGTCAACAGCTGCGGCGTGCTCCTGGTGACAGGCCTGAGCTAACTCCCGGTGACAGGCCTGAGCTAACGGCCGCTGCAAACCCGCAGGGGAATATAATCAGAGATAGAGTTTGTTGTGAAACCAATCGATTATTGTAAAACAAGAGGTCAGGGTTACAGTCAACAACAACAACTTCTCTTTATATAACACCTTTAGCATCATAAATCATCCCAGTCAACTTCACAGGAACATTATAAAACATAGTGAGACACCCAGACACAAAAGGAGATATTAGAGCAGGTGACCAAAAACCTGATTAAAGAGGTAAGTTTTAAGTTGAGTATTAAAATAGGGACATGAGGTGGAGGCGGCAAGGTTCAGGGAGGGAATCCAGTGCTTGGGGCCCAGGGAACTGAAAACATATTTGTTCCTTTTCACCTTGTCCTCCTTTCATTGTCTAATAATAATAGTAAAAGAGTAACACACCCAGAATTGGAATCACAGACAGGTTATTGTCTAATTGTAATTGTGACAGAGTAACACACACCAGAATTGGAATAACAGAGAGGTTATTGTCTAGTAATAACAGTGACAGAGTAACACACACTGGAATTGGAATAACACAGGTTAGTGTCTAGTAATAACAGTGACAGAGTAACACACACCGGAATTGGAATAACAGGCAGGTTATTGTCCAATAATAACTGACAGAATAACGCATAACAGAATTGGAATAACAGGCAGGTTATTGTCTAATAACTGACAAAGTAACAGGGTGGCACAGTGGTTAGCCTCACAGCACCAGTGACCTGGGTTCAATTCTGACCTTGGGTCACTGTGTGGAGTTTGTACATTCTTCCTGTGTCTGCACAGATTTCCTGTTGGTGCTCTTGTTTCCTCCCACACAGTCCAAAGATGTGCAGGCTAGATGGATTGGCTATGCTAAATTTGTCCCTGGGAGGGGTTATGAGGATAGGGTGGGACATTGAATTCAATGACCATAGAATTGTGGGCAGCATGGTAGCATAGTGGTTAGCACAATTGCTTCACAGCTCCAGGATCCCAGGTTCGATTCCCGGCTTGGGTCATTTTCTGTGCAGAGTCTGCACGTTGACCCGTGTGCACATGGGTTTCCTCCGGGTGCTCCGGTTTCCTCCCACAGTCCAAAGATGTGCAGGTTAGGTAGATTGGCCATGCTAAATTGCCCTTGGTGTCCAAAATTGCCCTTAGTGTTGGGTGGGGTTACTGGGTGATGGGGATAGGGTGGAGGTATGGGCTTGGGTAGGGTGCTCTTTCAAAGAGCTGGTGCAGACTCGATGGGCTGAATGGCCTCCTTCTGCACTGTAAATTCTATGACACTCTATGACTAATTGCTACAGTGCAGAAGGAGGCCATTCGTCCCATGAGTCTGCACCGTCCCTCTGAAAGATCACACTGCCTGGGCCAATCTCCCACCCTATCCTCATAACCCCTCCCAGGGACAATTTAGCACAACCAGTCCACCTAACCTGCACATCTTTGTGTGGGCGGAAACAAGAGCACCAACAGGAAATCTGTGCAGACACAGATGTGTTCACTCACACACACTTTTATTATTGGAACAGACACTCTGTTACTCTCAAAGTGAGTGAATCCTTTGCTGTTTCTCCTCTGGGCCCCATCTCCGCTATTATTGTCTGATTGTCCCACTGATACTCTCACTGTTATTATTGGGCAATCAGCGAGTCAGCCTGAACCAGTGGCCGCTCTCACCAACTGACCCGTCACAATGCCCGGGTGATTGACGGCGACTCCCGACCAATAGGAAGCGAGGGGCGGGACCGTAGCACTGGCAGCGGCTGATCCTCCAACGAAGAGAATAAGGGGCGGGGCCCGCTGTGATTGAAGCATGCGCAGTGTGGGTAATGGCGATGTAGAAACACGTTTTCTTCAGATCTGACATTGGTAAGAGGCGTTTATCAATATGGAGGGAGTGAGAGATCGCGGGAGTGGACGGAAACGTTGTGTAAAGCTGTTGCAATCGCAAACCTCGGAAAAGTTTACGGGACCCAGTTTGCACTGAGCGGAGCTGCAGCTCCTCATATTCGGCTCGGATTAACGGCCGCCATCTTTATTGGATGTGCATCAGGGCGCATGCGCGTTTGTCATCTTTGTTTCAATGAGTGGGAGGAGCTTGTTCCCCATTGTTCAGATTGGAGACAACTTGTCCATCAAACTGGATTAGTCTTTGAGTACCAATGTCTTATTAAAATTTTTTTTTTAAAATTTAGAGTACCCAATTCATTTTTTCCAATTAAGGGGCAATTTAGTGTGTCCAATCCACCTAATCTGCACATCTTTTGGGTTGTGGGGGCGAAACCCACGCAAACACGGGAGAATGTGCAAACTCCACACGGACAGTGACCCAGAGCCGGGATCGAACCTGGGACCTAGGCGCCGTGTGACTGCAGTGCTACCACTGCTCTACCGTGCTGCCCTCTCAATGTCTTATTGATGATGCAAAGCGGTGGCAGAGATGGGAAGAAAAGGAAGCAAATCCTGCTCTCCAGATTTCACTGCCTTATGAGATATCCTGTCCCATGTGTCCAAAGCTCTGCGGCTCTGTTCAGTCACATGAAGACCCGGGGCAGAAGCTCACAACCCTGAGTCAACATCACCCTCAAATCGAGGGACTGCTGATGACAACGAGGGTCAGTGCAGCGGGGGGCATGAGCGGTCATCCTGGATCAGGGAGCAGGAGGAGGACTGACTGCGATGGATTTTGGAAACTCCTTTTACAGGATTAGACCTAAAGACATTGGGGCAGAATTAGACCATTCGGGATCATTCTTGTGAACCTCCTCTAGACCCTTTCCAAGACCAGCACATCCTTCCTTAGGTACGGGGCCCAAAACTGCTCACAAAACTCCAAATGGTGTCTGACCAGAGCCTTATACAGCCTCTGAAGCACATCCCTGGTCTTGCATTCGAGCCCTCTTGACATGAATGCTAACATTGCATTTGCCTTCTTAACTGCCGCATGAACTTGCACATTAACCTTAAGAGAATCATGAACTAGGATTCCCAAGTCCTTTTGTGCTTTTGATTTCCGAAGCATTTCCCCACTTAGAAAATAGTCTGTGCCTAAATTCCTCCTTCCAAAGTGCACAACCTCACACTTTTCCACATTGTATTTATTGTATTTTATGGAGTTTAATCCGGACAAATGTGAGGTCATGTATTTTGGAAGGTATAATGCAGGTAGGGAATATACAGTGAATGGTAGAACCCTCAAGAGTATTGTTAGTCAGAGAGATCTAGGTATACAGGTCCACAGGTCACTGAACCGGGCAACACAGGTGGAGGAGGTTGTCAAGAAGGCATAAGGCATGCTTGACTTCATTGGACGGGGCATTGAGTATAAGAATTGGCAGGTCATGTTGCAGCTGAATAGAACCTTAGTTAGGCCACACTTGGAGTATAGTGTTCAATTCTGGTCGCCACACTACCAGAAGGATGTGGAGGCTTTAGAGAGGGTGCAGAAGAGATTTACCAGGATGTTGCCTGGTATGGAGGGCATTAGCTATGAGGAGCGGTTGAATAAACTTGGTTTGTTCTCACTGGAACGACGGAGGTTGAGGGGTGACCAGATAGTGATCTACAAAATTATGAGGGGCATAGACAGAGTGGATTTTCCCCAGAGTCGAAGGGTCAACTACTCGGGGGCATTGGTTTAAGGTGCGAGGGGCAAGGTTTAGAGGAGATCTACGAGGCAAGTTTTTTTACACAGTGGGTAGTGGGTGCCTGGAACTCGCTGCCGGAGGAGGTGGTGGAAGTAGGGACGATAGTGACATTTAAGGGGCATCTTGACAAATACATGAATAGGATGGGAATAGAGGGATACGGACTCAGGAAGTGTAGAAGATTTTAGTTTAGACAGGCAGCATGGTTGGCACAGGCTTGGAGGGCCGAAGGGCCTGTTCCTGTGCTGTACTTTTCTTTGTTCTTTATTTCATTTGCCACTTCATTGCCCACTCTCCTAGCTTGTCCAAGTCCTTCTGCAGCCCTCTTGCTTCCTCAATACTACCTGTCCCTCCACAGATCTTTGTATCATGTGCAAACTTAGCAACAGTGCCTTCAGTACCTTCTTCCAGATCATTCATGTATATTGTGAAAAGTTGTGATCCCAGCACAGACACCTGAGGTACATCACTAGTCACCGGCTGTCATCCTGAAAAAGACCCCTTTATCCCCACTCTCTGCCTTCTGCCGGTCAGCCAATCCTCTATCTTACTCTTAACACCATGAGCTCTTAACATATTTAACAGTCTCCTCTGCGGCACCTTGTCAAAGGCCTTCTGGAAATCTAAATAAATCACGTCCTTTGTCTAAGTTCCTTGTTACTTCCTCAAAGAACTCTAACAGATTTGTCAGACATGACCTCCCTTTGACAAAGCTGTGCTGACTCAGACCTACTTTACCATGCACTTCCAAGTACTCCGCGATCTCATCTTTAATAACGGACTCTAAAATCTTACCAATGACCGAAGTCAGGCTAACTGGCCCATAACTTCCCATCTTTTCCCTCCCTCCCTTCTTAAACAGCAGTGTTACATTAGCCACTTTCCAGTCCTCTGGGACCCTTCCTGCCTCCAGTGATTTCTGAAAGATCACCACCAATGCCTCCACAATTTTCTCAGCTATCTCTTTTAGAACCCTGGGGTGTAGTCCATCCGGTCCAGGTGGTTTATCCACCTTCAGACCTTTCAGTTTCCCCAGAACCTTTCACCTTATTGATGGCCACTGCACTCACCTTGGCCCCCTGATTCTCCTGGATCTCTGGCATCCCACTGGTGTCTTCCACCGTGAAGACTGATGAAATGTAACTGTTCAGTTGCTCTGCCAATTCTTTGTTTCCTATTATTACTTCTCCAGCCACATTTTCCAGTGGTCCAATGTCTATTTTTGCCTCTCTCTTACCTTTTATATATTGAAAAAAACTCTTCACATCTTCACTTATTACTAGCTGGTTTGCACTCATATTTCATCTTCCTTTATTGCTTTTATAGATGTCCTCTGATCACTTTTAAAGGCTTCCCAATCCTCTGGTTTCCCACTAAAACTCGCCAATTTGTATGCTTTTTCTTTTATGCTGTCCTTGACTTCCCTCGTCAACCATGGATGCCTTGTCCTCCCCTTTAACACGTTTCCTCCTGCTTGGGATGAATTTCTGTTGTGAATTGGACATTTTGAAATCTCTCTCAGTGTACCCGAACAGGGGCCGGAATGTGGCGACTAGGGGCTTTTCACAGTAACTTGATTGCAGTGTTAATGTAAGCTTGTGACAATAAAAATTATTATATTATAATTGGGGGATAAAATTCATGCAGATTTGCGGCTCCACAAAGTGTTTCCAACTCCTCCCACACATCTCCTTAACAGGTTGGCACATTTATTTGTCTTAACTAAAAGGATGCTCACTGGTGGCATGGTGGCGCAGCGGTTAACACTGCTGTCTCACGGCACCGAGGACTGGGTTCGATCCCAGCCCCGGGTCACGATCCATGGGGATTTTGCACATCTCTGCACATTCTCCCCATGTCTAGGTGGATTGGCCACGCTAAATTGCCCCTGAATTGGAAAAAAATAATTGACGTTGAAGGGGCATCGTGACAAATACATGATAGGATGGGAATAGAGGGATACGGACCCCGGAAGTGTCGAAGATTTTAGTTTAGGCCGTCAGCATGGTCGGCACAGGCTTAGAGGGCCGAAGGGCCTGTTCCTGCACTGTACTTTTCTTTGTTCTTTGTTATTCTAAATTTATTTAAAAAAAGGATGGTCTCTTTCCTAATGTTCACAATTAAAGGGGTGGGTTCCCCAGGAGATGGCTGACATTTCAGGGGACATTACATTAATAATGGTGGTCACGAATGGACGGGGATCTGCATATTTTCGGCTCCATAGAGGGACAAGGCAGGGATGCCCTCTGTCCCCATTATTGTTTGCACTGGCGATTGAGCCCCTGGCGATAGCGTTGAGGGGTTCCAAGAAGTGGAGGGGAGTACTTAGAGGAGGAGAAGAACACCGGGTATCTTTGTATGCGGACGATTTGTTACTATATGTGGCAGACCCGGCGGAGGGGATGCCAGAAATAATGCGGATACTTGGGGAGTTTGGGGATTTTTCAGGGTATAAATTGAACATGGGGAAAAGTGAGTTGTTTGTGGTGCATCCAGGGGAGCAGAGTAGAGAAATAGAGGACCTACCATTGAGGAAGGTAACAAGGGACTTTCGTTACCTGGGGATCCAGATAGCCAAGAATTGGGGCACATTGCATAGGTTAAATTTAACGCGGTTGGTGGAACAAATGGAGAAGGATTTCAAGAGATGGGATATGGTATCCCTGTCACTGGCAGGGAGGGTGCAGGCGGTTAAGATGGTGGTCCTCCCGAGATTCCTCTTTGTGTTTCAGTGCCTCCCGGTGGTGATCACGAAGGCTTTTTTTTAAAGGATCGAAAAGAGCATCATGGGTTTTGTGTGGGCCGGGAAGACCCCGAGGGTGAGGAAGGGATTCTTACAGCGTAGCAGGGATAGGGGGGGGCTGGCACTACCGAGCCTAAGTGAGTATTATTGGGCCGCTAATATTTCAATGGTGAGTAAGTGGATGGGAGAGGAGGAGGGAGCGGCGTGGAAGAGATTAGAGAGGGCGTCCTGTAGGGGGACTAGCCTACAGGCTATGGTGACAGCCCCATTGCCGTTCTCACCGAGGAACTACACCACAAGCCCGGTGGTGGTGGCTACACTGAAGATTTGGGGACAGTGGAGACGGCATAGGGGAAAGACTGGAGCCTTGGGGGGGTCCCCGATAAGAAACAACCATAGGTTTGCCCCGGGGAGAATGGATGGGGGATATGGAATGTGGCAAAGAGCAGGAATAACGCAACTGAAAGATCTGTTTGTGGATGGGAAGTTTGCGAGTCTGGGAGCGCTGACCGAGAAATATGGGTTGCCCCAAGGGAATGCATTCAGGTCTATGCAACTGAGGGCTTTTGCGAGGCAACAGGTGAGGGAATTCCCGCAGCTCCCGACACAAGAGGTGCAGGACAGAGTGATCTCAAAGACATGGGTGGGGGATGGTAAGGTGTCAGATATATATAGGGAAATGAGGGACGAAGGGGAGACTATGGTAGATGAACTAAAAGGGAAATGGGAAGAAGAGCTGGGGGAGGAGATCGAGGAGGGGCTGTGGGCAGATGCCCTAAGCAGGGTAAACTTGTCGTCCTCGTGTGCCAGGCTAAGCCTGATTCAGTTTAAGGTATTATACAGGGCGCATATGACTGGAACACGGCTCAGTAAATTTTTGGGGGTTGAGGATAGGTGTGCGAGGTGCTCGAGAAGCCCAGCGAATCATACCCATATGTTTTGGTCATGCCCGGCACTACAGGGGTTTTGGATGGGGGTGACAAAGGTGCTTTCAAAAGTAGTAGGGGTCCGGGTCGAACCAAGCTGGGGGTTGGCTATATTTGGGGTTGCACAAGAGCCGGGAGTGCAGGAGGCGAGAGAGGCCGATGTTTTGGCCTTTGCGTCCCTAGTAGCCCGGCGTAGGATATTGCTAATGTGGAAAGAAGCCAAGCCCCCGGGGGTGGAGACCTGGATAAATGACATGGCAGGGTTTATAAAGCTAGAGCGGATTAAGTTCGTCCTAAGGGGGTCGGCTCAAGGGTTCACCAGGCGGTGGCAACCGTTCGTCGAATACCTCGCAGAAAGATAGATGGAATGGAAAAAAGAAGGCAGCAGCAGCAGCCCAGGGTGGGGATGGGGGGGGGAGGGGGGGGGGAGGTGGGGGAGGGGGGGGGGAGGAGGAACCAGAAGGACTCTCAGGGTTGTTAATATATATACTGTATAATATGTATAGGTCGTTGCTACAGATAATTATATATTGGACTGTTAAATTATATTTTTGGAGAGTGTTACTTGTGATAAGGCAGTTGCCAATTAGGGTTAGTTTTCATTTTTGTTATTTATTATTTATTCATTTTCTGTTTATAAAATAGGTCATTGTTATTTGTGTTGTTATAATATTGTGTAAAGGATGCACAATGTACTGTGTTGGTTGACCAAAAATTTTCAATAAAATATATTTTTTTTTTAAATTAATAATGAACAGAGATATGTCTAGTGTTGTTACATGGTACAGATTAGATATATTATTTACAGTTTGTAATAAAGTAAATGTATTATTATTTCTCATCTTGTAATATAAGACTGCAGCGACATTATAGATTTCCAGTCATCTCTTCCCTCAGAGGGTTGTTAGTCTTTGGATTTCTCTTCCACAGGGACCAGTTGTATCTGGGGGTCATTGAATATATTGAAGCACAAGTTGGACAGATATTTTATTAACAATGGAGTTAAGGGTTATGGGGATCAGGTCAGAAAATAGAGAGAAAGCAGAGATGAGGAGGAATTTCTTCACTCGAGGATGTGGGAAAGCTTTGGAATTCTCTACCCAGAGGAATGTGGAGCCTCAGTCATCGGGTATGTTCAAGACAAATATTGACAGGTTTCTAGATATTGAAGATATCGAGGGATATGTGGATCGTGTGGGAAAATGGTGCTGAGGTAGATCGGCCATGGATCTCAATGAATAGTTGAGCAGAGCCGCTGGGCTGAATGGTCTACTCTTGCTCCTATTCTAATCTCTGTGTCCTGGTCAGGAAGCAATGAGCTGAGCTTGGATCTGTCAATCACCATGAATCAGCACCTTCAGGAGAATTGGGAGGGTGAATATTAGATACAGCAGAGTGAGAATGGAGGCAGATTGTGTGGGATGGAGATTTATAGCTTTTGGAGAACGAGAGAGGAAATAATGTTCCACAGGAACTAGAATTGTCTGTTCTGAATTTTTATCCTGTATTAACAATGATGATTTTGTAAATTGTTTTCAAAGGATATTGGAAGAGGAGGAATTACAGACAGAAATCTCAAACATCACGTCTCGATGTGACAAACTCACTCGATTCCTTCTGATCTGAATATCATCGGCGAGAAGGAGAAATGTTTGTCCGAACTGTCAACTTCCAAAGAATTTTAAACGTGAGTGTGACTGGAAAAGCACTGCGACCCACACAACCCACACCCGAGTGAGAGTGTTCCAGTGAACTGACTGTGGAAACATCAGTGTGACTGGAAAAGCACCGAGACCCACACCCGAGTGAGAGAGTTCCAGTGAACTGACTGTGGAAAGAGTTTCAACCAGATACACAGCCTGAAAAAACATCACACCATTCAGAGTGAGGAGAGACAGTGCACATGTTCTGTGTGTAGACAAAACTTCCACTGATTGTCCAATCTGGAGAGACACGAGGAGGCCCAAAACATGGAGAAACTGTGGAAATGTGGTGACTCTGGGAAGCGATACAGAGTCCCATCTCAGCTGGAGGTTCACACTGGGGAGAGGCCATTCACCTGCTCTCAGTGTGGGAAGGGATTCACTCGGTTATCAAGTCTGCAGAGACACCAGCGAGTTCACACTGGGGAGAGGCCATTCACCTGCTCTCAATGTGGAAAGGAATTCAGTCATTCATCCACCTTGCAGACACATCAGCGAGTTCACACTGGGGAGAGGCCGTTCATCTGCTCTCAGTGTGAGAAGGGGTTCATTGATTCATCCAGCCTGCAGAAACATCAGCGAGTTCACACTGGGGAGAGGCCATTCACCTGCTCTCAATGCGGGAAGGGATTCACTCAGTTACCCAGCCTGCAGTCACACCAACGAGTTCACACTGGGGAGAAGCCATTCACTTGCTCTCGGTGTGGGCAGAGATTCTGTACTTCATTCACCCTGCGGAGACATCAGCGAATTCACACTGGGGAGAGGCCATTCTCCTGCTCTCAATGCGGGAAGGGATTCACTCAGTTATCCACCCTGCAGTCACACCAGCGAATTCACACTGGGGAGAAGCCATTCACCTGTTCTCAGTGTGAGAAGGGATTCATTGATTCATCCACTCTGCGGAGACATCAGCGAGTTCACACTGGGGAGACGTCATTCATCTGCTCTCAGTGTGGGAAGGGATTCTGTGATTTTTCCATCCTGGAGAGACACCAGCAAGTTCACACTGAGGAGAGGCCATTCGCCTGCTTTCAGTGAGGGAAGGGATTTATTGCTTCATCCCCTTGCGGAAACATAAGCGGATTCACACTCGGGAGAACCATTCATCTGCTCCCTCTGTGGGAATGGATTCACACAGTTATCCAGTCTGCAGACACACCAGCGAGTTCACACTGGGAGAGGCCATTCACCTGCTCTCAGTGTGGGAAGGGATTACATAGAAAATAGGAGCAGGAAGAGGCAATTTGGCCCTTCGAGCCTGCTCCACCATTCATGATGATCGTGGCTTGTCTCCAACTCAATAGCCCAATCCCGCTTTCCCCTCCATATCCTTTGATCTCCTTCGCCGTAAGTGCTATATCTAACTGCTTCTGCTGTGTGGGCAGCACAGTGGTTAGCACTGTGGCTTTACAGCGCCAGGGTCTCCGGTTCAATTCCCGGCTGGGTCACTGTCTGGAGTCTGCACGTTCTCCCTGCGTCTGCGTGGGTTTCCCCCGGGTGCTCCGGTTTCCTCCCACTAGTCGCGAAAGACGTGCTGTTAGGTAATTTGGACATTCTAAATTCTCCCTCCGTGTACCCGAACAGGCGCCGGAATGTGGCGACTTGGGGCTTTTCACAGTAACTTCATTGCAATGTAAGCCTACTTGTGACAATAAAGAATATTATTATTCTTGAAAACATACAATGCAATGGCCTCAACTATTTCAACGAACAAAGAAGAATAATACAGCGCAGGAACATGCCCTTTGGTCATTGAATATATTGAAGCTCAAGTTTGACAGATACTTTATTGGCCCTCTAAGCCTGTGCCGGTCATGATACAGATCTTTGCCAAAACCCTCAGCACTTCCTTGTGCCGTATCCCTCTATACCCATCCTATCCACGTGTTTGTCAAGATGCCTTTTGAACGCCGTTAATGTATCTGTTTCCATAACCTCCCCTGGCAATGTGTTCCAGGCACTCACCACCCTCTGCGTAAAATAACCTGCCTCGCACATCTCCTCTAAACTTTGCCCCAGGGACCTTAAACCTGTGCACCCTGATGACTGACCCCTCCAACGTGGGAAAGAGTGCTTGCACATCAACTCTATAATCTTGTGGACTCTATCAGGTCATCCCTCAACCTCCGTCTTTCTAATGAAAACAGTCCGAGTCTATTCAGTCTCTCCACATAGCTAACACCGTCAAGACCAGGCAACATCCTGGTAAACCTCCTCTTCACCCTCTCCAAAGCCTGCACATCCTTCTGGTAGGGTGGCGACCAGAATTGTGCGCAATATTCCAAGTGTGGCCTTAACAAGGTTCTATAGAACTGTAGCATGACTTGCTAGTTTTTATACCCCCGTCCAAGGAAGGCAAGCATTCCTAAGCTTGTGTTGCCACCTTCAAAGATCTGTGAACCTGCGCGCCCAGATCTCTCTGACTTTCTATATTCCTAAGAGTTTTCCCATTTACGGAATATGTCCCCTCTACGTTAGACCTACCAAAATGCATTACCTCACATTTGTCCAGATTAAACTCTATTTGCCATTTCTCTGCCCAAGTCTCCAACCTATCTAGGTCCTGCTGTATCTTCTGACGATCCTCAACACCAACCTGGTGTTAATGTAAGCCTACTTGTGATAAGAATAAAGATTATTATTATTAACCTGCACTGCCACTTCACTGCCTTTTCCTTTTTGTCTGTCCTTCCGAAACACTGAATATATTCAGTTCCCATCCCTGGTCATCCTGCTGCCATGTCTCCATAATCCCGATTATCTCACACCTGGGACTTCATACTGGGAGAGGCCATTCACCTGCTGTCAATGTGTGAAGGGATTTTGTAATTCATCACAATTTCTGAGACACCAACAGGTTCACAACTGATTACAGGGATTGGATTCTGCTGTTATTGTTTCTGTTCTCAATTACATCCAGGACTGCATTTTGTTCATTCTGTTGGTCAATGGAGATGGTCAGAGGGTTTCTGCTGGACTGGCCGGTCTCACGACTTCGCCTCCACTGGGATCAATCTCACTCAGCCTTCTCGCGAATATCTGGTTGCACATTTCACAATGATCAAAGTGTAAAAGGCTGTTTGGATGTTAGAAGATGTTTCGTTACCATTTCTGTTTGGAAACCCCCCAAATCATGCCTCATTGCCATGAAGATGGGCTATGGTGGTTACATGGTTCTTATGTTGAATTTATCTTGCTATTTCTCACGGAAGAAAACTATCAGGGAATGAGGGGCAAGTTGTCTGAGGTGCACTGACAAACGACATTAAATAGTATGGTGCGAGACAGGCAATCACAAATATTCAAGGAATTATTACAGATTTACAAGGGGATCGGTTAACTCAGTTGACTGGATGGCTGGTTCGTGCTGAGTGACACCAACAGCACAGGTTAAATTCCCATACCGGCTGAGGTTAGCCATGGTCTGTGTCAGTATTTATGATCCTCCACCCACCCCTCTACATCTCCCCCATCAGCATCTCCCTCTATTCCTTTCCCTTATGTATGTATCTAGCTTTCCGTTCAATGGATTCACGCTGTTCACCTCAACCACTCGCTGTGGTAGCGAGTTCCACATGCTGGGTACAGAGGTTTCTGCTGAAATTCCTTTTGGATAATTGAATCCCTTCATAATTTAAAAAAAAAAATTTTAATGACTCAATTGACTTATTCCAATTAAGAGGAAATTTACCGTGGCCAATCCACCTACTCTGCTGTGGGGGCGACACCCACGCAAACATGGGGAGAATGTGCAAACTCCACACAGACAGTGACCCAGAGCTGGGATCGAACCTGGGACCTCAGCGCCGTGAGGCTGCAGGGCTAACCACTGCACCACCGTGCTGCTCCCCTTCATATTCTTAAAGATTTCCATCAGTCTCCTCTTTTCCAGAAAAAAGCAGCCCCAGCCTTTCCTGAGTGTTAAATGCTCTCAGTTCTGTATATTATGAATCTTTATTGCACCTTATCCAGTGCCTCTATTTCCTTTTTCGAAATGGAGATCACCAATGTTGACAATGCTCCCGGTGCAGTCTAACACTGGTTCTAAACAAGTTGAACATTTCCCCTGTGCTTTTCAATACTATCCCTCCAGAATGGAACCCTATATATGGGCCCAACACTTTAGGAAACCTTGAGACCATGTTGGTTCTCTGGAGCAAGCCAGTCTGCCCATTGCCCCGTTCTATCCTCCAATCCCTATGGTTTATTTCTCGCAGTGCCTGTCCAATTTCCTACTGAAATACTTCCCTCATCTCTGCATATCCCACCCTCATAGGCAGTAGGTTCCAGGTTGTTACCACTCCCTTTACATGTACACAAGGCTCTGAGAGCACAGAGGAGTCTATTTGGCCCATTTTGTCTTGCCAGCTTTGCACAACGACCATTTAATCCTGTAGTTCGACTTTTCTTTTTTTTTCAGAATGCACCAAATTCCCTTTTGGAAGTTACAGTCCAATTAAATTCCAGAACTATTTTTAGACAGTGCATTGCAAATCACAACAACTCGCTGTGTTTTACAACAAATAATTGTGCATATGGAGTTTCACAGAGTATTCAAAATGGTGTCCACATCGTGGTTATTACACAAAATTAAGGCTCAATCTTTATCAATGATTTTGGTGAGGACACCGAGTGTAATCCTAGTTTGAGGACAATTAGCAGAAATGTGCATTTCTATAAAACCTCTCATGACCACTGGACCTCCTGAAGTGTTTGAAAGGCACTGGAGTACTTTTGAAATGTATTCACTGTTACAGAAACAATGCGGTGCACGGAGCTGAACGGCCCACAGTGTTAAACCTTGCAGTCTCATTCTGCTTCACATCTTTCTTTGTGGAAGTACAATTCATCTGAAAAACAGAGTCACATGGCAGAAAAATTGATCGAATAATGATGTCACAAAATGTCAGACCAGATTAGGGGGTTATTAAACAATTCACTGCAATGTGTCCAATTTTAATTCAAGCTTTCTAATGGGTTGGGTTTAAATACATGGTCTGTCATTTTGCTTTTTTTAAAAAACATATTAATTCAGTACGATTAGTGTGGGAACTCACCGGACATCACTAGTTCTCATTGTTTTGGGGATTTCATGTAGTTTAAGTGCCCATTGATAACCTGGAACTGTGACAATGAATACTGACAGGGAGAAAAATAATGAGAGCTTCGCTCTGGATGGTCGCAAACCATCAAGCTTTCTCTTAATAGCTGACCAATTGCACCAAAGTGATTGAGACTTACCAGTCGATTCATCAGCCACTTTTAGCAATTTTTCAAACATTACTTTATCTCCCATTAAACAGTGTGTAACGGGTTGAGTGGTTTTCTTTGGAGGTGTTGAGATAGGCAGCACAGTGGCAAGCACAATTGCTTCACAGCTCCAGGGTCCCAGGTTCGATTCCTGGCTTGGATCACTGGCTGTGTGGAGTTTGCACGTTCTCCCTGTGGATGCATGGGTTTCCTCCGGGTGCTCTGGTTTCCTCCCACAGTCCAAAGATGTGCAGGCTAGGTGGATTGGCCATGCTAAATTGCACTTAGTGTCCAAAATTGCCCTTAGTGTTGGGTGGGGTTATGGGGATAGGGTGGAGGTGTGGGCTTGGGTCGGCTGCTCTTTCCAAGAGCTGATGCAGACTCGATGGGCCGAATGGCCGCCTTCTGCACTGTAAATTCTATGATCTATGATAAGGGGCTGGTTCAGCACACTGGGCTAAATCGCTGGCTTTTACAGCAGACCATGCAGGCTAGCAGCACGGTTCAATTCCTGTACCAGCCTCCCCGGACAGCCGCCGGAATGTGCGGACTAGAGGCTTTTCACAGTAACTTCATTGAAGCCTACTTGTGACAAGCGATTTTCATTTCATTTCAAATCTCCACTGCCTGTAACAGAGAGGATGCTACATCAATCATCTACTCGATCACACCAGGAAAACCCCTTAATTTGCGCCGATACTGGCAATAGTTTATCTGTTGAGTTTAATTTCAATTGCGTGACAAAATTAGATTCCTTCTGTTTGGATACTTCGATGGCGCTGTTACCCAGCATTCCCTGCGGGTATGAATGTGCCCTATTCACTCTGCGAGAGGTCAGTGCGCAGGCGCAGTGCCGAACTCTCCGGAACATGCTCAGAGGCGGGAGGGAGGAATGGAGCCGGGTGGGGAGGCTTCATAAACATCCGGTGTAGGCCTCAAGCTCAAATATGACTTCGCAGGTTCGGAGTTTGTAGCTCGGAGGCTTTTTTCCTGAGAATAGTCCCAGGTTTAAAAACATCATGTTTCCGCAGGAGCAGTGCGCATGCGGCACTGTCTTGTTCTGCAGATAGAGGGGCGGGGCTTCAGGGTCCCAGTGACCAGGAGAGAAAATCGCGGAGCCTTGATTTTCATCTCACTCTGCACACAGCAGCTCGGACCTAACAGACCTGAGTTAGGGATGGACAATGTGCGGTGGGGCGAATGCACAGCCGGCCGGTGAACAAAAAACGTAAGATTAGAATTACAATTAGGACATTCACCTCATTAAGTCTGCTTCCTAGTTGATTATTTGATTCCCATTCACCTCTCTGCCATTGTCTAACTTCCTCTGTCTCTAATAGTAGATTTATTCCAACCATTTTTTGGAATTTAACTATGATGTGGAGATGCCGGCATTGGACTGGGGTGAGCTCAGTAAGAAGTCTTGCACACCAGGTTAAAGTCAAACAGGTTTGTTTCAAATCACTAGCTTTTGGAGCGCAGCACCTTCCTCAGGTGAATGAAGAGGTAGGTTCTGGAAACATTTATACAGACAAAGGTGCAAGATGATACTTTGAATACGAGCATTTGCAGGTAATTAAAATTTACAGAGCCAGAGAGAGGTGTGAATTGTCTCAAGCCAGGACAGTTGGTAGGATTGCGCAAGCCCAGGCCAGATGGTGGGGGGTGAATGTAATGCGACATGAATCCAAGGACTGGTTGAGGCCGTACTCCTGTGTGCGGAACTTGGCTATAAGTTTCTGCTCGGCGATTCTGCGTTGTCACACGTCCTGAAGGCCGCCTTGGAGAACGCTTTCCCGAAGATCAGAGGCTGAATGCCCTCGACTGCTGAAGTGTTCCCCGACTGGAAGGGAACATTCCTGCCTGGCGATTGTCGCAGCGTCGGCATGGTCTCGCCAATGTACCACGCTTCGGGAAATCCTTTCCTGCAGCGTATGAGGTAGACAATGTTGGCTGAGTCACACGAGTATGTACCGCCTACCTGGTGGGTGCTGTATCGTCTCACATCTTTGACTTTGCCTATATAAATGTTTCTGGAACCTACCTCTTCATTCACCTGAGGAAGGAGCAGTGCTCCGAAAGCTAGTGATTCGAAACAAACCTGTTGGACTTTAACCTGGTGTTGTAAGACTTCTTACTGGTATTTAACTGTGTTTCTGCCAACTGTTTCTAAATTAGGTTTCCATTGCTGCCCATCAATGTGCTGCTGATTTACCAGCTTGATCTTCCCATGGTCAGGAATTACATTTTTTGCACTAGATATCATTTCCCTTCCAATTCTGAGTTTATATTAACATACAAATTCTGTACCATTTCTATTCCACGTAATTAATTCTGCACACCCTTCAACATTAACTCTGTTTCTCGCTCCGCAGATACTGCCTAACCTGCTGTGTTTTTCCAGCATTTTCTCTTCTTAGTTCACATTTCCAGCAACTGCAATATTTTTTCAGGAGTTTCATACGAAACTAATCGAGGAACAGAGATGGGCCAATTAAGAAACGGCCTGTATGGGTTAGGTGTTGGTGGCAGAGAACGGACCCTTTCCTTCAGTGCAATGATAGAATGATTGCATCACAGAGAGAGGCCATTTAGGACATGCAGTTGCAAACTCACCTTGGGGTGAAATATAGTACCACGGTGTGAACAATCATTTTGAGCCTCAGATAGTTACCATGGAGAGAGATGGAATCAGTGGCTAGGGTTGGCAAGGACTGAAGGCAATGGCTTCAGTCTTTTCAATATATTAAACTTCTGTTTGTCCAGCACTGGATGTCAGACAAGTCAGGATGGTGTGTGACTTGGACGGATACTTGGAGGTGATGGCTTTCATGTTTACGTGTGATCCTGCTCCTTCTAGGTGGGAGAGTTTGAGGGTGTGGGAGATTCTGTGAAAGTTCTCGATGAGTTTTAGAAAGGTAAAATCCTTCTCATTCTCCCACCACCTGTGCCCCCTGCAGCTACAACCTTAGCTCTCCCACTACTCCTCTTCTCCTCACCCTATCTTGTTCTCTCCTCAAGTAGAGGTCCAGGTCTGTGTAGGCCTAGAGATTGGGAGGCAGGATACCTTCCCTGAAGGACATTACAAAGAACAAAGAAATGTACAGCACAGGAACAGGCCCTCCAAGCCCGTGCCGACCATGCTGCCCGACTAAACTACAATCATCTACACTTCCTGGGTCCGTATCCCTCTATTCCCATCCTATTCATGTATTTGTCAAGATGCCCCTTAAATGTCACTATCGTCCCTGCTTCCACCACCTCCTCCGGTAGCGAGTTCCAGGCACCCACTACCCTCTGTGTAAAAAAACTTGCCTCATACATCTACTCTAAACCTTGCCCCTCTCACCTTAAACCTATGCCCCCTAGTAATTGACCCCTCTACCCTGGGGAAAAGCCTCTTACTATCCACTCTGTCTATGCCCCTCATAATTTTGTAGACCTCTATCAGGTCGCCCCTCAACCTCCGTCGTTCCAGTGAGAACAAATAGAGTTTATTCAACCGCTCCTCATAGCTAATGCCCTCCATACCAGGCAACATTCTGGTAAATCTCTTCTGCACCCTCTTGAAAGCCTCCACATCCTTCTGGTAGTGTGGCGACCAGAATTAAACACGATACTCCAAGTGTGGCCTAACTAAGGTTCTATACAGCTGCAACATGACTTGCCAATTCTTATACTCAATGCTCCGGCCAATGAAGGCAAGCATGCCGTATGCCTTCTTGACTACCTTCTCCACCTGTGTTGCCCCTGTCAGTGACCTGTGGACCTGTACACCTAGATCTCTCTGACTTTCAATACTCTTGAGGGTTCTACCATTCACTGTATATTCCCTACCTGCATTAGACCTTCCAAAATGCATTACCTCACATTTGTCCGAATTAAACTCCATCTGCCATCTCTCCAAACAATCTAAATCCTGCTGTATCCTCTGACAGTCCTCATCACTATCCGCAATTCCACCAACTTTTGTGTCGTCTGCAAACTTACTAACCAGACCAATTACATTTTCCTCCAAATCATTTATATATACTACGAACAGCAAAAGTCCCAGCACTGATCCCTGCGGAACACCACTGGTCACAGCCCTCCAATTAGAAAAGCATCCTTCCATTGCTACTCTCTGCCTTCTATGACCTAGCCAGTTCTGTATCCACCTTGCCAGCTCACCCCTGATCCCGTGTGACTTCACCTTTTGTACTAGTCTACCATGAAAGACCTTGTCAAAGGTCTTACTGAAGTCCATATAGACAACATCCACTGCCCTACCTGCATCAATCATCTTTGTGACCTCCTCGAAAAACTCTATCAAGTTAGTGAGACACGACCTCCCCTTCACAAAACCATGCTGCCTCTCACTAATACGTCCACTTGCTTCCAAATGGGAGTAGATCCTGTCTCGAAGAATTCTCTCCAGTAATTTCCCTACCACTGAAGTAAGGCTCACCGGCCTGTAGTTCCCTGGATTATCCTTGCTACCCTTCTTAAACAGAGGAACAACATTGGCTATTCTCCAGTCCTCCGGGACATCACCTGAAGACAGTGAGGATCCAAAGATTTCTGTCAAGGCCTCAGCAATTTCCTCTCCAGCCTCCTTCAGTATTCTGGGGTAGATCCCATCAGGCCCTGGGGACTTATCTACCTTAATATTTTTTAAGACGCCCAACACCTCGTCTTTTTGGATCTCAATGTGACCCAGGCTATCTACACACCCTTCTCCAGACTCAACATCTACCAATTCCTTCTCTTTGGTGAATACTGATGCAAAGTATTCATTTAGTACCTCGCCCATTTCCTCTGGCTCCACACATATATTCCCTTGCCTATCCTTCAGTGGGCCAACACTTTCCCTGGCTACCCTCTTGCTTTTTATGTACGTGTAAAAAGCCTTGGGATTTTCCTTAACCCTATTTGCCAATGACTTATCGTGACCCCTTCTAACCCTCCTGACTCCTTGCTTAAGTTCCTTCCTGCTTTCCTTATATTCCACACAGGCTTCGTCTGTTCCCAGCCTTTTAGCCCTGACAAATGCCTCCTTTTTCTTTTTGACGAGGCCTACAATATCTCTCGTTATCCAAGGTTCCCGAAAATTGCCATATTTACCCTTCTTCCCCACAGGAACATGCCGGTCCTGAATTCCTTTCAACTGACACTTGAAAGCCTCCCACATGTCAGATGTTGATTTGCCCTCAAACATCCGCTCCCAATCTAGGTTCTTCAGTTCGCACCTAATATTGTTATAATTAGCCTTCCCCCAATTTAGCACATTCATCCTAGGACCACTCTTATCCTTGTCCACCAGCACTTTAAAACTTACTGAATTGTGGTCACTGTTCCCGAAATGCTTCCCTACTGAACCTTCTACCACCTGGCCGGGCTCATTCCCCAATACCAGGTCCAGTACCGCCCCTTCCCTAGTTGGACTGTCTACATATTGTTTTAAGAAGCCCTCCTGGATGCTCCTTACAAACTCTGCCCCCTCTAAGCCCCTGGCACTAAGTGAGTCCCAGTCAATATTGGGGAAGTTGAAGTCTCCCATCACCACAACCCTGTTGTTTTTACTCTTTTCCAAAATCTGTCTACCTATCTCCCGTTGGCTGTTGGGAGGCCTGTAGTAAACCCCCAACATTGTGACTGCACCCTTCTTATTCCTGATCTCTACCCATATAGCCTCACTGCCCTCTGAGGTGTCCTCCCGTAGTACAGCTGTGATATTCTCCCTAACCAGTAGCGCAACTCCGCCACCCCTTTTACATCTCCCTCTATCCCACCTGAAACATCTAAATCCTGGAACGTTTAGCTGCCAATCCTGTCCTTCCCTCAACCAGGTCTCTGTAATGGCAACAGCATCATAGTTCCAAGTACTAATCCAAGCTCTAAGTTCATCTGCCTTACCCGTAATACTTCTTGCATTAAAACATATGCACTTCAGGCCACCAGACCCACTGTGTTCAGCAACTTCTCCCTGTCTGCTCTGCCTCAGAGCCACACTGTCCCTATTCCCTAGTTCTCCCTCAATGCTCTCACCTTCTGACCTATTGCTCCCATGCCCACCCCCCTGCCATACTAGTTTAAACCCTCCCGTGTGACACTAGCAAACCTCGCGGCCAGGATATTTATGCCTCTCCAGTTTAGATGCAACCCGTCCTTATATAGGTCACACCTGTCCCGGAAGAGCTCCCAGTGGTCCAGATAACGGAAACCCTCCCTCCTACACAAGCTGTTAAGCCACGTGTTTAGCTGCTCTATCTTCCTATTTCTAGCCTCACTGGCACGTGGCACAGGGAGTAATCCCGAGATTACAACCCTAGAGGTCCTGTCTTTTAACTTTCTGCCTAGCTCCATGAACTCCTGCTGCAGGACCTCATGCCCCTTCCTGCCTATGTCGTTAGTACCAATATGTACAACGACCTCTGCCTGTTTGCCCTCCCCCTTCAGGATGCCCTCTACCCATTCGGAGACATCCTGGACCCTGGCACCAATTGGGTTTTTAATGACAATCCAGCAATTTTCATGGTCACTTTTCCCCAGTGCTGGCCTCACAAATTAGCAAAATCATTCAGCTTAATTTCACAACCTGCCTTTGTGTGTTTGTGGGTTCTCTTTCACTCACTTTGTTACCGTTTTAAATCAATTTCACAGGGTTTGCAGTTGGGAAACACAAACCAAACATGACAGAAGGATCTGACAGAGTCATACAGTATATCATAACTTGAATATCATCAGATTTTGAACATGGAAGGAAAAAGCACTTGTCACAGCGAGGAGAAACCATATATGTGTTGTGTGTGTGGTCGAGTCGTCAGTCGATCTTTGGGCCTTTCGAGACACAAGCGTAGACACACTGGGGATAATCCATGGAAATGTTAGGACTGTGGGAAGGCATTTAGTTGCCCATTTGACCTGGAAATCAATTGACGCAGTCACACCGGGGAGAGATCATTCACCTGCCCTCAGTGTGGGAAGGGATTTACTCAGTCATCCAGCCTGCTGAGACATCAGAGAGTTTACAATGGGGAGAGGCCGCTCAGTGTGGGAGAAGATTCACTCTGTTATCCAATCTGTTAGGACACCAAAGTGGTCACACAGGTAAGAGGCCGTTCACTTGCTCTGTGTGTGGGAAGAGATTCACTCGGTTATCCCACTTGATGGCACATCAGCGAGTTCACACTGGGGAGAAACCATTTACCTGCTCTGTGTGTGGGAAAGGATTCACTCAAGTCATCCCACCTGCTGAAACACCAACGGGTTCACACTGAGGGAGAGACCTTTTAAATGCCTGATCTGTGAGAAGTGCTTTAAAAGTTCTGCGGAACTGACATCCCATCAATGGGTTCACTCTGACGAGTGACGAGATCATTTAAATGCTTGGACTGCGGAAAGTGATCTAAAAGTACTGGAGAACTGGTGACCCATCAACGTGTTCACATGGAGGAGAGACCGTTCAGATGCTCCCACTGTGGGACTGGGTTCAGGAAATTAGCTCAATTCACCCAACACCAGAGAATTCACACTGGGGAGAGGCCACTCACCTGATCGGAGGGTGGGAAGGGATTGAATCATTCATCCAACCTGCTGGCTGGCACATCGACCCATACACACAGGGGAGAAGCCGTTCTCCTGCTCCAAGTGTGGGAAGGGATTCACTCAGTCATCCAATCTGCTGAGACACAGGCGAGGTCACAGTGATTACAGTGATTGGATTTTGGGTGGCATAGTGGCGCAGTGATTAGCACTGCTGCCTCATGGTGCTGAGGACCCGGGTTCGATCCCGGCCCCGTGTGGGTTTGCACATTCTCCTTGAGTCTGCGTGGACCTCACGCCCACAACCCAAAGATGTGGAGGGTAGGTGGATTGGCCACACTAAGTTGCCCACTGAATTGGAAACAAAAGTAGAATTGGGTACTCTTTTTAAATAAAAAATAAAAATTTAAATCACATGAAGGACTGAAGATGATTCATTGGAGTCTCTCCTGTTGATAATAAACACCAGCCCAGTTATAGGAATTAATATTCTGCATAAAATTCGAATAAAACCAGCCTAGTGTTAAATACGGTGTGTTGTCTTTTTAATATCTCGAACCTTTGTTCTCCCTCCCCTGTCTCCTCCATCCTCACCCCCAACAAATGTGAGGAGCTCATGGAGCTTCTTTGTCACTCAGATTGGGCAGCGTTTTCCGGTTCTCCCGTGACTTGCTTTCCGGTGGGGGAGGAAACTCGCCTTGGCTGCCGGCGGGATATTCTGGTCCTGTCAAAGTCTATGGTCTATTTGTGTGGTTCACCCATCCCGCCGTGGGAACCGCCGCGAGGGGGTGGCCTCTGGCGGGTCTGGAAGGTCCAGCCAGCAGGAAGGGCTGGAAAATCCCATCAATTGAAACAATCCGATCAGCTGATTCTGCTGCTCCTCCACTAAACCACTCAGTAAATCTGCCTCGAAAGTCGTTTCTTTTCCAAGTTCTGAACTCACATCTTTCCCCTCTTTTTCTGTTATCTGCCATCATGCCCTCTCAGAGATCATCTTGTCTGTGAGACTTACCCTTTGCTCCTTTGATCCTTTGCTCCTTTGACCCGATTCTCACTAAACTGCTGAACATCCAGCTTCCACAATCTCCACGTTTCTATGGTATCTCCATGGAGTCATTGTCTTTGTGCCTCTCTTTACACAATCAAGTGAAGTTTCGTCCTCACACAGAACACATGGAAGCACAAGTGGATAGCACTGTGGCTTCACAACGCCAGGGTCTCAGATTAGATTCCCCGCTGGGTCACTGTCTGTGCGGAGTCTGTACGTTCTCCCCCTTTCCGCGTGGGTTTCCTCTGGGCGCTCCGGTTTCCTCCCACAGTCCAAAGATGTGCAGGTTAGGTGGACTGGCCATGATAAGTTACCCTTAGTGACCAAAAGGTTTAGGAGGGGTTATTGGGTTACGGGGATAGGGTGGAAGTGAGGGCTTAAGTGGGTCAGTGCAGACTCGATGGGCCGAATGGGCTCCTGCACAGTATATTCTGTTTCTTCCCGCTGTGAATGGTGTGATGTTTTTTCAGGCTGTAACTGGTTAAAGCTCTTTCCAGTCAGTTCACTGGAACACTCTCACTCGGGTGTGTGTTGTGTGTGTCTCTGTGCTTTTCCAGTCACACTGATGTTTGAAATATTTTCCCACAGACAGAGCAAACATTTTTCATTCCACATTCATAGTCTGAGGATATTCAGGTCCAGATCAATTGAGTGACACGGTCAGATCGTAATGTGATATTTGGTTTGTGTTTCCTGTCTGAAAATCCTCTCCTAATGCCCTGGAAAAGGAGTTTACAAAGGTCACACGATCAGTACAAGATAGAAATTCAGAACAGACAATTCCAGTTGCTGGGGAACCTTTCTTTTCTTTCTTTCCCCTCTTTCCCCAAAGCTGCAAATCCCCCTCCCACACACCCTCTCCCCGGGCTGAAATCTAAATGAAGTATTAGATCATTATTTCTGTATCTTTCCAAAGTTATATAATTAGAGGTAAGAATATGCTTTATAAGTCACTTCATCCATGACTTGTGACAGACATTAATCTGAATCACCCTGACTGAGCACGCAGAATAACATATGTGAACCTTGTGTCCAGACATGACTGTGTGGAGATTTGATGAGCAATCACGATGGTCGTTTCTCCAAATCTTCCCGGTTTCCTTCGTTCTTCCTCTCCCTCTCGAACTAATTTATACTGGACATCAGACTCAGGGCTCATTCTGGTTCTCTTCCTGCTGACTAAATAACTTCAATCAAATAGAAGACTGAATCCACTGTTCGGTCCCTGCTCCAATCTCCATTCCTGACATACTGACTCTATCCCTCTCCCTGGCAACAGTTTCAGACTTACCTCGTCTCTTTGCAACCTTGGTTTCATATTTGATCCCAATATGAGCTTCTGACCTCATATCTGTGCCATCACCAAGACTGTTTCCACTTGCGTTACATTATCCGGCTTCTCTCCTATGTCTGTGCGTCTGGTGCTAAACCTTGGTCATGTCATCCTCACCTCCTGCTTCAACTATTCCACTACACACCTGGCTGCTCTCTCACATTCTCATAGATTATCATAGAATTTACAGTGCAGAAGGAGGCCATTCTGCCCATCGAGTCCTACCTACCCAAGGTCAACACCTCCACCCTATCCCCACAACCCAGCAACCCCACCCAACACTAAGGGCAATATTGGACACTAAGGGCAATTTATCACGGCCAATCCACCTAACCTGCACATCTTTGGACTGTGGGAGGAAACCGGAGCACCCGGAGGAAACCCACGCACACACGGGGAGGATGTGCAGACTCCGCACAGACAGTGACCCAAGCCGGAATCGAACCTGGGACCCTGGAGCTGTGAACAATTGTGCTAACCACCATGCTACCGTGCTGCCCGTAAATTCTACCTCTGTAAACTTAATGCCATCCAAAAGTCTGCTACCCATGTCTTAATACACAGCAAGTTCCTTTCCCCTATGATCCCTGTGCTCCGAGACTTGCATTCGCTTCCAATCAATTCTCACCCTTGTTTTCAAATCCCTCCATGGCCTCATCTCTCCCTGTGTCTGTCATCTCCTCCAGCCCCACAAACCCCCCCCCCCCCGGAGATATCTGTACAGCTCTATTCTGGACTCTTGGACTAATTATAATTAGTCCGCCATGGTTTTAAGTTCCCTCGGCCCCAAGCACTGAATTCCCTCCCTCCAGCTCACTTTCGTCCTTTAAGACTCTCTTTAAAACTCACCTCTTTCAGTGAAACCTCCTGGTCGAGTCCAGCATTGGCACTGCGCTTGCTCCAGCTACCAATGACCGGTTAATGATTGACGGCTGCTCTGGACCAATAGGGGGAGTGGAGGACCAAGCGGAGTAGCTGCTCCTCCAACCAATCGGAATAAATAAGGGGGGGCTGTCCCCAATCGCCATCGTGAGTTGGAGCATGCGCAGTACAGAGGATGATTCAGGCGGTCGGGTGGAAACCCTCATCAGGTCAAATTCAGCCGAGTGAGTCATGAGGGAGGGATGGAGGCGGCGGATGGGTCGGGAAGCTTCATAAACACTCCGTCTGGGCCCCAACCCCGAATACGAAGCTCGGATACAGCAACTGAACCGGCGAACACTGCTCAGGCTTTTCCCCGAGACAGGCCCGGCTGTTGTGCGGCAGGGCGCATGCGGAGGGAGCGAGAGCTCCGGCTTTGTTCCGCCTCTCATTCACTCTGATTGGTTGGAGGTCCTCCCCCCCCCCTCTTCCTATTGGTCCGAACCTGCCGTTAATCAGTCCCCATTCAATGGGTGATTCACAAACACCCGCTGGAGGCCCCAAGCCCCCAATAAGACCCATTGATTTTATTGTCAGTCTGCAGACAGGAGCTGGAGAACTGAACCCAGGCAGAGGAGAGGGAGGGAGAAAACTGGGAGTGGAGGAAAGAAATGGTGCAGATGGTGAGATGGGTTTGGATTTCAGCCCAGGGAGGAGGGAGAGTGCGTGGGACTGGGATTGACAGCTTTGGGGGAACAAGAGAGGAAAAATCGTTCCAGAGAAACTAGAATTGCCTGTTCAGAATTTCTATCCTGGACTGACAGTGATGGCTTTTGAAACATGAGAGATTACAGCTCTCAGGAAAGATTAAATAGAGTGGGACCTTTTTGTAGCGACAACAACAAATTAAGCAGTGACCTTCTATAAATCTTTTAAATTATCAATAGTTTGGAGAGGGGCGATGTGAGAGAGTCCAAAATCAGGAACCATCAATAAACAACAAGTCAGAAATACAAGATAGTTACGAATAAATCCAAGAGGGCAATACGGACACATTTATTTATCACATGTTTAGAATGTGCAACACATTACCATGGAAATGAGCTGAGGAAAGTGCTGAGATGTTTCCAAAAGGAAACTGGACAAGCGCATGAGAGAAAATGGAACCGAAGATGTGTGCCGAGTATTGATAGAATCTGTGACAGAATGGACTGTTTGTGTCTTATATATTCACAGTAATTCAATGTAATTTCATTTTACAGAATATTTGCAGATGCAAACATCATGTTGAGATCTGACAGAGTCACTTGATTCATCAGGACCGCCCTTTCAACGTGGAAGGAGAAATGTTTGTCTGTTTTGTCTTTCGGAAAAAATGTCAAAAATCACTGTGATTGGGAAAGCACCGAGACACAGACATCGAAGTAATTTTCCACAGTTAGCTGGAACTGAGCTTTAACCAATCACACAGCATGAAATTAAATTGCAGCATTTACATCAAGGAGAAACTGTACTCTGGCTTCAACTGATGATCCAAGTTGGAGAAACATAAGGAAATTCGAGCCAGAGGAATCAAGAAGCAGCAATAGGACATTCAGCCCCGTGACCACGTTCCACCATTTAATAACATCATGGCTGATCTGATAGTGACCTCAAATCTTCATTCCACCTACACCAGATAACCTATCAATAACCATGGAGAAACTGTGGAAATGTGGGGACTGTGGGATGGGATTCAATTACCCATCTGAATTGGAAACTCACTGACGTATTCACACTGGGGAAAGACCATTCACCTGCTCCGTGTGTCGGAAGGGATTTTCTAAATCACCAACCTCATCGCACACCAGCATGTTCATACTGACCAGAGACCGTTTAAATGTGCTGACTGTGAGAAGAGCTTTAAAAGCAGAAATAATTTACTGTTGCACCAACGCACTCACTCTGGGGAGAGGCCATTCACCTGCTCCGTGTGTGGCAAGGGATTCACTCAGTCATCAATCCTCCTGAGACACCAACTTGTTCATACTGATCAGAGACCTTTTAAATGTGCTGACTGTGAGAAGAACTTTAAAAGCAGAAAGGATTTACTGTTACATCAACGCACTCACACTGGGGAGAGGCCATTCATGTGCTCCATGTGTTGGCAGGGATTCAAATGTTCATCCAACCTTCTGCAACACCAGCGAGTTCACACTGGGCAGAGACCGTACACTTGCCCCGTGTGTGACAAGAAATTCACTCAGTCATCCAACCTGAATAGACAACTTGTTCACACTGAACAGAAACCTTTTAAATGTTCCAACGAAAAAAAGATTTAAAAGTAAACCGAATCTGCTGAAACACCAGCGAGTTCACACTGAAACAGAATCATAGCATTTACTGTGCAGAAGGAGGGCATTCGGCCCATCGAGTGCACCAGCCCTTGGAAAGAGCACCCGACTTAAGCCCATACCTCCAACCTAACCCATAACCCTACCTCACCTTTTTGGAAACTTCAAGGGCAATTTAGCATGGCAAATCCATATATCTTTGGACAGTGGGGGGGAAACCGGAGCACCCGGAGGAAACCCACGCAGACACTGGGGCAACGCGCAGACAGTGACCCAAGCCGGGAATCAAACCTGGGAACCTGGAGCTGTGAAGCAACAGTGCGGACCACTGTGCTACCGTGTGGCCCACACGTGGGAGCGGTACTGGGGAGAGGCTGTTTAACTGCTCCGTGTGTGGGAGGAGATTCACTCAGTCAAACAACCTGCACAGACATCAGCAAGTTCACTGGGCAACAGCAGGGTTCGGATTCAGCTGTTGTTGCTGCTGTTAGTCACATTCAGGACTGAATGATGCCTGGACATCTGTTTCCAGTGGGGCTCCACAGTTTCCGGTATATATCAATGATTTAGACTTAAATGTATGCACCAAGATTATACAAAAGTTGCTGATGTGTTTTAGACGATGAGGGAGAAAGCCATGGACTGGGTCAGGTGGACAGAAAAATGGTGAATGGAAATTTAGATAACGAGGGGTTAGGAACACACTTCACTTAACTCCCTATAAAAATAAGGTTACTTCAGGATAATGGAAAAAACTGATTGGTGAGGACATGATGAATCTTTATTTGTTTTATTCTTTTTTGATATAAATTTAGAGTACCCAATTTATTTTTTCCAATTCAGGAACAGTTTAGCGTGGCCAATCCACCTAGCCTGCGCATCTTTGGGTGTGGGGACGAAACGCACGCAAACACGGGGAGAATGTGCAAACTTCACACGGAGAGTGACCCAGAGCCGGGATCGAACCTGGGACTTCAACGCCGTGAGGCCGCAGTGCTAACTGCTGCGTTACTGTACGGCCCTATTTGTTTGAATCTTATGTTTATTTACTTAAGTCAGTTAATGATGAAATAACTAATGCACATCCAGTTCCATGTGGGAAAACCAGGGGACTTCCATTACGCTGGAAATGTCATCAGCTGGAGCAGCAGGAAGCAAAGGGGAATGACTGGAAGACTTTCCAGTGGATTTCTGGATTGTTCAGGACAAGATTCCATGCTTTGTGTGTTATATATGAATGATTTAGACTTTTTATTTAATAAACATTTTATTGAGGTATTTTTTGGTTTTACAACAATGCCAAAATAAACAATATACATAAGTCTATAAACATAGTGCAAAATAAAGTCTGTTACCCCCTTGCAGGTCCCACCTGTATTAACCCCCTACTCTAAACTAAACTAACTCCCCCCCCCCCCCCCTCCCCCCACTTCCCCTTCTGCTGACGATTAATTTTCTGCAAAGAAGTCGATGAACGGTTGCCACCTCCGGGCGAACCCTAACAGTGACCCTCTCAAGGCAAACTTGATTTTCTCCAGACAGAGAAAGCTCGCCATGTCCGATAGCCAGGTCTCCAATTTCGGGGGCTTTGAGTCCCTCCAAGCTAATAGTATCCGTCTCCGGGCTACCAGGTAAGCAAAGGCCAGAACATCTGCCTCTTTCTCCTCCTGGATTCCCGGATCTTCCGACACCCCTAAAATCGTCACCTCTGGACTCATCACCATCCTTGTTTTCAATGCTTTGGACATGACGTCTGCAAACTCCTGCCAGAATCCCCTGAGCTTTGGGCATGTCCAGAACATATGGACATGGTTCGCTGCCCCCACCCCCCGCACACCTTGCACACCTGTCTTCTACACCAAAGAACTTGCTCATTCGGGCCACTGTCATTTGAGCACGGTGAACGACCTTGTACTGTCTCAGGCTGAGCCTGGCACATGTTGTGGTCGCGTTGACTCTACTCAATACATCCGCCCAGAGACCATCCTCTATCTCTCCTCCTAACTCCTCCTCCCATTTGCGCTTCAGCTCCTCGGTCTGCATGTTCTCTGACCCCCATGAGCTCCTTATAGATGTTGGAGACCTTCACTTCTCCCACCCTCACTCTGGAAACTACCTTGTCCTGAATCCCCTTTGGTGGTAGGAGCGGGAAGGTTGAGACCTGCCTAGGTAGGAAGTCCCACACCTGCAGGTACCTTTATTTGTTTCCCCTCGCCAATCCAAATTTCTCCTCCAGCTCCCTCAAGCTAGGAAAGTTCCCCTCTGTAAACATATCCCCCATCATCTCAATTCCTGCTCTCAGCCATCTCCGAAACCCCAGGTCCATCTTTCCCGAGGCAAACCGGCGGTTATTACAGATTGGGGCCCAGACCCGATGCACCCTCCGCTCCCACATGCCTCCTCCACTGTGCCCAGACTCTCAGGGCTGCCACCACCACAGGGCTGGTGGAGTGCCGTGCCGGCGGGAGCGGCAGAGGTGCGTTATCAGTGCCCCCAAACTGGTGCCTCCATACGCGCCATGCCGACCCTCCCCCCACTTCCCCTTCTGCTGACGATTAATTTTCTGCAAAGAAGTCGATGAACGGTTGCCACCTCCGGGCGAACCCTAACAGTGACCCTCTCAAGGCAAACTTGATTTTCTCCAGACAGAGAAAGCTCGCTATGTCCGATAGCCAGGTCTCCAATTTCGGGGGCTTTGAGTCCCTCCAAGCTAATAGTATCCGTCTCCGGGCTACCAGGTAAGCAAAGGCCAGAACATCTGCCTCTTTCTCCTCCTGGATCCCCGGATCTTCCGACACCCCTAAAATCGTCACCTCTGGACTCATCACCATCCTTGTTTTCAATGCTTTGGACATGACGTCTGCAAACTCCTGCCAGAATCCCCTGAGCTTTGGGCATGTCCAGAACATATGGACATGGTTCGCTGCCCCCACCCCCCGCACACCTTGCACACCTGTCTTCTACACCAAAGAACTTGCTCATTCGGGCCACTGTCATTTGAGCACGGTGAACGACCTTGTACTGTCTCAGGCTGAGCCTGGCACATGTTGTGGTCGCGTTGACTCTCCTCAATACATCCGCCCAGAGACCATCCTCTATCTCTCCTCCTAACTCCTCCTCCCATTTGCGCTTCAGCTCCTCGGTCTGCATGTTCTCTGACCCCCATGAGCTCCTTATAGATGTTGGAGACCTTCACTTCTCCCACCCTCACTCTGGAAACTACCTTGTCCTGAATCCCCTTTGGTGGTAGGAGCGGGAAGGTTGAGACCTGCCTCGGTAGGAAGTCCCGCACCTGCAGGTACCTTTATTTGTTTCCCCTCGCCAATCCAAATTTCTCCTCCAGCTCCCTCAAGCTAGGAAAGTTCCCCTCTGTAAACATATCCCCCATCATCTCAATTCCTGCTCTCAGCCATCTCCGAAACCCCAGGTCCATCTTTCCCGAGGCAAACCGGCGGTTATTACAGATTGGGGCCCAGACCCGATGCACCCTCCGCTCCCACATGCCTCCTCCACTGTGCCCAGACTCTCAGGGCTGCCACCACCACAGGGCTGGTGGAGTGCCGTGCCGTGCCGGCGGGAGCGGCAGAGGTGCGTTATCAGTGCCCCCAAACTGGTGCCTCCATATGCGCCATGCCGACCCTCCCCCACCACCCACCTCCTGATCATGGCTATATTCGCCGCCCAATAATAGTTACTGAAGTTTGGCAGCACCAGCCCGCCCTCTCCCCGGCTCCGCTCAATCATCCCCTTTTTTACTCACGGTGTCTTGCCCGCCCATACGAAATGAAATGAAAATTGCTTAGTGTCACAAGGCAGCTTCAAATGAAGTTACTGTGAAAAGCCCCTAGTTGCCACATTCCGGCGCCCGTTCGGGGAGGCTGGTACGGGAATTGAACCGTGCTGCTAGCCTGCCTTGGTTTGCTTTAAAAGCCAGTGATTTAGCCCAGTGTGCTAAACCAACCCCATACAAAGCCGGTGGTAACTTTGTTAACCCGTTTGTAGAAGGAGCGCGGAATAAAGATGGGGAGACACTGGAACACAAACAGGAATCTCGGAAGGACCGTCATCTTCACCGTCTGTACCCTCCCAGCTAGTGACAGCGGGAGCACGTCCCACCTCCGAAAACCGTCCTTTGTTTGGTACACCAGACGGGCGAGATTAAGTTTGTGTAACTGTTCCCATTCCCGTGCCACTTGGATGCCTAGATACCTAAAACTTCCCCAATCGCCTCTCCTGTCCCCTTGCCTGGATCGCAAATATCTCGCTTTTCCCCATATTTAGTTTGTACCTTGAGAACCGGCCAAATTCCCCTAGAATCCTCATGATTTCTTCCATAACCCCCACTGGGTCTGACACATAGAGAAGCAGGTCGTCTGCATAAAGTGAGACTCTGTGTTCCACTCCCCCCCCCCCCCCCCGCCGCCCCCCCCCCCCCCCCCCCCCCGGATCAACCCATTCCAGCCCCTTGAGGCTCTCAGCGCAATTGCCAGCGGCTCTATAGCTGGCGCGAATAACAGTGGGGAGAGGGGACACCCCTGCCTCGTCCCCCGGTGTAGCCTAAAATAGTCCGATGTCGTCCTATTCGTCCGTACGCTCGCCACAGGAGCCTGAAATGGAAACCTGACCCAGTCAATAATGCCCCGTCCATATCCGAACCGTCCCAGCACCTCCCACAATATTCCCATTCTACTCGATCAAAAGTTTTTTCTGCATCCATTGCGACCACTACCTCCACCTCCCTACCTTCTGGGGGCATCACAATCGCAATTAGCAACCTTCTTACATTGGACACCAATTGCCTTCATAGATTATCCTAGAATTTACAGTGCAGAAGGAGGCCATTCGGCCCATCGTGTCTGCACCGGCTCTTGGAAAGAGCACCCTACCCAAGGTCAACACCGCCACCCTATCCCCATAACCTAGTAACCCCATCCAACACGAAGGGCAATTTTGGACACTAAGGGCAATTTATCATGGCCAATCCACCTAACCTGCACACCTTTGGACTGTGGGAGGAAACCGGAGCACCCGGAGGAAACCCACGCACACACGGGGAGGATGTGCAGACTCCGCACAGACAGTGACCCAAGCCGGAATCGAACCTGGGACCCTGGAGCTGTGAAGCAATTGTGCTATCCACAAGGCTACCGTGCTGCTCCAAGTGGTGCAGTGGTGCCTTCCCTTAACAAACCCCGGAACACAATCTTCAATCCTAGAGGAGAAAATTTTGGCCAGCAGTTTGACGTCCACATTCAACAGGGATATCGGCCTGTATGACCCACACAGCTCCGGATCCTTATCCCACTTCAGAATCAGTGAGATCGTGGCCTGTGACATCGTCGGGGGAAGCACCCCTCCCTCCCTTGCCTCATTGAATGTCCTCACCAACAGCGGCCCCAAAATCCCAGAAAACTTTTTCATGAACTCCGCTGGGAACCCGTCTGCATAGCCTTCAGACCCTATCTCTTCGATCGAAGCCCCCAGCCCTTCTACCAGCTCCCCGTCCACCTTCGGGAAATTCAGCCCCCCTAGGAAATGCCTCATCCCCTCTGGCCCCGGTGGGGGTCCCGACCCGTGCAGCCTACGATAAAAATCCTTAAACGCCTTGTTCAACCCTGCTGAATCTCCCACCAGGTTTAGGCCCAATCCTTTACTTTCCCTATCTCCCTGGCTACCTTCCTCCTAAGCTGCTGTGCAAGCATTCTGCTGTCCTCTCCGTGCTCATAGATCGCCCCCCCCTCACCTTTCTCAGCTGCTCCACCGCCCTCCCTGTGGTTAGCAAGCCAACTCTGCCTGTAGCCTCTGCCGTTCCCTTAGAAGCCCTGCCTCTGGGGTCTCCGCATACCTCCTGTCGACCTGTAGTATCTCCTTTATAGTCGGTCCGTCTCTGTCCTGTCTACTTTCTCCCTGTGGGCCCGTATCGAGATCAGCTCCCCTCTAACCACCGCCTTCAATGACTCCCAGACCACCGCTGCTGAAATTTCCCCCATGTCATTGACCTCCAGGTAATTCTGAATACATTTCCTCAACCGCCCACACACCTCGTCCGCTAAGAGCCCCATGTCTAACCTCCAGTGTGGGCGCTGGTTACTGTCTTTACTAACCTGTAGGTCAACCCAGTGCGGGGCATGGACTGAGATTGTAATCGCCGAGCACCCTGTGTCTACCACCCCCGTCAGTAAAGCCCTGCTCAGAATGAGGAAATCGATCTGGGAGTACACCTTATGCACGTATGAGTAGAAGGAGAACTCCTTTACTCTTGGCTGCCCAAATCTCCATGGGTCCAACCCCCCCCCCCCCCCCCCCCCCCCCCGCGCGCGCCATCTTCTCCATGAACACTTGTAGCTCCTTAGCCATTGCTGGCACCCTGCCTGTTTTTGAGCTTGACCGGTCTAAACCAGGGTCAATAACTGTACTGAAGTCCCCTCCCATGACCAGCTTATGCGAATCCAGGTCCGGTATCTTCCTCAGCATCCTCTTTATAAACTCCACATCGTCCCAGTACTGGCCTCCCCCATCTGAAACTATTCTTCCCGCCTCAAACACCACTCAATTGGTCTTTGAGAACAGCCCCGAGTGAAAAACCTGTCCGGCCCAACGTTTCCTTAACCTAATCTGGTCAGCTACTCTAAGGTGTGTCTCCTGCAGCATTACCACGCCTGCCTTCAGTCCTCTCATATGCACGAACACGCGTGCCCCTTTTTAAAAATAAATTTAGAGTACCCAATTAATTTTTTCCAATTAAGGGGCAATTTAGCGTGGCCAATCCACCTAACCTGCACATCTTTGGGTTGTGGGGCGAAACCCACACAAACACGGGGAGAATGTGCAAACTCCACACGGACAGTGACCCACGGCCGGGATCGAACCTGGGACCTCGCGTGCTCTCTTGACCGGCCCATTGAGCCCTCTTACATTCCAGGTAGTCAGTCTAGTTGGTGGGCTCATCGACCCCCTTCGCCGATCAGCCATCCATTCTCTTGGACCAGTCGCCAACCCGCGCCCCACACATCCACCGGCCCGACCCCAGGCAGCCTCAGCCCCTGACCCCCTCTCTGTCCCTCAGTAACAGTCCCTCCCTCATCAGCAGAACATTTTTTCCCCCTCCCCCCCAGTAACAGCACAAAATAAATCAACCCCTTTGATAAGCCTAACATCTGTTCACCCCCCCCCCCCCCCAACTACGCTTCCATAAGCTAGTCCGCCCAGCTAGCTTGGTGGCTCTCGCCCCTGGTGCCAGACAATCACCCACCTATTGGTCCCCCCCCCCGTCCCCCCCCTCTGCTCATACATACATATTCAACTGGAAGGCAATCCCAACACAATTGTACAACAGAGATTTAAAAAAACCCAGGTTGGACTCCAACAGAACATAAGATCAAGCAAAAGATCCAGCATCTGTACAAACACACCTCCATCCCCAACAGTGCAAATGCAAACTTTACGTCACTCAGCTCTGCAGCTGACCACAGATCCATACAGCAGGCATTACAAATAATGACCAAAAAAGCGAGAAACAAGAAACTTCTTTTGAAAAACATAAACGCAACAGCAAGATTCAAAGTTCTCAGTCCAACACCAGTCCTTTCCTTTTTGCAAAGTCCAGCGCTTCCTCAGGCGACTCGAAATAGAAATGTTGTTCCTCGTATGTGACCCAGAGGCTGGCCAGGAACAACAGTCCGAACTTCACCTTTTTCTTGAAAAGGGTCGCCTGATCTGGTTAAACACCTCTCTTCTCCTGATCTGGTTAAACCTCTCTCTTCTCCTGGCTACCTCCGCACTCAGGTCTTGATAGATCCGCAGGATACTGTTGTCCCATTTGCAGCACCATGCCTGCTTGGCCCACTGTAAAACGTGCTCCTTATTCAGATATCTGTGGAATCTCACCACCATTGCCCTCAGGGGGGTCTCCCATTCGCGGCTTCCTCGCAAGCGCTCTGTGAACCCTGTCCACCTCCAAGGGTCGTGGGAATGCCCATCCCCCAGCAGCTTCTCGAACATGGCCGCTATATATGCCCCAGCGCCCGCTCCTTCAGATCCCTCCGGGAGCCCAACGATCCTCAAGCTCTGCCAGCGGGATCTATTCTCTAGGTCCTCCACCTTCTCCAGGAGCGTTTTCTGCTGGTCTCTTAACATCCCCACCTCCAACCGGTCCACATCAGACACCATTTCCCTGGCCCTACACTCATCCCTAGAGCATCTCGAAAACAAGGAATCCTACATTAGACTCCTATTTATTGACTGCAGCTCCGCCTTCAACACCATAATCCCAGCCAAGCTCATATCAAAGCTCCAAAACCTAGGACTTGGCTCCCCACTCTGCAACTGGATCCTCGATTTTCTGACTAACAGACCATAATCAGTAAGAATGAACAACAACACCTCCTCCACAATAGTCCACAACACCGGCGCCCCGCAAGGCTGCGTACTTAGCCCCCTACTCTACTCCCTGTACACACACGACTGCGTGGCAAAACTTGGTTCCAACTCCATCTACAAGTTTGCTGACGATATGACCATAGTGGGCCGGATCTCGAATAACGATGAGTCTGAATACAGGAGGGAGATAGAGAACCTAGTGGAGTGGTGTAGTGACAACAATCTCTCCCTCAATGCCAGCGAAACTAAAGAGCTGGTAATTGACTTCAGGAAGCAAAGTACTGTACACACCCCTGTCAGCATCAACGGGGCCGAGGTGGAGATGGTTAGCAGTTTCAAATTCCACATCTCCAAAAATCTGTCCTGGTCCACCCATGTCGACGCTACCACCAAGAAAGCACAACAGCGCCTATACTTCCTCAGGAAACTAAGGAAATTTGGCATGTCCACATTGACTCTTACCAACTTTTACAGATGCACCATAGGAAGCATCCTATCATTTTGCATCACAGCCTGGTATGGCAACTGCTCAGCCCAGGACCGCAAGAAACTTCAGAGAGTCGTGAACACCGCCCAGTCCATCACACGTACCTGCCTCCCATCCATTGACTCCATCTACACCTCCCGTTGCCTGGGGAAAGCGGGCAGTATAATCAAAGATCCCTCCCACCCGGCTTACTCACTCTTCCAACTTCTTCCATCGGGCAGGAGATACAGAAGTCTGAGAACACGCACAAACAGACTCAAAAACAGCTTCTTCCCCACTGTCACCAGACTCCTAAATGACCCTCTTATGGACTGGCTTCATCAACACTACACCCTGTATGCTTCATCCAATGCCAGTGCTTATGTAGTTACATTGTATATGTTGTGTTGCCCTATTATGTATTTTCTTTTATTCCCTTTTCTTCTCATGTACTTAATGATCTGTTGAGCTGCTCGCAGAAAAATACTTTTCACTGTACCTCAGTACACGTGACAATAAACAAATCCAATCCAATCCAATCCAACTCCACCGCTGTTTGATGTTCCTCCTGGCCTACCAGCTCCTTCTCTACTTTCTGAATCACCCGATCTTGGGCATCCAATCTAAGTTCCAGCCGCGAAATTGCCTCTTTAATTGGTTCCAAGCAGTCTTACTTCTGCTTGGCGAAGCCCTCCTGGAAAGCTTGCATCAACTGCTCCGTTGACCGCTGGGTCGACAAACCAGAGGTCCAGTCATCTGCCATGCTTACTCCCAGTGCCGCTTCAGCCCAAGTCTTCTCTGTCTTTCTGTTTCTGCACTTATGAGTACTTCTAGTCCTCCTCTCCATGCACCGATGTGGGAATTCAGTTCACAATTGCCTCTGTCATCAATTTTTCAAATCAAGTCCGGTAAAAAGTCAGGGAAAAAGGTCCAAAAGTCCGACCCGAGCGGGAGCCACCAAATGTGCGACTTACTCCTTCATCGCCGCCACAGGAAGCCCGCGGAGAAGGCTTTTGATCGGGTAGAGTGGAATTATCTGTGGGAGGCGCTGGGAAGGTTTGGGTTTGGTGAGGGCTTTATTGACTGGGTGCGGTTGCTCTATCAGGCACCAGTAGCGAGTGTGCTTACGAACCGGCTCAGGTCGGGGTATTTTGAACTACACCGAGGGACGAGGCAAGGGTGCCCCCTCTCCTTGTTACTGTTTGCTCTGGCCATAGAGCCATTGGCCATGGCATTACGAGCCTCTAGGAACTGGAAATGGCAGGTTCGAGGGAGGGGGGGGGGGGTGGAGCACCGGGTCTCGCTTTACGCAGATGACCTGCTCTTGCATATTTCAGACCCATTGGAGGGGTTGGGTGAAGTAATGCAAATCCTGGGGGAATTTGGCAATTTTTCGGGGTATAAGTTGAACATGGGAAAAGGTGAGATGTTCACGATCCAGGCAAGAGGACAGAAGAGACTGGGAGAGCTGCCGCTTAGAATGGTAGTGTAGAGCTTTTGGTATCTGGGAATCCAGGTGGCCCGGGAATGGGAGACACTGCACAAGTTAAACCTATCCCGGCTGGTAGAGAAAATGGAAGAGGGCTTTAAGAGATGGGACATGCTCCCGCTATCCCTGGCGGAGTGGGTACAGACCGTGAAAATGGTCCTCCCCAGATTTCTGTTTGTCTTTCAGTGCCTCCCCATCAGCATCCCTGAGGCCTTTTTCAAGCGGGTGAATAAGGTTATTTCAGGCTTTGTGTGGGCGGGTAAAACCCCACGAGTGAAGAAAGTGTTGCTGGAGCGCAGTCGGGGGGAGGGTGGGTTGGCGCTGCCAAACTTCTACAATTACTACTGGGCGGCTAATATAGCCATGATCAGGAAGTGGGTAGCGGGGGGGAGGGGTTTGTGTGGGAGCGGATGGAGGTGGCGTCATGCAAAGACACAAGTTTGGGATCACTGATAACGGCACCTCTTCCGTTCTCGCCGGCCCGATACTCCACAAGTCCGGTGGTAGTGGCGACTCTGAGAATCTGTGGGCAATGGAGGAGATATAAGAGAATGGAGGGAGCATCGGTTTGGACCCCAATTTATAATAATCGTCGGTTTGTACCGGGTAGGCTGGATGGTGGGTTCTGGAGATGGCAAAGGGCAGGAATTAGAAGGATGGGGGATCTATTTATAGACGGGAGCTTTCCCAGCTTGAAAGCCTTGGAGCATAAATTTGAATTGCCAGCAGGGAACGGGTTTAGGTATTTGCAGGTGCGAATCTTCCTGAGAAAACAGGTTCCGGCCTTTCCGCTGCTGCCACCACGGGGGATACAGGATAGAGTAGTCTCCAGTACCTGGTAGGAGAGGGGAAGGTAGCAGATATTTACCAGGAGCTTTCGGAGACAGAGGAAATTCCAGTGAAGGAGCTTAAGGGCAAGTGGCAGGACGAGCTAGGAGAAGGGATAGAGGCGGGGCTATGGGCAGACGCCCTAAGCTGGGTTAATAGTTCCTCATCATGTGCCAGGCTTAGCCTGATACAATTTAAGGTAGTCCACCGGGCACACATGCCGGTGGCCCAGATGAGCAAGTTTTTCGGGGTAGAGGATAGGTGTGCAAGGTGCGCGAGAAGCCCAGCAAATCATGTCCACATGTTTTGGGCATGCCCGAAGCTTGGAGGGTTTTGGCAGGGTTTTGCTAAAACCAAAGGTGGTGCTGCATCCTGAGGTAGCGATCTTTGGAGTGTCGGAAGAGCCGGGGGTTCAGGGGGCGAAAGAGGCTGACGTCTTGGCCTTTGCCTCCCTGGTAGCCCGGAGACGGATCTTGCTAATGTGGAGGGACTTGAAGCTCCAGAGTGTGGAGACCTGGGTTAGTGACATGGCTGGGTTTATGTCTCGAGAAGATAAAGTTAGCCTTAGGAGGGTCAATGGTCGGGTTCACCCGGAGGTGACCGCCGTTCGTCGACTTTCTCGGGGAAAATTAAAATGTCAGCAGAAACAGTATTCCAAGGGGGGGGGGGGGGCGCGGATTGTTGTTTTATGGTTGGGGTGTGTGACGATTGGGTTGGGGGTGGTAATGTTTATTGTACCATGTTTTTGTCATTGTTATTGTTATTATCATTAAAAATTTCAAATACCTTACGAAAAATATTTTTAAAAAGAGACACTGCAAATTTGGAAAACCAGTGACAACATCTGGGCCTCAGACAAGAAAGAAAAGTGTCCCAAATGCCTTCTTGACCACCTGATCTACCTGTCCAGCCATCTTCAGGAATCTATGGTTTTTGAATCCAAGGTCACTGTTCCTGTATAATTCTCAACATCATCCCATTTATTCTTCATTCCCTTCTCTTGTTACCCTCCAAATTCTTGATGTCACACTGCTCCAGTTGAATTCTGTTTGCCATTTTTCTGTCCATCTGACCCAGGCAATTGATATCTTCCTGCTGTCGTCGGATTTATTCTGCATAATAATAATCTTTTAGTGTCACAAGTAGGCTGACATTAACGCTGCCACACTGCAGCGCCTGTTCGGGTAACTGAGGGAGAAACCAGAATGTCACCTTTAACAAGCACGTCTTTCTAAGCGGAAACCGGAGCACCAGGAGGAAACCCACGCATTGTCAAACACATGAATAACTTCTGTATCTTCCACCAACTTCTTCATCATAGCCCCTACATTTAACTCAAAATCATTGATTTGTACCACAGAACTGTGGAACCCCACATGAAATAGGCATCCAAATAAATTTTAGTCCTGCATGTGGTTAACAGCAGCAATAACAGCAGAATCCAAACCAGGATGCCGCCTGTGAACTTGCTGGTGTCTGAGCAGGTTGTTTGACTGAGCAAATGCCTTTCCACACACGGGACAGTTGAATGGCCTGTCCCCAGTGTGAACTCACTGGCGTTTCAGCAGATTGTTAACTTTTAAATCCCTTCTCACAGTGCGAACATTTAAATGGTCTCTGATCAGTGTGAACAAGTTGGCATATCAGAAGACTGGAAGAAGCAATGAATTCCTGTCCACACACACAGAAGATGAATGGCCTCTCCCCAGTGTGAACTCGATAGTGTGTCAGAAGGTGAGCTAACCGAGTGACTCCCTTCCCACAGATCGAGCAGGTGAATAGCCTCTCCCCAGTGTGAGTGTGTTGGTGTTTCAGAAGATCCCATTTGCTTAAAGGTTTTCTCACAGTCAGAACAATTAAATGGTCTCTAATCAGTGTGAAATAATTGGTGAATCAGAAGGTGGGAGGAACAAGTGAATCTCTTCCCACACAAGGAGCAGGTGAATGGCCTCTCCCCTGTGTAAGAGCGATGATGTATCAGTAAATCCTTTTTACTTTTAAAGCTCTTCTGACAGTCAGCACATTTAAATGGTCTCTGATCAGAGTGGACCTGACGGTGGGTGCGGAGGTTTGATAAAGCATTAAATCCCTTCCCACAATCCAGACAGGTGAATGGCCTCTCACCTGTGTGAACATGAAATGAAATGAAAATCACTTATTATCACAAGTAGGCTTGAAATAAAGTTACTGTGAAAAGACCCTAGTCGCCACATTCCGGCGCCTGTTCAGGAAGGCTGGTACGGGATGGTGTGTAGAGGCGGGATGACTGAGTGAATCCCTTCCATCAAACAGAGCAGGTGAATGACCTCTCCCCAGTGTGACTGCATCGATGAGTTTCCATTTCAGATGAATAATTGAAACCCTTCCCACAGTCCCCACATTTCCACTGTTTCTCCGTGATGCCGGTGTTCTGGTGTTCTTATGTCTGTCCAGGTTGGACGATGAGTTGAAGCCTCGTCTACACACAGCCTGAGTGCAGTTTCTTCCTGATGTGAAGCCTGGTCCACACACACAGCCTGAGTACGGTCACTTCCTGATGTGAAGTCTGGCCCACACACACAGCCTGAGTACGGTCACTTCCTGATGTGAAACCTGGCCCACACACACAGCCTGAGCACGGTCTCTTCCTGATGTGAAACCTGGTCCACACACACAGCCTGAGTACGGTCTCTTCCTGGTGTGAAGCCTGGTCCACACACACAGCCTGAGTCCGGTCACTTCCTGATGTGAAATCTGGTCCACACACACAGCCTGAGTACAGTCTCTTCCTGATGTGAAACCTGGTCCACACACACAGCCTGAGTACGGTCTCTTCCTGATGTGAAGCCTGGTCCACACACACAGCCTGAGTACGGTCTCTTCCTGATGTGAAGCCTGGTCCACACTCACAGCCTGAGTACGGTCTCTTCCTGGTGTGAAGCCTGGTCCACACACACAGCCTGAGTACGGTCTCTTCCTAATGTGAAGCCTGGTCCACACACACAGCCTGAGTACGGTCTCTTCCTGATGTGAAGCCTGGTCCACACACACAGCCTGAGTACGGTCACTTCCTGACGTGAAGCCTGGTCCACACACACAGCCTGAGTACGGTCTCTTCCTGATGTGAAACCTGGGCCACACACACAGCCTGAGTACGGTCTCTTCCTGGTGTGAAACCTGGTCCACACACACAGCCTGAGTACGGTCACTTCCTGATGTGAAACCTGGTCCACACACACAGCCTGAGTACGGTCTCTTCCTGATGTGAAACCTGGCCCACACACACAGCCTGAGTACAGTCACTTCCTGATGTGAAATCTGGTCCACACACACAGCCTGAGTACGGTCTCTTCCTGGTGTGAAACCTGGTCCACACACACAGCCTGAGTACGGTCTCTTCCTGATGTGAAACCTGGGCCACACACACAGCCTGAGTACGGTCACTTCCTGATGTGAAACCTGGTCCACACACACAGCCTGAATACGGTCACTTCCTGATGTGGAGCCTGGTCCACACACACAGCCTGAGTACGGTCACTTCCTGATGTGAAACCTGGCCCACACACACAGCCTGAGTACAGTCACTTCCTGATGTGAAATCTGGTCCACACACACAGCCTGAGTACGGTCTCTTCGTGGTGTGAAGCCTGGTCCACACACACAGCCTGAGTATGGTCACTTCCTGATGTGAAACCTGGTCCACACACAGCCTGAGTACGGTCTCTTCCTGATGTGAAACCTGGCCCACACACACAGCCTGAGTACAGTCTCTTCCTGATGTGAAACCTGGTCCACACACAGCCTGAGTACGGTCACTTCCTGATGTGAAACCTGGTCCACACACACAGCCTGAGTACGGTCTCTTCCTGATGTGAAGCCTGGTCCACACAGCCTGAGTACGGTCACTTCCTGATGTGAAACCTGGTCCACACACACAGCCTGAGTACGGTCTCTTCCTGATGTGAAGCCTGGTCCACACAGCCTGAGTACGGTCTCTTCCTGATGTGAAGCCTGGTCCACACACACAGCCTGAGTACAGTCTCTTCCTGATGTGAAACCTGGTCCACACACACAGCCTGAGTACGGTCACTTCCTGATGTGAAACCTGGTCCACAAACACAGCCTGAGTACAGTCTCTTCCTGATGTGAAACCTGGTCCACACACACATCCTGAGTACGGTTACTTCCTGATGTGAAACCTGGTCCACACACACAGCCTGAGTACGGTCACTTCCTGATGTGAAGCCTGGCCCACACACACAGCCTGAGTACGGTCACTTCCTGATGTGAAACCTGGTCCACACACACAGCCTGAGTACGGTCACTTCCTGATGTGAAACCTGGTCCACAAACACAGCCTGAGTACAGTCTCTTCCTGATGTGAAACCTGGTCCACACACACATCCTGAGTACGGTTACTTCCTGATGTGAAACCTGGTCCACACACACAGCCTGAGTACGGTCACTTCCTGATGTGAAGCCTGGCCCACACACACAGCCTGAGTACGGTCACTTCCTGATGTGAAACCTGGTCCACACACACAGCCTGAGTACGGTCTCTTCCTGATGTGAAACCTGGTCCACACACACAGCCTGAGTACGGTCTCTTCCTGATGTGAAGCCTGGCCTACACACACAGCCTGAGTACGGTCTCTTCCTGATGTGAAGCCTGGTCCACACACACAGCCTGAGTACGGTCTCTTCCTGATGTAAATGGTGCAATATTCTTTCAGACTCTGTGTTTGGTTAAAGCTCTTTGCACAGCCAGTTCCCTGGAATAATCACTGTGTGTATGTGCCTCAGTGCTTTTCCAGTCACACTGATGTTTGCAATCTTTTCTCTCAGGCAGGACAAACATTTCTCCTTCCACATTGAAAGGCCGATGATTTTCAACTCCTGATGAATCAATAGACTCTGTTCGGACTTGACATGATGTTTGGTTTGAATTTCCCATCTGCAATCCTAACATTGTGTAAAAGAAGTTTACATAGAATCACTTAGATTCTACAATGAACAGGCCAGTTGTTCTGACCTGTTTCCAACTGTTCTGCTGCTGATTATCCTCGACACACATCTCCTTCCAGCCCATCCACCTCATCTCAGCCTGTGAAACAATGTTATTATTGATCAATCAGCGAGTCAGCCTGAGCCTGTGGCCGCTCTCACCTTCTGCCACCGTCACAATGCCCGGGTGATTGACGGCAGCTCCGGACCAGTAGGAAGAGGAGGGGCGGGACTGGAGGACCGTCCGAGAACGGCTGGACCTCCAGCCAATCGGAGTGAATGAGATACGGGACTTTCTGTGATTGAAGCATGCGCAGGGTGGGTAATGGCGATCGAGAAGAACTGTGTCTTCAGATCTGAAATCAGTAATAGGCGCTTAACAATATGGAGGAAGCGAGAGATCGCGGGAGTGGGCGGAAACGTTGTGTAAAACTGCTGCAATCGCAAAACTCGGAAAGTTTTACGTGACCCAATTTGTATCGAGCTCCAGCTCCTTATCTTCGGCTCGAGTTAACGGCTGCCATTTTTATTGGATGTGCATCAGGGCGCATGCGCGTTTGCCGTCTTTGTCGAGGCGATGTTTCAATGAGTGGGAGGAGCTTGTTCCCCATTGTTCAGAATGTGGAGATGCCGCGTTGGACTGGGCCAGGCTCAGTAAGAAGTCTGACAACAACAGGTTAAAGTCCAACAGGTTTATTTGGAATCACGAGTTTTCAGAATGTAGCTTCTTAATCAGGTGAGTGAAGAGGTAGGTTACACAAACATAGCCAATGATGAAAGACGATACTTTGAATGCGAGTCTTTGCAGATAATTAAGTCTTTACAGGTCCAGACGGTGTGACTGCAGAGAGGGATAATCACAGTATAAAGAGGTGCAAATTGTCCCAAGCCAGGACAGTTGCAACAGATTAGTTATATTATTTACAGTTTGTAATAAAGTAAATGCATTATTATTTATTGTCCTGTAACATAAGACTGTCGCTATGTTATAGATTTCCAGTCATCTCTTCCCTCAGAGGGTTGTTAGTCTTTGGATTTCTCTTCCACAGGGACCAGTTGTATCTGGGGGTCATTGAAGATATTGAAGCACAAGTTTGACAGATATTCTATTGACAATGGAGTTCAGCGTTATGGGAACAAGTAGGAAAATAGAGTGAAAGCTGAGATGAGGAGGGATTTCTTCACTCGAGGATGTGGTGATGCTTTGGAATTCTCTTCCCCAGAGGAATGTGGAGCCTCAGTTTGTTCAAAACAAACATTGAAAGGATTCCAAATATTGAAGATATCGAGGGATATGGGGTTCGTGTGGGGAAATGGTGCTGAGGTGGATCGGCCAAGGATCGCATTGAATGGTTGAGCAGACTCAGTGGGCCGAATGGCCTACTCCTGCTCCTATTATAATCTCTGTGTCCTGGTCAAGAAGCAGTGAGCTGAGCTTGGATCTGTCAATCCACATGAATCAGCCCTTCAGGAAAATTGGGAGGGTGAATATTACATACAGCAGAGTGAGAATGGAGGGAGATTGTGTGGGGTGGGCATTTACAGCTTTTGGAGAACAAGAGAAGAAATAATGTTCCATAGGAACTAGAATTGTCTGTTCTGAATTTCTATCCTGTACTAACTGCTGACTTTGTAAATTGTTTTTGAAGGATATTGGAAGAGGAGGAATTATAGACAGAAATCTCAAACATCATGTCTCAAACATGATGTGACAAACTCACTCGATTCCTTCTGAACTAGATATCATCGGGCATCATCGGCGAGAAGGAGAAATGGTTGTCCAATCTGTCGGCTTCAAAAGATTTTAAACATGAATGTGCCTGGAAAAGCACCGAGACCCACATAACACACACCCGAGTGAGAGAGTTCCAGTGAACTGACTGTGGAAACATCAGTGTGACTGGAAAAGCACCAAGACCCACACAACACACACCCGAGTGAGAATGTTCCAGTGAACTGACTGTGGGAAGAGCTTTAACCAGTTACACAGCCTGAAAAATCATCCCACCAGTCACAGTGAGGAGAGACAGTGCACATGTTCTGTGTGTAGACATCACACCATTCACAGTGAGGAGAGACAGTGCACATGTTCTGTGTGTAGACATCACACCATTCACAGTGAGGAGAGACAGTGCACATGTTCTGAGTGTAGACAAGGCTTCCACTGATTATCCAATCTGGAGAGACACGAGGGGACCCAAAACATGGAGAAACCATGGAAATATGGGGACTGTGGGAAGGGATACAGAGTCTCATCTGTGCTGGAGATTCATCGACTCAGTCACATTGGGGAGCGGCCGTTCACCTGCTCTCAGTGTGGAAAGGGATTCATTGATTCATCCACCCTGCGGAAACATTGAGGGCAGCACGGTAGCATTGTGGATAGCACAATTGCTTCACAGCTCCAGGGTCCCAGGTTCGATTCCGGCTTGGGTCACTGTCTGTGTGGAGTCTGCACATCCTCCCCGTGCGTGCGTGGGTTTCCTCCGGGTGCTCCGGTTTCCTCCCACAGTCCAAAGATGTGCAGGTTAGGTGGATTGGCAATGTTAAATTGCCCTTAGTGTCCAAAATTGCCCTTAGTGTTGGGTGGGGTTACTGGGTTGTGGGGATAGGGTGGAGGTGTTGACCTTGGGTAGGGTGCTCTTTCCAAGAGCCGGTGCAGATTCGATGAGCCGAATGGCCTCCTTCTGCACTGTAAATTCTATTCTATGAGATCAGCGAATTCACACTGGGGAGAAGCCGTTCACCTGCTCTCAGTGTGGGAAGGGATTTATTGATTCATCCATCCTGCAGACACACCAGCGAGTTCACACTGGGGAGAGGCCATTCACCTGCTCTTAGTGTGGGAAGGGATTACATAGAAACATGGAAAATAGGAGCAGGAAGAGGCCATTTGGCCCATTGCACCTGCTCTGCCATTCATTATGATTGTGGCTTATCATCTAACTCCATAGCCTAATCCCAATTTCCCCTCCATATCCTTTGATCCCTTCGCCCTCAGTGCTATATCTAACTGCTTCTTGAAAACATTCAATGTATTGGCCTCAACTATTTCCTGTGGTAACAAATTCCACAGGCTCACCACTCTCTGGTTGAAGAAATTTCTCCTCATCTCTGTCCTAAATGGTCTACCCCGTATCCTCAGACTGCGACCACTGGTTCTGTACACTCCCGCCTTCGAGAAAATCTTTCCCACATCTACCCTTTCAAGTCCTGTTAGAATATTATAGGTTTCTATGAGATCCCCCATTCTTCTGAACTCCAGCGAATACAATCCTAACTGATTCAGTCTCTCATACGTCAGTCCCACCATCCCAGGAATCAGTCTGGTAAACCTTCGCTGCGCTCCCTCTAGAGCAAGAACATCCTTCCTCAGATAATGAGGCCAAAACTGCACACAATATTCCAGGTACGGCCTTGCCAAGGCCCTGTAGAGAACAAAGAACAATACAGCACAGGAACAGGCACTTCGGCTCTGCAAGCCTGCACCGAACACGTGTCCTGTCTCGACCAACTGCCTGTATCCTTCTATACCCCTATCCTGATAAGTCTTAAAGGTCGCTAACTTATCTGCCTCAACCACCTCACTTGGCAGAGCATTCCAGGCCACCACCACCCTGTGTAAAATACTCCCCCCATACATCTCCACTGAACCTTTCCCCCCTCACCTTGAACATGTGCCCCCTTGTAATTGTCATTTCCGCACTAGGGAAGAATCCTCTAATTGTTCACTCTATCTGTACCCCTAATAATTTTATAAACTTCTATCAGGTTGTCCCTCAGCATCCGTCTCTCTAGCGAAAACAATGCCGTTTATTCAATCTCTCCTCAAAGCTAATACCCTCCATACCAGGCAACATCCTGGTAAACCTTTTCTGTATTCTCTCTCCAGAGCCTCCACATCCTTCTGGTAGTGCAGTGACCAGAATTGGGACACAGTATTCCAAATGTGACCTCACCAACATTCTATGCAATTGTCACATAATTATCGAGCTTTTATACTCGATACCCCGTCCTATCAAGGCAAGCATGGCATATGCTTTCTTCACCACCATTTCCACCTGTGCTGCCACTTTTAAGTATCTGTGGACCTGCATGCCCAGATCTCTCTGTGTCTCTATGCACCTGATGGTCGGCATTTCCACATCATGAGTGTTAACTGCTCTCAGCTCTGTCTATTATGAATCTTTGTTGCACCCTATCCAGTGCCTCTATTTTCTTTTTCTAAATGGAGATCACCAATGTTGACAGTGCGCCCAGTGTAGTCTAACCCTGGTTCTGTACAAGTTGAACATTTCCTCCGTGCTTTTCAATTCTATCCCTCTGGAATGGAACCCAAGATATGGGCCCACACTTTCAGACAGATGTGAAGTTCTTAGAGAGGGTGTGGAGGACATTTACAAGAATAATAATCTTTATTTTTGTCACAAGTAGGCTTACATTAACACTGAAATGAAGTTACTGCGAAAAAACCCCAGTCATCACACTCCAGCGCCTGTTCGGTTACACGGAGGGAGAATTCAGAATCTCCTATTCACCTAACAAGCACATCTTTCAGGACTTGTGGTAGGAAACTGGAGCACCCGGATGAAACCCACGCAGACACGGGAAGAATGTGCAGACTCCACACAGACAGTGACCCAAACCAAGAATCGAACCTCGGACCCTGGTGCTGTGAAGCAACAGTGCTAACCATTGTGCAAGAATGGCACCAGGGATAAGTGACTCCAGTTAGTTGGAGTGGCTGGAGTAGCTGAATTTCTCTCCTGAGATCACAGCATCTGGAGGGTGGAGAATAGGGCCATCCAGCCCTCTGAGACTGTGTTGGCTCTCTGTGGAGCAAGCCAGTCTGTCCATTGCCCTGTTCTATCACCAAATTTGTGCAGGTTTATTTCTCTCAGTGCCTGTCCAATTTCCGATTGAAATTCTTCCGTCGTCTCTGCATCTCCTACTCTCATAGGTAGTAGGTTCGAGGTTGTTTGCGCTCGTTTTACATGTGTCTGGAGGTTCACAGAGTAATCAAAATGTGTCAACGCCATGGTTATTCCACAAAATTAAGACTCCGTCTTCATCAATGATTCTGATGAGGACACCGAGTGTAATACATCTTAGTTTGCAGACAATTAGAATAAATGTACATTTCTATAAAATCTCTCACTACCACTGGACCTCCTAAAGTGTTTTAAAGCCAATGGAGTACTTTTGAAACATATTCACTGTTGTAATGTAGGAAGCTGTAAGTACCATGTGTAATCACATTTAGTTATAAAATTGTCATTTTCACAGTGTATTCACAAGGTCAAGCAAGCCCTTTTATACCTCTAGCATGTGGCTTCCTGCAGCCATTTCACCTTCTGTACCTTTTCTTTATTAACTATGTATTGATTTTATAGCAAAAAAACAATAATTATATTCATGATTATTCAGTAGTGAACATTGATCATCATTAGTGAATTGGTGTATTAGGTAATTATATTGTAAAGACTAGATCTTTATTTTAAAAAATAAATGATCAACCAAAATGTTTCCAGAAACTGCAGAGCTATCAGAATTTGTTTAAAAAAATAAATTGCTCAATAATTTTGCGAAGTTACGAGATGTGGTGAGAAGCGTGTATATAATATTACATGTACTCAGCAGTGTGACCTCCCACCAGTAGGTGGTGTCAGGCATCAGTCAGGTGACATCCAGCGACCAGCAGAAGGTTGTAAAGCGTGCACGAGGCCAGTTGCACATAAGGGTAGTTCCAAGAGTGTCGAATCTAACTCTGTGATAACTTGGTCTGTATAGCAGTCTAATCATTCCCTTACCACATGTACATTAATAAATCATCGTTCTGGCTAAGTCACCAGCAATTCTATAGAGTCATTGCAAGAATAGATCATAGAACACATCATATTCTGCCAAGACTATGTGGGCTAGGCATTGGAGGAATGGTATTGTTACTGTGCGAGTAATCCAGAGACCCAGGTTAATGCTCTGGGGATCTGGGATCGAATCTGCCTTTGACACATGGTGAAACTGAAATTGAATGACAGTATCGAATTAAAAGTCTGATGATAACATTCTTGATTGTTGTAAAAACTCATCTGGTTCACTAATGTCCTTCAGGAAATCTGCTCTCTTTGTGTGGCCTGGCCTATATGTGACTCCAGATCCACAGCAATGTTGTGGCTGATTTGTAAATGCCCTCTGAAATAGCCTCACAAGACACGCAGTTCAAAGGCAATTGGAATGAGCAGTAAATGCTGGCCCAGCCAGTGACACCCACCTCCCATGAATGAATAATTTTTAAGAAGACTCATTGTTCAATTTGAAGACGAGTAAGAAACTCTCTTTGATTGGATTTGATTTATTCTCACGTGTACCGAGTACAGTGAAAAGTATTGTTCTGCGTACAGTCCAGACAGATCGTTACACACATGAAAAAACAAAGTGCGGATCTTGGCAGTTTGCTCAGTTCACAAAATAATTTAATGGCTTTGTAGACTCAGATTAATATTTTAATCACCATCCAAAACATACCTAATGGTAATGTGTGCTCATATAGACAAACACAAACGATACTGTAACTGAATTCGAGGAAATGGCAGAGATTTAACTGAACCACCTTTTTGAAAAATTCGGCCTTAATGATAGAGAAACAGGAAAAGCCACTCAGGGAGATGAGGAAATCCAGGCTCAGTGCGGATTTGCTGTCACCCCTCCTTTCTTATACATGAACGGGATTTAGGCTGCAGAATGTTTCATACCAAAACACAGAGAGGTCAAATATAAGCAACACATAATTCTCAATTCACTTCCATTTAACTATATTTGTCTTTGTTCAAAGGCTGACTGTGGTCAAACTGAACAAAGATTGATGGGATTTCTGTTACCCAGTGAAACGCTTTCTTTTCTTGGTCAGTCGTGTTTGCAATTCAATGGTGTATATTTCAGAGTTATTCAGAGTGAAGACTCGAGAGCTATTCAATTCAAACTGAAATCATATATAACACATAAATATACTGATGTTCAACACTGAATAATGAAACAAATATTGAGTAAAATTGGTGGAAATTTTCTGTAGGAAGGTAAGAATGATGCATTAATGATTGAATCGAGAGCATTGTTCCGTTAGATATTTACTGAACAAATGCTAAAGTTCAACGTAAGTTCTACACCTTATGGTCTTATGAGTTGAGACATCTGTTTTAAAGGAACAGCTGTCTTCATGTAATAAGTGACCTGGCCTCTCAGCTGAACCAGTGAAAGCTGCAGCAAGACTGTGCAGTTGAATGTTGCACAGGGCCATTGGGTACCGTGCTGCCAGCTGTTTCTGAAGCCTAGAGGTTATCACATTCACCTAACGGGCGAAAGGTGCTCTGAAAGCCAGTGATTCTAAACAAATATGCTGGACATTAACCTGGTGATGTAAGACTTGTTACTGTGCCCACCCCAGTCCAACACCAGCATCTCCACATCATAAATTAGAAGCATTTAATGCTTCTGCCAATTTTGAATCAGACTCGATGGACCGAATGGCCTCCTTCCGCACTGTCTGTTCTATGTTCTATATGTAGAAAAATTCAATGATGCAAAATCATACTTTGAATGCGAGTCTTTGCAAGTAATTAAGTCTTTACAGGTCCATACAGTACGACTGGAGAGAGGGATAATCACAGGTTAAAGAGGTGTGAATTGTCTCAAGCCAGGACAGTATTTTGCAAGCACATGTGATGTGACATGAATCCAGGGTCCCGGTTGAGGCCGTACTCCTGTGTGCGGAACCTGGCTAGCAGTTTCTGCTCGGCGATTCTGCGTTGTCGCGAGTCCTGAAGGCCGCCTTGGAAAACGCCTACCTGAAGATCAGAGGCTGAATGCCCTTGACTGCTGAAGTGTTCCCCGACTGGAAGGAACATTCCTGCCTGGTGATTGTTGCGCAATGTCCGTTCGTCCGTTGTCACAGCGTCTGCATGGCCTCGCCAATGTACCACGCCTCGGGACATCCTTTGCTGCAGCTTATAAGTTAGATAACGTTGGCCGAGTCGCACAAGAATATACCGCATTGTTGGTTGGGGGGTGTTCTCACGTGTAATGGTGGTACCCATGTTGATGATCTGGCACGTCTTGCAGACGTTGCCATGGCAGGGTTGTTTGGTGTCATGGTCGCTGTTCTCCTGAATGCCGGGTAGTTTGCTGCATTCAATGGTCTGTTTGAGGTTGCGCAGTTGTTTGAAGGAAAGTAGCGGGGATGGCCTTGGCAAGATAGAACATAAAACATAGAACAGTACAGCACAGAACAGGCCCTTCGGCCCTTGAATGTGTGCCGAGCTTGTCCGAAATCAAGATCAAGCTATCCCGCTCCCTGTCATTCTGGTGTGCTCCATGTGCCTATCCAATAACCGGTTGAAAGTTCCTAAAGTGTCCGACTCTACTATCACAGCAGGCAGTCCATTCCACACCCTAACCACTCTCTGAGTAAAGAACCTACCTCGGACATCCCTCCTATATCTCCCACCTTGAATCTTATAGTTATGCCCCCCTTGTAACAGCTACATCCACCCAAGGAAATAGTCTCTGAACGTCGACTCTATCTGTCCCCCTGATCATCTTATAAACCTCTATTAAGTCGCCTATCATCATCCTCCGCTCCAAAGAGAAAAGTCCTAGCTCCCTCAAACTTTCCTCATAAGACCTATCCTGCAAACCAGGCTGCATCCTGATAAATCTCCTTTGCACCCTTTCCAATGCTTCCACATCCTTCCTATAATGAGGCGACCAGAACTGCACACAATATTCCAAATGTGGTCTCACCAGGGTCATGTATAGTTGCAGCATAACCCCCTGGTTCTTAAACTCAAGCCCCCTGTTAATAAACGCTAACACACTATAAGCCTTCTTCACGGCTCTATCCACTTGAGTGGCAACCTTCAGAGATCTGTGGACATGAACCCCAAGATCGCTCTGTTCCTCCACATTCCTCAGAACCCTGCCGTTGACCCTGTAATTCGCATTCAATTTTTTTCTACCAAAATGAATCACCTCGTACTTATCAGGGTTTAACTCCATCTGCCATTTTTCGGCCCAGCTCTGCATCCTATCAATATCTCTTTGCAGCCTACAACAGCCTTCCACCTCATCCACTACTCCACCAATCTTGGTGTTATCAGCAAATTTACTGACCCACCCTTCAGCCCCCTCCAAGTCATTGAGAAAAATCACAAATAGCAGAGGACCCAGCACTGATCCCTGTGGTACACCACTGGTAACTGGTCTCCAGTCTGAAAATTTTCCATCCACCGCCACCCTCTATCTTCTATGTGATAGCCAGTTACTTATCCAATTGGCCAAATTTCTCTCTATCCCACACCTCCTTACTTTCTTCATGAGCCGACCATGGGGGACCTTATCAAATGCCTTACTAAAACCCATGTATACGACATCAACTGCTCGACCTTCATCTACACACTTAGTTACCTCCTCAAAGAATTCAATCAAATTTGTGAGGCAAGACCTCCTCAAAGAATTCAATCAAATTTGTGAGGCAAGACCTACCCTTCACGAATCCGGATTAAGCTGCATCTTTCCAAATGGTCATAAATCCTATCCTTTAGGACCTTTTCCATTATCTTACCGACCGCCAAAATAAGACTAACTGGCCTATAATTACCAGGGTCATTCCTATTCCCTTTCTTGAACAGAAGAACAACATTCGCCACTCTCCAGTCATCTGGCACTATCCCGTGGACAGTGAGGACCCGAAGATCAAAGCCAAAGGCTCTGCAATCTCATCCCTTGCCTCCCAAAGAATCCTTGGATATATCCCATCTGGCCCAGGGGACTTGTTGACCCACAGGTTTTTCAAAATTGCTAATATATCCTTCTTCAGAACATCTACTTCCTTCAGCCTACCCACCGGTATCACACTCTCATCCTCAAAAACATGTTTGTCTTCATCGATGACTTGTTGAAGGCTGTGAAGATGTCGTAGTTTCTCGGCCCCAGGGAATTCATCAGGCGAATGAGGCTCCGGGTGTTCTTCCACTGGCACCAGGAGGCATACAGTGAACCCAATGAGACAACCAATGAACCGGAACAGCAGACGGAGAGACCTGTGGGACTGGAAGATCCAGCCAGCAGGAAGGACTGGAAAACCCGACCATTGAAACAATCCGATCAGCTGATTCTACAGCTCCTCTTCCACTAACCCACTCAGTAAAACTGCCTCGAAGACCTTTCTCATCCAAATTCTGAACTCACAACTTTCTCCTATTTTCCTGCTGTTTCCCATCATGCTCTATCAGCGCTCATCTTGTCTGTGAGACTTACCCTTTGCTCCTTTGACCCGATTCTCACTAAACTGTTTAACATCCAACTTCCACAATCATAGAATTTACAGTGCAGAACAGGCCATTCGGCACATCGAGTCTGCACTGGCCCTTCTCAAGCCCACACCTCCACCCTGTCCCCATAGCCCAGTAACCCCACTTAACCCTTTTGGACACTAAGAGCAATTTAGCGTGGCCACTCCACCGAACCTGCACATCTTTGGACTGTGGGAGAAAACTGGGGCACCCAGGGTAAACCCACGCAGACACAGGGAGAACATGCAGACTCCGCATAGACAGTGACCCAACCCGGGAATCGAACCTGGGACAGTGGAGCTGGAACTGTGCTAACCACTGTGCATCCCCTGATTTATTGGATTCAAGTTCAAATACAAACCACGATGAAGCATCTGCCGTGGTGGGGTTTGAACCTGCATTCTCAGAGAATTGTGCTGGGTCTCGGGATTACTCATCCAGTGACAATGCCACTACACCATCACCTCCCCAGTCAAGCACTTTGCAGGGCTCGTCCGGGATATGGACCCGGTACCTCTCGCATTTTGGAAACCCCCTAAGCGAAAATCATACTCCACGGTTTCAACGGTATCTCCATGGAGTCAGTGTCTTTGTCTGTTTCCTCTTTAGACAATCAAGTGAAGCTTGGTCCTCACACAGAACACGTGTATGGTTTCTCCCCTCAGTGAATGGTGTGTTTTTCCAGGCTGTAACTGGTTAAAGCTCTTTCCACAGTCAGTTCACTGGAACACACTCACTCAGGTGTGTGTGTGTCTCGGTGTTTTCCAATCACACTGATGATTGAAATATTTTCCCACAAACAGAACAAACATTTTTCATTCCAATTTATAGTCTGAGGATATTCAGGTCCACACCAACCGAGTGACACTGTCGGATCGTAATGTGATATTTGGTTTTGTGTTTCCTGTCTGAAAATCCTCTCCTATTGCCCTGTAAAAGGAGTTTACAAAGGTCACACTTTCAGTACAGGATAGAAATTCAGAACAGTTAATTCCAATTTCTGCAGAACATTTTTGTCTCTCTTCTTTCCCCAAAGCTGTAAATCCCCGTCCACACATTCTACTCCTGCCTGGGGCTGAAATCCAAATAAAGTACTGGATCATTATTTCCTTTTACCAAAGTTATATAATTTGAGGTAAGAACATGCTTTATAAGTCACTTCATCCATTGTGACAGACTATAATCTGAATCACCCTGACTAATTGACTGTGTGGAGATTTGATGAACAATCACAAAGGTCGTTTCTCCAAATCTTCCAGGGTTTCCTTTGTTCTTCCTCTCCCTCTCGAACTAAGTTATACGGATATCAGACTCAGGGTCCATTCTGGTTCTCTTCCTGCTGACTAAATAACTTCAATCAAATATGGAGAAGACTGAATCCACTGTTCGGTCCCTGCTCCAACCTCCATTCCTGACATACCGACTCTACCCCTCTCCCTGGCAACAGTCTGAGACTTAGACAGTCTCTTTGTAAATTTGGTTTCATACTGATCCAATGAGCTTCTGACCTCATAGAATTTACAGTGCAGAAGGAGGCCATTTGGCCCACCCAATCGGCACTGGCCCTTGGAAAGAGCTCCCTAGCTAAGCCCACACCTCCACCTTTACCCGTAACCACCCCCCCCCAACCTTTTTAGATACTAAGGCAATTTACCATCGTCACCTCCCGATTCAACAATTCCCTTACACACCTGGCTGCTCTCCCACATTCTACCTCTGTAAACTTAAAGCCAGCCAAAAGTCTGCTACCCATGTCTTAATTCACAGCAAGTTCCTTTCCCCTATGATCCCTGTGCTCCGAGACTTGCATTCGCTCCCAGTCAATTCTCACCCTTGTTTGCAAACTCCTCCATGGCCTCATCTCTCTCCGTGTCTGTGATCTCCACCAGCCCCACAACCCCCTGAGATATCTGCACAGCTCTGATCCTGGACTCTTGCACACGCTGGATTCCAATTACTCCGCCATGGTTTTAAGTTCCCTCGGCCCCAAGCACTGAATTCCCTCCCTAAACCTCCCCGTCTCCACCTCACTCACCTCCTTTCAGACTCTTTAAAACTCACGTCTTTGACCAAGTTTTTGGTCACCTGCCCTAATATCTCCTTTTGTGTCTGGGTGTCTCACTTTGTTTTATAATGTTCCTGTGAGGTTGACTGGGATGATTTATGATGTTAAAGGTGTTATATAAATAGAAGTTGTTGTTGTTGACTGTAACCCTGACCTCCTGTTTTACAATATCCCATTGGTTTCACAACAAACTCTATCTCTGATGTTTTGCCCCCTGCGGGTTTGCAGCCTCTATAAAGACGGCGGCCGTTAACTCAGGCCTGTCACCGGGAGCAGGCCGCAGCTGTCCCGCCGCTCGATGCAAACCCGGGCCCGGAAACTTCTTATTGGTGTTTGGAGCCTCCACCGGGTTTCAGTGAAACCTCCCGGCCGAGTCCAGCATCGGCACTGCGCATGCTCCAGCTCACAATGCCCAGGAAGTGATTGACGGCAGCTCTGGACCAATAGGAAGAGAGGGGTGGGCCTGGAGGACCGAGAGATTGCAGCGGATCCTCCCACCAATCGGAGTGAATGAGGGCGGAGCTGAGCCCCGGTCTCCCACGTGAATTGGATCATGCGCAGAGCCGATGACAACTCAGGATTCGTACGGTCGGGTGGAAATCGTCCACTGGTCAGATCCCGCTCGGTGAGTGATGAGAGAGGGATGGAGCCGGTTGATGCGTCGGGCGACTTCATAAACACTCCGTGTAGGCCCCAAGCCCCGAATACGAAGCTCGGATACAACAGTTGAACCGGCGAACGCTGCTCGGGCTTTTCCTCGAGACAAGCCCGGGTGGCCGGGCGCATGCGGAGGGAGCGATAGCCCCGGCTTTGCTCCGCCTCCCATTCACACTGATTGGCTGGAGGACCAGCCGCTCTCGGTCAGTCCTCCAGCCCCGCCCCCTGAGCTGGAGCAAACCGTTCAGAATCCTACAGATCATAGATATCATAGAATTTACAGTGCAGAAGGAGGCCATTCGGCCCATCGAGTCTGCACCGGCTCTTGGAAAGAGCATCCTACCCAAGGTCAACACCTCCACCCTATCCCCATAACCCAGTAACCCCACCCAACACGAAGGGCAATTTTGGACACGAAGGACAATTTATCATGGCCAATCAACCTAACCTGCACATCTTTGGACTGTGGGAGGAAACCGGAGCACCCGGAGGAAACCCACGCAGACACGGGGAGGATGTGCAGACTCCGCACAGTGACCCAAGCCGGAATCGAACCTGGGACCCTGGAGCTGTGAAGCAATTGTGCTATCCACAATGCTACCGTGCTGTCCTAGATAGAAGTCTTGTTAAAGTCCAACAGGTTTTCACAGGTTAAAAGGTGTGAATTGTCTCAAGCCAGGACGGTTGGTAGGATTTCACAAGCCCAGGCCTGATGGTGGGGGTGAATGTAATGCGACATGAATCCAGGGTCCCGGTTGAGGCCGTACTCATGTGTGCGGAACTTGGCTATAAGTTTCTGCTCGGCGATTCTGCGTTGTTGCGCGTCCTGAAGGCTGCCTTGGAGAACGCTTACCCGAAGATCAGAGGCTGAAAGCCCTTGACTGCTGAAGTGTTCCCCTCTTTAACCTGGGGTTACCCCCGTCTCTGGATCTGTAAAGACTTAATTACCTGCAAATGCTCGCATTCAAAGTATCGTCTTGCATCTTTGACTTTGTCTATATATATGTTTCTAGAACATACCTCTTCATTCATCCGAGGAAGGAGCAGTGCTCCGAAAGCTAGTGATTTCAAACAACCTTGTTTGTCTTCAACCTGGTGTTGTAAGACTTCTTACCATGGTTTCATGGTCATCCGTACACAATCAATGAATTCAAATTTTACCTTCTGCCTCAGTGACAGTCAAGGCTGGGACATCATTAGGACAGTCAAAAACATTTTTTTGTAATTTTCTTTGAACATTTCTCTTCAGCGGATATTAAAATATTGAAAATGGGATAAAGGTTGATTGGCTGACAGTCAATCACTGTCCTGTAAGGTAATGAGTCCTTTTGCTTCCCAATTGGCCAAGGAAGGCAGTGTGTCACAAGGATGGATGTGTTGACCGATTAATGGCTGGAGGATGGGGGCAGGTCATGTGATCGAACCTCCAAAGTTGGCAAGGAGAGAATGTTGTGAATTTCTATCCTAATCTGACAGTGAGGTTTCTGTAAATTTAAGGATACTGGAAGTGGAGGTATAACAGATGGGAAACGCAAACCAAACGTCACATAGCGATCCAACAGAGTCACTCAATTCATTAGAAACTGAATTTCAGCAGTATCTGGGTGTGGAAGGTAAAGGTTTGTCTGTTCTGTCTGTGAGTGAAGATTTCAAGTCTCAATGTGACTTGAAAAGCCCCGAGATTCACAAACCCTGGTTAGGCCAAACCTGGAGAACTGTGTTCAGTTCTGGGCAACAAGCCTGAGGAAGGATTGAATGGCCTCAGAGGGAGTGAAGCACAGATTTACCTGAGTGATATCTGAACCCGCTGGGGTTAAATTACAAAACTAGATGACAGAAAAGAGTCAGAGACATTATGGCACAGAGAATAGCATTCGGTCCATTGAGTTCATGCTAGCTCTCTGGGGCAATCCAGTCAGTCCCATTCTCCTTCTAATTGTGCTCACCCCAGTCCAACGCCGGCATCTCCACATCATGATTGCCTTTTAAGGACGCAAGTTCCAAAGTCTTACAACCCTCAAGAGAATAAAAAATCCACATCTCCATCTGAAATGGGAGACCCTTATTTTGCAACAGTGACCCCCTCGTTCTAGATTCTCCCACAAGAGGAAACATCCTCTCCACAGCCACCCTGTCAAGACCCCTCAGGATCTTATATAGTTCAATCCAGGTTTTACCCAAAACTTTAAATCTGTGTCCCAGCTGCTTACACAGATTACACAGAACATACAGTGCAGAAGGAGGCCATTCGGCCCATCGAGTCTGCACCGACCCACATTAATCCCTCACTTCCACCTTATCCCCGCAACCCAATAACCCATCCCAACCCTTATGGACACTAAGGGCAATTTATCATGGCCAATCCACCTAACCTGCACGTCTTTGGACTGTGGGAGGAAACCGGAGCACCCGGAGGAAACCCACGCGGACACGGGGAGAACGTGCAAACTCCGCACAGACAGTGACCCAGCGGGGAATCGAACCTGGGACCCTGGCGCTGTGAACGCTTGTACGATCAGTGAATGGAAGCAGGGTGTCTTTGTCCATCTGATGGAAATCTGGCATAATTTTGTGTCCCTGAATCAAATCTCCCCTCAACCTTCTTTGCTGGAACAATTCTGGTAAATCTCTTCTGCACCTTCTCCAAGAACTTTCACATCCTTCCTTTTTGTAAAAGAATTTAGAGTACCCGATTAATCTTTTCCAATTGAGGGGCAATTTAGCGTGGCCAATCCACCTAGCCTGTACATCTTTGGGTTGTGGGTGCAAAACCCACGAAAACACGGGGAGAATGTGCAAACGCCACACGGACTGTGACCCAGAGTTGATTTGAAGCTGGGACCTCGGCGCCATGAGGCAGCAGGGCTAACATTCAGTGCCACTGTGCTGTCCTCTTTACATCCTTCCTGAAGCGTGGCGATCAGAGCTTCATAGAATTCCTACAGTGCAGAATCATAGACTTTACAGTGCAGAAGGAGGTAATTCAGCCCATCGGGTCTGCACTGGCCTTTGGAAAGAGCACGCTACTTAAGCTTATGCCCACGCCTCCAACCTGTCCCTGGAATCTAGTGATCCCAACTAACCTTTGGACACGAAGGGGCAATTTAGCATGGCCAATCCACCTAACCAGCACATCTTTGGACTGTGGGAGGAAACCAGAGGAAATCTGTGTAGACACAGGGAGAAATTGCAAACTCCAGACAGAGTCACCCGAGACTCGAATTGAACCCGGGACCCTGGAGCTGTGAGGCAGCAGTGCTAACCACTTTGCCACCAGAAGCATAATTTAGTATCAATATTTCAATTTATGAAGCTCAAGGTCGATTATGCTTTGCCAACTACTGTCTTAATATATCTTGTAGATATACAAAATCCCTCTTCACCTCTTTCTCTCTCCTCCCAAAGAGGTCAATTGGATTTTATAACAATCCAGCCGTTTTCATGGTCACTTTTTCCCAGTGCCGACAAGAATCATTCAGCAATTTCACGACCTACCTTTGTGTTTTTGTGGGTTCTCTCTCACCCCCTATTTTCTGTTTTTAAATCAGTTTCACAGAGTGTTCGAAGGGGAGGCTTCAAAATCCGGAAACTCAAACCAAGCATCACATCAGGATCTGACAGAGTCCTCAGTTTATCATATCCTGAATATCAGCGGATTTTAAATATGGAAGGAACAAGCATCGTTGACAGTAGTGAGAAACCGTACTTGATTTGTGTCTGTGGACGAGGATTTGCTCTATCATCAGGCCTCACAAGCCACAAATGCAGTCACACTGAGGAGAAACTGCGGAAATGTGCGGACTGTGGGAAAGGATTCCCTTCCCCATCCAAGCTGGAAATTCATCGACGTAGTCACACAGGGGAGAGACCATTCACCTGCTCCACGTGTGGGAAGGGATTCGCTGGCTCATCCGCGCTGCAAAATCACAAGCAAATTCACACTGGGGAGAGACCGTTCACCTGCTCCACGTGTGGGAAGCAATTCACTCAGTCATCCGCTCTGTGCACACACCAGCGAATTCACACTGGGGAGAGACCGTTCACCTGCTCCAAATGTGGGAAGGAATTCACTCGTTCATCCCACCTACTGAGACACCAGCGAGTTCACATTGGGGAGAGGCCATTGAGCTGCTCCGAGTGTGGGAAGGGATTCCGTGATTCATCCACCCTGCAGAAGCACCAGCAAGATCACACCAGGGAGAGACCATTCACCTGCTCAGAGTGTGGGAAGGGATTTACTATTTCATCCGACCTGCTAAGTCACCAGCGAATTCACACTGATGAGAGACTGTTTCAATGTCCAGACTGCGAGAAGTGCTTTAAAACCTCTGGGAATCTGACACGCCATCAACGTGTTCACACTGACGAGAGACCGTATCGGTGCTCTCACTGTGGGAATGGGTTCACACAATCATCTCAGCTCATTGTACATCAGCGAACTCACACTGGGGAGAGGCCATTCACCTGCTCCAAGTGTGGGAAGGGATTCACCACCTCATCCCACCTGCTGAGACACCAACGATGCCACAAGTAACGACTGCGATTGGGTTTTGCTGTTTCTCACATTCAGGACTGAACCATGTTCATTTGGGTCTCTTTCTGCTGATAACAAATTCCAGCCCATTTACAGGGGCTAATATTCTGGCTAAAAGTCAAATAAATTAGATTTGTGTTATATATACCGTGTGCTGAAATTTTTTAATATCTCTGACACAAGTTAGTTCCTTTGAAGTACTCTCGCTCTCCCCTGTCTCTTCCATCCTCACCTCCAACAAGAAGTGTGAGGAGCTTGTGGAGCTTCTTTGTGACTGAGATTGAGTAAATCTGATCAGCTGCCTCTGCTGCTTCCCTCCGTTCCGCGAGCCCACCGGACCAAACTGTCTCTAAATGTCATCCTTTCCCGAACAGGCGCCAAAATGTGGCAACGAGGCGCATTTCACAGTAACTTCATTGCAGTGTGAATGTAAGCCTCCATGTGACAATAAAGATTATTATTATTTACTTTCCTCATGACGTTAACTGGCTGGAGTTTAATCTTCAAGATATATGTTGGTTTTTGTGATGGCAGGGTCCCTTTTTAAATCATCATCTGTGATCTTATCCTTCGATTTAAGAATTCCCAAAGAAGCTGGTGAACAATAAAATTATGAATTTTTACTTCAGCCCTAAGTTTTTGTAATAAACTCTACAATTCAGTGCCTGAACGCTTCCTCTGATTAACATCTCCAGTTAGAAAATGCTGATTAATCCTCACTGACAATCCTTACTGACTGACAAATTCTTCACAGTGACACCTCCATTATGAAAGTAAATTATCAATTAAAATATAACAGGTCAATATTTTCCAAGAACACCGAAAAAATAATAATAATAACAATCTTTATTGTCATAAGTAGGCTTACATTAACACTGCAATGAAATTACAGTGAAAACCTCCTCGTCGCCACACTCTGGCACCTGTTCAGGTGAATGTTCAATTCACCCAACAAGCACGTCTTTCGGGGAGAACGTGCAGATTCTACAAAGGCAGTGACCCAAGTGGGAATTGAACCCGGGACCCTGGTGCTGTGATGCAACAGTGCTAACCACTTTGCTTCCGTGCCACCTGAATGATGCTGTTTGATGCGCATGTTGTCATGATAGTGACTGATTGGCAGCAAACTCTTGCCAGTCATTATGGTCAATGCACATAAGTGGGGAGTGAACAGGAGTCATGTAAATTCAAAGACAGAGAAGGCAGCACCCAGTTATTAGCCTTGACCAGAATATCAGCTTTTTCTGCATTGTTTCTCCAGAGTTATTAAAGCTCTCAATTGTCTCACAGGAAAGAAACACAGGTTGAGGTGCTGATGGAGATCCTGGTGCATCCTCAGCCACCAATATTAATTATATATAAAATCGAGGGCTTGAAATATGTGAAGGTAGTGGTATGATCAATAAGTTTGCAGATGGAAAATTGTTGGTGTAACTGGCGAGGAGAAAAGCCTTAAATTACAGCATGATACAGATGGACTGGTCATATGGGCAGTACAGTGGCAAATGGAATTTAACCATGAAAAGTGGTAGCTCTTGTCCAGAGTCAGTACAGACATGATGTGTCAAGTGACTTCCATCTGTGCTGGATCATTCCAGAAAACACTGAACATTAAGTATCACGAGCAAGAGGGAAGAAGATGGAAGAATTACTGATTCTGGAATTGTACCCAACAAGAGTTTGCATCTTGTGGGAAGGAGAGAGGAAGGACCCATTGTGGATAAAAACCTTTCAGTTCTGCATTATTCCACAAGAGATCAGCATGTAATCATTTTGAGAAATGGGAATACCCATTGACAATAATTTGTTTGATTATTTTTGCAATTGGTGACGAAGTTATTTTGTATTAACTATTTCAATGGTGCGGCTTTTTCCCAACATTCTTTGCGGCTGTGAATGTTCCCTATTCACTCCACAGGAGCGCAGTGCGCAGACGCAATGTTGGGCTGTATCTGGAGCAAGCGCAATGTCACTTTGCTCAGAGGTCTGCGAGTGCGAGTGCGGGGGCAGTGAGGTGTAGGGAGGAATAGAGTCTGGAGTCGGGTGGGGAGGGAGTGAAGGCTTCATAAACACCCCCTGCTGGTCACAAGGCCGGAATAAGACCCTGCAAACCCCGTGTTTGCAGCTGCGGAGCTTTTATCCGGTATCAGGCCCAGTTTCACGGCCGCCATCTTTGTTTAGTAGCGCGGCTGAAGGGCCATCTTGATGACGTAACAGGCGGTGCTTCAGGATCCCGGTGACCAGGAGAGAAAATCATTGTCTCGATGATTGACAGGCCCCTCCAGAAGGGGGAGGTGCTACTGCCATGTGTGGCAATCCGTAGAACAGAAGAAGAATAACATCAGAATTAGCAGCAGGAGTAGGCCATTCGGCCTATTGACACTGCTCTGCCATTCAATAAACGCTGATCCGAATGTGCCATTAATTACATTTTCCTGTCTGCCCCCAAAACTTTTGACTCCCCAGTAGATAAATAAAGACGAACTCAGCTTTGAGTATATTCAGTGACCCAGCGCCACTACTCTCTGGGAAAGAGAATTCCACAAACTCAGCTTTGACAAAGAGTCATCCAGACTCAAAACGTTCGCTCCCTTTTCTCTCCACAGATACTGTCAGACCTGCTGAGATTGTCCAGTATTTTCTGTTTTTGTTTCAGATTCCAGCATCCGCAGTAATTTGCTTTCATCCACAGACTGATGACCCTCTGAGGGAAGACATTTCTCCTTATCTCAGTGTCAAATTGGAGAACTCTTATCTTTAAACTGTCCCCCTTAGTTCTTCAATCCCCATGTGGGAAATATTCTTTCATCAAAACCCCTCGAATGTTTCAATAAGATCACCTCTCATTCTTCTAAACTCCACCGGGTACAGACCAATCAGGCTCGATCTTGCTCCATAAAACAAACTCTCCTATCCCAGAAATCAGACCAGTGAAACTTCACTGAACTGCCTCCAAAGCAAGTATAGCCCACATTACATAATCCTAGGACTGGCAACAAGGGAAGAGAATGTTTGGAACTTCTATCCTGGACTCGGAGTGATGGATTTTGGAAACTCCTTTTACCGGGGGTTAGGGGAGGATTTACACCCAGTAAACTCAAACCAAGATAAATGTTTGTCTGATCTTAATTTCTAACCTCGACTAGCATTTCTGACCATTGTAATTTCCTTTTACAGCTGCTTCCAAAGCTTCTGATATCTTTCCAGCCGAAGATTGCAGCAGGAGATTGTAAACTTGAAAACACCAAAATTGTGACAGAGGTGAGTATTATTATTAATTATAAATTTACAGTCCCCAATTATTTGTTTCCAATTAAGGGGCAATTTAGCATGGCCAATCCGAAGCTGGTACTCCCAGTTCAGACTTTGATGTTGTGAGGTTGTTGATGTGGTGGAGAGTGGCTGTTGCTGCTTTCTCTGTTGCTCAGTTTGCTGCCTGTTTTCAGTGCTAGTTGCTGCTAGAGGAAGGCGAGGGGAGACCAGGAAGGAGAGGAGAGAGTGGGAAAGAGAGGGGAGAGAGAGAGAAGGATGGAGAGAGGAGAGAAAGACAACAACAAGGAGGCAACTTCAAAAACAAGATGGGAGTAAAGCCCTTTGGACTGCTTGTTTGCTGGGCCCCTCCCCGGTTGAGGGCCTGGCCCAGTCCTCCCAACTGATAACATTTGCCTTCAGCAAGGACAAAACCCTCCTTATTCTATCCGGTGTGTTTGTTCTGGGGCAGGGGGATCGAGTGGGCTGTGTGTTTGCTGAGCCCCCTCCCGGACTGAAGACCCCACACACCAGCAGGGAAGAGGTGGAATCCATTGGGTGGTCTTTCCAGGGTGGGAGCACGGACTGTGTTTTTGCTGAGTCCTACTTGGGCCGAAGACCTCGCGGACCAGTGCTAACCACTGCCACCGTGCCATCCTTTGTCATGATGTTTCCATTCCTATTTTATCACACACCTCCCAGTGACACTCATTGTAACACAGAAACTTCAAAATATCAATGCTACCTTGCATCTTGCCCTCCTATTATTGTCTGATGATAACAGTAACAGAGTAACACACACCAGAATTGGAAATTAGATAGGTTGTTGTCTAATAATAATAGTGACAGAGTAACGTACACCAGAATTGGAATAACAGGCAGGTTATTGTCTAATCATGACAGAGTTACGGGGGTGGCTCAGTGGTTAGCACTGTTGCCTCAAGCACCAGGTACCTGGCTTTGATTCCGACCTTGGGTCACTGTCTGCGTGGACTTTGCACATTGGAAGAGGAGGGGCAGGACTGGAGGACCTACCGGGAGTGGCTGGTCCTCCAACCAATCGGAATGAATGAGGGGCGGTGCCCGCTGTGATTAAAGCACGCGCAGTGTGGGTAATGGCAAAGGAGAATGGCTGTGTCTTCAGATCCGAAAGTGGCGTTTAACAATATGGAGGAAGCGAGAGATCGCGGAGGTGGGCAGAAACGTTGTGTAAAGCTGTTGTAAGCTGCATCTTCGGAAAAGAGTTTCCGGGACCCCGTTTGTACCAAGCGGAGCTGCAGCTCCTTGTGTTTGGCTCGGGTTAACGGCCGCCATCTTTATTGGATGTGAATCAGGGCGCATGCGCATTTGTCATCTTTGTCGGGGCGATGTTTCAATGAGTGGGAGGAGCTTGTTCCCCATTGTTCAGGATGGAGACAACTTGTCCATCAAACTGGATTAGTCTTTGATTCCCAATGTCTTATTGATGATGCAAAGGGATGGCAGAGATGGAAAGAAAAGGAAGCCAATCCTGCTCTCCGGATTTCACTGTCTTATTAGACATTCTGTCCCATGTGTTCAAAGCTCTGCGGCTCTGTTCAGCCACATGACGACCCAGGGCAGAAATTCACAACCCTGAGTAGACGTCACACTCAAATCGAGGGGACTGCTGATGACAAGAGGGTCTGTGTGCAGCTGGGGGGGGGGGGGGGGGGGGGGGGGGGGTGGATGAGAGGTCTTCCTGGACCAGGGAGCAGGAGGGGAGAATGTTGTGAATTTCTATCCTAGACTGACGGTGATTAATTTTGGAAACTCCTTTTACAGGGGATTAGTAGGGGAGGATTTACACTCAGCAAATTCAAACCAGGAAAAAGGTTTATCTTTCCTGAATTTCATTTCTGGACTGACAGTGATGCCTTTGTAAACTTCTTTCACAGGGACTTAGAAAGGGATTCGCAGACAGGAAACTCACAACCAATCTTCACATCGAATTCTGACAGCACCATTCGGGTTATCAGGACCTGGAGATTATCGACCTTTGTGTGTAAGCATTGAGTTCCATATCATTATCACTCACTGTGTAAAATGTCTACCTCCTATCTCCCCTGTAGATCTTGTTCACAATCTTAAATCTGTGTCCCGTAATCCTTTTTACAATCTACTGATGGGAACAGTAAAAAAAAATCTTTTGCTAGGTTTGCCGTTGTCGTTTCTGGTGCCTGGGTCGATGCCGGGTGGTCCGTCTGGTTTCATTCCTTTTTCATGTTTTTGTTGTGGTTGAATCAGCTTGGACCAGTCCATTTAGGATCCAGAACACAATTGAAGTCTCCTCCAAGAATCAGTTGATCTGTATCCAGGATGGATTCCAACAATTTTTTTTACAAATGTTTCTATGAGATCCCCTCATTAAAAAAAAAGATCGAGAAGCAGAATTAGGCCATTCAGCCCATCGAGTTTTCAAGTTTGTTCTGCCATTCGACCATGGCTGATATGTTTCTCATCCCCATTCATCTTGTATTGTAGCTCTCGTGAAATGAATGCGAACATTGCATTTGCCTTTCTAACTGCCAACTTTCCTTTATTTGTTCTTGGGATGTGGGTATTCCCTTGGCCCAATGTTACAAATCGTAATCAGTTCGCAAAGCATAATTTATATCAAAAATATCCATTTTAGTGGCAGGTTTATTACCCAACATGCGTTGCAGCTGAGAATGTGCTCTATCCACATGACAGAAGCTTCTTGCACATGCGCAGAGTCCGGCTGTGACTGGAGCATGCGGTGTTCGGGCTGTGATCGGCGCATGCACAGTTCAGGTTGTCGCTGACGGTGCGAGGAGCGGGGAAGAAACAATTGAGCGACTTTCAGGATTGGAGCCGGTGGGTGGCCGGGGAGCGATAGAAGCTGCGGAGTGAGCCGGGAGGCTTCATAAATACCCTGTGGAGGCTTCAACTCCCGGTGAAAATGTTAACGGTCCCGTCTTAAACAGCACCGAATAGAGTGAGAGCTGAGCGGTGACAGGCCCGGAATACCGGCCGCCATCTTTACAGAGGACAAGGTGCCGCAGGGAAGGGGCTGGTTTAGCACAGTGGGCTAAGACAGCTGGCTTGTAATGCAGAACAAGACCAGCAGCGTGGGTTCAATTCCCGTTTCAGCCTCCCCGAACAGGCGCCGGAATGTGGTGACTAGGGGCTTTTCACAGGAACTTCATTGAAGCCGACTTGTGACAATAAGTGAGTATTATTATTTTGCACTGCAAGCCTGGACCGGATGCCAACTCTCCCGGATTGACTGACTGGAGTCTCCGGGATTTTATTTTAATCATTTGTGGGAGTCACTGGCTGGGCCAACATTTATTGCCCATCCCTAATTTCCCTCAAACAGAGTGACTTGCTCGGCCATCTCGGAGGGCATTTAAAGAATCAACCACATTGCTGTGGTTTGGAATCGTGTCGGCCAGACCAGGTAAGGATGGCATTTTTTTTTTTTATTCACGGGATGTGGGTGTCACTGGCTGGGCCAGCATTCACTGCCCATCACTAATTGCCCTTGAACTGAGGGCATCTTAGGGAATTTTTAAAAAAAATTTACATTTTTTAAATTCTCCTCCTTTTTCACGTTTTCTCCCACATTTACACCCATCAACAATACACAATAATCAGCAAGATATGTCAATCCCCATAATAACAACAATCCCATCCACCCACCAACCCCCAAACCTCAACCCGCATGTTTACATAAACAAATGACAAAAAGGAATCAGGGATTGCCCGTAGTCACCCTTAATCTACACGGCTCACCACCCCCCCCCCCCAACCAACGCCATCCAGCCTCTAAGAGAGTACCGTGCATGATACCCCACAGTTATACCCCCCACCCCCCCCAAGTCTCCAGCTCCCCCGTCCACTGCCTCTTGTAGAACTCCTCCTCCCAACCTCGGTTCCCTCCCCCCAACTTTCCACCCAGGCTAGACCACTCGGACCCTGTTCTGTCAGGCTCCGATGGCCGCAGCCCCTCCCCCCACCTCACTCCCGTTCACTGGCCGGCTTAAACTGGCCAGCGTGGAGGCCCCCGCCCGGGTCCCTTTCCCCCTTGCCCGGCCCTAGGAAAGCCCAAAGATCCCCTTTTAGCTCACAAACCCCGCCTATCCACCTACACCACAAAGAGCCCTCCTTTTGAATGAAAGTCCCGTCCCTTCCCTTGTCCAAATATATGCAACATTGGCTCCTTTAGCCTCTACCCCCGCGCGCAGTGATACAAAAAAAAAGAAGAAAATACAGTCATGAGGTTACATCGGCACATGACCATTCCTCAATTTCTCTGTTCTGCCACAGTCCTTCTGCCTTCGCAAACTCCTCCGCTGCTTCCGCCGTTCCAAAATAAAAGTCCCTGAGCTTGTAAGTCACCCTCAGCTTCGCTGGATATACAATGCCACACTGCACCTTGCCAATGTACAGTGCCCTCTTCACCCGGTTGAAGGCAGCCCGCCTCCTCGCTAGCTCCACCGTAAAGTCCTGGTATACACGTATACCAGCTCCAGCCCACTGCACCACCCGCTTCTGCTTGGCCCAGCTCAGGACCTTCTCCTTCACACTACCTACGGAAGCACAGAGTCACTGCCCTCGGCGGCTCACTCGCCTTTGGTACAGGCCTCCACGACCGATGAGCGCGATCCAGTTCATATTGGGAGGGGTCTTCCCCCTCCCCCAGTAGTTTTGCCAGCATCGCGGCAAAATACTCAGTCGGCTTCGGCCTTCAACTCCTTCGGGCAGCCCCACAATCCTCAAATTCTGTCGCCTGGATCTGTTTTTCAGATCTTCCACTTTTCCTCGCAGATTCTTGTTCGTGACCATCACCGTCCGCATCTCCTTCCCCATCGACGCAAGTTGATCACCGTGCTGCAATAATGTCTCCTCCACTTCCTTCAGCGCCTCCCCTTGCTCTCACACCTCCGCCACTGCGCTCGCCGCCGCCGTCTTCCCCGGGGAAACCGCCTCCTCCACCAGCACATTCAAAACCTCCCGCATCTCCTTCCTCACCATCTCCATACATTTCTCAATCTGTACCAACTGCTTTTGGAATTCCGCAGCCATCACCTTAGTTAGTTCTTCAGCCGTAAGCACTGCGGCCTCCCCTGGTGCTCCAGCCTCCATCTTCTTTGTTGACCCCGCAGTGACCTTTCCCCTCTCCAACGGACTTTCAGACGCTTTTTTCCCGGCCGTTTCTTTGGTGTTTTTTGACATCCTTCTTCTCCTTGCGCTATCTCCCAACTTTTACTGCCGTCGCTGGCCCTAGGACCGGGCGTTACTCCCCGAAAATGCCGTTCTGAACGGGAGCCCTCCAATGTGCGGCTGCCTCCCGCCCACCGTCACCTTAGGGAATTTTAAGGGTCAACCAACTGACTGTGGATCTGGAATCACGTGTAGGCCAGACCAGGTAAGGATACAAGATTTCCTTCACTGAAGGACATGAGTGAACCAGATGGGTTTTTGCAACAATCGACAATGGTTTCATGGTCATCAGTAAACTTTCAATGAATTCAAATTTTACCTTCTGCCTTGGTGAGATTCATGTCTGGGTGTCTGGAAAATCATTGGGACAGTAAAGATTTTTGAACATTTCTCTTCAGTGGATATAAAAATATTGAAAATGGGATAAAGGTTGTTTGGCTGACAGTCAATCACTGTCCTGTAAGGTAATGAGTCCTTTTGCTTCCCAATTGGCCGAGGAAGGCAGTGTGCCACAAGGATGGATGTGTTGACCGATTAATGGCTGGTGGATGGGGGCAGGTTATGTGATAAAACCTCCAAGAATACATTTAATCAAAGTTGATGAGGAGAGAATGTTGTGAATTTCGATCCTAAACTGACAGTGAGGTTTCTGTAAATTTACAGGATGCTGGAAGTGGAGGTTTAACAGACGGGAAACGCAAACCAAACGTCACATCACAATCTGACAGAGTTACTTGATTCATCAGAACCTGAATATCAGCAGCATCTGGGTGTGGAAGGTAAAAGGTTTGTCTGTTCTGTCTGTGAGGGAAGATTTCAGGTCTCAGTGTGACTGGAAAAGCCCCGAGATTCACAAACCCTGGTTAGACCAAACCTGGAGAACTGTGTTCAGTTCTGGGCAACAAACCTGAGGAAGGAGAGAATGGCCTCGGAGGGAGTGTAGCACATATTTACCTGAGTGATATCTGAACCCCCAGGGGTTAAATTACAAGGCGAGATTGGACAAAAATGTCAGAGTCAGCTGGCAGCACGGTGGCGCAGTGGGTTAGCACTGCTGCCTCACAGCGCCGAGGTCCCAAGTTCGATCCCGGCTCTGGATCATTGTCCATGTGGAGTTTGCAAGTTCTCCCCATGTTTGCGTGAGTTTCGCTCCCAAAACCCAAAGATGTGCAGGCTAGGTGGATTGACCACGCTAACTTGCCCCTTAATTGGAAAAAATGAATTGGGTACTATAAATTTATTTTAAAACATTTTTTACAAACCATTATGGGCAGAGAAGGGCATTCGGTCCATTGAGTCCATGCTAGCTCTCTAATTGGCACGGTGGTTAGCACTGTTGCTTCACAGCGCCAGGGACCCGGGTTCGATTCCCGGCTTGGGTCACTGTCTGTGCGGAGTCTGCACGTTCTCCCCGTGTCTGCGTGGGTTTCCTCCAGGTGCTGCGGTTTCCTCCCACAAGTCCCGAAAGATGTGCTTGTTAGCTGAATTGGACATTCTGAATTCTCCCTCCGTGTACCCGAACAGGCGCCGGAGTGTGGCGACTTGGGGATTTTCACAGTAACTTCAGTGCAGCGTTAATGTAAGCCTACTTGTGACACTAATAAAGATTATTATTAACTGGAGCAATCCAGAGTCATTCTCCTGCTCTGTCTCTGTATCCTCACAGCTTTATTTCTCTCTGGTTTCTATCCAAATAAAAAAAAAAGATTTATTGTGTCTATTTCCAAACTCCGTCATAGGCAGCAAGTTTTAGGTCATTGCCACTGGCTGTGTAAAAACATTCTTCCTCATACTTCCTGGATCATTTACTTTTTAAAAAAATATATTTTATTCAAGTTTTTTGGCCAAACATAACAATACGTAGTGTTTCTTTTACACAACAATAAAGCAATATAAATAACCGTGGCCAGTTTTAAACAAATAAATAAGTAATATATAAACAAAAACAAAAAATAAAACTAAATGGCAACTGCCTTGTCCAAAATAAATACTCTCCAAAAATACAATCCAACAATCCAATATACAATTACATATACCAAATACCTATACATATACAATAACATCCCTGTTGCGTCGCAAAAGCCCTCAATTGCGTATACCGAAATGCATTCCCTTGGGGCAACCCATATTTCTCCGTCAGCGCTCCCAGACTCGCAAACGTCCCATCTACAAATAGATCTCTTAGTTGTACTACCCCAGCTCTTTGCCATGCTCCAAATCCCCCGTCCATTCTCCCCGGAACGAACCTATGATTGTTTCTTATCGGGGACCGCACCGAAGCTCCCGTCCCTCCCCTATGCCGTCTCCACTGCCCCCAAATTTTCAATGTAGCCACCACCACCGGGCTTGTGGTGTATTTCTTTGGTGAGAACGGCAACGGCGCCGTCACCATTGCTTGCAGGCTAGTCCCCCTGCAGGTCGCCCTCTCCAATCTCTTCCACGCCGCTCCCTCCCCTTCTCCCATCCACTTACACACCATTGAAACATTGGCGGCCCAGTAGTACTCACTTAAGCTCGGTAGTGCCAGCACCCCCCTGTCCCTGCTACGCTGCAAGAATCCCCGCCTCACTCTCGGGGTCTTCCCAGCCCACACAAAACTCATAATGCTCTTCTCAATTCTTTTGAAAAAAGCCTTCGTGATCACCACCGGGAGGCACTGGAACACAAAAAGGAATCTCGGGAGGACCACCATTTTAACCGCCTGCACCCGACCTGCCAATGACAGGGACACCATGTCCCATCTCTTGAAATCCTCCTCCATCTGTTCCACCAACCGTGTTAAATTAAGCCTATGTAATGTACCCCAATTCTTGGCTATCTGGATCCCCAGGTACCGGAGGTCCCTTGTTACCTTCCTCAACGGTAAATCCTCTATCTCTCTGCTCTGCTCCCCCGGATGCACCACAAATAACTCACTTTTCCCCATGTTCAGTTTATACCCTGAAAAATCCCCAAACTCCCCAAGTATCCGCATTATCTCTGGCATCCCCTCCGCCTGGTCCGCCACATATAGCAACAAATCATCCGCATACAGAGATACCCGGTGTTCTTCTCCCCCCCCTAAGTACAAAGAACAAAGAAATGTACAGCACAGGAACAGGCCCTTCGGCCCTCCAAGCCCGTGCCGACCATACTGCCCGACTAAACTACAATCTTCTACACTTCCTGGGTCCGTATCCTTCTATTCCCATCCTATTCATATATTTGTCAAGATGCCCCTTAAATGTCCCTATCGTCCCTGCTTCCACTACCTCCTCCGGTAGCGAGTTCCAGGCACCCACTACCCTCTGCGTAAAAAACTTGCCTCGTACATCTACTCTAAACCTTGCCCCTCTCACCTTAAACCTATGCCCCCTAGTAATTGACCCCTCTACCCTGGGGAAAAGCCTCTGACTATCCACTCTGTCTATGCCCCTCATAATTTTGTATACCTCTATCAGGTCGCCCCTCAACCTCCTTCGTTCCAGTGAGAACAAACCGAGTTTATTCAATCGCTCCTCATAGCTTATGCCTTCCATACCAGGCAACATTCTGGTAAATCTCTTCCGCACCCTCTCTAAAGCCTCCACATCCTTCTGGTAGTGTGGCGACCACAATTGAACACTATACTCTAAGGTTCTATACAGCTGCAACATGACTTGCCAATTCTTATACTCAATGCCCCGGCCAATGAAGGCAAGCATGCCGTATGCCTTCTTGACTACCTTCTCCACCTGTGTTGCCCCTTTCAATGACCTGTGGACCTGTACTCCTAGATCTCTTTGACTTTCAATACTCTTGAGGGTTCTACCATTCACTGTATATTCCCTACCTGCATTAGCCCTTCCAAAATGCATTACCTCACATTTGTCCGGATTAATCTCCATCTGCCATCTCTCCGCCCAAGTCTCCAGACAATCTAAATCCTGCTGTATCCTCAGACAGTCCTCATCGCTATCCGCAATTCCACCAACCTTTGTGCCGTCTGCAAACTTACTAATCAGACCAGTTACATTTTCCTCCAAATCATTTATATATACTACAAAGAGCAAAGGTCCCAGCACTGATCCCTGTGGAACACCACTGGTCACAGCCCTCCAATTAGAAAAGCATCCCTCCATTGCTACCCTCTGCCTTCTATGGCCTAGCCAGTTCTGTATCCACCTTGCCAGTTCACCCCTGATCCCGTGTGACTTCACCTTTTGTACTAGTCTACCATGAGGGACCTTGTCAAAGGCCTTACTGAAGTCCATATAGACAACATCTACTGCCCTACCTGCATCAATCATCTTAGTGACCTCCTCGAAAAACTCTATCAAGTTAGTGAGACACGACCTCCCCTTCACAAAACCGTGCTGCCTCTCACTAATACGTCCATTTGCTTCCAAATGGGAGTAGATCCTGTCTCGAAGAATTCTCTCCAGTAATTTCCTGACCACTGAAGTAAGGCTCACCGGCCTGTAGTTCCCGGGATTATCCTTGCTACCCTTCTTAAACAGAGGAACAACATTGGCTATTCTCCAGTCCTCCGGGACATCCCCTGAAGACAGCGAGGATCCAAAGATTTCTGTCAAGGCCTCAGCAATTTCCTCTCCAGCCTCCTTCAGTATTCTGGGGTAGATCCCATCAGGCCCTGGGGACTTATCTACCTTAATATTTTTTAAGACACCCAACACCTCGTCTTTTTGGATCACAATGTGACCCAGGCTATCTACACCCCCTTCTCCAGAATCAACATCTACCAATTCCTTCTCTTTGGTGAATACTGATGCAAAGTATTCATTTAGTACCTCGCCCATTTCCTCTGGCTCCACACATAGATTCCCTTGCCTATCCTTCAGTGGGCCAACCCTTTCCCTGGCTACCCTCTTGCTTTTTATGTACGTGTAAAAAGCCTTGGGATTTTCCTTAACCCTATTTGCCAATGACTTTTCATGATCCCTTCTAGCCCTCCTGACTCCTTGCTTCAGTTCCTTCCTACTTTCCTGATATGCCACACAGGCTTCGTCTGTTCCCAGCCTTTTAGCCCTGACAAATGCCTCCTTTTTCTTTTTGACGAGGCCTACAATATCACTCGTCATCCAAGGTTCCCGAAAATTGCCGTATTTATCTTTCTTCCTCACAGGAACATGCCGGTCCTGTATTCCTTTCAACTGACACTTGAAAGCCTCCCACATGTCAGATGTTGATTTGCCCTCAAACATCCGCCCCCAATCTATGTTCTTCAGTTCCCACCTAATATTGTTATAATTAGCCTTCCCCCAATTTAGCACATTCATCCTCGGACCACTCTTATCCTTGTCCACCAGTACTTTAAAACTTACTGAATTGTGGTCACTGTTACCAAAATGCTCCCCTACTGAAACATCTACCACCTGGCCGGGCTCATTCCCCAATACCAGGTCCAGTACCGCCCCTTCCCTAGTTGGACTGTTTACATATTGTTTTAAGAAGCCCTCCTGGATGCTCCTTACAAACTCCGCCCCGTCTAAGCCCCTGGCACTAAGTGAGTCCCAGTCAATATTGGGGAAGTTGAAGTCTCCCATCACCACAACCCTGTTGTTTTTACTCTTTTCCAAAATCTGTCTACCTATCTGCTCCTCTATCTCCCGCTGGCTGTTGGGAGGCCTGTAGTATACCCCCAACATTGTGACTGCACCCTTCTTATTCCTGATCTCTACCCATATAGCCTCACTGCCCTCTGAGGTGTCCTCTCGCAGTATAGCTGTGATATTCTCCCGAACAAGTAGCGCAACTCCGCCTCCCCTTTTACATCCCCCTCTATCCCGCCTGAAACATCTAAATCCTGGAACGTTTAGCTGCCAATCCTGCCCTTCCCTCAACCAGGTCTCTGTAATGGCAACAACATCATAGTTCCAAGGAGTAATCAAGGCTCTAAGTTCATCTGCCTTACCCGTAATGCTCCTTGCATTAAAACATATGCACTTCAGGCCACCAGACCCGCTGTGTTCAGCAACTTCTCCCCGTCTGCTCTGCCTCAGAGCCACACTGTCCCTATTCCCTAGTTCTCCCTCAATGCTCTCACCTTCTGACCTATTGCTCCCGTGCCCACCCCCCTGCCATACTAGTTTAAACCCTCCCGTGTGACACTGGCAAACCTCGCGGCCAGGATATTTATGCCTCTCCGGTTTAGATGCAACCCGTCCATCTTATACAGGTCACACCTGCCCCGGAAGAGCTCCCAGTGGTCCAGATAACGGAAACCCTCCCTCCTACACCAGCTGTTTAGCCACGTGTTTATCTGCTCTATCTTCCTATTTCTAGCCTCACTGGCACGTGGCTCAGGGAGTAATCCCGAGATTACAACCCTCGAGGTCCTGTCTTTTAACTTTCTGCCTAGCTCCCTGAACTCCTGCTGCAGGACCTCATGCCCCTTCCTGCCTATGTCGTTAGTACCAATATGTACAACAACCTCTGCCTGTTTGCCCTCCCCCTTCAGGATTCCCTCTACCCGTTCGGAGACATCCTGGACCCTGGCACCAGGGAGGCAACATACCATCCTGGAGTCTCTTTCACGTCCACAGAAGCGCCTATCTGTGCCCCTGACTATAGAGTCCCCTATTACTATTGCTCTTCTGCGCTTTGACCCTCCCTTCTGAACATCAGAGCCAGCCGTGGTGCCACTGCTCTGGCTGCTGCTGTTTTCCCCTGATAGGCTATCCCCCCCGACAGTATCCAAAGGGGTATATCTGTTCGAGAGGGGGACAACCACAGGGGATTCCTGCACTGACTGCCTGCCCTTTCTGGTGGTCACCCATTTCTCTGCCTGCACCTTGGGTGTGACCACATTTACATAACTGCGATCTATGACGCTTTCCGCCACCTGCATGCTCCTAAGTGCATCCAATTGCTGCTCCAACCGAACCATGCGGTCTGTGAGGAGCTCCAGTTGGGTGCACTTTCTGCAGATGAAGCCATCCGGGACGCTGGAAGCCTCCCGGACCTGCCACATCTCACAGTCAGAGCACAGCACCCCTCTAACTGACATTGCGTCAATTAATTAAAATTTAAATTTGTCTTTTTTTTTAAATTTCAAAGTTACTGTCAACTATCTGTTTCCTAGCACTAGATTTCTAATAGAAATGCGATAGCTAACTATAATACTCTCCGATCTCTGGCTTAGATATCCTCTAAATTATAATTAAGTTATTATGTTCCCAAATACTCAAATTTTTTTAAAATTTAGGTTAGAATCCCAACCAGCCACTCTGGCCACAGCTTTTCTGTGATGTCACTTGTTTCCCCCTGACACACACAATTTGAAAAAAGGTATAAAAGTAAAAATAAGTAAAAATCACTTACTTACCTTCTTACCTTCTGAGTGTCTTAGATGTTCTCAGGTTCTCTCGCTGACAGAGACTGCTCCTCCACCTCCGAACCTTGACCTGCACAATGCTAATAATATAATAATAATATAATATGGCACTTACCTTACACCAATGGGTCTTATTATTAGGTTAGAGGAGGAGGGCGGGTGGGAGACACTACACGTGTAGTGTCTCGGGTTTCCCAGAATTTATTGGTTGGGGGGGGGGGGGACTTGCCAGAGGTCCGCGGGTCGAACTTCCGGTTCCCGCCTCATATAAAAACAAATAAAACAGAAAAGAAGAACAGACACGGGACCAGGCAAGGCTTTTTAAATACACTACTCACCTCCCAGAAGGCCCCTGCGCACCGCTGCCGCCGAAATCCAAAGGGCTGCTCCTGTAAAGGTAAGGCTTTTTAAAGTAAGTACTCACCTCCCAGAAGGCCCCTGCGCACCGCTGCCGCCGAAATCCAAAGGGCTGCTCCTGTAAAGGTAAGGCTTTTTAAATACACTACTCACCTCCAAGAAGGCCCCTGCGCACCGCTGCCGCCGAAATCCAAAGTACTCCCCTCCACTTCCTGGAACCCCTCAGTGCTATGGCCAGGGGTTCAATCGCCAATGCAAACAATAACGGGGACAGTGGACATCCCTGCCTCGTCCCTCTATGGAGCCGAAAATAGTCAGACCCCCGTCCATTCGTGACCACGCTCGCCATCGGGGCCCTATACAGCAACTGTACCCATCTGATATACCCGTCTCCAAAGCCAAATCTCCTCAACACCTCTCACAAATAATCCCACTCCACTCTATCAAATGCTTTCTCGGCATCCATCGCCACCACAATCTCCGCTTCCCCCTCTGGTGGGGGCATCATCATTACCCCTAACAGCCTCCGTATATTTGTATTTAGCTGTCTCCCCTTCACAAACCCAGTTTGGTCCTCATGGACCACCCCCGGGACACAATCCTCTATCCTCATTGCCATTACCTTGGCCAGAATCTTAGCATCCACATTCAGGAGGGAAATGGGCCTGTATGACCCGCATTGCAGCGGGTCTTTTTCCTTCTTTAGGAGGAGCGATATCGTTGCCTCTGACATAGTCGGGGGCAGCTGCCCCCTTTCCCTCGCCTCATTAAAGGTTCTCATCAGTAGCGGGGCCAGCAAGTCCAAATATTTCTCATAGAATTCAACTGGGAATCCGTCTGGTCCCGGGGCCTTCCCCGCCTGCATGCTTCCAATCCCTTTCACTACTTCCTCCGTCTCAATCTGTGCTCCCAGCCCCACTCTCTCCTGCTCCTCCACCTTAGGAAATTCCAGCTGATCCAGAAAGCACATCATTCTCTCCTTCCCATCAGGGGGCTGCGCTTCATATAATCTTTCATAAAATGCCTTGAACACTCCATTCACTCTCTCTGCTCCCCGCTCCATCTCTCCCTCCTCCTCTCTCACCCCCCCCTATCTCCCTCGCTGCTCTCCCTTTTCCTCAGTTGGTGGGCCAACAACCTACTCGCCTTCTCCCCATATTCGTACTGTACACCATGTGCCTTCCTCCATTGTGCCTCTGCATTACCCGTAGTCAACAAGTCAAATTCTACATGTAGCCTTTGCCTTTCCCTGTACAGTCCCTCCTCCGGTGCCTCCGCGTATTGTCTGTCCACCCTCAGAAGTTCTTTCAACAACCGCTCCCTTTCCCTACCCTCCTGCTTTCCTTTATGTGCCCTAATAGATATCAGCTCCCCTCTAACCACCACCTTCAGTGCCTCCCAGACCACTCCCACCTGTACCTCCCCATTATCATTGAGTTCCAAGTACCTTTCAATACACCCCCTCACCTGCCAATAATCCCATGTCAATTCTCCAGGGTGGAAGCTGTTGTTTTTCTTCCCCTATCTCCAGGTCCACCCAGTGTGGAGCATGATCCGAGATGGCTATAGCCGTGTACTCCGTCCCCGTCACCTTTGGGATCAGTGCCCTTCCCAAAACAAAAAAATCTATTCGTGAAAATACTTTATGTACATAGGAGAAAAACGAAAACTCCTTACTCCTAGGTCTACTAAATCTCCAGGGATCTACTCCTCCCATCTGCACCATAAAATCCTTTAGCACACTAGCTGCAGCCGGCCTCCTTCCGGTCCAGGACCTCGATCTGTCCAGCCCTGGGTCCAGCACCGTATTAAAGTCTCCACCCATTACCAACTTCCCCACTTCTAGGTCCGGGATTCGTCCTAACATACGCCTCATAAAATTGGCATCATCCCAGTTCGGGGCATACACATTCACTAATACCACCGCCTCCCCTTGCAGTTTGCCACTCACCATCACGTATCTGCCCCCACTATCCGCCACTATCGTCTTTGCCTCAAACATTACCCGCTTCCCCACTAGTATGGCCACCCCCCTGTTTTTTGCATCTAGCCCCGAATGAAACACCTGCCCCACCCATCCTTTGCGAAGTCTAACCTGGTCTATCAGCTTCAGATGCGTCTCCTGAAGCATAACCACATCTGCCTTAAGTTTCTTTAGGTGTGCGAGTACCCGTGCCCTCTTAATCGGCCCGTTCAGCCCTCTCACATTCCACGTGATCAACCGGGTTGGGGGGCTCTTTACCCCTTGACGACTAGCCATTTCCTTTTTCACTCCAGCTCCTCACCCGGTTCCCACGTAGCTGTATCCCCCCCAGGCGGCGCCCCCCCGCCCCGACCCCCCCTCCGATACCAGCTCCCCCCTCTCCCTAGCAGCAGCAACCCAGTTAACCCCCCCCACCCCCAGATCCCAAGCTAGCGTAATTACACACCCCATGTTGCTCCCAGAAGTCAGCAAACTCTGGCCGACCTCGGCTTCCCCCCGTGACCTCGGCTCACACTGTGCGAGGCCCCCCCCTTCCTGCTTCCCTGTTCCCGCCATAATTACCATAGCGCGGGAACAAAGCCCGCGCTTCCCTTTTGGCCCCACCTCCAATGGCCGGCGCCCTCAGCTCCTCATCCTCCCTCACCCCCTCCCCCACGACATGGGGAAGAGAGAGAAGTTACAGGGTCGTAGGTTTAACAACTTAGGAAGTCCTCTCTTCCCCCTTTTCCCCCCTTCATCCCACAAATTCACCCCCCCCCACATTTATCCCAAACGTTCTTTTTCTGGCCCGCTCACTCCAGCTTCTCCTCGACAGTAAATGTCCACGCCTCGTCTGCCGTTTCGAAGTAGTGGTGTTTCCCTAGATGTGTGACCCACAGTCTTGCCGGTTGCAGCATTCCGAATTTGACCTTCCTTTTATGCAACACCGCCTTGGCCCGATTAAAGCTTGCCCTCCTTCTCGCCACCTCCGCACTCCAATCTTGATATACGCGGATCACCGCATTCTCCCACCTACTGCTCCGAGTTTTCTTTGCCCATCTGAGGACCATCTCTCTGACCTTATATCGGAGAAATCTCACCACTATTGCTCGAGGAATTTCTCCCGCCCTCGGTCTTCGCGCCATAACCCGATAGGCTCCCTCCACCTCCAGCGCACCCGTCGGGGCCTCCGATCCCATTAACGAGTGCAGCATCGTGCTCACATATGCCCCGACGTCCGCCCCTTCTGCACCTTCGGGAAGACCAAGAATCCTTAGGTTCTTCCTCCTCGCATTGTTCTCCAGCACCTCCAGCCTTTCCACACACCTTTTGTGTTGTGCCTCGTGGATCTCCGTTTTCACCACCAGGCCCTGGATGTCGTCCTCATTCTCAGCAGCCTTTGCCTTCACGACCCGAAGCTCCTGTTCCTGGGTCTTTTGCTCCTCCTTTAGCCCCTCAATCGCTTGTAATATCGGGGCCAACAGCTCCTTCTTCATCTCCTTTTTGAGTTCATCTACGCAACGCCGCAGGAACTCTTGTTGGTCAGGGCCCCATATTAAACTGCCTCCTTCCGACGCCATCTTGCTTTGTGCCTGCCTTCCTGCCCGCTGCTCTTGAGGATCCACCGCAATCCGGCTACTTTCCTCTTTTTTCCATCCGTGTCCAGGGGGGATTCCCTTCTGGATTACCGCACAGTGTTATTTGCCGTTAAAATTGCCGATGGGGCTCCTATTAAGAGCCCAAAAGTCCGTTCCACCGGGAGCTGCCGAAACGTGCGACTTAGCTGGTCATCGCCGCACCCGGAAGTCACCCTCCTGGACCATTTACATGCATAGATACGGAGCAACGTAGAGAATAGGAGCAGGAGGCCATTTGGCCTTTTGAGCCAGCTCCACCATTCATTACGATCAGAGCTGATTAGGCTCAATAGTCTAATCCCGCTTTCCCCCATATCCTTTGATCCCCTTCACCCTAAGTGCTGTGTCTAACTGCTTCTTGAAAACATGCAGTGTTTTGGCCTTAATTAGTTCCTGTGGTGACGAATTCCACAGGCTCACCACTCTCAGGGTGAAGAAATTTCTCCTCGCCTCTCTCCGAAATGGTCTACCCCGTATCCTCAGACTGTGACCCCTATTTCTGGACACACCCACTATCGGGAACATCCTTCCTGAATCTACTCTGTCTTGCCCTGTTTTTTTTTTAAACATAAATTTTGAGTGCCCAATTCTTTTTTTGCAATTAAGAGGCAATTTTAGCGTGGCCAATCCACCTACCCTGCACATCTTTGGATTTGTGGGGGTGAGACCCACGCAAACACAGGGAGAATGTGCAAACTCCACACAGACAGTGGGCCGGCATCAAACCCGGGTCCTCGGCGACATGAGGCAGCAGTGCTAACCACTGCACCACCCACTTTTTATACGTTTATATGAGATCTCCTCTAATTCTTCTGAACTCCAGCAAACACAATCCTAACCGATTCAACCTAATCTGTACATCTTTGAACTGTGGGAGGAAACCGGAGGAAACCCACACAGACACGGGGAGAAAGTCCAAACTCCACACAGTCAGGGTCGGAATTGAACCCGGGTCCCTGGTGCTGTGAGGCAGCAGTGCTAAGCACTATGCCACCCTTTGTCTTACAACCCTTGAGAATAATAAATCCTCATCTCCATCTGAAATGGGTGACCCCTTATTTTGCAACAGTGATGCCCTCGTTCTAGATTCTCCCACAAGAGGAAACATCGTCTCCACATCAACCCTGTCAAGACCCCTCAGGATCTTATATAGTTCAATCCAGGTTTTACCCAAAACTTTAAATCTGTGTCCCTAGTGCTTGTATGACCAGTGAATGGAAACAGAGTTTCTTTGTCCAACCAATGGAAATCTGGCATAATCTTGTGTACCTGAATCAAATCTCCCCTCAACCTCCTTTGCTGGAACCATTCTGGTAAATCTCCTCTGCACCTTCTCCAAGAACCTTCACATCCTTCCTGAAGAGTGGTGACCAGAGCTTTATAAAGATTCATAGAATAGAATTAGAGCCATAGAATTCCTACAGTGCAGAAGGGGGCCATTCGGCCCATCGGGTCTACACCTATTCTCTGAAAGGACACCATGCCTAGGCCCACACCTGTCCCTGGTACCGCATTGCCCCATCGAACCTGCACATCCCTGGACACTAAAGGGCAATTTATCAAGGCCAATCCACCTAACTTTCCCTTCTTTGAACTGTGGGAGGAAACCTGAGCACCGGGTGGAAACCCACGCAGACACGGGGAGAAAGTGCAAACTCCACACACACAGACACCAAGGCAGGAATTGAACCCGGGTCTCTGTCGCTGTGAGGCAGTGGTGCTAATCACCACCAGAAGCATAGTTTTGGTGTCAATATTACTGTTTATGAAGCTCAAGATCGAATTTGCTTTGCCAACTACTCTCTTAATATGTCTTGTAGATATACAAAATCCCTCTTCACCTCTTTCTCTCTCCTCCCAAAGAGGCCAGTTGGGTTTTTATGACAATTCAGCAGTTTTCATGGTCATTTTTCCTGGGGTCGGTCCCACAAATGACCAGATTCATTCAGCTCAATTTCACAACCTCACCAACCTCTCACTCCCTATTTTCTGTTTTCAATCCATTTCACAGGGTGGTCGAAGGGGAGGCTTCAAAGTCTGGAGAATCACATCAAGATCTGACAGAGTTCTCAATTTATCATACCCTGAACATCATCGGAATATCATTGAACATGGAAGGAAAAAGCTTCATTCACAGTGCGGAGAAACCGTACACGTGTTGTGTGTGTGGACGAGGATTCAGTCGATCATCAGGCCTCACAAGCCACAAATGCAGTCACGCTGAGGAGAAACCGTGGAAATGTGCGGACTGTGGGAAAGGATTCACTGTCCCATCCAAGCTGGAAATTCATCGACGCAGTCACACTGGGGAGAGACCATTCACCTGCTCCAAGTGTGGGAAGGGATTTACTAAGTCATCCCACCTGGTGAGTCACCAGCGAATTCACACTGATGAGAGACCGTTTCAATGTCCAGACTGCAGGAAGTGCTATAAAAGTTCTGGGGAACTGATGCACCATCAACGTGTTCACACTGACGAAAGACCGTTTAGGTGCTCTCATTGCGGGACTGGGTTCAGACGATCATCTGACCTCACTATACATCGACGCAGTCACACTGGCGAGAGGCCATTCACCTGCTCCAAGTGTGGGAAGGGATTTACTATTTCAGCCCGCCTGTTGAATCACCAGCGAGTTCACACTGATGAGAGACCGTTTCAATGTACAGACTGTGGGAAGTGCTATAAACATTCTGGGAATCTGACAAGCCATCAACGTGTTCACACTGACGAGAGACCGTTTAGGTGCTCTCACTGTGGGACTGGGTTCAGACGATCATTTCACCTCACTGCACATCAGCAAATTCACACTGGGGAGAGACCGTTCACCTGCTCCAAGTGTGGGAAGGGATTCACTCAGTCATCCGCTCTCTCCACACACCAGCGAATTCACACTGGGGAGAGACCATTCGCCTGCTCCGAGTGTGGGAAGGGATTCACTCAGCCATCCACCCTGCAGAACCATTATCGAATTCATACTGGGGAGAGACCATTCACCTGCTCCGAGTGTGGGGAGGGATTCACTCAGTTATCCCACCTGCTGAGACACCAACGAGGCCACAAGAAACCACAGTGATTGGATTTTGCTGTTGCTCACATTCAGGAGTATGAACCATGGTCATTTGAGTCTCTTTCTGCTGATGACAAATCCAGCCCATTTTTGGGGCTAATATTCTGGCTAAAAGTCTAATAAATCAGATTTGTGTGCAATACGCAGTGTGTTGAAACTTTTAAATATTTCTGACACAAGTTCGTTCCCTTTGAAATACTCTCGCTCTCCCCTGTCTCTTCCATCCTCAACTCCAACAAGAAGTGTGAGGAGCTTGTGGAGCATCTTTGTGACTAAGATTGAGTAAATCCGATCAGCTGCCTCTGCTGCTTCCCTCCCTTCCACGAGCCCACCGGACCAAACTGTCTCTAAATTTCATCCTTTCCCGAGTCCTGAACCCACATCTTTCTCTAGTTTCTCTCCCATCTCCCCTCATGCCCTCTCAGAGCTCATCTTGTCCATGAGATCCAGCTCCTGCTCCATCGACTCTATTCCCACTGAACTATTGATCAGCCAACTACCCTGTGTCCACGGATATTGTCCACATTTCCCTCTCTTCAGGTACTGTCCCTCTGTCCTTCAAATCTGCCATCATCACCCCCTCAAAACAAACCCTTGACCCTGCCATCCTTACAAATTACTGCCCCATCTTCAACCTCCCTCCTCTCCAAACTCTTTGAACATGTTGTCACCTCCCAAATCCTTGCCTATCTTTCCCAGAACTCCCATGTCTGAATCCCTCCAATCTGGTCTCTGCCCTGTCACAGTCGTGAAATACAAGAGACAAACAGAATCTCACCCGGAGAGAAAGACAGACAATCCGGGAACTTGGCTCCAATACGGATATGTTCATAACCAGAAGTCAAGGATAGCAGCACAGTCATTATCGAGAGACAACAATACCTGCTGGAGACAGACAGACAATAGAACAACACAAATCACAACACCAAGCTACCTCGACCCATATACCCAAGACAGGAAGGAGAATTGGAGACAGACTGGAAGAACTCAGACTCCAGACACATTAACCAAAAACAGATGGGAATATCTGAGGGGACAACAGGTAAAACAAGGAGGTTCTACCTGCTCCTTAAAATATCCAAACACAGAATAATAATTTTTATTAATGTCACAAGTAGGCTTACATTAACACTGCGTGAAGTTACTGTGAAAATCCCCTAGTCAACATACTCCGGCGCCTGTTTGGATACACTGAGGGAGAATTCACAATGTCCAATTCACCTAACAAGCGCATCTTTCGGGACTTGTGGGAGGAAACCGGAGCACCCGGAGGAAACCCACGCAGACACAGGGAGAAAGTGCAGACTCCGCACAGACAGTGACCCAAACGAGAACTGAACTCGGAACCCTGGCACTGTGAAACAACAGTGCTAACCACTGTGCCACCATCAGGGAAATACCACCAGACAGACCCATCGGATCAGACCGTGAGAGAGAAAATCCTGCAGAATCATTCAATTTACAGCGCAGAAGGAGGCCATTCTGCCCATCCAGCTGCCACCGGCCCTTGGAAAGATAACTCTACTTAAGCGCATGGCTTCACCCTATTAAGGGGCATCTTGACAAAATACATGAATAGGATGGGAATAGAGGGATACGGACCCTGGAAGCATAGAATATTTTAGTTTAGATGTGCAGCATGATCGACGCAGGCTTGGAGGGCCGAAGGGCCTTTTCCTGTGCTGTACTTTTCTCTATTCTTTGTTTATCCCCGTAACCCAGTAACGTCACCTAACCTTTGTTTGGACACTAAGGGGCAATTTAGCGGGGCCAATCCACCTAACCTGCACATCTTTGGACAGTGGGAGCACCCGGAGGGAACCCACACAGACACGGGGAGAATGTACAAACTCCACACAGTCACCCAAGGCCGGAATAGCTGAAACATCAACATACTGCTGCTGGTAGTTGATGGTACAGTGGTTCAATAAACATAATTAGTGGATTGAAAAGGTGTGCAATATAGAGTAAAAACAGAATATGCTAGATTAACTCAACAGGCCTGGCAGCATCATAGAATCACTACAATGCAAAAGGAGGCCATTCGGCTCATCGAGTTGCACCAACGCTACACAAGAGCTCCCCACCCAGGCGCACTTCCCCCAACCTCTCCCCATAACTACACTTCACCATTAGACTCTAAGGAACAATTTTGCAAAGCCAATCCACCAAACCGGCACATCTTTGGACTGTGGGAAAACTGGAGCACCCGGAGGGAACCCACACAGACACAGGGAGAATGTGCAAACTCCACACAGTCACCCAAGGCCGGAATTGAACCCAGGTCGCTGGCGGTATGAGGTAGCAGTGCTAACCACTGTGCCACATCTGTTGTGAGAGAAACAGAGTTAACGTTTGTTGTTCCTTGTAACAGTTCTGTAGGAGGGTGAATGGACTCTAATTTAAATTCCATTGAAGTGAAAAGTGGAAAGTGTTTTACTCAGAGATTTGACACAGGAAGAACTTTTAACTTGTGTGAAGCTCAATCTTCACTTACACAAAGCCCGCAGTCTGATTGGCTGGAGGACCAGAGTCCATCCGGTCTTCCAAATCCTCCCATTGGTCGGCATCGCTCAGGCAGGAAATGAGGTTTTGGAACCCGCGCCCACGTGGCCAATGGGAAGAACTCAAAATGATAGAGTCTCAGCCAATGAGGGAGATCTGGGATCAGCCCCACCCCTCATTCACTCCGATTGGTTGGAAGATCAGCTCTACCTTTAAAAAATGAGTGTTTATCAAATAGCTGCAATGATATCAGAGTGTGGGTAGAGCTGGGCTGTCTGTCTTCACTGCAGTTATTTGATAAACACCATTTCTTAAAGGTACATCCACTACAGCTATTGGATAAACACCCAGTTCCTAAAGGTACTCTCACATGGCAATTCTGAATTCTCCCTCTGTGTACCTGAAAAGGCTCCGGAATGTGCTGCCAAGGGGCTTTTCATGGTAACTTCATTGCAGCGTTAAAGTAAGACTACTTGTGACAAAGATCAGGATTGTAAAAAAAAAAAATGTTCCGGCAAATTTCCATCCCGCCCACGATGATTTGCATGGGAATATGACCCCGACAAATGGGATGAAGCCAAATCTTTAAAAGTCAAAGTCTTTATTTCAAATTGTTGCCGTGCTGTCAGGGGAAAGGGTTAACTTCTCTGCTTGTTTACAAAAGGGAAGGGGAAACATTCGCAAAGCTTCCCACAGCTTGTGAGCTCCGAAACATAACTTCAAGGCTGAAGTTTATCTTCAGAGATTGAAACGTTTTGGTGCCTTTTCCAATTGTACCAGTAAATTGTGATTCACAATGAAAAGTTCACTTTCATTCAGTAATTAGAACATTTCACTTTCTCAGCACTGATACTTTTGATCAAATCCCAATTGTTCTCTTCCCTTGTAGCTGGTGTGTGGAGGAGATCACGTTCACTGTAGATCGATCAGCACAGAAACCGCACTGTGCTTCTGGATACACTCAGTCTGCAAGTAGATGAATCTTTTAAACATCACCCAAGTGAACGTCTTCCCCCTGACTCTAAGGAGTGAGATGTCCCTGTAGTTGATGCCGGCTCCTCTGTCACTGCTGTTTTTATTGCATCACACACGTTCCGTGGACCAGTCTCACAGCCCAAAAGGGGCGGGCAGGAAGGTGTGACAGTCGATGGGACTTTCTGTGTGTGAGCAGTTCAGCTGGAATTCCATCCTTGCCGGGCACCTTTCTGCTTGCTCAGCAATCAATGGCCTTTTCCAGCTCAAATGATGAGGGTTCCTTGTCCAACTCAATCATGACAGGAAGCTGCAGGAGAGTCAAACAGAGACTGGGAGATGCCCTTCTCACAGGGGTACAGCTCACTGTTGTGTTCAACCCAGCTCCTCCTCACTCCCTCACCATGACTGACACTGAGCATGCTCGGAGCACACACCCACACTGCACCTGCGCACTGGCCTCGTACACTCACTGATCGGGAACTTTCTGCAGCGCGGGGGATTCTGGGTAACGCAGCCGCCATAGAGCCATTAGTAAACAGGAAGATTCTATTTCCCAGTTAGCAAAACAGAAGATCCACAGTTAGGCAAGATGCTGGGCATGAAGCACAATGAGAGGTTTGGATACTTTATTTAATACCGAAGCACATTATTCTGATATCACTTAGACATGGGCAGCAAGCAGGCTGATCTACAGTATGTACAGTATATACAACACCTGGGACACGGTAAATCATCTCATCAAACCAGTGATAGGTTTGTTTACTGTTCATAATTGTGACTGGGTCACACTCACGATTCATGCAAAATGCAACTCCCCAGGTTTTTTGACCCACTCCCTCCAGACTTGTTTTCACTCCAAGGGTCTTGACATCTGCCTTAGTTTTTATCCAGCCATGTATGTTCAGCTCACACTGCCCAACAACCAGCCTCTCCTGCACTGGGCACAGGGTTTCCATCACCAAAAATCTGTGCTGATCCACACACATCGACGCTACCACCAAGAAAGCACAACAGCGCCTATACTTCTTCAGGAAACGAAGGAAGTTTGACATGTCCACACTGACTCTTACCAACTTTTACAGATGCACCATAGAAAGCATCCTATCTGGCTGCATCACAGCCTGGTATGGCAACTGCTCGGCCCAAGACCGCAAGAAACTTCAGAGAGTAGTGAACACAGCCCAGTCCATCACACAGACCTGCCTCCCATCCACTGACTCTATCCACATCTAGGGGCTGGTTTAGCACACTGGGCTAAATTGCTGGCTTTTAAAGCAGGCCAGCAGCACGGTTCAATTCCCATACCAGCCTCCCCGAACAGGCGCCGGAATGTGGCGACTAGGGGCTTTTCACAGTAACTTCATTGAAGCCTACTTGTGACAATAAGCAATTTTCATTTTCATTTTTCATTTCATTTCATTTCATTCATTTCACATCTCCCGCTGCCTGGGGAAAGCGGGCAGCATAATCAAAGACCCTCCCACCCAGCTTACTCACTCTTCCAACTTCTTCCATCGGCCAGGACATACAAAAGTCTGAGTACACACACGGACAGATTGAAAACAGCTTCTTCCTCGCTGGGAGTGAGTTCTCCCAGTGAGACAGAGAAGACAGCCAGGAGTGAGACAGCAAAGAGTGAGTTTGGGAATTTGAATCGAGGTGGGAATTCGAAGCTGGGTGGGGAGGAAGTGCTTTTTGTGACTGGTAAGTAGTGTTTCTGTTTTTCTGTTTCTTTTCATTGGTATATTTATTTATTTTTTTCTTCATTGTTTATTTATTTATTTAAATTTTTTCTGGGGAAATTGAAATTGTTGAAGTTAACCAAAGGTTTAAGACATGGCAGGAGATCTCAGACCCGTGTCATGCTCCTCGTGTGCGATGTGGGAGCTCAGGGACACGTCCACTGTCCCTGGCTCCTTCACGTGCAAGAGGTGTGTCCAGTTGCAGCTGCTGTTAGACCGCTTGACGGCTCTGGAGCTGCGGATGGACTCACTTTGGAGCGTCCGCGATGCTGAGGACGTCGTGGATAGCACGTTTAGCGAGTTGGTCACACCGCAGGTGAAAGGTACTGAGTTAGATAGTAAATGGGTGACCAAAAGACAGAGCAAGAGTAGGAAGGCAGTGCAGGTGTCCTCTGCGGTCATCTCCCTGCAAAACAGATATACTGCTTTGGATACTGTTGAGGGAGATGACTCACCAGGGGAAGGCGGCAGCAGCCAGGTTCATGGCACCGTGGCTGGCTCTGCTGCGCAGCTGGGCAGGAAGAAGAATGGCAGGGCTATAGTGATAGGGGACTCAACTGTAAGGGGAATAGACAGGCGGTTCTGCGGACGAAATCGAGACTCCAGGATGGTATGTTGCCTCCCTGGTGCAAGGGTCAAGGATGTCTCGGAGCGGCTGCAGGACATTCGGGGGGGGGGGGGGGGGGTGAACAGCCAGCTGTCGTGGTGCACGTAGGCACCAATGATATAGGTAAAAAACGGGACGAGGTCCTACAAGCTGAATTTAGGGAGCTAGGAGTTAAACTAAAAAGTAGGACCTCAAAGGTAGTAATCTCAGGATTGCTACCAGTGCCACGAGCTAGTCAGAGTAGGAATGTCAGGATAGAGAGGATGAATACGTGGCTCGAGAGATGGTGCAAGAGGGAGGGATTCAAATTCCTGGGACATTGGAACCGATTCTGGGGGAGGTGGGACCAGTACAAACCGGACGGTCTGCACCTGGGCAGGACTGGAACCGATGTCCTAGGGGGGTGTTTGCTAGAGCTGTTGGGGAGAGTTTAATCTAATGTGGCAGGGGGATAGGAAGCGATGCAGGAAGTTGTAAGGTAGTAAAACAGGGACAGAAATAAAAGGCAGTAAGGGGGAAAGTGTAAGGCAGAGAAGCCAGAGTCAAAAATCAAAAAGGGCGACAGTACAAGGTACAGTATCTGAGGGGAGCTCAGTGAATAGGACCAGGAATACTAAAAGAAATAAAATGGGAAGTGAAAACATTAATGGTAAGCGATGCGGCAGGTTGTTACAGGAAGATGTGGGTTCGACGACAAGGAAAATTAGGAGAAAGGTTAAGAGGAAATATAACTTAGGAGGGGTTACTGATCGAGGTGTTAAGATTAAGAACAGAGGTAAAAAAGCCAACATAAGTGTACTTTACCTGAATGCTCGTAGTATTCGGAATAAGGTAAATGAGTTGATGGCGCAAATCATCGTGAATGACTATGATTTAGTGGCCATTACTGAAACATGGTTAAAGGATGGTCACGACTGGGAGTTAAATATCCGAGGGTATCAAACTTTTCGGAAGGACAGAGTGGATGGTAAGGGAGGTGGTGTAGCTCTGTTATTTAAGGATGACATCCGGGCAACAGTAAGGGATGACATTGGTGCTATGGAGGATAAGGTTGAATCCATTTGGGTGGAAATCAGGAATAGTAAGGCGAAAAAGTCACTGATAGGAGTAATCTATAGGCCACCAAATAGTAACATTATGGTGGGGCAGGCTATAAACAAAGAAATAACAGATGCATGTAGAAATGGTACAGCAGTTATCATGGGGGATTTTAATCTACATGTTGATTGGTTTAACCAGGTCGGTCAAGGCAGCCTTGAGGAGGAGTTTATAGAATGTATCCGCGATAGTTTCCTCGAACAGTATGTAATGGAACCTACGAGGGAACAAGCGGTCCTAGATCTGGTCCTGTGTAATGAGACAGGATTGATTCAGGATCTCATAGTTAGGGATCCTCTCGGAAGGAGCAATCACAATATGGTGGAATTTAAAATACAGATGGAGGGTGAGAAGGTAAAATCAAGCACTAGTGTTTTGTGCTTAAACAAAGGAGATTACAATGGGATGAGAGAAGAACTAGCTAAGGTAGACTGGGAGCAAAGCCTTTATGGTGAAACAGTTGAGGAACAGTGGAGAACCTTCCAAGTGATTTTTCACAGTGCCCAGCAAAGGTTTATACCAACAAAAAGGAAGGACGGTAAAAAGAGGGACAATCGACCGTGGATATCTAAGGAAATAAGGGAGAGTACCAAATTGAAGGAAAAAGCATACAAAGTAGCAAAGATCAGTGGGAGACTAGAGGACTGGGAAATCTTTAGGGGGCAACAGAAAGCTATTAAAAAAGCTATAAAGAAGAGTAAGATAGATTATGAGAGTAAACTTGCTCAGAATATAAAAACAGATAGTAAAAGTTTCTACAAATACATAAAACAAAAAAGAGTGGCTAAGGTAAATATTGGTCCTTTAGAGGATGAGAAGGGAGATTTAATAATGGGAGATGAGGAAATGGCTGAGGAACTGAACAGGTTTTTTGGGTCGGTCTTCACAGTGGAAGACACAAATAACATGCCAGTGACTGATGGAAATGAGGCTATGACAGGTGAGGACCTTGAGAGGATTCATATCACCAAGGAGGTAGTGATGGGCAAGCTAATGGGGCTAAAGGTAGACAAGTCTCCTGGCCCTGATGGAATGCATCCCAGAGTGCTAAAAGAGATGGCTAGGGAAATTGCAAATGCACTAGTGATAATTTACCAAAATTCACTAGACTCTGGGGTGGTCCCGGCGGATTGGAAATTAGCAAACGTGACACCACTGTTTAAAAAAGGAGGTAGGCAGAAAGTGGGTAATTATAGGCCAGTGAGCTTAACTTCGGTAGTAGGGAAGATGCTGGAATCTATCAACAAGGAAGAAATAGCGAGGCATCTGGATGGAAATTGTCCCATTGGACAGACGCAGCATGGGTTCATAAAGGGCAGGTCGTGCCTAACTAATTTAGTGGAATTTTTTGAGGACATTAACAGTGCGGTAGATAACGGGGAGCCAATGGATGTGGTATATCTGGATTTCCAGAAAGCCTTTGACAAGGTGCCACACAAAAGGTTGTTGCATAAGATAAAGATGCATGGCATTAAGGGGAAAGTAGGAGCATGGATAGAGGATTGGTTAATTAATAGAAAGCAAAGAGTGGGGATTAATGGGTGTTTCTCTGGTTGGCAATCAGTAGCTAGTGGTGTCCCTCAGGGATCAGTGTTGGGCCCACAACTGTTCACAATTTACATAGATGATTTGGAGTTGGGGACCAAGGGCAATGTGTCCAAGTTTGCAGACGACACTAAGATAAGTGGTAAAGCAAAAAGTGCAGAGGATACTGGAAGTCTGCAGAGGGATTTGGACAGGCTAAGTGAATGGGCTAGGGTCTGGCAGATGGAATACAATGTTGACAAATGTGAGGTTTTCCAATTTGGTAAGAATAACGGCAAAAGGGATTATTATTTAAATGATAGAATATTAAAACATGCTGCTGTGCAGAGAGACCTGGGTGTGCTCGTGCATGAGTCGCAGAAAGTTGGTTTTCAGGTGCAACAGGTGATTAAGACGACAAATGGAATTTTGTCCTTCATTGCTAGAGGGATGGAGTTTAAGACTAGGGAGGTTATGCTGCAATTGTATAAGGTGTTAGTGAGGCCACACCTGGAGTATTGTGTTCAGTTTTGGTCTCCTTACTTGAGAAAGGACGTACTGGCACTGGAGGGTGTGCAGAGGAGATTCACTAGGTTAATCCCAGAGCTGAAGGGGTTGGATTACGAGGAGAGGTTGAGTAGACTGGGACTGTACTCGTTGGAATTTAGAAGGATGAGGGGGGATCTTATAGAAACATATATATTTATGAAGGGAATCAATAGGATAGATGCGGGCAGGTTGTTTCCACTGGCGGGTGAAAGCAGAACTAGGGGGCATAGCCTCAAAATAAGGGGAAGTAGATTTAGGTCTGAGTTTAGGAGGAACTTCTTCACCCAAAGGGTTGTGAATCTATGGAATTCCTTGCCCAGTGAAGCAGTAGAGGCTCCTTCATTAAATGTTTTTAAGATAAAGATAGATAGTTTTTTGAAGAATAAAGGGATTAAGGGTTATGGTGTTCGGGCCGGAAAGTGGAGCTGAGTCCACAAAAGATCAGCCATGATCTCATTGAATGGCGGAGCAGGCTCGAGGGGCCAGATGGCCTACTCCTGCTCCTAGTTCTTATGTTCTTATGTTCTTATTACCAGACTCCTAAACAACGCTCTTTTGGACTGACCTGATTAATACTACACTCCTGTATACAGCACTCAATGCCTTTGTCTATGTATTTACATTGTGTACCTTGTGTTGCCCTATTATGTATTTTCTTTGAGTTGACTTTCTTTTCATGTGCAAAATGATCTGTTTGAGCTGCTTGCAGAATAATACTTTTCACTGGCCCTCGGTGCACGTGACAATAAACAAATCCAATCCAATCCATATCGAGGGAGCAATCTGCCTCTCTTGCATTGGTGCACTGCATTTCCCTCATAACACAGTGGCATAGAAAGGTGACAGCACAAAACAAAGGCACTCAACAAATTGTATCTGTGCCAACTTTCTGCAGCAGTCACAATCCCCTGTCATTGGCCCTGAACTCTACAGATATATTTCTCCTCAAAAGATACGAACAGATGACCAAGGAGCTGGAGTTGGCTATTCAGCCCAGTCTGCTCCACCATTTAATAGGGTCATGGCTGATCTGATAGTAACAGATAGTTGTCCAATTATTTTCAAGGCATCAATTGAATCTGCCTCCACCACATTTTCGAGCAGTGCATTCATGATCCCACATGCAGCACAGAATGTTTTTCTTCACATCATAAGACACAGGAGCAGAATTAGGCCACTCGGCCCATCAAATCTGCTCCGCCATTCAATTCACACCTCTTTAACCTGTGATTATCCCTCTCTCCAGTCGCACCGTCTGGACCTGTAAAGACTTAATTACCTGCAAAGACTCGCATTCAAAGTACCATCTCGCATCATTGAATTTTTCTACATATGTGTTTGTGGAACCCACATCTTCATTCACCTGAGGAAGGAGCTGCGCTCCGAAAGCTAGTGATTCTAAACAAACCTGTTGGACTTTAACCTGGTGTTGTAAAACTTCTTACTGTGCCCACCCCAGTCCAATGCCAGCATCTCCACATCATAAATGAGAAGCATTTGATGCTTCTGCCAGTTTCGACCCAGGCACCTTTCGCACTTTAGGTGAATGTGATAACCTCTACGCTACAGAAACAGCTGGAAACACAGTACCAATGGACCTGAGCAACGTTCAACTGCACAGTCTTGCTGCAGCTTTCAATATTTCAGCTGAGAGGCCAGGTCACTGATTACATGAAGACAGCTGTTCCTTTAAAACAGATGTTTCAACTTGTAAGACCACAAGCTATAGAACTTGTATTGAACTTTAGCATGTGTTCAGCAAATATCTAACGGAACAGTGTTTTCTGTTCAATTATTAATGCATCATTCTTAGCTTCCTACAGAAAATTTCCACTAATTTTACTTAATATGTTTCATTGTTCAATGTCGTACATCAGTATATTTATTTGTTATATCTGACTTCATTTTGAATTCAATACCCCTCGAGTCTTCACTCGGAATAACTCTGAAATATACAACATTGAATTGCAAACATGACTGACCAAGAAAAGAAAGTATGTCACTGGGTAATACAAATTCCATGAATCTTTGTTCAGTCTGACCTCAGACAGCTTTTGAACAAAGTCAAATATAGTTAAATGGAAGGGAATTGAGAATTATCTTTTGCTTATATTTGACCCCTCTTTGTAACCTGGAACTGTGACAATGAATACTGACTGGGACAAAATTAGTGAGCTTCAACCCGGATGGTCTCGGACCACCAACCATTGTCTTAATAGCTGACCAATTGCACCACAGTGATTGAGTCTTACCGATCGACTAGTCAGCCACTTTTAGAAATATTTTTAACATCACTTTATCTCCCATTGAACTGTGTCTAACGGGGGGAGTAGGTGTTAAGATCGGCAGCACCCATCTTCTCCAGTGCCTGTGACAGGGAGGATGCTACATCGATCATCTACTCGATCATACCAGGAATAATCCCTTAGTTTGCGCAGATATTCGCAATAGTTTGTCTGTTGAATTTGTTAATTCGTTACAATTGCGTAAGAAATCATTTTTCTTCTGCTTCGACGACGCAACTATTACCCAGCATTCCCTGCGGGTGTGAATGTGCCCTATTCACTGCGGGAGGTCAGTGCGCATGCGCAGTGTCACCTTGCTCAGAGGTGTGTGAGTGCGGGAGAGGTTTTTGTTAATGGGAGAGAGCGGGCGAGGCGGAGGGAGGAATGGAGCCGGGAGGTGAGGGTGGGGTGGGAGGCTTCATAAACTCCCGGGATGGGCCCCAAACCCAAATATGACCCCGCAGGTCCGGAGTTTGTCGCTCGGAGGCTTTTTCCTGAGAATAGGCCCAGGTTTGAAGACCATCGTGTTTCAGCAGGAGCAGTGCGCATGCGGGACTGTCTTGTTTGTGTAGCTGGGGGGCGGGGCTTCAGGGTCCCAGTGACCAGGAGAGAAAATCGCGGAGTCTTGATTTTCATCTCACTCTGCACACAGCAGCTCCGACCTAACAGACCTGAGTTAGGGATGGACAATGTGCGGTGGGGCGAATGCACGGCAGTCCGGTGAACAAAAAACGTAAGAATATTAGAATTTAAACAGGATATTCGGCTCATTATGTCTGCTCCCTATTTAATAATTTGATGGCTGTTCTGATTGTGACCTCAACTCCACTTTGCTACCTGCCCACTCCACTGCCCCATACCCTTGACTCCCTTGTAGATCAAAACTGTGTGCAACACAGCCTTGAATATATTCAATAACCAAGCTCCACTGCTCACTACGGAAGGGAATTCCAAAGGCCGATGACTCTCAGAGAGAATACATTTCGCCATATAGTATGAATCTAGGGACACCTAATTGTTAAACTGTTCATTGGTTTTAGATTGCCCCACTGAAAAGGAACATCTTCTGAGGATCTACCCTGTCAAGCCCCCTTAGAATCTTATATATTTAAATAATAGGGCAACACGATAGCACAGTGGTTAGCACAGAACTGTTGCTTCACAGCTCCAGGGTCCCAGGTTCGATTCTGGCTTGGGTCATTGTCTGTGCGGAGTCTGCATGTCCTCCTCGTGTCTGCGTGGGTTTCCTCTGGCTGCTCCGGTTTCCTCCCACAGCCCAATGATGTGGTTAGGTGGATTGGCCATGCTAAATTGTCTTTAGTGTCGAAAAAGGTTAGGTGGGGTTACAGGGAAAAGGTGGAGGCACGGGCTTAAGTACGGTGCTCTTTCCAAGGGCCGGTGCAGACTCAATGGGCTGAATGGCCTCCTTCTGCACTGTAAATTCTATGATCTATAATACAATCTTTCATTCTTCTGAACTCCAATGAGTACAGACCCATGAGTAATCCTGGGGCAGGAAGCCTTATTTCACATTTCCAGCAACTGCAGTATTTTTTCAGGAGTTTCATCTAGAAAACCAATTGAGAAACGGTCTGTATGGGGTTGGGTGTTGGTTGCAGAGATTGGACCCTTGCCCCCAGTGCAATGATAGAATTATCACATTACAGAAGGAGGTGATTTAGTGCTCTGAAAAAAGTCAGACAGACTCGAAACAGGAACTTGTTTTCTTGCTCCACATATACTGCCAGGCCTACGATGTATTTCCGGAATTTTTGTTTACATTTATTAAATGATAATTTTTTTTTTAATTGATGTTTCTTCACCAGGAGCCTTTGTTGGTCAGTGAGCTCAGGGTGCCGGATGAACAAGACTTGGTGTGAGTAAGCACATGGACCGCAGAGCTAGCTGTGGATGACCTCAAGATTACAGGGAGGTTAAATATGGGAGGGGGTGCTGTTAGGATAGTTAAATCCAGAGGTAACAAAGGAATGGATGATGGTTTCAGCAGTGGATGAGCTGACACTGAAGTTGAAAGAGAGGTTGTTGGTGATAATGTGACTATGTAGTTGAAAACTCATCTTGGGATAAAATACATTGCGATGCTTGTGAACAATCACTTTGTGACTCACCCAGTTACCAGGGAGAGAGATGGAGCCTGTGGCCAAGGAGTAGCAAGGACTGAATTGCTTTGGTCTTTCCAATGTATAACATTTCTGTTTATCCAGTACTGGAAGTCAGACAAGTCATGACGGTGTGTGACTTGGGCGGATACTTAGAGGTGATGGTGTTCATATTTACCTGCGATGTTGGTCCTTCTAGGTGGTGGAGATTGAGGGTTTGGGAGATTCTGTGAAAATTCTGGATGAGTTTCTCTCACCACCTGTGTCCTCCGCCCCCCCACAACTTCAACGCTCCCACGACTCCCCTTTCGCTCCCTCTGTCTTGTTCTCTCCTCAAGTAGGGGTCCGGGCCTGTGTAGGTCCAGACAAGGAGGCAGATTCCCTTCCCTGAAGGACATTAGTGAACCAGTTGGGTTTTTATGACAATCCAGCAGTTTTCATGGTCACTTATTCCCAATGCCGGCGCACAAATGACCAGAATCATTCAGTTCAACTTCACAACCTACATTTGTGTTTTTGTGGGTTCTCTCTCACTCCCTTTTTTGTTTTAAATCAATTTCACAGGTCATTAGAAGGGGAGGATTTGAAGTTGGGAAATTGAAACCAAACACCACAGCAGGATCTGACGAGAGTTGTATAATTTATCAGAACTTGAATATCGTCAGATTTTGAACATGGAAGGAAAAAGCACTGTTCACAGTGGGGAGAAACCATACACGTGTTCTGTGTGTGGTCGAGGCTTCAGTCGATCTTCTGGCCTTTCGAGACACAAGCGCAGTCACACTGGGGAGAATCCGTGGACATGTGGGGACTGTGGGAAGGCATTTAGTTATCCATCTGACTTGGAAACCCATCGACGCAGTCACACCGGGGAGAGACCGTTCACCTGCCCTCAGTGTGGGAAGGGATTCATTCAGTCATCCAGCCTGCTAAAACATCAGAGAGACCATAATGGGGAGAGACCATTTACATGTTCCGAGTGTGGGAAAGGATTCACTCAGTTATCCAACCTGTTGAGACACCAGCGTGGTCACACTGGCGAGAGGCCATTCACTTGCTGTGTGTGTGGGAAGGGATTTATTCAGTCATCCCACCGGTTGGCACATCAGCGAGTTCACACTGGAGAGAGATAATTTACTTGCTCCGAGTGTGGGAACGGATTCACTCAGTTTTCCGGCCTGCTGAAACACCAGCAAATTCACACTGGGGAGAAGCCATTTACCTGCTCTATGTGTGGGAAAGGATTCACTCAGTCATCCCACCTGCTGAAACTCCAACGGGTTCACACTGAGGAGAGACCTTTTAAATGCCTGAACTGTGAGAAGTGCTTTAAAAGTTCTGTGGAACTGACATCCCATCAACGGGTTCACTCTGACGAGAGACCATTTAAATGCCTGGACTGCGGGAAGTGCTTTAAAAGCTCTGGTGACCCATCAACGTGTTCACACTGAGGAAAGACCGTTCAGGTGCTCCCACTGTGGGACTGGGTTCAGGAAATCATCATTACTCACCCGTACACCAGAGAATTCACACTGGGGAGAGGCCGCGCATCTGCTCTGAGTGTGGGAAGGGATTCAGTCATTCATCTAACCTGTTGAAACACCAGCGCATTCACACCAGGGAGAAGCTGTTCTCCTGCTCCAAGTGTGGGAAGGGATTCACTCAGTCATCCCATCTGCTGAGACAGCAGCGAGGTCACAAATGATTACAGTGATTGGATTTTCCTGTTAATCACATGAAATACTGAAGATGATTCATTTGAGTCTGTTTCTGCTGCTGTTAATAACCACCAGCCCAGTTATATGGGGACCCTGCCGCAATGGGGTTGGCCTTTGGCAGGACATGAAGTGCCAGAAAATCCCACCCAGTGAAACAATCCGATCAGTTGATTCTGCTCCTCTGCCTTCCACCAAACCACTCAGTAAAACTGCCTCGAATGTCCTTTCTTGTCCAAGTTCTGAACTCACATCTTTCCCCTCTTTTTCAGCTATCCCATCATGCCCGCTCAGAGCTCATCTTGTCCGTGAGACTTGCCTTTTGTTCCTTTCACCCGATTCTCACGAAACTGCTGAACATCCAGTTTGCTTATTTTAGCCGATATTAACACCCCGATCTGTCTCTTGGTACTGTTCCTCTTACCTTGAAATCCACCGTTGTCACACAGCCTAAAAATTAACCTTTGATCCCACCATCCTTGAAATCTAATGCCCCATCTACAACCTCCCTTTCCTCTCTAAAGTTTGTGTACTCGGTGTCCCCCCAAGGATCTATCCTCGGCCCTTCCTATTTCTCTTCTGCACGCTGTCACTAGGTGATGTCATCCAAAAGCACCGTGTTAGTTTTCACATGTACACTGACATCACCCAGCTCTACCTCACCCCCATCCCCATCCATTCCTCCACTGTTACTAAATTAGCAAACTGCTTTTCCCACATCCAGTGCTTCCAATGCTCCTTATAGAGCAGTGGTTCCAAAGGACTGACATATTGTAACTGTTACATCCCTGTTCTCAAGCACAGTAATTACATCCAATCAGCTTCACATCAATGTTGGGGAAAGTTGAAGCCAATTGTCTGGGACAAAATCAACTGGCAGTTGGGAAAATTTGGATTATTATTTCCAGCATTTTCTGTTTTTAACACCGAAAGCTTCCCTGGATGTGAAGGCTGGGAGAGGTAATCTGGAAGGTATGGGGAGCTGGGACTTGTACATGGAGAGTAACCAAAGGTATAAATCTGAAAGGAGAAATGGTCCAAAAATAGAACAGTCGGTGACAGGACATCAGTTAATTTCCTTTTCCCCTGGAGAAATCAAGGACTTGACACAGTGTGTTTGAGACAAAGCTGATTTATTTCACAAACAACAAGATGTTAAACTCTAGCCCAGCTCAGTTACAGAGATTCGAAATAAACCCCAATTGTCAGAATGAACATGGTTCAGTTCTGGGTGTGATTAACAGTGACAGTAACAGCAGAATCAACACTTTAAGATGAACAGAGGGGAAATATAAATTCCCGCTGCAGGTTTGACAGTCTAGGAATAGGTGGCATTGTCTAAAAGTTAGAACCAGACCTTCAGGACTGAAGTTACACAGGAGACAAGACACAGAAACAAGCCACTGGACACAACCAGTCCAGCTCAGTGTTTCTGCTCCAAAGGAGCCACCCTCCCATCTCTCCACATCTAAATCTCTCATTGTCATCCTCTATTCCCCGCTTCCTCTTGTGTTTGTCTAGTTTCCCCTTCATTACATCTAAACTGTTCCCTTCATCCAGTCCCTGTGCCAGTGAGTTCCACATTCTCACCATTCCCTGGTTGAAGGATTGCATTGGATTTGTTTATGGTCACCTGTACCAAGGTACAGTGAAAAATATTGTTCTGCGTACGATTCAGACAGATCATTCCATACATGAAAAAACTTAAGGCATACATAAATACACAATGTAAATACATAGGCACAGGCATTGGGTGAAGCATACAGGGGTGCAGTACTACTCAGTAGAGAAGATGTGTGAAGAGATCGGATCAGTCTATAAGATGATGATTTAGGTGTCTGGTAACAGCAGGGAAGAAGCTGGAAGAGGTTGGAAGAGTGAATAAGCCAGGTGGGAGGGGTCTTTGATTATGCTGCCCGCTTTCCCAAGGCAGCGGGAGGTGTAGACAGAGTCAATGGATGGGAGGCGTTTGATAAGGTTCCCCACGGTAGGCTACTGCAGAAAATACGGAGGCATGGGATTCAGGGAGATTTAGCAGTTTGGATCAGAAATTGGCTAGCTGGAAGAAGACAAAGGGTGGTGTTTGATGGGAAATGTTCAGACTGGAGTCCAGTTACTAGTGGTGTACCACAAGGATCTGTTTTGGGGCTACTGCTGTTTGTCATTTTTATAAATGACCTGGCGGAGGGCGTAGAAGGATGGGTGAGTAAATTTGCAGATGACACTAAAGTCGGTGGAGTTGTGAACAGTGCGGACGGATGTTACAAGTTACAGAGGGACATAGATAAGCTGCAGCACTGGGCTGAGAGGTGGCAAATGGAGTATAATGCAGAAAAGTGTGAGGTGATTCATTTTGGAAGGAATAACAGGAAGACAGAATACTGGGCTAATGGTAAGATTCTTGGCAGTGTGGATGAGCAGAGAGATCTCGGTGTCCATGTACATAGATCCCTGAAAGTTGCCACCCAGGTTGAGAGGGTTGTTAAGCAGGCGTATGGTGTGTTAGCTTTTATTGGTAGAGGGATTGAGTTTCGGAGCCATGAGGTCATGTTGCAGCTGTACAAAACTCTGGTGCGGCCGCATTTGGAGTATTGCGTGCAATTCTGGTCGCCGCATTATAGAAAGGATGTGGAAGCATTGGAAAGGGTGCAGAGGAGATTGCCTGGTATGGAGGGAAGGTCTTATGAGGGAAGGCTGAGGGACTCAAGGCTGTTTTGGTTAGAGAGAAGGTTAAGAGGTGACTTAATTGAGGCATACAAGATGATCAGAGGATTGGATAGGGTGGACAGTGAGCCTTCTTCCTCGGATGGTGATGTCTAGCATGAGGGGACATAGCTTTAAATTGAGGGGAGATAGATATGACAGATGTCAGAGGTAGGTTCTTTACTCAGAGTAGTAAGGGCGTGGAATGCCTTGCCTGCAACAGTAGTGGACTCGCCAACACTAAGGGCATTCAAATGGTCATTGGATAGACATATGGACGATAAGGGAATAGTGTAGATGGGCTTTAGAGTGGTTTCACAGGTCGGCGCAACATCGAGGGCTGAAGGGCCTGTACTGCGCTGTAATGTTCTGTTCTATGTTCTTTATTCTGGGCTCTGTTCACGACTCTTTGTAATTTCTTACGGTCTTGGGTCAAGCAGTTGCCATACCAGGCTGTGATACAGCCAGATTGGATGCTTTCTATGCTGCACCTGTAAAAGTTGGTTAGAGTCAATGTGGACATGCCACATTTCCTTAGTTTCCTCAGGAAGTATTGGAGCTGTTGTGCTTTCTTTGTCGCAGCTTCGATGTGGGTGGACCAGGACAGATTGTTGCAGACCTAGGAATTAGAAGCTGCTAACCATCTCCACCTCGGCCCCATTAATGAAGACAGGGGTGTGTATAGTACTTTGCTTCCTGAAGTCAATGACAAGCTCTTTAGTTTTGCTGATATTCAAGGAGAGAATATTGTTATTACACCACTCCACTAGGTTCTCTATCACTCTCCTGGCACCAGTATTATGGTGGTCTTCTTGAAGCAGGTGAGGATGGAGTAGGGAGAGGTTGAACATGTCCGAGAGCACATCTGCCAGCTGGTCCGCGCAGGATCTGAGTTTTAAACCCCCATCCCACAAACTCTCCCTTCTCTCTGGGCTGAAATCCAAATAAAGTGTCATCATTCTTTCTATCTTTTCAACAAATTTGTACAAGTAAAGGTATGAATATGTTTGATATTTCACTTCCTTCGTGACTTGTGACAGATGTTAATCTTAATCACCCTGGTTTCTTGTTCGCTCCCTGACTTATAAACTTCAAGAAAATATGGAGAAGATTGAAGCCACTCTTTTCGATCTCTGCTCAATTTTCATTCCTGGCGTATGGACTCCATCCCTCTCCCTGGCCATAGTCTAAGATCAAGTCAGTCTCTTTGTAACCTTGGTTTCACATTTGGCCCCAAGATGAGCTTCTGACCTCGTGTCTGTGCCATCACTCAGACCGCCTGTTTCCACTTGCATTACACCATCCGGCCTCTCTCTTGTCTCTGTGCACCTGGTGCTGAAAACATCGGTCATGCCATCGTCACTTTCAGACTCGACTATTCCATTACACACGTGGCTGCTCTCCCACATTCTAGCTCTGTAAACTTCAAACAATCCAAAAATCTTAATTCATAGCAAGTTTTTTTTACACTAACATCTGTGTGCTCCCTGTTTGTACTGGCTCCCAGTCAATTCTCACCCTTGTTTTCAAACCCCTCCATGGCCTCATCTCTCCCTGTCTCTGCAACCTCCTCCAGCCCCACAGTCTCCTGAGATATCTGCAAATCTGATCCTGGACTCTTGTACACTCTCGATTATAATTACTCTCTGACTCCACCTCATTTTCCTCCTTTAAGACTCTTTAAAACTCACCTCTTTGTCCAAGTTTTTGGTCACCTGTCCTAATATCTCCTTTTGTGTCTGGGTGTCTCACTTTGTCTCATAATGTTCCTGTGAGGTTGACTGGGATGATTTATGATGTTAAAGGTGTTATATAAATAGAAGTTGTTGTTGTTGACTGTAACCCTGACCTCCTGTTTTACATCCCATTGGTTTCACAACAAACTCTCGGGTTTGCAGCCTCAATAAAGACGGCGGCCGTTAACTCAGGCCTGTCACCGGGAGCAGGCCGCAGCTGTCCCCCCGCTCGATGAAAACCCGGGCTCTTTCTGTATCTTTTTAACAAATTTGTATAAGTAAAGGTATGAATATGTTTGATATTTCACTTCTTATTGGGGTTTGGAGTCTCCACCGGGTTTCAGTGAAACCTCCTGGCCGCGACCAGCGTCGTGCCCGGGAAATGATTGACGGTAGCTCTGGACCTATAGGAAGAGGTGGGTGGGTGTTGAGGCCCAAGCTGAGCAGCTGGTCCTCCAACCAATCGGAGTGAATGAGAGGCGGGGCTGAGCCCCGGTCGCCATGTCAGCTGAAGCATGCGCGGTGCTGATGACAGCTCAGGATTCAGGCGGTCGGGTGGGAATTCTCAGACAGTCAGATCCCGCTCGGTGAGTCATGAGGGAGGGATGGAGCCGGCAGGTGGGTCGGGATTTTCGATAAACGTAGGCCCCAAGCTCTGATTACGAAGCTCGGATACGGCAGTTGAACCGGCGACAGCTGCTCGGGCTTTTCGCCGAGACAAGCCCGGGTGGCAGGGTGCATGCGGAGGGAGCGAGAGCCCCGGCTTTGCTCCGCCTCCCATTCACTCTGATTGGTTGGAGGACTCGCCGCTCTCCATCGGTCTGCTAGCTCCACCCCCTTTTCCCATTGGTCTGCACCTGCTGTCAATCAGTCCCCGGGCATTGTGAGCTGGATCAAACCCTTCACAATCATTGTCAGCTCCCTGGTTTGCAGCTGCGGTGCTTCTCCCTCCCGGGAACAGGCCCAGGTTAACGGGCACCATCCTGCTTCAGACACTGGAGGATGGTTCACATCAGAGGATGGGGGAGGGGCACAATAAATAAGAGCTTCCACTTTGCACTCAAATCAATGAGGACTCTGATCTCTGGCAAGGAAGGAAACCCTGGCAGGTGGGCGGGGAGGGTTCACAAACACCCGCTGGAGGCCCCAAACCCCCAATAAGACCCATTGGTTTTATTGTCAGTCTGCAGATAGGAGCTGGAGAACTGAACCCAGGCAGAGGAGAGGGAGGGAGAAAACTGGGAGTGGAGGAAAGAAATGGTGCCGATGGTGAGATGGGTTTGGATTTCAGCCCAGGGAGGAGGAAGAGTGTGTGGGACGGGGATTTACAACTTTGAGGAAAATATGTTCTCGATAAACTAGAATTGACTGTTCAGAATTTGTCATAAATACAAGATAGTTACGAATAAATCCAAGGGAGCAATACGGGCAAATGTACTTACGCACAGGTTTAGAATGTGCAACTCATTACCATGGAAAGGAGTTGAGGAAAGTACTGAGATGTTTTCAAAAGGCAACGGGACAAGCACATGAGAAAATGGAATCAAAAATCAGCTGACAGGCTGAGATTTGATAGGTGTGACAGTCGAAGATGTGTGCCGAGTATTGACAGCAGCAGAATCTGTGACAGAATGGCCTGTTTGTGTCTTATATATTCACAATATTTCAATGTAATCTCCTTTTACAGAATATTTGCAGATGCAAGCATCATGTTGAGATCTGACAGAGTCACTTGATTCATCAGGACTGGCCTTTCAACGTGGAAGGAGAAATGTTTGTCTGTTTTGTCTTTGGGAAAATATTTCAAAAATCACTTTGATTGGAAAAGCACCGAGACACAGACATCTAAGTAATTTTCCAACGTTAGCTGGAACTGAGCTTTAACCAATCACATAGCATGAAATTAAATTTCAGCATTTACACCAGAGAGACACCTTACTCAGGCTTCAACTGATGATCCAAGTTCGAGAGGCGTAAGGACATTCGCACCAAAGGAATCAAGAAGCAGCAATTGGACATTCAGCCCCGTGAGCCTGTTCCACCATTTAATAACATCACGGCTGATCTGATAGTGACCTCAAATCTGCATCCCACCTACACCTGATAACTTGTCGATAACGATGGAGAAACCGTGGAAATGTGGGGACTGTAGGATGGGATTCAATTACCCATCTGAATTGGAAACTCATCGACGTATTCACACTGGGGAAAGGCCGTTCACCTGCTCCATGTGTGGGAAGGGATCCACTACGTTATCCAACCTCATCACACACCAGCATGTTCATACTGACCAGAGACCGTTTAAATGTGCTGACTGTGAGAAGAACTTTAAAAGCAGAAAGGATTTACTGATACATCAACGCACTCACACTGGGGAGAGGCCGTTCTCCTGCTCTGTGTGTAGGAAGGCATTCACTCAGTCATCCGAACTCCTGAGACACCAACTTGTTCATACTGATCAGAGACCTTTTAAATGTGCTGACTGTGAGAAGAGCTTTAAAAGCAGAAAGGACTTACTGTTACATCAACGCACTCACACTGGGGAATGGCCATTCACCTGCTTTGTGTGTGGGAAGGGATTTAATGCTTCATCAAACCTCCGGACTCACCATCAGGTCCACTCTGGCCAGAGACCGTTTAAATGTGCTGACTGTGAAAAGAGCTTTAAAAGCAGAAATGATTTACTGTTCCATCAACGCCAACACACTGGAGAGAAGCCATTCACCTGCTCCACGTGTGGGAAAGGATTCACTCAGTCATCGAACCTCCGGACACACCAACGTGTTCACACAGATAAGAGACCTTTTCAATGTTCTGACTGTGAGAAGAGCTTTAAAAGTCAAAGGTGTTTAATGATACATCAACGCACTCACACTGGGGAGAGGCCGTTCACCTGCTCTGTGTGTGGGAAGGGATTCACTGAGTCATCCCAGCTTTTGAAACACCAGCGAGTTCACACTGGGGAGAGACCGTACACTTGCCCCGTGTGTGAGAAGAAATTCACTCAGTCATCCGACCTGACTAGACACCAACTTGTTCACACTGATCAGAAACCTTTTAAATGTTCTGACTGTGAAAAAAGATTTACAAGTAAACAGAATCTGCTGAAACACCAGCGAGTTCACACTGAAACAGAATCATAGCATTTACAGTGCAGAAGGAGGACATTTGGCCCATCGAGTGCACCGGCCCTTGCAAAGAGCACCTTACTTAAGCCCATATCTCCAACCTAACTCATAACCCCACCTAACCCTTTTGGACACTAAGGGCAATTTAGCATCGCCAATCCATCTAACTTGCACATCTTTGGACTGTGGAAACCGGAGCATCCGGAGGAAACCCACACAGACACGGGGACAACGTGCAGACTCCACACAGACAGTGACCTAAGCCGGGAATCAAACCTGGGATCCTGGAGCTGTGAAGCAACAGTGCTAACCACTGTGCTACTGTGTCACCCATACGTGGGAGCGTGTGGAAGCCAGCTATTTTCTATAGGTAAAAGATAGCTATTTAGCACTGAGCTCCCTCGTCTATTAAATACCATTTTAAAACTCACTCATAACCTCAGGTCAATTCAAAACACACATTCAGCATTTCAAAACATAGCTTCAACATGACACAGAAACAGATAGATTAAAACAGCATTCTTATTCAGCTAACAAATACATTTGCAAGATAAAGTGACCAAGGACAGGGCAAGCTCCGTGACAACAGCACAGTAACCTAAAGGCGCTATTGTCCTCAGCATGTATCCAGTTCAAGCAGCTTGTGGTAAGGAAGCCGAATCGCATTCCATAAGCTCATACAAGAATACATTTTAGGTTAATGTTGCCTATTAATGAGTGACAACTAACCCTCAAATCAAACTCATTTGATGTTAATCCAAACCAATTAGAATTACATTGGGGTGTAGATAGATGGCTAAAGTCTGATATGATTTGGTATAACCGTGATGGATTTTCGGCCATCTCTCTTTCCGGAATCAATCTATACTTTGACTTAACTATTCGCTGTCTCTCTGTTTTTTTCATATTTCACTTTCTGACTTTGACTTTTGAAGTTATTGCGAGCTGTTTGCCTAAACAAGAAAATCATTTCTGTGATTGTTTGAAAGTTGAATTGTCTACAGATTGTCACTCTGAGTCCTATGTTAGCTGGACTTATTAGAGAATAAGACTTTAAATGACTCTCAATTGTAATCAATAGCGACAAATAAACCAGATACTTATTTGCACCTGAGAAGTTTTAACTTAAATTCCTACTGAGTTTTAGTAATCGCAAAGTGCTGCTAAAACCGCATGGTAGATCTAACAGAGCGGTACTGGGGAGAGGCTGTTTACCTGCTCCATGTGCGGGAGGAGATTCACTCAGTCAAACAACCTGCACAGACATCAGCAAGTTCACAGGCAACAGCAGGGTTTGGATTCAGTTGTTGTTGCTGCTGTTAGTCACATCCGGGACTGAATGATGCCTGGACGTCTGTTTCCAGTGCAGCGCCACAGTTTCCGGTATATATCAATGATTTAGACTGAAATGTATGCACCAGGATTACACAAAAGTTGCTGATGTGTTTTAGACAATGAGGGAGAAAGCCATGGACTGGGTCAGGTGGACAGAAAAGTGGTGAATGGAAATTTAGATAATGAGAGGTTAGGAACAGACTTCAGTTAACTCCCAATAAAAATAAGGTCACTTCAGGATAATGGACAAAACTAACTGGTGAGGATCTGATGAATCTTTATTTGTTTTATTCTTAAGTTTATTTACTTAAGTCAGTTAATAATGAAATAAATAATGACATGACAGCACATCCCAGCCCCGTGGAATACACATCCAGTTCCATGTGGGAAAACCAGGGCACTTCCATTAAGCTTGGCAATCACAAGTGCTGGAAATGTCATCAGTTGGAGCAGCAGGAAGCAAAGGGGAATGGTCCAGAGGTATTTTTGTGACCGGAAGACTGTTTCCAACGGAGTTCTGGATTGTTCAGGACAGGATTCCATACTTTGTGTGTTATATATGAATGATTTAGGCCTGAGTTAACGGCTGCCATCTTTATTGAGGCTGCAAACCCGCAAGGGGAAATAAATCAGTGATAGAGTTTGTTGTGAAACCAATTGGTTGTTGTAAAACGGGAGGTCAGGGTTACAGTCAACGAAGAACAAAGAAAAGTATAGCACAGGAACAGGCCCTTCGGCCCTCCAAGCCTGTGCCGACCATGCTGCCCGTCTAAACTAACATCTTCTGCACTTCCGGGGTCCGTATCCCTCTGTTCCCATCTTATCCATGTATTTATCAAGATCCCCCTTAAATCATAGATCATAGAATTTACAGTGCAGAAGGAGGCCATTCAGCCCATCGAGTCTGCACCGGCTCTTGGAAAGAGCACCCTACCCAAGGTCAACACCTCCACCCTATCCCAGTAACCCCACCCTAAGGGCAATTTTGGACACTAAGGGCAATTTATCCTGGCCAATCCACCTAACCTGCACATCTTTGGACTGTGGGAGGAAACCGGAGCACCCGGAGGAAACTCACGCACGCACGGGGAGGATGTGCAGACTCCGCACAGACATAGTGACCCAAGCCGGAATCAAACCTGGGACCCTGGAGCTGTGAAGCAATTGTGCTATCCACAATGCTACCGTGCTGCCCACAAAACCTCATCAAAGGGCTCGTCCGGGATTTGAACCCGGGACCTCACGCAGATTTTGAGATCGCGAAATCCAAAGCGAGAATCATACCCCTAGACCAACGAGCCCTAATGTCACTATCGTCCCTGCTTCCACCACCTCCTCCGGCAGTGAGTTCCAGGCACCACTACTCTGTGTAAAAAAACTTGTCTCGTACATCTCCTCTAAACCTTGCCCCTCGCACCTTAAACCTATGCCCCCCAGTAATTGACCCCTCTACCCTGGGGAAAAGCCTCTGACTATCCATTCTGTCTATGCCCCTCATAATTTTGTAGACCTCTATCAGGTCGCCCCTCAACCTCCGTCGTTCCAATGAGAACAAACCGAGTTTATTCAATCACTCCACATAGCTAATGCCCTCCATACCAGGCAACATCCTGGTAAATTTCATCTGCACCCTCTCTAAAGCCTCCACATCCCTCTGGTAGTGTGGCAACCAGAATTGGACACTATCCTCCAAGTGTGGCCTAACTAAAGTTCTATACAGCTGCAACATGACTTGCCAATTCCTATACTCAATGCTCCGGCCAATGAAGGCAGGCATGCCGTATGCCTTCTTGACTACCTTCTCCACCTGTGCCCCTTTCAGTGACCTGTGGACCTATACACCTAGATCTCTCTGACTGTCAATACTCTTGATGGTTCTACCATTCAAGGTATATTCCCTACCTGCATTAGACCTTCCAACATGCATTACCTCACATTTGTCTAGGTTAAACTCCATCTTCCATCTCTCCGCCCAAGTCTCCAAACAATATAAATCCTGCTGTGTCCTCTGACAGTCCTCATCGCTATCCGCAATTCCACCAACCTTTGTGTCGTCTGCAAACTTACTAATCAGACCAGTTACATTTTCCTCCAAATCATTTATATATACTACAAACAGCAAAGGTCCCACCACTGATCTCTGCGGAACACCACTAGTCACAGCCCTCCAATCAGAAAAGCACCCTTCCATTGCTACTCTCTGCCTTCTATGACCTAGCCAGTTCTGTATCCACCTTGCCAGCTCACCCCTGATCCCATGTGACTTAACCTTTTGTACCAGTCTGCCATGAGGGACCTTGTCAAACGTCTTACTGACGTCCATATAGGCAACATCCACTGCCCTACCTGCATCAATCATCTTTGTGACCTCCTCAAAAAACTCTATTAAGTTAGTGAGACACGACCTCCCCTTCACAAAACCGTGCTGCCTCTCGCTAATACGTCCACTTGCTTCCAAATGGGAGTAGATCCTGTCTCGAAGAATTCTCTCCAGTAATTTCCCTACCACTGAAGTAAGGCTCACCGGCCTGTAGTTCCCTGGATTATCCTTGCTACCCTTCTTAAACAAAGGAACAACATTGGGTATTCTCCAGTCCTCCGGGACATCACCTGAAGACAGTGAGGATCCAAAGATTTCTGTCAAGGCCTCAGCAATTTTGTCTCTTGCCTCCTTCAGTATTCTGGGGTAGATCCCATCAGGCTCTGGGGACTTATCCACCTTAATATTTTTCAAGACGCCCAACACCTCGTCTTTTTGGACCTCAATGTGACCCAGGCTATCTACACACCCTTCTCCAGACTCAACATCCACCAATTCCTTCTCTTTTGTGAATACTGATGCAAAGTATTCATTTAGTACCTTGCCCATTTCCTCTGGCTCCACACATAGATTCCCTCCCCTGTCCTTCGGCAGGCCAACCCTTTCCTTGGCTACCCTCTTGCTTTTTATGTACATGTAAAAAACCTTGGGATTCTCCTTCACCCTATTTGCCAATGACTTTTTGTGACCCCTTTGAACCCTCCTGACTCCTTGCTTAAGTTCCTTCCTACTTTCCTCATGTTCCACACAGGCTTCGGCTGTTCCCAGCCTTCTAGCCCTGACAAATGACTCCTTTTTCTTTTGTGGGACACCTTATCAAATGTATTCTGGAAGTCCAAATACATCTACAGGACCCCATTATCCACTTGGCTTGTTACATCTTCTAAAAACCCCAACAAATGATTCAAAGACTATCTACCCTTCACAAAACCACGCTGACTCTGATGGATTGCGTTTGACATTCCAGTAATGGTGGAGAGATTAAAATCGGGAATTCTCAAGTGGCTGGAATTAAATGAGTGCCGAGATCTCAAAGGGATTTGTGTGGAGGAGATTACAGAGATCAGGATGATCATTATCATGGAATAAAACAATGAGAAATTTAAACTTTGTGCTTTTTAAAAGGAAGCATTTGCAGATCAGTGGGCACAGGGGCTGGTGTGAGTAAGCACATGGGTAGCAGAGTTTGGGATGGGATGGAGGGGGTTGTTTAATGTTGGAGTCCAGCTGCGAGTGCAATGGAATAATTTGTTTGAGAGGGAACAGAAGAATGGATGATGGTTTCTGCAGCAGATGAACAGGGACTAAGGTGGAGTCGAGCTGTTACTGAGGTGGAAATCGGCAATCTTGGTGACAGTGTGGCTATGTGGTCAAGAGCTCATCTGGGGTGAAATATTTCACCAGGGTTGTGAACAGTCTGCTTCAGCCTCAGACATCTGATGGATGGAATTGGTGACAAGGGAGTGGAGTTTGTAGCGGGGATGAAAGGGAATGGGTTCAGTCTTGTCAATATTTAAGTGGAGGAAAGTTCTGCTCATCCAGCACTGGATGCCAGACAAGGTCGGACAGTGTGTGTCTTGGAAGGGAACTTGCAGGTGATGATGTCAACATACATCTGCTGTCCTGGTCCATCCAGTTGGCGAAGGTTAATGGGTTAAGAGATTCTGTCAAATTGTGATTCCGGTGTCAGTGGAGGAAATGCCTCTGTTCTCGCTCCCTCTCCCTTTCCCTCATTCTTTTTAACTTTCTCTCTCTCTTTCATGCATAGAATTATCTAGCCAAGAAGGTTGTGGATGATCCATCATTGAATATATTTAAGGCTGAGATGGTGAGATTTTTGGTCTCTCAGGAAGTCAAGGACATGGGGAGCTGGCGGGAAAGGGGAATGGAAGACCGAGATCAGCCATAATTGTATTCAATAGCAGAGCAGGTTCGACGGGCCGAATGGTCTACTTCTGCTCCTATTTCTTGTGTTATTGCAAAGGCCCGAGTCTTGTGTGGGCTCAGGCCGGGCGGCAGGTTCCCTTCCCTGAAGGACATTAAAAAACTAGTTCACTTTTCACAAAAGATTCACCAGTTTTCATGGTCACTTTTTTCCCGTTGCCGGATTCATTCAGCTCAATTTCACAACTTGCCTTTGTGTTTTTGTGGGTTCTCTCTCGCTCCCTTTTTTTTGTTTTAAATGAATTTCAGAGTTAGAAGGGGAGGATTTGCAGTCAGGAAACTCAGATCAAACATCATATCAGGATCAGACAAAGTCACCCAATTCATCGTAACCTGAATATTGGTGAATTTTGAACATGGAAGGAAAAAGCTCCGTTAACAGTGAGGAGAAACCGTGGGAATGTGAGGAGGGATTCAGATCCACATCTCAACTGAAAATTCACCGTCCCAGACACTCTGGGGAGAGGTCATTCACTTGCTCTGATTGTGGGAAGAGATTCTCTCGATCATCCAGCCTGCTGCAACACCACCGAGTGCACACCGGGGAGAAACCATTCAACTGCTCCGTGTGTGGGAAAGGATTCGCTCAGTCCTGCAACCTGCTGAGACACCAGCGGGTTCACACTGGGAAGAGACCATTCACCTGCTCAGAGTGTGGGAAGAGATTCGCTCGGTCATCTGACTTGAAGATGCACCAGCAAGTTCACACGGATGAGAGACCTTTTAAATGCCCAGACTGTGGGAAGTGCTTTAAATGTTCCCGGGCCCTGATACTCCATCAACGTGTTCACACCAACGAGTGACCGTTCAGGTGCTCTCACTGTGGGACTGGGTTCAAGCAGTCATCTTAACTCAGTGAACACCAGCGCACTCACACTGGGGAGAGACCTTTCACTTGCTCTGAGTGTGGGAAGGGATTCACTCAGTTATCCACTCTGCTGAATCACCAGAGTGCTCACAATGGGAAGATACCATTTAAATGCCAAGACTGCAGGAAGTGCTACAAAAGTGCCCGGGAACTGCTCCCCCATCAACGTGTTCACACAGGTGAGAGACCTTTTCAATGCCGAGACTGTGAGAAATGCTTTAAAAGATCCGGGGAACTGATGCGTCATCAACTTATTCACACTGATGAGAAACTGTTCAGGTGCACTTACTGCAGGACTGGGTTCAAGACATCATCTGACCTCCATGTACACCAGTGAACTCACACTGGGGAGAGGCCGTTCACCTGCTCCCAGTGTGGGAAGACATTCACTCAGTCCATAAGACCATGAGACCATAAGACAGAGGAGCGGAAGTAAGGCCATTCGGCCCATCGAGTCCACTCCGCCATTCAATCATGGCTGATTTCAACTCCATTTACCCGCTCTCTCTCCATAGCCCTTAATTCCTCGAGAAATCAAGAATTTATCAACTTCTGTCTTAAAGACACTCAACGTCCCGGCCTCCGCCGCCCTCTGTGGCAATGAATTCCACAGACCCACCACTCTCTGGCTGAAGAAATTTCTCCTCATCTCTGTTCTAAAGTGACTCCCTTTTATTCTAAGGCTGTGCCCCCGGGTCCTAGTCTCCCCTGCTAATGGAAACAACTTCCCTACATCCACCCTATCTAAGCCATTCATTATCTTGTAAGTTTCTATTAGATCTCCCCTCAACCTCCTAAACTCCAATGAATATAATCCCAGGATCCTCAGACGTTCATCGTATGTCAGGCCTACCATTCCTGGGATCATCCGTGTGAATCTCCGCTGGACACACTCCAGTGCCAGTATGTCCTTCCTGAGGTGTGGGGCCCAAAATTGCTCACAGTATTCTAAATGGGGCCTAACTAATGCTTTATAAAGCTTCAGAAGTACATCCCTGCTTTTATATTCCAAGCCTCTTGAGATGAATGACAACATTGCATTTGCTTTCTTAATTACGGACTCAACCTGCAAGTTTACCTTTAGAGAATCCTGGACGAGGACTCCCAAGTCCCTTTGCACTTCAGCATTATGAATTTTGTCACCGTTTAGAAAATAGTCCATGCCTCTATTCTTTTTTCCAAAGTGCAAGACCTCGCACTTGCCCACGTTGAATTTCATCAGCCATTTCTTGGACCACTCTCCTAAACTGTCTAAATCTTTCTGCAGCCTCCCCACCTCCTCCATACTACCTGCCCCTCCACCTATCTTTGTATCATCGGCAAACTTAGCCAGAATGCCCCCAGTCCCGTCATCTAGATCGTTAATATATAAAGAGAACAGCTGTGGCCCCAACACTGAACCCTGCGGGACACCACTCGTCACCGGTTGCCATTCTGAAAAAGAACCTTTTATCCCAACTCTCTGCCTTCTGCCTGACAGCCAATCGTCAATCCATGTTAGCACCTTGCCTCGAATACCATGGGCCCTTATTTTACTCAGCAGTCTCCCGTGAGGCACCTTATCAAAGGCCTTTTGGAAGTCAAGATAGATAACATCCATTGGCTCTCCTTGGTCTAACCTATTTGTTATCTCTTCAAAGAACTCTAACAGGTTTGTCAGGCACGACCTCCCCTTACTAAATCCATGCTGACTTGTCCTAATCTGACCCTGCACTTCCAAGAATTTAGAAATCTCATCCTTAACAATGGATTCTAGAATCTTGCCAACAACCGAGGTTAGGCTAATTGGCCTATAATTTTCCATCTTTTTCCTTGTTCCCTTCTTGAACAGGGGGGTTACAACAGCGATTTTCCAATCCTCTGGGACTTTCCCGGACTCCAGTGACTTTTGAAAGCTCATAACTAGCGCCTCCACTATTTCTTCAGCTATCTCCTTTAGAACTCTAGGATGTAGTCCATCTGGTCCCGGAGATTTATCAATTTTTAGACCTCTTAGTTTCTCTAGCACTTTCTCCTTTGTGATGGCTACCATATTCAACTCTGCCCCCTGACTCTCCGGAATTGGTGGGATATTACTCATGTCTTCTACTGTGAAGACTGACGCAAAGTACTTATTTAGTTCCTCAGCTATTTCCTTGTCTCCCATCACAAAATTACCAGCGTCATTTTGGAGCGGCCCAATGTCAACTTTTGCCTCCCCTTTGTTTTTAATGTATTTAAAGAAACTTTTACTATCATTCCTAATGTTACTGGCTAGCCTACCTTCATATTTGATCCTCTCTTCCCTTATTTCTCTCTTTGTTATCCTCTGTTTGTTTTTGTAGCCTTCCCAATCTTCTGACTTCCCACTACTCTTTGCCACATTATAGGCTTTCTCTTTTGCTTTGATGCATTCCCTAACTCCCTTTGTCAGCCATGGCTGCCTAATCCCCCCTCTGATAACCTTGCTTTTCTTTGGGATGAACCTCTGCACTGTGTCCTCAATTACTCCCAGAAACTCCTGCCATTGCTGTTCTACTGTCTTTCCCCCTAGGCTCTGCTCCCAGTCGATTTTTGTCAGTTCCTCCCTCATGCCCCTGTAGTTACCTTTATTTAACTGTAACACCTTTACATCTGATTCTACCTTCTTTCTTTCAAATTGGAGATTGAATTCTACCATATTATGATCACTGCCTCCTAAGTGCTCCCTTACTTTAAGATCTTTAATCAAGTCTGGCTCATTACATAACACTAAGTCCAGAATGGCCTGTTCCCTCGTGGGCTCCATCACAAGCTGTTCCAAAAAGCCCTCCTGTAAACATTCAATTAATTCCCTTTCCTTGGGTCCACTGGCAGCATTATTTACCCAGTCCACCTGCATATTGAAGTCCCCCATGATCACTGTGACCTTGCCTTTCTGACATGCACTTTCTATTTCGTGGTGCATTTTGTGCCCCCGGTCCTGACCACTGTTAGGAGGCCTGTACATAACTCCCATTATGGTTTTTTTGCCTTTGTGGTTCCTCAACTCTACCCACACAGACTCCACATCATCTGACCCTATGTCATTTAGTGCTATTGATTTAATTTCATTCCTAATTAACAAGGCAACCGCGCCCCCTCTGCCCACCTCCCTGTCTTTTCGATAGGTTGTGAATCCCTGGATGTTTAAATGCCAGTCCTGAACCCGCTGCAACCATGTCTCTGTGATGCCTACCACATCATACCTGCCAGTCACAATCTGGGCCACAAGCTCATCTACCTTGTTCCGTACACTGCGCGCATTTAAATATAGCACCTTTAATTCTCTATTGACCGTCCCTTTTTGTTTTCTTAGTGTGGTGGACCTTGGTTTCCTGAGCCTTTCCATACACTGTCATATTTTGTGGGATGGGGACTATCGTAACCTCTCCTGAGTTTTGTCTTTTCGTGCTTTTTTGTATTCCTAAGCAGCTACGCTTCCCACTGATTACTTCACCTCTTGGTTCCCTGACTTTCCCTTCCCCCCCAATCTTTAGTTTAAAGTCCTATTGACCACCCTATTTATTCTTTTCGCCAGAACACTGGTCCCAGCTCGGTTCAGGTGGAGACCATCCCAACGGTATAGGTCCCCCCTGTCCCAAAACTGATGCCAGTGTCCCATGAAAAGGAACCCCTCTTTCCCACACCACTCTTTCAGCCACGTGTTAACTTCCCTTATTCTTGCCTCCCTATGCCAATTTGCACGTGGCTCGGGCAGTAATCCGGAGATTATGACCCTTGAGGACCTGTTTTTTAATTTGAATCCTAGCTCTTTATAATCTCTAAACAGGTCCTCTTTCCTAGACTTGCCTATGTTGTTGGTACCGACATGGACCACAACAACTGGATCCTCCCCCTCCAGTATCCTTTCAAGCCGGTCAGAGATGTCCCGCACCCTAGCACCGGGCAGGCAACATACCATGCGGGACTCTTTATCCTGCTCACAAAGGATACTATCTATCCCCCTGATAATAGAATCCCCTACAACGACAACTTGCCTATTTACTCCCTCCCCTTGAATGGCCTGCTGAACCATGGTGCCTTGGTCAGCTGACTCATCCTTCCTGCAGCCCTGTTCGCCATCCACACAGGGAGCAAGTGCCTCATACCTGTTGGACAGAGTCAAGGGCTGAGGCTCCTGAGTTCCTGACTGCTGGTTCCCTTTACCTGCCTGACTTGCAGTCACACCCTGCTGTCCCTGGCCACTGGCAGGATTTAAACTACTTACTCTGACAGGTGTGACTGCCTCCTGAAACACAGTGTCCAGGTAAGTCTCCCCCTCCCGGATGTGCCTCAGTGTTTGAAGCTCAGACTCCAGCTCATCAACTCTGAGCCGGAGCTCTTTGAGCAGCCAACACTTACTGCAGATGTGGTCGCTGCAGCTCGCAATGGGATCTGCCAGCTCCCACATCAAGCAGCTCAAGCACATCACCTGACCAGCCATCACTAATTAATTAATTAGTTTAATTTAAGTTTATGAGTTTAGCTGTGTTTTTTTTAAAATTTGGGGCAGATTTGCTATCAACCACTCAGATCACAGCTTCCCTCTGACGTCACTTTTGGGGAATAAAATGGAAAACAGGAAGTTTCCGTTAGGTTTTTATGATCAGACTACTCCTCCTCCTCCGAACGGCTCCCGAAATTAGGCCCGAAGAAAGAGAGAGAACAAAACAGTCGGGAAAAAGCACCTTCTCCCACTCTTCACCGAATTACCTCACTGCACCAAATTACCAAATTCTCACTCGGTCTGTATCTCTCTCACTCAGGCTGTGTGTCCTTGACCTGCGCAATGCAGTCATCCAGCCAGCTGACACTTCAGCGAGTTCACACAAGGGAGAGGCCATTCACCTGCCCCAAGTGTGGGGAAAGATTCACACAGTCATCCAACCTGATAAGACACCAGCAAATTCACAAGTAATTACAGTGAGTGGACAATCTGATCAGATGCCTCTGCTGCTTCCCTCCCTTCCACCGGGCCAAACTGTCTCTAAAAATCCCCCTCGTCTGAGTGTGAACTCAGATCTACCTCCAGTTTCTCTCCTATCTCCTGTCATGTTCTGTTCAATCTAATCTTGTTTATGAGACCTGACCTCTGCTCCCTTGACCCTATTCTCACTAAACCACTGACATTCCAACTTCCTCACTTAACTGATATGTTTCACAGTTCTCTCTCTCTTCTGGTTTTGCCGGGGAGGGTTCCTAAACACCTGGTGAATGCCTCAAACCCTGAATATAAATCTGTGGGTCCCTCTTTTGCAGCTCTGGGCTTTATCCCCCCAAAAGCCCAAGATTAACTGCTGATTTAATGGGGAAAGAGCGTTTGCGCCGGGTTTTGGAGATGTAAAATATGGTGGGCGCGGCTTCAGCGCCTGTTCCCACCCGGGTCCTAGCGCCTGACAAAAACATCACTTTAATTCTCTTCCCACTCGTGGTTAATTAAAGCAGACTTTCATCTGTTTCCAGAGCGAGTAATTCCTGGAACTGGTCACTGGTCTGTTACCAGGGATTTATAACTTGAGAGGCTCCCACAAAACACGTGGCTGACCAGGACTCTCTCCCACTCTTACCGTCAGATATTGGTGAGTTTGGAAGCATTTGCAGATTGACACACTCAACCTGTTTGACCGGGTTAGGATCAAGTCCTGGGGTAGGACTCGAATCCAGAGATTCTGGCTCAGAGGCCTCGAGCAGCTGATGAATGGTGGCCATAGCTCCCACAAGCCCCGCGGCCCAGAAACCGCTCTATCCAACTGGCTCATTGCGCTGAGTGCGCATGCTCCAGAGGCAGCCTGCCGCGGGGCATTCTGGGTGGCTCTTTTCCGAGTTGGAGGGAACTGGGTGCAGATGGGCTGTAGCAAACTGGTAAGGATATGGCATCCCAGAGGGAGCGATGTAGCCGGCTCTGGACGGGAAGAGTTTATCAACTCCTGAGTGAAGGCCGCCAACCCTAAATAAGACCCTCCGGTAGCGAGTTTGTGGCTTTGGGTAATGTGCCTGGGGTCAAGCTCGGGTGAGCGGCCGCCATGTAGGTTCAACGAGGAGAAGAGCGCATGCGCAGGCATCAGGGTGACGTAAGAGAGAATGGGCAGGACTTTAGAGTCTGTTTTCCAACTGGGTCGTAGTGCCCGGAACAGAAAGCAACAGAATAGTTTAAAATTATTAATTAGCGGCACTGTGGTTGGCACTGCTGCCTCACAGCGACAGAGACTCGGATTCGAATCGGAGCTTGGGTGGCTGACGTTGTGAAGTTTGCACATTATCCCTGTGTCTGCGTGGGTTTCTTCCGGTGCTCTGCTGTTCTCACACAACCCAAATATCTGCAGGTTCGGTGGGGTTATGGGGGTGTGGGCTTAGGCAGGATGCACTTTTAGAAGGTCAGCTTTACTGCACAGAGGGGTATGGGCTAGTCGGAGCAGAGGATCTGCTCCTGATCTGTTGAAAACACCAATTTTTAGATCCAGATGGGGGAGAATGTAGGGCTTCCTCTGGCTGCTGGCCTCTCTTCTGTGGTCTTGTCCATGTTCAGGTGGCCCTGGAGTGGGACCATGAGTTGTCCACCAGTACGCTTGATACCTTCCACAACTGTTGTTACCTCAGGGTGCAGAGTGTTTCTGAGACACTGAAAGCAACATTCTGGTTTAGTTAAAAAAACTTTCCTTTGTACTTTTACAAAATTTAGAGTACCCAATTCTTTTTTTTCCAATTAAGGGGAAATTTAGTGCGGCCAATCCACCTACCCTGCACATCTTTTTTGGGTTGTGGGGATGAGACCCATGCAGATACAGGGAATATGTACAAACTCCACATGAACAGTGACCCGGGGCCGGGATCGAACCTGGGTCCTCAGCGCAGTGAGGCAGCATTGCTAACCACCGTGCCGTCCTAACTTTCCTTTGTTTTTGTTGGGATTTTGCTTTCTTTTACTTTGATTGGGCAACATATTTGGGGAAACAAGAGAGGAACGAATATTCCACAGAAATTAGAACTATTTGTTCTGAATTTCATAAGAACATAAGAACTAGGAGCAGGAGTAGGCCATCTGGCCCCTCGAGCCTGCTCCGCCATTTAATGAGATCATGGCTGATCTTTGTGGACTCAGCTCTACTCTCTGGCCCCTACACCATATCCCCGAATCCCTTTATTCTTTAGAAAGGTATCTATCCTTTTCTTAAAAACGTTTAAAGAAGGAGCCTCAACTGCTTCACTGGGCAAGGAATTCCAGAGATTCACAACCCTTTGGGTGAAGAAGTTCCTCCTACACTCCGTCCTAAATCTACCTCCCCTTATTTTGAGGCTATGCCCCCTAGTTCTGCTTTCCCCGACCAGTGGAAACAACCTGCCCGCATCTATCCTATCTATTCCCTTCATAATTTTATATGTCTCAATAAGATCCCCCGCATCCTTCTAAACTCCAATGAGTACAGTCCCAGTCTACTCAACCTCTCATCATAATCTAATCCCCTCAACTCTGGGATCAACCTCGTGAATCTCCTCTGCACTCCCTCCAGTGCCAATATGTCCTTTCTCAGGAAAGGAGACCAAAACTGAACACAATACTCCAGATGCGGCCTCACCAACACCCTATACAATTGCAGCATAACCTCACTAGTCTTGAACTCCATCCCTCTAGCAATGAAAGACAAAACTTGATTAGCCTTCTTGAATCACCTGTTGCACCTGCACACCAACATTTTGCGACTCGTGCACCAGCACACCCAGGTCCCTCTGCACAGCAGCATGTTTTAGCATCTTACCGTTTAAATAATAATCATTCTGCTGTTATTCCTCCCAAAATGGATAGCCTCACACTTGGCAACATTGAATTCCATCTGCCAGACCCTAGCCCATTCACCTAACCTAGCCAAATCCTTCTGCAGACTTCCGGTATCCTCTGCACTTTTTGCTTTACCACTCATCTTAGTGTCGTCTGCAAACTTTGACACATTGCACTTGGTCCCAACTCCAAATCGTCTATGTAAATTGTGAACAACTGCGGGCCCAACACTGATCCTTGAGGGACCCCACTAGTTACAGGTTGCCAACCAGAGAAACACCCATTTATCCCCACACTCTGCTTTCTGTTAGTTAACCAATCTTCTACCCATGCTACCACTTTACCCTCAATGCCATGCATCTTTAGTTTATGCAGCAACCTTTTGTGTGGCACCTTGTCAAAAGCTTTCTGGAAATCCAGATATTCGTTTCTTTGGAATGAAAGTGATACTGACACTGTCAACTCCTTTTACAGGGGATTGGAAGGAGAGGATTTGACACGGTCATCAGGATCTGAATATCATCAGCTTTTGAATGTGGAAGGAGAAATGTTTGTCTGTTCTGTCTGTGGGAAAGGATCGGAGACATCATTGTGACTGACAAGCACCGAGACCCCCACAACACCCGAGTGAGAATGTTCCAGTGAACTGACTGAAAAGAACTTTAATCAGTTACACAGCCTGAAAAAACATCGCACCATTCACAGTGGGGAGAGACCTGTTTTTTTAATTTGTTCATGGGATGTGGGCATTGCTGGTTGTGGAAGCATTTATTGCCCATCCCGGAGGGCATTTAAGTCAACCACATTGCTATGGATCTGGAGTCATATGTAGGCCAGACCTGAAGGACATCAGTGAACCAGATGAGTTTTTACAACAATTGACAATGGTTTCATGGTCATCATTAGACTTTTAATTCCAGATCATTATTGAATTCAATTTTCACCATCTGCCACAGTGGGATTTGAACCTGGGTCCCTAGAGCATTACCCTGGGTCTCTAGATTATTAGTCCAGTGACAATACCCCTACGTCACTGCCTTGGTAACACAAGGACGCCAACAGCATGGGGAAACCGTGGAAATGTGGTGACTGTGGGAAGGGATTCAAATCCCCATCAGGGCTGGAAATTCATCAACGTAGTCACACCAGGGAGAGGACTTTCAACTGCTCTGACTGTGGTAAAAGCTATAAGAATGCTGGGAATCTAATTATTCATCAACGTATTCACACAAGAGAGAAGCTGTTTATCTGCTCCACCTGTGGAATGGAATTCACTTCAGCATCCAACCTAACGTCGCACCAGCGAGTTCACACTGGAGAGAAACCGTACGATTGCTCTCAGTGTGGGAAGAGCTTCCGGTCTTCATCCAACCTCACTGAGCATCTACGGGTTCACACTGGGGAAAGACCATTCCACTGCTCTGAGTGTGGGCAGAGATTCACTTGTTCTTCCCACCTCACTGATCACAAGCGTGTCCACACTGGTGAGAGGCCGTTCATCTGCTCCGTGTGTGGGAAGGGATTTATTAAATCGGCACACCTTCTCAGACACCAGCGTATTCACACTGAAGAGAGACCGTTCACCTGCACTGATTGTGGGAAGAATTTCACTAATCCATATAATCTCCGGGATCACCAGCTAATTCACACTGGGGAGAAACCTTTTACCTGCACTGAGTGTAGGAAGGGATTTGCTTTGAAATCTCAGCTTCGGAGACATAAACTTGTTCACACTGATGAGAGACCATTCCAATGTTCTGACTGTGAGAAGAGCTTTAAAAGCGGAAGTGATTTGACAAAACACCAGCGACTCCATTCCGGGGAAAAGCCGTTCACCTGCCCCGTGTGTGGCAGAGGATTCACTCGGCCATCCAATCGTCTGGCACACCAGAGGGTTCACATGTGATTACAGGGATTGGATTCCTACACCCAGGAATGAACCATGTTCATTTTGACAGTTCAGATTTATTTCCCTTGATGTTAAACCCCAGCCCAGTTAATGGGATTAACAGAATGGACATGAATTGCATTAAATGGACAGTGTTGGAATCCTGGATTTCTGTAAGATAAGAGGAGACTGATTGATATGCTCTTACCGACTGTTCCATTGTTGGATCTTTTCACCTTTGTTAATGGAAGACTTGTATTTATATAGCACCTCTCACAACTTCAGGATGTCCCAAAGTGCTTTACAGACAATGAGGTTCTTTTGAAATATAGTCACTGTTGTAATGTAGGAAATGCGGCAGCCAGATTGTGTACAACAGGCTCCAACAAACACAAATAAGATGATGGAAATACTCAGCAGGTCAGGCAGCATCTGTGAAGCAAGAAAGTGAGTTCAAAACAGAACTATGATTATGATCAGATTATCTGTTCAGTGCTCATCACCGAGGGCTTTATATTGAGCAGTTTACCCGAGAGAACTTCCTCCTTCGAAATATCATCAGCAGAACTTTAATGTCCAGCTGCAAGAGCAGATGGGGTTATATTGGAAGGTTTCCTCTGATAGACAGTGCTGTATTCCCTCAGTACAGTGCTGTATTCCCTCAGTACAGTGCTGTATTCCCTCTGTACAGTGCAGTATTCCCTCAGTACAGTGCTGTATTCCCTCAGTACAGTGCTGTATTCCCTCTGTACAGTGCTGTATTCCCTCAGTACAGTGCAGTATTCTCTCAGTACAGTGCTGTATTCCCTCTGTACAGTGCTGTATTCCCTCAGTACAGTGCTGTATTCCCTCAGTACAGTGCTGTATTCCCTCAGTACAGTGCAGTATTCCCTCAGTACAGTGCTGTATTCCCTCAGTACAGTGCTGTATTCCCTCAGTACAGTGCAGTATTCCCTCAGTACAGTGCAGTATTCCCTCAGTACAGTGCAGTATTCCCTCAGTACAGTGCTGTATTCCCTTAGTACAGTGCTGTATTCCCTTAGTACAGTGCTGTATTCCCTCAGTACAGTGCTGTATTCCCTCAGTACAGCATTGGAATACCAGCCGGATTTTATGGTCAGGTTTCTGGAGCTGAAGTTGAACCCACATCCTCCTGACTCAGTGATGGGAATGTAACCACTGAACAATAACACCTCATCATTAACGCGGGATTATTTTTGCTCTCACATTTTTGGTTGTTCTCCTGAACACATTAACCCATTGGGCTCTTGGACAAATCCAAGTGGATTCAACGGGTTTCCAGGGTTTGTGCTGATGCTGCAGCAAGAGATCGAGAAGGTTTTTATTTCTGAATTCAAGAACTGGCATCAAATATCACAACATGGTGACAATTTGAACTCAAGGCTTTGCCTTTCAAAGACTTTGGCCTTAACCATTTAGGCAATTTGTTACTTTCTGAGAGAAAGAGCTTGAGATGGGAGATATGCAACTTGCCGACAAATCAATTGCCAAGACTTCTGATTCTGACGTAAAAATACCATTTATAACCAGCAAGTTGGAGTAAGCTTTGCTGTAGAAGGGACTGTAGTTGGCCGATTAGTTGCCTGAATACCCTGTATTCTTTTTTAACCGGTTGCTTGACTATATTTCATGGCAATAGGCACTTGGCAAAGCATGATGGATATATTAGCCTTATTTCAGTCAAGAAGTTCTGCATGTAATAGGCAGAAGGTCAGACCATGTAAACAAGTGCACAGCTGCACATTGTTGCTGACAGCAGACAATTATTATTGTCCTTAGACTAGGAATTCAAGTTGTTTAACTCTGCTCGCTTTTCTGTCTCTGGGCTTATCAAAGGAATGCCTCGTTTTTCTAAATATTGCTTATTGTACCATATAAAGTACTGCCTTGCCTTTTGTAAAGTGGGGACAATTAGAAGGACTAATTAGAAGGCCTAATAGAGTGGTCACTCTAACTCCCTCCACAAACTTTGTGTTAAATAAAGGACCTTTGGCGAAAACTCGAAGCGCTGGTATATTTTTCCTCAACAATTGCCAAAATTGATGAAGTAAAATTATAGCTTTGCTATTTCAAACTTCGAAAGGGAAATTTACCTGAAGCTGAGGGGGATTATCAAATATTCAGAACAAAACCTGACGACAACCAGTCTGGGTGGTTCCCGGGAATCGGAAAAGAAGGTTTCCTCTGGGGAAATAAATTGAAGACTTAAACCCACCAGCCCCACAATACTGCAAATTGAATTTGAACTAATTTTGAAAATAAAAAACATCTAATCTGTTGATACCTGGAATCAAATTGAAATGTCTGATTCCTGTTTTATAGGTAGGAGTACTGGACAGTAACGTTTCTCTAAGCCTCATGAATGAGATATCTAATGGGATGTGTAAAATTGTATAAGAGGAAGTGGTTGAGCACAGGAATAAAGTTAAGGAAAAATAACCCCACTAAATGGGAATTGGAATACCTCACTGTGGGTGTAGTTCAGTGGAATATATCAATGTGGTATTGATGTATATTTTAATGAAAGGAAAGTGTAGATGAGACTAATAAATTGATGGCTCTCTTGGAGATGTTTGCATTGTTGTGGATAAACGTTCAAAGAGAATTGCATTTGATAAACTGGCCACTGCCCAAGACATTGACGCATTCAGGGGGAGGTGAGCAAAGATATTTACAGACACATATAAGTGGGACTAGGCAGTTCGTTTCAGTAGAAATGATTCATTTTCAGATGAGCTACATTTTATGTTTACTGAAGTAAGCTAATAAGATCAAGGAAGCCATTGTGAAACGTAACATTTAAATGAAAAGGGCATTTTGTATTCAGCAATTGATTGGTTATATTAATCAATGATGTGTATTAATTATTCACTCATCAGAAACAAATTATTAAATAAGTAGTGTGCCTCAGTTGATTTTAATTGAAGATTTAATAATCTGGAAGTGGTTGTGTTAAAAGACTTGGTTGTACCTAAAACTGTCTAAGCCTGTTTTAAATTCTATATTACAGCTTCTGTGAGAAGGAATGTATGATCTGATATGATCGTTAGCAACGAGTCTTCATACCCTCGGTAACCTTATTTGGAACTGGAAGGTCACACAATGATGGGAGGGATACATTAAACATTCCCATTGTATCCCGATCTGTGCGACATTTACCCAAATGGTTAAAACCCAATCAAACCGATTCAGGTATGAAATTGACCAACCATTGAGTTCTATCCAGTTTATTCAAACTGAGGGAGGATCTACTTAGGTATTTAATACCCGAGTAGAAGGTCTGTTGCCAGCCAAGAACTGGAATCCCCAAAGCAAGATTCCCATCAGAATTGTTGTCAAAGAAGGGGTACAAGAGGGATTATGTTTTTACAGCCTGATCAACCAAGAGAAATGGTATAAGTCTGTTTTGTGTTGATAAGTTTGCCCTTTTCCTTCTGTATCGACCAGTTTACCCTTTTCCTTCTGTATCGATCAGTTTGCCCTTTTCCTTCTGTATCGATCAGTTTGCTCTTTTCCTTCTGTGTCGATCAGTTTACCCTTTTCCTTCTGTATCGATCAGTTTGCCCTTTTCCTTCTGTGTCGATCAGTTTACCCTTTTCCTTCTGTATCGACCAGTTTACCCTTTTCCTTCTGTATCGATCAGTTTGCCCTTTTCCTTCTGTGTCGATCAGTTTACCCTTTTCCTTCTGTATCGATCAGTTTACCCTTTTCCTTCTGTGTCGATCAGTTTACCCTTTTCCTTCTGTATCGATCAGTTTACCCTTTTCCTTCTGTATCGATCAGTTTACCCTTTTCCTTCTGTATCGATCAGTTTACCCTTTTCCTTCTGTGTCGATCAGTTTACCCTTTTCCTTCTGTGTCGATCCGTTTACCCTTTTCCTTCTGTATCGATCAGTTTACCCTTTTCCTTCTGTGTCGATCAGTTTACCCTTTTCCTTCTGTATCGATCAGTTTACCCTTTTCCTTCTGTATCGATCAGTTTACCCTTTTCCTTCTGTATTGATCAGTTTACCCTTTTCCTTCTGTGTCGATCAGTTTACCCTTTTCCTTCTGTATCGATCAGTTTGCCCTTTTCCTTCTGTGTCGATCAGTTTACTCTTTTCCTTCTGTATCGATCAGTTTACCCTTTTCCTTCTGTATCGATCAGTTTACTCTTTTCCTTCTGTATCGATCAGTTTACCCTTTTCCTTCTGTGTCGATCAGTTTACTCTTTTCCTTCTGTATCGATCAGTTTACCCTTTTCCTTCTGTATCGATCAGTTTGCCCTTTTCCTTCTGTATCGATCAGTTTACCCTTTTCCTTCTGTATCGATCAGTTTACCCTTTTCCTTCTGTGTCGATCAGTTTGCCCTTTTCCTTCTGTGTCGATCAGTTTCCCCTTTTCCTTCTGTGTCGATCAGTTTACCCTTTTCCTTCTGTATCGATCAGTTTACCCTTTTCCTTCTGTATCGATCAGTTTACCCTTTTCCTTCTGTGTCGATCAGTTTACCCTTTTCCTTCTGTGTCGATCAGTTTACCCTTTTCCTTCTGTGTCGATCAGTTTACCCTTTTCCTTCTGTGTCGATCAGTTTACCCTTTTCCTTCTGTGTCGATCAGTTTACCCTTTTCCTTCTGTGTCGATCAGTTTACCCTTTTCCTTCTGTATCGATCAGTTTACCCTTTTCCTTCTGTATCGATCAGTTTACCCTTTTCCTTCTGTGTCGATCAGTTTACCCTTTTCCTTCTGTATCGATCAGTTTACCCTTTTCCTTCTGTATCGATCAGTTTGCCCTTTTCCTTCTGTATCGATCAGTTTGCCCTTTTCCTTCTGTGTCGATCAGTTTACCCTTTTCCTTCTGTGTCGATCAGTTTACCCTTTTCCTTCTATATCGATCAGTTTACCCTTTTCCTTCTGTATCGATCAGTTTACCCTTTTCCTTCTGTATCGATCAGTTTACCCTTTTCCTTCTGTGTCAATCAGTTTACCCTTTTCCTTCTGTGTCGATCAGTTTACCCTTTTCCTTCTGTATCGATCAGTTTACCCTTTTCCTTCTGTATCGATCAGTTTACCCTTTTCCTTCTGTATCGATCAGTTAACCCTTTTCCTTCTGTATCGATCAGTTTACCCTTTTCCTTCTGTGTCAATCAGTTTACCCTTTTCCTTCTGTGTCGATCAGTTTACCCTTTTCCTTCTGTATCGATCAGTTTGCCCTTTTCCTTCTGTGTCGATCAGTTTACCCTTTTCCTTCTATATCGATCAGTTTACCCTTTTCCTTCTGTATCGATCAGTTTACCCTTTTCCTTCTGTATCGATCAGTTTACCCTTTTCCTTCTGTGTCAATCAGTTTACCCTTTTCCTTCTGTGTCGATCAGTTTACCCTTTTCCTTCTGTATCGATCAGTTTACCCTTTTCCTTCTGTATCGATCAGTTTACCCTTTTCCTTCTGTATCGATCAGTTAACCCTTTTCCTTCTGTATCGATCAGTTTACCCTTTTCCTTCTGTGTCAATCAGTTTACCCTTTTCCTTCTGTGTCGATCAGTTTACCCTTTTCCTTCTGTATCGATCAGTTTACCCTTTTCCTTCTGTATCGATCAGTTTACCCTTTTCCTTCTGTATCGATCAGTTAACCCTTTTCCTTCTGTATCGATCAGTTTACCCTTTTCCTTCTGTGTCGATCAGTTTACCCTTTTCCTTCTGTATCGATCAGTTTACCCTTTTCCTTCTGTATCGATCAGTTTACCCTTTTCCTTCTGTATCGATCAGTTAACCCTTTTCCTTCTGTATCGATCAGTTTACCCTTTTCCTTCTGTGTCGATCAGTTTACCCTTTTCCTTCTGTATCGATCAGTTTACCCTTTTCCTTCTGTATAGATCAGTTTACCCTTTTCCTTCTGTATCGATCAGTTAACCCTTTTCCTTCTGTATCGATCAGTTTACCCTTTTCCTTCTGTGTCGATCAGTTTACCCTTTTCCTTCTGTATGTATCAGTTTACCCTTTTCCTTCTGTATCGATCAGTTTACCCTTTTCCTTCTGTATCGATCAGTTTACCCTTTTCCTTCTGTATCGCTATGTATATATATATTTTTTAAAGTATTTCAATTTACCATCTGAAATTCCTGTCCTCCCGAATTGTTCAGTCTTTTTCAAACTAAAACAATCGAGTGAACTATTTACAAACACTGGTGGATTGGTTGATTGCAATTAGACTTAAACAATTCTATGTTTTAATATGAGATCACCTGAAAGTCTCTGAATTGTCTGCATTGGATGGAGCCCTTGTAGCCTCATGTGAGGATATCGGTGTGAGTGTGCAGATGTGATTTGTCAAATATAAAACAACTAATTCAGAAATGCTTTGTGAAATTCACTGAAGAATGAATCCCAGACATGTTCAAACTGTGTCCTAGGCCAAACTAGTTTCAGCTGATGCTTCATCAATGACCGGCCTCCCATGATAAGGTCAGAAGTGGGGATGCTCGCTGATGACTGCACAATTGCGACTCCTCAGTTAAGGAAGCAGTCCATGGCCAAATGCAGCGAGATAATATCTAGGTTTATCCAGACAAGTGGTAAGTTGCATTTGTGCCACACAAATGCCAGACTATGATCATCTCCAACAAGAGAGGATCTAAACTATTGCCCCTTGACATTAAATAGCATTACCATCATTGAATCCCTCACTGTCAACATCCTAGGGGTTACCATTGACCAGAAACCAAACTGAACTAGCCATAAATATTGTGGCTACAAGAGCAGATCAAAGGCTAGGATCCTGCAGCGAGTAACTCACCTCCTGACTCCCTAAAACCTGTGCACCATCTACAAGACACATCAGGAATGTAAGGGAATACTCTCCACTTGTCTGGATGGGTGCAGAACCAACAACACTCAAGAAGGACAAAGAATTGATTGGTACCCTATCCACAAACATTCACTCCCTTCACCACGTATGAAAAATGGCAGGTATGTGTACCATCTCCAAGATGCACTGCAGTAACTCACCAAGGCTCCTTAGGCAGCAGCTTCCAAACTCAGGATCTCTACCATCTAGAAGCAGAATGGCAGCAGATACCTGGGAACACCACCACCTGGAAGTTCCCTCCAAATCACTAACCATTCCTATTTGGAAATATATATATTTGAAAATATATATTACTGGCACTGGGTCAAAATCCTGGAACTCCCTCCATAACCGCACAGTGGGTGTACCCACACCTAAGGGACTGCAGCAGATGAAGATGGCAGCTCACCACCAACTTCTCAAGGGCTTCTGGAGATGAGCAATATGCTGGCCTAGCCAATGACACACACATTCCGTAATTTTTTTAAAAAATGTGACCGTAAATGGAGAAAACATTTTAAAATCATCAAGGCATTGACTCATACTCCAATCAGGACAGAACGGAAAACACTGGTTATGGTCAACAGGAGTAACATTGAAGGAAAAGGGAATTGAGTTTGGACAATTGAAGGCTTGGAAGAAATAATACTGAATTAGAACGATCCACAAGATGGATACAGGCGAAGGGAGAGCTGGAGAATCTTCAAATCCAAGCGCGATCTGTCACTTTAATGATTTGTACTTAGCCTTATTTGTTAGTAAATTAAAGTCGCCAGAGCCCCAGGTGACCAGAGGCTGCTTTCCTCTTTGAGGGGGCGGGCTGACTGGTGGTGATTTAACCTGAGGATCACCACACCTCAGGCGAGGGGTCAGATTGCGAAGGCAATCTTCATGAATAACCTCAGCCAGTTCAGGAATTGAACCTGCGGTGTTGACTTTATTCCGCATCACAAACCAGCTGTCTAGCCAACTGAGCTCAACCGGCCCCCAGTTATTTCCTAGTATTTTAGAATTAGCAGCTCTGCTGAGGATAAGGAATGTAATTGAATGACGTGCGGCGTGCTTATTCAAGTAAATACTAATGAGCTAATTTTACCAGTTTCAGTGTGTCTTCTCTGGTATGTAATCAAGAAGTTAGGGAAACTAGCTCATATCTTATTGTGGTAGACTGTGTTAGAAGTATTTTTTTTTTTTTTAAATATGTTTTATTGAAATTTTTTTCCCAAACAACAATTTTTCCCCTCTTACAAAGCAAACGCAACAATAACAATACAGAAATTTTTAACAATACACAAGTAACAAAACCCCATTATCTTTGACCTAAACTAAACTAAACCCTCCCCCCCTTCCCCCTGGGTTGCTGCTGCTGGTCATCTGTCTTCCCTTTAATGTTCCCCTAGGTAGTCGAGAAATGGCTGCCACCGCTTGGTGAATCCTTGAGCCGATCCTCTCAGGGCAAACTTTATCTGCTCCAGTTTAATGAACCCCGCCATATCATTTACCCAGGCCTCCAGTCCGGGAGGTTTCGCCTCCTTCCACATGAGTAGGATCCTGCGCCGGGCTACTAGGGACGTGTTAGGAGTATTAAGGTACCTAGTAATGCCGGAATACCATTGGTGGAGAATGTACTTGTTCCCATTGGTTAAGCTTGTATGTTAGCTCCGCCCTGCAAGGCGGGGTATAAGAGCCCATGCCGCCCCAGCAGCTTTCTTCTGTACCTGCGCTCCTGGGGGAAACATCTAGCGTCTTAAAGCCTTCAATTGTCTCCAATATAGTTTCTGAGGTTATTGATCATGCATCAATTTAATACGCTAGATTTAAAAGAATGGAGCTTCGAATTAAGCCGGAGTGTCTGTAACTCAGCCCCCACGCGGCAAACTCAGTGGCAACCTTCAAGCACTGGCTGGCGTGTTTCAACGGATATCTCGGAACGGCCGAAAACACACCCACGGGAGAACAGAAACTTCTAGTCCTGCACTCGAGGGTGAGCCCAGAAATCTGGTAAAATTAGCTCATTAGTATTTACACCCTCATCGAGGACGCGGACGATTTCGATGCAGCAATGGAGCTGCTGAAAGGACATTATATTCGCCCTGTAAACCAGGTCTACGCTCGACATCGGCTAGCGAAAGGGTGACAAATCCCTGGGGAATCACTGGAAGAATTCTACCGTGCGCTCCTGGTGTATGGGAGAAACTGCAGCTGCCCACAAGTTTCGGCGAGCGATCACACACAACTTTTGATCCGGGATGCTTTCGTTGCAGGTATGCTGTCCTCCCAAATCCACCAGCGAGTGCAGGAGAAAGAGACACTAGGCCTCAGGGAGGCACGGGCTCTTTCCGGCTCCCTGGATGTGGCCTCCCGAAATGCCCGCGCTTACGTCCCCGACCGTGCGGCAGCCCCCTGGGCAGCGTGGAACCCTCCCGCAGCCAACCCCGAGGCATCTCCCATCCCCCACAAGCTTGTGCTGCGACACGGCCTGGCAATCCCGGAGGGCCCCGCTGCTATTTTTGCGGGCAAGCCAAGCACCCCCAACAGCGCTGTCCGGCCCATTCATCTATCTGCAAGGGATGCGGCCTAAAGGGCCACTTCGTGGCAGTATTCCAGGCCCGGGCGGTCGCTGCGGTCTCCGGAGGCGAATACGGACCGCCACCACAACTCTCTCCACGGACCCCGTGTGCCAGCGGGCGCCGCCATCTTCCCCCTCCAGGGCCACGTGTGGCCTCCGGGCGCCACTATCTTGTCCCGCGGACACCACGTGCGATGGATGGGCGCCACCATTCTGTGCACCCCCAGCCATGTGCGACCCGTGGGCGCCGCCATCTTGGATGGACTCCCAGGACCCCAGTTCGGCTGACCACACACTGCCCGAATCGAACATCCAACTGCTGCCACGATTAGCCTCGGTGACCCTGGACCAGTCTCGGCCCCGAACATTCTTGACTGCTGCGACAACGGTGCTTATCAATGGGCATGAAACGTCCTGCCTAATCGACTCTGGGAGCACGGAGAGCTTCATACACCCCGACACGGTAAGACGCTGTTCTCTCCCCGTCCACCCCATTAATCAAAAAATCTCCCTGGCCTCCGGATCTCACTCAGTAGAGATAAAGGGGTTTTGTGTAGCTAACCTCACAGTTCAAGGAAGAGAGTTCAAAAACTACCGACTCTACGTCCTTCCCCATCTCTGCGCAGCCACACTCCTAGGGTTGGATTTTCAGTGCGACCTCCAAAGTCTAACTTACAAATTCGGTGTCCCAATACCCCCCCCTCCCTCACTGTCCGCAGCCTCGCGACCCTCAAGGTCGATCCGCCTTCCCTGTTTGCGAACCTCACCCCGGATTGCAATCCTGTCGCCACCAGGAGCAGACAGTATAGTGCCCAGGACCGGATCTTTATTAGCTCAGAGGTCCAATGGTTACTGAAGGAAGGCATCATTGAGGCTAGCAACAGTCCCTGGAGAGCTCAAGTAGTGGTTGTAAAGACCGGGGAGAAGCATAGGATGGTCATCGACTACAGTCAGACCATCAACAGGTTTACGCAGCTTGACGCGTACCCTCTCCACCGCATATCCGACCTGGTCAACAGGATTGCGCAATACAAGGTCTTCTCCACGATGGATCTTAAGTCCGTCTACCACCAGCTCCCCATCCGCATTAGTGACTGCAAATACACTGCCTTCGAAGCAGATGGGCGGCTCTACCACTTCTTAAGGGTTCCCTTCAGTGTCACTAACAGGGGTCTCGGTCTTCCAACGAGAGATGGACTGAATGGTTGACTGGTATGGCTTACGGGCCACATTCCCATACCACGATAATGTCACCATCTGCGGCCACAACCAGCAGGACCACGACACCAACCTCCGAAAATTCCTCCAAACCACGAAAATCCTTAACCTAACGTATAACAATCATAAATGTGTGTTCAGCACAGACCGCCTAGCCATCCTCGGCTACGTAGTGCGTAATGGAGTGAAAGGCCCCGACCCTGAATGCATGCGCCCCCTTATGTAGTTCCCCCTCCCGCACTGCTCCAAGGCCCTGAAGCGCTGCCTAGGTTTTTTTCCTACTATGCCCAGTGGGTCCTCAACTGTGCAGGCAAGGCCCGTCCACTGATCAAATCCACAGTTTTTCCCCTGTGGATAGAGGCCCGCCAGGCCTTCAGCCGCATCAAAGCAGACATTGCAAAGGCCACGATGCACGCCATCAACAAGTCCCTCCCCTTCCAAGTCGAGAGCGACGCGTCTGACGTAGCTCTGGCGGCCACCCTCAACCAAGCGGGCAGACCCCTTGGCCTTCTTCTCATGCATCCTCCAGGCCTCCGAAATCCGCCACTCCGCAGTCGAAAAGGAGGCCCAGGCCATAGTAGAAGCTGTGCGACATTGGAGGCATTACCTGGCCAGCCGGAGATTCACTCTCCTCACTGACCAACGGTCGGTTGCTTTCATGTTCGATAATGCACAGCGGGGTAAGATAAAAAACGACAAGATCTTACGGTGGAGGATCGAACTCTCCACCTACAACTATGAGATCTTGTATCATCCCGGGAAGTTAAACGAGCCTCCTGATGCCCTATCCCGCAGCACATGTGCCAATGCACAAGTGGACCACCTCCAAGCCCTCCACGAGGACCTCTGCCACCCGGGGGTCATTCGATTTTTCCACTTCATCGAGACCCGCAACCTGCCCTACTCCATCGAGGAGGTCAGGACAGCCACCAGGAATTGCCAAATTTGCACGGAGTGCAAGCCGCACTTCTACAGGCCAGAGAAAGCGCACCTGATAAAGGCATCCTGTCCCTTTGAACGCCTCAGTATGGATTTCAAACGCCCCCTCCCCTCCACCGACCGCTTCCTGACGTACTTCCTGAACGTGATTGACGAGTACTCCCGGTTCCCATTCGCCATCCCCTGACATGACCGCAACCACCGTCATAAAAGCCCTCCATAGTATCTTTACGCTGTTCGGTTTACCCGCCTACATACACAGCGATAGGGGGTCCTCCTTTAAGAGCGACGAACTGCGTCATTTCCTGCTCAGCAAGGGCATTGCCTCGAGCAGGACGACCAGATACAACCCCCGGGGAAATTGACAGGCAGAGAGGGAGAACGGAACGGTCTGGAAGACCGTCCTATTGGTCCTACGGCCCATGAATCTCCCAGTCTCCCGCTGGCAGGAAGTCCTCCTGGATGCCCTCCACTCCATCCGGTCACTGCTCTATACCACGACCAACCAAACACCTCATGCACGTCGCCTTGTCTTCCCCAGGAAGTCCTCCTCTGGGACCTCGCTCCCGACCTGGCTGGCAGCTCCCGGACCCGTCCTGCTCCGAAAACACGTGTGGGTGCACAAATCGGACCCATTGATCGAGAGGGTCCATCATTCCACGCTAACCCTCAGTACGCCTATGTGGCGTACCCCGACGGCCAACAGGATACGGTCTCCCTACGGGACCTAGCGCCCACTGGATCCCCACACCACTGGATCCCCCGTGACTAGTCCCACCCTCCCTCCCACCAGCGCAACCCACAGCCGCCCCCTTCCCAGGTGGATCGGTTCTTCCACAGGCCCCGTCTAGGCCCTGCCCACCGGCGCACCCCACAGCCGCCCCCTTCCCAAGTCAGTCGGCCCTTCCACCAGCCACGTCAAGGGGTGATGAAGCTACCACAGAAGCCAAAACCACATTCCCGGAGTCACAGACGCCCGAACCTCCACCGGCATCACCACCAAGGCTACAGCGATCGCAGAGGATGACCAGGGCCCCCGATCAACTAATTGCTTCCTTTTGAAATGTACATTACTGTTGTAAATAGTTAAGATGTAATGAGGCAAAACACTGTACGGAGGCATTACGTACCTTCATAACTGTAACTTCTACCACTTTTACCACGTGTAATACGAAGCCAGCACCCCCGCCGGACTCATTTTTTACAGGGGGTGAATGTGGTAGTCTGTGTTAGGAGGATTACGGTACCTAGTAATGCCGGAATACCATTGGTGGAGAATGTACTTGTTCCCATTAGTTAAGCTTGTATGTTAGCTCCGCCTTGCAAGGCGGGGTATAAGAGCCCGTGCCGCCCCAGCCGCTTTCTTCTGTACCTGCGCAGCTGGGGGAAACATCTGGTGTATTAAAGCCTTCAAATGTCCCCAATCTCGTTTCTGAGGTTATTGATCGTGCATCACTTATAAAAAGCTGGATTAGCCAAAATTAATTATGAGAACTGACAGGGAGGAACTGAAGGAGATCAATATTAGTAGAGAAATTGTGTTGGGGAAATAGATGGAATTGAAGGCTGATAAATTCCCAGGGCCTGATAATCTGCAACCCAAAGTACTTAAAGAAGTGGCTCGAGAAATAGTGGATGCATTGGTGCTCATCTTCCAGGATTCTACAGACTCAGGAACAATTCTTGCAGATTGGAGGGTGGATTATGTAACTCCACTATTTAAAAAAGGGAGGGAGAGAGAAAACAGGGAATTATAGACCAGGAAGCCTGATGTAGGAAGTGGGGAAAATTGTTGAATCCATAATCAAGATTTTATAGCTGAGCGCTTAGAAAACAGTGGCAGGATTGGACAGATTCAGCATGGATTTATGAAGGGAAACTTCAATTTTGAGGATGTAACTAGTAGAATTGATTTTTAAAAAAAATTTAGTGTACTAAATTCATCTTTTCCAATGAAGGGGCAATTTAGTGTGGCCAATCCACCTCCCCTGCACATCTTTAGGTTGTGGGGGAGAAACCCACACAAACACGGGGAGAATGTGCAAACTCCACACGGACAGTGACCCAGAGCCGGGATCGAACCTGGGACCTCGGTGCCGTGAGACAGCAGTGCTAACCACTGATACATTTACATTGTATCCAACCTTGTGCAAAACCTATCATGGGAGCGTTTGATGGGCCAATGTAGAGGACCACTCCTCCACCCTATCCATGTAACCCCACCTAACCATTGGACACTCAGGGGAAATCTTTTAGAATGGCCAATCCACCTAACCTGTGCATCTTTGGACTGTGGGAGGAAACCGGAGCACCCGGAGGAAACCCACGCAGACACGGGGAGAAAGTGCAAACTCTACACAGTCACCCAAGGCTGGAATGAACCCCCCTCCCTCTGATCTCCAGTCAGCCTCTGTACGAATGAAAAGAGCCCCAGTTTCTCTAATCTCTCCTGGAAACTAAAGCCTCTCTTCCCTGGGATCATCTCAGTGAATCTCTTCTACACCCTCTCCATGGCCTTCACATCCTTCCTGGTGTAAAATCCCCAAAACCTGATCTAATATTTGAACTGCAGTCTAACCAATGATTGTACAGATTTACATGACCTCTGTCCTTTTTGTACTCCACGCCCAGAATTATAAAACCTTGGATCCCATGTGTTTTTTAGACACTTTATCAACTTGTCCTCCCACATTTAAAAGTTTGTGTATCTGAAACTCCTTTTAGGGTTTTGGAGACATTAACATAACGTGGCTGAAATACATTGACATCCAATGTCTGATATAATGTGTGTTATGGGAGAGAGAAGTTTAGTCTGAGTTAGAAACTCAAGCAGGCGCTTCACTGCAGACAGATCACCATGGAAACGCTGATAAGCCATTCCTTCACTGCAGACAGGTCACCGTGGAAACGCTGATAAGACATTCCATTCCACAGAATCGACTCATTGGAAACTCTAATCAGATCGGTGGGAGGACAGAGTTTGTCTGTTATTAACCGCAACATAAACTTAAACCAGAGTGAGCAATAGAACAGATTAGAACATAGAACATTACAGCGCAGTACAAGCCCTTCGGCCCTCGATATTGCGCTGACCTGTGAAACCACTCTAAAGCCCATCTACACTGTTCCCTTATCGTCCATATGTCTATCCAATGACCATTTGAATGCCCTTAGTGTTGGCGAGTCCACTACTGTTGCAGGCAGGGCATTCCACGCCCTTACTACTCTCTGAGTAAAGAACCTACCCCTGACATCTGTCTTATATCTATCTCCCCTCAATTTAAAGCTATGTCCCCTCGTGCTAAACATCACCATCCGAGGAAAAAGGCTCCCACTGTCCACCCTATCCAATCCTCTGATCATCTTATATGCCTCAATTAAGTCACCTCTTAACCTTTTTCTCTCTAACGAAAACAGCCTCAAGTCCCTCAGCCTTTCCTCATAAGATCTTCCCTCCATACCAGGCAAAATTCTGGTAAATCTCCTCTGCACCCTTTCCAATGCTTCCACATCCTTCCTATAATGTGGCGACCAGAATTGCATGCAATACTCCAAATGCGGCCGCACCAGAGTTTTGTACAGCTGCAACATGACCCCATGGCTCCGAAACTCAATCCCTCTACCAATAAAAGCTAACACACCGTACGCCTTCTTAACAACCCTCTCAACCTGGGTGGCAACTTTCAGGGATCTATGTACATGGACACCGAGATCTCTCTGCTCATCCACATGGCCAAGAATCTTACCATTAGCCCAGTACTCTGTCTTCCTGTTATTCCTTCCAAAATGAATCACCTCACACTTTTCTGCATTAAACTGCATTTGCCACCTCTCAGCCCAGCGCTGCAGCTTATCTATGTCCCTCTGTAACTTGTAACATCCTTCCGCACTGTCCACAACTCCACCGACTTTAGTGTCATCTGCAAATTTACTCACCCATCCTTCTACGCCCTCCTCCAGGACATTTATAAAAATGACAAACAGCAGTGGCCCCAAAACAGATCCTTGCGGTACACCACTAGTAACTGAACTCCAGTCTGAACATTTCCCATCAACCACCACCCTTTGTCTTCTTCCAGCTAGCCAATTTCTGATCCAAACTGCTAAATCACCCTGAATCCCATGCCTCCGTATTTTCTGCAGTAGCCTACCGTGGGGAACCTTATCAAATGCTTTGCTGAAATCCATAAACACCACATCAACTGTTTACCCTCATCCACCTGTTTGGTCACCTTCTCAAAGAACTCAATAAGGTTTGTGAGGCACAACCTACCCTTCACAAAACCGTGTTGACTATCTCTAATCAAATTATTCCTTTCTAGATGATTATACATCCTATCTCTTATAAATCTTTCCAAGATTTTGCCCACAACAGAAGTAAGGCTCACTGGTCTATAGTTACCTGGGTTGTCTCGACTCCCCTTCTTGAACAAGGGGACAACATTTGCTAGCCTCCAGTCTTCTGGCACTATTCCTGTAGACAAAGATGACTTAAATATGAAAGCCAAAGGCTCAGCAATCTCCTCCCTAGCTTCCCAGAGAATTGTAGGATAAATCCCATCCGGCCCAGGGGACGTATCTATTTTCACACTTTCCAGAATTGCAAACAACTCCTCCTTATGAACCTCAAGCCCTTCTAGTCTAGTAGCCTGAATATCAGTATTCTCCTCGACAACATTGTCTTTTTCCTGTGTGACTACTGATGAAAAATATTCATTTAGCACCTCTCCTATCTCCTCGGACTCCAAACACAACCTCCCACTACTGTCCTTGACTGGCCCGACACTTACCCTAGTCATTCGTTTATTCCTGACATATCTATAGAAAGCTTTAGGATTATCCTTGATCCTACCTGCCAAAGTCTTCTCATGTCCCCTCCTGGCTCTTCTTAGCTCTCTCTTTAGGTCCTTCCTAGCTAACTTGTAACTCTCGAGCGCCCTAACTGAACCTTCATGTCTCATCTTTACATAAGCCTCCTGACAAGTGTTTCGACTGCTTTAGTAAACCACGGTTCCCTTGCTCGACCACTTCCTCCCTGCCTGACAGGTACATACTTTTTAAAAATATATATTTTTTTATTCTACATTTTCACATTTTCCTTCAAAAATTTACATTATAAATTTAGGAGTAAATGGTAACAAATACCAAATCAATCCCCTTAACAATACCAATGATCCCATCCTCCCACCACCCCAAACAACGGCCCACCTGTCAATATATGCATCCAATAAACCAAACCTTCCCACGGTGGAAACAAAAAACAAAGGAGAAAAAGGAGCCCGGGACCGCCCATGGTCACCACTGACCTATGGAGCCCACTCCCCCCCCCCCCCCCCACACTCAACGCCATCCAGCCTCTGAAAGAGTACCGTACATGATACCCAAGAGTTGTACACCCCCCCCCCCCCAAGTCTTCAGCTCCTCCCGTCCACTGCCTCTTGTAAAACTCCTCCCGTCCACTGCCTCTTGTAAAACTCCTCCTCCCAACCTCTGTTCCTTCCCCCCAACTTTCCACCCCGGCTAAACCACTCGGACCCTGTTCTGCCAGGCTCCGATGGCCGCAACCCATCCCCCCACCTCACTCCCGTTCACTGGCCGGCTTAAACCGGCCAGCGTGGAGGCCCCCGCCCGGATCCCTTTCCCCCTTGCCCGGCCCTAGGAAAGCTCAGAGATCCCCGCATATCCACCTATACCCCAAAGAGCCCTCATTTCGAGTGAAAGTCCCATCCCTTCCCTTGTCCAAATATATACAACATTGGCTCCTTTAGCCCCTACACTCGCACGCAGTGAAACAAGAAAGAAGAAAATACAGTCATGAGGTTACATCGGCACATGGCCATTTCTCAATTTGTCAGTTCTGCCACAGTCCTTCTGCCTTCGCAAACTCCTCCGCTGCTTCCGCCGTTCCAAAATAAAAGTGCCTGAGCTTATAAGTCACCCTCAGCTTCGCTGGATATACAATGCCGCACTGCACCTTGCTAATGTACAGTGCCCTCTTCACCCAGTTGAAGGCAGCCCGCCTTCTCGCCAGTTCCTCCGTTATGTCCTGGTATACACGTATACCAGCTCCAGCCCACTGCACCACCCGCTTCTGCTTGGCCCAGCTCAGGACCTTCTCCTTCACACTGCACCTACGGAAGCACAGAGTCACTGCCCTTGGCGGCTCACTCGCCTTTGGTACAGGCCTCCACGACCAATGAGCCCGATCCAGTTCATATCGGGAGGGATCCTCCCCCTCCCCCAATTGTTTTGCCAGCTTCACGGCAAAATACTCAGTCGGCTTCGGTCCTTCAACTCCTTCGGGCAGCCCCATAATCCTCAAATTCTGTCGCCTGGATCTTTTTTCCAGGTCTTCCATTTTTCCTCGCAGATCCTTGTTAATGTCCATCACCTTCCGCATCTCCGTCCCCATCGAGGCAAGTTGATCACCGTGCTGCAATGTCTCCTCCACTTCCTTCAGCCCTTGCTCTCGCACATCCGCCACTGCACTCGCCACCGCCGTCATCACCGGGGAAACCGCCTCCTCCACCAGTGCACTCAAAACCTCCCTCATCTCCTTCCGCACTGTCTCCATGCATTTTGCAAACTGCCTTTCGAATTCCACAGCCATCACCTTAGTTATTTCTTCAGCTGTAAGCAATGTGGCCTCCCCTTGGTCCTCCAGCCTCCATTTTCTTTACTGACCCCGCGGTGACCTTTCCACTCCCTGACGGACTTTCAGCTGCTTTTTTCACGGCCGTTTTTTTGCTGGTCTTCGACATTCCCCTCCTCTGTGCTGTCTCCCGGCTTTTACTGCCTTCACTGGCCCTAGGACCGGGCGTTAACCCCCGACAATGCCGTTCCCGAACGGGAGCCCTCCAACACGCGGCTGCCTCCCGCCCGCCGTCACCGGAAGTTCGTGACAGCTCCATACTTAACAAGGACACGCAGTAGCTGTTCCTTGAACAAGCTCCACATTTCCATTGTGCCAAACCCCTGCAGTTTTCCTCTCCATCCGATGCATCCTAAGTCTTGCCTCTTCGCATCATAATTGCCTTTCCCCCAGAGATAACTCTTGCCCTGCGGTATATACCTATCCCTTTCCATCACTGAAGTAAACGTAATCGAATTGTGGTCACTATCACCAAAGTGCTCACCTACCTCCAAATCGAACACCTGTCCTGGTTCATTACCCAGTACCAAATCCAATATGGCCTCGCCTCTCGTTGGCCTATCTACATACTGTGTCAGGAAATCCTCCTGCACACATTGGACAAAAACGGACCCATCTAAAGTACTCGAACAGAGTTTCCAGTCAATATTTGGAAAGTTAAAGTCCCCCATAACAACTACCCTGTTGCTTTCGCTCCTATCCAGAATCACCTTTGCAATCCTTTCCTCTACATCTCTGGAACTTTTCGGAGGCCTATAGAAAACCCCTAACAGGGTGACCTCTCCTTTCCTGTTTCTAACCTCAGCCCATACTACCTCAGTAGACGAGTCCTCATCAAACGTCCTTTCTGCCACCGTAATACTGTCCTTGACTAACAATGCCACCCCTCCCCCTCTTTTACCACCTTCCCTGAGCTTACTGAAATATCTAAACCCCGGCTCCTGCGACAACCATTCCTGTCCCTGCTCTATCCGTGGCTCCGAAATGGCAACAACATTGAAGTCCCAGGTACCAACCCATGTCACAAGTTCACCCACCTTATTCCGGATGCTCCTGGCATTGAAGAAGACACACTTTAAACCACCTTCCTGCAACTTTGAAACCTGACTCATGACCTCACTGCTCTTAAATTCTGATGCATGATGTTTACAGCTACAATAATGGAACTATCAGAAATAATAGAATTAACAGGCAGGGTAGTTAATGGAGAATGAGGAAATTACTGAAGTAACATAACTGCTGGGAACCTGGAATGTTTCCTTGTAAATCACAGATTAGAGAAATTCCTGCTGTCTTTTCCGCACTTGCTGCATGAACTGTGTTCCGTACTGGGCACCAAACCTCAGGAAAGATACATTGCACTTGGTAACAGTCCTGCACAGATTGACCATGAAGAAGTGAGGCTGGTTAGCTGAGTGAATCCATTCCCACACACGGAGAACATCAACGGTCACTCCTCAGTGTGAACAGGTCGAGTAATCTCCAAGTCTGACTAAATCTTATTTCACAGTCCCCAGATTTCCAAAGCTTCTCCCAGCGAGACTACATATCGTTTGAAAGGTCAGACCATCAGCTAAAACATCATCTACATTCAGACCACGTGAACTGTTTCTCCCCACATTGAACAGGGCTCTTTGCTTCCATGGTTAAAGGCTGACGATGTTCATGGCCACGGAGGAATTTGACAACATGAATGCAAATTTTATAATGGAGGCTTTGCTTAATCAGAGCCAGTGTAGGTCAGTGAGCACAGGGGTGATGGTGAACAGGACTTGGTGAACAGGACTTGGTGTGAGAAAATACACGTCCAGCAGAATTTTGGATGAGCTCATGTTTCCATGTGGGGTGAATGGGAGAGGCTGGACAGGAATGTCTTGGAATCAAGTCTAAAGGTAACAGGGGCATGGATGAGGGTTTCAGCAGCAGATGACATTATGGAGATTGAAATATCTGATATTAGTGATGGTGTGGATATGGGGTCAGAAACTCATCCTGGGGTCAGATCTGACACAGAGATTGTGCAGAGTGTGGTTCAGCCTCAGACAGTTCCCAGGGAGAGGGATGGACTCGGGAGTTAGGGAACGGAATTTCGAATGGTGACTGAAGACAATGGCTTTGGTCTTTCCAATTTTTAATTGAAGGAAATTTCTGCTCATCCAGTACTGGATGTGGGATAAGCAGTTTGATAATTTAGTAACAGTGGAGGAATGGATGGGGGTGAGGGAGAGCTGGGTGTTGTCAGTGTACATGTGAAAACTAACACGGTGCTTTGGGATGATGTCCCCTAGTGGCAGCGTGTAGTTGAGAAATAGGAGTGGCTGAGGATAGATCCTTGGGGAACACCGAGTACAAGGACTTGGAGAGGAAAGGGAGATTTTGATGTGGTAGTTTGCACTGATGGTGGGTTAAATATTGTTTTCGGATGGGTGATGATGGTGCATTTAAAGATGAGCGACAGGACCAAGAGACAGAACTATTTACAATATCACACAACATGGAGAAGTTGAATGGTCAGTAGTTTTGTGAGAATGTGGTTAAATAATAATAATCAAACAATCTTTATTAGTGTCACAAGTAGGCTTACATTAACACTGCAATGAGGTTACTGTGAAAATCCCCTCGTGGCCACACCCCGGCATTGGGGTACACAGAGGGAGAATTCAGAATGTCCAATTCACCCAACAAGCATGTCTTTCAGGACTTGTTGGAGGAAACCAGAGCACCCGGAGGAAACCTACACAGACACGGGGAGAACGCACAGACTCTGCACAGACAGTGACCCAAGCCGGGAATCGAACCCAGGACCCTGGCGCAGGAGGCAGGTCGAATGGACAAGATGAGCTCTGAGGAAGATAGATGGTATGAGAGAAACTAGGGAAAGATGAGTTCAGAGCTCAGACCATGTGGAATTTTAGAGACAGTTTGGCCCAGTGGAAGAAGGGAAAGCAGCAGAGGCAGCTGATCTGACTGTCTCAATTTCAGTGAGTAAGAAGCTTCATGAACTCCACACACTTGAGGTGAGGATGGAGGAGACAGGGGAGAGAGAGAGACCTTCAGACGGAACTAATTTGTGATGGGATGTTAAAAGATTCGAAACACACTTGTGTTAAATAATTGACTTTTATCCAGAATATTATCCCTTATAACTGGATTAGCGTTTATAAATATGAGTCAAACCCGAGTCCAATGAACATGGTTCAGTCCTGGATGTGATTCACAGCAAAGTCCAATCACAGCAGTTACTTGTGAACCCGCTGGTGTCTCAGCCGGTTGCCTGAGTGAATGAATCCCTTTCCACACTGGGAGCAGGTGAATGGTCTCTCCCCAGTGTGAATCCGCTGGTGTAGAGTGAGTTGAGATGATCTTATGAACCCAGTCCCACAGTCGGAGCACCTGAAATGAAAAATGAAATGAAAATCGCTTATTGTCACAAGTAGGCTTCAATTAAGTTACTGTGAAAAGCCCCTAGTCGCCACATTCCGGCGCCTGTTCGAGGAGGCTGGTATGGGAATTGAACCGTGCTGCTGGCCTGCCTTGGTCTGCTTTAAAAGCCAGCTATTTAGCCCAGTGTGCTAAACCAGCCCCTAATGGTTTCTTGTCAGTGTGAACATGTTGATGGGACACCAGTTCCCCGGAACTTTTAAAGCACTTCCCACAGTCGAGGCATTTGAACGGTCTTCCATCAGTGTGAACTCTTTGAAGGGACACCTGATCCCGTGAACTTTTAAAGCACATCCCGCATTTAAAAGGTCTCTCATCATTGTGAATCTGCTGGTGTGTCAGCAGTTGGGATTAATGAGTGAATCCCTTCCCACACTCGGGGCAGGTGAAAGGCCTTTCCCCAGTGTGAACTCACTGGTGCATCAACAGGCTGTATGTCTGAGTGAATCCACGCCCACACTCGGGGCAGATGGAAGGTTTCTCTCCAGTGTGAATGTGTCGATGGGTTACCAGGTCAGATGGGTAATTGAACACCTTGCCACAATCCCCACATTTCCATGGTTTCTCCCTGCTGTGACTGCGCTTGTGCTTTGACAGGCCAGATAATCGGCTGAAGCTTCGTCCACACACAGAACATGTGTAGTTTCTCTCCACTGTGAACTGTGCTTTTTTTCTTCCATGTTCAAAATCTAATGATATTCAGGTTGCGATCAGTTACACGACTGTCAGATTTTGATGTGGCGCTTGGTTGGAGTTTCCCAATTGCACATCCTTCCCTGCTGATACCCTGTGAAATTGAGTTAAAACAGAAAAAAGGGAGTGAGAGAGCTCCCACAAAACACAAAGACAGGTTGTGAAATTGAGCTGAATGAATCTGGTAACTTGTGGGGCCGGCACTGGGAAAAAGTGACCACGAAAACTGTTGAAACTTTTTGAACCAGTTTGTTAATGTCCTTCAGGGAAGGGAACCTGCCACCCAGCCTGAGCCCACACAAGATTCAGGCCTCTGCAAGAACACAAGAAATAGGAGCAGAAGTAGACCATTCAGCCCGTCAAACCTGCTCTGCCATTGAACACGATTGTGGCTGATCTCAGTCTTCAATTCCACTTTCCCGTGAGCTCTCTGCGTCCTTTCACTTCCTGAGAGACCAAAAATCTCACCATCTCAGCCTTATATATATTCACTGATGGTCACAGTAACTTCATTGCAGTGTTATTGTAAGCCTACTTGTGACAATAATGATTATTATTATCATCCACAACCCTCTGGGCTAGAGAACCTTGTGAGAAACAGAGTGAGAGAGAAAGAGAGTGAGTAGTAGGGGAGAGAGAATCAAAAAGATTGATGGAAAGGGAGAGAGAGTGAGAACGGAGTGAGGGTAACAGGAAGCAATGGACCAGCAACTGAATCACAATTTGACAGAATCTCCTAAACCCTTAACCTCCACCACCTGGATGGAGCAGAGCAGCAGATGTATGTGAACATCACCACCTGCAAGTTGCTTTCCAAGACACACACTGTCTGATCTTGTCTGACATCCAGTGCTGGATGAGCAGAACTTTCCTCCATTTAAATATTGACAAGACTGAACCCATTCCCTTTCATCCTCGCTAGAAACTCCACTCCCTTGTTACCAATTCCATCCCTGTCAAATGTCTGAGGCTGAAGCAGACTGTTCACAACCATGGTGAAATATTTCACCCCAGATGAGCTCTTGACCACAGATCTACATCATCACCAAGATTGCCGATTTCCACCTCAGGAACACAGCTCGACTCCACCTTAGTCTCTGTTCATCTGCTGCAGAAACCATCATCCATTCTTCTGTTACCACTTAACCAAATTATTCCAACGCACTCGCAGCTGGACTGCAACATTAAACAACCCCCTCCATCCCATCCCAAACTCTGCTACCCATGTGCTTACTCACACCAGCCCCTGTGCCCACTGATCTACAAACGCTTCCTTTGAAAAGGCACAAAAAGTTTAAATTTCTCATTCTTTTACTCCATGGTAATGATCATCCTGATCACTGTAATCTCCTCCACACACACCCCTTTGAGATCTCTGCACTCATTTAATTCCAGCCACTTCAGCATTCCCGATTTTAATCGCACCACCATTACCAAGGCCTCAATTTCTGGAATTTCCTCCTTAAAACTCTCTGACTCACTTTCCTCCGTTAAGATTGTCCTTAAAAGCTAATATCTCCTCTTGTGGCTCAGTGTCAATTGTTACTTTGTAACGTTTCTCTGAAAGTCTTAAGTCTTAAAAGTTTTATTCTGTTCAAGTCACAATATAAATTCGAATTATTGTCACAGCCCTGGATATATTCTGCCCCATGAATAGGAATTTGTAACTCAGAGTGAAACAATTTGATGGACATTCTGTCAAGAAGAAACGTTTCAAAAATGTTGCCCCCAACAATGATGGCGACTGAGCCTGAGCTCTGCTGCTCATGCCCCAATAAAGATGGTGGGTACGCATGCGCACTGTCGCTAGTGATCCAACTAAGGATGCCGATGGCGCATGCCCACTGCTGCAAGTAACCCACTATTGAGAAGGCGCATGCGCACGTCTGCCAGAGCCAAAGAAAGATGGTGTTTGCTTCACCTTGTCTGCGAGAAAGCTGCAGCTCCCGCTCAGATCCCCAGGTACCGGGAGGTTATTTTTCCGGATTTTCGGTTAAGATAAAACGAAGCGTGTCTAACGACCCGCCTGATCCAGCTCTCCCTCCGTCCCGCCATTCCCACCTTCACGGATTGTGGATCCGAGAAAGAACTTTTTCTTTGTCGCCATTAATCACACTGCTTCACTCAGCCCAGTCCCGCCTCCACATTCACGCTGATTGGTTGGAGGACCAGTCACTCCCGACCGGTCCTCTGGGCCCGCCCACTCTTTGCCAATTGGTCAGTGCTGCCGTCAATCACTCCGCGCATTGTGAGGTGTCAGGTGAGAGGTCGGGGGCGGGGTTTACAAACCCCAGAGCAGAATGTGAAACAAGAACATTCTCCACTCTCACTATCCGCCGCTTTCTCTCCACAAACAACCTCAGAGAGAATTCTTCGAGACAGGATCTACTCCCATTTGGAAGCAAGTTGACGTATTAGCGAGAGTCAGCCCGGTTTTGTGAAGGGGAGGTCGTGTCTCACTAACTTAATAGAGTTTTTTGAGGAGGTCACAAAGATGATTGATGCAGGTAGGGCAGTGGGTGTTGCCTATATGGACGTCAGTAAGACGTTTGGCAAGGTCCCTCATGGCAGACTGGTACAAAAGGTGAAGTCACATGGGATCAGGGGTGAGCTGGCAAGGTGGATACAGAACTGGCTAGGTCATAGAAGGCAGAGAGTAGCAATGGAAGGATGCTTTTCTGATTGGAGGACTGTGACTAGTGGTGTTCCACAGGGATCAGTGCTGGGACCTTTGCTGTTCGTAGTATATATAAATGATTTGGAGGAAAATGTAACTGGTCTAATTAATACGTTTGTGGACGACACAAAGGTTGGTGGAATTGCGGATAGCGATGAGGACTGAAATGAAATGAAATGAAAATCGCTTATTGTCACAAGTAGGCTTCAAATAAAGTTACTGTGAAAAGCCCCTAGTCGCCACATTCTGGCGCCAGTTCGGGGAGGCTGTTACGGGAATCGAACCGTGCTGCTGGTCTGCCTCGGTCTGCTTTCAAAGCCAGCGATTTAGCCCTGTGCTAAACAGCCCCAGTGTCAGAGGATACAGCAAGATTTAAATTGTTTGGAGACTTGGGCGGAGAGATGGCAGGTGGAGTTTAATCCGGACAAATTTGAGGTAATACATTTTGGAAGATCTAATATAGGGAATTTACAGTGAATGGTAGAAACCCTCAAGAGTATTGAAAGTCAGAGAGATCTAGGTGTACTGGTCCACAGGTCACTGAAAGGCGTAACACAGGTGGAGAAGGTAGTCAAGAAGGCATACGGCATGCTTCCTTCATTGGCCGGGGCATTGAGTATAAAAATTGGCAAGTCGTGCTGCAGCTGTATAGAACTTTAGTTAGGCCACACTTGGAGTATAGTGTTCAATTCTGGTTGCCACACTCCAGAAGGATGTGGAGGCTTTAGAGGGGGTGCAGAAGAGATTTTACAGAATGTTGTCTGGCATGGAGGGCATCAGCTATGATGAGCGGTTGAATAAACTCGGTTTGTTCTCAGTGGAACGACGGAGGTAGAGGGGCGGCCTGATAGAGGTCTACAAAATTATGAGGGGTATAGACAGAGTGGATAGTCAGAGACCTTTTCGCAGGGTAGAGGGGTCAATTACTGGGGGGGCATAGGTTTAAGGTGCGAGGGGCAAGGTTAGAGGAGATGTACGAGGCAAGTTTTTTTACAGAGGGTAGTGGGTGCCTGGAACTCGCTGCCGGAGGAGGTGGAGGAAGCAGGGACGATAGTGACGTTCAAGGGGCATCTTGACAAATACATGAATAGGATGGGAATAGAGGATTATGGACACCGGAAGGTAGAAGATTTTAGTTTAGACAGGCAGCATGGTCGGCGCAGGCTTAGAGGGCCGAAGGGCCTGTTCCTGTGCTGTACTTTTCTTTGTAATAAACAAGGTAATATCTCACGGGGCTGAGAGGTAATATATTAGCTTGGATAGAGGATTGGCTAACCGACAGACAGCAGAGAGTGGGGATTAGATTATATTGGATTTAGATTAGAATTAGATTTATCCACACATGTACCGAGGTACAGTGAAAATTATTGTTCTGGGTACAGTCCAGGCAGAGTGTTCCATGCACGAAAATCATAGGACATACGATAAATACAAAATGTAAATACATAGATATAGATATCGGATGAAGCATAAGGAGTGCAGGACTACTCAGTAGAGAAGACCATAAGACATAGGAGCGGAAATAAGGCCATTCGGCCCATCGAGTCCACTCCGCCATTCAATCATGGCTGATTTCAACTCCATTTACCCGCTCTCTCTCCATAGCCCTTAATTCCTCGAGAAATCAAGAATTTATCAACTTCTGTCTTAAAGACACTCAACGTCCCGGCCTCCACCGCCCTCTGTGGCAATGAATTCCACAGACCCACCACTCTCTGGCTGAAGAAATTTCTCCTCATCTCTGTTCTAAAGTGACTCCCTTTTATTCTAAGGCTGTGCCCCCGGGTCCTAGTCTCCCCTGCTAATGGAAACCACTTCCCTACATCCACCCTATCTAAGCCATTCATTATCTTGTAAGTTTCTATTAGATCTCCCCTCAACCTCCTAAACGCCAATGAATATAATCCCAGGATCCTCAGACGTTCATCGTATGTTAGGCCTACCATTCCTGGGATCATCCGTGTGAATCTCCGCTGGACACGCTCCAGTGCCAGTATGTCCTTCCTGAGGTGTGGGGCCCAAAATTGCTCACAGTATTCTAAATGGGGCCTAACTAATGCTTTATAAAGCTTCAGAAGTACATCCCTGCTTTTATATTCCAAGCCTCTTGAGATGAATGACAACATTGCATTTGCTTTCTTAATTACGGACTCAACCTGCAAGTTTACCTTTAGAGAATCCTGGACTAGGACTCCCAAGTCCCTTTGCACTTCAGCATTATGAATTTTGTCACCGTTTAGAAAATAGTCCATGCCTCTATTCTTTTTTCCAAAGTGCAAGACCTCGCACTTGCCCACGTTGAATTTCATCAGCCATTTCCTGGACCACTCTCCTAAACTGTCTAAATCTTTCTGCAGCCTCCCCACCTCCTCCATACTACCTGCCCCTCCACCTATCTTTGTATCATCGGCAAACTTAGCCAGAATGCCCCCAGTCCCGTCATCTAGATCGTTAATATATAAAGAGAACAGCTGTGGCCCCAACACTGAACCCTGCGGGACACCACTCGTCACCGGTTGCCATTCCGAAAAAGAACCTTTTATCCCAACTCTCTGCCTTCTGCCTGACAGCCAATCGTCAATCCATGTTAGTACCTTGCCTCGAATACCATGGGCCCTTATTTTACTCAGCAGTCTCCCGTGAGGCACCTTATCAAAGGCCTTTTGGAAGTCAAGATAGATAACATCCATTGGCTCTCCTTGGTCTAACCTATTTGTTATCTCTTCAAAGAACTCTAACAGGTTTGTCAGGCACGACCTCCCCTTACTAAATCCATGCTGACTTGTCTTAATCTGACCCTGCACTTCCAAGAATTTAGAAATCTCATCCTTAACAATGGATTCTAGAATCTTGCCAACAAACGAGGTTAGGCTAATTGGCCTATAATTTTACATCTTTTTCCTTGTTCCCTTCTTGAACAGGGGGGTTACAACAGCGATTTTCCAATCCTCTGGGACTTTCCCGGACTCCAGTGACTTTTGAAAGCTCATAACTAACGCCTCCACTATTTCTTCAGCTATCTCCTTTAGAACTCTAGGATGTAGTCCATCTGGGCCCGGAGATTTATCAATTTTTAGACCTCTGAGTTTCTCTAGCACTTTCTCCTTTGTGATGGCTACCATATTCAACTCTGCCCCCTGACTCTCCGGAATTGGTGGGATATTACTCATGTCTTCTACTCTGAAGACTGACGCAAAGTACTTATTTAGTTCCTCAGCTATTTCCTTGTCTCCCATCACAAAATTACCAGCGTCATTTTGGAGTGGCCCAATGTCAACTTTTGCCTCCCCTTTGTTTTTAATGTATTTAAATAAACTTTTACTATCATTCCTAATGTTACTGGCTAGCCTACCTTCATATTTGATCCTCTTTCCTTATTTCTCTCTTTGTTATCCTCTGTTTGTTTTTGTAGCCTTCCCAATCTTCTGACTTCCCACTACTCTTTGCCACATTATAGGCTTTCTCTTTTGCTTTGATGCATTCCCTAACTTCCTTTGTCAGCCATGGCTGTCTAATCCCCCCCTGATAACCTTTCTTTTCTTTGGGATGAACCTCTGCACTGTGTCCTCAATTACTCCCAGAAACTCCTGTCATTGCTGTTCTACTGTCTTTCCCACTAGGCTCTGCTCCCAGTCGATTTTCGTCAGTTCCTCCCTCATGCCCCTTTAGTTACCTTTATTTAACTGTAACACCTTTACATCTGATTCTACCTTCTTTCTTTCAAATTGGAGATTGAATTCTACCATATTATGATCACTGTCTCCTAAGTGCTCCCTTACTTTAAGATTTTTAATCAAGTCTGGCTCATTACATAACACTAAGTCCAGAATGGCCTGTTCCCTCGTGGGCTCCATCACAAGCTGTTCCAAAAAGCCCTCCTGTAAACATTCAATGAATTCCCTTTCCTTGGGTCCACTGGCAGCATTATTTACCCAGTCCACCTGCATATTGAAGTCCCCCATGATCACTGTGACCTTGCCTTTCTGACATGCACTTTCTATTTCGTGGTGCATTTTGTGCCCCCGGTCCTGACCACTGTTAGGAGGCCTGTACAAAACTCCCATTATGTTTTTTTTGCCTTTGTGGTTTCTCAACTCTACCCACACAGACTCCACATCATCTGACCCTATGTCATTTAGTGCTATTGATTTAATTTCATTCCTAATTAACAAGGCAACCCCGCCCCCTTTGCCCACCTCCCTGTCTTTTCGATAGGTTGTGAATCCCTGGATGTTTAAATGCCAGTCCTGAACCCCCTGCAACCATGTCTCTGTGATGCCTACCACATCATACCTGCCAGTCACAATCTGGGCCACAAGCTCATCTACCTTGTTCCGTACACTGCGCGCATTTAAATATAGCACCTTTAATTCTCTATTGACCGTCCCAAGAAGATGCTTGGAGAGATCAGTTCAGCCCATAAGAGGCTCATTCAGGAGTCTGGTAACAGCACGGAAGTAGCTGTTTTTGAATCTGTTGGTGCGTGTTCTCAGACTTTTGTAGCTTCTGCCGATGGAAGAGAGAATAACACAGGTGTGAGGGGTCTTGGAGGGCTCTTCTGTCTTTTTCTGGTTGGCAAGCTGTAACTAGTGGTGTGCCACAGGGTTCGGTCCTCGGCCCCCAACTATTTACAGTCTAAATTAATGACTATGGGACAGATAGAATGTACGATTCATGATCTGGAAGAAGGAAGTGAAGGCACTGTTGCTAATTTTGCAGATGATACAAAGATCTGTAGAGGGACAAGTAGTATTGAGGAAGCAGGCGGGGCTTCAGAAGGATTTGGACAAGCTAGGAGAGTGGGCAATGAAGTGGCAAATGAAATACAATGTGCAAAAGGGTGAGGTTATGCACTTTGGAAGGAGGAATTTAGGCATAGACTATTTTCTAAATGGGGAAATGCTTAGGAAATCAGAAGCACAAAGGTAATTGGGAGTCCTTGTTCATGATTCTCTTAAGGTTAATGTACAGGTTCAGTCAGCAGTTAAGAAGGCAAATGCAATGTTAGCATTCATGTCAAGAGAGCTAGAATACAAGACCAGGAATGTGCTTCTGAGGTTGTACCTGGTCAGACCTCATTTGGAGTATTCTGACCAGTTTTGGGCCCTGTATCTGGGAAGGATGTGCTGGCCTTGGAGAGGGTCCAGAGGAGGTCACAAGAATGATCCCTGGAATGATGAGCTTGTCGTATGAGGAACGGTTGAGGATTCTGGGTCTGTTGGAGTTTAGAAGGATGAGGGGGGACCTTATTGAAGCTTTAAGGATGCTGCGAGGCCTGGGTCGAGTGGACATGGAGAGGATGTTTCCACTTGTAGGAAAAACTAGAAGCAGAGATACCATCTCAGACTAAGGGGACGATCGTTTAAAACCGAGATGAGGAGGAATTTCTTCAGCCAGAGGGTGGTGAATCTGTGGAACCCTTTGCTGCAGAAGGCAGTGGAGGCCAAATCACTGAGTGTCTTTAAGACAGGGATAGATAGGTTCTTGATTAATAAGGGGATCAGGGGTTATGGGGAGAAGGCAGGAGAATGGGGATGAGAAAATATCAGCCATGATTGATTGGCGGAGCAGACCCGATGGGCCGAGTGGACTAATTCTGCTCCTATGTCTGACAGTCTTTTGGTCTTCCGATAGCCAAATTTACAGCTAACACTGAAATGGGTGGGAAAGCAAGCTGCAAAGAGGAAATGAGAAATAGGTGAGTGGGTCAAACTGTGTCAGATGGAATTTAACCTGCATAAGTGTGAGGTTATCCATTTTGCTCAGGAATAATAAAGCAACTTATTATCTAAATTAAGAGAAAGTTCAAAATGCTTTTGTACAGAGGGATCTGGGTGCCCTTGTACACGGATCGCAGACAGTCTGCAGGTGCAGCAGGTAATAAGGAAGGCAAATGGAATGTTGGCTTTCATTGCTAATGGAATAGAGTATAAAGTAGGGCAGTGCTGTTGTAACTGTATAGGCCGTTGGTGAGACCACATTGGGAGTGATGCAGATTTTGTCCCTTGGACAATGGCATAAATGCATTAGCGGCGGTTCAGAGAAGGTTCACTAGATTGATTGTCTTGTGAAGAGAGATTTGAGCAGTTTAGGCCAATACTCACTGGTGTTTAGAAGAATGAGAGGAGATATAATTGAGGTACATTAAATGCTAAAGGGGATTAACGGGGTAGACGTAGAGCGGATGTTTCCCCTTGTTGGACATTCTAGGAGGAGAGGCCATCTTTTTAGCCTCGTCCTGCATGTTTTATTTCAAGGGGGCTGGATTCTACACACAAAGTTGTGTTGCTGCACAAAACTGTACAAGCTTCCAGTGAGGCCACATTTAGAATAATGTGTACAGTCTTGGTCCCCTTATTTCAGGAAAGATATATTATCATTGGAGGTAGTACAGAGGAGGTTCACGAGGGTGATCCTGGGTTTGGAGGGACTGCCAAATGAGGAAAGAATTTCTTCTCCCAAACTGGTGAATCTTGGAATTATTTAGCCCAGGAAATGTGGAGGCCGAGTCCGTGATCAGTTGCAAGGCTGAGATCGATCTGTTTTTAATCAGTAGGGGAATTGAGGATTACTGAGGGAAGGTAGGAAAGTGGACTTAGTGAGTGTGAGATCAGCCGTGATCTTATTAAATGGTGGAGCAGCTCAAAGGACTGAACGGCTGACTCCTGTTCCTATTTCTTCGGGTCTGTTCTGTTTGTAGGTAAAGATTTCCAGTATCTGTGTGACTGGAGAAGTACTGAGATATATAAAATCCTGGTTAGAAACCATCTGGACTGCTGTGATTTAAAAAAAAAAAAAAAGTTTCTTGTGATGTGATGCAGCCGGATAGGATGCTCTCTTTCGCACATCTGTAGAAGATTGTGAGAGTCGATGCGGACATGCCAAATTTCTTTAGCTTCCATAGGAAGTAGAGATGTTGTTGGGCTGTCTTCACTGTTGCATAAATGTAAGTGGACCAGGACAGACTGTTGGTAATGGTGACCCCCCAGGAACTTTAAGCTATCGACCATTCCCACTTCGGAGCCATTGATGTAGACGGGAGCGTGTGTCGTACTACACTTCCTGAAGTCGATGATCAGTTCCTTGGTTTTGCTGGCATTGAGAGAGAGGTTGTTTTCTGTCCACCAAGCAACCACGTGATCTTTCTCCCTTCTGTAGTTTGACACGTCGTTGTTTGAGGTACGATCCATCATATTCGTATCATTCGTAACTTATAGATAGAATTGGAGTTAAAGCTTGCCACACAGTCTTGTGTGTGTGTATACGGAGTACAGTAGAGGACTGAGCACACATCTTTGTGTGGCCCCGGTGTTGAGGACTATTGTGGAGGAGATGCTGTTACCTATCCTGACAGATTGCGGTCTGTTGGTGAGGAAGACAAGGATCCAGCTGCACAGGGAAGGGTCAAGTCCAAGATTGCAGAGTTTGGTTATTAGTTTTGTTGGGCTATTGGTGTTGAAGGCGGAGCTGTAGTCTATGAACAACAGTCTGACGTAGGGTGTTGAACGAACACTTCACATTTGTCTTCACCCAAGAGTATGAGGAGGCAGATATGGAATTCAGGCAGAGACTGAAGTTCCTGAGCAAATTAACATCGGGAGTGACAAGGTATTGGAGGTGTTGGCAGGTTTAAAAGTGGACAAATCTGCACGTCCGGATGAGTTGTGCCCTAGACTGTTGTGGGAGGCGCGGGAGGAGATTGCAGGGGCTCTGACCCAAATTTTTAATTCCTCTCTGGCCACGGGGGAATTGCCAGAGGACTGGAGTTCAGCTAATGTGGCCCCACTGTTTAAGAAAGGTTGTAGAGATAAGCCAGGAAACTGCAGGCCAGTGAGTCTTGCGTCAGTGGTAGGGAAACTATGGGAGAGAATCTATCTCCACTTGCAGAGGCAGGATTTGATCAGGAATAGTCAGCATTTGTCAGAAGGAAGTCATGCTGACCAAATTTGATTGCATTTTTTGAGCAGGTGACGAGCTGTGTAGATGAAGGTAGTGCAGTTGATGCTGTTTACATGGACTTCAGCAAATCTTTGACAAGATCCCAATGGGAGACTTGGAAGACCATAAGACATAGGAGCAGAATTAGGCCGGGCAGCACGGTAGTGCAGTGAGTAGCACTGCAGCCTCACGGCGCCGAGATCCCAGATTCGATCCCGGCTCTGGGTCACTCTCCGTGTGGAGTTTGCACTTTCTCCCCGTGTTTGCGTGGGTTTCGCCCCCACAACACAAAGATGTGCAAGGTCGGGGGATTAAACACGCCCCTTAATTGGAAAAAATGAATTGGATGCTCTAAATTTATTTTTAAAAAGGAATTAGGCCATTCGGCCCATCGAGTCTGCTCCGCCATTCAATCATGGCTGATATGTTTCTCTTCTTCATTCTCCTGCCTTCTCCTTATTCACCGGATGCCCTTATTAATCAAGAACTATCTATCTCTGTCTTAAAGACACTCTGATTTGGACTGTTGCTCTTTTTAGCCGTAGTTTATTAGCTCTGATTACGTCACCTTTGGTCACGAGTCGCCAGGTATCTTTCTGATACCGCCACGTGGTTCAAGTTATGGTTAATAAGTCAGCACACCGCTTAGTAAGATTGAAATCAACGGTCATTTATTATATACAACAAGTAATGTTTATACAATAATCCTACTATCTATATAATAAACCTATCACTACTGGCCAATACTTAACTTTAGGAAGAGCCCACCAGGTCAGGGAAACGAATGGCTTATCCAATCAGATCTGGCCCGCGGGATTCAAAAGGCTGATACAGGTCGATGGCTAGGAGTCTTTATCGGATAGCGATCGCTGGATTCAAACTTACAGTTGCTGGTTGGTGTTCTTGCGAAGGTCTCGAGCAGGCGAAGAAGGGAGAGAGAGAGAGATCTGAACTTGGCCCCTCACTTTATAGGGCCCAGGGGCTTCCCGCCTCTCGGGGCGGCCCTTGACCCTGAGTCCCAAGTGATTGGACTTGTTCCCAATCACTGGGTTCGATACGTCCAATTGCGAGGCGATTCCCCGATCGGGGGGTGGTCGTTCACCTGCCTTTGTTTCGGCCACTGCAGGCGCCGACAGGTCTGGCCCGGTATTCAATTGCTAATATGTTGCAATTGTTTCCGGGGATAGCCGATTAAACTGCAGATGTCTGGGTTGATGGGCTGCTAATAGTCCTGAGTATAACTGCAGATGTCTTGGTTGATGGGCTGTTAATAGCCCTGAGTATCGATCTGGGCCGACTTCCCCAGAGCCGAATATGATATTCTGCCTGCAGCTGTCCGTTTGTGTCTTGTTACCTGCTTTTCCCATCAGCCTTTCCGGTTAGCCATTTTAAATCGGGTTTTGGCCAAATTAATCGGGAAGCAGCCATTTTACGTGGCTACAGGTCTCCCCAGCCTTCACAGCAATGAGTTCCACAGATTCACTGTCCTCTGGCTGAAGAAATTCTTCCTCATCTCAGTTTCAAAGGATCTTCCCTTCAGTCTGAAGCTGTGCCCTCTGGTTCTAGTTTTTCCCACTCGTGGAAACATCCTCTCCACGTCCACTCTCTCTCGGCCTCTCAGTATTCTGTAAGTTTCAATAAGATCTCCCTCATCCTTCGAAACTCCCAACGAGTACAGACCCAGAAAAAGAAAGCAAATGCACATGGGATACAGGGTAATTTGATGAGGTGAATTGAAAATTGGCGTAGCTGTGATCCGGGGATGATGACAGACAACTGCTTCAGTGACTGGAAGCCAGTGACCAGTGGCGTACTACAGGGATCTGTGCTGGGCCCCCTATTATTCATCATTTATATAAACAACATAGATGACTATGTGGGGGGTAGGATCAGTTTTTGTGGATGACACAAAGCTTGGCCTGGTGGTTAACAGTGAGGTTGAGTGTCTTTGGTTACAGGAAAATACAGACGGGACGGTCAAATGGGCAGAAAAGTGGCAGATGGAATTTAACCATGAAAAGTCTGAGGTGACACACTTTGGAAGGAGTAATTTGTCAAGGAAGCATTCAACTAATGGCATGACACTGGGAAGTTTGACAAATAAAGGGACCTTGGCGTGTTTGTCCATAGATCTCTGAAGGTAGAAGGGCAGGTTAATAGGGTGGGGAAAAAGGCATACGGGACACATTATCAAATTGAGGCATAGATTACAAAAGCAGGGAGGTCATGTTGGGAGTTGTATTGAACTATTATGAGGCCACAGCTGGAGTACTGTGTGCAGTTCTGGTCGCCACATTATAGGAAGGATGTGATTGCACTGGAGGGGGTGCAGAGGCAATTCACCAGGATGTTGACTGGGATGGAACATTTAGGTTATGAAGAGAGGTTGGATAGGCGTGGGTTGTGTTTGTGGGAGCAAAAGGCTGAGGGGCAACTTGATCAAGGTGTACGAGGGGCGTGGACAGGGTGGATAGGGAGCAGTCGTTCCCTTAGTTGAAAGATCAGTCACAAGGAGACACCAGTTCAAGGTGAGGGGCAGGAGGTTTAGGGGGGAATTGAGGAAAAATGTTTTACCCAGAGGGTGGTGATGGTCTGGAATGCACTGCCTGGGAGGGTGGTAGAGGCGGGTTGCCTCACATCCTTTAAAAAGCACCTGGATGAAGACTGGCACGTCATAACATTCAAGGCTATGGGCCAAGTGCTGGCAAATGGGATTAGGTAGGTGGGTCAGGCTTTTCATGTGTCGATGCAAACTTGATGGACCGAAGGGCCTCTTCTGCCTGTTGCTGATGATACAAAGTTCGGTGGCATCGTAGACAGCCTAGATGATAGCATAAAATTGTAAGGAGATATTGACAGACGAGGTGAATGAGCAACACTGTAGCAATGTAAACAAGTGTGAGGTTATCTGCTTTGAACCAAAAAAAGATCGAACTGAGTACTTTCTAAATGGAAAGAGGTTAAGTACAGTGGGTGTCCAAAGAGACTTGGGGGTCATAGAATCTATGGTATGGAGACAGGTCCTTCGGCCCAAACTGGTCCATGCCAACCAAAAAGCCCACCTAAGCCAATCCCATTGGCCTGTATTTGGCCCAATATCCCTCTGAACCTTTCCTATCCATGTATCTGTCCAAATGCCTTTTCAATGTTGTCAATGTCACTGCCTCAACCATTTCCTTTGGCAGCTCATTCCACATACGTACCATCCTCTGTGTAAAACCATTGCTCCTTAGGTTCCCATTAATTCTTTCCCCTCTGAACATAAACCGATGCCCTCGAGTCCTTGATTCCCCAACCTTGAGAAAAGACTGAGCGTATTCACCCTATACATGCCTCTCATGATCTTACACACCTCGATCACCCCTCAGTCTCCTACGCTCCAAAGAAAAAGGTCCTGGCCTGTCCAATCTCTCCCTGTAACTCAGTCCCTTGAGTCCGGGCAACATCCTTGTAAATCTCTTCTTCACTCTCTCCAGTTTAATAACATCTTTCTGTCAGCAAAGCAGCCAAAACTGAACACAATACTCCAGGTGCGACCTCACCAACGTCCTGTACAACTGCAACATAACTTCCCAACTTCTATACTCAATGCCCTGACTGATGAAGTTCAGCATGCCACAAACTCTGCCCTGTCTACCTGTGACTCCACCTTTAGAGAACCGTGCACCGGAATTCCAAGGTCGCTCTGGTCCACGATACTCGCTAAGGTCCTACCATTCACTGTGAAAGTCCTACCTTGATTTGACTTTCCGAAATGCAACTCCTCGCACTGATGTGTATTGAGCTCCATTTGCCATTTCTCGGCCCACTTCCTCAGCTGATCAAGATCCAGCTGCAATTTCTGATAACCTTCCTCACTGTCTACAATACCACCTATTTTAGTGTCATCTGCTAACTTACTGATCAAGCCTTGTACATTCTCATCCAAATCGTTGATATAGATAAAAATCAGCAATCTCCTAGTTACTAATCTCCTCGTTACTCCCCGACTTAGTTAATTACTCTAATGTCACGTTTCAGTTTTTTCCCCCAGTCCAGATACCCAACAGGTAAGTTATTTATACTGACTGTTCCGAAGCTCTTCCTCCCCGGATTGGCACCAACCCCGCTCCCTGCAGACAAGACCATGAATCCCCGAGGTAAGTTATTTATACTTGCCGTTCCTCCCCGGATCCGGGCCAACGCCTCTCCCTGCCGACTAGGCCGTGAATCATCATAGATTATCATAGAATTTACAGTGCAGAAGGAGGCCATTCGGCCCATCGAGTCTGCACCGGCTCTTGGAAAGAGCACCCTACCCAAGGTCAACACCGCCACCCTATCCCCATAACCCAGTAACCCCACCCAACACTAAGGGCAATTTATCATGGCCAATCCACCTAACCTGCACATCTTTGGACTGTGGGAGGAAACTGGAGCACCCGGAGAAAACCCACGCACACACGGGGAGGATGTGCAGACTCCGCACAGACAGTGACCCAAGTCGAAATCGAATCTGGGACCCTGGAGCTGTGAAGCAATTGTGCTATCCACAAGGCTACCGTGCTGCCCTGAATCCCTGAGGTAAGTTATTTATATTTACTGTTCCGAAGCTCCTCTCCCCGAGTTCACACCAACTCCGCTCCCTGCGTTGGTGAGATTCACACCTGGGTGTCTGGAAAATCGTTAGGTCAGTAACTGTCCTGTGAGGTAATGAGTCATTTTGCTTCCCAATTGGCTGAGGAAGGCAGTGTGTCACAAGGATGGATGTGTTGACCGATTAATGGCTGGAGGATGGGGGCAGGTCATGTGATCAAACCTCCATTTAATCAAAGTTGGCGAGGAGAGAATGTTGTGAATTTCTGTCCTAACTGACTGTGAGGTTTCTGTAAATTTACAGGATACTGGAAGTGGAGGTTTAACAGACGGGAAACGCAAACCAAACGTCACATCGCGATCTGACAGAGTCACTAGGTTCATCAGACCCTGAATATCAGCAGCATCTGGGTGTGGAAGGTAAAAGGTTTGTCTGTTCTGTCTGTGAGGGAAGATTTCAAGTCTCAGTGTAACTGGAAAAGCCCCAAGATTCACAAACCCTGGTTAGACCAAACCTGGAGAACTGTGTTCAGTTCTGGGCAACAAACCTGAGGAAGGATAGAATGGCCTCGGAGGGAGTGTAGCACAGATTTAGCTGAGTGATATCTGAACCCCCCCGGGGTTAAATTACAAAATTAGATTACACAAAGGATTCAGAGACATGTTGGCACAGAGAATGGCATTCGGCCCATTGAGTCCATGCTAGCTCTCTGGAGCAATCCAGTCAGTGCCATTCTCCTGATCTCTCCCTGTGTCCTCGCAGGTAATTTCCCTCAGATGTCCATCAAATTTCCTTTTGAAATCAAATCATTCATTGTGTTTATTTTCAAACTCTCTCCAAGGCAGCAAGTTTCAGGCCATGCCGCTCGCTGTGTCAAAACATACATCTCATATCACCTCATATCTCCTGTACCTTTTACATACAAACTAGGAACAGGCCACTCGGCCCCTCGAGCCTGCTCAGTATTCAATAAGATTGCGGCTGATCTCATTCTAACCTCAACTCCACATTCCTGCCTACCCCTGATGACCTTTCACCTCCTTGCTCATCAAGAATCTATCCAGCTCTGCCTTAAAAATATTCAAGGACTCTGCTTCCACTGCCTTTTAAGGACGTGAGTTCCTAAGTTTTACAACCCTCAAGAGAATAAAAAATCCTCATCTCCATCTGAAATGGGTGACCCCTTATTTTGCAACAGTGATGTTCTAGATTCTCCCACAAGAGAAACATCCTCTCCACATCCACCCTGTCAAGACCCCTCAGGATCTTATATTGTTCAATCCAGGTTTTACCCAAAACTTTAAATCTGTGTCCCGACTGCTTGTATGACCAGTGAATGGAAACAGAGTTTCTTTGTCCACCTGATGGAAATCTGGCATAATCCTGTGTCCCTGAATCAAATCTCCCCTCAACCTCCTTTGCTAGAACCATTCTGGTAAATCTCCTCTGCATCTTCTCCAAGAACCTTCACATTCAGATAGAGTTGCAGATAGCGAGGAGGACTGTCAGAAAATACAGCAAAATATAGATAGATTGGAGAGTTGGGAAGAGAAATGGCAGTTAGAGTTCAATCCAGGCAAATGCGAGGTGATGCATTTTGGAAGATCTAATTCAAGAGCGGACTATACGGTCAATGGAAGAGTCCTGGGGAAAATTGATGCACAGAGAGATCTGGGAGTTCAGGTCCATTGTACCCTGAAGGTGGCAATGCAGGTCGATAGAGTGGTCAAGAAGGCATACAACATGCTTGCCTTCATCGGACGCGGTATTGAGTACAAGAGTCAGCAGGTCATGTTACAGTTGTATAGGACTTTGGTTAGGCCACATTTGGAATACTGCGTGCAGTTCTGGTCGCCACATTACCAGAAGGATGTAGATGCTTTAGAGAGGGTGCAGAGGGGGTTCACCAGGATGTTGTCTGGTATGGAGGGTGCTAGCTATGAAGAAAGGTTGAGTAGATTAGGATTGTTTTCGTTGGAAAGATGGAGGTTGAGCGGGGATCTGATTGAGATCTACAAAATTATGAGAGGTATGGACAGGGTGGATAGCAACAAAATTTTTCAAGAGTGTGGGTGTCAATTACAAGGGGTCACGGTTTCAAGGTGAGAGGGGGAAAGTTTAAGGGAGATGTGCGTGGAAAGTTTTTTACGCAGAGGGTGGTGGGTGCCTGGAACGCTTTGCCAGCGGAGGTGGTAGAGGCGGTCACGATAGCATAATTTAAGATGCATCTAGACAGATATATGAACGGGCGGGGAACAGAGAAGTAGATCCTTGGAAAGAGACGACAGGTTTAGATAAAGGATCTGGATCGGCGCAGGCTGGGAGGGCCGAAGGGCCTGTTCCTGTGCTGTAATTTTTCTTTGTTCTTTGTTCTTCCTGAAGAGTGGTGACCAGAGCTTCAGAAAGATTCATAGAATAGAATTAGAGCCATAGAATTCCTACAGTGCAGAAGGGGGCCATTCGGCCCATCGAGGCTGCACTGATTCTCTGAAAGGGCACCCTGCCTAGGCCCACACCCCTACCCTGTCCCTGTAACGCCATAGCCCCACCTAACCTGCACATCGCTGGACACTAAGGGGCAATTTATCAAGGCCAATCCACCTAATGTTCCCTTCTTTGGACTGTGGGAGGAAACCTGAGCACCGGGTGGAAACCCACGCAGACACGGTGAGAAAGTGCAAACTCCACACACACAGTCACCAAGGTCGGAATTGAACCTGAGTCCCTGGCACTGTGAGGCAGCAGTGCTAACCACCATGCCACCAGAAGCATAGTTTCAGTATCAATATTATTGTTTATGAAGCTGAAGATTGAATTTGCTTTGCCAACTACTCCCTTGATATGTCTTGTAAATATACAAAATCCCTCTTCACCTCTTTCTCCCTCTTCCCGAAGAGGCCAGTTGGGTATTTACAGCAATCCAGCAGTTTTCATGGTCACTTTTTCCCAGTGCCGGCCCCACAAATGACCAGATTCATTCAGCTCAATTTCACAACCTGCCTTTGTGTTTTTGTGGGTTCTCTCTCACTCCCTATTTTCTGTTTTCACAGGGTGTTCGAAGGGGAGGCTTCAAAGTCCAGATATGCAAACCAAATATCACACCAGGATCTGACAGAGTTTGCAATTTATCATATTCTGAACATCATCGTACTTTGAACATGGAAAGAAAAAGCATCGTTCACAGTGAGGAGAAACCGTACACGTGTTGTGTGTGTGGACGAGGATTCACTCGATCATCAGGCCTCACGAGACACAAATGCAGTCACACCGAGGAGAAACCGTGGAAATGTGTGGACTGTGGGAAAGGATTCACTTCCCCATCCCATCTGGAAATTCATCGACGCAGTCACACTGGTGAGAGACCATTCACCTGCTCCAAGTGTGGGAAGGGATTCACTGAGTCATCTAATCTGTCCACACACCAGCGAGTTCACACTGGGGAGAGACCATTCACCTGCTCCAAGTGTGGGAAGGGATTCACTGAGTCATCTAATCTGTCCACACACCAGCGAGTTCACACTGGGGAGAGACCATTCACCTGCTCCAAGTGTGGGAAGGGATTCACTCTGTCATCCGCCCTGCGGAAACACCAGCGGGTTCACACAGGGGAGAGACCATTCACCTGCTCCAAGTGTGGGAAGGGATTCACTCAGTCATCCGTCCTGCTGAGTCACCAGCGAGTTCATACTGATGAGAGACCGTTTCAATGTCCAGACTGCGGGAAGTGCCACAAACGTTCTGGGGATCTGATGAGCCATCAACGTGTTCACACTGACGAGAAACCGTTTAGGTGCTCTCACTGCGGGACTGGGTTCAGACAATCATCTCACCTCACTGTACATAAGCGAATTCACACTGGGGAGAGGCCATTCGCCTGCTCCCAGTGTGGGAAGGAATTCACTCAGTTATCCACCCTGCAGAAACACCAGCGAGTTCACACTGATGAGAGACCGTTTCAATGTCCAGACTGCGGGAAGTGCTATAAAAGTTCTGGGGAACTGATGTGCCATCAACGTGTTCACACTGACGAGAGACCGTTTAGGTGCTCTCACTGCGGGACTGGGTTCAGACACTCATCTCAGCTCACTGTACATCAGCGAATTCACACTGGAGAGAGGCCATTCACCTGCACCAAGTGTGGGAAGGGATTCACTCAGTCATCTGACTTGCAGAAGCACCAGCGAATTCACACTGGGGAGAGGCCATTCGCCTGCTCCATGTGTGGGAAGGGATTCACTCAGTCATCTGACTTGCAGAAGCACCAGCGAGTTCACACTGGAGAGAGACCGTTCACCTGTTCAGAGTGTGGGAAGGGATTCAAAATGTCTTACAACCTACAGAAGCACCAGCGAGTTCACAGCGAGAGACCGTTCCAATGTCCAGACTGCGGGAGGTGCTATAAAAGTCCTGTGGAACTGATGCGCCATCAACGTGTTCACACTGACGAGAGACCGTTTAGATGCTCTCACTGCGGGACTGGGTTCAGACGATCATCTAACCTCACTGTACATCAGCGAATTCACACTGGGGAGAGACCGTTCACCTGCTCTGAGTGTGGGAAGGGATTCACCATTTCATACCACCTGCAGCAGCACCAACGAGGCCACAAATAACCACAGTGAATGGGTTTTGCTGTTACTCACATTCAGGACTGAACCATGTTCATTTGGATCTCTTTCTGCTGATAACAAACTTCAGCCCATTTACAGGGGCTAATATTCTGGCTAAAAGTCAAATACATTAGATTTGAGTTAAATCCGCAGTGTGTTGAAACGTTTTAATATCTCTGACACAGGTTAGTTCCTTTTGAAGTACTCTCACTCTCCCCTGTCTCTTCCATCCTCACCTCCATAAAGAAGTGTGAGGAGCTTGTGGAACTTCTTTGTGACTGAGATTGAGTAAATCCGATCAGCTGTCTCTGCTGCTTCCCTCCCTTCCACGAGCCCACCGGACCCAACTGTCTCTAAATGTCATCCTTTCCTGAGCCCTGAACCCACATCTTTCTCTAGTTTCTCTCCCCTCATGCCCTCTCAGAGCCCATCTTGTCCATGAGACCCAGCTCCTGCTCCATCGACCCTATTCCCACTCAGCTACTGATCAGCCAACTCCCCTGTATCCACGGATATTGTCAACATTTCTCTCTCTTCAGTCACTGTCCCTCTGTCCTTCAAATCTGCCATCATCACCCCCTCCTCAATAAAACAAACCCTTGACCCTGCCATCCTTACAAATTACTGCCCCATCTTAAACCTCCGTCTCCTCTCCAAACTGTTTGAACATGTTGCCACCTCCCAAATCTTTGACCATCTTTCCCAGAACTCCAATGTTTGAACCCTTCAATCAGGTCTCTGCCCTGCCACAGTGAAATACAAGCGACAAACAGAATCTTACCCGGAGAGAAGACAGACAATCCGGGAGCTTGGATGCAAGGGCGGCACGGTAGCACAGTGGGTAGCACTGTTGTTTCACAGCGCCAGGAACCCGGGTTCGATTCCTGCTTGGGTCACTGTCTGTGCGGAGCCTGCACGTTCTCCCCGTGTCTGTGTGGCTTTCCTCCGGGTGCTCCGGTTTCCTCCCATACTCCAAAGATGTGCAGGTTAGGTGGATTGACTATGCTAAATTGCCCTTCGCGTCCAAAAGGTTAGGTGGGGTTACGGGGATAGGGTGGAGGTGTGGGCTTAAGTAGGATGCTCTTTCCAAGGGCTGGTACAGACTCAATGGGCCGAATGGCCTCCTTCTGCACTGTAAATTCTCTGATTCTATGAGGTGAGATTGTCCTTTCTGAGCTCCAGCCAGGTGATGTTAAACACTCAGGCGGGAAAGACAAAAATCTACAACGTGTTTAAAACAGCTGATTTATTTCACCAATATCTAGAATGTTAAACTCCAGTCCCTTAGAGGTTATTATCATCAGAAACAAACTCCAACTATCAGAGTAAAAACCTCAAAGTTCTGGTACAGATAGAGGCCATTTGGCCCATTGTGTGAGTGCTGGCTGAAGTGGAACTATTCGGCTAAATCCTATTTTGCAGATCTCAGTCGATTGCCCTGTATGTCCCAGTCCTTCAATTGGATATCCAAGACATTTATTTTAAAGTGATCCGGATTTCTGCTTCTAGGACCCTATGAGACAGCGAGTTCTAGACTCCCACCACTGAAATGATGACCTCCGAGAAGCCATAGCTTTGCCAAAAGAAGTATCCATTCTAAATGGTATTGCCATTACTCAAGACAACACTATAGAAGCACAAGGAAACACCCTTGCAGACAGAGTAGCGAAGGAAGCTGCCTCCCAGTGGGATTCTTCAGCAGAACCAAGACACATCTACAAATTGGGAGTGACCGATTTATTGCAAGATCTACTTGAAATGCAACATGACTCGGCACAAGAAGAGAAATGGTCATGGTTAGACTCAGGTATCCAGTTGTATGGTGATGATATTTGGAGACAAGTTCAGACTGATAAACCAGTTGCACCACAGGCACTGATGCCATTTTGCCATTTCTGGCCCAGGACAGATGATGGCTTGATTCCAGAAAAGTTGGTGTGGCAAAGGATTCAAAAAATATGCACAATTGGTATCAAACTGCTGTGTAACCTGTGAAAAGAACAACTTACGACCTATAACATCAATGCCTCAGCTAAAAGCTCCTGCCCCTGCAGGACCATTCCAGAATATACAGGTCGATTACATCACCCTTCCTACATGTCAAAGATACACTGACTTCCTTGTAATAGTGGATAAGTTCTCTAGATGGGTAGAGGCTGCTCCAGCCAGGAGGGCTACAGCCACCCATACATCCAAAGTCCTATGCAAAGGCTATATTCCCAGATGGGGAGTACCAGCTAGATTGACTCAGACAGTGGAACCCACTTTACAGTTGCTGTTTGCCAGGAGGTGTGCAGATTACTGAACATCGATTGGAATCTACACTGCCCTGATCATCCAGAATCATCAGGACAAGTGGAACGCATGAACCGGACTTTAAAAGAACGATTGTCCAGATACAACCAAGAAGGCATGAATTGGATTCAAGCCCTGCCACTAGGTTTGTGCAGTATCAGAGCAACCCCAAACTAAGCCCATTTAAGGTCATCACTGGTAGACCCATGTCCCTGGCAGGAACTATTGACTTAAGAAAGACAGACTGTCATGTGATGAGTGATGCTTTACTTAGTTATTGTCAAAACTTAACAAATGCTTTCAGGCCTCGATGGAGTGGGGCGATCCTCCTGATGGGGCCACGACTTGGTGCCCGTCGAATCCGCTTACATAAAACAAATTCAGCACAAACCATTAGGAGCCAAGTGGGAAGGCCCCTACCAGATATTACTCTCAACCCAGTCAGCCGTGAAACTCCAAAGAAAGAAATCAAGGATTCACGCGTCATATGTGAAGCGCGCTTACCAAAATCAGAATCTGTAAAAATGTTTGCCATAATATTGATTTTCAGTTATGTGTTTGGCCCAGCAGGCCTTACCCAGGAGTTCAATGTTAACACGTTCCTTTACATGTCCTATACCTATGCCAGAGACTTTAACGTCTCTAATTGCTGGGTGTGTTCTTCTATCCCTACCAATTCCCAAACAGCTATCCCACTGCAGCCTGTTCCTTTTACTTTATCCCAAATGGAACAATGGTACATTTTCCAAAATCCCGACTCTTCCCTTCCCCAATGTGGAGACACCAGAACCAAAGAAATGATAAACGATGAGGTTAAGAGATGGCGATCTGCAGGCCGCCCAGTAAATACTTTCAAGGGATGGTATCAACATGTCTCTGATCGGAAACAGAAACCAGCCCAAGTAACCTTCCCAACTGGTCATAATCATACTGGGACCATTTGTTTAATCGGCTATAATCATAGAGCATGGAATGTGGGATACAGTAAATGTGAATATTATTGGATGTGAGTGCCAGTACAGAGTGCACTCATGACACAAGGTAGTGGTCTCTGGACATGAAGGGAATCCCATCGACTTTAAAAGGATATCTAATAATCACACCGATGGGACAAATTGTACAGAATATTGATACCCACAAGTGGTTGCCCAATATTCTACCTATAATGGCACCTATTACAGTAATACTGCAGACCCTTGGCTCCCAGTGAGCTGCAGAGGAGCGTGCTATTTATGATTCATTGTCCCCTTCATCCGCCATTCGTTTCCCTTTCCCTAGCCGATGCTATAAACGCAGACTCAAAACATGGACCTTTCATCCCACAGTTTGAGAAATATCAACTGACCACTATCATCACGAGGTCTAAATGCGAGATCACAGGGGCTGAGAAATTCTTTTCTGCTCTCATCCCTGCCTATGGCATCATCGTATTGAGCAGAGAATACATTAAATTGGCCACAGCCTTCGAGGAAATAGCCAATGACACTGCCCGAGCTCTCAGTAGCATTTCAGCCGAGATGCTAGCCAATCGAACTGTGGCTTTACAGAATCGGATGGCACTTGACTATGTGCTAGCCGAGAAAGGTGGCACCTGTGCCCTGATTGGTGCAGAGTGTTGCACCTACATCCCAGATAATTCGGAAGAAATCAACAGCTTGTCAGCACATATTCCAGAAGAAGTTGGGAAACTTTAACAACTCTCTGACACCCCTCTTAGGGGATGGCTCTCTGGATGGGTGGGTAGCACAGGAATTTCCATCATTCAGGGACTTCTCTCATTTTTCATTTTTGGGTTTGTCATTTAGGTAGTGATCTTGCCGATCAGATGCATTGCCCAATGTATGGCTACCCATAATGCCCCAACAATCAAAGTGGTTCATAGTTGTCCAACTGCACCACCAGCCCATGACATTGAACCAGGCTCCTACTATTGAACTGTCATTACTGCATTATTACCCAATTATTACTGCAATCATATAATTAACTTCCATTATTACTGAATTGTTATTGTACTATATAATCACTTTTTTGCATAAAATACGTCCAGAATGCTTGTAACGCTTGCAAAGCTTTGCCCACTCCAGTGTTGATGGCTGTTCTCAAACAAGTGAACCATTAAAGAAAACGCAAATGAGTTCCTCCCTGCGCTTAATTCTATCCTATCACATTTCTTCCCTAACTTCTATTCGTTATTTTGATTCATCTTATTAATCTTTAGAAGAATCAAAAGGGGGGACTGATAGAAATGGGCTTTCTAGTTACCTATAGATGATAACGGTAAAATAGTTAAATGAGAACTCAGGAAGCATATGAAGCATTATTTGAGTGCAACAATAGCTGGATACCCATTAAGGGTTAATCCAGATCATACACTTTAGTTTTCGTTCATTAAACCTAGATTTTAACATTTGCAAATTGCTTGAGACAAGCAAGGTCAGTGACGCCAACTAGCTAAAAGACCCCATTGTATGCTGCTGCTTTTCCAGCACGGACAGTCTCGTTTCCATGGTAATAGACAGTCTAAGGTCATAATGCCCTGAAGGCTGTTTTTTTTCTAATTAATGTTGAGATGCAGGTGTCAATAATTTGGAAAATTGGCAAGCGATGGAATGGGAGAATTCCGCCAACATACTCAAATACATATATCTCTTAAATTGATGGATAGACACTTTGGTCAAATTGATGAATTATAAATTAGTTAAAGCCAATCAGCAATAAAAAGAAGGCCAGACATTGAGATAACAATTCTCTTAAGAATCACTTACCGGAATGGAAAAGTGCTTCTGTTGCTTTGTTCGGTTTCTCTTCTTGCTCACTCCATCTATTTATGAAACCTTTGCTGCTCGCTTTGCTAATCAAAATTACCCAGTTATTTTATCTGGTGTATTATGATTTAAATGAAAACTCAACTTCTGTATTCGCTAAAGACAATTAATCTGACTAGCTTACTGCAGGGCTAGTTGTTGATTTTTTCTAAATTTTGTATTAAAAACAAGTGGCACAGCTGACAAATAAAGTTCAACTGGACTTTGCCAAAAAGCACAGACTTGACCTCTGTTATTTGGGAACTGAGAAGGGATAACACATATCCAGGGTTCCGAATAGACACAGAGATCCATTATGCCCCTTCCACTCCCAATCCGTTGCTAATTACTTTAAATCTAAACCCTTTGGTTATTGACCTATTAATGAAATAAATCCTTCTTGTCCATTCTATCCAGGGCCCCTCAGAATGTTAAACACCTCAGTTAATCTCTCCTCAGTGTTCTCTGTTCCACAGAAAACAACCTCGGCCTCTCCAATCTTTCCTCATTGTTAAAATTCTCCATTTGTGTCAACATCCTGGTCAATCTCCTCTGCATCCTCTCTGGTATGAACACATCCTTCCTGTAATGTGGTGACCAGAACTGTACTCAGTAATGCAGCTGTGGTTTAACTAGTGTTTTGGACAGCTCCAGTATAACCTCCCTGATCTTATAATAAAAACAGAAAATGCTGGAAATACTCAGCAGCTCTGGCAGCATCTGTGGAGAGAGGGGTTTCAGGTCTTTCCTCCAATAGAAATTGCTGGGAATATTCCCTGCTGTAGTACTCTATGTCCCCGTGAATAACAAAGTATCTCTCTGCCTTTACAATCATCGTATCTACCTCTCCTGTCACCTTCAGGGATCTGTGGACTTGCACTCTCATGCCCCTCTGTCCCTCAACACCTCACTATCATACCATTCATATTCCTTCCCTCGTGTTTGTCCTCCCCAAATGTATTTATTACCCCGCGCTTCTCTGGATTGACCTCAGTTTGCTACTTTTCTGGCCGGCTGATCAGTCTATTGATGTCTTCCTGCAGTCATTACAGCCTTGGTTCAAACATGCACAAAAGCGTTGAATGCCAGAGGTGAGGTGAGAGTGGCAGTCCTTGACATCAAGGCAGCATTTGACCGAGTATGGCATCAAGGACTCCCAGCTAATCTGGAGTCAATGGGAATCAGGGGAACACTCTCTGCTGGTTGGAGTCGTACCTGGCACAAAGGAAGATGGTTGTGATGGTTGGAGGCCAACCACGAGCTCCAGGACATCACTGTAGGTGTTCCTCAGGGTAGTGTCCTCGGCCCAACCATCATCAGCTGCTTCATCAATGACCTGCCTTCATCATAAGATCAGAAGTGGGTATGTTTGCGGATGACTGCACAATATTCAGCACCATTTGCGACTCCTTCGATAATGAAGCAGCCCTTGCCCAAATGCAGAAAGACCTGGACAATATCCAGGCTCGGGCTGACAAGTGGCAAGTTACATTTGTGCCACACAGGTGTCAGGCACTGATGATCTCCTACAAGAGAGGATCTAACCATCGCCCCTTCAATTGTAATGACATTCAATGGCATTACAATTGCTGAATCCCCCACAATCAACATCCTGGGGGGTACCATTGATCAGAAACTGAACTGGACTAATCACATTAATACTGCAGCTACCAGTACAGGTCAACGGCTAGGAATCCTACGGTGAGTAACTCACCTCCTGACCCCCCCAAAGCTTATCATCCACAAGGCACAAGTCAAGTGTGTAATAGTATTCTCCCCACTTGCCTGGATGAGTGAAACTCCAATAAATACTCCAGAAGCTCAACTCAATCCAGGACAAAGCAGCCCGCTTGATTCCTCCTCCTACCTAACGTCAAGTACTGCAGCTGTTCAAGAAGACAACTCATCAGCACCTTCTGAAGGGCAACTAGGGTCAGGCAATAAATGCTGGCCTAACCAGCAATGCCCACATCCCGTAAATGAACTTTTAAAAAACTGCCTTTGAGTAGCAGAGGAAACAAGAGGGTAGGAGCAGACCTTTTGCCCGCTCGAGTCCAAAGGTGTGCAGGTAAGGTGGATTGGCTGTGTTACATTGCCTCTGGAAGAGTCCAAATATTTTGGTAGGGTTGCGGGTATTGGGCTGGAGCTTGGGCCTCGATAGGGTGTTGTTTTGGAGTGTTGGTGCAGACTCAATGGGCTGAATGGCCTCCTTCTGCAATGTAGGGACTGTATGATTCTATGAGCCTACTCTGCCATTCAACTAGATCATGGCTGATCTACCTCCAGGTTATTTTCCTGCACTGTCTCCACGTCACCTCGATGCTTTTAGTATCTAAAAATCTGACCCTCCTCGCATCACACAATTCCAGAGTTTTAGGTCAGCAGCAAACTTGGAAACATTACAACTGATCCTCAATAATAATCTTTATTATTGTCACAAGTATGCTCACATTAACACTGCAATGAAGTTACTGTGAAAATCCCCTCATTGCCACATTCCGACTCCTGTTCGGGTACACAGCGGGAGAATTTAGAATATCCAAATTACCTAACAGCATGCCTTTCGGGACTTATGGGAGGAAACCTGAGCACCCGGAGAAATCCCACGCAGACACGGAGAGAACGTGCAGACTTCACACAGGCAGTGACCCAAGGAGGGAATCAAACCTGGGGCTCTGTCGCTGTGAAGCAACAGTGCTAACCACTGTGGTACCATGTCACAACATCCAAATCACTGATATAGACAGCTTCCCTTTGATAAATCCACACTGACTCTGCTATTTTCCAAGTGTGCCGTTTTCACATCCTTTCGAATAGACTGACATCAGGCTAACAGGTCTGCAGTTCCCCATTTTCTCTCTCCTTCCTTCCTTCAATAGTGAGTGAACATTTTCCACCTTCCAACTGGAGGAACTATTCCAGAATCCATAGAATTTTGGAAGTTGATTACCAATGGATGCACCATCTCTACAGCCGCCTCTTTCAACACTCTGGGATGTAGATCCTCAGGGCCAGGGCATTTATCAATGTTCAATCCCATTAATGTTTCTAGTACTACTGTTTCCTAATACTAATCTCTTTATGTTCCTCATGCACTTGGTTCTCGAGTATCATTGGGATGATTCTGTAAATTCCTGGGTTAAGACAGACACACATTTGTTTAACACTAAATAAAAACAGGAAATGTTAGATAAATTCAGCAGGTCAGACAGTATATGTGGAAAGAGGAACACAGTAAACATTTTGAGTCACATATGGCTTTTCTACAGAAATTATTGTTTATTTTTGCTGCCTCATTCACCATTATTAATTCTGTCTGTAATGAACACACATGTTTTTCTTTTTTACATATCTATCAAACCTTTTACAGTCAGATTTTATGTCTCTCACTAGTTTTTTCTCATTTCGGTTTCCTCTTTCTTCATCAGTACCTTGGTTCTCTTTTGCTAAATACTAAAAAGCTCTCAATCCTCGGTCTTGTTGCTTTTTTGGTTGCTTTATGAAAATTAAATGAAATGAAAATCGCTTATTGTCACAAGTAGGCTTCAAATGAAGTTACTGTGAAAAGCCCCTAGTCGCCACATTCCAGCGCCTGTTCGGAAGGCTGTTATGGGAATTGAACCGTGCTGCTTGCCTGCCTTGGTCTGCTTTCAAAGCCAGTGATTTAGCCCTGTGCTAAACAGCCCCTCCTGAGCCTCTTCCTTTAATTAATGCAAACTTTCACTTCTCTGGTTAGTCACGGTTACATCTCTATTCCTGTTGGATTTTTGTTCTTTAAAGGAATGTACACTTGTTGTAAATTATGTATTAATCCCTTAAATGCTAGGTATTGCTCGTCTTCTGTCATAGCTTTTAATGTAGCTTCCCAATCTACCTCAACCAACTTTCCCCACAAAACTTTGTAGAAACACCCAGCTAAATTAAACAATCTTTCTAACCACCACAGTCCATCTCTAAGGCAACTTGGTGTTCCAAACAGAAATGCAAGCCAAATACCTTTTCCCTCCCAAATATCCTTTTGTGATTGAGTAATTTATGTGATTGACAGCAGCAATAATTGCCCAATCCATTCTCTGTAATCACTTGTGAACTCGCTGGTGTGTCTGCAGATGGGATAACTGAGTGAATCCTTTCCCACACAAGGAGCAGATGAATGGCCTCTCCCCGGTGTGAACCCGTTGATGTGTCAGCAGGTTAGATGACTGAGTGAATCCTTTCCCACACTCAGTGCAGATGAATGGCCTCTCCCCGGTGTGAACTCGCTGGTGCATCTGCAGGGTGAATGATTCAATGAATCCCTTCCCACACACTGAGCAGGTGAATGGCCTCTCCCCAGTGTGAACTCGCTGGTGTGTCAGCAGGTGAGGTAACTGAGTGAATCTCTTGTCACACTCAGAGCAAATGAATGGTCTCTCCCCAGTGTGAACTCGCTGGTGTGTCTGCAGACTGCATGTCCGACTGAATCCCTTCCCACACTCAGAGCAGGTGAATGGCCTCTCTCCAGTGTGAAGTCGCTGATGTGTCAACAGATTCCATGAGTGAGTGAACCCCTTCTGACAGACAAAGCAGGTGAATGCCTTCTCTCCACTGTGAACTCGCTGGTGTGTCCGCAAGTTGTTTAAATGAGTGAATCCCTTCCCACACTCACAGGTGAATGGCCTCTCCCCAGTGTGAATACGCCGATGAATCTCCAGCTCAGATGGGGAACGGGATTCCTTCCCACAGTCCCCACATTTCCACGGTTTCTCCATGGTGCCGGTGTCCTCGTGTCTCTCCAGGTTGAATGATCAGTTGAAGCCTCATCCACACACAGAACCAGTGTATAGTCTTTCCTTACTGCGAATGGTGTGACATTTCTCAGGCTGTATTCCTGGTTAAAGCTCTTTCCACAGACAGTTTACTGAAACACTCTCTCCGGTGTGTCGCAGGGCTTTTTCAGTCACAAAATATTTCAAAAAAGACAGAACAAAAAAACGTTACCCCTTCTAGAGCCTTAGGCCAATGAGATTCAGGTCCTGATGAATTGAGCGACTCTACCAGATCTTGAGGTGATGTTTGGTTTGAGAGTTCTGTCTGATTATTCTCACTTTCAGATATTCTGAAAAAGGAATTCACAAAAGTCAGCAATGTCAGTGCAAGACAGAAATTCAAAACAGACAATTCAGGATTCTACGGAACATTCTTTAATCACTTTTTCCTCAAAGCTGTAAATCTCCATCTCACTCACTCTGCTGTTTAGCACACTGGGCTAAATCGTTGGCTTTGAAGGCAGGCTAGCAGCACGGTCCAATTCCCATACCAGCCTCCCCAAACAGGCGCCGGAATCCGGCGACTAGGGGCTTTTCACAGTAACTTCATTTGAAGCCTACTTGTGACAATAAGCGATTTTCATTTCATTTCATTTCCCTCTCGCTCTGTGGAAAATACACCCTCCAAATTCTCCAAAGATGCCAATTCATGCTGATCAACAGGTCCATACTCACCGCTTCCTATCCAGGATATAGAGACCTGACAAGCTTCATGCAAGCTGCTAGACTATAGATGTGTATATTGTAGATTAAAAATGTGTATAGCACAGGATTGTATTGTCTGATTTGAGACACGGGGAGGGGGACATGAAGAAGGATGAGGTGCCGAAGAAATTTACCAGAATAGTTGCAGGGATGAGGGAATTTAGCGACAACTTGTAGAAGTTGGGGTTGTTCTCCTTGGTGTAAAGGAGGTTGAGGAGTGGGTTCATGGAGCTGTACAAATTGATGACAGGTTTAGGTGACAAAAGAAAAGCAGTTTACATTAGCTGATGGGTCGAGGGCTTGGAGAACAGATTTATGGTTTGATAAGAAATGGGGGAGGATTTGAGGAAGAAATTGTTTTACCCAGAGCCTGAACAAGATCCTAGAGGGTGGGGTGGGCTGGGGGAAACCTGAGGTTTCCCTTGGCCCCCACTTAATTTGACAGCAGTTTCCAGACTTCCCACTCTCCATGCCTGGTTTCAGCAACCCGCCTCTCATGTTCACCCAGTTTTCTGAACCCTCTGTATTTCATCTTGTTTTTAAATGTCTTCCCACCTCTCCACTTCCCCCCCCCCAACCCCCCCCTCTCTACTTCCCCCCCCAACCCCCCCTCTCTACTCCCCCCCCCCAACCCCCCTCTCTACTTCCCCCCCAACCCCCCCTCTCTACTTCCCCCCCAACCCCCCCCTCTCCACTTCCCCCCCCAACCCCCCCTCTCCACTTCCCCCCCCCAACCCCCCCCTCTCCACTTCCCCCCCCAACCCCCCCTCCACTTCCCCCCCAACCCCCCCTCCATTTCCCCCCCCAACCCCCCCCCCTCCACTTCCCCCCCCAACCCCCCCTCTCCACTTCCCCCCCAACCCCCCCTCTCCACTTCCCCCCCCAACCCCCCCTCCACTTCCCCCCCCAACCCCCCCCCCACTTCACCCCCCAACCCCCCCCTCCACTTCACCCCCCAACCCCCCCCTCCACTTCCCCCCCCCCCAACCCCCCCCTCCACTTCCCCCCCCCAACCCCCCCCCTCCACTTCCCCCCCCAACCCCCCCTCCACTTCCCCCCCCCAACCCCCCCCCCCAACCCCCCCCTCCACTTCCTCCCCCCAACCCCCCCTCCACTTCCCCCCCCCAACCCCCCCCTCCACTTCCCCCCCTCCACTTCCCCCCCCAACCCCCCCCTCCACTTCCCCCCCCAACCCCCCCCTCCACTTCCCCCCCCAACCCCCCCCCTCCACTTCCCCCCCCCAACCCCCCCCTCCACTTCCCCCCCCCCCAACCCCCCCCTCCACTTCCCCCCCCAACCCCCCCCTCCACTTCCCCCCCCCAACCCCCCCCTCCACTTCCCCCCCCCCAACCCCCCCCTCCACTTCCCCCCCCCAACCCCCCCCTCCACTTCCCCCCCCCCCAACCCCCCCCTCCACTTCCCCCCCCAACCCCCCCCTCCACTTCCCCCCCCCAACCCCCCCCTCCACTTCCCCCCCCCAACCCCCCCTCCACTTCCCCCCCCAACCCCCCCCCTCCACTTCCCCCCCCAACCCCCCCCCCTCCACTTCCCCCCCCCAACCCCCCCCTCCACTTCCCCCCCCAACCCCCCCCCCCTCCACTTCCCCCCCCCAATTCCCCCCCCAACCCCCCCCTCCACCCCCCCCCTCCACTTCCCCCCCCAACCCCCCCCCCTCCACTTCCCCCCCCAACCCCCCCCTCCACTTCCCCCCCCAACCCCCCCCCTCCACTTCCCCCCCCAACCCCCCCCCCTCCACTCCCCCCCCCCTCCACTTCCCCCCCCCAACCCCCCCTCCACTTCCCCCCCCAACCCCCCCCCTCCACTCCCCCCCCAACCCCCCCCCTCCACTCCCCCCCAACCCCCCCCCTCCACTCCCCCCCCACTCCCCCCCCCTCCACTCCCCCCCTCCACTCCCCCCCCCCTCCACTCTCCCCCCCCCACTTCCCCCCCCCAACCCCCCCCCTCCACTCCCCCCCCAACCCCCCCCCCTCCACTCCCCCCCCAACCCCCCCCTCCACTCCCCCCCCAACCCCCCCCTCCACTCCCCCCCTCCACTCCCCCCCCCAACCCCCCCCTCCACCCCCCCCAACCCCCCCGCTCCCCCCCCAACCCCCCCCCTCCACTCCCCCCCAACCCCCCCCCAAACCCCCCCTCCACTTCCCCCCCCAACACCCCCCCTCCACTTCCCCCCCCAACCCCCCCCTCCACTTCTCCCCCCAACCCCCCCCCTCCACTTCTCCCCCCAACCCCCCCCTCCACTTCTCCCCCCAACCCCCCCCCCTCCACTTCTCCCCCCAACCCCCCCCTCCACTTCCCCCCCCAACCCCACCCTCCACTTCCCCCCCCCAACCCCACCCTCCACTTCCCCCCCCCAACCCCCCCCTCCACTTCCCCCCCCCAACCCCCCCCTCCACTTCCCCCCCCAACCCCCCCCTCCACTTCCCCCCCAACCCCCCCTCCACTTCCCCCCCCAACCCCCCCCCTCCACTTCCCCCCCAACCCCACCCTCCACTTCCCCCCCCCAACCCCCCCCTCCACTTCCCCCCCCCAACCCCCCCCTCCACTTCCCCCCCCAACCCCCCCCTCCACTTCCCCCCCCAACCCCCCCCTCCACTTCCCCCCCAACCCCCCCTCCACTTCCCCCCCCAACCCCCCCCTCCACTTCCCCCCCAACCCCCCCTCCACTCCCCCCCCCACTTCCCTCCCCCTCCACTTCCCCCCCCCCACTTCCCCCCCCACTTCCCCCCCCTCCACTTCCCCCCCCAACCCCCCCCTCCGCTTCCCCCCCCAACCCCCCCTCCACTTCCCCCCCCAACCCCCCCTCCACTTCCCCCCCCTCCACTTCCCCCCCAACCCCCCCTCCACTTCCCCCCCCAACCCCCCCCTCCACTTCCCCCCCCAACCCCCCCCTCCACTTCCCCCCCCAACCCCCCCCTCCACTTCCCCCCCCTCCACTTCCCCCCCCAAACCCCCCCCCCCTCCACTTCCCCCCCCCAACCCCCCCCTCCACTTCCCCCCCCCACCCCCCCCCTCCACTTCCCCCCCCCAACCCCCCCCCTCCACTTCCCCCCCCAACCCCCCCTCCACTTCCCCCCACTTCCCCCCCCAACCCCCCCCCTCCACTTCCCCCCCCCAACCCCCCCCTCCACTTCCCCCCCCAACCCCCCCCCTCCACTTCCCCCCCCAACCCCCCCCCTCCACTTCCCCCCCCAACCCCCCCCTCAACTTCCCCCCCCAACCCCCCCTCCACTTCCCCCCCCAACCCCCCCCCACTTCCCCCCCCCACTTCCCCCCCCCAACCCCCCCCAACCCCCCCCAACCCCCCCCACTTCCCCCCCCCAACCCCCCCCAACCCCCCCCCACCCCCCCCCCACTTCCCCCCCCACTTCCCCCCCCACCCCCCCCCACTTCCCCCCCCCAACCCCCCCTCCACTTCCCCCCCCCAACCCCCCCCACTTCCCGCCCCCAACCCCCCCACTTCCCCCCCCAACCCCCCCCACTTCCCCCCCCCAACCCCCCCCCACTTCCCCCCCCCAACCCCCCCCCACTTCCCCCCCCAACCCCCCCCCACTTCCCCCCCCAACCCCCCCCCACCACTTCCCCCCGCCAACCCCCCCTCTCCACTTCCCCCCCAACCCCCCCTCTCCACTTCCCCCCCCAACCCCCCCCTCTCCACTTCCCCCCCCAACCCCCCCCTCTCCACTTCCCCCCACAACCCCCCTCTCCACTTCCCCCCCCCAACCCCCCTCTCCACTTCCCCCCCAACCCCCCCTCTCCACTTCCCCCCACAACCCCCCCCTCTCCACTTCCCCCCACAACCCCCCCCTCTCCACTTCCCCCCCCAACCCCCCCCTCTCCACTTCCCCCCCCCAACCCCCCCCTCTCCAACCCCCCCCTCTCCACTCCCCCCCCCCCAACCCCCCCCTCTCCACTCCCCCCCCCCAACCCCCCCCTCTCCACTCCCCCCCCCCCAACCCCCCCCTCTCCACTCCCCCCCCCCCACACCACCACATACACACACACACACACACACACAATGGTAACCTGCAGTTTCCAGGCTCCCCAGGCTTGCGTTCACCTGCAGTTACCAGACTCCTAAACGACCCTCTTATGGACTGACCTGATTAACACTACACCCCTGTATGCTTCACCCGATGCCAGTGTTTATGTAGTTACATTGTGTACCCTGTGTTGCCCTATTATGTAGTTTCTTTTTTTTCCCATGTACTTAATGATCTGTTGAGCTGCTCGCAGAAAAATACTCGGTACACGTGACAATAGACAAAATCCAATCCATCCAGTTACCAGCTCCTTCCCCCACCTATGTTCACCCCGTTTCCAGGCCGCCTTCCAACCTTGTGTTCACCCATGGTTTCCAGCCCACCCCACATGTTTTCCAACAGTTTCCAGGCCCCCCCTTCTGTTCACCAGCACTTTCCAACCTCCCTTCCCCCGTGTTCACTTTGTCAGCAGCACCAGATCACACATGCTCGCAGCAGAGGCTGATTCTGCACCGACACACTGGCCGCCTAGAATCGTGGATAGGGAGCTTTATGGAATGTTCTAGGTAAGTAATGTACCATTTACAGAATGAATTTCAGACAGGTCATTAATGTCTTGACATTCCATTCGAGATTGGTGGTGGTGGCGGGGGGGGGGGGGGGGGGGGGGGGGGGGGGTGGGTGCAGACATTCAATATGCAAAATCATCACTGTCGGTCCAGAATAGAATTTAGAAGAAAAAACGTTTTCTCTTGGTTTGAGTTTGTTGTGAGAAAATCCTCCCCTTCTAAACCCTGTAAACCCCCGCACCAGCCTCCCCGAACAGGCGCCGGAATGTGGCGACTAGGGGCTTTGCACAGTAACTTCATTTGAAGCCTACTTGTGACAATAAGCGATTTTCATTTTAAAAGCAGTTTCCAGAATCCATCCGTCAGTCCAGGAGAGAAATTCACAACATTCCCTCCTCCTGCTGACAGGACAGGGAGCACCGCGCATGCGCATTGCTACCCGCTACCCGCTGCCTCCCCTCAAGATGGCTGCCGTTACCTCCGGCCTTTCATCAGCCTCAGCTTTGCATCTGTTGCCCGTTCTGTGTAAATGTGCAGTCACTGGGTTATTATGCGGCCTGTACAGGATTCTTCACCAGTTTGGAGATACGACTCTTCCCGCCCACAACAGACTCTATTCTTCCACGTCCACCTTCCGGCTTCATTCCTATCCACTCCTTTCTTACCTGATGTTGCTCCGACATCATCGCGGGCGACCATATTTAACTACACTGCGCATGCTCCAATAACGCGGCTGCGCAGTGTTTCCAGTAGTGAAAATCGGGAGCAGTCTGGGCCGCGGCGAATGATGGGTGATAGCACCGCCATTAAATGTCAATATTACTGAATGGTAAATGATGTTTTGAGATCCGTGTGGAATTGCAGCCTAAGGCCCCAGATATAAAATCAGCAATCAGTTGTCGAACCCCAGTCTATTGGATTTCTGCCAGAGTGCTGTTCTGGGATTAGTTGAAATAACACAAAAAACTACCCAGAATCACAAAATTATCAGAGCATAGAAGGAGGGCATTCAGCCAGTCATGTCTGACTCTTGGAAATAGCATTTCAATTAGTGCCATTTCTCCTGCCTTCTCCACATGACTGCACAATGTTTATTTTCAAATGATCATCGAATTCCTTCTTGAATGCCTGAATTGAACCTGCCCTGGTGGGAAGTGTCCCCTATCCATACCATAGCAGAGCAGTGTGCAGACGTGGTTCCACCCAGTGGATTGGACTGGATTGGATTTGTTTATTGTCACGTGTACCGAGGTACAGTGAAAAGTAGTTTTCTGCGAGCAGCTCAACAGATCATTAAGTACATGAGAAGAAAAGGGAATAAAAGAAAATACATAATAGGGCAACACAACATATACAATGTAACTGCATAAGCACTGGCATCGGATGTAGCATACAGGGTGTAGTGTAAATGAGGTCAGTCCATAAGAGGGTCATTTAGGAGTCTGGTGACAGTGGGGAAGAAGCTGTTTTTGAGTCTGTTCGTGCATGTTCTCAGACTTCTGTATCTCCTGCCCGATGGAAGAAGTTGGAAGAGTGAGTAAGCTGGGTGGGACGGATCTTTGATTATGCTGCCCGCTTTCCCCAGGCAGCGGGAGGTGTAGATGGAGTCAATGGATGGGAGGCAGTTTCGTGTGATGGACTGGGCGGTGTTCACGACTCTCTGAAGTTTCTTGCAGTCCTGGGCTGAGCAGTTGCCATACCAGGCTGTGATGCAGCCCGATAGGATGCTTTCTATGGTGCATCTGTAAGAGTTGGGAAGAGTTAATGGGGACAGGCCGAATTTCCTTAGTTTACTGAAGAAGTATAGGCGCTGTTGTGCTTTCTTGGTGGTAGCGTCGACGTGGGTGGATCAGGACAGATTTTTGGAGATGTGCACCCCTAGGAATTTGAAACTGCTAACCATCTCCACCTCGGCCCCGTTGATGCTGACAGGGGTGTGTACAGTACTTTGCTTCCTGAAGTCAATTACCAGCTCTTTAGTTTTGCTGGCATTGAGGGAGCGATTGTTGTCGCTACACCACTCCACTAGATTCTCTATCTCCCTCCTGCATTCGGACTCGTCGTTATTCGAGATCCAGCCCACTATGGTCGTATCGTCAGCAAACTTGTAGATGGAGTTGGAACCAAGTTTTGCCACGCAGTCGTGTGTGTACAGGGAGTAGAGTAGGGGGCTAAGTATGCAGCCTTGCGGGGCGCCGGTGTTGAGGACTATTGTGGAGGAGGTGTTGTTGTTCATTTTTACTGATTGTGGTCTGTTGGTCAGAAAATTGAGGATCCAGTTGCAGAGTGGGGAGCTAAGTCCTAGGTTTTGGAGCTTTGGTATGAGCTTGGCTGGGATTATGGTGTTGAAGGCAGTGCTGTAGTCAATAAATAGGAATCTAATGTAGGAGTCCTTGTTTTCGAGATGCTCTAGGGATGAGTGTAGGGGCAGGGAAATGGTGTCTGATGTGGACCGGTTGGAGTGGTATGCGAATTGCAGTGGGTCAAGGCGTTCTGGGAGTATAGAGGTGATGCGCTTCATGGTCAACCTCTCGAAGCACTTCATTACGACTGACGTCAGGGCCACTGGTCGGTAGTCATTGAGGCACGTTGCCTGGTTCTTCTTTGGTACCGGTATGATGGTGGTCTTCTTGAAGCAGGTGGGGACCTCGGAGTGGAGTAGGGACAGATTAAAGATGTCCGCGAATACCTCTGCCAGCTGGGCCGCGCAGGCTCTGAGTGCACAACCAGGGATCCCGTCCGGGCCTGTCGCCTTCCGAGGGTTCACTTTCAGGAAGGCCAATCTGACTTCGGAAGCTGTGATGGTGGGTATTGGTGAATTATGGGCTGCTGGGGCACTCGCCAGTGGATTGTTGGTTACCTGCTCGAACCGAGCATAGAATGCATTGAGTTCATCGGGGAGGGGTGCACTGCTGCCAGAGATACTGTTCGGCTTCGCTTTGTAGCCCGTTATGTTGCTTAGTCCTTGGCACAACCGCCGAGAATCTGTCTGTGACTCTAGCTTGGTTTGATATTCTCTCTTGGCATCTCGGATGGCTTTGCGGAGGTCGTACCTGGATTTCTTGTATAGGTCAGGGTCGGCTGCCTTGAACACCTCAGATCTGTCCTTCAGTAGGGAGTCAATCTCGCGATTGAGCCATGGTTTCCGGTTGGGGAATGCATGTACTGCTTTCTTTGGCACGCAGTCATCCACACATTTGCTGATGAAGTCTGTGATGGTGGTGGCATGCTCATTTAAGTTGGTCTCTGAGTTCTTAAATATGGACCAGTCCACTGTCTCGAAGCAGTAACGTAAGAGCTCTTCTGTCTCCTCGGACCAGCATTGCACAACCTTCTTAGCTGGATTCTCCCGCTTGAGTTTCTGCTTGTATGCCGGGAGAAGGAGCACCATCTTATGGTCTGATTTCCCAAAGTGCAGTCGGGGGATGGAACGGTAGGCGCCCTTGATTTTTGAGTAGCAGTAGTCAATAGTGTTGTTGCCCCTGGTGGGACAGGAGATGTGCTGGTGGAATTTTGGCAGTACACTCTTGAGGTTGGCCTTGTTGAAGTCTCCGGCCAAGATGAACAAGGCCTCCGGGTGTTCTGTTTCATAGTTGTTTATTACTGTGTATAGTTCGTCCAGTGCCTTCCTCACTTCTGCCTGGGGTGGGATGTAGGCAGCTGTGATAATGGCTGAAGTGAACTCACGTGGAAGATAATATGGGCGGCACTTCACGGTCAGGTATTCCAGGTCTGGGGAGCAGTAGGTCACCAGAGTCGCCACATCCAAGCACCAGGAGGAGTTGATGAGGAGGCAACCCCCCCCCCCCCAACCTTCGCTTTGCCTGATGATGCCGTGCGGTCCGCCCGGTGAATTGAGAAGCCTTCAGGTTGTATGGCACAGTCTGGTGAGGCGGGGGTGAGCCACGTCTCTGTGAAACAGAGCTCACAGCAGTCTCTTACTTCTCTCTGAGAGCTAAGTCTGGCGTTAAGTTCATCCAGCTTGTTTTCGATCGCTTGGACGTTTGCCAGGTGTATGCTGGGGAGAGGGGTCCTGAAACCGCGTTGCTTCAGTCTAACCTGCAGACCGCTGCGTTTCCCTCGCTTTCTCGGTCGGCGGCTGCTGCTGGATGATCCTGGGATCCGATGGGAGAAGTCTGACCTTGTGGAAGGTAGGTGGTTGCGTCTGGCAGGGTCCCGGGCACTGGTTGAGGTAGAGGGGTTGCTAGGGGGGCATGTTTGTGATCTGGATGGGTCCCGGCGTTCTGCGGGCACGGGAATACCTTGCAGCACGTTCCGGCCCTCGCGTGGGGTCGCCGCCGTTTCGGGGGTCCTGGGCAGGGGTTTCCTGAGGCAGGTTGGGCTGGGTCCCATGGTCTGTTCCCACACTGGGCGCTCCTGGGGGCGGATCTTGAAGTAGGCCCAGTCGGGTCTCCATGTGGATTTTTGAGCATGTTTTGAGCAGTGTTTTGAGCATGTACGGTGTCAGTCAAGACTAGAGACATATGCTTCTCTCTCAAGTCCACAATGGGTAAATAGGGGGATTGTGGGGCAGAGGAACCAATTGATCCAGCGGAGAGACCCCGGAAACATGTTGTGTATACTGCAAACCCCGAATGGGAAGCTACCACTTTCCCAGTTGCCCCAAGAGCTCTCGGGAGGAAATGTCCCAGTGCCAAACCCAGAGCAGGAGGAGAGAATGTTGTGAATTTCTCTCCTGGACTGACAGTGTTGGAGTTTGGAAACTCCTTTTACAGGGGGTTAGAAGCGGAGGATTTACACAGCAAATACAAACCAAGAAAAATGGCTGTCTCCTCCTGAATTTCTATCCTGGACTGACTGAGGAATTTTGTAAACTAAAACAATTACAGCTGCTGGGATAGATTGAACAGATTGGGGCTGTACGCTGGCACAGTGGTTAGCACTGCTGCCTACAGGGCTGAGGACCCAGATTCGATCATGACCCCCAGGTCATTGTCTGTGTGGAGTTTGCACATTCTCCCCTTGTCTGTGTGGACCTCATCCGCACAACCCAAAGATGTGCAGGTTAGGTGGATTGGCCACGCTAAACTATCCCTTAATTGGAAAAAAGAATTGGGTATTCTACATTTATTTTTTTAAATGAACATATTGGGGTCTATTTCATTAGAAAAAGGAAGAGTTAACAGTGAGCTGATGGAGATCTTTAAAATGATCAATGGATTGGACGGGGTAGATATGGAGAGAATGTTTCCACTTGCTATTTCTTTACTCAGAGACTGGTGAGAATGTGGAACTAACAGGAAACCACTGAGGGCAAACAGATAATCTCAAAATGAAATCAGATGAATCAGTGAGAGAAAAGGGTATAGAAAGATATCTAAAAATATATATATTTTATTAGATCTTTCATTTTTTAAGAAACAAGTAGAGCTTAATAATTCCTCATTTTGTATCTATTTTCGATATTTATTTGGAAAATGTGTTACTTTTCTGCCCTGACAATAGTTAAGATAACATTCTTCGTCTTTAATGGGAGTCAAATTCTGGTGCCTTCATCCTTTAAGATTCCCAGTGTCTTGTTTAGATCCCTCCACAGTTCAGGATCCACTCAATCATCAGAATTTTATCTGGGTGGTCTGTAAAATATGTTTCTAATTTCATTGATTTCTGCCGCAGCGCACCCCATGAAAATAAAAACATTCACTGGTCACTGAATTAAACTTTCAATGGCGGGTACTTTACCCAGTATGCCCCGCGGTGGGGAATGTCCTCTATTCACACCACAGGAGAGTAGTGCGCAGGCGCAATACCGCCCAGTGTTGGAGCAGGCGCACTGCTGGCGATGCTGAGTCTCTTGTCACTCGGATCTCCAAACTGGTGAAGAAGCGGAAACGCGGAGGAATTTTGGATTCGTGGATGGACGGGGAGGGAGCCGGTGCCTGGACGGGGAGGGTATATAAACACCTGCTGAAGGCCTCAAGACCCGAATACGAATCTGCGGGTCCCTCGTTTGCAGTTCTGGGCCTTATCCCGGAAAAAGGGCAAGGTGACCGGCCGCCATCTTGATTCACCGGGGCGAGAGCGCATGCGCTGGTTTCTTGGTGGGCGGAGCTTCAGCGTCTCTGTTCGCACCTGGGTCCTCGTGCCTAAACCGCCATACTTCCAATTGTCTTCCCACTCCCGGTCGTGCACTAAGGCGGACTTTCATCGGTTTCCACAGCTAATAACTCCTGGAACTGGTCGCTAGTTCGTTATATCGTGCTTATACCTTGAGTGGTGCCCCACACAACAGCAAGCGTGGCTGACCAGGAGTTTCTCCCACTCTTACCGTCAGACATTCCAGAATCATCATAGAATTTACAGTGCAGAAAGAGGCCATTCGGCCCATCGAGTCTGCACCGGCCATCACAAAGAGCACCCTACTGAAGCCCATGTATCTCCTCTGTCCCCGTAACACAGTAACCCCCACTTAACATGTTTTGGACACAAAGGGCAATTGAGCATGGCCAGTCCACCTAACCCAAACATTGGCATGTTTGGAAGTATTTGTAGGTTGACACACTCAACCTATTTGACCGGATTATGAACACACCATCCTTGGTCATCAAGTCCTGGGGTAGGAGCCGAATCCGGAGCTTCTGGCTCAGAGGCAGGGACACTGCTCCATGAGCAGCCCCTCCCCTCCCAGTCTATTCAGCAGGCTGCAGGTGATGTCTTTGGCCTCAACGAGTCCATGGGCCAATTATATATTCAGTGTGAAAGGTTGCAGCTCTGGTATAGCTACCTGAAGGGTCTGTTCCTCAATGTTTGGTTACACTTCAGCCGCATGCTCCTAATCTTTGGCTGCCCAGTGTGAAAGGGACTAGGTAAGTCAGAGGATCTTCTTTGGGGCCTGACTCAAACAGCAATTTGTTGGACTTGGTTGAGTCAGTCGCATGGTGGTGAGGGTGACACCGGCTGAATATAAGAAATAGGAGCAAAGTAGGCCAATCAGCTCATCGAGCCTGCTCCACAATTGAATAAGACCATGGCTGAACTGATTGTGGCCTCAGAGCCACTTCCTTATCTTCCCTCATAAGGGCTGCCGGCCTCTCGTCCATGGTCATGTCTGTGTCTGGGTGGGTCTGGGGAAGGAGCATGCCCTGTCCACCAGTACGGTTCATAACCTCCACCATCAGTGGGTACCTCAGGGTACAGAGTGTCTCATAAACACTGGTAAAAACATTCTGGTTTCACAAGGATGATTTCCTTTGCTCTTGGTAAAGCTGTGTTGCCTATTTCGGGCTCTTTTAGTTTGATTGGACAACATGTTTGGGGGATCAAGAGAAGAATGTTCCAGAGAAACTAGAATTGTCTGTTCAGAATTTCTATCCTGTACTGACAGTGATGGCTTTTGTAAACTCTGTTTACAGGATATTAGGAGATGTTTTGTAGGTGGAAACTCCAACCAAACATCACATCAACATCTGTCGGTCTCACTCGATTCATTGGGACCTGAATATCATCACGCTTTGAATGTGGGAGGCAAAATCTTTGTTCTGTTATGGGAAAAGATTTCAAACATCAGTATGACTGGAAAAACAGCGAGACCGCCCCCCCCCCCCCCACCAGTGAGATTGATCCAGAGAACTGACTGTAAAGAGCTTTAACCAGTTACACAGCCTGAAAAAAATCACATAATTCAGGAGAAACCATACATGTATTGTGTGTGTGAACGAGGAACTGTATGTCCAACCTGGAGAGACACAAGGACGTCTGCACAACGAAGAAACCGTGGAAATGTGGGGACTGTAGGAAGGGATTCCTTTGCCCATCCCAGCTGGAAGCTCATCGACGCAGTCACACCAGGGAGAGACCATTCACCTGCTCCGTGTGTGGGAATGGATTCACTCTGATGTCCAGCCTTCAGTTACACCTGCACGTTCACACTGATGAGAGACCTTTTAAATGCTCTGACTGTGAGAAATGCTTTAAAATTTCACCAGATCTAATTAAACACCACTTTGTTCACACGGACGAGAGACCGTTTGGGTGTTTTCAGTGTGAGAAGAGATTCAGACGGTCGTCTCACCTCATTCAACACCAGCGAGTTCACAGCGGGGAGAGGCCGTACATCTGCTCTGTGTGTGGGAAGGGATTAATTTCATCGTCTGACCTGGTGACACACCAATGGATTCTCACAGGGGAGAAGATATTCACCTGCTCTGTGTGTGGGAAGGGCTTTACTCAGTCATCGAACCTGCAAACACATCAGAAAGTTCACACTGGGGAGAGGCCGTTCACCTGCTCTGTGTGTGGGAAGAGATTTGCTCGATTATCTCACTTACTGACACAACAGCGAGTTCACAAGTGACTGTGGAGGTTAGATTCTGGTGTTAATCACATCCTTCATTTGTTTTTGTTGCTGGTAGTAACTCCTGTAACTGGGCCGGAGTTTAATATTCCGGATATCTGTTCAATAAATAAGTGCCCATTCTCCCCGTGTTTGCGTGGGTTTCGCCCCCACAACCCAACAGATGTGCAGGGTAGGTGGATTGCTCATGCCAAAATGCCCCTTAATTGAGAAAAAAAAATTGGGTACTCTAAAATTATTTGATGAAAGCTCGTCAGATTCTGTGTTATCTTGACAGATGAAGAGAGGATGTTTCACCTCATGGGGGATTCAAGAGGGAGTGGGCAGATTGTCAGATTAAATGGTCCCCCATTGATGATGAGAAATGTCTTCCCTCAGAGGGTGGTTAGTCTTTGCAATTCTCTTCCCCAGAGAGCAGTGGAGGCTGCATCATTAAATATATACAAGGCCCAGTTAGAGTTTTGATCGAAAAGGGAGTCGAGGGTTTTCATAGAATTTACAGTGCAGAAGGAGGCCATTTGGCCCATCGAGTCTGCACCAGCTCTTGGAAAGAGCACCCTACCCAAGGTCAACACCTCCACCCTATCCCCATAACCCAGTAATCCCACCCAACACTAAGGCCAATTTTGGACACTAAGGGCAATTTATCATAGCCAATCCACCTTAACTGCACATCTTTGGACTGTGTGAGGAAACCGGAGCGCCCGGAGGAAACCCACGCACACACGGGGAGGATGTGCAGACTCCGCACAGACAGTGACCCAAGCCAGGAATCGAACCTGGGACCCCGGAGCTGTGAAGCAATTGTACTATCCACAATGCTACCGTGTGGATGACACGCAGGATAGTGGAGTTAACGAAACAATCAGATCAACTATGACCTTATTGAATGGAAGAGCAGGCTTGATGGGCCGAATGGCCTGCTCTTATTTTCTATGTTATGGTCTCTGTGTCGAGGACATGAAGCGGTGTGTATTGATCTATTGATCAACATGAATTAGCACATTGAGGAGAATTGGGAGGTGTAGATAAGTGAGAATGTGGGAGACAGAGTTTTGGGGAATGAGAGTGGAAAGAATGTTCCAGAGAACCTAGAATTGTCTGTTCTGAATTTCTCTTCTGTATTTACAGTGATGTCATTTGTAAACTCCTTTTATAGAATATGAGAAGGGGAGGATTTGGGGACAGAAATCTCAGAACAAACGTCACATCAAGATCTGACAGTCACTCGATTCATTTGGACGTGAAAACCATCAGGCATTTTAACATCGGTGTGACTGGGAAAGCTCCGAGACCCACACAACACACACCCGAGTGAGAGAGTTCCAGTGAACTGACTGTGGAAAGAGCTTTAACCAGTTACACAGGATGAAAATTATAACACCATTCACAAAGGGGAGAAACCGCACACATGCTCTGTGTGTGGATGAGGCTTCAACTGATTGTCCAGCCTGGAGAGATAAGGACACCGGCACCTTGGAGAAACCGTGGAAATGTGGGGTCTGTGGGAAGAGATTCAGAACTCCATCTGAGCTGGAAACACATTGACGCAGTCACACAGGAGAGAGGCCGTTCATCTGCTCCAAGTGTGGAAATGGATTTGCTCAGTCAGCCACTCTGCTGACACACCAGCGGGTTCACAGCAGAGAGAGGCTGTTCATCTGTTCTCAATGTGGGAAGGGATTCACTAATTCATCCACTCTGCTGAGACACCAGTGAGTTCACACTGGGGAGAGACCGTTCATTTGCTGTGACTGTGGGAAGGGATTTAAAGATTCCTCCACCTTGCTGACACACCGGTGAGTTCACACTGGGGAGAAACCGTTCACCTGTTCAGGGTGTAAGAAGGGATTCCGTGATTTATTCATCCTGCTCACCCACCAGCGAGTTCACAGCGGAGAGAGACCATTCAGCTGCTCTGTGTGTGGGAAGAGATTCACTCAGTCTTCGAATCTGCAGAAACACCAGCGAGTTTGTTCTGGACTGAAGCCTTTCACCTGCTCGGAGTGTGGGAAGCGATTCCGTGATTCATTCCATCTGCTGACACACCAGCGGGTTCACACAGGGGAGAGGCCGTTCGCCTGCTCCATGTGTCAGAAGAGATTGACTCATTCATCCACCCTGCTGACACACCAGCGAGTTCACACTGGGGAGAGGCCGTTCACCTGCTCCATGTGTGAGAAGAGATTCACTCATTCATCCACCCTGCTGACACACCAGCGGGTTCACACTGGGGAGAAACCGTTCACCTGTTCTGTGTGTGGAAAGGGATTCACTTGATTTTCAAATTTTCTGAAGCACCAGCGAGTTCACTCTGGGCAGAAGCCGTTCAGCTGCTCCGAGTGTGAGAGGGGAATCATTGATTCCTCCCACCTGCTGAGACACCAGCGAGTTCACAAGTGATTACAGGGGCTGGATTCTGCTGTTGTTAATAATAATCTTTATTATTGTCACAAGTAAGCTTACATTAACACTGCAATGAAGTTACTGTGAAAAGCCCCAAGTTGCCACACTCCGGCGCCTGTTCGGGTACACAGAGCGATAATTCAGAATGTCCAATTCACCTAAGAAACATGTCTTTCGGGACTTGTGGGAGGAAACTGGAAGAAACCCATGTAGACACGGGGAGAACATGCAAACTCCACAGACAGTGACCCAAGCTGGTAATCGAATCCGGGTCCCTGCCACTGTGAAGCAACGTGCTAACCACTGTGCTGCCGTGCCGCCCATCACATTAATCACATCCAGGACTGAACTAGGTTCACTCTGACAGTTGGTGAAGTGGACAAGGGTCTATTTCTGCTGGACTGGCCGGTCTTACAACTTTGCTTCCAGTAGCTGATGTTCTTTCAGCCTGGGAGTGCACGTTTCCACTAAAATGATGGGTTTGTCATGGATATAAATGACATCGGTGACTATGTGGTGGGGGTTTTAGGATCAGTCCGCTTGGATGACACAAAGATTAGCCGGGTAGTTACTAGTGAGGTTGAGTGTGTTGGGTTATAGGAAGATCTCGATGGGATGGTCAAAATGGTAAAAATTGGCCGATGGAATTTAACCTGGTAAAGTTCGAGATGATACACATTGGAAGGAGTACTATGACAAGGAAGTATTCAGTGAATGGCCTGACACTGGGAAGTTCCGAGAAACAAAGAGACTTTGACGTGTTTGTTTAGAGATACTGAAGGCTGAAGGGCAGGTTAACAGGTTGGTGATAATGGCATATGGGACACTTGCTTTTATCAGTCGAGGCGTAGATTACAAAAGCAGAGAGGTCAGAGAGGGGCTTTTCACAGTAATTTCATTGAAGCCTACTCGTGACCATAAGCGATTATTATTATTATTAGGTCATGTTGGAGTTGTATAGAACTTTGGTGAGGCCACAGCTGGAGTACTGTGAACAATTCTGGTCGCCACATTATAGGAAGGATATGATTGCACTGGAGAGGGTGCAGAGGTGATTCACAAGATGTTGCCTGGGATGGAACATTTAAGTTAGGAAGAGAGGTTGGATAGGCTTGGGGTGTTTTCGCTGGAGCAGAGAAGACTGAGAGGCAACTTGATCGAGTGCACAAAATTATGTGGGGCATGGACAGAGTGGATAGGGAATAGCTGTTCTCCTTAGTTGAAGGGTCAGTTACGAGAGGTCACAAGTTCAAAGCGAGGGGCAGGAGGTTTAGGGTGGATTTGAGGAAAAGCTTTTTTGCCCAGAGGGTGGTGACGGTCTGGAATGCACTGCCTGGGAGGGTGGGACAGGCGGGTTGTGTCACATCCTTTAAAAAGTACCCTGTAAATTAAAATGGGAAAATGTGTCATTTGAACCATGGAAGTCTAGAAAAACTTGAGATTTTAAAAAGTAAAGGATAAGTCCCACAAAGGGATAACAGCAGCAGCTTGTTTGAAATACAGATAGCTTCACAGGCATTAAAGAACACAGCTAGGGACAACTCATCCTGTTTTTCAAGTTAAAAAGACATTCGATCAATTTAAATTCTTAAGTTATATAAAAGGGAACAGTATTTCACACTTCCTTAGAAGTGCATTATTTTACTGAACAGTTAAAAAAGGAACAGCCAGGATCTTAGGTTTAAATTGGGGGATAAATGTTAGGCATGAAACCTTGCTGACGCTAGTTAAAAATGAAACAACTGCTTTCCAGATAAAGAAACACACAAGGTGGAACGTTTATACCATAATTTCCACATTTTTGACGTTAAAACCTTTTTAGCAAATAACCAAGCCGGATAAGGTTAGAGTTACAGGGGGCGACCTGCCGCTGACACCAGCTGACCCTTAAAAGTGCAGAGGCGAACTGCCTCGATCAACACGAGTTCTTACCCAGTATCGAGACTGAAAAAACATCACTAGAGATAGATATCAGACAAGCTGCTGACGAAGCAACAAACAAATTTAGTACCTGCCAAACAAATGCATTACACTTCCAGTGGCAGCCATGGAGGAGGAGGTTGCACATTTGATAGCTCCCGCCTGTAACAGACTTTTGGACCTTTTCCCCCTGTTTTTCTTTTGATTTTATGGGATAAATCAGTGAAAAGTGAGACAGTAAGGAGAAATCCTCCTCCGGTGTGTGGAGAATTGACCAGAAGTGGCCGCGTGAGACAACAAAGTCCTATAAGGGAGACGCAAGAAGAGCTGGTGACACGGGACAGCATGGCGGAGGGCAAGGGCCGCGGGGAGACGGCACAGTTATCGACGGAGCAGCTGGTGAAGTTTTTCGAGGATTGCTTCGCCAAGCTGAAGAAGGACAAGCTGAACCCGATTAAGGCTTCGATTGATCAAGTGGTTCAGAATCAGGAAACCCACGGGAGAGCGATCCAGGAGGTGGAACAAAAGTTGTCCAAGCACGAGGAGTATATAACCGTGCTGGAAAGCAAGGTGGGGATGATGAACGACTGCCAGAAAATAATGCAGGAGAAGCTGGAGGACCTGGAGAATAGGTCCAGGAGGCTTAATCTCAGAATTGTTGGCTTTCCTGAAGGCAGTGAGGGATCAGATGTGACGGACATGTTGGAGAAGTTGATGGGAGCTGGGTCATTCCCTCGGACCCTGGAACAGGACAGAGCGCACATAGCCCTCGCGAGGAAGCCCAGAGCGAACGAGCCGCTGAGGGCCATGGTGATACATTTTCACCGTTTCATGGAGAAGGAACACGTTTTGCGATGGGCCAAGAAAGAACGGAGCAGCAAGTGGGAGAACTGTGAGTTGCGCATCTATCAGAACCTGGGAGCGGATTTGGCTAGAGGCGAGCTGGGTTTAATCGGGCAAAAACAACCCTCTTTAAGAAGGGGGTGAAGTTAGGGATGCTGTACCCTGCCCATCTGTGGGTCACACATAAGGAACGGGACTTCTACTTTGATACGCCAGACGAAATATGAACCTTTATTAAAGAAATGAAGCTGGAGGTGAATTAAAAGACACTTAAGCCTTGGAGAAGAACTGTGGCAGCGATTTGTGGTGCTGGATTGTATAAATTTAAGTATCTCTATGTGAAATAATGGGCTGTGTGGATGGTTAAAGGTTATCTGTCTTGCAGGGACCTTGTTAGAGGGGGGGATGGGCTTTGAATTTAGTTCTGCTTTTTGGGTGACAATTTTGGAAGTCCCCCGTCCAGGCTGATCACATGGAACGTGAGAGGACTGAATGGGCCGGTCAAGAGGGCTCGCGTGTTTGCGCATTTGAGGGAACTGAAGGCGGACGTGGCAATGCTACAAGGAACACACTTAAAGGTTACGGACCAGACGAGATTGAGGAAGGGGTGGGTTAGCCAAGTGTTCCACTCAGGACTGGACTCAATGATCAGCAAACGAGTGGCATTCAAGGCAGGAAGAATCGTGTCAGACAAGGGGGGTAGGTACATAATGGTGAGTGGGAAACTGGAGGGGGTGCGAGTGGTACTTGTGAACATATATGCTCCGAATGGGATGACGTGGAATTTATGAGGCGGGTGTTAGGTAAGATCCCAGATTTAGAGTCACATAACCTGATCATGGGATCAGTCATTGATCCGGAATTGGACCGGTCAAAATCCAGGACAGGGAGGAGGCTGGCTGCGGCAAAGGAATTGAAGGGTTTTATGGAACAAATGGGGGGAGTAGACCCATGGAGGTTTGGACGGCCGAGGACGAAGGAGTTTTCCTTTTTTTCACATGGCCACAAGGTATACTCTCGCATCGACTTTTTTGTTCTGAGCAGGGCGCTAATACCGAAGGATATTGAGTATTCGGCAATTGCAGTGTCGGATCACGCCCCGCACTGGGTGGATCTACGGATTAGTGTGGAGAGAGGGCAAACTGTGGAGACTGGATGTGGGGCTGCTAGCGGACGAAGCGATCTGTGGGCGGGTTAACAAGTCCATCCAGATCTACCTGGAAACAAATGATAAGGGGGAGGTCTCTGCAGCGACGGTCTGGGAAGCTTTGAAGGCAGTAGTCAGAGGGGAATTAATCTCGATACGGGCCCACAGAAAAAAGGCAGAACGGGCTGAGAGGGATAGATTAGTGGAGGAGATACTCCAGGTATACAGGAGATACTTGGAGGCCCCGGACGCAGGGCTACTGAGGGAGCGGCGGAGGTTACAGGTGGAGTTTCGGTTGTTGACCATCGGGAAAGCAGTGGAACAGTTCAGGAAGGCAAGGGGGGCGATCTATGAGTATGGGCAAAAGGCAAGCAGAATGTTGGCACACCAGCTCAGGAAAAGAGAGGCGGCTAGGGAGATAGGTAAAGTAAAGAGAGACATGGTAATACTGTCCTAGACCCAGCGGGGGTGAACGAGGTGTTTAAGGACTTTTACAGTAAATTATATGAGTCGGAACCTCCGGTTGGGGTGGAGGAAATGAGGCAATTTCTGGATCAGTTGAGGTTCCCGAGGGTGCAGGAGGACCTGGTGGAGGGGCTGGGAGCCCCAATTGAGATTGAGGAAATAATCAAGAGACTGGAGGGCATGCAGTCGGGCAAGGCCCCAGGGCCTGACGGCTACCCGGTGGAATTCTATGAGATGTTTTCAGAGATATTGAGCCGACTGCTGGTGAGGATATTTAACGAAGCAAGAGAGAAGGGAGTCCTCCCCCCAACAATGTTGCATCAATTTCATTGATCCTGAAACGGGAGAAAGATCCGGACCAATGCGGGTCTTAGAATTTCATAGAATTTACAGTGCAGAAGGAGGCCATTCGGCCCATCGAGTCTGTACCGGCTCTTGGAAAGAGCACCCTACCCAAGGTCAACACTTCCACCCTATCCCCATAACCCAGTAACCCACCCAACACTAAGAGCAATTTTGGACACTGAGGGCAATTTATCATGGCCAATCCACCTAACCTGCACATCTTTGGACTGTGGGAGGAAACCGGAGCACCCGGAGAAAACCCACGCACACATGGGGAGGAAGTGCAGACTCCGCACAGACAGCGACCAAAGCCGGAATCGAACCTGGGACCCTGGAGCTGTGAAGCAATTGTGCTATCCACAATGCTACCGTGCTGCCCATACAGGCCGATTTCTCTACTGAATGTGGATGCCAAACTGCTGGCTAAGATACTGGCCACAAGGATAGGGGACTGTGTCTCGGGGGTGATAGGGGAAAACCAGATTTGTTAAGGGCAGGCAACCCAAAGCCAATATTCGCAGGCTTCTAAATGTTATGATGCCCTCAGAAGGAGAGGAGGCGGAGGTGGAGGTAGCGATGAATGCGGAGAAGGCTTTTGCTCGCGTTGAGTGGAATTACCTGTGGGAGGCGCTGGGAAGGTTTGGGTTCGGTGAGGGCTTTATCGACTGGGTGCGGTTGCTCTATCAGGCACCAGTAGCGAGAGTACGTATGAACCGGCTGAGGTCGGGGTATTTTGAACTACACCGAGGGACGAGGCAAGGGTGCCCCCTCTCCTTGTTACTGTTTGCTCTGGCCATAGAGCCATTGGCCATGGCATTAAGAGCCTCGAGGAACTGGAAAGGATTGGTTCGGGAGGGGGAGGGGGGGGGGGCACCGGGTCTTGCTCTACGCAGATGACCTGCTCTTGTAAATTTCGGACCCGTTGGAGGGGATGGGGAAAGTAATGCAAATCTTAGGGGAATTTAGCAATTTTTGGGGGTATAAATTGAACATGGGGAAAAGCAAGTTGTTTGCCATCCAGGCAAGAGGACAGAAGAGACTGGGAGAGCTGCCGCTTAGAATGGTAGGGAAGAGCTTTCGATATCTGGGAATCCAGGTGGCCCGGAAATGGGAGACACTGCACAAATTAAACCTATCCCGGTTGGTAGAACAAATGGAAGGGGACTTTAAGAGATGGGACATGCTCCCGCTATCCCTGGCGGGGTGGGTACAGACCATGAAACTGATGGTCCTCCCCAGATTTCTGTTTGTCTTTCAGTGCCTCCCCATCTTCATCCCTAAGGCCTTTTTCAAGCGGGTGAATAAGATTATTTTGGGCTTTGTGTGGGCGGGTAAAACCCCGCGAGTGAAGAAAGTGTTGCTGGAGCGCAGTCGGGGGGAGGGTGGGTTGGCGCTGCCGAACTTCTGCAATTACTACTGGGTGGCTAATATTGCCATGATTAGGAAGTGGGTAGTGGGGGAGGGGTCGGCATGAGTGCGGATGGAAGCGGCGTCATGCAAAGCCACCAGTTTGGGAGCATTGGTAACGGTACCCCTGCCATTCCCGCCGGCCCGATACTCCACAAGTCCGGTGGTAGTGGCGGCTCTGAGGATCTGGGAGCAATGGAGGAGATATAAGAGAGTGGAGGGAGCATCGATTTGGACCCCGATTTGTAATAACCACAGGTTTGTACCGGCTAGGCTCGATGGCGGGTTCCGGAGTTGGCAGAGGGCAGCAATTGGAAGGATGGGGGATCTATTTATAGACGGGAGCTTTCCCAGCTTGAAAGCTTTGGAGGATACATTTAAATTTCCAGCAGGGAATGGTTTTAGGTATTTGCAGGTGTGAGACTTCCTGAGAAAACAGGTGCCGGCCTTTCCGCTGTTACCGCCACGGGGGATACAGGACAGAGTAGTTTCCAGTACCTGGGTGGGAGAGGGGAAGGTATCGGATATTTACCAGGAGCTTTTGGAGGCGGAGGAAACTCCGGTGGAGGAGCTTAAGGGAAAGTGGAAGGACGAGCTAGGAGAGATGGAGGCGGGGCTATGGGCGGATGCCCTAAGCAGGGTTAATACCTCCTCATCATGCGCCAGGCTTAGCCTGATACAATATAAGGTAGTCCACCGCGCACCCATGACAGCGGTTATGATGAGTAAGTTTTTCGAGGTAGCGGATAGGTGTGCGAGGTGCGCGGGAAGCCCAGCAAATCATGTCCACATGTTTTGGGCATGCCCGAAGCTTAGAGGGTTTTGGCAGGATTTTGCGAAGGCAATGTCCACGGTGCGAAAAACACAGGTGGTGCCCATTCTGGAGATAGCGATCTGTGGAGTGTCGGAAGATCCGGGAGTTCAGGGGGCAAAAGAGGCCGACATCTTGGCTTTGCTTCCCTGGTAGCCCGGAGACGGATCTTGTTAATGTGGAGGGACTCGAAGCTCCCGCGTGTAGAGACCTGGGTTAGTGACATGGACGGGTTTCTCAGTCTCGAGAAAATAAAGTTTTCCTTAAGAAGGTCAATGTTAGGGTTCTCCCGGAAGTGGCAGCCGTTCGGCGACTTTCTCGGGGAAAATTAAAATGTCAGCAGATGCAGTATTCCTGGGTGAGTGGGGGGGGGGGGGGGGGGTTGACGGATTGTTGTTGTATGGTTGAGGTGTGTGAAGATTGGGCTGGGGGGCGGGGGTGGAGGAAATGTTGATTTTACCATGTTAATGTCATTGTTTATGTTCCTGTTATAACAATTTTCAAATACCGTAATAAAATATTTTTTTTAAACAAAAAACAAATGCATTACCTGTCAAGCAGAATAAGATGGTTCAAAGACTGGGAGCTCGCATTAGCTACAGTCGGCAAGGGACAGTTACATTTCAATAAAGGTCATATAGAAACTAAGGCTGCGCAAAGGGCTACATAAACCCTAATAATTCAGCAGCCAGCAGAGTCAGCTCTCACAGCTGCCCTCGGTACATGGAACGGATAGAACACAGAAACCGAGCAGCACAGCAAATCCATCAGGAGAAAACCAAAAGTTAAAGAAGAAAGATTGCCAAGGCAGACCTGAAGGTCTAACAACTGACCCGGAGGATCCAAAGAAAAGATCTTTTTTACCTTTCTGTAAAAAGTGATTTTATCTTTTAAAAGAAAAAATAATAATAAAATAACTCAAAAGTTGTAACCTGAAACAGTGGTTATTACTTTAAAAAAATATATATATTTTTATTAAGAATTTTTCAACAATATTTTCCACCTTACAAACAAACCCACCCCCCGCCCCCCCCGTAACAAAGAAAAGAAAGAGATCCGCAAGATGGTCTAGGAATGGTTGCCACCGCCTGTAGAACCCCTGTGCAGACCCTCTCAAGGCAAACTTTATCCTTTCCAACTTGATAAACCCAGCCATATCATTTATCCAGGCCTCTACGCTGGAGGGCTTCGCCTCCTTCCACAATCGCAAGATCCTTCGCCGGGCTACTAGGGATGCAAAGGCCAGAATGCCGGCCTCTTTCACCTCCTGCACTCCTGACTCGTCCACTACTCCAAATAGTGCTAGCCCCCAGCTTGGCTTGACCCGGACTTTCACCACCTGAGATACTGTTCCCGCAACTCCCCTCCAGAACCCCTCCAGTGCCGGACATGGCCAAAACATATGGACAGGGTTCACCGGACTTCCTGAGCACCTCCGGCATCTGTCCTCCACCTCTAAGAACCTACTCAGCCTCGCCACCGTCATATGCGCTCTGTGAACTACCTTAAATTGTATCAGGCTAAGCCTGGCACACGAGGAAGAGGAATTAACCCTACTTAGGGCATCAGCCCATAGCCCCTCCCCAACTCCTCCTCCCATTTACCCTTCAGCTCCTCTACCAAAGCCTCCCCCACTTCTTTCATCTCCTGGTATATCGCCGACACCTTGCCCTCTGCGACCCATACTCCCGAAATAACCCTATCTTGAATCCCCTGTGCCGGGAGTAGGGGAAATTCCCTCACCTGCCGCCTCACAAACGCCCTCACTTGCATTTACCTGAAAGCGTTTCCCGGGGGGTAACCCAAACTTCTCCTCCAGCGCCCCTAAGCTCGCAAACGTCCCGTCAATGAACAGGTCCCCCATTCTTGTAATCCCTGCCCGATGCCAGCTCTGAAACCCCCCGTCCATCCTTCCTGGGACAAACTGATGGTTGTCTCTGATCGGGGACGACACCGAGGCTCCCGTCGCACCCCTGTGTCGTCTCCACTGCCCCCAGATCTTTAGCGTTGCCGCCACCACCGGGCTCGTGGTGTACCTTGTCGGCGAGATCAGCAGCGGTGCCATCACCAGCGCCCTCAGGCTCATTCCTTTGCAGGACGCCATCTCCAACCTCTTCCACGCCGCCCCCTCTCCCTCCATCACCCACTTACGGATCATTGCCACGTTGGCTGCCCAATAATAACCACCCAAGTTGAGCAACGCCAACCCTCCTCTATCTCTGCTATGCTCCAAGAACCCCCTCCTTACCCGCGGGGTCTTGCTCGCCCACACAAATCCCGTAATGCTCCTGCTTACCCTCTTAAAAAAGGCCTTAGTAATCACAATTGGGAGGCATTGGAATGCAAAAAGAAACCTCGGGAGGACCACCATTTTAACCGACTGTACCCTACCCACCAGCGAGAGTGGCTACATGTCCCACCTTTTAAAATCCTCCTCCATCTGTTCCACCAACCGCGTCAAATTAAGTTTGTGCAGTGCCCTCCAGCTCCTAGCTACCTGAATCCCCAAGTATCGAAAGCTCCTTTCCGTCCTCCTCAACGGTAGGTCGTCTATCCCTCTTCCCTGGTTCCCTGGATGGATCACAAAGAGCTCACTCTTTCCCACATTGAGCTTATAGCCCGAAAAGTCTCCAAACTCCCGTAGGATCTGCATTACCTCAACCATCCCCTCCACTGGATCCGTCACATACAGCAACAGGTCGTCTGCATACAGCGACACTCGATGTTCCTCTCCCCCTCGAACCACCCCCTTCCATTTCCCCGACTCCCTTGACGCCATGGCCAAAGGTTCAATTGCTAATGTGAACAGCAGAGGGGACAGGGGGCACCCCTGCCTCGTCCGTCGATACAGCCGGAAATACTCCGACCTCCGCCGGTTCGTGACCACACTCATCACCGCGGCTTTATACAGGAGCTTAACCCAACTAATAAACCCTCCCCCGAACCCAAACCTCCTCAACACTTCCCAGAGATACTCCCACTCTACCCGATCAAAGGCCTTCTCCACGTCCATGGCTGTCACTATCTCCGCTTCTCCCTCCACCGATGGCATCATTATAATATTTAGGAGCCTTCGCACATTAGTGTTTAACTGTCTACCCTTTACGAATCCTGTCTGGTCCTCGTGAATCACCCCTGGGACACAGTCCTCAAGGCCAACCTTTTTGCCAGCAACTTAGCATGTACGTTAAGGAGCGAGATCGGTCTATACGACCCACATTGCAGTGGGTCCTTATCCCGCTTCAAAATCAAAGAAATCGTCGCCTCCGACATTGTCGGGGGCAGGGTCCCCCCCTCCCTGGCTTCATTGAAGGTCCTTACCAGCAACAGGGCTAACAGGTCTACATACTTCCTATAAAACTCCACCGGGAACCCATCCGGCCCCAGGGCCTTCCCTGCCTGCATGCTCCCTAGTCCTTTAAGCAGCTCCTCCACCCCAATTGGCGCCCCCAAACCAGCCACCTCCTGCTCCTCCACCCTTGGGAACCTCAATTGGTCCAAGAATCGCCGCATCCCCTCTTTTCCCCCTGGGGCTGGGACCTATACAGCTCCTCGTAAAAGGCCTTAAACGCCTCATTCACTTTCCCCGCACTCCGCACCGTAGTTCCCCTGCCATCTTTGATTCCACCTATTTCCCTCGCTGCCATCCTCTTACGGAGCTGATGTGCCAGCATCCGACTCGCCTTCTCCCCATATTCATATATCGCCCCCTGTGCCTTCCTCCACTCTGCCTCTGCCTTCCCTGTGGTCAACAGGTCAAACTCTGTTTGGAGACTTCGTCTCTCCCTGAGCAGTCCCTCATCTGGAGCCTCTGCATAGCTCCTGTCCACCCTTAAAATCTCCCCCACTAACCTCTCCCTTTCCCTGCCCTCTCTCTTCACCCTGTGAGCCCTGATGGAGATGAACTCTCCCCTGACCACCGCCTTCAGCGCCTCCCATACTACTCCCACCTACACCTCCCCATTGTCGTTGGCCTCCAGATACCTTTCGATACACCCCCGCACCCTCCCTCGTCTGCCAGCAGTCCCACATCCAACCTCCACAGCGGGCGTTGGTCCCTCTCCTCCCCCAGCTCTAGCTCCACCCAATGCGGAGCATGGTCTGAAATGGCTCTGGCCGAATACTCCGTTCCCTCCACTTTCGGGATCAATGCCCTGCCCAGAACAAAAAAATCTATCCGGGAGTAGGCCTTATGGACGTGGGAGAAAAAAGAAAATTCTCTGGCCAAAGGCCTGGCAAATCTCCACGGATCTACTCCCCCCTTCTGGTCCATGAACCCCCTAAGCACCCCGTCCTAGATCTAGAGCGATGTAATGCTGGCTCCAGCACCGTATTAAAATCCCCCCCCCCCCCCCCCATTATCAAGCTCCCTACCTCCAGGTCTGGAATACGCCCCAACATCCGTTTCATGAATCCAGCATCGTCCCAGTTCGGGGCATATACATTCACCAGTACCACCTCCGTCCCCTGCAACCTACCACTCACCATCACGTATCGGCCTCCCTTGTCCGCTACTATGTTCTTAGCCTCAAACGACACCCGCTTTCCAACCAGTATTGCCACCCCTCTATTTTTCTCATCCAGCCCCGAATGGAACACCTGTCCTACCCATCTCTTCCTTAACCTGACCTGATCTGCCACCTTCAGATGTGTCTCCTGAAGCATGACCACGTCTGCCTTCAGTCCCTTTAGGTGCGCGAACACTCGGGCCCACTTAACCGGCCCATTTAGGCCTCTCACATTCCACGTGATCAGCCGGATTGGGGGGTTACCCCCCCCCCCCCCCCCCCCCACTAGCCATCACCTATCTTAGGCCAGTCCCGTGCTCGCGCCTCCCGCACCCTCCAGTCTCCCAGGCGGGGAACCCCCGTCCCGACCACCTCTTCCATTTTCAGTTCCCCCTCGGACAGTGCAGCAGCAACCCTAAAGAAAACACTCCCCCCCCCCCACTAGATCTACATCTAGCTCTTTTGCTCCCCCCATATTACTTCCGTGAGTCAGCTGACTTCTGCTGACCCCGGCTTCCCCCGCCTTCCCGTTGATCTCCCCTGTGTGCGAGTCTCTCCTCCTCCTTACCTTCCTCCATCCCCCCCCGCTTTTGGCGCGGAAAAAAGCCTGCGCTTTCCTGAATCATCCCTGCCCCCTGTGGCTCCGCTCCTGTTGCGGCCCTTATCCCAGTTCCCTCATCCCCGAGTCTCACCTCCCTCCAGCACTGACGCCCACATTCCCCATCATCATCATCTCGTCTACAGAAAAGAAAAAAGGAATTTTAACCAGAACTCCAGCCACATCCCCATCCATCATCCCACCCATGAAGTATTCTTTGCGCATATTTACAACCCCATATACAACCGACATCTCCCCCCGCAACCACATCCGCTCAGTTCGAGTCCAGTTTTTCCGTCTGAATAAAGGTCCAAGGCTCTTCTGGCATTTCAAAATAATGGTGTCGGTCCTGATAAGTGACCCACAGTCGCGCAGGCCGAACCTGACTCTTTTTTTATGCAGCACCGCCATGGCCTGGTTGAAGCCAGCTCTCCTCCTTGCCACCTCCGCGCTCCAATCCTGGTAAACTCAGATCACCGGGTTCTCCCATCTACTGCTCCGCCCCTTCTTGGCCCATCTCAGCACTTTCTTTGTCCGCGAAGCGATGGAACCTTGCCACTATCGCCCTTGGCGGCTTATCAGCCTTGGGTCTCCTCACCAGGACCCGGTGGGCCCCTTCCAACTCCAGGAGGCTCGGAGAGGCCTCCGCCCCCATCAGCGAATGGAGCATCATACTCACGTATGCCCCGGCATCAGCTCCCTCCACTCCTTCGGGAAGACCCAGAATCCGGAGGTTCTTCCTCCTCGACCTGTTCTCCAGGACCTCAATTCTCTCGGCCCACCTCCTGTGCACCGCCTCGTGCGCCTCCATTTTTACCGCCAGGCCCAGGATCTCATCCTCGTTGGTATTCACTTCATCATTCACCTCACGAAGCTCTACCGCCTGGGTCTTCTGGGTCTCCCTCAGCCCCTCGATCGCCAACAGCATTGGCGCCAGCGCCTCCTTTTTCAACTCCTCCACACATCGCTTGAGGAACTCCTGCTGGTCTGGTCCGCACGCTGCTCGCTCTCCACCATCTTGCTTTTTCCCCCTCGTTTTGGTCTCTGCTCCAGGGCCTCTTTTCTCGTCGTTCCACCGCTGATCTCTGCCATATATTGTAAGGGGGCCCTTACTGCACCTTCCCACACGGGATTGATTCAAAAGAAAGCTCCGTTGGGGCTCCTCTGGAGAGCCCGAAAGTCCATTGTCGTGGGAGCTGCCGAAACATGCGGCTTAGCTCCGCATCGCCGCAACCGGAAGTCCACAGTGGTTATTACAAAGTCTACTTTACTTACTTAGCAACGCGGGACCCAGGATCGAAGCTACTAAGTGGGAAGTAGATCAAATCTTCTATGAAGATATGGGTTATACCAGGGGATAAGTTGAAACACTAGTTTGACCCGAATAACACCCACCTAAGTCTGCATAGGAGTCGGAGTGAGAATCCCTGTTCACCATTTAGAATGCCTGATTGACCCTTTTTGGTCCAGGGGGAATTCTAATAGTGGTGAGTTTTTTTTTTACTTCATAACCCAGAACTCAAGTTCTGCAATCTCTCTCCATTTAAATGTCGATACATGTCTGGTACGGCCGCATTTGGAGTATTGCGTACAGTTCTGGTCACCGCATTATAGGAAGGACGTGGAGGCTTTGGAGAGGGTGCAGAGGAGATTTACCAGGATGTTGCCTGGTATGGAGGGAAAATCTGATGAGGAAAGGCTGATGGACTTGAGGTTGTTTTCGTTGGAGAGAAGAAGGTTAAGAGGAGACTTAATAGAGGCATACAAAATGATCAGGGGGTTGGATAGGGTGGACAGTGAGAGCCTTCTCCCGCGGATGGATATGGCTGGCACGAGGGGACATAGCTTTAAACTGAGGGGTAATAGATATAGGACAGAGGTCAGGGGTAGGTTCTTTACGCAAAGAGTAGTGAGGCCGTGGAATGCCCTACCTGCTACAGTAGTGAACTCGCCAACATTGAGGGCATTTAAAAGTTTATTGGATAAACATATGGATGATAATGGCATAGTGTAGGTTAGATGGCTTTTGTTTCGGTGCAACATCGTGGGCCGAAGGGCCTGTACTGCGCTGTATAGTTAAAAAATAAATATTGTTTTATTTCATACTTCCTGACAAAGCAGACAATTCACATTTTCCCAAGTTATGCTCCATCTGTCAGGTTTTTTGCCCACTCACTTAACCTATTTGTAGTCCTTTGCAGAGTCCTTAATTCCACGTCACAAATTACTGTCCGACCTGTCTTTGAGTCATCAGAAAGTTTAGCCACCAGACATTCAATCCCATCATCCAACACATTCATATAGATTGTAAATGGTTCCGAGCACTGATCCTGGTGACATTCCACTTGTCACATCTTACCCACCCAGAAATGACCCATTTATACCGACTGGCTGCTTCCTGTTCGCTAACCAATACTCTATCCATGCTGATATGTTGACCCCACACCATGAGTTCATATTTTGTGTATTAACCTTTGATATGGCACCTTTGGAATTCCCTTCTGGAAATCCAGATAAAGCACATCTACAGGTACCCCTTGATTGACATCCCGTGTTACTTCCTCAAGCATCTTGATAAATTAGTCAATCACGATTGATTCCCTGAACGCCATTTTCAAACACTGTATCAAAAGAAAAATCAAATCTCCTCTACCCCTCTGGCTCCATTGCCAATTACCTTAGAGGGACTCACTTTCTGTTAAAGAGCCTGTCAACCTCTCTCACCCACTTTCCTGAAAGTGAACATATTTAATCAGGAAAAGTCCAACAAATTCAAATATTTTCCTGTTAAAAGTTTATTGACGAAACAGGACATGGTTAAAAAAAAACTAACAGAAAATTACTTGAGGATCAAAGACAACCAAACAGGATGTTCACAATGTTCTGGTCCCAAATGATTTCCCTTCGGCTCCTCTGTACCCTGTTCCCGTGACCCCCCCCCCCCCCCCCCCGCTTTGGACACAGGGGCACTGAACCCTGGAGGTCACATCATCATCAGCCCTGTCACCGCCCCCCCCCCCCCCCCCGCCCCCGCCCCCGAAACCTGATTAGTTGGATGTCCAATTCCCAGTCAGTCCTCCAGCACCTTCCTGTCTCTATTAACGATGCCCATGGCAGTTCCCCAACTGGGGTGCAGGCCCCGTTATTCTCAGCTAAATTCAGCCCTCAGCTCCATCACCTGGCTGTCATTGACATGAGCAATAGAGACAGAAAGGTGCCCGAGGCTCAAATAGGAAGATAAAACTTGTGGATTAGGACCCCCATAAAGGTCAGCAACTTCTTATAAAAAGTCAAATTCCCAGTCAATAAATTAAAGGATCACACGACGGGACTTCCAAGTTTTATGACTTTTAATACAACAAACAAACAAATTAGAAGCTACTTTAACTCGGAAACCTACACATTAAACTATAAACTAGAACTTTGCCCTTTTACGCAATCTAAAATCACACTCCACGAGTATAGTTGCTCTGTCCTGGAAGTCGAAACTTAATTGTCTCAGAACCTGTCCAAAGTGATGATTCATTCCTGAGAATCTACTTCCGTTCTTCGACCAAGACACCAAGGAAAAAAAGGGAGAATAGAATAGAATGTGAACTGGCAAAATACATAAAAATGGACTGGAAAAGCTTCTGTGGCTACGTAAAAAGGAAACGTTTAGCTCAGACAAATGTTTGTCCATTACAGATAGAGTCAGGAGAATTTAGAATGAGGAATAGAGATCCCTGCAGCCACCTCGTTCAACACTCTGGGATGTAGATCATCAGCTTTTGGGGATTTATTCACTTTCAATCCCATTAATTTCTCCAGTATGACTTTTCCACCAATACTAATCTCTGCCAGTCCCTTGGTTCTCTGGTGTTTTGGGGACAATTTCTGTACCTTCCTCTGTGAAGACAGACACACATTGTTTAGTTTCTCTGCCATTTCCTTACTCCCCATTACAAACTCTCCTGTCTCTGCCTGGAATGGACCCACATTGGTCTTTGCTAATCTTTTCCTTGTCACATTCCTGTAGAAGCTTTTCCAGTTGTTTTTTATGTTTCTCCCCAGTTTGCTCTCATCAGTTTCTTGGTCCTCCTTTGCTGAATTCCAATCGATCTAATGGAATCTTTTAACTTTTCATGTTAGCTGAGGTTGCATCACTTTTCCTGTTGGATTTTTGTTCCTTAAAGGAATCTATATTGGTTGTATATATGCAAAGTAAAAGTCACAAAAATCCCAGCGGACCATAGGCTGCTCCCCTTTGACAGAGAGAGAGCTGACTGGTGGTGATTTAACCTGAGGGTCAGCACACCTCAGGCGAGGGGCCTGGTTGAGAAGGCGGGGCCTTCATGAATAAACTCAGCCAGTATGAGAGTTGAATCCTCACTGCTGGCCTTGCTCTGCATCATGAACCAGCCGTCCTGCCAACTGAGCTAACCGACCCTCTGATAAAGATGTAATAATTCCTTAAACATGAGGTATTCCCTGTACCAATCAGTTTCCCAGTCCACCTCAGACAACTTGCCCCTCACACTCTGATACTTTCCTTGTGAGGGACATCCAGATAACTTAAACAAAGGAACCATGTAACCACCAGGGCCCATCTCCATGGCAACGTGGCACGCTTTGGGGGGTTTGAAACAGAAATGGAAACTAAATATCTTCAAACTTCCAAACATCCTTTCACTGTGTGATCCTTGTGCAATTTGATGCCAGGTATTAGCAACAAGGCTCAAAGATCAACAGCCCACTGCAGGCAAAGTGGTGAGACCAGCCAGTGCAGCAGAAAGAAACCCTCTGTAGAGATCTACTATGAGGATTTAGTGAGGAGCTTGCGACACTAAAACTCAGTAGAAATTTGAGTTAAAACCTCTCGGATGCAAATAAGAATCTTTTATTGCCTCTATTTGATTACAATTAGGAGTCACTTAAATCTTATTCTCTGATAAGTCCGGCTAGCAAAAGGACTTAAAGAGAAGGAACTTGTACAGAATTTAACTTTCAAAATAATACATAAATGGTTTCTTGCTTACGGCAAACCAGCTTGCATTTACTTCAAGAGTTAGACTGGAAAGGTGAAAGTATGAAAAATAGAGACAGCGAATAGTTTAGATCAAAGTATAGGTGATTCATGAATAAAGATGGCCGCACGGACCATCACGGTTATAGGAAATCATATCAGCCTTTAGCCATCTATCTGCACCTCTATGTCGTTCTAATTGGTTTGGATTAAAATCAAATGTATTTGATTCGACGGTTAGCTGTCAATCCTCAATGTGCATCATTCGTTCTAAATGTTTCATGTCTGAATATTTGTGTATGTTATGGAATGCGATTCTATGGTTATCAAGTCCAGTTCAAACTGGACTTCTGCTGACTTCGCTATTATCCACATTGTGGACAATAGCGCCTTAATGTTGCTATGGTGCCTGCCCTGTCCTTGGAGTGATAACTGGTACAGCTTGTGTTTTAATGCCACACTGTCTTGAACATGTATTTGTTAGAACAATGGCTTTCTCCTCTCAGCTCAGTAAAAGTGCTGTTTTAATCTACAATGAAATTATGCATAAGTCAGGCTGTTTTGTGTCTCTGTTGAAGCTAGTTGAAGCTATGTGTTTTGAGATGACCTGAGATTATGAGTGCTGAAATCCTTACTTTAAAATGGGTATTAAAACTGGGGCTTAATATTTATACTAAATAGCCTTCTTTTACCTATCAGGTATGTTAGAAAATAGTTGGTTCCCATCACCCTCCGACCACCCCCACTGACCACCTGTCAGAATGAACAAAATGCAGTCCTGGATGTAGAGCAGAAACAATAACAGCAGAATCCAACCCCTGTAATCGATTGTGAAATTGTCGGTGTCACTGCAGGTGCGATTAAACATGCAATCCCGTCTCACATTGAGAGGTGGACGGCCTCTCCCCAATGTGAACTCGCTGGTGTGTCTGCAGGTGAGATAACCAAGAGAATCCCTTCCCACACTGAGAGCAGGTGAATGGCCTCTCCCCAGAGTGAACTCGCTGGTGTGTCCGCAGGTGAGATAACTGAGTAAATCCCTTCCCACACGGAGAGCAGGTGAACGGCCTCTCTCCAGTGTGAACTCGCTTGTGTGTCCGCAGGGTGGATAACTGAGTGAATCCCTTCCCACACCGAGAGCAGGTGAATGGCCTCTCCCCAGTGTGAACTCGCTGGTGTGTCCGCAGGGCGGATAACTGAGTGAATCCCTTCCCACACCGAGAGCAGGTGAATGGCCTCTCCCCAGTGTGAACTCGCTGGTGATTCTGCAGGGTGGATAAATGTGCAAATCCTTTCCCACAATGAGAGCAGGTGAATGGCCTCTGGCCAGTGTGAACTCGCTGGTGTGTCCGCAGGGTAGATAACCGAGTAAATCCTTTCCCACACTGAGAGCAGGTGAATGGCCTCTGACCAGTGTGAACTCGCTGGTGTGTCCGCAGGGTAGATAACCGAGTAAATCCTTTCCCACACTGTGAGCAGGCGAATGGCCTCTCCCCAGTGTGAACTCGCTGGTGTGTCTCCAGGGTGGATAACTGAGTAAATCCTTTCCCACACTGACAGCAGGTGAATGGCCTCTCCCCAGTGTGAACTCGCTGGTGTTTCTGCAGGGTGGATAAATGTGCAAATCCTTTCCCACACTGAGAGCAGGTGAATGGTCTCTCCCCAGTGTGAACTCGCTGGTGTGTCCGCAGGGTGGATAACTGAGTAAATCCCTTCCCACACTTTGAGCAAGTGAATGGCCTCTCCCCAGTGTGAACTCGCTGGTGTGTCCGCAGGGTGGATAACTGAGTAAATCCCTTCCCACACTTTGAGCAAGTGAATGGCCTCTCCCCAGTGTGAACTCGCTGGTGTTTCTGCAGGGTGGATAACTGAGTAAATCCCTTCCCACACTTTGAGCAAGTGAACGGCCTCTCCCCAGTGTGATTGCGTCGATGAACCTCCAGCTCAGATGGGAATCTGTATCCCTTCCCACAGTCCCCACATTTCCACGGTTTCTCCATGTTTTGGGTCTCCTCACATCTCTCCAGGCTGAACAATCAGTGGAAGCCTCGTCCACAACACAGGTACGGTTCCTCCCCGCTCTGAATATTGTGATGTTTTTCAGGCTGTGTAACTGGTTAAAGCTCTTTCCACAATCAGTTCACTGGAACACTCTCACTCGGGTGTGTGTTGTGTGGGTCTTGGTGCTTTTCCAGTCACACTGATCCTTCCACAGTCAGTTCACTGGAACACTCTCACTCGGGTGTGTGTTGTGTGGGTCTCGGTGCTTTTCCAGTCACACTGATGTTTCCACAGTCAGTTCACTGGAACACTCTCACTCGGGTGTGTGTTGTGTGGGTCTCGGTGCTTTTCCAGTCACACTGATGGTTGAAATATTTAGCTGACAGTTCAGGGAAACATTTCTCCTAGATTCAAAGGCCGATGATATCCAGGTTCCAAGGAAGGGAGTGACTGTCAGATCGAGATGTGACGTTTGAGATTTCTGTCTGTAATTCTTCCTCGTCTAATATCCTGTAAAAACAATTTACAAAATTTGTCACTGTCAGTACAGGATAGAAACTCAGAACAGACAATTCTAGTTTCTATGGCACATTTTTTCCTCTCTCTTATTCCCCGAAAGCTGTAAATCTCCATCCCACACACTCCCTCCATTCTCACTCTGCTGTATCTCATATTGACCCTCCTAATTCTCCTGAAGGTGCTGATTCAGGCTGATTGACAGATCCATGCTCACAGCTTCCTGTCCAGGAGATCACAACAGTTTTAGCTGCAGTCGGCCATTCGGCACATCGAACCTGAACCATCCAATGGGATCATTGGCTGATCTACCTCAGCACCATTTTCCGACACTATCCCCCATATCCTTTGACGTCTACAATATCCAGAAACCTCTCAATCTGTGTCTTGAAAATACTTGGATTACTGAGGCTCCAGAATCCTTGGGGGTAGAGAATTCCAAATCTTCACCACATCGTTGAGTAAAGGGGCTGGTTAAGCACACTGGGCTAAATCGCTGGCTTTTAAAGCAGACCAAGGCAGGCCAGCAGCATGGTTCGATACTCGTACCAGCCTCCCCGAACAGGCGCCAGAATGTGGCGACTAGGGGCTTTTCACAGTAACTTCATTGAAGCCTACTTGTGACAATAAGCGATTTTCATTTTCATTTTTCATCTCAGCTTTCTGTCCATTTACCTGCCAGTTCCGCATAACACCCGCCATCCTCATCAATCAGAAATCTGTCTGAGGGTGGGGAGGTGTCAGGCATGTGATACGGGTGTGGGAGTAGCTGCTTTTCCGCAGGTTCTGGTGCCACTAATTTATAATCTGACACTTATCCTGATTGCCTGGCACTCATCTACCTAATCCTTGAATTCATATTTGTTATCATGTCCCTGGAAGACTTCAGGGTTCGGTCTGGTAGGATTATGCTGGAAAAAGTGAAGAAATCATGAATAAAACAGTGCAGGTGGATTCAGCGGGAATGGAGCCGCCTTTTCAACATGGCGGCCTGACCCTCAGGAGGACTCTCGACCACACTCTCTAAGGGGCTCTCTGGGAGGCGGCAAAAATTATAACTGTCGACATTATCCGTGTTATTGACCAGAGGCGGAGTGTGCTGACTCAATATCTGTGAGTTCATGAGGACCACCTGCAAAACGCCATGAAGAGGTTCGATGATCCGGAGGAGAGAATCCTGAACATTCAGCAAGATGCTTCCTCGACGGAGGCAAGAATTCAATCCTTTGAAAACCAGCCGAGTGGCTGGCGGAGGTCCTGGAGAACTTGGAGAACTGAGGGTCGGAGAAAGAACATCTGAGTCATTGGCCTGTCAGATGGTCATCATAGAATTTACAGTGTAGAAGGAGGCCACTCGGCCCATCAGGTCTGCGCTATGGAAACAACACCCCAGTCAAGCCCATACCTCCACCCCATCCCTGTAACCCAGTAACCCCACCTAACCTTTTATTTGGACACTGAGGGCAATTTATCGTGGCCAATCCACCTAACCTGCACATCTTTGGGCTGCGGGAGGAAACCGGAGCACCCGTAGGAAACCCACGCTGACACGGGGAGAACGTACAGACTCCGCACAGACAGTGATCCAAGCTGGGAATCGAACCTGGGACCCTGGAGCAGTGAAGCAACTGTGCTAACCACTGTGCTACCGTGCTGCCCATAAATGATGTTTTTTTCTGTCCATTTAGTGTGGAGGGTAAGGCTCCCGTGAGGTTCTTCGAGGACCGACTGCCACGTTTTCTCAAGCTGGATGTGAAGCCAGGGCGTTTCAAATTAGAAAGGGTGCATCGGTCTTTGAGGCTGAGGGATAGTTTTCATCCCAGGCCTGTAATCATTCGCTTCCACAACTTGAGAGAATGTCCTGGAGAGGGAACGGCGAGGTGGCACCTGGCGCCAGGAAGGAGTGAGGATTTACTTCTTCCAGGACTTTTCGACAGCAACACAAACGAAGCGTCGAGGCTTCGATGAGGTTCAATGGCAGGTCAAGCCTGTGGGGAGTGAATTACGTCAGGCTTTATCCTGCAACCCGAAAAATGGTATCCAACAACTCCGTCAAGTCTTTCAATAATCCAACTATTGCCTTGGCCTTCATTAAATCCATGAAGGGCCAAGATCTGGAGGGATGGTTTGCAGCTAGGACTAACTCAGGTTCTAATCCGGACTCTTTCCAGGTCATGGTGTTGTCTGAATTTCAGAATCAGAGAAATACACATAGGGACAGGAGTAGGCCATTCAGATCCTCGAGTCTGTCCTGCCATTTAGTGAGATCATGGCTGATCTGTGACCTAACTCCATATCCCTGAATATCTTTGCTAAACAAAAGTCTATTTCAGATATAAAATTAACAACTGATCCAGCTTCACCTGCTGTTTGTGGGAGAGAGTTCCAAACCTCTCCCACCCTGAGTGTGAAGAAGTTCTTCCCAACATCTCTCCTGAACGGTCTAGTCCTGATCTTTAGACAATGATCCCAGTTTTAGAATCTCCAACAAGTGGAAATAGTTTATCTTTATCCACCCTGTCTTTCCCTGTTAATATCGTAAATACTTCAATCAGATCACACCTTAATCTTCTAAATTCTAGCAAAAACAGGCCTAATTTGTGTAATCGCTCCTTGTAATTTAACCCCTGTATTCCAGGTATCGTGGGCTATCGTCTTAGTAAACCTGTGTTGCACTCACTCCAGGGGCAAAATATCCTTCCTAAGGTGTGGTGCCCAGACCTGCTCTCAGTTCTCCAAGTGGGGTCTTGTACAGCTGCAGCATAACCTCCGAGTCTTTATACTCCAATTCTCCAGATGGGCGGCATGGTTGTACAGTGGTTAGTACCGCTGCCTCACAGCTCCAAGGTTCAATTCCGGCCTAGGGTGACTGTCTTGTGTCGAGATTTTACTTTCTCCCCGTGTCTGCGTGGGTTTCCTCTGGGTGCTCCGGTTTCCTCCCACTGTCCAAAGATGGGCAGGTTAGCTGGATTGGCCATTCTAAATTGCCCCTTAGTATCCAAAAGGTTAGGTGGGGATAGGATGGAGGTGTGGGCTTAGGCAGGGTGCTCTTTCCAAGGGCCGGTGCAGATTCGATGGTCCGAATGGCCTCCTTCTGCACTGTATATTCTCTGATTCTATGTAAATGCCAGCATTCCATTCGTCTTTTTGATTATTTTCTGTACTTGTTCCTGGCAGTTTTGGGTTCTGTGAACCTGAACCCTCCACGTCTCTTTGCCATCCACTGAACTTAACCTCTTTCCATTCAGAAAGTCCTCTTCTATTCTTTTTTGGTTCAAAACAGATAACCTCACACTCAATTACATTGAGTTCCATTTGCCACAAATTTGCCCATTCAGCTAGTCTGTCAATATCTCCTTGCAATTTTATGCCATCATCTTGGCTGTCCATTATGCCATCTAACTTTGTATCATCAACAACAGTGAAGAGGCCCTTCCGCCCATTGAGTCTGCATCGACACTGGCAAAACACCTGACCGACCTGATTCCATTTGCCAGCACTTGGCCCATAGCCTTGAATGTTATGACCTGCCAAGTGTTCATCCAGGTACTTTTTAACCCACCTCTACCACCCTCCCAGGCAGTGCGTTCCAAACCGTCACCATCCTCTGGGTAAAAAGGTTTTTCCTCAAAACCCCCCTAAACCTCCTGCCCCTCAACATGAGCTTGTGTCCCCTCGTGACTGACCTTCAACTGAGAGGAACAGCTGCTCCCTATCCACCCTGTCCAAGCCCCTAATAATCTTGTACACCTCAATCAGCACCCCCCCACCCCCCCCAGTCTTCTCAGCTCCAATGGAAAAAACCCAAGCCTAGAGGATAACTCAGAAAATTGAAAGGAAAATACAGGATAATCCAGGAAACTACAAGCTGGTGAACTTTACATCAGTGGTAGGAAAATTATTGGAGAGGATTCTTCAAGACAGGATTTGCGCCCATTTCAAAGCAAGTGGACGTATTAGTGAGAGGCAGCATGGTTTGTGAAAGGGAGGTCGTGTCTCACTAACTTGATCGGGTTTTTTGAGGAAGTGACAGAGATGATTGATGAAGGTAGTAAGCCCCTTGGCAGACTGGTACAGAAGGTGAAGTCACACAGGATCAAAGGTAAGCTGATAAGATAGGTATAGCATTGACTTGGTCATAGAAGACAGAGGGTAGCAGCAGAAGGGTGCTTTTCTGAATGGATGGCTATGACGAGTGGTGTTCAATAGGGAGCAGTGCTGGGACCTCTGCTGTTTGTAGTATATATAAATGGTTTGGAGGAAAACGTAATTGGTTTGATTAGTAAGTTTGCAGACGACACAAAGTTGGTGGAATTGCGGGTCGCGATGTGGACTGTCAGAGGATTCTGAAGGATATAGATCGGTTGGAGACTTGGGCAGAGAGATGGCAGATGGAGCCAAATGTAAGGTAATGCATTTTGGAAGATCTAATACAGGAGGGAAATATACAGTAAATGGCAGAACCCTTAAGAGTATTGACAGGCAGAGGGATCTAGGTGTACAGGTCCACAGGTCACTGAAAGTGGCATCGTAGGTGGAGAAGGTAGTCAAGAAGACATACGGCATGCTTGCCTTCATTGGCCGGGGAATTGAGTTTCAAAATTGTCAAGTCATGTTGCAGATTTATAGAACCTTTATTAGGCCACACTTGGAATATAGTGTTCAATTCTGGTTGCCACACAACCAGAAAGATGTGGAGGCTTTGGAGAGGATACAGAAAAGATTTACCAGGATGTTGCCTGGTATGGAGCGCATTAGCTACAAGGATAGGTCGGAGAAACTTGGTTTGTTCTCACTGGAATGACGGAGATGGAGGGGCGCCCTGAAAGAAGTCTACAAAATTATGAGGAGCATGGACAGAGAAGGTAGTCAGAAACATTTTTCCAGGGTGGAAGAGTCAATTACTGGGAGATACAGGTTTAAGGTGTGAGGGGCAAAGTTCAGAGGAGATGCATGAGGGAAGTTGTTTTTACACAGAGGGTAGTGGATGCCTGGAACTCACTTGCCAGAGGTGCTGGTGGAAGCAGGTATGATAGTGACATTTAAGGAACGTCTTGACAAATACATGGATAGGTTAGGAATAGAGGGATATGGACCCCGGAAGAGTGGAAGGTTTTAGGTTAGATGGGCAGCATGGTCGGTGCATCCTTGGGAAGGCCGAATAGCCTGTTCCTGTGCTGAACGTTTCTGTGCTCTTTGTTTGTTCTATCCAACCTCTCTTCATAACTTAAATGTTCCATCCCATGCAACTTCCTCTGCATTGTCTCCAATCACATCCTTCCTATAAATGTGGTGAGCAGAAATGCTCACAGTAATGTCCCATATGCCTTTTTCACCACCCTATTAACCTGCCCTTCCACGTTCAGAGATCTCTAGACAACACACCAAGGTCCCTTTGTTGCTCAGAACTTCCCAGTGTCACACTGTTTATTGAATACTTCCTGGTCACATTACCCCTTCCAAAGTGTGTCACCTCACTGTTTAGGTTTCAAATAGGGGCAGCACGGTAGCATAGTGGTTAGCACAATTGCTTCACAGTGCGAGAGTCCCACGTTCGATTCCCAGCTTGGGTCACTGTCTGTGTGGAGTCTGCACGTTCTCCCCGTGTCTGCGTGAGTTTCCTTCGGGTGTTCCCGTTTCCTCCCACAGTCCAAAGATGTGCAGGTTAGGTGGATCGGCCATGCTAAATTGCCCTTAGTGTTGGGTGGGGTTACTGGGTTATGGGGATAGGGTAGAGATGTGGGCCTGGGTAGGGTGCTCTTTCCAAGAGCCGGTGCAGAGTCGATGAGTCGAATGGCCTCCTTCTGTACTGTAAATTCTATGATTCCAAATCCATTTTGCCACTTTTCTGCCCATTTGACCATCCCGTCTATATCTTCCTGTTACCCAAGACACTCAACCTCACTGTTAACCACCCGGCCAATCTTTGAGTCATTCGCAAGTCTCCCATGTGGGATCTTGTCAAATGCTTTATTGAAATCCACATAAACTACATCAACTGCACTGCCCGACACACCTGGTCACATGCTTAAAAAATGCAATCAAATTTGTTAGGCATGGCCTCCCTCCGACAGTGTCATGCTGACTATTCCTGATCAAACCTCTCCAAGTGGAGATAAGAGTGCACCAGAATGTTTTCCAATAGTTTCCCTACCACTGACATGAGACTCACTCGTCTGCAGTTCCCTGGCTTATCTCTACAACCTTTCTTTTTTTTTTTTTTAAATTCAGACTACCCAATTATTTTTTTTCTCCAATTAAGGGGCAATTTAGCATGGCCAACCCACCTAACCTGCACATCTTTGGGTTGTGGGGGTGAAACCCACACAGACATGGGGCGAATGTGCAAACTCCGCACAGACAGTGACCCAGAGCCGGGATTCGAACCTGGGTCTTCAGCGCCGCAGTCCCAGTTCTATTGACTGCACCACATTACAATCTTTCTTAAATAATAGGACATTAGTTGTTCTCAAGTCCCCTGGCAACATCCCCGTGGGCAGAAAGGGATTAAAACTTTGGGTCAGAGCCCCAGCAATCTCCTCCCTGGCCTCCCACAGCATCCTGGGACACAATTCAGCCAGAGCTAGTAATCTAATAATCTTATGGGCAGCACAGTAGCATTGTGGATAGCACAATTGCTTCACAGCTCCAGGGTCCCAGGTTCGATTCCGGCTTGGGTCACTGTCTGTGCGGAGTTTGCACATCCTCCTCGTGTGTGCGTGGGTTTCCTCCGGGTTCCTCCCACAGTGCAGGTTAGGTGGATTGACCATGATAAATTGCCCTTAGTGTCCAAAATTGCCCTTAGTGTTGGGTGGGGTTACTGGGTTATGGGGATAGGGTGGAGATGTTGACCTTGGGTAGGGTGCTCTTTCCAAGAGCCGGTGCAGACTCGATGGGCCGAATGGCCTCCTTCTGCACTGTAAATTCTATGATAATCTATGATTCCGAGCTTGGTTCACTGTCTGTGCAGAGTCTGCACGTTCTCTGCGTGTCTGTGTGGGTTTCCTCCGGGTGCTTCCTCCCACAAGTCCCGAAAGATGAGCTTGTTAGGTGAATTGGACATTCTGAATTCTCCCTCTGTGTACTCGAACAGCCGCCGCAGTCCGGCGACGAGTCGATTTTTATAGTAACTTCACTGCAGCGTTTATGTAAGCCTACTTATGACACTAATAATAAAGATTATTATAATGTAAGCCTACTTGTGACAATAATAAAGATTATTATGAATGGGCCGAAGGGCCCCTTTCCATGTTGTAAAACTCTCTGACTCTAAAGATAGAGGTGGTAGAGGGAGGGAGGGAATGAGAAGGATTTTATAGAGAAACTGCCAAAGCCTCAACATTCACCAGCTCTGAGGACACACCTTAGCTCCCTTTCCAATCTGAAAGCAGCCTGAGCGGGATTTACATTCCCCTTAATTCATCATTGCTGGGTGATAATCCTGTACTTCCTCACCTCACACCACTGTGACAGCACCTTCACTACACAGACTGCAGCAACTGACCAAACATCACCTTCCCAGTTATTCCTGAAGGCACCGCCTTCCCAACCTAGCCCCTTGCCTGAGGTGCGGTGATCCTCAGGTCACATCACCGCCGGTCAGCTCTCTCCCGGGACCAGGCCCTGGTTCACAGCCGCCATCTTAGGGAAGCAGAGCGCATGCGCTGGCGTCTTGGTGATGCAACAGCTAGTGGGCGGGGCCTGAAAGTTTCTGTTCCCAGCCGGGTCCTAGTGCCCGGCAGACGTAACGTTGCAACAGGTTTTAAAAAAGTTTCATCCACGCCCAGTTGAAGCTGATGTTTGTGGCCTGGAGGTGTCTGTGGGTCACGTTTACATTCAGTGTGAGAGGCTGCAGCCTCTATATAGCTACCTGAAGGGGGTTAAACGCGTTTGATTATAATTCGTGGTCCTTTCCACTCCATTATCAGGATGTTTATGTGATATTTTCTTACCCTCAGCGTGATATTTCTTTCTTTAAAATACATTTCAGCAGCAGGCTGACTGGTGATTTTTAACGGATAGAAGGTTATTTATTATCACACTATTTCCCTGGATGTTTGAACATCTCAGCCTCTCTTCTCTTTCACACTCACTGACACATAACAGAAATTAGGTACAGATCAAGTTGAAGCTGTAATGATGAAAATGGAATGTAGACTGCAATCTTTATATTGCTGCAGGTCTGTTGTCTTCTTGTTGAGCTGGTCCTTTAGTTGGAGTGAAGGGTTTTTAGAAACATAATTCTCATGAGGCTCTGAAGCTTCTTGTCGATGAAGAGCCAGGAGGTTGGTTTTCAGGTGGACTTGGAAGCTGGAATAAGTTCAGTACTGTGGCTGCACTGGAAAACATTCAGCTCTGCTGTTTCAGCTGGTTCCTGGTGCTTCAGATGCTTCTCACACACACATTTGCTTTGTTCGGGGTTTATTATACTGCATCCCTGACAATTAACTGCAGAGTTAAAACTCTAAGACCCAGAACACCCCGATAGAATAGCAGTTTATGATGCTCACTCATGCTTATCTCTGTCCCAATTCAAGGTCATTCTCCAGTATTCAAGGGTTTTCCTCTGGGTGCTCCAGTTTCCTCCCACATATCCCGAAACGTGCTGTTAGGTAATATGGACATTCTGAATTCTCCCTCTGTGTACCCAAACAGGCACCGGACTGTGGCAACTAGGGGCTTTTCACAGTTACTGGCACTGTTTTAATAAATAAAAAAACATTTTATTCTTCTTTTTCACATTTTTCTCCCAAATTTACACCCACCAACAAGAAACAATAATCAGTAACAAATATGTCAATTGCCATATCAATAACAACAATCCCATCCTCCCACCAAACCCCAAACCACCAAAGCCCGCATGTTCACACAAACAAATGACAAAAAGGAATTAGGGATCACCCATTGTCGCCATTATCCCACACAGTCCCCCTCCCCCCAATCATCCCACCCACCCCAACTAATGTTCAATGTTATCCAGTTCTTGAAAGTGCATAATGAATAATGCCCATGATTTGTAGAACCCCTCCATCCTTCCCCTCAGTTCAAACTTAACCTTCTTAAGAGTCAAGAATTCCAACAGATCCCCCCCACCACGCCAAGGCACAGGGTGGAGAGGTTGCTCTCCAACCCATCAGGATCCATCTTCGGGCAATCAACGGGGCGAAGGCTACGATATCTGCCTCCGCACCCGTTTCCAACCATGGCCGGTCCGACACCCCAAATATGGCCTCCCGGAGACTCGGGTCCAGTTTCACGTGCACCACTTTAGAAATTATCCTAAAAACCTCCTTCCAGTAATCCTCTCGCTTTGGACAGGACCAAAACATATGAACATGATTAACGCTGCCACCCCCCCCCCCCCCCCCGCCCCCCGCAACGTTCACACACATCTTCTACTCCTTGAAAGAATCGGCTCATCCCCACCCTAGTGAGGTGTGCTCTGTATCCCACCTTCAGCTGTATCAGTCCCAACCTCGCGCACGAGATGGAGGCATTCACTCTCCGGAGCACCTCACACCAGAACCCCTCCTCCATATCGTCTCCGTAGCACCGTCAATATGTCGTGAGGCAGGTTGAGGTAATGTCAATTGAAGGCTTTATTAAGCAGAACTTTATCCCCAGCAGCATGGTTACAGAATGCAACTGCTGAGGGAAATGGAGGGAAAAACTGGGTTCTTATCCCGGCATTTCTGGGTGGAGTCCAGTAGGTGGCAGATCCTATCAGGACCTGGCATCCCTCCACCAATAGCCTGGCGACACGTGGTGTACCGTATTACCCCTAATACATACCACCATAGTCTCCCAACTCTTCCTCCCACTTTGCTTTGATCCCTTCCAGTGGTGTCAAAGTGCAGAAGGTTGCACTTTCATTCCCAATAACTCTAAAGAAGTTAAAGATTTGGCATTACATATCCAAAAAGAAATCAAAAAACTTGATCCACCCCAATTTATCTCTCTCTGGGATAAAATTTGTGGGTGGCTTGGACACACTGGAATGTCCACAATAAGAATAATCCTATTCTCCTGTGTAGCTGTATTCATCATTTACATAACATACCAATGTGCTAAGTGCATTAAAAAAAACTATTCGCTAAACGCAGGGGACCAACTATTAGAATGATTCAAACTAACCCAACAGTACCCCCAATCGATGAATTTGAGCTGAAATACCATTATTGAAATGTTACTGATCAATCAACTGTTTGACTATTATTAACATATTGTATAATTTATTAATACTGAATCAGTAGTATCAAATTTGATTAATTTATTAATTATAATAATTATTTTGAAATGCCTGGTTGTTGGGCCCCGGGGGTTGGCAGGGTTGTATGCTATATTGGGAACTTGCCGGACGGGAAACTGGCACCACGGCTGATAATCGTCTGGGTAATCAGGGAAATCCACCTCTAGTGCCCCCTCTTTTCCCGGGACTAACTCTTGATTCATCTGTGGGAATTAATTAGCACGGATTTTAGAACGAGTGCGAGTCGCCGGACCTCCTTGCGACGGCGCAGGTGGTGGTAGGGGTGTTGGGAGCGGTGGATAAAGGGCTTGAATGTAAGGTGGAGGCGGTCATAGTGGCGGTGTAACGGTCAGTCGTCCCCTATATTGCCAATTTTCAGGGTCATCCTCATCGTCTCCCTCGGTCAAGGCAAGGCCGGCCATTTGACCGTACGGTCCTGATTTAGAAATTGGGGGTTTTACAGACTTAGGTCTTTTTCTCTGGTGGGCACATTCCTTTCTCAAAACGTCCGCAGTCTTAACAATTCCCCCTTCTGTTAATTCAATACCCAATTTTAAAGCGTTAGCCTGCCAACTAGCCAATAAAGATGTATTTTTAAATTTCTGGCAGTACTCCCGCCATAACTCAATCATTTTCTTTGCCGTGGAGCTACGGTTATGTTGCCAAATAATCTGCTGTGCCTCCATAACCGTAGGCAAACCTTTTGATCCTTCCAGGGGCCATTTCCCCTTTCCCAAAATCTTATGCAATTCCCCCGACAACTGCCGCAGCTGCTTAGAATGTTCCGGATACTGTTCGCAAAGAGTCTGAAGCGCACATCCACTATCAGAGGTGCTATCCAGAGTATTACCCATTGTCTCCTATCCTCGGATGATCCTTGTGGTTACCTACTTAATTTTGATAGTGATCCTAAATCGCTTATTCAATCAAGAATTTAAACGGGGTTATCCTGCCCCGTTACCCAATCAGGAGGCTTAGGCAATTGATCGAAAGTAGCTTTTAGAAGGTCAAAGTCTGGAAATGAAACATGAAAAGAGAGAGAGAGCTAATCTTCAGCTAAACTCAAACTCAAAGTCAAAAACACTATATCACTACAAAAACAGACTGACTAAACAGACTGACAGACTCAGAGAATCAAAGTCAGAACAAGACAGACAGACTAACAGACAATTAAGGACAAGACGTGAGGGGGAGGGGGAGATGTGAGGGGGAGGGGGAGACGTGAGGGGGAGGGGGAGAAAAAAAAAAGGAAAGAAAAAAAGGGGGGAGAAAAAAAAGACAATTAAGGACAGACAATTAAGGACAGACCAAACAGACTCAGAGAATTAAAGACAGAACTAACAGACTTAAGAAATTGTTTGAGTGTTCCGACAGGGTACGCAACGGTGAAACCCTGTTTATTGTGGAGTTTAAGGCGTCATCCGCACCTGATGGGAAGTACTATAATTTGGACGGAGTTATCCGTTCTCCGCTGTAGCCAATAGTCAACCCGGAGTGTCGAACAAGTCAAGACACTGTTTGAGACAATCACTTGTTTTAAGGGCAACCTTTTATCGTGAAGGTATCAAGCAACCAGAAGGATCATCATTCCCGACGTATCTCTTTTTGGCCGAGGGTCTCCTACCCTCGCGCACGGGTTTCCAACCCCAGAATTCGAAGAGGACTCTAACCTCTTACGGGACTCCAACCCAGGGATTCGAAGAGGACTCTAACCTCTTATGGGACTCCTACCCAGGGATTCGAAGAGGCCTCTAACCTCTTACGGGACTCCAACCCAGGGATTCAAAGAGGACTCTAACCTCTTACAGGACTCCAACCTTTCCCGGGCCTCTAATCCGGACTGTAACGGGTTTGCCGGACTGACCTGATCTTGTAAGAGTCTCTCCAGAAACAGACGTTAGGACCAGATCGTGCTCGGTACAGTGGAGGTAAAACCAAAGTGGTAACAAGGGTACTCACATTTGGGGGCCCGATCACTACTTCGCCTCCGGACACGATCAGTCAGTTACACTGTCTGCTCCTGGCAAGGCTCCGTGAGAACCATCCTCTGCTACCAAATGTGAATTTTCGTTTCCCTTCAGTCCAGATGAAATGATCAATCGAACAACAAGTTACTTCAGCAAACGTACGTTTATTCACGGCCGGGACTTCACCACTGTATTTCAAAGAGTGTCCACAGTAGCAAGTCGAAATTAATACAGCAGACAGTTATTTATATATAATTAAATGACAATGTTTCCTTCCTAAGGACAGCACCCTGAGAGGAGGCCACAGAATGCTGTAATTCTCAGGCCTCCTCGAAGGGGGCTGTCCTTAGGAAGGAAACATGGTCATTTAATTATATATAAATAACTGTCTGCTGTATTAATTTTGGCTTGCTACTGTAGACACTCTTTGAAATACAGTGGTGAAGTCCTGGCCGTGAATAAACGTACGTTTGTTGAAGTAACTTGGTGTTCGATTGATCATTTCATTCTCCCATCAAGCTCTATTCTAGCTTCAGACTAAAAACTCTGTTTGACATTCTATAGCTGGAGCCATATTCTCACCGTCTCCTCTTCCAAAATAGCTCCGTAAACCGCCGACACTACCCCCTTCTCCAGTCCCCCTGTCGTCAGCACCTCCTCCAGCAATGTGGAGGCCGGCTCCACCGGGAAACTCTAGCTCCTTTCTGGCAAACTCTCGAACCTGCATGTATCTAAACATTTCCCATACTTCGCTTCCAGCTCCTTCAATCCTGCAAACCGACCCCGAAGAAACAAATCTTTTAGTGTCTTAATCCCCTTCTCCTCCCATTTCTGAAAATTTCCATCCCACTTCCCTGGCTCAAATCTCAGGTTCCCCTGAATATGCATCTCCCTTGACCCTGCCCCTAACGCGAAGTGTTGGCGAAACTGCCTCCAAATTCCCAATGAAGCTATTATTACCGGACTCCCTGAGTATTTCCCCAGGGCCATCGGGAGCGGCGTTGTTGCTATTGCTTTCAATCTCGTCCCCCTGCACAAATTCTCTCCATTCTGACCCACTGGGAATCAACCCCTCTGACCCAGCTCCGCACCATCTCCACATTCGCTGCCCAGTATTAGTCCATCAGGTTCGGAAGACCCAAACCCACTGCTTGCCTTCCCCTCTGTAGCAGCACCGTTCTCACTGTGGACACCTTCCCTCCACATATGAACGGAGTAATCCTTCCCTCAATCTCTCTGAAAAAAGCCTTTGGTAGGAAAATCGGCAGGCATTGGAAAATAAACAGAAATCGTGGCATCAAGTTCATTTTAACCGCCTGTACCCGACCCGCCAGTGACAGAGGGAGACCATCCCACCTTGCCAGATCAGCTCTCCCCACCAAACTAGAAATGTTGTACCTGCGGAAGCCCCCCCCACTCCCGGGCAACCTGCACCCCCAGGTTTCAAAAGTGAGTCCCTGCTCTATGGAATGGCAGCCCCTCCACCCCTGCCCCCACCCCCGGCCGAGACACCACAAAATACTCACTCTTGTCTAGAGTTAGTTTGTACCCCGAGAAAGACCCAAACACCCGAAGCAGCTCCACTATTCTCCCTATCGACACACTGCAGAGACCTCCCCCTTATCATTTGTTTCCAGGTAGTTCTGGATGGACTTGTTAACCCACCCACAGATCGCTTCGTCCGCTAGCAGCCCCACATCCAGTCTCCACAGCGGGCGGTGCCCTCTCTCCACACTAACCCGTAGATCCACCCAGTGTGGGGCGTGATCCGACACTGCAATTGCCGAATACTCAATATCCTTCGGTATTAGCGCCCTGCTCAGAACAAAAAAGTCGATGCGAGAGTATACCTTGTGGCCATGTGAAAAAAAGGAAAACTCCTTCGTCCTCGGCCGTCCAAACCTCCATGGGTCTACTCCCCCCATTTGTTCCATAAAACCCTTCAATTCCTTTGCCGCAGCCGGCCTCCTCCCTGTCCTGGATTTTGACCGGTCCAATTCCGGATCAATGACTGATCCCATGATCAGGTTATGTGACTCTAAATCTGGGATCTTACCTAACACCCGCCTCATAAATTCCACGTTGTCCCATTCGGAGCATATATGTTCACAAGTACCACTCGCACCCCCTCCAGCTTCCCACTCACCATTATGTCCCTACCCCCCTTGTCTGACACGATTCTTCCTGCCTTGAATGCCACTCGTTTGCTGATCAAGATCGCTAACCCCCTGGTCTTTGAGTCCAGTCCTCAGAGGAACACTTGGCTAACCCACCCCTTCCTCAATCTCATCTGGTCTGTAACCTTTAAGTGTGTTCCTTGTAGCATTGCCACGTCCGCCTTCAGTTCCCTCAAATGCGCAAACACGCGAGCCCTCTTGACCGGCCCATTCAGTCCTCTCACGTTCCATGTGATCAGCCTGGACGGGGGACTTCCAACCTCCTTCCCCCCCCCCTCCAGCACCCACCCCCCTCCCCCCGCACACCCCCTAGCCATCACCCTTTTTGGCTAGCCTCGAGCTCGCGCCCTCTACTTCCTCAAGTCCCCACTCGGGCTGTCGCGTTCCCGACCTCCCATTTATCCCCTAGTAACAGTTCCTCCCCGTTAGTAAAGCACCTCCCCTCTAGCAACAACACTAGAAACCCAATGCTCCAAGTCAAGCTCCTGCTTAACACCTGCTCACCCCCCACTGCGCTTCTAAGAGTCAGCTGACCCATGCTGACTCGATAGCTCCTGCCCCTGGCACCAAGCAATCGGTCTCCCTATTGTACTCTCCTCTCTCTCTCTCCCCCCCTCACATGAATAAACATTTTAAAAGCATCACATCCCCCAGTAAACAAACAACAGAAAAAACAGTGAAGAAACGGTCACTGTAGAAAAATTGTCACCCAAAAAGCAGAACTAAATTCAAAGCCCATCCCCCCTCTAACAAGGTACCTACAAGACAGATAACCTTTAACCATCCACACAGCCCATTATTTCACATAGAGATACTTAAATTTATACAATCCAGCAACACAAATCGCTGCCACAGTTCTTCTCCAAGGCTTAAGTGTCTTTTAATTCGCCTCCAGCTTAATTTCTTTAATAAAGGTTCATATTTCGTCTGGCGTTTCAAAGTAGAAGTCCCGTTCCTTATGTGTGACCCATAGGCGGGCTGGGTATTGCATCCCTAACTTCACCCCCTTCTTAAAGAGGGTCGTTTTTGCACGATTGAACCCAGCTCGCCTCTTGGCCAAATCCGCTCCCAGGTTCTGATAGATGCGCAACTCACAGTTCTCCCACTTGCTGCTCCGTTCTTTCTTGGCCCATCGCAAAACGTGTTCCTTCTCCATGAAACGGTGAAAACGTACCACCATGGCCCTCAGCGGCTCGTTCGCTCTGGGCTTCCTCGCGAGGGCTATGTGCGCTCTGTCCTATTCCAGGGGCCGAGGGAACGACCCAGCCCCCATCAACTTCTCCAACATGTCCGTCACATAGGCCCTCACATCTGATCCCTCACTGCCTTCAGTAAGGCCAACAGTTCTGAGATTGAGCCTCCTGGACCTATTCTCCAGGTCCTCCAGCTTCTCCTGCATTCTTTTCTGGCGGTCGTTCATCATCCCCACCTTGCTTTCCAGCACGGTTATACACGCCTCGTGCTTGGACAACTTGTGTTCCACCTCCTGGATCGCTCTCCCGTGGGTTTCCTGATTCTGAACCACTTGATCAATCGAAGCCTTAATCGGGTTCAGCTTGTCCTTCTTCAGCTTGGCGAAGCAATCCTCAAAAAACTTCACCAGCTGCTCCGTCGATCACTGTGCCGTCTCCCCGCGGCCCTTGCCCTCCGCCATGCTCTCCCGTGTCACCAGCTCTTCTTGCGTCTCCCTTATAGGACTTTGTCGTCTCACGCGGCCACTTCTGGTCAATTCTCCACACACCGGAGGAGGATTTCTCCTTACTGTCTCACTCTTCACTGATTCATCTCATAAAATCAAAAGAAAAACAGGGGGAAAAGGTCCAAAAGTCCGTTACAGGCGGGAGCTATCAAATGTGCAACCTCCTCCTCCATGGCTGCCACTGGAAGTGTAATGCATTTGTTTGGCAGGTACTAAATTTGTTTGTTGCTTCGTCAGCAGCTTGTCTGATATCTATCTCTAGTGATGTTTTTTCAGTCTCAATACTGGGTAAGAACTCGTGTTGATCGAAGCAGTTCGCCTCTGCACTTTTAAGGGTCAGCTGGTGTCAGCGGCAGGTCGCCCCCTGTAACTCTAACCTTATCCGGCTTGGTTATTTGCTAAAAAGGTTTTAACATCAAAAATGTGAAAATTATGGTATAAACATTCCACCTTGTGTGTTTCTTTATCTGGAAAGCAGTTGTTTCATTTTTAACTGGCGACAACAAGGTTTCATGCCTAACATTTATCCCCCAATTTAAACTAAGATCCTGTTAACTGTTCAGTAAAATAATGCACTTCTAAGGAAGTGTGAAATACTGTTCCCTTTTATATAACTTAAGAATTTAAATTGATCAAATGGCTTTTTAACTTGAAAAACAGGATGAGTTGTCCCTAGGTGTGTTCTTTAATGCCTGTGAAGCTATCTGTATTTCAAACAAGCTGCTGCTATTATCCCTTTGTGGGACTTATCCCTTACTTTTTAAAATCTCGAGTTTTTCTAGACTTCCATGGTTCAAATGACAGTTTCCCATTTTAATTTACAGGGTACTTTTTAAAGGATGTGCCACAACCCGCCTCTCCCACCCTCCCAGGCAGTGCATTCCAGACCGTCACAACCCTCTGGGCAAAAAAGCTTTTCCTCAAATCCACCCTAAACCTCCTGCCCCTCGCCTTGAACTTGTGACCTCTCGTAACTGACCCTTCAACTGAGGGGAACAGCTATTCCCTATCCACTCTGTCCATGCCCCTCATAATCTTGTGCACTTGATCAAGTTGCCTCTCAATCGTCTCTGCTCCAGCGAAAACGACCCAAGCCTAACCAACCTCTCTTCCTAACTTAAATGTTCCATCGCAGGCAACATCCTGGTGAATCACCTCTGCACCTCCAGTGCAATCACATTCTTCCTATAATGTGGCGACCAGAATTGCACACAGTACTCCAGTTGTGGCCTCACCAAAGTTCTATACAACTCCAACATGACCTCTCTGCTTTTGTAATCTACGCCTCGACTGATAAAAGCAAGTGTCCCATTATCACCAACCTGTTAACCTGCCCTTCAGCCTTCAGTGATCTCTAAACAAACACGTCAAAGTCTCTTTGTTTCTCGGAACTTCCCAGTGTCAGGCCATTCACTGAATACTTCCTTGTCATATTACTCCTTCCAATGTGTATTCCACACTTTACCAGGTTAAATTCCATCTGCCAATTTTTACCATCCCATCTATATCTTCCTATAACCCAACACACTCAACCTCACTGTTAACCACCCGGCTAATCTTTGTGTCATCCAAACGTACTGATCCTAAACCCCCCACCACATAGTCACCTACGTCATTTATATCCATGACAAACCCATCACAGATTCCTGTGGTACGCCACTGGACACCGGCCTCCAGTCACCAGGAAACCGTGTACAAGGAAGGCCCAAAATGTCCTGGGTGGATAATATCAGAATGTGGACTGACCTCTCGATGGGACAGGCAGTGAGAGTAGTGGAGAAATCAGTGGAGAAAGATTGATCAGATTGCCAACACTCGGAATGAGGATGTAAGACAAGACGCCTCTAGTGGTTGGAAAAACAACATTTACTATCTAGGTTAAAATTAATTTACTACTTCTGCTTTTGCAGATCATTTTAGTGGAAACATGCACTCCCAGGCTGAAAGAACATCAGCTACTGGAAGCAAAGTTGTAAGACCGGCCAGTCCAGCAGAAATAGACCCTTGTCCACTTCACCAACTGTCAGAGTGAACCTAGTTCAGTCCTGGATGTGATTGATGTGATGGGCGGCACGGCAGCACAGTGGTTAGCACGTTGCTTCACAGCGCCAGGGACCCGGATTCGATTACCAGCTTGGGTCACTGTCTGGAGAGTTTCCACGTTCTCCCCGTGTCTACGTGGGTTTCTTCCGGTTTCCTCCCACAAGTCCCGAAAGACATGCTTGTTAGGTGAATTGGACATCCTGAATTCTCCCTGTGTGTACCCAAACAGGTGCCGGAGTGTGGCGACTCGGGGCTTTTCACAGTAATTTCATTGAAGTGTTAACGTAAGCCTACTTGTGACACTAGTAAAGATTATTATTAACAACAGCAAAAGAAGCAGAATTCAGCCCCTGTAATCACTTGTGAACTCGCTGGTGGGAGGAATCACTGAATCCCCTCCCACACTCGGAGCAGCTGAACGGCTTCTGCCCAGAGTGAACTCGCTGATGCTTCAGAGAATTCGAAGATTGAGTGAATCTCTTCTCACACACAGAGCAGGCGAACGGCCTCTCCCCAGTGTGAACTCTCTGGTGTGTCAGCAGGTGGGATGAATCACGGAATCGCTTCCCACACTCCGAGCAGGTGAAAGGCTTCAGTCCAGAGTGAACTCGCTGGTGTTTCTGCAGATTCGAAGACTGAGTGAATCTCTTCCCACACACACAGCAGCTGAACGGTCTCTCTCCGCTGTGAATCCGCCGGTGTGTGAGCAGGACGGAGAAATCACTGAATCCCTTCTCACATTCTGAGCAGATGAACGGTTTCTCCCCAGTGTGAACTCGCCGGTGTGTCAGCAAGGTGGAGGAATCTTTAAATCCCTTCCCACAGTCACAGCAAATGAATGGTCTCTCCCCAGTGTGAACTCGCTGGTGTCTCAGCAGAGTGGATGAATTAGTGAATCCCTTCCCACATTGAGAACAGATGAACAGCCTCTCTCTGCTGGTGTGTCAGCAGGGTGGCTGACTGAGCAAATCCATTCCCACACTTGGAGCAGATGAACAGCCTCTCTCCTGTGTGACTGTTTCGATGTGTTTCCAGCTCAGACAGGGTTCTGAATCTCTTCCCACAGTCCCCACATTTCCACGGTTTCTCCATGGTGCCGGTGTCCTTGTGTCTCTCCAGGTTGGACAATCAGTTGAAGCCTCATCCACACACAGAGCACGTGTACGGTTTCTCCCCTTTGTGAATGGTGTTATATTTTTCAGCCTGTGTAACTGGTTAAAGCTCTTTCCACAGTCAGTTCACTGGAACACTCTCACTCGGGTGTGTGTTGTGTGGGTCTCGGTGTTTTTCCACTCGCACTGATGTTTCCACAGTCAGTTCACTGGAACACTCTCACTCGGGTGTGTGTTGTGTGGGTCTCGGTGCTTTTCCACTCGCACTGATGTTTCCACAGTCAGTTCACTGGAACACACTCACTCTGGTGTGTGTTGTGTGGGTCTCAGTGCTTTTCCAGTCACACTGATGTTAAAATGGCCGATGGTTCTCACTTCCAATTGAATCGAGTGTCAGATCTTGCTGTGACGTTTGTTCCGATATTTCTGGCTCCAAATCATCCCCTTCTAATATTCTGTAAAAGGAGTTTACAAATGACATCACTGTAAATACAGAAACAGTGTTCAGGTAGGTGGTTTGAAGTGTGTCTACTTCAATGCCAGGAGTATACGAAATAAGGTAGGGGAACTGGCAGCATGGGTTGGTACCTGGGACTTCGATGTTGTGGCCATTTCGGAGACATGGATAGAGCAGGGACAGGAATGGATGTTGCAGGTTCCGGGGTTTAGGTGCTTTAGTAAGCTCAGAGAAGGAGGCAAAAGAGGGGGAGGTGTGGCGTGCGAGTCAAAAACAGTATTACGGTGGCGGAGAGGATGCTAGATGGGGACTCTTCTTCCGAGGTAGTATGGGCTGCGGTTAGAAACAGGAAAGGAGAGGTCACCCTGTAGGGAGTTTTCTATAGGCCTCCAAATAGTTCTAGGGATGTAGAGGAAAGGATGGCGAAGATGATCCTGGATAAGAGCGAAAGTAACGGTAGTTATTATGGGAGACTTTGACTTTCCAAATATTGACTGGAAAATATATAGTTCGAGTACATTAGATGGGTCGTTTTTTGTACAATGTGTGCAGGAGGGTTTCCTGACACAATATGTTGACAGGCCAACAAGAGGAGAGGCCACATTGGATTTGGTTTTGGGTAATGAACCAGGCCAGGTGTTAGATTTGGAGGTAGGTGAGCTCTTTGGGGACAGTGACCACAATTCGGTGACGTTTACGTTAGTGATGGAAAGGGATAAGTATACCGCGCAGGGCAAGAGTTATAGCTGGGGGAAGCGGAATTATGATGCCATTAGACATGACTTGGGGGGGGAATAGGTTGGAGAAGTAGGCTGCAACTGTTGGGCACACTGGATATGTGGAGCTGGTTTAAGGAACAGCTACTGCGTGTTCTTGATAAGTACGTACCGGTCAGGCAGGGAGGAAGGCGTCGACCGAGGGAACCGTGGTTTACCAAAGAAGTGGAATCTCTTGTTAAGAGGAAGAAGGAGGCCTATGTGAAGATGAGGAGTGAAGTTTCAGTTGGGGCGCTTGATAGTTACAAGGTAGCGAGGAAGGATCGAAAGAGAGAGCTAAGACGAGCAAGGAGGGGACATGAGAAGTATTTGGCAGGTAGGATCAAGGAAAATCCAAAAGCTTTCTATAGGTATGTCAGGAATAAACGAATGACTAGGGTAAGAGTAGGGCCAGTCAAGGACAGGGATGGGAAGTTGTGTGTGGAGTCTGAAAAGATAGATGAGATACTAAACAAATATTTTTCGTCAGTATTCACTCAGGAAAAAGATAATGTTGTGGAGGAGAATGCTGAGACCCAGGCTATTAGAATAGATGGCATTGAGGTACGTAGGGAAGAGGTGTTGGCAATTCTGGGCAGGCTGAAGATATATAAGTCCCCGGGGCCTGATGGGATTTATCCTAGGATTCTCTGGGAAGCCAGGGAAGAGATTGCTGGGCCTTTGGCTTTGATTTTTATGTCATCATTGGCTACAAGAATAGTGCCAGAGGACTGGAGGATAGCAAATGTGGTCCCTTTGTTCAAGAAGCGGAGTAGAGACAACCCCGGCAACTGTAGACCGGTGAGCCTCACGTCTGTAGTGGGTAAAGTCTTGGAGGGGATTGTAAGTGACAAGATTTATAATCATCTAGATAGGAATATGATTAGGGATAGTCAGCATGGCTTTGTGAAGGGTAGGTCATGCCTCACAAACCTTATCGAGTTCTTTGAGAAGGTGACTGAACAGGTAGACGAGGGTAGAGCAGTTGATGTGGTGTATATGGATTTCAGCAAAGCGTTTGATAAGGTTCCCCACGGTAGGCTATTGCAGAAAATACGGAGGCTGGGGATTGAGGGTGATTTAGAGATGTGGATCAGAAATTGGATAGCTGAAAGAAGACAGAGGGTGGTGGTTGATGGGAAATGTTCAGAATGGAGTTCAGTTACAAGTGGCGTACCACAAGGATCTGTTCTGGGGCCGTTGCTGTTTGTCATTTTTATCAATGACCTAGAGGAGGGCGCAGAAGGGTGGATGAGTAAATTTGCAGACGACACTAAAGTTGGTGGTGTTGTCGACAGTGCGGAAGGATGTAGCAGGTTACAGAGGGACATAGATAAGCTGCAGAGCTGGGCTGAGAGGTGGCAAATGGAGTTTAATGTAGAGAAGTGTGAGGTGATTCACTTTGGAAGGAATAACAGGAATGCGGAATATTTGGCTAATGGTGAAGTTCTTGGAAGTGTGAATGAGCAGAGGGATCTAGGTGTCCATGTACATAGATCCCTGAAAGTTGCCACCCAGGTTGATAGGGTTGTGAAGAAGGCCTATGGAGTGTTGGCCTTTATTGGTAGAGGGATTGAGTTCCGGAGTCATGAGGTCATGTTGCAGCTGTACAAAACTCTAGTACGGCTGCATTTGGAGTATTGCGTACAGTTCTGGTCACCGCATTATAGGAAGGACGTGGAAGCTTTGGAGCGGGTGCAGAGGAGATTTACCAGGATGTTGCCTGGTATGGAGGGAAAATCTTATGAGGAAAGGCTGATGGACTTGAGGTTGTTTTCGTTAGAGAGAAGAAGGTTAAGAGGAGACTTAATAGAGGCATACAAAATGATCAGGGGGTTAGATAGGGTGGACAGTGATGGAAATGGCTAGCATGAGGGGACATAGCCTTAAACTGAGGGTAATAGATATAGGACAGAGGTCAGAGGTAGGTTCTTTACGCAAAGAGTGGTGAGGCCGTGGAATGCCCTACCTGCAACAGTAGTGAACTCGCCAACATTGAGGGCATTTAAAAGTTTATTGGATAAACATATCGATGATAATGTCATAGTGTAGGTTAGATGGCTTTTGTTTTTTGACTTCCCATGTCGGTGCAACATTGTGGGCCGAAGGGCCTGTACTGCGCTGTATCGTTCTATGTTCTATGTTCTAAATTCAGAACAGACAATTCTAGGTTTACTGGAATATTCTTTATCTCTCATTCCCCAAAAGCTCTGTCTCCCACACTCTCTCTCCATTCTCACTTATCTATACCTCCCAATTCTCCTCAATGTGCTAATTCATGTTGATCAATACACATCGCTTCCTGACCTCGACACAGAGACCATAACACAGAAAATAGGAGCAGCCCATTCGGCCCATCAAGCCTGCTCTTCCATTCAATAAGGTCATGGTTCATCTGATTGTTCCGTTAACTCCACTATCCTGCGTGTCACCCATAATCCTCAACTCCCTTTCCGATCAAAACTCTTAACTGAGCCTTTAATATATTTTGTGATGCAGCCTCCACTGCTCTCTGGGGAAGAGAATTGCAAAGACTAACCACCCTCTGAGGGAAGACATTTCTCATCATCAATGGGGGACCATTTAATCTGACAATCTGCCCACTCCCTCTTGAATCCCCCATGAGGGGAAACATCCTCTCTTCATCTGTCAATACCTCCGAATCTTATATTTTTAATAAGATCACCTCTCATTCTTCTAAACTCCAATGAATACAGGCCCAGCCATCCCTCTAACAGAACACCTTCATCACAGGAATCAGCCCGGTGACCCAGTATAATGTGAGATGTGAACTTCTCCACTGAGACAATAGGAATAGAAAAGCAGCTTATTATTTAAATTGAGAGAGATTGCAGCAATGTGAGGTACAGAAAGATCTGGGTATCCTGACACAAGAATCACAAAGTTACTTTGCAGATATAGGAAGTGATCAGGAAGGCAAATTGAATGTTTTTGTTGATTGCAATGTGGCGGCACAGTGGCTAGCACTGCTCCCTCATAGCGCCAGGAACCCGATTCGATTCCAGCCTGGGGTGACTGTCTGTGTGGAGTTTGCACTTTCTCACTGTGTCTGCATGGGTTTCCTCCAGGTGCTCGGGGTTTAATAATAAATTTTATAATAATAATGATCTTTATTAGTGTCACATGTAGGCTTATATTAACGCTGCAATGAAGTTACTGTGAAAAGCCCCTAGTCGCCACACTCCAGCACCTGTTCGGGTCACGGAGGGAGAATTCAGAGTGTCCAATTCACCGAAAAAGCACGTCTTTCGGGACTTGTGGGAGGAAACCAGAGCACCCGGAGCAAACCCACACCGACACGGGAAGAACGTGCAGACTCTCCACAGACAGTGACCCAAACCGGGAATCGAACACGGGTCCCTGGTGCTGTGAAGCAACAGTGCTAACCACTGTGTCACCGTGTCGCGCCACAGGTTTCCTCCCACAGTCCAAAGATGTGCAGGTTAGGTGGATTGGCCAAGCTAAATTGGCCCATAGCAGTTTAGGGGGAGGGGGCAGTGGGCATAGGTATGCTGCTGTTTCAGAGGATCGGTGCAGACTCGATGGGCCGAATGGCCTCCTTCTCCACTGCAGATATTCTATGACTTTGAAGGGAATTTAAAATTGGGCTGCTTCTTGCAACTGCTGATGAAACCAGATCTACTGTAATGTCTATAGATTTGGCCTCCAGATTGAAGAAAAGATAGAAATGCGTTAGAAAAGTGGGACAGGCTGGGCCTGAAGCCACCAGAGTTTGAAGTTCGAGAGGTGAACTGACAAAACATATCAGGTCCTGAGAGGACTTGACAGGGTGGATGTTGAAGGATGTTTCCCCTGAGGCAGTGACCAGAACTAAAGGACATGGTTTAAAAATAAGGGGCCTCCCATTTGGAATGAAGATGAGGAGAATGTTTTTGTCTCAGAAGGTCGTGGATTTCTGGAACTCTCTTCCCAGAGACAGTGATATTGAATATATTTAAGGCAGAGTCGGATAGATTCTTGATGAGCAAGGGGGTGAAATGTTATTGGGGTAGGTGGGAATGTGGTGTTGTGGTCATAATCCGATCAGCCATGGTCTTACTGAATGGTGCAGCAAGCTCGAGGGGCCGAATGGCGGATTCCTTTTCCCTGAACAAGCCCAACCCGCTCCCTCACCAAAATGGCCGCCCAACTGCCCCGCCCCCTGAACAGGCCCCGCCTTCCTTTTCCAGGATGGCGGCGCCTGGTTGCCTGGGTAACCAGGGCCTGTCACCGGGGAGGAAGCACCGCCACCCTGACTCCCACTCGCAAGATGGCGGCCAGTGAGCCCGCTCCCCCCAGGCCTGTCACTGCGGGCGGCCAGGCGGGGTAAACACGGGACCAGCGGCCTCTTCTTTGAGGCCTCAGCCCTGCTCCTAAGCGGTGGTTTCCATTCCTACCTCGTGCCCACAATCTCCTCCCACTTCCTGAACCGTCCAATCCTCTTCACTCTCACTATGACTGACACTGAGCATGCTCTGAGCACACCCACACTGCACCTGCGCACTGGCCTCCTACACTCATTGATATGGGACTTTCCGCGGCGCGGGAAGTCTGAACATAGAACAGAGTGCAGAAGGAGGCAATTCCGCCCATCCAGTTTGCACCGATCCACTTAAGCCCTCACTTCCACCCTACCTTGTGCTAAATTGCCCTTAGTGACCAGAAAAGGTTAGGTGGAATTACTGGGTTACGGGGATATGGAGGAGGTGTGGGCTTAAGTGGTTATATGATTCTATGTGAAGACAATATTTCCACTTGGGTAAAAATCAAAAATTAGGGCCATATATAAAATTAGCAAGTAATAAATCCAAGAGGGAAAGAAGGAAAAATGTCTTTACTCAAGAGCGGTTAGAATGTGCAATTCAATACCACAGGAAATGGTTTAGATGAAATAATTTAAATGTTTTCAAAAGGAAATTAGATGATTACATGAGAGATAAGAGAATAGAAAGGCAGGCTGATGGATTTGAAAGAATTTCAAGAACTATAAACACGTCCAGATTAGTGAAACCAAATGGTCCATTTCGCGACTCAATATTCTGTTTAGCTCAGTTCGCTGGATAGCTGGTTCATGATGCAGAGCAAGGCCAACAGCACAGTTCAATTCCTGTATTGGCTGAGGTTATTCATGAAGGCCTGCTCAACCTCCTGGAAAACATGGTTGTTAGGTGAATTGGACATTCTGAATTCTCCCTCTGTGTACCCAAACAGGCGCCAGAGCGTGGCAACTCGGGGATTTTCACAGTAACCTCATTACAGTGTTAATGTAAGCCTACTTGTGACAATAATAAAGATTATTATTACCTTGCTCCTTGCCTGAGGTGTGGTGATCCTCAGGTTAAATCTTCACCAGTCAGCTCTCCCCTCAAAGGGGAGCCATGATGTGGAGATGCTGGCGTTGGACTGGGGTGAGCTGAGTAAGAAGTCTGACAACACCAGGTTAAAGTCCAACAGGTTTGTTTCGAAGCACTAGCTTTCAGAGCACTGCTCCTTCCGAAAGCTGGTGATCCGAAACAAACCTGTTGGACTTTAACCTGGTGTTGTAAGACTTCTTACTGAGCTCAAAGGGGAGAGCAGCCCATGGTCATGTGGGGCAATGACAATTTTCCTTTTTACTTAATTCAATGCAATCTCCTCCCAGCTCCCGATCAGCATGTTCCACATCCACTACTTGTACTGAACATGCTCAAGAGTACAACCTGGTGCTAAGGAATCGCACTGGGCTCCTGTGGTCATTGATGGGGCACATTCTGTCCACGTGGAAAATTATGGATTGTAACATTGTCATTGAAAGCTTGATTAGTGAACAGGAATTTTGTCAACACACTGAGATTGGATTGAATGTTTCTGTGATCTAATCCTAATCTCAGGATACTAGTATGCAGGTACCACAGGTAATCAGGAAGGCAAATGGACTACATATAGCTAAAGGTTTAGAGTATAAAAGTAGGAAGTGTTGCTGCAACTCTACAAGGCATTGGTGAGACCACACTTGGGGTACTGTGTGCAGTTTTGGTCCCCTTATCTGAGGAGGGATGTAGTTGCATTAGAGGAAATTCAGAGGAGGTTCACTAGATTCCTGAGATGAGGAGTTTGTCTTATGAACAGAGATTGAGCAGTTTAGGCCTATACTCTGTCCAGTTTAGAAGAATGAGAGGAGATCTAATTGAGATATATAAGATGATAAAAGATATTGACAAAGTAGACTCTTGTGGGGCAATCTAGAACTAGAGGTCATAGTTTGAGGGTAAGGGGTAGCAGATTAAAAACAGAGATGAGGAGATATTATTTCTCTCAAAGGGCCGTGAATCTGTGGAATTCACCACCCAGGAGAGCAGTGGATCCGGGACTTTGAGTAAATTTAATGAGGAGATGGACAGATTTTTTAAATTTGTAATGGGTCGAAGGGTGTGGAGAATGGGCAGGAGAGTGGAGTTGAGTCCGAGAGGAGATCAGCCATGATCATATTGAATGGCGTAGTCGGCTCGAGGGGCTGAATTGCCTACTCCTGCTCTTAGTTCTTATGTGGTGATGCAAGATGGATTAATTCTGTGTTCTGTACAGGATGTTGCCTAGTATTAGCTGTGAGGAGAGATTTAATAAACTGGGATTGTTCTCCTTCGAGAGACGGAGGCTGAGGGGCGACCTGATAGAAGTTTATAAAATTACTAGGAGTATAGATAGGTTGAACAGTTGGAGGCTTTTTCCCAGGGTGGAAATGACAATTACAAGGGGGCACAAGTTCAAGGTGAGGGGGGAAAGGTTCAGTGGAGATGTGTGGGGTAAGTCATTTTAAACAGAGGGTGGTGGTTGTCATAATATACACCAGTATATCAAGGTGCAGACACACACTGATGGACACACAGTGGGACCAATCAGCACACACAACACTGCAGCCAATCACCAGTGAGAGCACACGCACTATAAAGACAGGGGGCATCAGAGTTCCCGCTCATTCGAGTAGCAGCTAGCTAGGAGGACAGAGCTCACAGCCTGCAACACAGACATTCACCATGTGCTGAGTGCATCGACTGGTTAGGACAAGGCAAAGGTCTTTAGTTAAAGCTAGTATCGTATTAACCCACAATCTGAGTATGTTTAAACAGTTAATGATTCAATAAAATAGTGTTGCACTATTTCAAGTGTCGGTGACCTGTATGTGATCCAGAACACCCAACACATCAGTGGTGGCCTGGAATGCTCTGCCAAGTGAGGTGGTTGAGGCAGATACGTTAGCGACCTTTCAGACTTATCTGGATAGGTACATGAACAGACGGGATACAGAAGGATACAGGCGGTTGGTCTAGATAGGACACGTGATTGTCGCAGGATTGGAGGGCCGAAGGGCCTGTTCCTGTGCTGTATTGTTCTTTGTAACAAAACTATTGTATTAAATAAAAGCAAAATACTGCGGATGCTGGAAATCAGAAATAAAAACAGAAAATGCTGGAGAGAGAAAAGATTGACGTTTCAAGTCTGTATGGACCTGGTAAGGATGACAGACTTAGAATCATAGAATCCCTACAGTGCAGGAAGCCATTCAGCCCATCGAGTCTGCAAGGACCCTCTGAAAGAGCAAACTACTGAGGTCCACTCACCCACCCTATCCCCGCAACTCCACGTGCCGATCGTGGCCAATCCACCTAACCAGCACATGGTTTGATTGTTGGAGGGAACCAGTGCACCAGGAGGAAACCCACGCAGACAAGAGGAGAACGTGCAAACTACGCACAGACATTTATCCAAGACCGGAATTGAACCAGGTCCTGGCGCTATGAGGCAGCAGTGCTAACCACTGTGCCACCGTGCACCTCCCTCAAAGTCATCAGTGAACCAAAGACCCAAGTTATGGGCTGTTATTGAGATTAGGGAGGGGGATCAGAGTGCAGGTGTAAAGATTATGGGTGGAGATTTGGAGAATGTGAGTAGCTTCAAGTATCTGGAGTCAGTGATGGCAGAAGATGGAAGTTTGGAAATGAAGAATCAGATGAGTTCTGGTTGGAAGAAGTGCGATGGAATGTTATGTGATAGAAAATGATAATTGAAACTGAAAAGGGAGAATCAAAAAGACAACTGTGAGACTGGCCTTCTTATATAGTGCAGGAACTTGGACAATATCAACAAGAGAGGAACAACAACTGGATAAGAATGAGATTCAGATGCTGAGATGGATGTGTAACTGGACAAGAAAGCACAAGGTCAGGAACCAGTAAATCGGCGGCGGGGGGGGGGGGGGGGGGGGGGGGGGGGGTAGATTGTGGAAACATTGAAGACTGTAGCCGAGAAGGGATTGAAATGGTCTGGATATCTACTGTGGAGAGAGAGGGAGGAAATGTTGTGAGGCAAATGATGGACATGGGGCTGTCAGGAGGAAAAAGAGAAATGTCGAAGATCAGATGGAAAGATACGGTGTACTCAGACAGAAATACAGGGTGATTAGGAGAGGAATGTGTGACTGACATGAGGGGTGAAGAGAGGAAGAAGAACAAAAACAGATCCCAGTGAATATGGTTCAGTCCTGGATCTGGTGAACAGCAAAATCAAATCACGGTAGTTACTTGTGAACCCGCTGGTGTCTCAGCAGATTGGATAACTCAATGAATCCTTTCCCACAGTCAGAGCAGATGAATGGCCTCTCTCCAGTGTGAATCCGCTGGTGCCTCAGCAGGTTGGCTGACTGAGTGAATCCCTTCCCACACTCAGGGCAGGTGAACGGCCTCTCTTCAGTGTGCAAGCGCTTGTGTTTTAGAAGGGTGGATAAATCAGTGAATCCCTTCCCACACACGGAGCAGGTGAACGGTCTCTCTCCAGTGTGAACTCGTTGATGTACAGTCAGGTTTGTTGTTCGTCTGAACCCAGTCCCGCATTGAGAGCACCTGAACGGTCTCTCATCAGTGTGAACACGTTGATGGGAGATCAATTGTCCAGAACTTTTATAGCACTTCCTGCAGTCTGCGCATTTAAAAGGGCTCTCGTCAGTGTGCACTCGCTGGTGTATTCGCAAGTCGGATGATCGAATGAATCCCTTCCCACACTCTGAACAGGTGAAAGGTCTCTCCCCAGTGTGAGTGAGTCTGTGTAAATGCAGGCTGCCGGACTGAGTGAATCCCTTCCCGCACTCGGAGCAGGTGAACGGTCTCTCTCCACTGTGAACCTGCCGGTGAGCCAAGAGGTTGGATAATTGAATGAATCCCTTCCCACACTCTGAACAGGTGAATGGTCTCTCTCCAGTGTGAACCCGCCAGTGTGTCAGCAAGTGGGATGACCGAGAGAATCCCTTCCCACATTCAGAGCAGATGAATGGCTTTTCCCCAGTGTGAACTCGCTGGTGTGTCAGCAGGTGGGATGACTGAGTGAATCCCTTCCCACACTCGGAGCAGGCGAACAACCTCTCCCCAGTGTGAACTCGCCGATGATTCAGCAAGGTGGCTGACCGAGTGAATCCCTTCCCACACTCGGAGCAGGTGAACGGTCTTTCCCCTGTGTGAACCCGCTGGTGATTCTGTAGCGCGGATGAATGAGTGAATCCTTTCCCACAGTCCCCACATTTCCACAACTTCTCCCTGTTGTGACTGCGTTTGTGTCTTGAGAGGCTTGATGACTGGTTGAAGCCCCGCCCACACACAGAACACGTGTACGGTTTCTCTTCACTGTGAACGGTGCTTTTTTCTTCCATGTTTAAAATCTGATCATATTCAGGTTATGATAAAATAGGCGACTTCGTCTGATCCTGATATGATGTTTGGTTTCCGTTTTCTGACTGCAAACTCTCCCCTTGTAACAGCCTGTGAAATTGATTTAAAACATAAAAAAGCGAGTGAGTGAGGACCCACAAGAACACAAAGGCAGGTTGTGAAACTGAGCTGAATGAATCTGGTCATTTGTGGGGCCGGCACTGGGAAAAGGTGACCATGAAAACTGCTGGACTGTCATAAAAACCCAACTGGTTCAGTAATGTCCTTCAGAGAAGGGAACCGGCCACCCGGTCAGGGACTGTACAAGAGTTTATACACTAGGGGTGAAGAGAGATAGAGAGTGACATATAGATAGAGATTCATACATGAAGATACACATAATAGAGAGTGATCCTGATACCAATTCCACTCTCTAAACCACGGACTCCATCCCTCTCTCCAGTAACTATCTGAAGCTGAACCAACTTCACAACATGGTTGCCACCTTTGAGCCCAAACTGAGCTTCCGGCCATGTATCTCTGGGCTTGACCATCCTGCTCTCTGAAATCTCCTCCAGTCACACAACTCTGCGAGAAATCTGTGCTCATCTCATTGCAGCACCATGAGCGTTCCACATTTCAATCACACTAGCACTGCTGGCTGTTGTTTCAGTTCCCTCGGCTTCAGGAATTTCCTCCTTAAATCTCTCCATTTCGTAACCTCATTGAAAATCATGAAAATCTTCTTTGACCAAGCTTTCGGTCACCTGCTCTAATATCCCGTCATGTGGCTCAGTGTCAAATGATGCTTTCTGCCATTTCTGTGAAATGTCTTTGAAAATGTTAAACGTATATAAATACAAATCATTGACACTGAATTGGGCATTTTTGGCATTGCTGCATCATGGCTGGGTGTAAATCCTGTAACTCCTTATCTGACAACATTGTTCGAGTCCTTTCACAACACGGACTGCAGTGGTTGAAGAAAGCAAAACATCATTGAATTTCGGCGGGAGCGGTGCGCAGGGGCCTTCTGGGAGGTGAGTAGTTACTTTAAAAACCCTTACCTTTGCAGGAGCAGCCCTTTGAATTTCGGCGGCAGCGGTGCGCAGGGGCCTTCTGGGAGGTGAGTAGTTACTTTAAAAACCCTTACCTTTGCAGGAGCAACCCTTTGGATTTCGGCGGGAGCGGTGCGCAGGGGCCTTCTGGGAGGTGAGTAGTTACTTTAAAAACCCTTACCTCTGCAGGAGCAACCCTTTGAATTTCGGCGGGAGCGGTGCGCAGGGGCCTTCTGGGAGGTGAGTAGTTACTTTAAAAACCCTTACCTGGTCCGTGTCTGTTCTTCTTCTCTGTTTTTTTTTTTTTATATCAGGCGGAAACCGGAAGTTCGACCCGCGGACTTCTGGGAAGGCCCCCCCCCCCAACCAATAAATTCTGGTGGAGAGGAAACCCGAGACACTACACGTGTAGTGTCTCCCACCCGCCCTCCTCCTCTAACCTAATAATAAAACCCATTGGTGTGAGGTAAGTACCATATTTTATTATTAACACTAAGAAGGTAAGTAAGTGATTTTTACTCATTTTTACTTTTATACCTTTTTCAATTGTGTGTGTCGGGGGGAAACTGAAGTGACATCACAGGAAAGCTGTGGCCTGAGTGGCTGATTGGGATTCTACACGAAATTAAAAAAAATTGAGCATTGGTAACTAATTAAACATAATTACTTAATTATAATTTAGAGGGATATCTAAGCCAGAGATCGGAGAGTACTATATTTAGCTTTCGCATTTCTAGTAGAAATCTAGTGCTAGGAAACAGATAGTTAATAGTAACTTTGAAATTAAAAAAAATATATTTTAAAATTTTTCTTTTAATTTTAATTAATTGACGCAATGTCAGTTAGATGTGGCAGGTCCGGGACGCTTCCAGCGTCCCGGATGGCTTCATCTGCAGAAAGTGCACCCAACTGGAGCTCCTCACAGACCGCATGGTTCGGTTGGAGCAGCAATTGGATGCACTTAGGAGCATGCAGGTGGCGGAAAGCGTCATAGATCGCAGTTATATAAATGTGGTCACACCCAAGGTGCAGGCAGAGAAATGGGTGACCACCAGAAAGGGCAGGCAGTCAGTGCAGGAATCCCCTGTGGTTGTCCCCCTCTCGAACAGGTATACCCCTTTGGATACTGTCGGGGGGGATAGCCTATCAGGGGAAAACAGCAGCAGCCAGAGCAGTGGCACCACGGCTGGCTCTGATGTTCAGAAGGGAGGGTCAAAGCGCAGAAGAGTAATAGTAATAGGGGACTCTATAGTCAGGGGCACAGATAGGCGCTTCTGTGGACGTGAAAGAGACTCCAGGATGGTATGTTGCCTCCCTGGTGCCAGGGTCCAGGATGTGTCCGAACGGGTAAGAGGGCATCCTGAAGGGGGAGGGCAAACAGGCAGAGGTCGTTGTACATATTTGTACTAACGACATAGGCAGGAAGGGGCATGAGGTCCTGCAGCAGGAGTTCAGGGAGCTAGGCAGAAAGTTAAAAGACAGGGCCTCGAGGGTTGTAATCTCGGGATTACTCCCTGTGCCACGTGCCAGTGAGGCTAGAAATAGTAAGATAGAGCAGCTAAACACGTGGCTAAACAGCTGATGTAGGAGGGAGGGTTTCCATTATCTGGACCACTGGGAGCTCTTCCGGGGCAGGTGTGACCTGTATAAGAAGGACAGGTTGCATCTAAACCGGAGAGGCATAAATATCCTGGCCGCGAGGTTTGCTAGCGTCACACGGGAGGGTTTAAACTAGTATGGCAGGGGGGTGGGCACGGGAGCAATAGGTCAGAAGGTGAGAGCATTGAGGGAGAACTAGGGAATAGGGACAGTGTGGCTCTGAGGCAGAGCAGACAGGGAGAAGTTGCTGAACACAGCGGGTCTGGTGGCCTGAAGTGCATATGTTTTAATGCAAGGAGCATTACGGGTAAGGCAGATGAACTTAGAGCTTGGATTAGTACTTGGAACTATGATGTTGTTGCCATTACAGAGACCTGGTTGAGGGAAGGGCAGGATTGGCAGCTAAACGTTCCAGGATTTAGATGTTTCAGGCAGGATAGAGGGGGATGTAAAAGGGGAGGCGGAGTTGCGCTACTTGTTCGGGAGAATATCACAGCTGTACTGCGAGAGGACACCTCAGTGGGCAGTGAGGCTATATGGGTAGAGATCAGGAATAAGAAGGGTGCAGTCACAATGTTGGGGGTATACTACAGGCCTCCCAACAGCCAGCGGGAGATAGAGGAGCAGATAGGTAGACAGATTTTGGAAAAGAGTAAAAACAACAGGGTTGTGGTGATGGGAGACTTCAACTTCCCCAATATTGACTGGGACTCACTTAGTGCCAGGGGCTTAGACGGGGCGGAGTTGTAAGGAGCATCCAGGAGGGCTTCTTAAAACAATATGTAGACAGTCCAACTAGGGAAGGGGCGGTACTGGACCTGGTATTGGGGAATGAGCCCGGCCAGGTGGTAGATGTTTCAGTAGGGGAGCATTTCGGTAACAGTGACCACAATTCAGTAAGTTTTAAAGTACTGGTGGACAAGGATAAGAGTGGTCCTAGGATGAATGTGCTAAATTGGGGGAAGGCTAATTATAACAATATTAGGCGGGAACTGAAGAACATAGATTGGGGGCGGATGTTTGAGGGCAAATCAACATCTGACATGTGGGAGGCTTTCAAGTGGCAGTTGAAAGGAATACAGGACCGGCATGTTCCTGTGAGGAAGAAGGATAAATACGGCAATTTCCGGGGACCTTGGATGACGAGTGATATTGTAGGCCTCGTCAAAAAGAAAAAGGAGGCATTTGTCAGGGCTAAAAGGCTGGGAACAGACGAAGCCTGCATGGAATATAAGGAAAGTAGGAAGGAACTTAAGCAAGGAGTCAGGAGGGCTAGAAGGGGTCACAAAACGTCATTGGCAAATAGGGTTAAGGAAAATCCCAAGGCTTTTTACATGTACATAAAAAGCAAGAGGGTAGCCAGGGAAAGGGTTGGCCCACTGAAGGATAGGCAAGGGAATCTATGTGTGGAGCCAGAGGAAATGGGCGAGGTACTAAATGAATACTTTGCATCAGTATTCACCAAAGAGAAGGAATTGGTAGATGTTGAGTCTGGAGAAGGGGGTGTAGATAGCCTGGGTCACATTGTGATCCAAAAAGACGAGGTGCTGGGTGTCTTAAAAAATATTAAGGTAGATAAGTCCCCAGGGCCTGATGGGATCTACCCCAGAATACTGAAGGAGGCTGGAGAGGAAATTGCTGAGGCCTTGACAGAAATCTTTGGATCCTCGCTGTCTTCAGGGGATGTCCCGGAGGACTGGAGAATAGCCAATGTTGTTCCTCTGTTTAAGAAGGGGAGCAAGGATAATCCCGGGAACTACAGGCCGGTGAGCCTTACTTCAGTGGTAGGGAAATTACTGGAGAGAATTCTTCGAGACAGGATCTACTCCCATTCTGAAGCAAATGGATGTATTAGTGAGAGGCAGCACGGTTTTGTGAAGGGGAGGTCGTGTCTCACTAACTTGATAGAGTTTTCGAGGAGGTCACTAAGATGATTGATGCAGGTAGGGCAGTGGATGTTGTCTATATGGACTTCAGTAAGGCCTTTGACAAGGTCCCTCATGGTAGACTAGTACAAAAGGTGAAGTCACACGGGATCAGGGGTGAGCTGGCAAGGTGGATACAGAACTGGCTAGGCCATCGAAGGCAGGGAGTAGCAATGGAAGGATGCTTTTCTCATTGGAGGGCTGTGACCAGTGGTGTTCCGCAGGGATCAGTGCTGGGACCTTTGCTCTTTGTAGTATATATAAATGATTTGGAGGAAAATGTAACTGGTCTGATTAGTAAGTTTGCAGACGACACAAAGGTTGGTGGAATTGCGGATAGCGATGAGGACTGTCGGAGGATACAGCAGGATTTAGATTGTTTGGAGACTTGGGCAGAGAGATGGCAGATGGAGTTTAATCCGGACAAATGTGAGGTAATGCATTTTGGAAGGTCTAATGCAGGTAGGGAATATACAGTGAATGGTAGAAAACTCAAGAGTATTGAAAGTCAAAGAGATCTAGGAGTACAGGTCCACAGGTCATTGAAAGGGGCAACACAGGTGGAGAAGGTAGTCAAGAAGGCATACGGAATGCTTGCCTTCATTGGCCGGGGCATTGAGTATAAGAATTGGCAAGTCATGTTGCAGCTGTATAGAACCTTAGTTAGGCCACACTTGGAGTATATTGTTCAATTCTGGTCGCCACACTACCAGAAGGATGTGGAGGCTTTAGAGAGGGTGCAGAAGAGATTTACCAGAATGTTGCCTGGTATGGAGGGCATTAGCTATGAGGAGCGGTTGAATAAACTCGATTTGTTCTCAATGGAACGAAGGAGGTTGAGGGGAGACCTGATAGAGGTATACAAAATTATGAGGGGCATAGACAGAGTGGATAGTCAGAGGCTTTTCCCCAGGGTAGAGGGGTCAATTACTCGGGGGCATAGGTTTAAGGTAAGAGGGGCAAGGTTCAGAGTAGATGTCCGAGGCAAGTTTTTTACGCAGAGGGTAGTGGGTGCCTGGAACTCGCTACCGGAGGAGGTGGTGGAAGCAGGGACGATAGTGACATTTAAGGGGCATCTTGACAAATACATGAATAGGATGGGAATAGAAGGATACGGACCCAGGAAGTGTAGAAGATTGTAGTTTAGTCGGGCAGCATGGTCGGCATGGGCTTGGAGGGCCGAAGGGCCTGTTCCTGTGCTGTACATTTCTTTGTTCTTTGTTCATCTTCTCCACAGATAACTGGGGATTGGCCTAAATGTCAGTTTAGCAACCCAATCTCCCTTGGAACCTACCTCCCTTGACAATTTCAAATCTGAAATCATTGCTCCAAACTGGGGTATTAAGTCCTCAGGGTTAAACCCAGAAGCTTCTCCTCCATCTCCACTCCAGCCAAACTGAAACAGCAAAACAAAGGGAATTGGACAATACCCTGGAAAGCAAACACGCTGCAGGGATATGAAGAAAGAACAGGGGAGTGGGAGGGGCTGATTAGTTCTTGCAAAGAGCATGGGCATGATGGGCTGAATGGCCTTCACCTGTACCGTAATAATTCAATGACTCTGTGGGAAAAGGAGCTCTGCTGGAGGCCAGAGACCAACATTAACAAGCAATATCCACCCACACTGCAGTAAAATACCAAACATGGTTAAAGCAAACCCACTGTTAGAGACAGAAGAAGTTAAACAATGGCAGACTGGTGTTCAGGGAGGGAAGATGTGAAACATCAGCGGGCGAACATGGATTCAGATCCACAATTAAGGAGCCAAACCTTCCGTAGAGCCCTGGAACCAGAGCACAGACAACTAAGCACAACATTGAAAACTCTAAATTATAAATAATAATATAATAATTTTAATATAATAATCGCTTATTGTCACAAGTAGGCTTCAATGAAGTTACTGTGAAAAGCCCCGAGTCGCCACATTCCGGCGCCTGTTCGGGGAGGCTGGTACGGGAATTGAACCCGCGCTGCTGGCATTGTTCTGCATTGTAAGCCAGCTATTTCGCCCACTGTGCTAAACTAGATGAATGCGCAATAATACTCACCTCTGGAACAATTCACTGTTTTCAAATTTAAAACCTCCTGCTGGACCCTGCAGCTGGAAAGATATCAGAAGCACTGGAATCAGAGAAAATCGCAGTCTTCAAAGCTCCTAACTGTAAAAACAGATTACAAGATTCATGTGTCATTTGTGGTTAGAAATTAAGAGATAAACATTTTTTCTTGACTTCAGATTGTGTGTAAATCCTCACCTTCTAACTCCCTGCAAAATAATTTCCCAAAATCCATCAGTCAATCCAGTATATAAATTCATAACATTCCCTTCTCCTGTTCCTGGCATTGGATTATGTAAAATGCGACCTGCTTAGGAAGCAGGTCGGGCAAGATTTGAATCCTCGCATGAAGGGATTTGTTTTAGAATAATAAATCTTTATTGTCACAAGTAGGCTTACATTAACACTGCAATGAAGCCCCCAGTCAAAGAACAAAGAAAAGTACAGCACAGGAACAGGCCCTTCGGCCCTTCAAGCCTGTGCCGACAATGCTGCCCGTCTAAACTAAAATCTTGTACACTTCCGGGGTCCATATTCCTCTATTCCCATCATATTCATGTATTTGTCAAGATGCCCCTTAAACGCCACTATTGTCCCAGCTTCCACCACCTCCTCCGGCAGCCAGTTCTAGGCACCAACTACCCTCTGTGTAAAAAAATTTACCTCGTACCTCTCCTCTAAACCTTGCCCCTCGCACCTTAAACCTATGCCCTCTAGTAATTAACCCCTCTACCCTGGGGAAAAAGTCTCTGACTATCCACTCTGTCTATGCCCCACATAATTTTGTAGACCTCAATCAGATCGCCACACTCCGGTGCCTGTTCGGGTACACGGAGGGAGAATTCAGAATGTCCAATTCACCTAACAAGCAGGTCTTTCAGGACTTGTGGGAGGAAACTGAAGCACCCGGAGGAAACCCACACAGACACGGTGAGAACGTGCAGACTCCACACAGACTTTGACCCAAGCCGGGAATCGAACCTGGGACCCTGGCGCTGTGAAGCCACAGTGATAACCATTGTGCTACCATGCTGCCTACAGTGAGGAAAAGTTTGGCAGGTTACACAAATACTCACTGCCATTTAGATAAATGAGACGTTATCTTACTGAAGTATATATAAGATTCTGAGGGAGGTTGACAGGGTAAGTCCTGAAAGGATGTTTCCTCTCGATAGGGAATCTAGAACTGCAGGTACAGTTTAGACATCAAAGTCTAAGATAGAGATGAGGAGAAATTGCTTCTTTCAGAGGACCAGTAGCCGGTGGTATTCTCTCCCCCAGTGAGCAGAGTATATTCAATGTTGTGTCATACACCATTTACCCACAAGGGAGTCAAGGGTTAGGAAGGATGGGTGCCAGGGGAAAATGGAGCTAAGACAATGATCTGGTGAACCATGAGTTTACTGAATGGCAGAGCAGCCTTGATTGTCCGAATGGCCTCTTTCTGCTCCTAATTCTTACGTTCTAATTCTTGTTATTCGGATTGCCACACACACGCCTTCCAGAACCTCCCTCCTCCAAAGATGGCGCCCTTTAACCTGTACCTTTCCCAAATGAGACAAACATTTTCTCTCCTGGTCACTGGAACCCTGAAGCTCTGCCAGTCCAAAGATGTGCAGTTTAAGTGGATTGGAAAACGCTAAATGTCCCCTTAGCGTCCAAATGATTAAGTGGGGTTATGGGTATAGGGTGGGGCGTGGGCAAGTTGTTCTTTCCACGGGTGGGTGCAGACTCGATGGGCCGAATGGCTCCTTCTGCACTGTCGGGATTCTGATTCCATTGTTAGCAAGATGGCCGCGCATGCGCTCTGCTCCCCGCTAAACCAAGATGGCGGCCCCGGAACTGGGCCTGATCCAGGATAAAAGCCCCACAGATGCAAGCGCGCGACCTGCAGAATCTTATTCCGGCCCTGGGACCTGCACCCGGTATTTATGAAACCTCCGCTCCCTCCCCAGCCCCGCAGCCCGGCTCCATTCCTCCCTCTGCCCCACCTACTCACACAGTCAAAATAAACCCTCCCGCATTCGCACGGCTCGCAGAAAAGTGACGCTGCGCATGTCCCACGTACAGCAGTGCGCCTGCGCACTGGCTCCTGTTGAGTGACTGGGGCACATTCAGAGCCGCGAGGAATGTTGGGTAATAGCCGCACCATTGATAGCTCAAACATTTAATACAAATAACTTTGTTACCAATTGAAAGAAATTAATTTAAAAATCTCACAAATTGTGAATTGGTGATCTGCTATGTTCCATATGGTGTTAAGTTTCCCTTTAGTGTCGAAAAGGTTACGTGGTATTACGGGGATAGGATGGAGGTGTGAGCTTTAGTCGGGTGATCTTTCCAGCGGCCGGTGCAGACTCCCTAGGGATGAATGGTCTCCATCTGAACTGTAAATTCTACGATTTAAATTGTATGATTTCTGAAAGTTCTCCTCTGGGTCCAAGCAGAGGTTTTAAGACTTCTTTGCGTTTCCCTCTCTCTCTCCTCCACTGATGGTGCTGACTCTGGCTGGGTTCAATCGCAGTCATTGATTCCTCTCTCTATGATACTGAATATTCATTGTGTTGTGGAATGATACAGTACAGATGGAAACTATTTGGCCGATCATGTCTGTTCTCAATCTTTGAAAGGTCATCAGAACAGGAGTAGGCCATTCAGCCCCTCAAGCCTGTCCCACCATTTAATGAGATCGTGGTTGATCTGTGGCCTAATTCTATATGTCTTTTGTCCATACCCCTGAATACCTTTGCTTAACAAAAATCCATCTATCTCAGATTTAAAATTAACAACTGTTCTGGCTTCAACTGCTGTTTGTGGGAGAGAGTTCCACACAGACAGTGACCCAAGCCCGGGAAATGAACCGGGGACCCTGGAGCTGTGAAGCAACAGTACTACCCACTGTGCTACCATGAACCTTTCAGTGAAGAGATGTTTGCAAACACCGCTCCTGAACTGTCTAGCCCGAATTTCTAGACTATGCCCCCTAGTTTACGAATTGCCGAGCAGTAAAGTTAGTTTATTTTTATCTACTGTCTTTCCATGTTAATATCTTAAATACTTTGCATCAGTATTCACCAAAGAGAAGTAATTGGTGGATGTTGAGTCTGGAGAAGGGTGTGTAGATAGCATGGGTCACATTGAGATCCAAAAAGACGAGGTGTTGGGCGTCTTGAAAAATATTAAGGTAGATAAGTCCCCAGGGCCTGATGGGATCTACCCCAGAAATTTGAAGGAGCCTGGAGAGGAAATTACTGAGGCCTTGACAAAAATCTTTGGATCATCACTGTCTTCAGGTGATGATCCGGAGGACTGGAGAATAGCCAATGTTGTTCCTCTGTTTAAGAAGGGTAGCAAGGATAATCCAGGGAACTACAGGCCGTGAGCCTTACGTCAGTGGTAGGGAAATTACCGGAGAGAATTCGTCGTGACAGGATCTACTCCCATTTGGAAGCAAATGGATTTATTAGTGAGAGGCAGCATGGTTTTGTGAAGGGGAAGTCGTGTCTCACTAACGTGATAGAGTTTTTTGAAGAGGTCACAAAGATGATTGATGCAGGTAGGGTAGTGGATGTTGTCTATATGGACTTCAGTAAGGCCTTTGACAAGGTTCCTCATGATAGACTGGTAGTAAAGGTGAAGTCACACGGGACCAGGGGTGAGCTGGCAAGGTGGATACAGAACTGGCTAGGCCATAGAAGGCAGAGAGTAACAATGGAAGGGTGCTTTTCTAATTGGAGGGCTGTGACTAGTGGTGTTCTTCAGGGATCAGTGCTGGGACCTTTGCTGTTCGTGGTATATATAAATGATTTGGAGGAAAATGTAACTGGTCTGATTTGTAAGTTTGCAGATGACACAAAGGTTGGTGGAATTGCCGATAGCGATGAGGACTGTCAGAGAATACAGCAGGATTTAGATTGTTTGGAGACTTGGGCGGAGAGATGGTAGATGGAGTTTAATCCAGACAAATGTGAGGTAATGCAATTGGAAGGTCTAATGAAGGTAAGGAATATACAGTGAATGGTAGAACCCTGAAGAGTATTGAAAGTCAGAGAGATATAGGTGTACAGGTCCACAGGTCACTGAAAGGGGCAACACAGGAGGAGAAGGTAGTCAAGAAGGCATACGGCATGCTTGCCTTCATTGGCTGGGGCATTGAGTATAAAAGTTGGCAAATCATGTTGCAGCTGTATAGAACCTTAGTTAGGCCACACTTGGAGCATAATGTTCAATTCTGGTCGCCGCACTACCAGAAGGATGTGGAGGCTTTAAGTGGGTGCAGAAGAGATTTACCAGGATGTTGCCTGGTATGGAGGGCATCGGCTATGAGGAGCGGTTGAATAAACTCGGTTTGTTCTTACTGGAACGATGGAGGTTGAGGGGCGACCTGATCGAGGTCTACAAAATTATGAGGGGCATAGACAGAGTGGATAGTCAGAGGTTTTTCCCCCAGAGTAGAGGGGTCAATTACTAGGGGGCAGAGGTTTAAAGTGCAAGGGGCAAGGTTTAGAGGAGAGGTACGAGGCAAATTCTTTGCACAGAGGGTAGGGGGTGCCTGGAACTCACTGCCGGAGGAGGTGGTGGAAGCAGGGATGACAGTAACATTCAAGGGGCATTTTGACAAATACATGAATAGGATGGGAATAGAGGGATATGGATCCAGGAAGTGTAGAAGATTTTAGCTTAGCCAGGCATCATAGTCGGCATGGGCTTGGAGGGCCGAAGGGCCTGTTCCTGTGCTGTACTTTTCTTTGTTCTTTAATACTTCGATTAGATCACCCCTTAACTTTCTCAATTCATGAAAAATATGCCTAATTTGTGTAATATCTCCTGTAGCTTAAACCCTGTAGTCCAGGTATCATTATTGTAAACCTATGTTGCACTACCTTCAACGCTAATATATCCTTCCTAAGGTGTGGTGCCCAAAAATGCTCACAGTATTCCAAGTGGGGTCTAAACAGGGTTTTGTATAGTTGCATCATAAGTTCAGTGTCTTTGTACTCCAATCCTCTCGATATAAAGGCTGGCATTCCATTAGCCTTTTTGATCATTTTCTACACTTGTTCCTGGCATTTTAAGGATCTGTGCTCCTTAACCCCAAGTCGATTTGAATATCCGCTGTATGTAACCTCTTTCCATTTAGAAAGTACTCTGCTCTATCCTTTTTTCGTCCAAAATGGATAACCTGAAACTTGTTTACAATAAATTCAATCTGCCACACTTTTGGACATTCACCAAGTCTGTCAATATCTTCTTGCAATTTTATGCATTCATCTGGACTGTCTACAATGTCACCTAACTTTGTATCATCAGCAAATTTGGATATATGTCTTTCTATGCCATCATTGAAGTCATTAATGAATAGTGTGAATAATTGTGGCCCCAACACAGATCCCTGTGGTACACCACTAGTCACATCCTACCAATTAGAATACTTACCAATGATCCCCACTCTCATTTGCCTGCCAGTCAAACAATTTCCTAACCATGTCAATAATTTGCCCTCAACCTCATGGGCTTCCACTTTAGTTGACTAGTCCCTTATCTGAGACTTTGTCAAATGTGTTCTGGAAGTTCATATAACTAACACCTATAGACATCCTACTGTCCAATACCTTTGTCACACCTTCAAACAATTCAATAAGATTTTTCAAAATTAATTTACGGGATGTGGCTGGCGCTGGTTAGGCCAGCATTTATTGCCCATCCCTCATTGCCTTTCAGAAGGTGGTGGTTAGCTGCCTTCTTGAGCTGCTGCAGTACCTGAGGTGTAGGTACACCCACAGTGCTGTTAGAGAGGAGTTCCAGGATTTCAGCCCAGCGACTGTGAAGGAACGGCTTTATATTTCCATGTCGGGGTGGCAAGTGACTTGGAGGGGAACCTCCAGGTGGTGGGATTCCCAGGTATCTGCTGCTCTTGTCCTTCTGGATGGTAGTGGTTGTGGGTTTTTAAGGATCGGTGCTCCTTAACCCCAAGTCGATTTGAATATCCGCTGTATGTAACCTCTTTCCATTTAGAAAGTACTCTGCTCTATCCTTTTTTCGTCCAAAATGGATAACCTGAAACTTGTTTACAATAAGTTCAATCTGCCACACTTTTGTACATTCACCAAGTCTGTCAATATCTTCTTGCAATTTTATGCATTCATCTGGACTGTATGTATGTATGGAAGGTGTTGCGGAAGGAACCTTGGCAAGTTATTGCAGTGCATCTTGTAGATGGTACACACAGCTGCCACTGTTCATCGGCGGTGGAGGGATTGAATGCTGGTGGAAGGGGAAGCAATCAAGTGGGTTATTTTGTCCTGGATGCTGTTGAGGTTTTTTAGTGTTGTTGGAGCTTCACTCATCCAGGCAAGTGGAGAATATTTCATTGCACTCCTGACTTGTGCCTTGTAGATGGTGGGCAGGCTTTGAGGGGTGGGGTGGGGGGGGTTGGGGGGGGGGCGGGGTGGCAGGAGGTGAGTTACTTCGTAGGATTCCTAGACTTTGACCTGCTCTGGTAGCCACAGTATTAATATGGCTAGTCCAGTTCAGTTTTTGATCAATAGTAACCCCCATGTTGTTGATTTTGATGGTAATGCCATTGAATATCAAGGGGTGTTGGATAGATCCTCTCTTGTACGAGATGGTCATTGCCTGGCACTTGTGTGATGTGAATGTCACTTGCCACTTGTCAGCCCAAGCCTCGATATTGCCCAGGTCTTGCTGCATGTGAACATGGACTGCTTCATTATCTGAGAAATCACAAATGGTGCTGAACATTGTGCAGTCATCTGCGGGCATCCCACATCTGACCTAATGATGGAAGGGAGGTAAGTGATGAAGCAGCTGAAGATGGTTGGGCCGGGGACACCACCCTGAGGAACTCCTGTAGTGAAGCCCTCAAGCAGAGATGATTGACCTCCAACCACCATAACCATCTTACGTTGTACCGGGTATGACTCCAACCAGCGGCGAGTATTCCCCCGATTTCAATTCATTCCAGTTCTGCTCAGGCTCCTTGCTGTCAAGGGCAGTCACTCTCACTTCATCTCTGGCATTCAGCTCTTCTGTCGTGTTTGACCCGAGGCTGTAATGAGGTCAGGAGCCTACTTTTCTTGATGGAACCCAAACTGAGTGTTTGTGTGCAGGCGTGACTTTCCCTTCATGAATCCATGCTGGCTCTCCCTGATTGACCAAAGTTTTTCGAGCTGTTCAGCTACCCATTCCTGACTATAGACTCCAGCAATTTCCCTACCAGATGCTCGGCTAACCCGTCTGTAATTCCCTGGTTTCCCCTTCACCCTTCTTAAAAGTGGAGTGACATGTGCAATTTTCCAATCCAGAGGGACTATTCGTGAATCGAGGGAACACTGGAAGATTATAGTTCGGGCATCTTCAATGTGTTCCTCTACCTCCTTTAACACCCTCGGATGGAACCCGTCAGGTCCTGGGGATTTGTCACTCTTTAGTGCCATTAATTGCCTAGTTACCGATGCTATACTTATGTTGATGATGTCCCTGCCCTCTAGCGACTAGTTATTTTTATGGGACTTCTGGAAAAGTATCCTCCTTTTCAACTGTAAACACAGACAAACTAATTGTTCAACATGTCTGCCATTTCCCCATTATCACTGACAATATCTCCATTTTTAGCTTTTAGTGGGACATTACTCCTGTCCACCCGCTTTTCCTTCATATAACTATAAAAACTTTTATTTTTGATTTTGATGTGCCTTACAAGTTCCCTTTCATAATCCCATTTAGCTCATAGCCGCTGATTTGTGACCCTTTGCTGGTCATTGTATCTCTGCCATTTGTCCGGATCTATGCATGTTTTGCATTTTTGTAAGCGCTCACTTTTAGTTTTTTGTTGTCTCAAACTTCTTCAGTTGTCCATGGCTGTTTTTTTGTGTGAAATGGAGCCTTTTCCTCTGAGGGGTATACACTTGCTCTGTATCTCATTCAATGTTTCTTTAAATTTCTCCACAGATCTTCAGTTGTTTGACCCGTTAACAGATGTTCCCAGTTTACCGTGGACGCTCTCTGTCTCATTCCATTAAAATCAGCCGTACCCAAGTCTAAAATTCTAGTATCTGAATCGTGTTTTTCACTTTGAAACCCGACATTGTATTCAGTCATGTTGTGATCACTCTTTGATAATTGTTGCTGCACAGTTAATCTACTAATTAAATTTGAGTCATTACTCAGAACTAAATCTAATATTGCCTGTCTCCTTGTTATATCTGGAACATATTGCTGCAGGAAACTATCCCAGACATATTCCAGAGATTTACTACCTTCCTGACAGCTCCTTGTCTGCCTCTCCCAATCTATGTGTAAGTTAAAATCCCCCATTAATATTATTCTGCCTTTGTTACACACATGCCTAATTTCTGCATTTATACAATCTAACACCTCAGAACTGGCACCAGGGTGTCGATGCATAACACCCATTACAGATTTAGATCTTTTTCTGTTCCTCAGTTCCACCGATATGCTCTCCCCTGGATTCTTTCCCTCCATTTATCCTCCCTCACCATAGAGGTGACAATCAGTAAGGCTACTCCACCCTCTTGGCCAACTTTCCTGTCCCTCCTGTAAACTTTATAACCAGGTATATTTAGTTCCCAGTCCCGACCATCCTGCAGCCATGTCTCTGTAATAGCTACTGCATCATAATCTTTAATTTAAATTTGCACTTGCAGCTTATCATAGAATTTACAGTGCAGAAGGAGGCCATTCAGCCCATCGAGTCTGCACCTTCTCTTTGAAAGAGCAGCCTACCCAAGACCACACCTCCACCCTATCCCCATAACCCAGTAACCCCACCCAACACTAAGAGCAATTTTAGACATTAAGGGCAATTTAGCATGGCCAATCCACCTAACCTGCACATCTTTGGATTCATCTAATTTATTCCTTACACTCTGTGCATTAGTTTGTAGAACTATTACTTGGGCTATACCCTCAACCTGCCCCTCAGCACTGATGCTTTACTCACTTGTTTATTATTTTCCTCTTTTGGTTTAACCAGTATACTCACCATAGTTATTTTTTTTAAATTTAGAGTACACAATTATTTTTCCAATTAAGGGGCAATTTAGCATGGCCAATTCACGTACCCTGCACACCTTTTTGGATTGTGGGAGAGACCCACGCAGATACAGGGAGAATGTGCAAACTCCACATGGACAGTGACCCGCAGCCGGGATCAAACCAGGGTCCCCGGTGCCATAAGGCAGCAATACTAACCACTGCACCACCGTGCCGCCCTTATACTTCTTGTCATTTTGCCATTGGCTGCAGTTCCTGAACTTAGGTTGCAGACTATTTCTTTACTCTCTATCCTGCTACTTGTTTTTGGAACTGTATTGACTTCCTGCTCCCCAGAGTCTACCAAATAAGTTCAGGCCAGACTGGAGGGTCGTGGTGTTGTGATCTCACTTAAAGAGGTGTATCAGTCGCAGCATCTGGGTTACAATGAACATTCATCTTCTGAAAGCCCTTGTGACAGTGAAAGCTGCACCATCAAGAAGAGCGACGAGGCTCCAATAAAAGTGTTTGAAATGAAAGGACTCAAACGGATATTCCGTGTGTCCCGGACGGCAAAGTGGACGAATGAGTGGGTGATGGAGAAAGCTGGTGTTCAGAGGAACCTGTTTGAGGCAGTGATATCGAGGAAGCTCACGGATTTTGGAAATGTGTTGTGAATAGGGAGTGTTTGGAAAAAGAGGTAGTGCCAGGCAAAACACCTGGGAACCATGTACAAGGAAGGTCCAAGATGACCTGGGTGGATAGTATCAGAATGTGGACTGGCCTCTCGATGGGACAGGCAGTGAGAGCAGTGGAGAAATCAGTGGAGAAAGATTTTCGAGAGAGTGGCCAATCCACGGAACGAGGATGGATGAAAGACAAGACAAGACACCTGTGGTGGTTGGAAAAAGACTATTTACTAAACCGGATAACATTAATGTACTACATCTGCCTTTCCAGATCATTGCAGTGGAAATGTGCTCTTACTCAAAGAGTATCAGTCCACTGGAGTGACAATTGGAAGCCCGACCAGTCCAGAGGGATACCCTCCGACCTCCCACTTCACCCACTGTCAGAATGAACGTGGTTCAGTCCTGGATGTGATTAACAGCAGCAAAATCAGCAGAATCCAACCCCTCTAATTACTTGTGAACTCGCTGGTGTCTCTGCAGATGGGATGCATTTCTGAATCCTATCCCACACACGGGGCAGATAAATGGCTTCTCGTCAGTGTGAACTCGCTGGTGTGTCAGCAAGTTGGATGAATTGGTAAATCCCTTCCCACACACGGAGCAGCTGAATGGTCTTTCCCCAGTGTGAACTCGCTGGTGTGTCAGCAGGTTGGATAAAATAGTAAATCCCTTCCCACAGACAGAGCAGGTGAATGGTCTCTCCCCAGTGTGAGTACGTCGATGAGTTTCCAGCTCAGATGGGAAAGTGAATCCCTTCCCACAATCTCCACATTTCCATGGTTTCCTCATGGTGCTGGTGTCTGTGTCTCGGTGCTTTTCTAGTCACACTGATGGTAAAATGGCTTAGTGACTCTGTCAGATCTTGATGTGAAGTTTGGTTTGAGATTTCTTACTGAAAATCCTCCGCTTTAATATTCTATTAAAGGAGATAAGAAATGTCATCGAGTCAATACAGCTCACAAATTCAGAACAGACAATTCTAGTTGCTGTGAAACATGCTTTTCTATCTCATTCCCCAAAAGCTGTAACGTTCCACCCCCTGCTCTGAATATATTTAATGATGCAGCCTCCACTGTTGTCTGGGGAAGAGAATTGCAAAGACTAACCACCCTAAGAGGGAAGACATTTCTCCTCATTCACCTTAGGAAGCTAGCCATTCGAAAGAAACCTATTGAATTTTAACCCGGTGTTGTAAAACATCTTACTCTGCCCACCCCAGTCCAACTCCACATCATGGAAAGAGGGCGCCCGTAAATCGCACCTTTCAATTACTCAAACATTTTCTCTCCTGGTCACCGGGACCCTGAAGCCTCGTCCAATCGGCTGCTCCGCAAAAATTGCCGCGCATGCGCTCCGCTCCCCGTTGAGCGGAGATGGCGGCGCTGGAACTGGGCCTTTTCCCGGATAGAAGCTCCGCAGCTGCAAACTCGGGACATGCAGGATCTGATTCCGGCCGTGGGGCCTATGCCGGGTGTTTATGAAGCCTCCGTTCCCTCTCTCCTCCGACCCACAGCTCCAGTACTCACTCCGCCCCACCGACTCTAACCCACCACAAAAGCCCTCCCGCGCTGGTAGGGCTCCGAAGAAAGTGATAATGCGCATGCTCCAGATACAGTCCCGACTGCACATACACCGGAGACACCACTGCGCCTGCTCACTGGCCTCCTGTGGAGTGAATAGGGCACATTCACAACCGCAGGGAATGGTGGGTAATAGTCCTACCATTCAAATCACAAACACTCAACAAAATAACTTTGTTACGATTTGAGGTTAATTAATTAAAAATCTCAAATTGTGAATTGATGATCTGCTATGTTCCATTTCTCAGTGTTCTCTTGTGTGACCACGCTGAGGCGTTCAAGCTTCTATGCGGTTTCCTCTCTTACCTCCTCTCGTGGTACTTACTCTGGCTGGGTTCAATCGCGCCGTCACTGGTCCCTCTCTCTTTCTCGCTCTATTCCTGATACTGAATATTCAGTGTTTCACAGAATGATACTGCACAAATGGAAGTCGTTTGGCCCATTATACCTGTACTGGCTCTTTGGAAGATCTCTCCATTGAATCCCACAGCCCTGCTGGCAGAGTCAGAACAATGTACATTGATTTTTACATAGAATTTACAGTGCAGAAGGAGGCCATTCGGCCCATCGAGTCTGCACCGGCTCTTGGAAAGAGCACCCTACCCAAGGTCCACACCTCCACCCTATCCCCATGACCCAGTAACCCCACCCAACACTAAGGGCAATTTTGGACACTAAGGACAATTTAGCATGGCCAATCCACCTAACTTGCACATCTTTGGGCTGTGGGAGGAAACCGGAGCACCAGGAGGAAACCCACGCACATACGGGGAGGATGTGCAGACTCTGCACAGACAGTGACCCAAGCCGGAATCGAACCTGGGACCCTGGAGCTGTGAAGCAATTGTGCTATCCACAATGCTACCGTGCTGCCCATCTGTATATCTGCTGTTGTAATTCGGGATCTTAAAAGAAAAGGTTTTCCAATTGGATAGTTCATAGTCACATTCACCCCTGTGGAAAAAAATGATTTGCCCATTTTTTTTTAGAATACCCAATTCATTTTTTCAATTAACGGACAATTTAGCGTGGCCAATCAACCTACCCTGCACATCTTTAGGTTGTGGGGGCGAAACCCATGCAAATACGGGGAGAATGTGCAAACTCCACACGGCCAGTGACCCAGAGCCAGGATCGAACCTGGGACCTTGGTGCCATGAGGCAGCAGTGCTAACCACTGCACCACCGTGCTGTCCATTTGTCCATTTATTCAGCAGATGTTAAGTGCCCACTGGTTAGTTTGTACATAGAGTACCTGATAGCGTGTAATTGAATAATTCTACAGACCCCACAAACCACAGTGATATTGTTAAGAAAGCGAAAATCCCCGGCGTGATAGAGTAGGTGAATTATGGGGTTAAAAAATAAAGGCATGGATATCCTGCAACTTCACAATTATTATTTGGCTGGGTTGTTGCCGTATGAAAGAGCCCCACCACTAGACCTGTTAAAGCCACATTACTGTTGGAATACACTGGGGTTTGTGAATGGGTCTGAGTTTTATGAACAATATCCGGATCAGTCTGGTGCTGTGCAATTGATTTACAATGACAGCTGTATTATCCTTATCAAATACCCATCACAACATTTAGCCTATAAATCTAAGGACATCATCATTATTATTGCCCTTGAAACTGTTGACAGAATCAACCACAATTCTGAAAGCTCCATTAGTTGTAACATTCTCATTGAAAACATACTTATCTAGCAAAAAACACAAAGCTTCTCCACAGTAGAAAGGAAACCACTCACCCACCAATCCAAACTCTGAATGATTTTGGATGTTGCTGGTAATTGTCCAGAACAAATTGCTTTTTGTCAGGTGAAGGTACATCAGCAGCAGGAGTTGTGAAGAGGGTGACGGTCATAACCAGGCAGACTTGAGAATTCGCTATTGTCACTCCAGATGAAATGATCAATCGAACACCAAGTCACTTCAACGTATACTTTATTTCACGGCCGGGGCCAAGATGCTATATCAGTAACAGCTACAGCACTCAGTCAGTCTTCAAACATTATACAGCAGGTTATATACAGCATCAGGGACAGCCCCTTTGGTTCCCAAAATTGGGAGGCCTCACTTGTGACATTCTGTTGCTCTCAGCTAAGTTATAATTATCTTTAGAATGAGGAACCCATTCCCAACTGCATCCTGTTATTGCAAACTCTCCAGTGCAAAAACAGAAGTGATTCCCCTCGAAAGTCACGTACACAGTTACAAAGCTTTGACACTCCAGTTTACACAAAGCTCTATTTGACATTCCATTTCCCATAAAGCTCTATTCCTCTTGAGCCAAACTCTCATTCCCCCCTTTTATCATTTCATGATAACTTCTTCTAATCCATAGCCACTTGTCTCATTCTCTCCCATTCTATCTGCACTTCTATCATTTTCCTACGTATCTCTGCACCTTCTTTCACATCCATGAGCTCTTCAAGGCTCACTTCATGTTGCTGTACTAACTGTTGGGAAATTACTACTGCACCAACACTTTTACACAAGCATTTCATTAGGAAGCTAAGCATGATTATTACAAGTATTACAACTACCAGGATTATTAATCCATGCACTAGGTAAGACCCCCATGATCCGTCAAACAACCAATCTAACCACCCATCTCTTGATGTTTCATGCAGTTTCTTAATCTCTTTGCGGATATGATCCATGAGGTGGGTGATGTTCTCCGAACGATCGGGGATGTAGTTGCAACATTCCGAACCGATCACGGCACATGTCCCACCTTTGTTTGCAAAGAGGTAATCGAGGACGATTCGGTTTTGTAGGGCTACGGTTCTTATTGCCACCATTTCATTGTTTATCTCAGTCAATGCTGCAGTGGTGTCGTTTGCTACCTCTTCCAGGATTTTTGCTACCTTCCTTATTTCCTTTAATGCAAGAGCTACCCCGATAGGGGGAAGCAGGATCCCAAAGTATCGCTGCGTTTCAGTTATTGCTCTCTTTTCTCGCTTCATCATTTGGTAATGGTCGCCTAAATTGGCGAGGTGGTGTATAAAGGGGACTACATACCCCAGATAACAGGATCCCGTCCAATTCTCTGGCAGCCAGGGATATGCCTTGTGGCCACAAATAAAGTACGTCCCATTGTATGAAGTGAGTTTGTCCACGTCAAACCCTTCAGCCATCAGGGAGTACTTGAAGGTACCTGTCCCGTTAGCGTATGGGACGTCTAGTGTACACCCATAAAACTGAGGAGACGTATTTACGGGATAGACCTTGGATATGTTGGCCACTACAAATTTGTGCTTGCATCGACTAGCACCTTTGAATATTCCTTTAACCACATTCCTTACTAAACATATTATTCCCAGTGGTCTTCCCATGTTGGTGGTATTAGTGAGGGTAAGAAACGGAGGCTGGTGGGATTGGTCATAACTTGGTTGGTACCACATCTCAAAGGTGTTCACTGGATAGCCCCCCTCTTTCCAAGGTCTTGGGGATATGGGGAGAAACGATAAACTGGAAGCTGCCCCACCCTCTAGGTGTCTTACCATAGATGCAATTCTTATAGTCCTCGGGCATTGACGAGTACCATTCTGGTAAATATGCCATTCTACTGTTTCTGACAGGTTCAGAGGAACAGGTCTGAGGGGGATCCCTCCCTTAGCATGGGTCGGGATATGTGTACATACCCAGCAACCAGAAACATTCATATCCTTTGCGTACACATATGACATATACAAATAAGTGTTCACATGCAATTCCCGTTTAGCCCAGGATGGTTGCTTCTGAAAGTCACATTGTAACGGCATTGTTCTGTTTTTGTGCCTGCATTCATAATCCATTTGTAGGCATGTTGGTCGCAGGATAGGCGATGCCGGTGTGTCGTATCCAAGGGCCGGTTTTGACCCTGGCGCAGGAACTGAGCCGAACATCGATCAACGGGCATCATGGTCCATGATCTCCTTTGCGCGCCCCGACTGGCACAATGCAGGGTGTCCCCTTGGCAAAGATGGCGAGGGCTCCTCCGCTGGGGCTCACAGACCTTTCGTCTAGTTTCCCCTTCCAGGATTATGAGGCCAACCAAGGTCAGAGCGACGAGAACGATATTCATGACTGTAGTTCAACTTTATCGTTCCCCTAGAACTTAAGACAAAGAGTTATAATTCCTACGATATTTTTACACTCTTACAATGATGAATGTGAATCCAAGCATTCCGGCCTTCCACTTTCACAGCCGTGGGGGTGGTCAGGAGAACCTGAAACGGTCCCTCCCATCGTGGCTCCAGCCCTTTCCGAACCCAGTTCCGGATCATAACGTACTCGCCGCGGTTAATAGTGACAGTACTGGACAAGGGGGGTACATCCCCACCGGGCCGCTCGGACCCGTGAGTGGACACCTTTTAAAACCTTTGTCAGAGCTCTAACGTAATTGGCTATTTCCGTGGTCATGTGGTGAAAGTTGACATCTTTTGGCTTGTCTTGATCCCAGGGAGTGTGAAAAGGCCTTCCGTACAATATCTCAGCAGGGCTTAATCGAGTTTTTCCTGCTGGTGTAGCGCGAATTTGAAAAAGGGCAATGGGCAATAGCTTGAGCCAGGTAGTGCCTGTCTCAGCCTGTAATTTGGCTAGTTTGGTTTTCAATGTCTGGTTGTCACGCTCCACCATTCCTGCTGCTTGTGGCCTATATGCACAGTGCAACTGTTGTTTTATGCCCAGCTGAGCACAAAATTCTTTGTTAATCTGTCCCACAAAATGGGGGCCATTGTCTGAACTTAGCCGATACGGGATCCCAAACCTGGGAACAATTTCCCACATCAAGACCTTCACCACTGTGGCGGCTTTGCTGTCCACGGTGGGGTAGGCTTCTATCCATTTACTAAATACATCAACGATAACTAACACATGCTTATAACATTGACATCTTTCCAACTCAATGTAGTCCATCTGGGGGGTCTCAAAGGGACCTTCTGGTAACGGGGTTCTTCCCATTTCACAGGGTATTGCTTTTCCAGGGTTATACTGCTGGCATACCAGGCAACGGCTGCTAATATTTTGTGCTATATCTTGCAGTCTCGGATGCCACCATGTTTTGAGCAGCACATCACCTGTTGCACGTGCATCACAATGAGTTGCAAAGTGAACACACTCGGTGATCCAGGCTGCTAATATGTCGGGCATACAAGTTTGCCCTGCTGGGGTGACCCACAATTTGTTTACAGGATCATAACAACATCCTAATTCTTGCCACAATCGTTTTACACAGCCAGGAGCGTCCTCCTGTAATTGAATGACGTCAGTGATGGTCGGCATTGGCTTTTCAGAGGGAGACTGACTTTTCAACGTTTTTAGTCTGACTCATCATTTTGGGCACCACCACGTCTTTTAGTCGAGAGGCCTCTTTGGCTTGGTGGTCCGCCTGCCGGTTGCCCACGTCCACCAAAGTTTTACCAGTTGTGTGGGCTGCACATTTTATCACTGCTATTTGTTTAGGGAGCATTAAGGCCTGTAACAATTGGGTGACTAACTGCTTATGAGATATCTGAGTGCCCGCGGAGGTAAGGAATCCCCTGTTCTTCCATAATTGTCCAAAATCGTGCGTAACTCCAAAGGCATACCTGGAGTCTGTGTAAATATTTATGGTTTTTTCTTCCCCAATACACATGCTCGAATAAGTGCAAAGAGTTCACCCTGCTGAGCAGAAAAGGGCGTTTCAAATGCTGCTGCTTCTAGAGTTTCTCCCTGTTAACTATTGCGTAACTGGACAGCCTATCCCCCCTTTCACCGACGGGTGCACTTCCATCGGTGAATAAGGTCATGTCCGCCTCGGGGATAGGAGCGTCGGTGAGATCATCACGTACGGACGCGTCCTCACGTAAGAGTGTGAGGCAGTCATGAGTCGGGTGGGGACTGTCAAGGGGCGGATCAGAAAGAAAACTGGCCGGGTTAATAGTTGTGCAGTGACGGAACTGGAGTTTCGGGTTATTGAGAAGATAAATTTCATATTTATTCTGCCGGGCCATGGTTAAATGCTGAGTTTGGAGCTGGCCGAGCAGGGCCATGACAGAGTGGGAGCTACAGATCACGATGTCCTGCTGCAGGGTAAGATTGGCCGCTGATTGGAGACTGTTATAAATAGAGGCCAGAATTTGAGTACAAGCGGGGTACCCGAGTGCCACCCGGTCAAGTTTAGACGAATAATAGGCAACAGGACGATGGCGGTCCCCGTGTTTCTGGGTAAGGACAGCGGTTGCACAGCCGGATAAAACAGGACAATAAAGCTGAAAGGGCCTGTCGTATAGGGGGCGGCCCGGTGCTGGTGCCCGCATTAAGGCGTCTTTAAGCCGCCCAAAGGCTCCCCGAGCCTCCGGGCTGAACTGAAAGATTCCTGGATTATTGGTGAAAGGGGTAGTAAGCGAGTGTCGAGGGCTATGTTAGGGATCCACTGTCGACAATAATTTACCATGCCGAGCCATCGTCGGACGTCCTTGGCCGTGGAGGGGTCTGGAAAGTGGCGGGTGGGGTGCACACGGCTGGGCGATAAGGCTCGCGCATCGGCAGACAAAAGGATGCCTAAGAACTTGACGGTGGGCTGGGCAACTAATTCTTTGGCGGGAGAGACCACATATCCTAGGGTAGAGATAATTCATCAACTGGGCTGTATCCTCTTTGCAACTTCTTTCCGATGGGCTAGCCACTAGTAGATCATCGACATATTGTACCAGCGTTGAGCCGCCTTTCAACTCCAATGGCTGGAGCTGCTGCCGGAGGCAACGGGAAAAGAGAGTGGGCGAGTGTATAAAGCCCTGTGGTAGCCGGGTCCAAGTAAACTGCTGATTTTGATATGTAAAAGCAAAAAGGTATTGGCTCGCAGTATTCGGGGTCAGTACTGGAAGGGGTTATTTTGTATAAAGTTGGTCCTCCCTCGGCCTCTTCCCCTTTGTCTTCCTCTATATCCCCCCTTTGGGTTCTGATAGCAGTCACGAGCCCAATGCCCCTGACGGCCACAGCTGTAACAAGCGGTATTTGCGGGGGCGGGTCAGTTGCCTGTCCGGGAGGGAAATTTGCCGAGTAAGGCATTGGTGCCGAATATGGTTGTGGCGGTGGGTGGTGCTGGGGCTGTTGTCTGTACGGGGAGGAGGGAGTTCCATAAGGAGGGGGCAGTGGTCCTCCTTGTTATGGTCTGTTGCTGGCCGCCCAGGGTGGAGGTACATAAAACTGAGACTCCATGAGGTACACAACGGGGTCTGAGGGTGGGGTTGGAGTCTTTTGGGCGTATTCAGTCTTCACTTTAACTGACGGCTTGGATTGGTCACAGGCAGACCCGTTGTGCCAATAGTATTTTACTGCGCGGGCCATTTGGGTCGGGGTATTATCGGACCAGTCCATATTGTTGGTTTTGACTGCGTCTGAAACTTGAGTGGGCAGGCAACTTAGTAACATAGCACAGTATTGGGGAGAGTTACCTCCTGCCTGGTAGTTGCCGTCCCCTCCTTGGTTTTTATAGACTTCTTCAAAGCACTCCAGGAACGCTTCAGCTCCCTCATTTTTCCGTGGCCTTGTGTCCATTACTTTAGAAATGTCTATTAGCTTCTGTAAGGTGGTAGACAGAGCACTGTAGATAGCGGTTTGCTGGTCACCATCTTGGGCATGCACAGCCTGTAAGGCATCTATAGTGGGTGCCGCGGCTCCTGTCTGCTGTCCCAGATGGTTGAGAAAGCGAGTATGCTCTTCTGGGCGCAGAACCTGGCGTACCAGGGCCCATAGATCCCTGGTCTCGGCGCTATAAACTTGCACAGTAGTTCGGAGGAAATCGACAAAGGCTGCCGGAGACTGTTTGCGGTCGGGAACCCGAGTAAGGATTGCCATTATCTTATTAGGCTTCCAAGGCTGATATATACCAATCTGTGCCGGAATATTCAAGGGGGGGTTCGCGGGATTAGAGGCAGGGTTAGGCACTTGCCGAACAGGGTATTGGGCTGGTGGGTAATCGTCATCATAATCGGGGAAATCAACCTCCGGCGCCCCTTCATTCCACGGGTCTTTGGTTTGGGGGAATTGAGCTCGAGTATGGGATCTTGTACGAGTGGCTGGTCCTCTTTGATCGACAGGGGGAGGCGGTGGTGGAAAAGGCGCATCGGGTAGGATGGGAATAGGCACCGTTGGCGGGGGTGGTACTGGTGCTGCGGGAACTGGTGCCGAGATCGGCACTGTTACGGGGGCCACGGGCGGGGACTGTGGAACGGGGACCGGTATTACGGCAACAGGAACAATCGGGACAGGAACCGGTCCCATTGCCACAGGGGCATAGTAAGGTTGAGGCGGGGGTGCAGTCGGCTGCCTCCTTCCCACTGGCCAATTTTCTAAATCGCTCTCGTCGTCTCCCTCGGTTAAGGCAAGGCCGGCCATTTGTCCGCACGGACTGGGTTGTGGTGGTTTAGACCTAGGAGATCGGGCCCGTTTCTTGTGGGCACACTCCTTCTTTAAGACCTCAGCGGTCTTAACAATCCCGTCAACTCTATTCCCAATTTTAGAGCATTCGCTTGCCAGCAGACGCGTCTTTTAATTTTTGGCAGTACTCTCGCCATAGGACAATCATTTTTTTTGCCGTAGAACTACGGTTATGCTGCCAAATAAGTTGTTGTGCCTCGAGAACAGTGGACAAATCCTTTGGTCCTCCTAGGGGCCATTGTCCTTTTCCTAAGATCTTATGTAATTCTCCGGAGAGCTGTCGTAATTGTTTGGAATGTTCCGGATACTGCTCGCAAAGAGTCTGAAGCGCACATCCACTATCAGAGGTGCTATCCAGAGTATTACCCATTGTCTCCTATCCTCGGATGATCCTTGTGGTTACCGACTTAATTTTGATCGTGATCCTACATCGCTTATTCAATCAAGAATTTAAACGGGGTTATCCTGCCCCGTTACCCAATCAGGAGGCTTAGTCAAATTGTTCTAGTGTTCCGACAGGGCACTCAATGGTCAAACCCTGTTTATTGTGAAGTTTAAGGCATCATCCGCACCTGGTGAGAAGTACTATAATTTAGACGGAGTTCTCCGTTCTCAAGACACGGGTTGACAATCACTTGTTTTAATGCCAACCTTTTATCGCGAAGGTATTTAAGCAACCAGAAGGATCATCATTCCCTACGTATCTCTTTTGGGCCGAGGGTCTCCTACCCTCGCACACGGGTTTCCAACCCCAGAATTCGAAGAGAACTCTAACCTCTTACGGGACTCCAACCCTTCCTGTAACAGGTTCGCCGGACTGACCTGGATCTCGTAAGAGTCTCTTCAGAAACAGACAGCAGGACCTGGTTGCACTTGGTACAGCGGAGGGGGAAACCAAAGTGGTAACAAGGGTACTCACATTTGGGGGCCCAATCCCTCCTCGGCGTCCGGGCACGATCAGTCAGTTACGCCGTCTGTCTCCAGCGAGGCTCCTTGAGATCCCACCGCTGCCATCAAATGAGAGTTCGCTATTGTCAGTCCGGATGAAATGATCAATCGAACACCAAGTCACTTCAACGTATACTTTATTTCACGGCCGGGACCAAGATGCTATATCAGTAACAGCTACAGCACTCAGTCAGTCTTCAAACATTATACAGCAGGTTATATACAGCATCAGGGACAGCCCCTTTGGTTCCCAAAATTGGGAGGCCTCACTTGTGACATTCTGTTGCTCTCAGCTAAGTTATAATTATCTTTAGAATGAGGAACCCATTCTCAACTGCATCCTGTTATTGCAAACTCTCTAGTGCAAAAGCAGACGCGATTCATCTCGAAAGTCACGTACACAGTTACAAAGCTTTGACACTCCAGTTTACACAAAGCTCTTATTTGACATTCCATTTCCCATCAAGCTCTATTCCTCTTGAGCCAAACTCTCAGCTGGTTTGCGTGATGGACTAGGCTACATTCACAACCTTTTGTAGTTTCCTGCAGTCTTGGGTAGAGCAGGCTCCAGACCAAGCTGCGATACAACCAGAAAGAATGCTTTCTATGGTGCATCTGTAGAAGTTGGTGAGGGTTGTAGCCGACATGCCAAATTTCCTCAGTCTTCTGAGAAAGTAGAGTCGATGGTGGGCTTTCTTAACTATAGAGTCGGCATGGGGGGGGGGGACCAAGACAGGCTGTTGGTGATCTGTACACCTAAAAACTTGAAGCTCTCAACCCTTTCTACTTCGTTCCTGAATATTAGTGGTTGCCTGTCACCCGCCACACTATTTAATGTAGTTTCCCAGTGCACCTGAGACAACTTGCCCCTCAGACCCTGATAGTTTTCTTCTGGAGAAGCACCAAGATAAATTAAACAAAGGAACCATCTAACCACCACAGCCCATCTTCATGGCAATGTGGCATGATTTTGGGGTTGCCAAACAAAAATGTTAATGAAACATCTTCTAACCTCCAAACACCCTTTCACTATTTGATCCATGTGAAACCAAATATTTGCAAGAAGGCTCAGAGAGAATCAGACCATTGGAGACAAAGCCATGAGACCGGCCAGTCCAGCAGAAAGAAACTCTCTGACCATCCCGATTGACCAACAGAATGAACAAAATGCAGTCCTGGATGTAATTGAGAACAGAAACAATAACAGCAGAATCCACTCCCTGCAATCTGTTGTGAACTTGTTGGTGCCTCAGGAAGTGCGATGAATTACAAAATTCCTTCGCACATTGAGAGCAGGTGAACGGCCTCTCCCCAGTATGAACTCCCTGGTGTGACTGCAGACGGCATAACCGAGTGAATCGCGCAAATAGAGGTAAACATCTTTGAGTTATGTGGGTGACACCCTCGCAGACACTTGGAGAACAGGGGTGACATTCTCCGACACCCCCGCCGGGTCGGAGAATCGCCGGGGGCTGGCGTGAATCCCGCCCCCGCCGGTTGCTGAAGTCTCCGGCACTGGAGATTCGGCGGGGGCGGGTATCGCGCCGCGCCGGTTGGCGGGCCCCCCCGCTTGATTCTCCGGCCCGGATGGGCCTAGGTCCTGCTGCTAAAATGCCTGTCCCGCCGGCGTAGATTAAACCACCTACCTTACCGGCGGGACAAGGCGGCGCGGGCGGTCTCTGGGGTCCTGGGGGTGGAGGGGGGGGGGCGCGGGGCGATCTGGCCCCGGGGGGTGCCCCCACGGTGGCCTGGCCCGCAATCGGGGCCCACCGATCCGTGGGCGGGCCTGTGCCGTGGGGGCACTCTTTCCCTTCCGCCTCCGCCACAGTCTCCACCATGGCGGAGGCGGAAGAGAATCCCTCCACTGCGCATGCGCGGGAATGCCGTCAGCGGCCGCTGACGCTCCTGCGCATGCGCCGCCCGGAGATGTCATTTCCGCGCCAGCTGGCGGGGTACCAAAGGCCTTTTCCGCCAGCTGGCGGGGCGGAAATTTGTCCGGCGCCGACCTAGCCGCTCAATGTTGGGGCTCGGCCCCCAAAGATGCGGAGCATTCCGCACCTTTGGGGCGGCGCGATGCCCGTCTGATTTGCGCCATTTTGGGCGCCAGTCGGCGGACATCGCACTGTTTCCGGAGAGTTTCGCCCCTGGTCTCCACATGGACAGTGACCTGGGGCCAGGATTGAACACTGGTCCTCAGCTCTGTGAGACCACAGTGCGAACCACTGCATTACCTAACAGTTTAGATGAGGGAACAAAATGCAATATCTCCAAATTTGCAGATGACACAAGTTGCTTGGGTGGTTGAGCTGTGAGCAGGTTGCAGAGATCCTTCAGTGTGATTTGGACAAGTTGAGTGAGTGGGCAAACGAATGGCAGATACAGTATAATTTGGAGAAATGCAAGGTTATCCAGTTTGGTAGCAAAACAAGAAGGCAGACTATTATCTGAATTGTCATAAATTAGGAGAGGGAAATGTGCAACAAGACCTGGGTATCCTTGTACACCAGTCGATGAAGGTAAGTATGCAGCGACAGCCAGCAGTAAAGAAGGCAAATGGTATGTTTGCCTTCATTGTGAGCAGATTCGAGTACAGGAGCAGGAATATCTTGCTGCAATTATACAGGGCCTTGGCGAGGCTGTACCTGGAATACTGCGTGCAGTTTTGGTCTCCTTATCTGTAGGAGGATGTTCTTGCTCTAGAGGGAGCTCAGCGAAGGTTTACCAGACTGATTCCTGGGATGGTGGGACTGACGTATGAGAGATTGAATCAGTTAGGATTGTATTCGCTGGGGTTCAGAAGAATGGGGGATCTCTTAGAAACCTATAATATTCTAACAGGACTTGACCGGGTAGATGCAGGAAAGATTTTCCCAATGGCGGGAGTGTACAGAACCAGAGGTCGCAGTCTCAGGATACGGGGAGACCATTTAGGACAGAGATGAGGAGTAATTTCTTCAACAGAGAGGGGTGAGCCTGTGGGATTTGTTACCAGAGGAAATAGTTGAGGCCAATACATTGTATGTTGTCAGGAAACAGTTAGATATAACACTTAGGGCGAAGGGAATCAAAGGATATGAAGGGGAAATCGGGATTAAGCTATTGAGTTGGATGATAAGCCATGATCATAATGAATGGCAGAGCAGGCGCGAAGGGCCAAATGGTCTCTTCCTGCTCCTATTTTCTATGTTTCTATGTAATCCCTTCTCACACTAAGAGCAGGTGAATGCTCCCCAGTGTGAACTCGCTGGTGTGTCTGCAGGATAAGCTGGCACCCCCGATGGTGCAGATGTTCGAGGAGGAGATAGGGAAGGGGGTGTTACCACAAACTTTGGGGCAGGCATCGGTGTCTCTGTTGCTTAAAAAAGATAAGGATCCGACCGAGTGTGGGTTGTTTCGGCCCATATCACTTTTAAACGTGAATGCAAAGGTATTAGCGAAGGTACTGGCAGGTAGGCAGGAGGAGTGCCCCCTGAAGTTGATAGGTGAAGATCAGACGGGGTTTGTGTGAGGGAAGCAGCTCTTTTCAAACGTTAAGAGGGTATTGAACGTGGTTATGGCACCGGCGGACGGGAAGGAAACAGAGGTGGTTGTGGCATTGGACGCCGAGAAAGCGTTTGACCGAGTAGAATGGGGACACTTGATAGCAGTTCTGGAGCGGTTTGGGATTGGTCCACGATTTGTGGACTGGGTAAAGCTACTGTATAAGGAGCCGGGGCCAGTGTCCGCACAAAAAACATCAGCTCGAGAGACTTTTCTCTCCACCGTGGGACTAGGCAGGGATGTCCTATGTTCCCCCTGCTGTTTGCACTCGCGATTGAGCCTTTGGCCATCGCATTAAGAGGTTTGGGGGTATGGAAAGGGATAGTGCGGGGGGGGGGGGGGGGTGAATAGCGCATTCCAGGGATCATTCTTGTAAACCTCCTCTGAACCTTTTCCAAGGCCAACACATCCTTCTTAGATACGGGGCCCTAAACTGCTCTCAATACTCCAAATGGGGTCTGATCAGAGCCTTATATAGCCTCAGAAGCCTGATCTTGTATTCTAGCCCACTCGACCTGAATACATTGCATTTGCCTTCCTAACTGCCGACTGAACCTGCACATTAACCCTTTTAAAAAAAAAAAAAAAAAAAATTTAGAGTACCCAATTCATTTTTTCCAATTAAGGGGAAGCTTAGCGTGGCCAATCCACCTAGCCTGCACATTTTTGGGTTGTGGGGGCGAAACCCACGCAAACACGGGGAGAATGTGCAAACTCCACACGCACAGTGACCCAGAGCCGGGATCGAACCTGGGACCTCGGCGCCGTGAGGCTGCAGTGCATCTGCACATTAACCTGAAGAGAATCTTGAACAAGGACTCCCAAGTCCCTTTGTGCTTGTGATTTCCTCAGCATTTCCCCATTTAGAAAATAGTCTATGTCTCCATTTCTCCTTCCAAAGTGCATAACCTCACACTTTTCCACATTGTATTCCATCTGCCACTTCTTTGCGCACTCTCCTAGCCTTGCTCAGCATTGTTTCTTTTTCTAATCACTTTAAATGAATACCCTCTGTTTATAATCTTGCCCTAAATATGACTTGCTAGATCAAACGTCTATTGCAGATCCTTAGTTGTAATGTGGTCAAGTGCCTTTCCATTTGAGAACTGTTCAATAAAGTTATTAGAATTATTTGTAGCTAGGGCAGCACGTGGAGCAGTGGTTAGCACTGGGACTACAGCGCTGAGGACCCAGGTTTGAATCCCAGCCCTGGGTCACTGTCCGCGTGGAGTTTGCACATTCTCTATGTGTCTGCATGGGTTTCACCCCCACAACCCAAAGATGTGCAGGTTAGTTGGATTGGCCAGGCTAAATTGCCCCTTAATTGGAAAAAAAAATAATAATAATTGGGTATTCTAAAATGTTTTCTTTTTTCTTTTTAAAAGGGCAATTTGTAGTTCCCCACCAATCAGTTTTTTCCATTATCCTGAAGTGACCTTATTTTTATCGGGAGTTAACTGAAGTGTGTTCCTAACCCCTCATTATCTAAATTTCCATTCACCACTTTTCTGTCCACCTGACCCAGTCCACGGCTTTCTCCTTCATTGTCTGAAACACATCAGCAACTTTTGTATAATCCTGGTGCATACATTTAAGTCTAAATCATTGATATATACCGGAAAACTGTGGAGCCCCACTGGAAACAGACGTCCAGGCATCATTCAGTCCTAGATGTGACTAACAGCAGCAACAACAGCTGAATCCAAACCCTGCTGTTGCCTGTGAACTTGCTGATGTCTGTGCAGGTTGTTTGACTGAGTAAATCTCCTCCCACACACGGAGCTGTTAAACAGCCTCTCCCCAGTACCACTCCCACATGTGGGCCACATGGTAGCACAGTGGTTAGTACTGTTGCTTCAAACCTCCAGAGTCTCAGAATTCCCGGCTTGGCTCACTGTCTGTGCGGAGTTTGCATGTTCTCCCCATGTCCTCGTGGGTTTGCTCCGGGTGCTCCAGTTGCCTCCCACAAGTCCAAAAATGTGTAGATTAGGTGGATCAGCCATGCTAAATTGCCCTTCGTGTCCAAAAAGGTGAGGTGGGGTTATGGGTTAGGTTGGAGGTATGGGCTGAAGTACAAAGAACAAAGAAATGTACAGCACAGGAACAGGCCCTTCGGCCCTCCAAGCCCGTGCCGACCATACTGCCCGACTAGACTACAATCTTCTACATTTCCTGGGTCCATATCCCTCTATTCCCATCCTATTCATGTATTTGTCAAGATGCCCCTTAAATGTCACTATCGTCCCTGCTTCCACCACCTCCTCCGGTAGCGAGTTCCAGGCACCCACTACCCTCTGCGTAAAAAACTTGCCTCGTACATCTACTCTAAACCTTGCCCCTCTCACCTTAAACCTATGCCCCCTAGTAATTGACCCCTCTACCCTGGGGAAAAGCCTCTGACTATCCACTCTGTCTATGCCCCTCATAATTTTGTAGACCTCTATCAGGTCTCCCCTCAACCTCCTTCGTTCCAGTGAGAACAAACCGAGTTTATTCAACCGCTCCTCATAGCTAATGCCCTCCATACCAGGCAACATTCTGGTAAATCTCTTCTGCACCCTCTCTAAAGCCTCCACATCCTTCTGGTAGTGTGGCGACCAGAATTGAACACTATACTCCAAGTGTGGCCGAACTAAGGTTCTATACAGCTGCAACATGACTTACCAATTCTTATACTCAATGCCCCTGCCAATGAAGGCAAGCATGCCTTATGCCTTCTTGACTACCTTCTCCACCTGTGTTGCCCCTTTCAATTACCTGTGGACCTGTACTCCTAGATCTCTTTGACTTTCAATACTCTTGAGGGTTCTACCATTCACTGTATATTCCCTACCTGCATTAGACCTTCCTAAATGCATTACCTCACATTTGTCCGGATTAAACTCCATCTGCCATCTCTCCGCCCAAGTCTCCAAACAATCTAAATCCTGCTGTATCCTCTGACAGTCCTCATCGCTATACGCAATTCCACCAACCTTTGTGTCGTCTGCAAACTTACTAATCAGACCAGTTACATTTTCCTCCAAATCATTTATATATACTACAAAGAGCAAAGGTCCCAGCACTGATCTCTGTAGAACACCACTGGTCACAGCCCTCCAATTAGAAAAGCATCCTTCCATTGCTACTCTCTGCCTTCTATGACCTAGCCAGTTCTGTATCCACCTTGCCAGCTCACCCCTGATCCCGTGTGACTTCACCTTTTGTACTAGTCTACCATGAGGGACCTTGTCAAAGGCCTTACTGAAGTCCATATAGACAACATCCACTGCCCTACCTGCATCAATCATCTTAGTGACCTCCTCGAAAAACTCTATCAAGTTAGTGAGAAACGACCTCCCCTTCACAAAACCATGCTGCCTCTCACTAATACGTCCATTTGCTTCCAAATGGGAGTAGATCCTGTCTCAAAGAATTCTCTCCAGTAATTGCTCTTTGCAAGGGCCAGTGCACTCGATGGGCCAAATGCCCTCCTTCTGCACTGTAAATTCTATGATTCTGTTTCCGTGTGAACTCGCTGGTGTTCCCGCAGATTCGGTTTACTTTTAAATCTCTTTTCAGTCAGAACATTTAAAAGTTTTCTGATCAATGAGAACAAGTTGGTTTTAAGTCAGGTGGGATGACTCAGTAAATTTCTTGTCACACACGGGGCAAGAGTATGGTTTCTGCCCAGTGTGAACTTGCTGGTGTTGCAGAAACTGGGATGAACATGTGAATCCCTTCCCACACACGGAGCAGGTGAATGGCCTCTCCCCAGTGTGAGTGCGTTGGTGTCTCAGTAAATCCATTTTACTTTTAAAGTTCTTCTCACAGTCAGCACATTTAAACGGTCTCTGGTCAGAGTGAACCTGATGGTGAGCCTGGAGGTTTGACGAAGCATTAAATCTCTTCCCACATTCCAAACAGGTGAATGGCTTCTCTCCAGTGTGAGTACGTTGATGTGTCAGTAAATCCTTTCTGCGTTTAAAGCTCTTTCCACAGTCAGCACATTTAAACGGTCTCTGGTCAGTATGAACAAGTTGGTGTGTCAGGAGGTTTGATGACTGAGTGAATCCCTTCCCACACACAGAGCAGGTAAATGGCCTCTCCCCAGTGTGAATGCGTTGATGAATTTCCAATTCAGACGGGGAATTGAATCCCATCCCACATTCCCCACATTTCCACGGTTTCTCCATGGTTATTGACAGGTTATCAGGAGCAGGTGGGATGCAGATTTGACGTCACTATCAGATCAGCCGTGATGTTATTAAATGGTGGAACAGGCTCACTGGGCTGAATGTCCTATTGCTGCTCCTTGATTCCTTCGGTCCGAATGTCCTTATGTCTCTCCAACTTGGATCATCAGTTGAAGCCTGAGTACGGTGTCTCCCTGATGTAAATGCTGCAATTTAATTTCATGCTGTGTGATTGGTTAAAGCTCAGTTCCAGCTAACTGTGGAAAATTACTTCGATGTCTGTGTCTCGGTGCTTTTCCAATCACAGTGATTATTGAATTTTTTTCCGAAAGATAAAACAGACAAACATTTCTCCTTCCACGTTGAAAGGCCGGTCCTGATGAATCAAGTGACTCTGTCAGATCTCGACATGACGTTTGCATCTGCAAATATTCTGTAAAAGGAGATTACATTGAAATACTGTGAATATATAAGACACAAACAGGCCATTCTGTCACAGGTTCTGCTGCAATCAATACTTAGCACACATCTCCGACTGTCCCACCTATCAAATCTCAGCCTTTCAGCCGATTTTCAATTCCATTTTCTCTCATGTGCTTGTCCCGTTTCCTTTTGAAAACATGAAATGAAATGAAATGAAAATCGCTTATTGTCACAAGTAGGCTTCAAATGAAGTTACTGTGAAAAGCCCCTAATCGCCACATTGCGGCGCCTGTTCGGGGAGGCTGTTATGGGAATCAAACCGTGCTGCTGGCCTGCCTTGGTCTGCTTTCAAAGCCAGCAATTTAGCGCTGTGCTAAACAGCCCCTATCTCAGCACTTTCCTCAGCTAATTTCCATGGTAATGAGTTGCACATTCTGAACATGTGATAAATAATTTTGTCCGTATTGTCCCCTTGGATTTATTCGTAACTATCTTGTATTTATGACTTGTTTACTGATGGTCACTCTCTCACATCGCCCCTCTCCAAACTGATAATTTAAAAGATTTATAGCAGATCACTGCTTAGTTTGTTGTTGTCGATAGAAAAAAGGCCCCACTCAAATTAATCTTTCCTGAGAGCTGTAATATCTCATGTTACAAAAGTCATCATTGTCAATGCAGGATAGAAATCGCAAAGAGACTAACCGTTCTGTTGGGTTCAGTTTGTTCTGTGCAAATTCTACAATTCTAACCCCCTGTAAAAGGAGTTTACAAAAGCCATCATTGTCAGTCCAGGATAGAAATTCTGAACAGGCAATTCTAGTTTCTATGGAACATTTTTTCCTCTCGTTCCCCCAAAGCTGTAAATCCCGGTCCCACACACTCTCCCTCCTCCCTGGGCTGAAATCCAAACCCATCTCACCATCTGCACCATTTCTTTCCTCCACTCCCAGTTTTCTCCCTCCCTCTCCTCTGCCTGGGTTCAGTTCTCCAGCTCCTGTCTGCAGACTGACAATAAAATCAATGGGTCTTATTGGGGGTTTGGGGCCTCCAGCGGGTGTTTGTGAATCCTCCCCGCCCACCTGCCAGGGTTTCCTTCCTTGCCAGAGATCAGAGTCCTCATTGATTTGAGTGCAAAGTGTAAGCTCTTATTTATTATCCCCCCTCCCCCATCCTCTGATGTGAACCATCCTCCAGTGTCTGAAGCAGGATGGTGCCTGTTAACCTGGGCCTGTTCCCGGGAGGGAGGGAGAAGCCCCGCAGCTGCAAACCAGGGAGCTGACAATGATTGTGAAGGGTTTGCTCCAGCTCACAATACCCGGGGACTGACTGACAGCAGGTTCGGACCAATAGGAAGAGGGGATGGGCTTGGATGACCAAACAAGAGCGGCTGATCCTCCAGCCAATCAGAGTGAATGGGAGGCGGTGCAAAGCCGGGGCTCTCGTTCCCTCCGCATGCGCCCGGCCCCACACTTCGTCCACTCGGGCCTGTCTCAGGGAAAAACCCGAGCAGCTTTCGCCGGTTCAACTGCTGTATCCTAGCTTCGTATTCGGGGCTTCGGGCTACACGGAGTATTTATGAAGCCGACTGATCCATCCACCGGCTCCATCCCTCCCTCATGCCTCACCCAACCAAATTTGACCGGCTGAGGATTTCCACCCTACCAGCTGAATCCTGAGTTGTCATCGATACTGCGCAATCTGAAACATCACACCATTCAGAGCGGGGAGAGACCCTACTCATGCTTCTGTGGAGACAAGGGCACCACGATATCACAGTGGGTAGCATTGTCGATTCACAGCTCCAGGGACCTGGGTTCGATTCCCGGCTGGGTCACTGTCTGTGCCGAGTCTGCACGTTCTCCCTGTGTCTGCGTGGGTTCCATCCAGGTGTTCCTGTTTCTTCCCACAAGTCCCCAAAAACGTGCTTGTTTGGTGATTTGGACATTCTGAATTCTCCCTCTGAGTACCCAAACAGGCGCCGGAGTGAGGCGACTAAGGGATTTTCTCAGTAACCATTGCAGTGTTAATGTAAGCCTATCTGTGACACTAATAAAGTTTATTATTTATTATTCAACTTATCGTCAAACGTGGAGAGGGACAAGGACACCAGCAGCATGCTGCAACCGTGGAAATAGGAGCTGGTTTAGCACAGGACTAAATCACTGGCTTTTAAAGCAGATCATGGCAGGCCAGCAGCGCGGGTTCAATTCCCGTACCAGCCTTCCCGAACAGGCGCCGGAATGTGGCGACTAGGACTTTTTCACAGAAACTTCATTTGAAGCCTACTTGTGACAATAAGCGATTTTCATTTCATTTTTCATGTGGGGACAGTGGGAAAGGATTCATGTCCCCATGTGAGCTGGGGACTCGTCACCGCAGTCACACCAGCGACCGACCATTCACCTGTTCTAAGTGTGGGAAGGGATTCACTCAGTTATCCGAGTGAAGATTTACCAGGATGTGGGAGCCGAGCTGGTGCGGAAGCGAGCGGCCTTTAATAAGGTTCCGGCTGCTCGGTGTAAGAAAGGAGTTTGATTCAGGGTGGTATACCCGGCAAAGCTGCGGGTAACAAATGAGTCCAAAGACTTCCATTTCACGACACTGGAGGAGGTGAATGCCTTTATTATAAAGTATTTACTGGGTCCAGTTATCTGTATTGGACAAGATCTACGTTCTGTGGGGTGGGATGGGTGTTGTGATATCCTGTATATAATTTTGGACATTTTCTGATAGAATCTGTTTTTCTATGTGGAAATGAAGAGAGATTTTCTTTACAAAGCACAACATAGATCTATGGGGAGGGGTTGGGGGGTGGGGGTGGGGGAGGGGGGGGGACGGCCCCCGTTGGAAATTGAGTCTAGTCAGGGACTGCATTCTGAAGTATGTTTTATTCTCGAAGTGGGCAATATTGTTGTTTTTATTTTCTTGGTTTTAGATTCGTGTGTCTAGGTGGGGTGTTGGCGAAAAATGGGGGGGGGGGGGGGTCAGTTTGCTGATTATGACTACAAAACAGTTTTTGTTATACTCTGAAGATGTGTGTGTGGCGGTCATCTTGGGTGGACCCCTGGCCTGTACTTTTTGAAGATTTTCTGGCTAGTCCCACGCAGTGGAAATGTCTGATTCCGTGATGGGGGCTGGTGCAGAGACCCTTGATTCAGCTGGTCACCTGGAACGCAAGGGGATTGAGTGGACCAGTGAAGGTCAAGGGTTTTCGCTCACCTAAAGAATCGAAATGCTGGTGTGGTGTTCTTACAGGAGACTCACTTGCGGGTTAGAGATCAGACCAGACTGCGGAGGGGTGAGCCAAGTGTTTCACTCGGGCTTTGACGAAGGGCTCGAGCTGCTGCAATTCTAATCAATAAAGATTCCTCTTTTGGTCACAATGGGATCATTGCGGACACTAATGAGAGTTACATGGTGGTCAGTGGGTCATTGGGTGCTAGTGAATGGCTAAGCCCCAAACTGGGCCGATCTGGCATTTGTAAAAAAAAATGGTTGGGATCCATCCCAAACCTGGATACACGTCAATCAATGCTTGGCGGTGACTTCACTTGTGTACTGGAACTGGAAATGGACTGGTCCAAGCCCATTCAACCGCTATAAATATACAATAACGGAGTGGAATCTGGACGGACCATCTGGCATGACCCAGGCACCGGAAACGATAACAGCAAACCCGGAAAAAAGATAAATCAATTTGTTCCCATCAGTAGATTGTAAAAGAATTATGGGACACATATTTAAGATTGTGAGCAAGATCTACAGGGAGGATATGAGGAAGAAATTTTACAGAGTGAGTGGTAATGATATGGAATTCAATGCTTACACACAAAGGTCGATGATCTCCAGGTCCTGATAACACGAATGGTGCTGTCAGAATTTGATGTGAGGATTGGTTGTGAATTTCCTGTCTGCGAAACCCTAGCTAAGTCCCTGTGAAAGAAGATTACAAAGGCATCACTGTCAGTCTAGAAATAAAATTCGGGAAAGATAAATATTTCTCCCGGTTTGTATTTGCTGAGTGTAAATCCTCCCCTACTAATCCCCTGTAAAAGGAGTTTCCAAAATTAATCACTTTCAGTCCAGGATAGAAATTCACAACATTCTCTCCTCCTGCTCCCTGGTCCAGGACGATCGCTCATGCCCCCCCCCCCCCCCCCCCCCCCCCCCCCCACCGCTGCACACTGTCCCTCTTGTCATCAGCAGTCCCCTGATTTGAGGGTGTTGTTGACTCAGGGTTGTGAGTTTCTACCCTGGGTCTTCATGTGGCTGAACAGAGTCGCAGAGCTTTCGACACATGGGACAGAATGTCCAATAAGACAGTGAAATCCGGAGAGCAGGATTGGCTTCCTTTTCTTTCCATCTCTGCCACCGCTTTGCATCATCAATAAGACATTGGGACTCAAAGGGTGAGGCAGTTTGATGGACAAGTTGCCTCCATTCTGAACAATGAGGAACAAGCTCCTCCCACTCACTGAAACATCGCCCCCTACAAAGACACAAAAGCGCATGCGCCCTGATGCTCATCCAATAAAGATGGCGGTCATTAACCCGAGCCGAACATGAGGAGCCGTAGCATCGCTCAGTACAAACTGGGTACCTTAAACTCTTTTCCTTTTTAAAAAAAAAAAAACTTTTTATTGGCATTTCTCATATTTATAAACAATCGTGAACTCTCTTCCGAAGTTTGCGGCTTACAACAGCTTTACACGATGTTTCCGCCCACCCCCACGATCTCTCGCTCCCTCCATATTGTTAATCGCCTCGCACCAATTTCAGATCTGAAGACGCAGCCCTTCTGCATCTCCATTACCCACACAGCGCATGCTTCAATCACAGCGTGCCCCACCCCTCATTCACTCCGATTGGTTGGAGGACTAGCCTCTCTCAGTCGGAACTTCCAATCCTGCCCCTTCACCTCCTATTGGTCCAGAGCTGCCGTCAATCACCCGGGCATTGTGACGGTTACAGATGGTGAGAGCAGCCACAGGCTCAGACTGTGCGCTGATTGTCCAATAATAACAGTGAGAGTCTCAGTCGTACAATTAGACAATAATAGTGGAGATGGGGCCCAGAGGAGAAACAGCAAAGGATTCACTCACTTTGAGAGTAACAAGCACTGTGTCTGTTCCAATAATAGGTCAGGCTGCAGTGTGTGAGTGAACACATCATTGGGTCCAATGTAGCATCATAGAATCCCCTCAGTGCAGAAGGAGGCCATTCGGCCCATGGAGTCTGTGGCAACCCACTGAAAGAGCACCCTACCTTGGCGAATTCCCCACCCTATCCCCGTAACACCTCCCAGGGACAATTTAGCACAGCCAATCCACCTCATCTGCACATTCTTGGACTGTGGGAGGAAATCAGAGCTCCCGGAAAAGAAGTCCACGCAGACGCAGGAAAACTCCACAGAGACAGTGACCCAAGGTTGGAATTGATCATAGAATCTACAGTGCAGAAGGAGACCATTCGGCCCATCGAGTCTGCACCTGTGTTACCTGATCTAGCCAACTCACTGAAATGTTGTTAATTCTGAATTGCCCAGCAAGCCACTCAGTTTAAGGGCAATTAGGAATGGGCAACCAAACTGGTTTGCCCGTGACATTCACATCCCATAAAGAATAGAGAAAATCAAAGGGCTGTTTCCAGTGCCGGTTTCCAAGGAATCAGTACTGGGCCCTTCATTCCTGGTTTACATCATTGATTTGAAAGTAAATGTAGGAACATGAGGAAGAAGTTTACCCGTGACACAAAAATTATTAAACACTAGTGATAGTGAGGAAGAAAGCTGGAGGGATTACAAGGCAAAGGATTACATGATAAATGGCGCGACAGGACTAGTTAGGCCAGAGCTAGATTCCTGTGCACAGGAAGATTGCACCAGAGAGAGCACAGAGGAGATTTAAGAACATTGACCAGAAATTGAAAATGTTTGCTCAGAGGAAAGTTTGGATAAACTGGGGCTGTTTTCTTTGGAACAGAAAAGACTGAGGGGAGACCAAAATGAAATTGTGAAAAGCAGCCTGGCTAGCTCAGTCGGCAGAGCATGGGAGTCTTAATCCCAGGGCCGTGGATTCCAGACCCACGTTGGGCGCTTCAGCTTCTTTAATCTGAGAACATTGAGCTGAACTGTTTTATGGGTGGCACGGTACCACAGTGGTTAGCACTGTTGCTTCGCAGCTCCAGGGTCCCGGGGTTCAATTCCCACTTGGGACACTGTCTGCGCAGAGTCTACAGGTTCTCCCAGTGTCTGTATGGGTTTCCTCCCACAAGTCCCAAAAGACATGCTTGTTAGGTGAATTGGACATTCTGAATTCTCCCCCTGTGCACCTGAATAGGTGCCAAAGTGTGGTTACGGGGATTTTCACAGTAACTTCATTGCAGTGTTAATGTAAGCCTACTTGTGACAATAGTAAAGATTATTCTAAATGTATAAAATTCTGGAGTTTCATGGTGGCACAGTGGCTGTGTGCCTGCGTACTGGGGACCTGGGTTCGATCCTGGCCCTGGGTCACAGTCTGTAAGGAGTTTGCACATTCTCCCGTTTTCTGTGGGGGTTTCCCCCACAGCCCAAATATGTGCAGGTTAGGTGACTTGGCAAAATTAAATTGCCCCTTAATTGGAAAAAAATATAAATTTATATATTTTTTTAATTTTGAGGGATCTAAATAGATTGGATGGGAAGGTCCTATTCCCTTTGATTGATGGATACATATAAAAGGGGGCAGAGATTTAGAGAAGGACTAGGAGGTTGAGAGGGTGGTGAGGATCTGTGACATGCTGCCTGAAATGATGGCAGAAACCATCAAAACATTTAAAAGTATTCAGATAGACATTTGAATTGATGTAACTTAAGAAGCTACAGACCACAATCTGGAAATTGAGTTTAGGCTGAATACCTACTTTGTAGCCACGATGAGCTGAATGAAATGCACCAGGAACAACAAACTTAACAAAATCCCGGATAGTAACTCTCACTACGAACAAGGTCAGCAGTTTGCCCCAGTGTACCTGCCAAGTATGCTGATGCGGTAATTTTAAAATGTACCTGCGTACATAAGAGTACAACAGCAAATTATTTAACTTCCCCAATGTGATCGGTGTAATTTAACCCGGAATTGTCATTTAAATTTGCCCAGTCACTCTGATATCTGAAATCTTTGCCTTCAGACAAACCATTTTACCTCCCAATGATATTCAGGTCCAGATGATTCGAGTTACTCAGTCAGAGGATGGTGTGATGTTTGGTTTGAGGTTCCCGTTAGTAAATCCTTTTCTTTCTAAAGGAGTTTCCAAAGGAATTTCACTTAGTCCAGGAGAGAAATTCACAAGATTCTCTCTTCCGGCTTCCGGGTCAACGACGGCCGCGCATGCGCTCTGCTGCACCTGAGAAAGATGGCGGCCGCGCAGGCGTTTTGCTGCATATCGCCCCCTAAACAGATGACAACCATTAACAGGGGCCGATCAGAGAGAAAATCACCGATGCGGCCGCCCCATTCGGTACAAACACCGAACTATATCAAAAGTGCCGGAACCAATTTATCACCCTCTGGAACGTAATGAAATAATGGCGGATAAGACTACCCGGAATGCCCGGCGCGGATGAAAACGCCCTATCTCCATCACAGGAGCCATAACGCGCAGGCGTCAGAATGTCCCGCCCCCTGTCTGTGCGGAGCATGCGCGGTGCTGCTCCTGGCTGAGCGCAGCCGCAGTGAGTGAGTGCGGCTCCCAGATGCTGAATGAGAGCCACCGCGAGCGGGGACAATGGTGAGAACCCAAACCCCCGAATAAGACCCATTGATTTTATTGTCAGTCTGCAGACAGGAGCTGGAGAACTGAACCAAGGCAGAGGAGAGGGAGGGAGAAAACTGGCAGTGGAGGAATAAGATGGTGAGAAGGGTTTGGATTGCAGCCCAGGGAGGAGGGAGAGTGTGTGGGACGGGGATTGACAGCTTTGGGGGAACAAGAGAGGGAAAAATGTTCCAGAGAAACGAGAATTCGCTGTTCAAAATTTCTACCCTGGACTGACAGTGATGACTTTTGTAAACTCCTTTTACAGGATATTGGAAGTGGAGGATTGGCCGACAGAAAATTCAAACCAAACATCACATCGAAATCTGACAGTCACTCAATTCATTAAGAGCTCAATATCTTCAGTCTTTGAATTTGGAAGAAGTGTTTGTTCTGTTTCAGCAGTGTGACTGCAAAAGCACCAAGACCCACCCCCAATGAGAGTGTCATAGTCAATATTTTCCCGCTTCTGTGGTAGAAAAATTCAACACACTCGTTAAGACAGAATAACAAGCTTTATTTTCGAAAACAACTGCATGCAGTACTGGCTGAAACTTGAAGTCAGAGGGCAGTCAACAAAACTGCTCAGTCTGTCACAAGTTCCGCGCTTTCGCAGAGAATTAAGTCAATATTTATACATTATTTTTATCAAGATTATGTGACAACAGTATGGTCCGGAGTTTGATCAGAAATACAAACGGAAGCAAAGACCGGACCATAGAACATAGAACAATACAGCGTAATACAGGCCCTTCAGCCCACGATGTTGCACCGAAACAAAAGCCATCTAACCTACACTATGCCATTATCATCCATATGTTTATCCAATAAACTTTTAAATGCCCTCAATGTTGGCGAGTTCACTACTGTAGCAGGTAGGGCATTCCACGGCCTCACTATTCTTGACCATGTGTCCATGTTTGGTCATATCACTCATACCATTATTTAGTCCTCGGAGGGAACATTGAAAGGTCAGAATAGACTTGTTTCTTCCTGAACTTATCTTTGTTTTAAATTCCTACGGCCCTGGGTTATGACGAGTTAGTTTTATCAGGTGTTGCTGAGGTCCGGTGTTTTGGAATGGCTCGACCTTCGCTGATCTTTTCAGACTTCAAATTATTAAGAGTTGGCCTACGGCCATATAGCTCTGAAAATAGTTAGGGCAGCATTCTTTACCTGGGCCTGGGGAGCTGGAATGAGTAGTTTCAGTCTTTCTTGTATAGTATCAAACCTTTTGACCAGTCTTCCCATTGACCAGTTTTCCCATCATGCCATTACTTAATTCGTACCATATCAGAAGAGTTTTCCAGTCCACTGACTGTGGAGAGAGTTTTAACCAGTTACACAGCCTCAAAAAAAGTATCACATCATTCACTGCAGGGAGAAATTAAACGCTTGTTTGTGTGAGAACAAAGCTTCAACCGGGAGAGACATAAAGACCCCTCACCATGGAGAAACTGTGGAAATGTGCGGACTGTGGGAAGGGATTCAGTTACCCATCACAACTGGAGGTTCATCGTCGCAGTCACACTGGGGAGAGGCCGTTCACCTGCTCCATTTGTGGGAACGGAATCACCCATTCACACAATCTTCTGACACACCAGCGAGTTCACACTGAGGAGAGGCCATTCACCTGCCCTGTTTGTGGGAAGGGATTCACTCGGTCATCCCACATTGTGACTTATCAGCTTGTTCACACTGATAAAAGACCATTTACATGACCTGACTATGAGAAGAGTTTTAAATGTAAAAAGGATCTGCTGACACATCAACGTATTCACACTGGGGAGAGACCGTTCTCCTGCTCCCTGTGTGGGAAAGGATTCATTCAGTCTTCCCACCTGCAGACACATCAACTTTTGTTCATTCTGATAACAAATCTTTTACCGGTCCTGCCTGAGAAGAGCTTTAAAAACAAAAAGGATTTACTAACACACCAAGGTGCTCACACTGAGGAGAGGCCATTCACCTGCTCTGTGTGTGGGAAAGGATTCATTAATTCATCCAACCTTCTGATACACTGGCAACTTCGTACAGGGGATAGACTGTTCACCTGTTCTGACTGTGGGAAGGGATTCACACATTCATACAACCTTCTGATACATCAGCAGGTTCACAGTGAGCAGAGACCGTTCACTTGCTCAGTGTGTGGGAAGGGTTTTTACTCGTTCATCCAACCTATTGAATCACCAGCGAGTTCACACTTGAGAGAGGCCGTTCACCTGCTCTGTGTGTGGGAAGGGATTCAGTCAGTCATCCAACCTGCTGACACACCATCGCATTCACAGTGGGGAGAGGCCGTTCACCTGTAATGTCTGTGGAAAGGGATTTACTCAGTCATCCTACTTGCTAACACACCAGCGAGTCCACAAGCAACCACAAGGTTTAGATTATACCCTTATTGATGGTGTTAATCATGTCCAGGACTGAATAATGTTCACTCTGACAGTCTTAATCAGTTGACGTTTAATATTCTGAATAAATGTGAAATAAATAAGCTTGGTTTGAAACGTTGCAGGTTTTTGTCTTTTTCACCTGTGTTTAATATCACCTGTCTGGAGCTCAGAAAGGACAATCTGGGGGAGGATCATACGGCAGGAACAGAACTTCAGCCTGGACACAGTCCTTCAGGGTCACACTGAGAGGGACAAACAACACTTTGGTCTTTCTCAGCTCTCTTCACTGACAGCAAAGTCCCGGTGTGGGTTAATCCTGAGGTGTGAGAGAAATGTGTCCGAGCTCTTCTCTTCCATGGTTCAGAGCTCCTCGACACCGAACAGAAGCTCCTTTACAACTGTGTTTAGGGTCAGGAAGAACAATGGTGAATGTTGGAAACGTGCTGTCAAATCAGAGATTGGAGTAAAACTGTGATGTTCCTGATGGAATGTAAAGCAGCTGGTTTAAGTTTCCAGACTGAAAATGTGGTTATGTGACAGTCACAATGAATTAATTGAATAGAAACCTACTTAAAATGGATTGTTGAAGTCTGCATTAAAATAACAGCTGGAGGAGCTCACAGGACCCTGGTAACTGCCGGGACAATTAGACAACAGTTTGATTCCCAGATAAAGAAGGATTGCTGAGCTAAAGAATTCCACAGATTCTCTAGCCTCTGAGAGAAGAAATGTCTCCTCATCTCTGTTCTAAATTTGAGACCCCTTACTCTGAGATTATGCCCTCTGGTCCTAGACTCTCCCACTAGAGGAAACAAGATGATTTTTCAGGCTGTGTAACTGGTTAAAGCTCTTTCCACAGTCAGTTCACTGGAACACACTCACTCAGGTGTGTGTGTGTCTCGGACTTTTCCAGTCACACTGATGTTTGAAATCCCTTCCCACAGTCAGAACAGACAAGCACATTGACAGTTTGTGATATTTAGACCCTAGTAAATTGAGTCACTATCAGATCTTGATGTTATATTTGGTTTGAGTTGCCCAGCTTCCAATCCTCCCGTTCTAATGCCTGAAAAATAAGTTTACAAAAATGATCACTGTAAGAATAGGATAGAAATTCAAAACAGATCATTCTAGTTTCTATCGAACCTTCTTTCCGCTCCTGCTGGTCCAGTCAAACTAAAAGACCAAAATCAGCTAGACGTCCCAACAAAAGTGTCGGGAATCTTCCTAGCTGAACCATAATATTGTTCCCAGTATTTCTGAAACACTCTGTACGCTGAGGTATCCACTGGTTGTGGAAGGTGTCAAGCATTCCGGTGGATACCACATGCTCCCTCTGCAGGGCCACTGGGAATAGACAAGACCACGGAATAGAAGTCGGCAGCCAGAGTAACCACCCACCCACCCATTAACACTGCCAGTTACTGTGAAAACCCCTAGTCGCCACTTTCTGGCGCCTGTTTGGGTACACAGAGGGAGAATTCAGAATATCCAATTCACCTAACAGCACGTTTTTCAGGACTTGTGGGAGGAAACCGGAGCACCCGGAGGAAAACCCACGGGGAGAACGTGCAAACTACACACAGACAGTGACCCAATCTGGGAATTGAACCTGGGACCCGGAGCTGTGAAGCAACAGTGCTACACTGTGTTGCCGTGCCGACCATCCCACCCAGCTACAATGCACTGTTTTAACCAGACCCAAGAGTAGATTCAAGATGTCACGTTCAGCACAAGGATACTAGATATTATAGACTGTCAGATCCACAAACTCTGTCAAGGTGGCTGCAACTTAACAGGTTATTATGGACATTAAACTGTGGGCAATATTCAATTCTGCGACAAATATTTAGTTAAACACTGTCCTGAATGAGGAAACTTTGTAGCCACCTGTGAAGTTTAAATGTCTTGTTGTGTCAGGATCAACCAGCATTTGAGGAATATGAAATCTCTGGACTGTTGGTCTCCAATTGCCGTATTGAACACAGGAGAATGAGCTCGAATTGGAACAGAGATAAGCGTGAGTTAGCATCGTAAACTGCTATTGTATCAGGGTGTTCTGGGTCTGAGTTTTAACTCTGCAGTTAATTGTCAGAGATGCAGTATAATAAATCCTGAACAAAGCAAATGTGTGTGAGAGAAGCATCTGAAGCACCAGGAACCAGCTGAAATAGCAGAGCTGAATGTCTCCCAGTGAAGCCACAGTACTGAACTTATTCCAGCTTCCACGTCCAACTGAAATGAAAATTGCTTATTGTCACAAGTAGGCTTCAAATGAAGTTACTGTGAAGTTACCTAGATCGCCACATTCCGGCGCCTGTTTGGGGAGGCTGGTACGGGAATTGAACCATGCTGCTAGCCTGCCTTGGTCTGCTTTCAAAGCCAGTGATTTAGCCCTGTGCTAAACAGCCCCTGTTTAACCAACCCCCTGGCTATTCATCTACAAGAAACTTCAGACTCATGAGAATTATTTGTTTCTAAAAACGCTTCACTCCAACTAAAGGATCAGCTCAACAAGTAGACAACAGGCCTGCAGCAATATAAAGATTGCAGTCTACATTCCATTTTCATCATTACAGCTTCAACTTGATCGGTAACTAATTTCTGTGTGTGTGTGTCAGTGAGTGTGAAAGAGAAGGGAGACTGAGATGTTCAAACATCCAGGGAAATAGTGTGATAATAAATAACTTTTCCTTTAAAAATCACCAGTAAGCCTGCTGCTGAAATGTATTTTAAATGAAGAAAGATCACCCAGAGGGTAAGAAAATATCACACAAACATCCTGATAATGGAGTGGAAAGGACCACGAATTGTAATCAAATGCTGTATAACCCCTTCAGGTAGCTATATAGAGGCTGCAGCCTCTCACACTGAATGTCTACATGCTCCACGGGACCCCCAGACCACAAACATCAGCTTCAGCCCAGGCATGGGTGAAACATTTTAAAAACCTGTGGCCTGCATTTGTTTTAACCGTCACTAGGACCCGGCTGGGATCAGAAACCTTCAGGCCCCGCCCATTAGCTGTTGCGTCACCAAGACGCCAGCGCATGCGCTCTGTTTCCCCAAGATGGCTGCTGTGAAACAGGGCCTGGTTCCGGGAGAGAGCTGACAGGCGGTGAAGTGACCTGAGGATCACCGCACCTCAGGCAAGGGGCCAGGTTGGGAAGGCGGTGCCTTCAGGAATAACTGGGAAGGTGATGTTTGGTCAGTTGCTGCAGTCTGTGTAGTGAAGGTGCTGTCACAGTGGTGTGAGGTGAGGAAGTACAGGATTATCACCCAGCAATGATCAATTAAGGGGAATGTAAATCCAGCTCAGGCTGCTTTCAGATTGGAAAGGGAGCTAAGGTGTGTCCTTAGCGCTGGTGAATATTGGGGCTTTGGCACTTTCTCTGTAAAGTCATTCCCTCCCTCCCTCTCCCACCTCTATCTTTAGAGACATAGAGTTTTTCATCACGGAAAGAGGCCTTTCGGCCCATTCATAATTTTGGACAATAATAATTCTTTATTATTGTCCACAAGTAGGCTTACATTATCATAATCTTTATTATTAGTGTCACAAGTAGGCTTACATTAACATTGCAATGAAGTTACTGTGAAAATCCCCCAGTCACCTGTGTTTGGGTACACAGAGGAAGAATTCAGAATGTTCAATTCACCTAACAAGCTCATCTTTCTGGACTTGTGGGAGGAAACCGGAGCACCTGGAGGAAACCCACGCAGACACTGGGAGAACGTGCAGACTCCGAAGCCGGGTATCAAACCCAGGTCCCTGATGCTGTGACGCGACAGTGCTAACCACTATGCTACCATGCCACCCATAAAATTATCAGATTACTAGGTCTGAATGAATTGTGTCCCAGGATGATGTGGGAGGCGAGGGAGAGATTGCAGGGGCTCTGACCCAAAGTTCTAACCACAAATTGGGTCTGTTTTTGCTGGAATTTAGAAGGTTAAGGTGTGATCTGATTGCAGTATTTAAGATATTAACAGGGAAAGACAAGGTAGATAAAGATAAACTGCAGCCGATATTTGTTGTGATCTCCTGGACAGGAAGCTGTGAGCTTGGATCTGTCAATCAGCCTGAATCAGCACCTTCAGGAGAATAGGGAGGGTGAATATTAGATACAGCAGAGTGAGAATGGAGGGAGATTGTGTGGGATGGAGATTTACAGCTTTCAGGGAATAAGAGAGGAAAAAATGTGACATAGAAACTAGAATTGTCTGTTCTGAGTTTCTATCCTGTACTGACAGTGATGACTTTTGTAAATTGTTTTTACAGGATATTAGACGAGGAGGAATTACAGACAGAAATCTCAAACGTTACGTCTCGATCTGACAGTCACTCGATTCCCTGGAACCTGAATATCATCGGTCTTTGAATCTACAAGGGGAAATGTTTGCCCGAACTCTCAACTAAAGATTTCAAACATCAGTGTGACTGGAAAAGCACCGAGACCCACACAACACACATCCGAGTGAGAGAGTTCCAGTGAACTGACTGTGGAAAGAACTTTAACCAGACACACAGTCTGAAAAAACACCATACCATTCACAGTGTGTAAAGACCGTACCGGTGTTGTGTGTGTAGACGAGGCTTCAACTGATCATCCGGCCCAGAGAGACACGAGGAGACCCAAAACATGGAGAAACCATGGAAATGTGGGGACTGTGGGAAGGGATTCCAAGCCCCATCTCAGCTGGAGATTCATCGACGCAGTCACACTGGGGAGAGGCCGTTCACCTGCTCTCGCTGTATGAAGGGATTCACTCAGTTATCCAGCCTGCAGACACACCAGCGAGTTCACACTGGAGAAAGGCCGTTCACCTGCTCTCAGTGTGGGAAGGGATTCAGTGATTCATCCGCACTGTGGAAGCATCAGCGAGTTCACACTGGGGAGAGGGCGTTCACCTGCTCCCAGTGTGGGAAGGGATTCACTCAGTTATCCAACCTGCAGACACACCAGCGGGTTCACACTGGGGAGAGACCGTTCACCTGCTCTCAGTGTGGGAAGGGATTCAGTAATTCGTTCACCCTGCGGACACACGAGCGAATTCACACTGGGGAGAGGCCGTTCACCTGCTCTCAGTGTGGGAAAGGATTCACTCACATTTCCCACCTGCGGAGCCACCAGCGGGTTCACACTGGGGAGAGGCCATTCACCTGCTCTCAGTGTGGGAAAGGATTTACTCAATTATCCACCCTGCAGACACACCAGCGAGTTCACTCTGGGGAGAGGCCGTTCACCTGCGCTCAGTGTGGGAAGGGATTCACTCAGTTATCTCACCTGCAGACACACCAGCGAGTTCACACCGGGGAGAGGCCATTCACCTGCTCTCAGTGTGGGAAAGGATTTACTCAGTTATCCACCCTGCGGAGACACCAGTGAGTTCACACTGGGGGGAGGCCGTCCACCTCTCAATGTGAGACGGGATTGCATGTTTCACCACACCTGCTGTGACACCAACAATTTCACAATCGATTACAGGGGTTGGATTCTGCTGTTATTGTTTCTGCTCTCCACCCAGGGCTGCATTTTGGTCATTCTGACAGGTGGTCAGTGGGGATGGTTGGAGGGTTCCATTCTGCTGTGCTGGCCGGTCTCACTACTTTGGCTCCAGTGGGCTGATGCTCTTTGAGCCTTGTTGCTAATACCTGGCTTCAAATTGCACAAGGATCACAGAGCGAAAGGGTGTTTGGAAGTTGAAGATATTTAGTTTCCATTTCTGTTTGGGAACCCCCCCCCCCAAAGCCATGTTGCCATGGAGATGGGCCCTGGTGGTTACATGGGTCTTCTGTTTAATTTATTTGGGTGTCCCTCACGGAAGAAAACTATCAGGGTGTGAGCGGCAAGTTGTCTGAGGTGGACTGGGAAACTGATTGGTACAGGGAATACCTAATATTTAAGGAGTTATTACATATTTGTCAGGGGGTCGGTTAGCTCAGTTGGCTGGACGACTGTTTGTGATGCAGAGCAAGGCCAACAGTGAGGATTCAACTCCCGTACTGGCTGAGTTTATTCATGAAGGCCCCACCTTCTCAACCAGGCCCTTCACCTGAGGTGTGCTGACCTTCGGGTTAAATCACCTCCAGTCAGCTCTCTCTCTGTCAAAGGGAGAGCAGCCTACGGTCCTCTGGTATTTTTGCAACTTTTATTTCACATATATACAACAAATATCGATTCCTTTAAGGAACAAAAATCCAACAGGAAAGGTGATGCAACCTCAGCTAACAAGAAAAGCTAAATATTCCATGAGATCCATTAGAATTCAGCAAAGGAGGACCAAGAAACTGATGAGAGCAAACTGGCGAGAAACATAAGAAACGACTGGAAAAGCTTCTACAGGAATGTGAAAAGGAAAAGATTAGCAAAGACCAATGTGGGTCCAGTCCAGACAGAGACAGGAGAATTTATAATGGGGAGTCAGGAAATGGCAGAGAAACTGAACAATGTGTGTCTGTCTTCACAGGAAGATACAGAAATTGTCCCCAAAACACCAGAGAACCAAAGGACTGACAGAGATTAGTATTGGTGGAAAAAGTAGCATTGGGGAAGTTAATGGGGCTGAAAGTGAATAAATCCCCAAAAGCTGATGATCTACATTCCAGAGTGTTGAACAAGGTGGCTGTAGAGATCTCTATTCCTCATTCTAAACTCTCCTGTGAACTCGCCAACATTGAGGGCATTTAAAAGTTTATTGGATAAACATATGGATGATAATGGCATAGTGTAGGTTAGATGGCTTTTGTTTCGGTGCAACATCGTGGGCCGAAGGGCCTGTACTGCGCTGTATTGTTCTATGTCTATGACTCTGGAACAGACAAACCTTTGTCTGAGCCAAACGTTTCCTTTTTACGTAGCCACAGAAGCTTTAACAGTCCATTTTTATGTATTTTGCTAGTTCACATTTATTTCTCAGTGTCTTGGTCGAAGAACTGAAGTAAATCCTCGGGAATGAATCATCACTTTGGACAGGTTCTGAGACAATTCAGTTTTGACTTCCAGGACAGAGTAACTATAATCGTGGAGTGTGAATTTAGATTGTGTAAAAGGGCACAGTTCTATTTTATAGTTTAATGTGTAGGTTTCCGAGTTAAAGTCGCTTCTAGTTTGTTTTTTTGTTGTATTAAAAGTCATTAAACTTGAAGTCCCGTCGTGTGATCCTTTAATTTGTTGACTGGGAATTTGATTTTTTTTATAAGAAGTTGCTGACCTTTACGGAGATCCTAATCCACAAGTTTTGATTTCCTATTTGAGCCTCGGGCACCTTTCTGTCTCTATTGCTCGTGTCAATGACAGCCAGGTGATGGAGCTGAGGGCTGAATTTAGCTGAGAATAACGGGGCCTGTGCCCCAGTTGGGGAACTGCCATGGGCATCGCTAATAGAGACAGGAAGGTGCTGGAGGACTGACTGGGAACTGCACCTCCAACCAATCAGGGTTCAGGGGTGAGGGTGACCGGGGCTGATGATGATGTGACCTCCAGGGTTCAGTGCCCCTGTGTCCAAAGCGGGGGGGGGGTCACGGGAACAGGGTACCGAGGAGCCGAAGGGAAACCATTTGGGACCAGAACATTGTGAACATCCTGTTACTCTGGTTGTCTTTGATCCTCAAGTAATTTTCTGGGTTTTTTTAGCCATGTTTCTGTTTCATCAATAAACTTTTAACAGGAAAATATTTGAATTTGTTGGACTTTTCCTGATTAAATTTATTCACTTTCGGGAAAGTGGGTAAGAGGGGTTGACAAGCTCTTTAACAGAAAGTGATCCCTCTAAGGTAATTGGCAAAGGGGGCAGAGGAGATTTGATTTTTCTTTTGACAGTGTTTGAAAATGGGTTCAGGGAATCAATCGTGACTGACTAATTTATCAAGGTTCTCTGAGGAAGTAACAAGGGATGTCAATAAAGGGGAACCTGTAGATGTACTTTATCTAGATTTCCAGAAGGTATTTCCCAAGGTGCCACATCAAAGGTTATTGCACAAAATAAGAGCTCGTGGTTTGGGGACAACATATCAGCATGGATAGAGGATTGGTTAGCTAACAGGAAGCAGCCAGTCGGTATAAATGGGTCATTTCTGGGTGGGTAAGATGTGACAAGTGGAATGTCACCAGGATCAGTGCTGGGCCCGCAACCATTTACAATCTATGAATGTGATGGATGACGGGATTGAATGTATGGCGGCTACATTTGCTGGTGGCTCAAGGACAGGCAGGAAAGTAATTTGTGAAGTGGATACAAGGACTCTGCAAAGGACTCGGGCAGCACGGTAGCATTGTGGATAGCACAATTGCTTCACAGCTCTAGGGTCCCAGGTTCGGTTCCCAGCTTGGGTCACTGTCTGCGGAATCTGCACATTCTTCCCGTGTGTGTGTGGGTTTCCTCCGGGTGCTCCAGTTTCCTCCCACAGTCCAAAGATGTGCAGGATAGGTGGATTGACCATGCTAAATTGCCCCTCGTGTCAAAAATTGCCCTTAGTGTTGGGTGGGGTTACTGGGTTATGGGGATAGGGTGGAGGTGTGGACCTTGGGTAGGGTGCTCTTTCCAAGAGCAGACTCGATGGGCTGAATGGCCTCCTTTTGCACTGTAAATTCTATGTAACAAAGGACTGCAAACAGGTTAAGTGAGTGGGCAAAACCTTGACAGATGGAGCAAACTTGGGAAAATGTAAATTGTCCACTTTGTCAGGAAGTATTAAATAAAACAATATTATTTAAATGGAGAGAGATTGCAGAACTCTGAGGAATAGCAGGATCTGGTGCCCTGGAATTGCAAGTTAGTCTGCAGGTACAGCAAGTTATCAGGAAGATCAATGGAATATTATTGTTTATTGCAAAGGTACTGGAATATAAAAGTCGGGATGTTTTGCTGCAGTGTTCCAGGGCCTTAGTGAGACCATGGGTGGCATTCTCTGATCCTGAGGCTATGTGCTGACACCGTCGTGTTTCACAATGGCGTCAACAGGCCCTCAGGAGCAGTGATACCGAGCCCCTCAGGCCAGCACAGCACTGGAGCGACTCACGCCACTCCAGCTGCCAATGCCGGCGTCAAATGGGAGCCGCGGGTCTGCGCGCATGGGCAGTGCAACTGGCGCGAATGCGTCCATGCGCAGTGCGACCAGCACGAATGCGCACATTCACACTGCTTCCTTCTCCGCATCGGCCCTGACGCAATATGGCATAGGGCTACAGGGGCTGGCATGGAGCAAAAGAGGCCCCCAGCCCAAGAGGCCGGCTCGCCGATCGGTAGGCCCCAGAGGAGGCCCTCCCCCAGTTGGAATCCCCTTTTCCCCACACCAGGCCCCCCCCCGGATGGATGCACACTGAGGTCCCGCTGGATAAGACCACACATGTTGCCGGTGGGAAATGCAGAAGGCGCCGGGTAGAGCGGCCCACGACTGGCGCCGCGCTGCCGCCGATTCTCCGTTCTTTGGAGAATCAGCAGACCGGCGACGCGCGATTTGCGCCCGGCCCGACAATTCTCCAGTCCGGCGTGGGCTGAGAGAATCCCCCCACCGAGTTTGGGTCTTCAGAAATGAGATATGTGCATTAGAAGCAATAGAGAGAAGGTTGACTCCACAGAATCCTGGAATGAGAGGGTTATTCTCTGAGGAAAGGTTGGACCTGTATCCATTGCAGTTTAGAAGAATGAAAGATGATGTTATTTAAACATACGAGACCCTGAGTGAAATTTACAGAGAGAATGCTGAGAGGATGTTTCCCCTTGTGGCAGAGACAAGGGGACACTGTTTACAAATAAGGGGTCTCCCATTTAAGATGATGATAATTTTGCCCCCTGATGACTGTGGTCTGTTCCCCAGAGGGTGGTGGAGGCAGAGTCACTGAATCTGCTTCAAGGCTGAATTTGTTTGATTCTTGATTGACAAGGGAGTGAAAGGATGGAGAAAGAAAGTGGAGTTGAGACCACAATCCGATTAAGCCTGATTTCATTGAATGGTGGAGCAGGCTCGAGGGGCCGAATGGCCGACTCCTGCTCCTAATTTGTATTGACCTTCAACACCCCCACTTACCCAAACTCTGAAATGATTCACAGTGATAACCCTTGGCAGTGGTTAGATTTTATTCAGTATAAATAAGAGCTGACACAGTCTAATGTCTGAGCAGTAGTATCAAAGTGCAGCAGCAGCATTACCATTGCATTCTGGGTAGAAGCACCATCTCCATTGATTGTTTTAAAGTCAGTTTCTCTCTGGAGTGTGTGTCACTGCCTTGATGCTGTCACAATGTTGTCTCAATCCCTTGGACAGATTCACCATTTCAGCTGCCGCGAAATGAAATGAATTAAATTCATTTCACCATGAATTTACACTTGCTGTTTTTCACAAGTAAATCACATCTGCACACTTACACCGCTATCCCCAAATCATGTCACACATTCTTAACTCTCAGATGTGCTGATGTAAAGACCAAAGTGAGTCTATCTTTCTTATCTCCCCCTGTTACGGTGCTGATGTTTTATGTAGCGCCTGGATTTCTTTATAACAAAGTTCATGGACAAGGATGTAAACATTTCCAAGAGAAAGTGATCAACTCATTCATCCCATCTACACATTCCAGACTTTCACTGGAATTTAGGTGGATACCAGATTGAAATATTCCATTCAGACACACCCAAGGGAAAGTGTTCCAATTCATTTATTGTCCAGGACAATATATTCACAATATTTTTAAAACAGAAATTGAATGTTCCTATGTGATTTCAGACATTAACATATTCTGTTTGTTCTTTATGGTCGATGTCAGGCTGGGGATGTTCACATTGGAACAAAGGAGGTTGAGGGGAGCATTGACAGAGGTGGACAAGATTATGACAGGTTTAGATAAGGTGGATGAAGAAAAGCTGTTCCCATAGGGGCTGTTTAGCACAGGGCTAAATTGCTGGCTTTGAAAGCAGACCAAGGCAGGCCAGCAGGACGGTTCGATTCCTATAACAGCCTCCCCGAACAGGCACCGGAATGTGGCGACTAGGGGCTTTTCACAGTAACTTCATTTGAAGCCTACTTGTGACAATAAGCGATTTTCATTTCATTTCATTCGCTTAAGGGACAAAGACGAGGGGGACACAGATTTCAGGTTTTGGGTAAAAGATGCAGAGGGAATGTGAGGACGAATATTTTGATGCAGTGAATGGTAATGACCTGGAACTGCCTGTGAGGAGGGTGGACATGAAGACAATAGAAGATTTCAAATGGAAACCAAATGGGCATCTGGGGATCTAAACTTGCAGGGCTACAGGGATAGATAGATCTGACTAGTTTGCTCCAGGGAGCCAACAGGGAATCAATAGGCTGAATGGCCTCCTCTGATCTCACGACTGATCTCAAAATAACAATTGCAGCTGCTCCAGTCTCCCCAGCTCACTGAAGTCCCTCATCCTCGCTCCCATTCTCGTAAATCTCCTCTGCACCCTCTCCGAGAACTTCATTTCTTTCCTAAATGTGGGGCCCATATATACGGTTCCATTCCAGAGGGATCGAATTGAGAAGTGGGGAGTTATATTCAACTTGTTTAGATCCAGGGCTAGACAACACTGGGAACACTATTGTCAATATTGATGATCTCCATTTAGGAAAAGGAAATAAAGGCTCTGGAAAAGGAGCAACAAAGAATATACCAGACAGAGCATTTTAATCCTCAGGAAAGACTGGGACTGCTTTTCTCTAGAAAGGAGAAGACTGAAGGGTGACTTGATGTAACAAGATTGTGCAGGGGCTCAACAATCCAATCAAAATTTCAGTAGAAACCTCTTTCCCCAGTGAATGGTGATAATGTGGAGCTCACCACCACAGCGCGTGGTTAAGGTGAACAGCATTAATACATTGAGGGGGAAGCTGGATACATACATGAGGGAGAAAGGACTAAAAGGAGATGCTGATGGGGAGATGAAGAGGGGTGGGTGGAGGCTCATGTGGAGCATAAATACTGACACAGACTAATTGAGCCAACTGGCTGCAGACTTTATGGAACAGAGACAAATGTATTTATTTTAGAACTACCTGTACTGGTGGGAAACATCTTTATTCCTCCCACTGTGAAGGCCAACATACCATTCTATTGACATAGAAAATAGAAGCAGCAGGAGGCCCTACACAATTGCAGTAAAACAGGCCCTTTGAGCCTGCTCCACCATTCATTCTGATCATGGCTGATCATCAAGTTCAATACCCTGATCCCACTTTCCCCCTATATGCCTTGATCCACTTAGCCCCAAGAGCTATATAGAGTTCCTTCTTGAAATTACACAACGTTTTGGCCTCAACAACTTTTGTGACAGCGAATTCCAGATTCACAACTCTCTGGGTGAACAAATCTTTCCTTGCCTCAGTCCGAAAACGTTTACCCCTTATCCTCAAACTATGACCCCTAGGTCTGGACTCCACCACCATCGGGACCATTCTTTCTGAATCTACCCTGTCTAATCCTTTTAGAATATTGTAAGTTTCGATGAGATCCCCTCTCACTCTTCTAAACCCCAATAAATATAATCCTAACCGACTTAGTCTCTCCTCATATGAGTCCCACCATCCCAGGAATCAGCCTGGTGAAACTTCACTGCACTCCCTCCAAAGCAAGGACATGCTTCCTCAGATAAGGATACCAAAACTGAACAAAATACTCCAGGTGTGGCCTCACCAATGCCCTATAAAACTGCAGTAAAATACCTCGATTCTTCCCGTTATGAAGGCCAACATACCATTTGCCTTCTTTCCTGCCTGCTGTACCGGTGTGCTTACTTTCAGCGACTGATGCACGAGGACACCAAGGGTTCGCTGAGGATCCACCTCTCACAAATTACACCCATTCAAATAATAATCTGCCTTCCTATTTTTGCTACTGAAGCGTCCATCCACATTATACTGCATCTGCCATGAATGCATCACACACTCAGCTTGTCAAAATCCTGCTGAAGCATCTCTGCATGCTCCTCACAGCTCACCCTCAGAAGCCATTTGGCCCATCAATTCTGCACCGACCCTCTGAAAGAGCACTCCACCCGAATCGACTCACCTACCCTTTCCCAATGACCAAACCTACACATCTTTAGACACAAATGGGCAATCTAGCATGGCCAATCACCCAACCTGCACATCCTTGGACACTTAAGAGGCAATTTAGCATGGTTGGTGGACCTCAAAAGAGTGGCCAATCCACCTAACCTGCACACGTGGACTATGGGAAGGAACTGGATCACTGGGAGAAAACCCATAAAGTGCAAACTCCACACAGGCAATCTCCCAAGGCCAGAATTGAACCCTACACGGGATGAAATAAGTGTCCTTCACCAGCTTTTGTGGCTATTTCAGTGGGAATGTGCTCTTAAGACTCAACATCAGCCCACTGGAATCAAAGTCGGGAGACCAACCAGCAGAAAGAAACCCTCCCGCTTCACCAACTGTGGGCATGTCAGTCCTGGATGTGATTAACAGCAGCAATAACAGCAGAATCCAACCCCTGTAATCACATGTGAACTCGCTGATGTGTCTGCAGGTTGGCTGACTGTGTGAATCCCTTCCCACAAACAGAACAGGTGAATGGCCTCTCCCCGGTGTGAACTCTCTGATGTGTCAGCAGGCTAGATGACTGAGTGAATCCCTTCCCACACTGAGAGCAGAGGAATGGCCTCTCCCCAGTGTGAACTCGCTGGTGTTTCAACAGGGTGGATGAATCTCTGAATCCATTTCCACACCCAGGGCAGGTGAATGGTCTCTCTCCAGTGTGAATTCGTTGGTGAGAGAGGAGGGTGGAGGACTGAGTGAATCCCTTCCCACATTCGGAGCAAGTGAACGGCCTCTCCCCATTGTGAACTCGCTGGTGTATCAGCAGCTTGGACAACGGAATGAATCCCCTCCCACACTGAGAGCAGGTGAACGGCCTCTCTCCAGTGTGAACCGGCTGGTGTGTCAGTAAGTGGGTTAACTGAGTGAATCCCTTCCCACACTGAGAGCAGATGAATGGCCTCTCCCCCGTGTGAACCCGTTGGTGTTTCTGTAGATTGGATGAATTAGTAAATCCTTTGTCACACTGGGAGCAGGTGAATGGCTTCTCCCCGCTGTGAACTCTCTGGTGTGTCTGCAAATGGGATAACAGAGTGAACGCCTTCCCACATTCAGAGCAGGTGAACGGCCTCTCACCAGTGTGAACTCGCTGGTGTGACTGCAGGTTGGATGATCGACTGAATCTCTTCCCACAATCACAGCAGGTGTATGGCCTCACCCCGGTGTGAACTCGCTGGTGCATCAGCAGGTTGGATGAATCACTGAACCCCTTCCCACAGTCAGAGCAGGTGAACGGCCTCTCTCCAGTGTGACTGCGCCTATGTATTTCCACCTCAGACAGAGCTTTGAATCCCTTCCCACAGTCCCTACATTTCCACGGTTTCTCCATAGTGCTGGTCAACTTGTACCTCTCCAGGTTCGATGATCAGTTGAAGCCTCGTCCACACACAGAACACGGGTGCAGTCTCTCCCCGCTGTGAATGGTGTGATGTTTTGTGCGGATGTGTAACTGGTGAAAGATCTTTCCACAGTCAGGCACACTCTCTCTCAGGTGTGTGCTGTGTGTATCTCATTGCTTTTCCAGCCACACTGATCCTTCCACAGTCAGTTCACTAGAACACTCTCACTCGGGTGTGTGTTGTGTGGGTCTCGGTGCTTTTCCAGTCACACTGATGTTTCCAGTCAGTTCACTGGAACACTCTCACAGTCGCACTGATGTTTGAAACATTTAGAAGCTGACAGTTCGGATGAATATTTCTCCTTCTAGACTCAAAGGCTGATGTTATTCAGGTTCCAGGGAATCGAGTGACTGTCAGATCGAGACGTGACGTTTGAGACTTCTGTTTGTAATTCTTCCTCATCTAATATCCTGTAAAAACAATTTAGAAAATTCATCGCTGTCAGTACAGGGTAGAAACTCAGAACAGATAATTCTAGTTCCTATGGAACATTCTTTCCTCTCTTATTCCCCGAAAGCTGCAAATCTCCATCCCACACATGCTCCCTCCATTCTTACTCTGCTGGATCCCGGTGGTGTGCCACTCGACACTGGCTTCCAGTCACTAAAGCAGCCATCTGTCATCACCCTCTGGCTGCGACAGCTAAGTCAATTTTGAATCCACCTTATCATGTTACCTCTATCCCATGAGCTTTTGCCTTCTTTATAAAGTCTCTTGTTTGGGATCTTGTCAAAGGCTTTGCTGAAATCCAGCAAACAGCATCAACACAGCCGGTCACATAAAAAATCAATTCAAAATTTGTTAGGCATAACTTCTCTCTGACAATGCCACGCTGACTATTCCTGATCAAATCTTGCCCTCCAAGTGAAGATAATTCCTTCTGAATTTTCTCCAATATTTTCCCTACCACTGACGTAAGACTAACTGGTCTGTAGTTCCCTGGCTTATCTCGACAACCTTTCTTAAATAGCTTTTCTCCAGTCCTCTGGCCCCTCTCCTTGGACAGAGAGGAATTAAAAATTTGGTTCAGAACTCCTGCAATCTCCTCCCTCATCTCTCACAGCATCCTGGGACACAGTTCATCCAGACTTGGAGATTCGTCCACTTTTAAGCCTGCCAACACTATGTCATTCCCCACGTCAATTTGCTCAGGAACCTCAGTCTCGCTGTCCGAGTTCCATATCTGCCTCCTCATTCTCTTGGGTGAAGACAGATGTGAAGTACTTGTTCAACACCCAACCAATGTCCTCTGGCTCCACCCGCAGATTGCCCCTTTGTCCCTAATGGGAACACTATTCTTGATCTAATGAAAGATCATGCTGACCTGAAACATTAACTCTGTTTCTCTCCACAGACGCTGCCCGATATGCTGAAGATTTCCAGCATTTTTTAAAATTTAAATGATAGCAGTCCAGGTGGTGTCTCACCAGGATTTTATATATCTCAGTGCTTCTCCAGTCACACAGATACTGGAAATCTTTACCGACAAACAGAATAGACCAGAAGAAATAGGGACAGGAGTTAGCCATTCAGCCTTTGAGCTGCTCCACAATTTAATGAGATCAGAGCTTTTCTCACACTCACTAAGTCCACTTTCCTACCTTCTCTCTGTTTCCCTTAATTCCCCAACCGATTAAAAACATCTCAATCTCAGCCTTGCAACTGATCAAGGACTCGGCCTCCACGTTACCTGGGGTAAATAATTCCAAGATTCAGTAGTTTGAGAGAATTCTTTCCTCATTTGGCAGTGCCTCATCTTTCCTTGAAGAAGGTGATCAAGACTGTACAGTGTTCTAAACGTGGCCTCACTGGCAGCTTGTGCAGTTGCAGCAACACCACTTTGCTATTAGACTCCATCTTCCTTGAAATAAACATAATAATAATAATCTTTATTAGTGGGACAAGTAGGCTTAACACTTCATTGAAGTTACAGTGAAAATCCCCTAGTTGCCACACTCCGGCACCTGTTTGGTTACACTGAGGGAGAATTCAGAATGTTCAATTCACCTAACAAGCACGTCTTTCGGAGCTTGTGGGAGGAAAACCGGAGCACCCGAAGGAAACCCACGCAGACACGGGGAGAACGTGCAGACTCCGCACAGTGACCCAAGCTGGGAATCGAACCCAGGTCCCTGGCGCCGTGAAACAATAGTGCTAACCATTGTGTTACTGTGCCACCTGATAACTCGGGTGGGAGGGGGCTTTGTTTATTCTGCCCTCTTTCCCAAGGCAGTAGGAGGTGTCGAAAGAGTCAGTGGATGGAAGAGGGTTGGGAAGTGGGTGAGAAGAATGGATGGGAGGACACCAAGATCCCGCTGTACAAAAGCATTTTGAAGTTTCTCTTCATTTAGATAATATGTTGCCTTTTTATTCAAATTTGGCCCACTCACCCAACCTATGCATATCCATTAGTTTATTTCATATTTCCTCCTGCAACTTGTTTTCCCACCCATTTCAGTGTCATCTACAAATTTGGATACTGTCTATTCTATCTGTCCCATAATCATTAATATAGGTTGTAAATAACTGGGGCCTGAGAACCAAACCCACCACTGGTTACAGCTTGCCGACCAGAAAAAGACAGATTAATCCTCACTCTACTGTTGGTTGGTTAGCCAATCCTCTATCCAAGCGATATCATTATTGGTTAAAGCGCCTGACTAGTAAACAGGAAATCCTGGGTTCGAAATCCAGTGGTGCCTATTCTTTATTTTAAGGACGGCACAGTAGCACAGTGGTTAGCATTGACCCGGGTTTGATTCCCGGCTTGGCTCACTGTCTGTGCGGAGGCCGTACGTTCTCACCTTGTCTGCGTGGGTTTCCTCCGGCTGCTCCGGTTTCCTCCGGCTGCTCCGGTTTCCTCTCACAAATCCTAAAAGACGTGCTGTGAGGTTATTTGGACAATCTGAATTCTCTCTCTGTGTACCCGAACAGGCGCCGGAATGTGGTGACTAGGGGATTTTCACAGTAACTTGATTGCAGTGTTCATGTCAGCCCACTTATGACACTAAAAAAGATTATATATTACATTACCTGTCAACCCCCTTGTTTATAACCTTTTGTGTGGCACCTTATCAAATGTATTCTGGAAGTCCAAATACATCTACATTACCCCCAATATCCATTTGGCTTGTTACATCTTCGAAGAACTTCAACAAATGATTCAAACACGATTTACCCTTCGCAAAACCAGGCTGACTCTGATGGACCCCTCACCTGATACCTCACAATGCCCGGGGAATGATTGACGGCATGTCCGGACCAATGGAAGCAGAGGGGCGGGACCGCAGGCCCGAACTGGAGCAGCTGGTCCTCCAACCAATCACAGTGAATGGGGGGGGGGGGGGCGGGACTTGGCTGAGTGAAGCATGCGCAGTTTGATTAATGGCGACGTGAAGAAGGTTCTTTCTCCGATTCACAATCCGTAAAGGTGGAAATGGCAGGTCAGTGGGATCAGCCCGGTCGTTAGGCACACTTCGTAAACATATTATAAAAACAGGAAACCCGGAAAAATAACCTACCAATACCAGGTGACCTGAGCGGAGGCTGCAGCTTTCTCACAGATAGAACGAAGCGGCCGCCATCTTTGTTCCGCACTGGCAGCAATGCGCATGCGCACGCTTTTTAATTGCGTCCACGCGCGCCCAACATATCTTTATTGGAGCAGAGCGCAGGTTCAGTCGCCATCATAGTTGGGGGCAACATTTTAAAAAATGGTTCTTCATGTCAGAATGTCATCAAACTGTTTCACTCTGAGTTACAAATTGTTATTTATGGGGAAGAACAATGATACGTATCCAGAGCTGTGACAATAATTCGTATTTATATTGTGCCTTGAACAGAATAAAATATTAAGACTTTTCAGAGAAACATTACAAAATAGGTGATCTTGAAGATGATGTGGATATGTGTTTGGGAGCTCATCTGGGGTGCAATATTTCACCATTGTTGTGAACAGTTTGCTTCAGCCTCAGACATTTGGCAGGGACAGACAGGGATGGAGTTTGTCGAGGGGACGGAAGAGAATGGGTTTAAACTTCTCAATATTTAAATGGAGGAAATTTCTGCTCCTCCAGTACTGGATGTCAGACAAGTTCAGACATGTCTTGGAAGGGAACTTGCAGGTCGTGATGTTCACACACATCTGCTGTCCTGGTCCATCCAGGTGGCGGAGGTTCAGGGTTTAGGAGATTCTGTCAAATTGTGATTCTGTTGTAAGTAGAGAAAATACCTCTTCATTGCCCCTGTCACTCCCACTCCCTTCTCTCTCTCTCTTTCCCTCATCATTTCTGTCTCTGCACCACGACTCACTCTTTTTCTCTCCCTCTCTGTCTTTCTTGTCACATGTGTTCCCTAGCACAGAGGATTGTGGATACTCCATCATTGAATATATTTAAGGTTAAGATGGTGAGATTTTTGGTCTCTCAGGAAGTCAAGGAGATAGGGAGCTGGCGGGAAAGGGGAATGGAAGACCAAGATCAGCCACAATCGTGTTCAATGGCAGAGCAGGTTCAACAGGCCGAATGGTCTACTTCTGCTCCTATTTCTTGTGTTCTTGCAAAGGTGGGTGAAGGTCATGTGGCAGGTTGCCTTTCCTGAAGGACAATAGTGAGCCAGTTCGGTTTTTATGACAATCCAACAAGTTTTCATGGTCACTTTTTCCCAGTGCCGGCCCCACAAATGACCAGATTCATTGAGGTCAATTTTACAATCTGCCTTTGTGTTTTTGTGGGTTCGCTCTCACTCCCTTTTTTTTGTTTTAAATCAGTTTGACAGAGTGTCACAAGGGGAAGATTTGCAGTCAGGAAACTCAAACCAAGCATTGCATCAGGATCTGAGGATCGCCCAATTTGTTGCAACCTGAACATCGGTGAATTTTGAACATGGAAGGCAAAAGCACGGTTCTCAGTGAGGAGAAACCATGGGAATGTGAGGAGGGATTCAGATCCACATCTCAACTGGAAATTTATCATCCCAGACACTCTGGGGAGAGGCCATTCACTTGCTTCGATTGTGCGAAGAGATTCTCTCGATCATCCAGCCTGCTGCAACACCAGCGGGTTCACACCGGGGTGAAACCATTCAACTGCTCCCTCTGTGGGATGGGATTTGCTCAGTCGTCCAACCTACTGAGACACCAGTTAGTTCACACTGGGAAGAGACCATTCATTCGCTGAGAGTGTGGAAAGGGATTCACTTGGTCATCTGACTTGATGCCGCACCAGCGAGTTCACACGGACAAGAGACCATTTAAATGTCCAGACTGTGGGAAGTGCACTAAATGTTCCCGGGACCTGATACTCCATCAACGAGCTCACACCAATGAGCGACCGTTTAGGTGCACTCACTGTGGGACTGGGTTCAAGCAGTCATCTCAACTCCGTGAACACCAACGCACTCACACTGGGAAGAGGCCTTTCACCTGCTCCCTGTGTGGCAGTGGGTTCAGTAGGTCATCAAACCTGCGGACACACCAGCGCAGTCACACTGGGGAGAGACCTTTCACTTGCTCGGAGTGTGGGAAGGGATTCACTCAGTTATCCACTCTGCTGAATCATCAGAGTGTTCACAATGACAAGAGACCATTTAAATGCCCAGACTGCAGGAAGTGCTGCAAAGGTTCCTGGGAACTGCTCCACCATAAACGTATTCACATAGAACATAGAACAATACAGCGCAGTACAGGCCCTTCGGCCCACGATGTTGCACCGAAACAAAAGCCATCTAACCTACACTATGCCATTATCATCCATATGTTTATCCAATAAACTTTTAAATGCCCTCAATGTTGGCGAGTTCACTACTGTAGCAGGTAGGGCATTCCACGGCCTCACTACTCTTTGCGTAAAGAACCTACCTCTGACCTCTGTCCTATATCTATTACCCCTCAGTTTAAAGTTATGTCACCTCGTGCCAGCCATATCCATCCGCGGGAGAAGGCTCTCACTGTCCACCCTATCCAACCCCCTGATCATTTTGTATGCCTCTATTAAGTCTCCTCTTAACCTTCTTCTCTCCAACGAAAACAACCTCAAGTCCGTCAGCCTTTCCTCATAAGATTTTCCCTCCATACCAGGCAACATCCTGGTAAATCTCCTCTGCACCCGCTCCAAAGCCTCCACGTCCTTCCTATAATGCGGTGACCAGAACTGTACGCAATACTCCAAATGCGGCCGGACCAGAGTTCTGTACAGCTGCAACATGACCTCCCGACTCCGGAACTCAATCCCTCTACCAATAAAGGCCAACACTCCATAGGCCTTCTTCATAACCCTATCAACCTGGGTGGCAACTTTCAGGGATCTATGTACATGGACACCTAGATCCCTCTGCTCATCCACACTTTCAAGAACTTTACCATTAGCCAAATATTCCGCATTCCTGTTATTCCTTCCAAAGTGAATCACCTCACACTTCTCTACATTAAACTCCATTTGCCACCTCTCAGCCCAGCTCTGCAGCTTATCTATATCCCTCTGTAACCTGCTACATCCTTCCACACTATCGACAACACCACCGACTTTAGTATCGTCTGCAAATTTACTCACCCACCCTTCTGCGCCTTCCTCTAGGTCATTGATAAAAATGACAAACAGCAACGGCCCCAGAACAGATCCTTGTGGTACTCCACTTGTGACTGTACTCCATTCTGAACATTTCCCATCAACCACCACCCTCTGTCTTCTTTCAGCTAGCCAATTTCTGATCCACATCTCTAAATCACCCTCAATCCCCAGCCTCCGTATTTTTTGCAATAGCCTACCGTGGGGAACCTTATCAAACGCTTTGCTGAAATCCATATACACCACATCAACTGCTCTACCCTCGTCTACCTGTTCAGTCACCTTCTCAAAGAACTCGATAAGGTTTGTGAGGCATGACCTACCCTTCACAAAGCCATGCTGACTATCCCTGATCATATTATTCCTATCTAGATGATTATAAATCTTGTCCCTTATAATCCCCTCCAAGACTTTACCCACTACAGACGTGAGGCTCACCGGTCTATAGTTGCCGGGGTTGTCTCTGCTCCCCACATTGATGAGAAACCTTTTAAATGCCCAGACTGTGAGAAGTGCTTTAAAAGTTCCGGGGAACTGATGCGTCATCAGCGTATTCAGACTGATGAGAAACCGTTCAGGTGCTCTTACTGCGGAACTGGGTTCAAGACATCATCTGTCCTCACTGTACACCAGCGAACTCACACTGGGGAGAGACCGTTCACCTGCTCCCAGTGTGGGAAGACATTCACTCAGTCATCCAGCCTGCTGGCACATCAGCGAGTTCACACTAGGGTGAGGCCGTACACCTGCCCCAAGTGTGGGAAGAGATTCACACAGTCATCCAACCTGATGAGACACCAGCGAATTCACAAGTAATTACAGTGAGTGGACATTCTGATCAGCTGCTCCCCTCCCTTCCACTAGCTCCACCGGGCCAAACTGTCTCTAAAAATCCCCCTTGTCTGAGTGTGAACTCGGATCTATCTCCGGTTGCTCTCCGATCTCCTGTCATGTCCTGTTCAATCTCATCTTGATTACAAGACCTGCCTTCTGCTCCCTTGACCCAATTCTCACTAAACCGCTGACCATCCAACTTCCCCACATTAATTGATATCGTTAACAGTTCTCTCTCTCTTCTGGCTTTGGCCCTCTCACTTTTAAATACACTATCTTCACCTTTCCTGAGAAAACAACCTTTGACCCCAACTTCCTGCAAAGTACCACCCCATCTCCAAACTCCCTTTCCTCACCAACATGGTGTCCCCCAAGGATCTATCCTTGACCCCTCCTATTTCCCATCGACATGATGGCACTAGAATCCATAGAATCCCTAAAGTGCAGAAGGAGGCCATTCGGTCGCTCAGGATTGCACTATATGCCTGAAAAAGTGCGCTAGCTAGGCCCATAACCTCACCCTATCCCCATAACACCACCTAACCTGTACATCTTTGGAATGTGGCAGCACCCGCAGGAAACCCACACAGATTTGGGGAGAACGCACAAACTCCATACTGACAATCATCCAAGGCCAGATTCAAACCCGGTCCCGGTTTCTTCGGGTGCTAAAGTTTCCTCCCATAAGTCCCGAAAGACGTGCTTGTTAGGTGAATTGGATGGGAATAGAGGGATATAGACCCAGGAAGTGTAGAAGATTTTAGTTTAGACAGGTAGCATGGTCGGCACGGGCTTGGAGGGCCGAAGGGCCTGTTCCTGTGCTGTACTTTTCTTTGTTCTTTGTTCTATTCTGAATTCTCCCTCTGTGACCCGAACAGGCGCCGGAATGTGGCGACGAGGGGCTTTTCATAGTAACTTCATTGCAGTTTTAATATACGCCTACTTGTGACAGTAAAGATTATTTTTTTAAAAATTAAAATTAAATTAAATTTTCCTACTGGAGCTGATGAATGGTGGCCATAGTTCCCACAATCCCCCGCGGCCCAGAGACCGCTCGATGCAACTGGCTCATTGCGCAGGCGCTGCGCGCGCATGCTCCAGGCCCAGCCAGCCGCGGGGCATTCTGGATGGCTCCTCTGTTCCGAGTCGGAGAGGACCGGGAAGCGGTGTTGTAGATGGGCTGCAGTAAACTGGTCAGGATATGGAATCCAGGGGGAGTGATGGAGCCAGCTCTGGACGGGGAGAGTTTCTCAACCCCTCAGTGAACGCCGCAAACCCTAAATAAGACGCTGCCGGAGCGAGTTTGTTGGTCCGGTTCCTGACCCTGGGATCAGGGCCAGGTGAACAGCCGCCATGATGGTTCAAAGAAAGGAAGAGCGCATGCGATGGCGTCTGGGTAACGTAAGAGAGAATGGGCAGAACTTTCAGGGTCTCTTTTCCAACTGGGTCCTAGTGCCCGGAAAGACAACACCTCAGAATAGTTTAAAGTTGTTAATTGGAACTGCCTCACAGCGACTGAGACCCGGATTCGAATCCAAACTTGGGTGGCTGTCGTTGTGAAGTTTGCACATTCTCCCCGTTTCTGCCTGGGTTTCTTCCGGTGCTCTGCTGTCCTCCCACAACCCAAAGATCTGCAGGTTAGGTGGGGTTATGGGGATAGGGTAGGGGAGTGGGCTTAGGCAGGATGTTCTTTGAGAAGATCATCTTTGCTGCACAGAGGGGTCTGGGCTAGTCGGAGCGGCTGGTCTGCTCCTGATCTGTTTAAAACACCAATTTGTAGATCCCTATGGGGGGAGAATGTAGGGCTTCCTCTGGCTGCTCGCCTCTCTTCTGTGGTCTTGTCCATGTTCAGGTGGCCCTGGAACGGAAACATGAGGTGTCCTCCAGTACACTTGACACCTTCCACAACTGTTGGTACCTCAGGGTGCAGAGTGCTTCTGAGACACTGAAAACAACATTCTGGTTTAGTTAAAAAGTTTTCCTTGTTTTTGTTGTGATTTTGCCTTCTTTTACTTTGATTGGGCAACATATTTGGGGAATAAGAGAGAGAAGAATATTCCATAGAAATTCCATAGTCAACTCCTTTTACAGGGGATTGGAAGGAGAGGATTTCACACATTCACGATGAGTTGAACATCACCAGCCTTTGATGTAGGAAAGGATCTGAAACATCAGTGTGACTGGAAAAGCACCGAGACCCACACCGACACACACCCGAGTGAGAGAGTTCCAGTGAACTGACTGTGGAAAGGGCTTCAACTATTACACAACCTGACTTCCGGGTGCGGCTATGCAGAGCTAGGTCGCATATTCGGCAGCTCCTGCTTGGAACGGACTTTTGGGCTCTTTTACAGGGCCCCCACGGCATTTGTTTGACATTTCCCGGTGTGGGAAGAAGGCGGCAATATTCCCCCGACAGTGTCCCCCAGGAAGGGTATGTCTCTTGGTTGCCAGACACACGCAGAAACAGTGAAAGATTTGGCTGCAACTACAGGATAAACAGGGCCTCTTCCAGCATGCAGGCGGGGGAAGGGCAAGCTTAAAGCTGCAAGCTGACCTGAGGGCCTGTATCAAAGGTGAATTTTGCAGCAGAGGGAACAACTGTGAAAAGACCTCATCAAGGCCACTGAAGGGACTTCCGGTTGCGGTGATGCCTAGCTAGCCGCACGCTTCGGCGGCTCCAGCTCCGACGGACCTTCGGGCTCTTTTAAGAGCCTCAACGGGGAATTTTTCGACGACGCAACCCGGTGTGGGGCGTGTGAGAAGGGAGTCCCCCCCAAACGAAGGAGGAAAAAACCGGCGGCGGCGGCTGCAGCGCGAGGAATCGTCGACCAAAGGGTCAGAAAGAGAGAAGTACAAGATGGCGGCGGAGAAAGCGCAGGCGACATGGGGGCCTGAGCATGAAATTGTGAGACGGTGCGTGGAGCTGCTGAAGAGGGAGGTGCTGACCCCGTTGCTACAGGCAATTGAGGGGCTCAAGGAGACATTAAAGACCCAGGAGACAGAGCTCCGTGTGGTGGAGCAGAAGGTGACAGATATTGAGGACGAGATCCTGGGCCTGGCGGTTAAGACACAGACGCACGAGGCACTTCATAAAAAGTGTACTGAAAGGATCGAAGCCCTAGAAAATGGAGCGCGAAGGAAGAACCTTCGGATACTGGGTCTCCCTGAGGGTGTGGAAGGAGTGGACTGTGGAGCGTACGCAAGTACGATGCTGAGCTCACTGATGGGTGCTGAGGCCCCTACGGGCCCCTTGGAGGTGGAGTGGGCAAATCGGATTCCGGCGAGAAGACCAAAAGCGGGAGAACCACCCAGGGCGATAATCGTGCGATTTTACCGCCTTAAGGATAGAGAAGAGGTCCTGAGATGGGCTAAAAAGGTGCGGAGTAGCAGATGGGAGAATGCAGTGGTACGGGTATACCAGGATTGGAGTGCGGAGGTGGCGAGAAGGAGGGCGAGCTTCAACCGAGCCAAAGAGGTGTTGCATAAAAGGAAGGTGAAGTTCGGGATGCTGCAGCCGGCAAGACTATGGGTCACGTATCAGGAGAGACACCATTATTTCGAGACGGCGGAGGAAGCATGGACCTTCATCAAAGAAGAGAAATTGGATCGGAACTGAGGGACTGATGCTGCAGGAAATGTTATTGTTAATGTTACGGTGGAAGTTAATTGAGAAGTAAACAGGGAAGGGGGGAGACATTGGGGAAATGTGGGCGCCGGTGAGGGGGGAAAGACGGGACATAGTTGGAGAATGGGGAGGGGGAGGGGAAAGGGAGCTGCGCCATAAGAGGCGGGTCAGGTAAAGGGATGTTCCCGCACCAGAAAGAATAAGGCGGGAAGACAGGCGCAAGGCGGATGGGAGTTCCCCACATGGGGAGGTCGAGGAGTGAGCAGGAGTAGCCGGGGTCAGTTGAAGTCAGCTGACTTACGGAAGTAATATGGGGGGAGCAATCAAGCTAGAAAGAGATCTAGCGGGGAGGAGGGAGGGAGAAGGGGGGGGGGGACAACTGGGTTGCTGCTGCGGAAATCCAAAAGGAAATGGCTAAAGAGTGGGTGGGCGGGGATGGTGTGCGACGCTGGGGGAGCGAGCGGGAGCGCGGAGGCGGGATATGGGACTGGCCTAGAGAAGGTAATGGCTAGTCGACACGGGAAGGGGGCAGGTAGCCCCCTAGTGAGGCTGATCACGTGGAACGTGAGAGGCCTGAACGGACCGATAAAAAGGGCCCGAGTGCTCGCGCATTTGAAAGGACTAAGGGCAGACGTGGTTATGCTCCAAGAGACGCACCTAAAGGTGGCGGACCAAGTTAGGCTAAGGAAAGGATGGGTGGGACAGGTGTTCCACTCAGGACTGGACGCAAAGAATAGAGGGGTGGCCATTTTGGTGGGGAAACAGGTTGCATTTGAAGCAAAGAACATCGTAGCAGATAGCGGAGGTAGATATGTAATGGTGAGTGGCAGGCTGGAGGGAATGGAGGTCGTGTTGGTTAACGTGTATGCCCCAAACTGGGACGATGCGGGATTTATGAGACGGATGCTGGGGCGTATACCGGACCTGGAGGTAGGAAACTTGATTTTAGGAGGGGACTTTAATACGGTGCTGGACCCGGGGCTAGATAGATCCAGCTCAAGGACCGGAAGAAGGCCGGCAGCGGCCAAGGTACTTAAGGGGTTTATGGACCAAATGGGGGGAGTGGATCCATGGCGATTTCTTAGACCTAGGGCTAGGGAGTATTCCTTCTTCTCCCATGTCCATAAAGTGTACTCCCGGATAGATTTTTTTGTTTTGGGAAGGTCGTTGATCTCTAGGGTGGAAGAAGCTGAGTATTCAGCCATAGCGGTTTCGGACCATGCCCCACATTGGGTGGACCTGGAATTAGGAGAGGAAAGGGAGCAGAGAACACTCTGGCGATTAGATGTGGGACTGATGGCGGATGAGGGAGTGTGTGCAAGAGTGCGGGGGTGTATTGAGAGATACCTGGAGGTCAATGACGACGGCGAGGTCCCTGTGGGAGTGGTATGGGAAGCACTAAAAGCGGTGGTCAGAGGAGAGCTGATCTCCATTGGGGCCCACAAAAGGAAAACAGAGGCCAAGGAAAGGGAAAGATTACTGGGGGAGATTTTAAGGGTGGATAGGGAATTTGCAGAGACCCCGGAGGAGGAATTGTACAGGGAGAGGAGACGACTCCAGACGGAATTTGACCTTCTGACCACCAGAAAGGCGGAGGTACTGTGGAGGAAGGCACAGGGGAGGAGGTATGAATATGGGGAAAAGGCGAGTCGCCTGTTGGCTCATCAATTGCGAAAGAGGGCAGCAGCGAGGGAAATAGGAGGAATTAGAGACGAAAGGGGAGACACGGTGCGAAGGGCAGGAAAGATAAATGAGGTGTTCAAGACCTTCTATGAGGAACTGTATAGGTCTCAACCCCCAGAGGGAGAGGAGGGAATGCGGCAGTTCCTGGACCAATTGAGGTTCCCGAAAGTGGAGGAGCGGGGGGTGGTAGGCCTGGGGGCACCGATTGGGGTGGACGAGGTTATTAAGGGACTGGGAAGCATGCAAGCAGGGAAGGCCCCAGGACCAGACGGGTTCCCGGTGGAGTATTACAGAAAATATGTGGACTTGTTGGCCCCGTTGATGGTGAGGACGTTCAATGAGGCCAGGAAAGGGGGGACTCTACCCCCGACGATGTCGGAGGCGACGATATCGTTAATTTTGAAGAGGGATAAAGATCCGTTGCAGTGCGGGTCCTATAGACCCATTTCATTGTTGAACGTGGACGCCAAATTGTTGGCAAAGGTACTGGCATCGAGGATAGAGGACTGTGTCCCGGGGGTGGTGCACGAAGACCAGACAGGGTTCGTTAAAGGGAGACAACTGAATGTTAACGTGCGACGACTATTAGGGGTGATAATGATGCCCCCAGTGGAGGGGGAGGCAGAGATAGTGGCGGCAATGGACGCAGAGAAGGCATTTGATAGGGTGGAGTGGGAGTATTTATGGGAAGTGTTAAGGAGGTTTGGGTTTGGGAACGGGTTTATTAGCTGGGTTAGACTTCTTTATGGGGCTCCAACGGCAAGCGTAGTTACAGGTCGACATAGATCGGAGTATTTCCGACTATATAGGGGAACAAGACAGGGATGCCCGCTGTCTCCATTGTTGTTCGCGTTGGCAATTGAACCTCTGGCCATGGCGTTGAGAGACTCCAGGAAATGGAGAGGGGTGATCAGAGGGGGAGAAGAACACCGAGTCTCGTTATATGCGGATGACCTATTGTTATACGTGTCGGACCCAGCGGGGGGAATGATAGAGGTTATGCGAATTTTGAGGGGGTTCGGGGATTTCTCGGGGTATAGGCTAAACATGGGAAAGAGTGAATTATTTGTGATACATCCAGGGGACCAGAGTAGAGAGATAGAAGGCTTGCCTCTAAGGAAAGTGGAAAGAAACTTCCGATACCTGGGGATTCAGATCGCTAGGAGCTGGGGAACCTTGCACAGACTTAATCTGACACGGTTGGTAGAACAAATGGAGGAGGACTTCAAGAGGTGGGACATGCAGCCTCTATCGCTGGCGGGCAGGGTGCAAGCAATTAAGATGATGGTCCTCCCGAGGTTCTTATTTGTATTTCAATGTCTCCCTATACTAATCACTAAGACCTTTTTTAATAAAATAGACAGGAGCATCACGAGCTTCGTATGGGCAGGGAAAGTTCCGAGAGTAAGGAGGGGGTTCCTTCAGCGTAGTAGGGACAGAGGAGGATTGGCACTACCGAACTTGGGCGATTACTATTGGGCCGCCAATGTGGCAATGATACGTAAATGGATGATGGAGGGTGAGGGAGCGGCGTGGGAAAGACTGGAGAGAAAGTCCTGTAAAGGGACGAGTTTAGAGGCGCTGGTGACGGCGCCGCTACCGATCTCACCTAAAAAGTTTACCACGAACCCGGTGGTGGCGGCAACATTGAATATCTGGGGACAGTGGAGGCGACAGAGAGGGGTGCGGGGAGCCCTGGTGGGGTCCCCAATCAGGAACAACCATAGGTTCGCCCCAGGAAGAATGGATGGAGGATTTCAGAGCTGGTTCCAGTTGGGAATTAGGAGGGTGGGAGATTTATTTATAGATGGGACTTTTGCGAGCTTGAGAGCATTGGAGGAAAAGTATAAGTTGCCCCGGGGAAATTTCTTGAGATATATGCAGGTGAGGGCATTTACTAGACAACAGGTGAGGGAATTTCCATTGCTCCCGACACAGGGGATACAGGACAGGGTGCTTTCAGGGGTGTGGGTCGGAGAGGGCAAGGTGTCAGAGATTTACCGAGAGATGAGGGAAGAGGGGGAGGAGTCGGTGGGCGAACTAAAAGGAAAGTGGGAAGAAGAACTAGGGGAGGAGATAGAGGAGGGTATGTGGGCTGATGCCCTAAGCAGGGTAAATTCCTCTTCCTCATGCGCCAGGCTTAGCCTGATTCAATTTAAGGTGCTACATAGAGCACACATAACGGGAGCAAGATTGAGCAGGTTCTTTGGAGTGGAGGACAAATGTGGGAGGTGTGGCGGGAGCCCGGCAAACCACGCACATATGTTTTGGGCATGCCCGGCACTGGAAGGGTATTGGAAGGGAGTGACGGGAGTGATTTCGCGGGTGGTGAAGGCCCGGGTCAAACCAGGCTGGGGGTTAGCTCTATTTGGAGTTGCGGAAGAGCCGGGAGTGCAGGAGGCGAAAGAGGCCGACGTTGTGGCCTTTGCGTCCCTAGTAGCCCGGCGCAGGATCCTACTCATGTGGAAGGAGGCGAAACCCCCCGGACTGGAGGCCTGGGTAAATGATATGGCGGGGTTCATTAAACTGGAGCAGATAAAGTTTGCCCTGAGAGGATCGGCTCAAGGGTTCACCAGGCGGTGGCAGCCATTTCTCGACTACCTAGGGGAACGTTAGAGGGAAGACAGATGACCAGCAGCAGCAACCCAGGGGGGGGGGGGGTTTAGTTTAGGTCAAAGATAAAGGGGTTTTGTTACTTGTGTATTGTTTAAAATTTCTGTATTGTTATTGTTGCGTTTGCTTTGTAAGAGGGGAAAAATTATTGTTTGGGAAAAAATTTTCAATAAAACATTTATAAAAAAAAAAACTATTACACAACCTGAAAAAAAATCATATCATTCACAGCGGGGAGACACTGTACAATTATTCTTTGTGTCAACGAGGCTTTAACTGATTATCCAATCCAGTGACGCCATGGTGAAACCGTGGAAATGTGGGGACTGTGGGAAGGGTTTCAGCTCCCCATCTACACTAGAAACTCATAAACGCAGTCACACTAGAGAGAGGTTGTTCACTTGCTCCACCTGTGGAAAAGAATTCACTCAGTCATCCAGCCTAATGACACACCAGCGAGTTCACACTGGAGAGAAACCCTACAATTGCTCTCAGTGTGGGAAGAGCTTCTGGTGTTCATCCCACCTCACTGAACATCTACGGGTTCACACTGGAGAGAGACCATTCCACTGCTCTGAGTGCGGGCAGAGATTCACTTGTTCTTCCCACCTCATTCTACACAAGCGTGTTCACACTGGTGAGAGGCCGTACGCCTGCTCTGTGTGTGGGAAGGGATTTATTAGATCATCACATCTTCTTAGACACTAGCGTGTTCACACTGAAGAGAAGGTATTCACCTGCACGGAGTGTGAGAAGAGTTTCACTAATTTACCTAATTTTCTGAATCACCAGCGAATTCACAATGAAGAGAAACCCTTTACCTGTGCTGAGTGTGGGAAGGGATTCGCTGCAAAATCGCAGCTTAGGACACATACACTTGTTCACACTGATGAGAGACCATTTCATTGTTCTGACTGTGAGAAGAGCTTTAAAAGCAGAAGGGAGTTGATGAACCACCAGCGAATCCATTCGGGGGAGAAGCCGTTCACCTGCCCCGTGTGCGATAGAGGATTCACTCAGCCATCCGCTCGTCTGAGTCACCAGAGAGTTCACATGTGATTACAGGGATTGGATTCCTACACTCAGGAATGAACCATGTTCATTCTGACAGTACAGATTTATTTCCCTTGATGTTAAACTCCAGCCCAGTTAATGGGATTAACAGAATGGACATGAATTGCATTAAACACAGTGTTGGAGTCCTTAATTTCTGTAAGATAAGAGGAGACTGATTGATGTCCTGTTACCGACTGTTCCATTGTTGGGTCTTTTCTCCTTTGTTAATGGAACACTTGGATTTATATAGCGCCTCTCACAACTTCAGGATGTCCCAAAGTGCTTTCCAGACAATGAGGTTCTTTTGAAGTGTAGTCACTGTTGTAATGTAGGAAATGCAGCAGCCAGATTGTGTACAACAGGCTCCTACAAACACAAATACGATGCTGGAAATACTCAGTAGGTCAGGCAGCATCTGTGAAGCAAGAAAGTGAGTTCAAAACAGAACTATGATTATGACCAGATTATCTGTTCAGTGCTCATCACCGAGGGCTTTATATTGAGCAGTTCACCCGAGAGAACTTCCTTCGAAATATTACCAAGGGAACTTTTACATCTAGCTGCAAGAGCAGATGGGGTTATATTGGAAGGTTTTCTCAGAAAGACAGTGCTGTATTCCCTCAGTACAGTGCTGTATTCCCTCAGTATAGTGCTGTATTCCCTCAGTACAGCATCGGAATACCAGCCGGATTTTATGGTCAGGTTTCTGGAGCTGAAGTTGAACCCACATCATCCTGACTCAGATGGGAACGTAACCACTGAACAATAACACCTCATCGTTAACTCGAGATTATTTCCGCTCTCTCATCCTTGGTTGCTCTCCTGAACACATTAATCCATTGGGCTGTCAGACAAATCCAAGTGGATTCAACAGGTTTCCAGGGTTCGTGCTGATGCTACAGCAAGAGATCGAGAAGGCTTTTATTTCAAGAACTGGCATCAAGTATCACAACATGGTGACAATTTGAACTCAAGGCTTTGCCTTTCAAAGACTTTGGCCTTAACCATTCAGGCCATTTGTTACTTTCTGAGAGAACGAGCTTGAGATGGAACTTGCCTCCAAACCAATTGCCAAGACTCCTGATTCTGATGTAAAAATACCATTTAAAACCAGCAAGTCGGCATAATTGTTGCCAAAATTGCTAAAGTAAAATTATAGCTTTTCTATTTCAAACTTCGAAAGGGAGATTTACCTGAAGCTGAGCGGGATTATTAAATATTCAGAACAAACCCTGATGACAAACAGTCTGGGTGGTTCCCAGGAATCGGAAAATAAAGTTTCCTATAGGGAAATAAATTGAAGATTAAGAAAACCCACCAGCCCCACAATACCGCAAATTGAATTTGAATTCATTTTGAAAATAAAAAACATCTAAACTGTTGATACCTGGAATCAAATTACAATGTCTGATTCCTGTTTTAAAGGTAGTAGGAATACTGGACAGTAACATTTCTCTAAGCCTCATGAATGAGATATCTAATGGGATGTGTAAAATTATATAAGAGCAAGTGATTGAGCAGAGGAATAAAGTTAAGGAAAAATAACCCCACTAAATGGGAATTGGAATACCTCACTGTGGGTGTAGTTCAGTGGAATATATCAATGTGGTACTGATGTATATTTTAATAAAAGGAAAGTGTAGATGAGACTAATAAATTGATGGCTCTCTTGGAGATGTTTGTATCGTTGTGGATGAACTTTCAAAGAGAATTGCATTTGATAAAATGGCCAATGCCAAAGACATTGAAGCATTCAGGGGGAGATGAGCAAAAATATTTACAGACACATATAAGTGGGACTAGGCAGTAAATGATTCATTTTCAGGTGAGCTACATTTTATATTTACTAAGCTAATAAGATCAAGGAAGCCATTTTGAAACTAACATTTAAATGAAAAGGGCATTTTGTATTCAGCAATTGATCGGTTATATTAATCAATGATGTGTATTAATTATTCACTAGTCAGAAACAAATTATTAATTAAGTAGTGTGCCTCAGTTGATTTTAATTGACGATTTAATAATCTGTTAGTGGTTGTGTGAAAAGACTTGGTTGTACCTAAAACTGTGTAAGCCTGTTTTAAATTCTATATTACAGCTTCTGTGAGAAGGAATGTATGATCTGATATGATGGTTAGCAACAAGTCTTCATACACTTGGTAACCTTATTTGTAACTGGAAAGTCACACAATGATGGGAGGGATACATTAAACATTCCCATTGTATCCCGATCTGCGACATTTACCAAAATGGTTGAAACCCAATCAAACCGATTCAGGTATGAACTTGACCAACCATTGAGTTCTAATCAGTTTATTCAAACTGAGGGAGGATCTACTTAGGTACTTCAAACCCGAGGAGAAGGTCTGTTGCCAGCCAAGTACTGGAATCCCCAAAGCAAGATTCCCATCAGAATTGTTGTCAAAGAAGGGGTACCAGAGGGATTATGTTTTTACAGCCTGATCAACCAAGAGAAATGGTAAAAGTCTGTTTTGTGTCAATAAGTTTCCCCTTTTCCTTCTGTATCGATCAGTTTACCCTTTTCCTTCTGTATCGATCAGTTTACCCTTTTCCTTCTGTATCGATCAGTTTACCCTTTTCCTTCTGTATCGATCAGTTTACCCTTTTCCTTCTGTATCGATCAGTTTACCCTTTTCCTTCTGTATCGATCAGTTTACCCTTTTCCTTCTGTATCGATCAGTTTACCCTTTTCCTTCTGTATCGATCAGTTTACCCTTTTCCTTCTGTATCGCTATGTATCTTTTTAAAAATACATTAGTTTCAATTTACCATCTGAACTTCCTGATTTCCTAACGTTAAGTCTTGTTCAAACTAAAACAATTGAGTGAACGATTTACAAACACTGGTGGATTGGTTGATTGCAATTAGACTTAAACAATTCTATGTTTTAATATGAGATCACCTGAAAGTCTCTGAATTGTCTGCATTGGATGGAACCCTTGTAGCCTCATGTGAGGATATCGGTGTGAGTGTGCAGCTGTGATTTGTCAAATGTAAAATAACTTATTCAGAAATGCTTTGTGTAATTCACTGAAGAATGAATCCCAGACGTGCTCAAACTGTGTCCTAGGCCAAACTAGTTTCAGCTGATGCTTCATCAATGACCGGAGTCCCATGATAAGGTCAAAAGGCGGGATGCTCGCTGATGACTGCACAATGTTCACCATTTGCGACTCCTCAGTTACTGAAGCGTCCATGGCCAAATGCAGCGAGATAATGTCTAGGTTTATACAGACAAGTGGTAAGTTGCATTTGTGCCACACAAGTGCCAGACTATGACCACCTCCAACAAGAGAGGATCTAACTATTGCCCCTTGACATTAAATAGCATTACCATCATTGAATCCCTCGCTGTCAACATCCTAGGGTTACCATTGACCAGAAACCAAACTGGACTAGCCATAAATATTGTGGCTGCAAGAGCAGATCAAAGGCTAGGATCCTACGGCGAGTAACTCACTTCCTGACTCCCTAAAGCCTGTGCACCATCTACAAGACACAAATCAGGAATATAATGGAATACTCCCCACTTGTCTGGATGGGTGCAGAACCAACAACACTCAAGACAAGGACAAAGTAACCCACTTGATTGGCACCCTATCCACAAACATTCACTCCCTTCACCACGTATGAAAAATGGCAGCTGTGTGTACCATCTACAAGATGCACTGCAGTAACTCACCAAGGCTCCTTAGGCAGCAACTTCCAAACTCAGCATCTCTACCATCTAGAAGCAGAATGGCAGCAGGTACCTGGGAACCACCATCTGGAAGTACCCCTCCAAATCACTAACCATTCCTATTTGGAAATATATATATTTAAAAATATATATTACTGGCAACATCGAGGGCCAGGGCCTGTACTGCGCTGTAATGTTCCATGTTCTATGTCACTGGGTCAAAATCCTTGAACTCCCTCCATAACCGCACAGTGGGTGTACCCACACCTAAGGGACTGCAGCAGATGAAGACGGCAGCTCACGCCCACCTTCTCAAGGTCTTCTAGAGATGAGCAATAAATGGTGGCCGAGCCAATGACACCCACATTCCGTAAAAAAAATTTAAACTGTGACCGTAAAAGGAGAAAACATTTTTAAATCATCAAGGCATTGACTCATCCTCCAATCAGGACAGAACGAAAAACACTGGTTATGGTCAACAGGAGTAAAATTAAAGGAAAAGGGAATTGAGTTTGGACAATTGGAGGCTTGGAAGAAATAATACTGAATTAGAACGATCCACAGGATGGATGCAGGCGAAGGGAGAGCTGGAGAATCTTCAAATCCAAGCGCGATCTGTCACTTTAATGATTTGTACATAGTCTTATTTGCTGGTAAATTAAAGTCGCCAGAGCCCCAGATGACCAGAGGCTGCTTTCCTCTTTGAGGGGGAGAGCTGACTGGTGGTGATTTAACCTGAGGATCACCACACCTCAGGCGAGGAGTAAGATTGAGAAGGCGGGGCCTTCATGAATAACCTCAGCTGGTTCAGGAATTGAACCTGCGCTGTTGACTTTATTCTGCATCACAAACCAGCTGTCTAGCCAACTGACCTCAACCAGCCCCCAGTTATATCCTAGTATTTTAGAATTAGCAGCTCTGCTAAGGATAGGAATATCATTGAGTGACGTGTGGCGTGCTTATTCAAGTAAATATAATTAGCTAATTTTACCAGTCTCAGTGTGTCTTCTCAGGTATGTAATCAAGAAATCAGGAGAACAAGCTCATATCTTATAAAAAGCTGGATTGGCCAAAATTAATTGTGAGAACTGAGAGGGAGGAACTGAGGGAGATCAATATTAGTAGAGAAATGGTGTTGGGGAAATTGAGGGATTGAAGGCATAAATCCCCAGGGCCTGATATTCTGCATCCCAAAGTACTTAAACGAGTGGCTCTAGAAATAGTGGATGCATTGGTGGTCATCTTCCAGGATTCTGTAGACTCTGGAACAGTTCCTGCAGATTGGAGGGTGGATTATGTAATTCCACTATTTAAAAAAGGGAGGTAGAGAGGAAACAGGGAATTATAGACCAATAAGCCTGATGCAGGAAGTGGGGAAATGTCTTGAATCCATTATCAAGGTTTTGTAGCTGAGCTCTTGGGAAAAAAGTGGCAGGATCGGACAGAGTCCGAGGGCAGCACGGTAGCATTGTGGTTAGCACAATTGCTTCACAGCTCCAGGGTGCCAGGTTCGATTCTCGGCTTGGGTCACTGTGCGGAGTCTGCACGTTCTCCCCGTGTGTGCGTGGGTTTCGTCCGGGTGCTCCGGTTTCCTCCCACAGTCCAAAGATGTGCAGGTTCGATGGATTGGCCATGATAAATTGCCCATAGTGTCCAAAATTGCCCTTAGTGTTGGGTGGGGTTACTGGGTGATGGGGATAGGGTGGAGATGTGGGCTTGGGTAGGGTGCTCTTTCCAAGAGCCGGTTCAGACTCGATGGGCCGAATCGCCTCCTTCTGGACTGTAAATTCTATGAGTCAGCATGGATTTATGAAGGGAAAATTTAATTTTGAGGATGTAACTAGTAGAATTGATTTTTTTTTTAAATTTAGAGTACCCCATTCAATTTAGTGTGGCCAATCCACCTACCCTGTACATCTTTAGGTTGTGGGGGAGAAACCCATGCAAACACGGGGAGAATGTGCAAACTCTCCACGGACAGTGACCCAGAGCTGGGATCGAACCTGGGACCTCGGCGCCGTGAGACAGCAGTGCTAACCACTGATACATTTACATTGTATCCAACCTTGTGCAAAACCTATCATGGGAGCGTTTGATGGGCCAATGTAGAGGACCACTCCTCCACCCTCTCCCCGTAACCCCACCTAACCATTGGACATTCGGGGGAAATCTTTTAGAATGGGCAATCCACCTAACCTGTGCAACTTTGGACTGTGGGAGGAAACCGGAGCACCCGGAAGGAACCCACACAGCTACGGGAAGAAATTGCAAACTACACAGCCATCCAAGGCTGGAATCGAATCCCCTCCCTCTGATCTCCAGTCAGCCTCTGTTCGAATGAAAAGAGCCCCAGTTTCTCTAATCTCTCCTGGTAACTAAAGCCTCTCTTCCCTGGGATCATCTCAGTGAATCTCTTCTACACCCTCTCCATGGCCTTGACATCCTTCCTGGTGGAAGATCCCCAAAACCTGAAATTATATTCTAACTGCAGCCTAACCAATGATTTGTACAGATTTACATGACCTCTGTCCTTTTGTACTCCACACCCAGAATTATAAAACCTTGGATCCCATGTGTTTTTTAAACACTTTATCAACTTGTCCGCCCACATTTAAACATTTGTGTATCTGAACTCCTTTTAGGGTTTGGGAGATATTAACATGGCTGAAATACATTGACATCCAATGTCTGATATGTGTGTTATGGGAGAGAGAAGTTTAGTCTGAGTTAGAATCTCAAGCAGGCGCTTCACTGCAGACGGGTCACCTTGGAAACGCTGATAAGACATTCCTTCACTGCAGACAGGTCACCGTGGAAACGCTGATAAGACATTCCATTCCACAGAATCGACTCATTGGAAACTCTAATCGGATTGGGGAGAGGACAGAGTTTGTCTGTTATTAACCTCAACATAAACTTAAACCAGAGTGAATAATGGAACAGATTAAATTCTAATGTGTGATGTTTGTAGCTACAGTAATGGAATTATCAGAAATAACAGAATTAACAGGTAGGGTAGTTTAGGGAAAATGAGGAAATTACTGAAGAAACGTAACTGCTGGGAACCAGGAATGTGTCCTTGTAAATCAGATTAGAGAAATTCCTGCTGTCTTTTCCTCACTTGCTGCATGAACTGTGTTCTGGACTGGCCACCAAACCTCAGGAAAGATACATTGCACTTGGTAACTGTCCAGTACACATTGACCATGATGAAGTGAGGCTGGTGAACTGAGTGAGTCCCTTCCCACACACAGAGAACATTAACGGTCACTCCTCAGTGTGAACAGGTCGATGAATCTCCAGGTCTGATTAAATCTGTTCCACAGTCCCCAGATTTCCAAGGTTTCTTCCAGCGTGACTACATATCGTTGGAAAGGTCAGACCATCGGCTAAAACGTCATCCACATTCCGAGCACAGGAACTGTTTCTCCCACATTGAACAGGGTCTTTGAACAAAGAACAATACAGCACAGAAACAGGCCCTTCGGCCCTCCAAGCCTGTACCGGTCATAATACCAACCTTTTCCAAACCCTCAGTACATCCTTGTGCCGTATCCCTCTATACCCATCCTATCCATGTCTTTGTCAAGATGCCTTTTGAACACCGTTAATGTATCTGCTTCCACAACCTCCCCTGGCAATGCGTTCCAGGCACTCACCACCCTCTGCGTAAAAAAACCTGCTCGCACATCTCCTCTAAACTTTGCACCATGGATCTTAAACCTATGTCCCCTGGTGACTGACCCCTCCACACGAGGAAAGAGTGCCTGCCCATCCACTCTATCTATGCCCCTCATAATCTTGTCGACCTCGATCAGGTTAACCCTCAACCTCTGTCTTTCCAATGAAAACAATCCGAGTCTATTCAGCCTCTCCACATCGCTAACACCCTCCAGACTCGGCAACATCCTGGTAAACCTCCTCTGCACCCTATCCAAAGCCTCCACATCCTTCTGGAACTGTGGCGACCAGAATTGTGGACAATATTCCAAGTGTGGCCTTAACAAGGTTTTATACAACGGTAGCACGACTTGCCAGTTTTTATACTTGATGCCCCGTCAAATGAAGGCAAGCATTCCATATGTTTTCTTGAGTACCTTGTCCATTTGTGCTGCCAACTTCAAAGGTCTGTGCACATGCACACACAGATCTCTCTGGCTTTCTATATTCCTAGGAGTTTTGCCATTTACGGTATATTTCCCCTCATAATATAACAATATTCTCCAGTAATGCTACTCCCCCACCCCTTTTACATCCCTCTCTATCACTCCTGAAGCATCTATATCCTCCAACGTTCAGCTGCCAATACTGCTCTTCCTTTAAACATGTTTCTGTGATAGCCACAACATCGTAATTCCAAGTGCTAATAAGTGCTCTAAGTTCATCTGCCTCCCCACTATACTTCTGGCATTGAAACAAATACACTTCAAACCACTATGTTTGAGCAGACAGGGTGATGTTGTTCTCTTATTTTTGTTCTCCAATTCCCCTTCAATTATCACACCTTCTACGCTAGCGCTCTGGTTCCCATCCCCCTGCCGTACTAGTTTCAATCCTCCCGAGTGACTCTAGCAAACCTCCCAGCCAGGATATTGGTGTCCCTCCAGTTTAGATGCAATACATCCTTCCTGTACAGATCACACCTGCCTTGGAAAAGATCCCAGTGGTTGTTCACCCTCCCCCTTCAGGATGTCCTGTGTTCATTCAGAGACATCCTGGACCCTGGCAGCAGGGAGGCAACATGCCATCCTGGAGTCTCTTTCCCGTCCACATAAGCACCTATCTGTGCCCCTTCCTGTAGAGTCCCCTATAACTATTGTTCTCCCGCACTTTGCCCTCCCCTGCTGAGCAACAGAGCCAGTTGTGGTGCCACTGTTCAGGCTGCTGTTGTTGTTTTCCCCACTGGACTATTCCCCACCCCCCCCCAACAGTATCCAAAACGGTATACCTGTTAGAGAGGGGGACAGCCATAGGGGATTCCTGCACTGCCTGCCTTCCCTTTCTAGCGGTCACTCACCTGTCTGATCCAGTGAACAGACCGTGCAAATAACTTTAACCAGTTACACAGCCTGAAAAAAACATCACACCATTCACAGCAGGGAGACACCGTGCACGTGTCCTGTGTGGACGAGGCTTCAACTGATCATCCAACCTGGAGAGACACAAGGACACCGGCACCATGGAGAAAATGTGGAAATGAGGACTGTGGTAAACGGTTCAAATGTTCAGCTCAGCTGGAAAATCATCGACGCAGTCACAATGGGGAGAAGCCAATCATCTGTTCTGTGAGTGGGAAGGGATTCAGAAGGTCAGCCAGCCTCATGTCACACCAACAAATTCACACTGAGGAAAGGCCATTCAGCTGCACTCACTGTGAAAAAGAGGTTCAGGCGGTTATCTAACTTCAATGTATACCAACATGTTCATACTGGGGAAAGACTGTTCACTTGCTCCGTGGGTGGGAAGAGATTCATTCATTCATCCAGCCTTCTGATACACAAGCAAATACACACCAAGGAGAATCCACTTACTTGTACTCAGTGTAGGAAGAATTTCAGGCAGTCATCCACTCTCATTGCACACCAACATATTCACACTGGGGAAACTTCATCTGCTCTGTATGTGGGAAGAGATACTCTCAAGGCAGCAGCCTGCTGTTTGTTACACACACGTACACACACAGGGGAGAAGCCATTCATCTGCTCTGTGTGTGGAAAAGGATTCACTCAGTCATTTAACCTCTTGACACATGAACAGCTACATGAGTGACTGAAAAGACTGGATTTTGCTGTTATTGCTGTCAATCACATACAAGATTGATAGTCTTACAATATTTGGTTTATTTCTGCTGATGTCAACAACCCCTATAACTGGCTGCAGTTTAATATTCTGGATTTGTCACTGAACTTGGGGCTGCAGGGACTCTTTTTAAAATCATCTTTCCTCTTTATTCAATGTCTCTCTCAGGAACACACTTGCTATAGTGTTATGAACTTTTACTTGAATCCTAAATAGTTTTTGGTTTCTGAAACATTCCACTTGATCTCCCAATTGGAAAATGCTGATTAACCCTTGCTGACAATTCTTTCTGACTTACACATTCTTCACTGTGACACCACCATTATGAAATTAAATTATCAACATGAAATAAAACCGTAAAATATTTCACAGGTTCATCAATAGAAACTTAATCAATCAACATTATTATTGATGAAGTTTGGAAGTTGCTGAGTTAAATCATTTCTGACACAGCAGCAGCAACATTTGGTAAAGGTGGAACCCACAACAAAGACGGTTTTGAGACCCACTCAGCAGAGATGACATCTGTCATTGAAGCAAAAGGCAAAGCCGACCCGATGCCCAACATAAACCCAAGAGCTAGAACGGTGCATCACTTGGGACTTGAACATTGTCAAGACCATTGCGTAAAAGGTGGAGATGCTGTGCAAATAAACACTGGATAAACCAAAGATAGTTTCATATTTCTTTCGGTTTCAGATTCCAGCATCAGCAGTAATTTGCTTTTATCAAGGAATCTGAAATGCCTTTGATTATGGATTATTAAAAAATTTTTTTTTAGAGTACCCAAGTCATTTTATCCAATTAAGGGGCAATTTAGCACAGCCAATCCACCTACCCTGCACGTTTTTGGGTTGTGGGAGCGAAACCCACGCAAACACGGGGAGAACGTGCACACTCCACAGATTGACCCGGAGCCAGGATCGAACCAGGGACCGGCGCCGTGAGGCAGCAGTGCAAACCACTGCGCCACCGTGCTGCCCTGATTATGGATTAGGGTGAAGTTCTCAGCAACAGATGTAAACATGTCCCCCTGGGTTGAACACGACTGTGAGCTGTACCCCTGGTGAGATGGACACCTCCCGGTCTCTTTGACTCTCCTGCAGCTTCCTGTCATGGTTGAGTTGGACAAGCAATCCTCATCACATGAACTGGAAAAGGCCATTGATTGTTGAGAAAGCAGAAAGGCACCCAGCAAGGATGGCATTCCAACTGAACTGTTCAAACACAAAGTCTCATCGACTGTCACACCTTCATGGCCTGCTCCTCCTCTGTTGTTGGCTGTTCCTCATTTCGAGGATGACATCTACTCAGAGTCATGTGTTTTCTCTTGTGGTCTTTTTGCGATGGGAGAAGGTGTTTCTCGACCTGCAGATCTTTGGCAGAGATCCCTCTCTGCTACTCTCTGCCTCTTCATTGAGGCGTCGGAATTCAAAAGTAATAATAATAATAATCTTTATTATTGTCACACGTAGGCTTGCATTATCAGTGTAATGAAGTTACTGTGAAAATCCCCCAGTCGCCACACTCTGGCGCCTGTTCGGGTGACTAATTCACCTAACAAGCACGTCTTTCGGGGAGAATATGCAGACTCCGCACAGACAGTGACCCAAGTGGGAATCGAACATGGGACCCTGGGACACTGAAGCAATGGTGCTAACCACTGTGCTACCATGCTGCCCTAATGATGCAGTTTGGTGGGCATGTTGTCACGATAGTGACTGATTGGCAGGTATTAGACAGGAGCTGAGGAGCATAAAGTGGGAACAATTGTTCGTGGGGAAATGCACAACAGTAATGTGGTGGTTATTTAAGGAGCACTTGCTGCGAGTGCTGGATAGTTTTGTCCCACTGAGACGAGGAAGGAATGGTAAGCTGAATGAATCTTGGATGACAAGAGAAATGGAGCTGCTAGTCAAGAGGAAGACGAAGCTTACGCAAGGTTGAGAAAGCAAGGATCTTGCACGGCTCTAGAGGGTTACAAGGTAGCCAGGAAGCAACTCATAAATGGACTGAGGAGAGCTAGAAGGGGGCATGAAAAAGCCGTGGCGGGAAGGATTCGGGAAAACCCCAAGGCGTTCTACACTTATGTGAGAAATAAGAGGATGATCAGAGTGAGAAGAGGGCCGATCAGGGATAGTGGAGGGAACTTGTGCCTAGAGTCTGAGGAGATGTGGGAGGCCCCAAATGAATATTTTGCTTCAGTATTCACGAGAGAGAGGGACCTTGTTGCTCATGAGAGCAGTGTGAACTAGGTTAATAGACTCAAACAGGTTGACATTAAGAAGGAGGGTGTGCTGGAAATTTTGAAAAGCATCAAGATAGATAAGTCCCCTGTGCCGAACGGGATTTACCCAAGGTTACTACGGGAAGCGAGGGAGGAGATTGCTGCGCTGTTGGCGATGATCTTTGCGTCCTCGCTCTACACTGGAGTAGTACCAGATGATTGGAGGGAGGCAAATGTTGTTCCCCTGTTCAAGAAAGGGAATAAGGAAATCCCTGGGAATTACAGAGCCATCAGTCTTACGTCTGTGGTGAGCAAAGTACTGCAACGGATTCTGAGAGGTAGGATTTATGATTACTTAGAAAACCATAGTTTGATGAACCATAGGCAGGTCATGCCTCACAAGCCTCATTGAATTCTTTGAGGATGTGACGAGACACATTGATGAAGGTCGGGCAGTGGATATGGTGTATATGGATTTCAGTAAGACATTTGCTAAGTTTCCCCATGGTAGGCTCATTCAGAAAGGTAGGGAGCATGGGATACAGGGAAATTTGGCTGTCTGGATACAGAATTCGCTGGCCAATAGAAGACAGTGGGTAGTAGTGGATGGAAAGTATTCCACCTGGTGGTCGGTGACCAGTGTCCTGCAGGGATCTGTTCTTGGACCTCTGCTCTTTGTAGTTTTTAAAAATGACTTGGATGAGGAAGTGGAAGGGTGGATTAGTACGTTTGCCGATGACACAAAGATTGGGGGAGTTGTAGATAGTGTTGAGGGCTGATGCAGGTTACAACAGGACATTGACAGAATGCAGAGCGGGCTGTGAAGTGGCAGATGGAGTTCAACCTAGATAAATGTGAAGTGATTCATTTTGGAAGGTCGAATTTGAATGCTGAATACAGGATTAAAAGGCAGGATTCTTGGAAGTGTGGAAGAACAGAGAGATCTTGGGGTCCGCATACAGAGATCCCTCAAAGTTGCCACCCAGGTTGATAGGATTGTTAAGAAGGTGTATGGTGTGTTAGCTTTCATTAACAGGGGGGTTGAGTTCAAGAGCTGCGAGGTTTTGCTGCAGCTTGATAAAACCCTACTTAGACCACTCTTGGAATATTGTGTCCAGTTCTGGTCGCCTCATTATAGGAAGGATGTAGATGCTTTGGAGAGGGTACAGAGGAGATTTGCCAAGATGCTGCCTGGACTGGAGGGCATGTCTTATGAAGAAAGGTTGAGTGAGCGAGGGCTTTTCTCACTGGAGCGAAGGAGGAAGAGAGGTGACTTGATAGAGGTGTACAAGGTAATGGGAAGCACGGATAGAGTGGAGAGCCAGAGACTTTTCCCCAGGGCGGAAATGGCTGTCACAAGGGGACATAATTTTAAGGTGATTGGAGGAAGGTATAGGGGAGATGTCAGAGGTAGGTTCTTTACACCGAAAGTGGTGGGTGCGTGGAATGCACTGCCAGCAGAGGGCGTGGAGTCAGAAACATTAGGAAGTTTTGGCATATGGACAGCAGTAAATTGAAAGGGTGTAGGTTAGGTTGATCTGAGATTAGATTAAATGGTCGGCACAACATCATGGGCCGAAGGGCCTGAACTGTGCTGTACTGTTCTATGTTCTAAACTCTTCCCAGTCATTACGGTCAATGCGTATTACATAAGTGGGGAGTGAACAGGAGTGGAGTAAATTCAGAGACAGGCAAGGAAGCACCCACATATTAGCCTTGACCAGAACACCAGCGTTTTCAGCATTGTTTCTCCAGAGCTATTAAAGCTCTCGAAGGAAGGAAGCACAGGTTCAGGTGCTGGTGGAGATCCTGTTGCATCCTCAGTCACCAAGAGTAATTATATATAAAATCGAGGTCTTGAAATATGTGAAGGTATGATTGATAAGTTTGCAGATGGAAAATTGTTGGTGTGGTAACTAGCGAGGAGAAAAGCCTTAAATTACAGCATGATACAGATGGGCTGGTTATATGGGCAGAACAGTGGCAAATGGAATTTAACCAGGAAAAGTGGCAGCTCTTGTACAGGGTCAGTATAGACATGGTGTGCCAAGTGACATCTGTGCTGGATCATTCTAGAAAACACTGAACATTCAGTATCACGAGCAAGAGGGAAGAAGATAGAGGAATTACTGATTCTGGGATTGAATCCAGCAAGAGTTTGCATCTTTTGGGGAGGAGAGAGGAAGGACCCATTGGGGGAAAAAAACCTTAAGTTCTGCATTGTTCCACAGGAGAGCAGCATTTAATCATCTTGAGAAATGGAAAATAGATGACCTATTGACAATAATTTGTTTGATTATTTTTATCAGTTGATAACGAAGTTATTTTGTATTTACTGCTTGTGGTGTCAATGGTGCGGCTATTACCCAACATTCACTGCGCCTGTGAATGTGCCCTGTACACTCCACAGGAGCCCAGTGCGCAGACGCATTGCTCGGTGTATCGAGCATGCGCAGTGTCACTTTGCTCGGAGGTCTGGGCGTGTTGGAGCGGCTGTTTCCAGCAGTGGGGCTGAGGGAGGAATGGAGCCGGGAGTCGGGCAAAGAAAACTTAACTATATTACACTGGAGAAAGAAGGTTGGAAAGATCTCAATACAAACACAAAAATACAATTCAAATAATTTATTTTCTTTTACACCAGCAATATCCTGACAGAAACAACGGCCGTAATTCTCCGTTCACATCGCTCCCGTGAATGGAGTTCTGGATGAGTGCTAAATTCTCCGCTCTTCATAAATTCTGACATTGGTAAGAGGCGTTTAACAATATGGAGGGAGCGAGAGATCGCGGGGATGGGCGGAAACGTTGTGAAAAGCTGCTGCAAGCTGCAATCCTCGGAAGAGAGTTTCCGGGACACAGTTTGTACCGAGCGGAGCTGCAGCTCCTCATGTTCGGCTCCGGGTTAACGGCCGCCATCTTTGTTGGATGTGCATCAGGGCGCATGCGCGTTTGTCATCTTTGTCGGGGCGATATTCAATGAGTGGGAGGAGCTTGTTCCCCATTGTTCAGAATGGAGACAACTTGTCCATCAAACTGCATTAGTCTTTGAGTCCCAATGCCTTATTGATGGTACGAAGTCTTACAACACCAGGTTAAAGTCCAACAGGTTTGTTTCGATGTCGCTAGCTTTCGGAGCGCTGCTCCTTCCTCAGGCGAATGAAGAGGTCTGTTCCAGAAACACATATATAGACAGATTCAAAGATGCCAAACAATGCTAGGAATGCGACCATTAGCAGGTGATTAAATCTTTACAGATCCAGATATTGATGATGCAAAGCGGTGGCAGAGATGGGATTTCACTGTCTTATTAGACATCCTGTCCCATGTGTCCAAAGCTCTGCGGCTCTGTTCAGCCACATGAAGACCCAGGTAGAAACTCACAACCGTGAGTAGACACCACCCTCAAATCACTGCTGATGACAAGAGGGTCAGTGTGCAGCGGGGGGCATGAGCGGTCATCCTGGACCAGGAAGCAGGAGGGGAGAATGTTGTGGATTTCTATCCTGGACTGATAGTGATTAATTTTGGAAACTTCTTTCCCAGGGAATTAGTCAGGGAGGATTTACACAACGCAAACTCAAACCAGGAGAAATATTTATCTTTCCTGAATTTCATTTCTGGACTGACAGTGATGCCTTTGTAAACTTCTTTCACAGGGGCTGAGAAAGGGATTCGCAGACAGGAAACTCACAACCAATCCTCACATCAAATTCTGTCAGCACCATTCGGTGCTGCAATCCTCGGAAAAGAGTTTCCGGGACCCCATTTGTACCGAGCGGAGCTGCAGCTCCTCTTGTTCGGCTCGGGATAACGGCCGCCATCTTTATTGGATGTGCATCAGGGCGCATGCGCGTTTGTCATCTTTGTCGGGCGATGTTTCAATGAGTGGGACGATCTGGATCTGGAGATTATCGACCTTTGTGTGGAAGGATGGTGTTCCAGATCATTATCACTCACTACCTCCTATCTCCCCTGTAGATCTTATTCACAATCTTAAATCTGTGTCCTGTAATCCTTTTACAATCTACTGATGGGAATAGTTTTTAAAAATCTTTTGCTGGGTTTGCCGTTGTCATTTCTGGTGCCTGGGTCGATGCCGGGTGGTCCGTCTGGTTTCATTCCTTTTTCATGTTTTTGTTGTGGTTGAATCAGCTTGGACCAGTCCATTTAGGATCCAGAACACAATTGAAGTCTCCTCCAAGAATCAATTGATCTGTATCCAGGTCTGGGATGGATTACAACAATCTTTTTACAAATGTTTCTATGAGATCCCCTCATTTAAAAAAAAAGATAGAGAAGCAGAATTAGGCCATTCAGCCCATTGAGTTTTCAAGTTTGCTCTGCCATTCGATCATGGCTGATATGTTTCTCATCCCCATTCATCCTGTATTGTAGCTCTCTTGAAATGAATGCGAACATTGCATTTGCCTTTCTAACTGCCGACTTTCCTTTATTTGTTCTTGGGATGTGGGTGTCGCCGGCTGAGCCGGCATTTGCTGCCCATCCCTAATTGCCCTTGAACTGAGTGGCTTGCTCGGCCATTTCAGAGGGAGCAGTTTGGGAGGATGTGAGGCTGAAGTGATTAAATGACAAGGGGGATAATGGTGCAAGACAAAACTGGGTGACAATGAGATAAGTAAATAAACTAATAGGACAAGAGAAGAAATAAAAGACAGGTCCAGGTGAGGTATAAATGGCAACAGCAGAACCGTTACCAGCACCAACTGTCTAAAAATATCGGAGTGATGATTATAATCTGAAATTACTGAAATGAATGTGTCTGGAAGGTCATAAATTGCCGAACTAAATTGTACCCGAACAGGAGCTGGAGTATGGAGACTAGGGAATTTTCACAGTAACTTCATTGCAGTGTTAATGTAAGCCTACTTGTGACACTAATAAGGATTATTATTATCTGGAGCAATCCAGTCAGAGTCATTCTCCTGCTCTGTCTCTGTGTCCGCACAGCTTTATTTCTCTCAGGTTTCTATCCAATTTTTAAAAACATCATTTATTGTGTCTATTTCCAAACTCCATCAGAGGCAGCAAGTTTCGGCATTGACACTGGCTGGGTAAAAATATTCTTCCTCATACCTCCTGGACCATTTACATGCATAGATATGGAGCAACGTAGAAAATAGGAGCAGGAGGAGACCATTTGGCCCTTCGAGCCTGCTCCACCATTCATCATGATCAGAGCTGATTCGGCTCAATAGCCTAATCCCGCTTTCACCCATATCCTTTGATCCCCTTCACCCTAAGTGCTGTATCGAACTGCTTCTTGAAAACATTCCTAGGCTCACCACTCTGTGGGTGAAGAAATTTCTCCTCATCTCTGTCCTAAATGGTCTACCCCGTATCCTCAGACTGTGACCCCTATTTCTGGACACACCCACTATCAGGAACATCCCTCCTGAATCTACTCTGTCTCGCCCTGTTTTTTTTTTTAAACATAAATTTAGAGTGCCCAATTCTTTTTTTGCAATTCAGGGGCAATTTTAACGTGGCCAATCTACCTACCCTGCACATCTTTGGATTTGTGGGGGTGAGACCCACACAAACACAGAGAGAATATGCAAACTCCACACACACAGTGACCCGGGGCCGGAATCGAACTCGGGTCCTTGGCGACATGAGGCAGCAGTGCTAACCACTGCGCCACCCACTGTTTCTAGGTTTCTATGAGATCCGCCCTCATTCTTTTGAACTTGGGGCAGCACGGTCGCACTGTGGCTTCACAGCGCCAGGGTCCCAGGTTCGATTCCCCGCTGTCTGTGCGGAGTCTGCACATTTTCACCGTGTCTGCGTGGGTTTCCTCCCGAGTGCTCCGGTTTCCTCCCACAGTCCAAAGACGCGCAGGTTAGGTGGATTGGCCATGCTAAATTGCCCTTAGTAACCAAAAAGGTTGGGAGAGGTTATTGGGTTACGGGGATGAGGGGGAAGTGAGGGCTTAAGTGGGTCGCTGCAGACTCGATGGGCCAAATGGCCTCCTTCTGCACTGTATGTTCTATGTTCTATGTTCCAGCGAATACTGGAATACATTACAGCCTGAGTGAGAGAGATACAGACTGAGTGAGAATTTGGTAATTTGGTGCAGTGAGGTAATTCGGTGAAGAGTGGGAGAAGGTGCTTTTTCCCTACTGTTTTGTTCTCTCTCTTTCTTCGGGCCTAATTTCGGGAGCCGTTCGGAGGAGGAGGAGCAGTCTCTGTGAGTATAAAAGCCTAACGGAAACTTCCTGTTTTCCAGTTTTTTCCCCAAAAGTGACGTCAGAGGGAATCTGTGATCTGAGTGGTTGATAGCAAATCTGCCCCAAATTTAAAAAAAAAACACAGCTAAACTCATAAACTTAAATTAAACTAATTAATTAACTAGTGATGGCTGGTCAGGTGATGTGCTTGACCTGCTTGATGTGGGAGCTGGCAGATCCCATTGCGAGCTGCAGCGACCACATCTGCAGTAAGTGTTGGCTGCTCGAAGAGCTCCGGCTCAGAGTTGATGAGCTGGAGTCTGAGCTTCAAACACTGAGGCACATACGGGAGGGGGAGACTTACCTGGACACTGTGTTTCAGGAGGCAGTCACACCAGTCAGAGTAAGTAGTTTAAATCCTGCCAGTGGCCAGGGACAGCAGGGTGTGACTGCAAGTCAGGCAGGTAAAGGGAACTGGCAGTCAGGAACTCAGGAGCCTCAGCCCTTGACTATGTCCAACAGGTATGAGGCACTTGCTCCCTTTGTGGATGGCGAACAGGGCTGCAGGAAGGATGAGTCAGCTGACCAAGGCACCATGGTTCAGCAGGCCATTCAAGGGGAGGGAGTAAATAGGCAAGTTGTAGTTGTAGGGGATTCTATTATCAGGGGGATAGATAGTATCCTTTGTGAGCCGGATAAAGAGTCCCGCATGGTATGTTGCCTGCCCGGTGCTAGGGTGCGGGACATCTCTGACCGGCTTGAAAGGATACTGGAGAGGGAGGGGGAGGATCCAGTTGTTGTGGTCCATGTCGGTACCAACAACATAGGCAAGTCTAGGAAAGAGGGCCTGTTTAGAGATTATAAAAAGCTAGGATTCAAATTAAAAAACAGGTCCTCAATGGTCAGAATCTCCGGATTACTGCCCGAGCCACGTGCAAATTGGCATAGGGAGGCAAGAATAAGGAAAGTTAACACGTGGCTGAAAGAGTGGTGTGGGAAAGAGGGGTTCCTTTTCATGGGACACTGGCATCAGTTTTGGGACAGGGGGGACCTATGCCGTTGGGATGGTCTCCACCTGAACCGAGCTGTGACCAGTGTTCTGGCGAAAAGAATAAATAGGGTGGTCAATCGGACTTTAAACTAAAGATTGGAGGGGAAGGGAAAGTCAGGGAACCAAGAGGTGAAGTAATCAGTGGGAAGCGTAGCTGCTTAGGAATACAAAAAAGCACGAAAAGACAAAACTCAGGAGAGGTTACGATAGTCCCCATCCCACAAAATATGACACAGTGTATGGAAAGGCTCAGTAAACCAAGGTCCACCACACTAAGAAAACAAAAAGGGACGGTCAATAGAGAATTAAAGGTGCTATATTTAAATGCGCGCAGTGTACGGAACAAGGTAGATGAGCTTGTGGCCCAGATTGTGACTGGCAGGTATGATGTGGTAGGCATCACAGAGACGTGGTTGCAGGGGGTTCAGGACTGGCATTTAAACATCCAGGGATTCACAACCTATCGAAAAGACAGGGAGGTGGGCAGAGGGGGCGGGGTTGCCTTGTTAATTAGGAATGAAATTAAATCAATAGCACGAAATGACATAGGGTCAGATGATGTGGAGTCTGTGTGGGTAGAGTTGAGGAACCACAAAGGCAAAAAAAACATAATGGGAGTTATGTACAGGCCTCCTAACAGTGGTCAGGACCAGGGGCACAAAATGCACCACGAAATAGAAAGTGCATGTCAGAAAGGCAAGGTCACAGTGATCATGGGGGACTTCAATATGCAGGTGGACTGGGTAAATAATGCTGCCAGTGGACCCAAGGAAAGGGAATTCATTGAATGTTTACAGGAGGGCTTTTTGGAACAGCTTGTGATGGAGCCCACGAGGGAACAGGCCATTCTGGACTTAGTGTTATGTAATGAGCCACACTTGATTAAAGATCTTAAAGTAAGGGAGCACTTAGGAGGCAGTGATCATAATATGGTAGAATTCAATCACCAATTTGAAAGAAAGAAGGTAGAATCAGATTTAAAGGTGTTCCAGTTAAATAAAGGTAACTACAGGGGCATGAGGGAGGAACTGACGAAAATCGACTTGGAGCAGAGCCTAGTGGGAAAGACAGTAGAACAGCAATGGCAGGAGTTTCTGGGAGTAATTGAGGACACAGTGCAGAGGTTCATCCCAAAGAAAAGAAATAGGTTATCAGAGGGGTGATTAGGCAGCCATGGCTGACAAAGGAAGTTAGGGAATGCATCAAAGCAAAAGAGAAAGCCTATAATGTGGCAAAGAGTAGTGGGAAGTCAGAAGATTGGGAAGGCTACAAAAACAAACAGAGAAATAAGGAAAGAGAGGATCAAATATGAAGGTAGGCTAGCCAGTAACATTAGGAATGATAGTAAAGGTTTCTTTAAATACATTAAAAACAAACGGGAGGCAAAAGTTGACATTGGGCCGCTCCAAAATGATGCTGGTAATTTTGTGATGGGAGACAAGGAAATAGCTGAGGAACTAAATAAGTACTTTGCATCAGTCTTCACAGTAGAAGACATGAGTAATATCCCACCAATTCCGGAGAGTCAGGGGGCAGAGTTGAATATGGTAGCCATCACAAAGGAGAAAGTGCTAGAGAAACTAAGAAGTCTAAAAATTGATAAATCTCCGGGCCCAGATGGACTACATCCTAGAGTTCTAAAGGAGATAGCTGACAAAATAGTGGAGGCGTTAGTTATGATCTTTCAAAAGTCACTGGAGTCCGGGAAAGTCCCAGAGGATTGGAAAATCGCTGTTGTAACCCCCCTGTTCAAGAAGGGAACAAGGAAAAAGATGGGAAATTATAGGCCAATTAGCCTAACCTCGGTTGTTGGCAAGATTCTAGAATCCATTGTTAAGGATGAGATTTCTAAATTCTTGGAAGTGCAGGGTCAGATTAGGACAAGTCAGCATGGATTTAGTAAGGGGAGGTCATGCCTGACAAACCTGTTAGAGTTCTTTGAAGAGATAACAAATAGGTTAGACCAAGGAGAGCCAATGGATGTTATCTATCTTGACTTCCAAAAGGCCTTTGATAAGGTGCCTCACGGGAGACTGCTGAGTAAAATAAGAGCCCATGGTATTCGAGGCAAGGTACTAACATGGATTGACAATTGGCTGTCAGGCAGAAGGCAGAGAGTTAGGATAAAAGGTTCTTTTTCGGAATGGCAACCGGTGACGAGTGGTGTCCCGCAGGGTTCAGTGTTGGGGCCACAGCTGTTCTCTTTATATATTAACAATCTAGATGACGGGACTGGGGGCATTCTGGCTAAGTTTGCCGATGATACAAAGATAGGTGGAGGGGCAGGTAGTATGGAGGAGGTGGGGAGGCTGCAGAAAGATTTAGACAGTTTCGGAGAGTGGTCCAAGAAATGGCTGATGAAATTCAACCTGGGCAAGTGCGAGGTCTTGCACTTTGGAAAAAAAGAATAGAGGCGTGCACTATTTTCTAAACGGTGACAAAATTCATCATACTGAAGTGCAAAGGGACTTGGGAGTCCTAGTCCAGGATTCTCTAAAGGTAAACTTGCAGGTTGAGTCCGTAATTAAGAAAGCAAATGCAATGTTGTCATTTATCTCAAGAGGCTTGGAATATAAAAGCAGGGATGTACTTCTGAAGCTTTATAAAGCATTAGTTAGGCCCCATTTAGAATACTGTGAGCAATTTTGGGCCCCACACCTCAGGAAGGACATACTGGCACTGGAGCGGGTCCAGCGGAGATTCACACGGATGATCCCAGGAATGGTAGGCCTAACATACAATGAACGTCTGAGGATCCTGGGATTATATTCATTGGAGTTTAGGAGGTTGAGGGGAGATCTAATAGAAACTTACAAGATAATGAATGGCTTAGATAGGGTGGATGTAGGGAAGTTGTTTCCATTAGCAGGGGAGACTAGGACCCGGGGGCACAGCCTTAGAATAAAAGGGAGTCACTTGAGAACAGAGATGAGGAGAAATTTCTTCAGCCAGAGAGTGGTGGGTCTGTGGATTTCATTGCCACAGAGGGCGGTGGAGGCTGGGACGTTGAGTGTCTTTAAGACAGAAGTTGATAAATTCTTGATTTCTCGAGGAATTAAGGGCTATGGAGAGAGAGCGGGTAAATGGAGTTGAAATCAGCCATGATGAATGGCGGAGTGGACTCGATGGGCCGAATGGCCTTACTTCCGCTCCTATGTCTTATGGAATACAATCCTAACCGATTCAACCTAACCTGCATATCTTTGAACTGTGGGAGGAAACTGGAGCACCCCGAGGAAACCCACACAGACATGGGGAGAAAGTGCAAACTCCACACAGTCAGGGTGGGAATTGAACTCTGGTCCCTGGTGCTGTGAGGCAGCAGTGCTAACTGCTATGCCACCCCCTGTCTTGCAACCCTCAAGAAAAAAAACAAATCCTTATCCCCATCTGAAATGGGTGACCCCTCACTTTGCAAGTGACCCCCTTGTTCCAGATTCTCCCACAAGAGGAAACATCCTCTCCACATCCACCCTTGTCAAGACCCCTCAGCATCTTATATAGTTCAATCCAGGTTTTACCCAAAACTTTAAATCTGTGTCCCGACTGCTTGTACGATCGGTGAATGGAAACAAAGTTTCTTTGTCCACCTGATCGAAACTTGGCATAATCTTGTGTCCCTGAATCAAATCTCCCCTCAACCTCCTTTGCTGGAACCATTCTGGTAAATCTCCTCTGCACCTTCTCCAAGAACCTTCACATCCTTCCTGAAGAGTGGTGACCAGAGCTTTATAAAGATTCATAGAATAGAATTAGAACCATAGAATTCCTACAGTGCAGAAGGAGGCCATTTTGCCCATCGAGTCTGCACTGATTCTCTGAAAGTGCACCCTGCCAGGCCCACACCCCTACCCTGTCCCTGTAGCCCCACTGAACCTGCACATCCCTGGACACTAAGGGGCAATATATCAAGGCCAATCCACCTAACTTTCCCTTCTTTGGACTGTTGGAGAAAACCTGAGCACCGGGTGGAAACCCACGCAGACACGGGGAGAAAGTGCAAACTCCACACAGACAGTCACCAAGGCCGGAATTGAACCCGGGTCCCTGGCACTGTGAGGCAGCAGTGCTAATCACTGTGCCACCAGAAGCATAGTTTTGGTATCAATATTTCTGCTTATGAAGCTCAAGATTGAATTTTTTTTGCCAACTATTCCCTTAACATGTCTTGTAGATATACAAAATCCCTCTTCACCTCTTTCTCCTCCCAAAGAGGCCAGTTGGGTTTTTATGACAAGCCAGCAGTTTTCATGGTCACTTTTTCCCAGAGCCGGCCCCACAAATCACCAGATTCATTCAGCTCAATTTCACAACCTGACTGTGTGTTTTTGTGGGTTCTCTCTCACTCCCTATTTTCTGTTTTTAAATCAGTTTCACAGGGTGTTCGAAGTGGAGGATTCTAAGTCCGAAAAATCAAACCAAGCATCACATCGGGATCTGACAGAGTCCTCAATTTATCAGATCCTGAATATCAGTGGATTTTGAACATGGAAGGAAAAAGCATCGTTCAGAGTGGGGAGAAACCGTACATGATTTGTGTGTGTGGACGAGGATTCAGTCAGTCATCAGGCCTCACAAGCCACAAATGCAGTCGCACTGAGGAGAAACCGTGGAAATGTGGGGACTGTGGGAAAGGATTCACTTCCCCATCCCAGCTGGAAACTCATCAACGCAGCCACACTGGGGAGAGACCATTCACCTGCACCACATGTGGGAAGGGATTCACTCGGTCATCCGGCCTGCAGGCACACCAGCAAGTTCACACTGACGAGAGACTGTTCAGGTGCTCTTACTGCGGGACTGGGTTCAGAAACTCATCCCACCTCACTGCACATCACCGAATTCACACTGGGGAGAAGCCATTTGTCTGTGCCAAGTGTGGCAAGGTATTCACTCAGTCATTCAACCTGCAGAAGCACCAGCGAATTCACTGTGGGGAGAGGCCATTTGCCTGCGCCAAGTGTGGGAAGGTATTCACTCAGGCATCCGCTCTGCAGAAGCACCAGCGAATTCACACTGGGGAGAGACCATTCACCTGCTCAGAGTGTGGGAAAGGATTCACTCAGTCATCCCTCCTGCTGAGACACCAGCTAGTTCACACTGATGAGAGACCTTTCCAATGTCCAGACTGCGGGAAGTGCTTTAAAAGTTCTTGGGATCTGATGAGCCATCAACGTGTTCACACTGATGAGAAACCATTCAGGTGCTCTCACTGCGGGACTGGGTTCAGACGATCATCTCAGCTCACTTTACATCAGCGAATTCACACCGGGGAGAGACTATTCACCTGCGCCAAGTGTGGGAAGGGATTCACTCAGTCATCTACTCTGTCCACACACCAGCTAATTCACACTGGGGAGAGACCATTCACCTGCTCCGAGTGTGGGAAGGGATTCACTCAGTCATCCCACCTGCGGATTCACCAGCGATTTCACACTGGAGAGAGACCGTTCCAATGTGCAGACTGCGGGAAGTGCTATAAAAGTTCTTGGGATCTGAAGTGCCATCAACGTGTTCACACCAACGAGAGACCGTTCAGGTGCTCTCAGTGTGGGACTGGGTTCAGACGATCATCACACCTCACTGCACATCAGCGAATTCACACTGGGGAGAGGCCATTTGCCTGCTCCAAGTGTGGGAAGGGATTCACAAACTCATCCACTCTGCAAAAGCACCAGCGAGTTCACACTGGAGAGAGACCGTTCATCTGCGCCAATTGTGGGAAGGGATTCACTCGATTATTCAACTTGCAGACACACCAGCGAATTCACACTGGGGAGAGACCATTCGCCTGCTCTGAGTGTGGGAAGGAATTCACTCAGTTATCCAACCTGCAGCAGCACCAACGATGCCACAAATAACCACAGTGATTGGATTTTGCTGTTCCTCACATTCAGGTCTCATTTGGGTCTCTTTCTGCTGATAACAAACTCCAGCCCATTTACAAGGGCTAATATTCTGGCTAAAAGTCAAATAAATTAGATTTGTGTTAAATACGCAGAGTGCTAAAAAGTTTTAATATCTCTGACACAAGTTAGTTCCTTTTGAAGTTCTCTCGCTCTCTCCTGTCTCGTCCATCCTCACCTCCAACGAGAAGTGTGAGGAGCTTGTGGAGCTTCTTTGTGACTGAGATTGAGTAAATCCGATCAGCTGCCTCTGCTGCTTCCCTCCCTTCCATGAGCCCACCGGACCAAACTGTCTCTAAATTTCATCCTTTCCCGAGTCCTGAACCCACATCTTTCTCTAGTTTCTCTCCCATCTCCCCTCATGCCCTCTCAGAGCTCATCTTGTCCATGTGACCCAGCTCCTGCTCCATCGACCATCAGCCAACTACCCTGTGTCCCTGGATATTGTCAACATTTCTCTCTCTTCAGGTACTGTCCTTCTGTCCTTCAAATCTGCCATCATCACCCCCTCCTCAATAAAACAAACCCTTGACCCTGCCATCCTTACAAATTACTGCCCCATCTTCAACCTCCCTCTCCTCTCCAAACTCTTTAAACATGTTGCCACCTCCCAAATCCTTGCCCATTTTTCCCAGAACTCCCATGTTTGAATCCTTCAATCAGGTCTCTGCCCTGTCACAGTGAAATACAAGAGACAAACAGAATCTTACTCGGAGAGAAGACAGACAATCCGGGAGCTTGGATGCAAGGGTGGCACGGTAGCACAGTGGGTAGCACTGTTGATTCACAGCACCAAGGACCCGGGTTCGGTTCCCGGCTTGGGTCACTGTCTGTGCGGAGTCTGCACGTTCTCCCCGTGTCTGCGAGGGTTTCCTCCGGGTGCTCCGCTTTCCTCCCACACTCCAAAGATGTGCAGGTTAGGTGGATTGACTATTCTAAATTGCCCTTTGTGTCCAAAAGGTTAGATGGGGTTACAGTGATAGGGTGGTGGTGTGGGCTTAAGTAGGATGCTCTTTCCAAGGGCTGTCACAGACTCAATGGGCCGAATGACCTCCTGCACTGTAAATTCTCTGATTCTATGAGGTGAGATTGTGCTTCCTGAGCTCCAGCCAGGTGATGTTAAACACTCAGGCAGGAAAGACAAAAATCTACAACGTGTTTAAAACAGCTGATTTATTTCACTAATATCGAGAATGTTAAACTCCAGTCCTTTCGAGGCTATTATCATCAGAAACAAACTCCAACTATCAGAGTAAAAACCTGAAAGTTCTGGTCCAGATAGAGGCCATTTGGCCCATTGTGTGAGTGCTGGCTGAAGTGGAGCTTTCAGCTTAACACCATTTTGCAGATCTCAGTCGATTGCCCTGTATGTCCCAGTCCTTCAATTGGATATCCAAGACATTTATTTTAAGAGATCAGGATTTCTGCTTCTAGGACCCTATCAGACAGCGAGTTGTGGACTCCCACCACTGAAATGATGACCTCCCAGAAGCCATAGCTTTGCCAAAAGAAGTATCCATTCTAAAGTGTAAGGTCCGTATTCAAGACAACACTACAGAAGCCAAGGAAACACCCTTGCAGACTGAGTAGCAAAGGAAGCTGCCTCCCATTGGGATTCTTCAGCAGAACCAAGACACATCTACAAATTGGGAGTGACCAATTTATTACAAGGTCTACGTGAAATGCAACATGACTCTACACAAGAAGAGAAATGGTCATGGTTAGACTCAGGTATCCAGTTGTATGATGATGATAGATGGAGACAAGTTCAGACTGATACACAGTTGCACCACAGGCACTGATGCCATTTCTGGCCCAACAGATCCATTCATGGGGACGTTTAGCCCCAGGACAGATGATGGCTCGATTCCAGAAAAGTTGGTGTGGCAAAGGATTCAAAAAACATGCACAATTGGTATCAAACCACTGTGTAACATGTCAAAAGAACAACTTTGGACCTATAACATCAATGCCTCAGCTAAAAGCTCCTGCCCCTGCAGGACCATTCCAGAACATACAGGTCAATTACATCGCCCTTCCTACATGTCAAAGATACACTGACTTCCTTGTAATAGTGGATAAGTTCTCTAGATGGGTAGAGGCTGCTCCAGCCAGGAGGGCTACAGCCACCCATACATCCAAAGTCCGATGCAAAGGCTATATTCCCAGATGGGGAGTACCAGCTAGCATTGACTCAGACAATGGAACCCACTTTACAGGTGCTGTTTGCCAGATGGTGTGCAGGTTACTGAACATCGATTGGAATCTACACTGCCCTTATCATCCAGAAACATCAGGACAAGTGGAACGCATGAACTGGACTTTAAAAGAACGATTGTCCAAATACAACCAAGAAGGCAGGAATTGAATTCAAGCCTTGCCACTAGGTTTGTGCAGTATCAGAGCAACCCCAAACAGAACCACAGGCCTAAGCCCTTTTGAGGTCATCACTGGCAGACTCATGTCACTGCCAGGAACTATTGACTTAAGAAAGGCAGACTGTCATCTGATTAGTGATGTTTTACTTAGTTATTGTCAAAACTTAACAAATGCTGTCAGGTGTCGGCGGCGTGGGGCGTTCCTCCTGAGGGGGGCCACGACTCGGTGCCCGGCGATTCCGTTTACGTAAAAAAAGATTCAGTGCGAACCTTTAGGAGCCAAGTGGGAAGGCCCCTACCAGATATTACTCACATCCCAGTCAGCCGTGAAACTCCAAGGAAAGAAATCATGCATTCACGCGTCACATGTGAAGTGCGCGTACCAAAATCAGAATCTGTCAAAATATTTGCCATAATATTGATTTTCAGTTCCATGTTTGGTCCAGCAGGCCTTACCCAGGAGTTCAATGTTAACACGTTCCTTTACATGTCCTGTACCTATGCCAGAGACTTTAACGTCTCTAAATGCTGGGTGTGTTCTTCTATCCCTACCAATTCCCAAGTCGGTATCCCACGACAACCTGTTCCTTTTACTTTATCCCAAATGGCAGAATGGTACATTTTCCAAAATCCCGACTATACCCTTCCCCAACGTGGAGACACCAGAACCAAAGAAACGATAAACGATGAGGTTAAGAGATGGCGATCTACAGGCCGCCCATTAAACACTTTCAAGCGATGGTATCAACATGTCTATGATCAGAAACAGAAACCACCCCAAGTAACCTTCCCAACTGGTCATAACCACACTGGGACCATATGGTTAATCGGCTATAATCATAGAGCATGGAATGCGGGATACAGTAAATGTGAATATTATTTGGATGCGAGTGCCAGTACACAGTGCACTCATGACACAAGAAAGGTAGTGGTCTATGGACATGAAGGGAATCCCATCGACTTTAAAGGGCTACCTAATCACACCGATGGGACAAATTGTACAGAACTTTGGTCCCCACAAGTGGTTGCCCAATATTCTACCTATAATGGCACCTATTACATCTGCGGTAATACTGCATAACCTTGGCTCCCAATGAGCTAGAGAGGAGCGTGCTATTCAGGATACATTGTCCCCTTCATCCGCCATTCCTTTCCCTTTCCCTAGCCGATGCTATAAACGCAGACTCAAAACATGGACCTCTCATCCCACAGTTTGAGAAATATCAACCTACCACTATCATCACGAGGTCTAAACGCAAGATCACAGGGGCTGCAAAATTATTTTCTGCTCTCATCCCTGCCTATGGCGTCATCGTATTGACCGGAGAATACATTAAATTGGCCGTAGACCGAGAGAAAAAAGCCAATGACACTGCCCGAGCCCGAAGTAGCATTTCAGCCGAGATGCTCACCATTCGAACTGTGGCTTTACAGAATCGGATGGCACTTGACTATTTGCTAGCTGAAAAAGGTGGAACCTGTGCCCTGATTGGTGCAGAGTGTTGCACCAACATCCCAGTTATTCAGAAGAAATCAAAAGCTTGTCAGCACATATGCAAGAAGAAGTTAGGAAACTTTACCAACCCTCTGACACCACTCTTTGGGGATGGTTCTCTGGATGGGTGGGTGGCACAGGAATTTCTATCATTCAGGGACTTCTCTGATTTTTCATATTTGTGCTTGTCATTTACGTAGTGATCTTGCCGATCAGATGCATTAGCCAATGTATGGCTACCTATAATGCCCCAACAATCAAAGTGGTTCATAGTGGTCCAACTGCACTACCAGCCCATGACATTGAACAAGGCTCCTACTATTGAACTTTTATTACTGCATTATTGCATTATTACCCAAATATTACTCCATTCATATAATCAATTTCCATTATTACTGAATCGTTATGGTACTGTATAATTATTTTTTTGAATAAAATGCTTCCAAAATGCTTGTATCGCTTGCAAAGCTTTGCCCGTTCCAGTGTTGAAGGCTGTTCACAAACAAGTGAACGATTACAGACAATGTGAATGCGTTCCTCCCCGCGCTTACTTCTATCTTGTCACATTTCTTCCTTAATTTCTATTCATTATTTTGATTCATCTTATTAATCTTTAGAAGAATCAAAAGGGAGGACTGATAGAAATTGGCTTGTCTAGTTAGCTATAGATGATAAAGGTAAAAGGTTTAAATGAGAACACATTAAGCATAATTTGAGTGCAACAAAGCTGGAAACCCATTAAGGGTTCATCCAGAAAATCCACTTTAGTTTTCTTTCATTCAACCTAGATTTTAACATTTGCAAATTGTTGAGCCAAACAAGGTCAGTGACGCCAAATAGCTAAAAGACCCCATTGTATGCTGCTGCTTTTCCAGCACAGGCAGTCTCGTTTCCATGGTAATAGACAGTCAAAGGTCATAATGCCCTGAAGGCTGTGTTTTTTCTAAGTAATGTTGAGATGCATGTGTCGATAATTTGGAAAATTGGCAAGTGATTGAATGGGAAAATTACACCAACATATTCAAAAACCCATATCTCTTAAATTGATGGACAAACACTTTGGCTGAATTGAGAAAATTCGAAATAGTTAAAGCCAATCAGCAGTAAAAAGAAGGCCAGACTTTGAGATAACAATTCTCTTAAGAATCACTTACCGGAATGGAAAAGTGCTTCTGTTGCTCTGTTCTGTTTCTCTTCTTGCTCACTCCATCTATATTTCTGAAACCTTTGCTGCTCGCTTTGCTAATCAAAATTACCCAGTTACTTTATCTGGTGTATTATGATTTGAAAGAAAACTCAACTTCTGTATTCGCGAAAGACAATTAATCTGACTAGCTTGCTGCAAGGCTAGTTGTTAATTCTTTCTAAATTTTGTATTTAAAACAAGTTTCCCAGTGGCACAGCTGACAAATAAAGTTCAACTGGACTTTGCCAACAAGCACAGACTTGACATCTGTTATTTGGGAACTGAGAAGGAATAACACATATCCAGGGTTCCGAATAGACATAGAGATCCATTAACCCCCTTCCACTCCCAATCCTCTGCTAATTATTTTAAATCTAAACCCCTTGGTTATTGATCTATTCATGAAATAGATCCTTCTTATCCATTCAATCCAGGCCCCTCATAATGTTAAACACCTCAGTTAATCTCTCCTCAGTGTTCTCTGTTCCACAGAAAACCACCTCGGCCCCTCCAATCTTTCCTCATTGTTAAAATTCTCCATTTGTGTCAACATCCTCGTCAATCTGCATCCTTGCTGTATGAATACATCCTTCCTGTAATGTGGTGACCAGAACTGTACTCAGTAATGCAGCTGTGGTTTAACTAGTGTTTTGGACTGTTCCAGTATAACCTCCCTGATCTTATAATAAAAACAGAAAATGCTGGAAATACTCAGCAGCTTTGGCAGCATCTGTGGAGAGAGGGGTTTCAGGTCTTTCCTCCAATAGAAATTGCTGGGAATATTCCCTGCTCCAGTACTATGTGTCCCCGTGAATAACAAAGTATCCTCTCTGCCTCTACAATCACCATGTCTACCTCTCCTGTCACCTTCGGGGATCTGTGGACATGCATTCTATCGCCCCTCTGTCCCGCTACAGATCATACCATTCATATTCTTTCCCTTTGCCGTGTTTGTCCTCCCCAAATGTATTTATTACCCCGCGCTTCTCTGGATTGACCTCAGTTTGCTACTTTTCTGGCCCGCTGATCAGTCTATTTGATGTCTTCCTGCAGCCATTGCAGCCTTGGTTCAAACATGGACAAAAGCGCTGAATGCCTGAGGTGAGAGTGACTGTCCTTGACATCAAGGCAGCACTTGACCGAGTATGGCATCAAGGAGCCCCAGCTAATCTGGAGTCAATGGGAATCAGGGTGAAAACTCTCCGCTGGTTGGAGTCGTACCTGGCACAAAGGAAGATGGTTGTGGTGGTTGGAGGCCAACCATTTCAGCTCCAGGACATCACTGCAGGAGTTCCTCAGGGCAGTGTCCTCGGCCCAACCATCCTCAGCTGCTTCATCAACGATCTGCCTTCATCATGGGGATGTTTGTGGATGACTGCACAATGTTCAGCACCATTTGCGACTCCTTAGATAATGAAGCAGCTCTTGTCCAAATGCAGCAAGACCTGGACAATATCCAGGCTTGTACTGATAAGTGGCAAGTTACATTCATGCCACACAAGTGTCAGGCAATGATCATCTCCTACAAGAGAGGATCTAACCATCGCCCCTTGACATTCAATGACATTACCATCGCTGAATCCCTTACAATCAACATCCACTGGTCAAAATCTGAACTGGACGTGCCACAGTAATACTGCGGCTGCCAGGGCAGGTCAAAGATGAGGAATCCTACGAAGGGTAACTCATCTCCTGAACCCCCCCCCCCCCCCAGCCTGTCCACCATCTGCAATGCACGAGTCAGGAGTGTAATGGAATATTCTCCACTTGCCTGGATGAGTGCAGCTCCAACAACACTCAAGAAGCTCAACAGCATCCAGGACAACGCCCGCTTGATTGCTCCCCCTTCCACGAACATTCAAACCATCCATCACCGACGAACAGTGGCAGCCGTGTGTACCATCTACAAGATGCACTGCAGTAACTCACCAATGTTCTTTAGTCAGCACCTTCCAAACCCATGACCATCTAGATGGCCACGAGCAGCAGATCATGGGAACCCCATCACCTGGAGGCTCCCCTCCAAGTCACTCACCACCCTGACTGGCAAATATGTCATTGTTTCTTCCTGTCGCTGGGAGAACATCCTGGAACGCACTCCCTCGCAGCACAGTGGGTGGACTGAATGACTGCAGCGGTTCAAGAAGAAAACTCCCCATCACGTTCTGAAGGGCATCGAGGGATGGGCAATAAATGCTGGCCTAACCAGTGAAGCCCACATTCCATAAATGAATAATAAAAGTCTGCAGCTTTCTTTCTCACTGTCAAAAAGAGGACCGTAAATGACTTAATGCTGTCCCCATGTTAAAGTCTAAAGCATTGATATAGAACTCAAGAAGCATGGAATCATGACCTGAGAAATCTAGAATCGCACTGGAAATACTCCACCAATCACAAACATACCCCTCGACCACTGCCCTTTGCTTCCTGCTGCTCCAGTTGATGTCACTTCCTGCACTTGTGATTGTTCTGGACATGAGAAGTATCCTGGTTTTCCCACGTGGAGCAGGACTGGAATCCCTGGCCAGGTCTTTAGTTATTTGATTAGTTGACTTAAGCAAAATAAATTTAAGATTAAAATAAATAAAGATTCATCAGCTTCTCACCAATCAGTTTCTTCCATTGAGCTGAAGTCACCTTTTACCGAGAATTAACTGAAATGTTTTTGATAATTGTTTTATTTAAATAAATTTAAAATACCCAATTCTTTTTTTTCCAATTAATGGACAATTTAGCATGCCCAATTCACCTACCCTGCACATCTTTAGGTTGTGGGGGTAAGACACACGCAGACACAGGGAGAATGTGCAAACTCCACATGGACAGCGATCCGGGGCCGAAACCAGGTCCTCAGCGCCGTCAGGCAGCAGTGCTAACCAGTATGCCATTGCACCATCCGTTTTTGTTAGTTGTTAATATCTAAACCTCTCAACTGATTAATTGACTGAGAAATTCAGACATCTTTACTCCTACAATCTCAACTTCATCTTTATCCCCTGGATTTGATGAATGGACCACGATTCTATGAATGATGATCAGATTGATTTCAGTTTTGTGATGACTAATGAATTGTCTCACTTTACAATTGATGAATGCAGTGACCAGGATGTGTTCTCCACAGGACTGGGATGCCCTGTCATTGCCTTTATTTATTTCATTATTAACTGACTGAAGCAACAATAAGCTGGAGGTTAAAATAAATAAAGATTCATCAGCCACTCACCAATCAGATCGTTCCATTTGCCTGAAGTCACGTTATTTTTATCAGGAATTAACTGAAATGATTTTCTTCATTCTTGTTACCGAAACAGCTCGGATTTTAACTTCCTGAAGAATTCAGATTTTTTCACTGTTACAATCGCTTGTCATTCAGCTTCAACTTTATCCTCACGATTTGATCAACAGAACACTGACTGCAATTATATAAATGATCAAATTGACTTCAGGTTTATACTAATTAATGAATCATGACTTACAGTTCATTAATACAGTGACCAGAACGCTTCTTGCATCATCTCCTTGCTCTTATATTCCAGGCCTCATCCAAGAAAAGATTCTTGGCTGCCTGATCGATCTCTCCAGCTACCTGTGGATAGGGACTCCAATGCCTCTCTGTTGCTCTACGTTCTCAGTATCATTCTATTTATAGTTCATTTCCTTGTCTTGTTTTCCCTCTGAAATTCATTATCTCTCACTGTTTGTAGCACAGTGGTTAACACTGTTCACAGCGTCAGGGTCCTAGGTTTGATTCCCAGCTTCGGTCACTGGTCTGTGCGGAGTCTGCACATTCTCTCCATGCCTGCCTGGGTTTCCTCCGTGTGCTACTCCCACAATTCCTGAAAGACATGCTTTTTAGGTGAATTGGACATGCTGAACTCTCCATCTGTGTACCTGAACAGGCGCCGGAATGTGGCGACTAGGGGGTTTTCACAGTCACTTCATTGCAGTGTTAATGTATGCCTACTTATGACAATAATAAAGATTATTATTAAATTGAATTCCGGGTTGGCAGGGTGGTGCAGTGGTTAGCACTGCTGTCTCATGGCGCTGAGGTCCCAGGTTTGATGCTGGCCCTGGGTCACTGTCCATGTGGAGTTTGCACGTTCTCCCCACGTCTGCGTGGGTCTCACCCCAAGTTAAAAGATGTGCAGGGTAGGTGGATTGGCCACGCTAAATTGCCGCTTAATTGGAAAAAAATTGGATGCTCTAAAAAAAAAAATTTAACGATTGAATTCCATTTGTAATTGTTCTACCCATGTGACCAGTCCATTGATATCTTCCTGCTGTCCACGGCTTTCTCCCTAAATGTCAACCATACATACAATTGTTGTACCAGAAAACTGTGAAGCCCCACTGGAAACAGGCATCCAAACATCATTCAATCCTGGATGTGATTCACAGCAGGAATAACAGCAGAATCCATCCCCTGTTGTCGCCTGTGAACTTGCTGATGTCTGAGCAGGTTGTTTGACTGAGCGAATCCCTTCCCACACACACAGCAGGTGTACGGCCTCTCCCCACTGTGAACTCGCTGGTGCTTCAGCAGATTCCATTTACTTTTAAATCCCTTCTCGCAATCAGAGCATTTGAAAGGTCTCTGATCAGTGTGAATAAGTTGGTGTGTAGTCAGGTGGGATGACTGAGTGAATTTCTTGTCACACACGGGGCAAGTGTACGGTCTCTGTCCAGTGTGAACCCGCTGGAGTACCAGAAGGTCGGATGAATCAATGAATTGCTGCCTACACACACGGCAGGAGAAGTCTCTCCCCAGTGTGAACTCGGTGTCTCAGAAGGTGGGCTAATCGGGTGAATCCCTTCCCACAATCGGAACAGGTGAATGGCCTCTCTCCGGTGTGAATGCGTTGGTGTTTCAGAAGATCCCTTATACTTTTAAATGTTTTCACACATTCAGAACAATTAAAAGGTCTCTGATCAGTGTGAACAAATTGGTGTGTCTGGAGGTTCGATCCACAAGTGAATCTCTTCCCACACATGGAGCAGGTGAACGGCCTCTCCTCAGTGTGAGTGCGTTGATGTATCAATAAATAATTTTTACTTTTAAAGCTCTTCTCAAACTCAGAACAATTAAAAGATCTCTGATCAGTGTGAACACGTTGGTGTGTCCGGAGGCTCGATGACTGAGTGAATCCTTTCCCACAAATGGCGCAGGTGAATGGCCTCTCTCCAGTGTGAGTGCGTTGATGTAACAGTAAATCCTTTCTGTGTTTAAAGTTCTTTTCACAGTCAGCACATTTAAATGGTCTCTGGTCAGAGCGGACCTGGTGGTGAGTTAGGAGTTTTGATAAAGTATTAAATCCCTTTCCACATTCCAGACAGGTGAAAGGCCTTTCACCACTGTAAACATGCTGGTGTATGATGAGGTATGATGACCGAGTGAATCCCTTCCCACACGTGGAGCAGGTGAATGGCCTTTCCCCAGTGTGACTACGTAATTGAATCCCATCCCACAGTCCCCACATTTCCACGGTTTCTCCATGGGTATCGACAGGTTTATCAGATGTCGGTAAGATGCAGATTTGAGGTCACTATCAGATCAGCCGTGATGTTATTAAATGCTGGAACAGGCTCACGGGGCTGAATGTCCAATTGCTGCTTCATGATTCCTATCGTGCGAATGTCCTTTTGTCTCTTCAGCTTGGATTCAGTTTGTTGTGGGCAAATTCTCCACTTCTAACCCCTAGTAAAAGGAGGTCATCAATGTCAGTCCAGGATAGAAATTCTTAAAGAGACAATTCTAGTTTCTCTGGAACATTTTTTCCTCTCCTGTTCCCCCAAAGCTGTCAATCCCAGTCCCACACACTCTCCCTCCCTCCTTCCTGGGCTGAAATCAAAACCCATCTCCCCATCTGCACCATTTATTTCCTCCACTCCCAGTTTTCTCTCTCCCTTTCCTCTGCCTGGGATCAGTTCTCCAGCTCCTGTCTGCAGACTGACAATAAAACCAATGGGTCTTATTGGGGGTTTGGGGCCTCCAGCGGGTGTTTGTGAATCCTCCCCGCCCATCTGCCAGTGTTTCCTTCCTTGCCAGAGATCAGAGTCCTCATTGATTTGAGTGCAAAGTGTAAGCTCTTATTTCTTGTGCCCCTCCCCCATCCTCTGATGTGAACCATCCTCCAATGTCTGGAGCAGGATGGTGCCCGTTAACCTGGGCCTGTTCCCGGGAGGGAGGGACAAGCTCCGCAGCTGCAAACCAGGGAGCTGACAATGATTGTGAAGGGTTTGCTCCAGCTCACAATGCCCGGGGACTGATTGACGGCGGGTTCGGAGCTACAGGAAGAGGGGGCGTAGCTGGAGGACCGAACTAGAGAAGGTGGTCCTCCAACCAATCAGAGTGAATGGGAGGCGGGGTAGAGCCTCATGCGGCGCTTAATCTGGGCCTTTCTGGGATAAAAGTCCGAGCAACTTCCGCCGGAGCAACTTTTGCCGTCAAATGTCATCCCTCCCTCCCGACTTACCCGGTGGTATCTGACCGTTTGAAAATTTCCAAACGATCGCCTGAACCGGAGTTACTCTCTTTTTTTAAAAAATATGTTTGTATTAAGAATTTTTCAACAATATTTTCCACCTTACAAACAAAACGCCCCCCCCCACCGTAACAAAAAAAAGAAAGAGAACTTGCGTGGCAAGACATGAACATGGGAAGTCAATAAGATACAGAACTTTGTACATTGGATTCATCCCGTACATGTCAGTTTCCGGATTATTCATGTGTTTTCTTGCTCAAATGCCCCCCAAAGAAACCCCCCTCCCCCCGCTCCCTCCCCTCCCCTCCCCCCCTCCCCTCCCCTCCCCCACCCCACGAACGATGACCCCCCCTCCCCCCCCCGGGTTGCTGCTGCTGCTGTCCGACCTTCATCTAATGCTCCGCGAGATGGTCTAGGAACGGTTGCCACCGCCTGTAGAACTCCTGCGCAGACCCTCTCAAGGCAAACTTTATCCTCTCCAACTTGATAAACCCAGCCATATCATTTATCCAGGCCTCCACGCTGGGGGGCTTCGCCTCCTTCCACATTACAAACAACAAAGAACAAAGAAATGTACAGCACAGGAAAAGGCCCTTCGGCCCTCCAAGCCCGTGCCGACCATGCTGTCCGACTAAACTACAATCTTCTACACTTCCTGGGTCCGTATCCCTCTATTCCCATCCTATTCATGTATTTGTCAAGATGCCCCTTAAATGTCACTATCATCCCTGCTTCCACCACTTCCTCCGGTAGCAAGTTCTAGGCACCCACTACCCTCTGCGTAAAAAACTTGCCTCATACATCTACTCTAAACCTTGCCCCTCTCACCTTAAACCAATGCCCCCTAGTAATTGACCCCTCTACCCCGGGGAAAAGCCTCTGACTATCCACTCTGTCTATGCCCCTCATAATTTTGTAGACCTCGATCAAGTCGCCCCTCAACCTCCTTCGTTCCAGTGAGAACAAACCGAGTTTATTCAACCGCTCCTCATAGCTAATGCCCTCCATACCAGGCAACATTCTGGTAAATCTCTTCTGCACCCTCTCTAAAGCCTCCACATCCTTCTGGTAGTGTGGCGACCAGAATTGAACACTCTACTCCAAGTGTGGCCTAACTAAGGTTCTATACAGCTGCAACATGACTTGCCAATTCTTATACTCAATGCCCCGGCCAATGAAGGCCAGCATGCCGTATGCCTTCTTGACTACCTTCTCCACCTGTGTTGCCCCTTTCAGTGACCTATGGACCTGTACTCCTAGATCTCTTTGACTTTCAATACTCTTGAGGGTTCTACCATTCACTGTATATTCCCTACCTGCATTAGACCTTCCAAAATGCATTACCTCACATTTGTCTGGATTAAACTCCATCTGCCATCTCTCCGCCCAAGTCTCCAAACAATCTAAATCCTGCTGTATCCTCTGACAGTCCTCATCGCTATCCGCAATTCCACCAACCTTTGTGTCGTCTGCAAACTTACTAATCAGACCAGTTACATTTTCCTCCAAATCATTTATATATACTACAAACAGCAAAGGTCCCAGCACTGATCCCTGTGGAACACCACTGGTCACAGCCCTCCAATTAGAAAAGCATCCTTCCATTGCTACACTCTGCCTTCTATGACCTAGCCAGTTCTGTATCCACCTTGCCAGCTCACCCCTGATCCCGTGTGACTTCACCTTTTGTACTAGTCTACCATGAGGGACCTTGTCAAAGGCCTTACTGAAGTCCATATAGACAACATCCACTGCCCTACCTGCATCAATCATCTTTGTGACCTCCTCGAAAAACTCTATCAAGTTAGTGAGACACAACCTCCCCTTCACAAAACCATGCTGCCTCTCACTAATACGTCCATTTGCTTCCAAATGGGAGTAGATCCTGTCTCGAAGAATTCTCTCCAGTAATTTCCCTACGACTGAAGTAAGGCTCACCGGCCTGTAGTTCCCTGGATTATCCTTGCTACCCTTCTTAAACAGAGGAACAATATTGGCTATTCTCCAGTCCTCCGGGACATCCCCTGAAGACAGTGAGGATCCAAAGATTTCTGTCAAGGCCTCAGCAATTTCCTCTCCAGCCTCCTTCAGTATTCTGGGGTAGATCCCATCAGGCCCTGGGGACTTATCTACCTTAATATTTTTTAAGACACCCAACACCTCGTCTTTTTGGATCTCAATGTGACCCAGGCTATCTACACACCCTTCTCCAGACTCAACATCTACCAATTTCTTCTCTTTGGTGAATACTGATGCAAAGTATTCATTTAGTACCTCACCCATTTCCTCTGGCTCCACACATAGATTCCCTTGCCTATCCTTCAGTGGGCCAACCCTTTCCCTGGCTACCCTCTTGCTTTTTATGTACGTGTAAAAAGCCTTGGGATTTTCCTTAACCCTATTTGCCAATGACTTTTCGTGACCCCTTCTAGCCCTCCTGACTCCTTGCTTCAGTTCCTTCCTACTTTCCTTATATTCCACACAGGCTTCGTCTGTTCCCAGCCTTTTAGCCCTGACAAATGCCTCCTTTTTCTTTTTGACGAGGCCTACAATATCTCTCGTTATCCAAGGTTCCCGAAAATTGCCGTATTTATCCTTCTTCCTCACAGGAACATGCCGGTCCTGAATTCCTTTCAACTGACACTTGAAAGCCTCCCACATGTCAGATGTTGATTTGCCCTCAAACATCCGCCCCCAATCTATGTTCTTCAGTTCCCGCCTAATATTGTTAACATTAGCCTTCCCCCAATTTAGCACATTCATCCTAGGACCACTCTTATCCTTGTCCACCAGCACTTTAAAACTTACTGAATTGTGGTCACTGTTCCCGAAATGCTCCCCTACTGAAACATCTACCACCTGGCCGGGCTCATTCCCCAATACCAGGTCCAGTACCGCCCCTTCCCTCGTTGGACTGTCCACATATTGTTTTAAGAAGCCCTCCTGGATTAGCAAGATCCTTCGCCAGTCTACTAGGGACGCAAAGGCCAGAATGCCAGCCTCTTTCGCCTCCTGCACTCCCGGCTCGTCCACTACTCCAAATAGTGCTAACCACCGGCTTGGCTTTACCCGGACTTTCACCACCTTAGATACTGTTCCCATAACTCCCGTCCAGAACCCCTCCAGTGCCGGGCATGACCAAAACATATGGACATGGTTCGCCGGACTTCCTGAGCACCTCCCACATCTGTCCTCCACCCCAAAGAACCTACTCAGCCTCGTCCCCGTCATATGCGCTCAATGAACCACCTTAAAATGTATCAGGCTAAGCCTGGCACACGAGGAAGAGGAATTAACCCTACTTAGGGCATCAGCCCACAGCCCCTCCTCAATCTCCTCCCCCAACTCCTCCTCCCATTTCCCCTTCAGCTCCTCTACCAAAGCCTCCCCCTCTTCTTTCATCTCCTGGTATATCGCCGACACCTTGACCTCTCCAACCTATACGCCCGATATCACCCTATCTTGAACCCCCTGTGCTGGGAGTAGCGGAAATTCCCTCACCTGCCGCCTCACAAACGCCCTCACCTGCATGTACCTGAAAGTGTTAACCGGCGGTAGCCCAAACGTCTCCTCCAGCGCCCCTAAGCTCGCAAACGTCCCGTCAATGAACAGGTCCCCCAATCTTCTGATCGGAGTTACTCTCAATACTCCGCATGCTCCAGCTCACCATGCCCCGGGGAGTGATTGACAGCATCTCCAGACCAATAGGAAGAGGGGGCGGGACTGGAGGACCGAGCTGATCCTCCAACCAATCGGAGTGAATGAGGGGCGGAGCTGATCCCGGATCTCCCTCATTGGCTGAAACTCTGCATCATTTTGAAAACTGATTTGTCTCAATCTCCAGGAGAAAACTGGACCTTTCTGTTTGTGGCTTTAAACAGATGAGAGGAAATGATGGGATCTGGAAAGTGTCATGATATCCATATTAACATATCATGGTGCAAACACACACACACTGATGGACAGGTCGACGGACCAATCACCACACACGCAACATCACAGCCAATCACCAGTGAGAGCACACGCACTATAAAACAGGGAACACCACAGTTCCCGCTCATTCCACCAGGAGATAGCTCAGAGCACAGAGCTCACAGCGTGACACTCAGACATACACCATGTGCTGAGTGCCTCTCTAAGTTAGTGCTAGGGCTGGGTCCACAAGTTAACTGGTGAAGTACGAACCACAGCCAGAAGTTAACAGTTGTTATTATAATAAAACAAAGTTGTACCATCTACAACCGTGTTGGTTCGTTTGTACATCGGAACACCCAACACGACATGATACCAGGCTTGGAAACTCGCCAGCAACTGTGAGACCTACCTGCACATCTTCAGAGATCTGCCATCCTGCGCCATGGACACCATCAGCCCAGAGCAGCCGCTCCAAATCACTGGAAATCTCGGTGTCAACTGGAAGCTGTTTAAACAGCGTTTCCAGCTCTTCCTAGTAGTCACAGACAGGAAGACTGCATCGGACACCAGGAAGATCGCCCTCCTCCTCTCCACGGCAGGGCAACACGCCATCCACATCTACAACTCCCTGGCATTCGCAGAAGGCGAGGACAAGACCAAGTACAAGACAGTCCTTCTAAAACATGAGCAACACTTCAGCGTCAAAGTGAATGAGAGCTTCGAGAGGTACCTCTTCCAGCAGCGCCTGCAGGGTAAGGATGAGCCTTTTCAATCCTTCTTGACACACCTCCGTATCCTCGCGCAGTCCTGCGGCTATGAGGCCACCTCCGATTCCATGATTCAGGACCAGACAGTTTTTGGGGTCACCTTGGACACCCTACGACAGCAGCTCCTTAAAATAAACAGCCTCACCCTAGCCACCGCCATCGAAACCTGCATCCTCCACAAAAACGCGACCAGCCGGTACTCCCAATTCCAGGCGGCCGAATCGGCACGGCAGGGGTCCTACGAGGCCGAGCGGGTCCAGTTGATCGAGTACCTCCCGGCCCGCGGCCCGGACGAGGGTGGCCATTTTGCGCCCTTTCCGAGGCCTCCCGCGCTTGTACGCGCCAAAAGAGGGGACGTCGACACAGAAGGACGTGATGCGCAGGCGCGCTCTACGCAGGACCGGACTGCGCATGCGTGGTGGTGCAATGAACGCCATTATGTCACGACGTGCGGCAACTGGGGATCCGCACACTTAAAGCGGCAATGTCCAGCCAAAACTCGACAATGCCTCCGCTGTGGCAAGATGGGCCACTACGCTGCCTGCTGTCCAGCAGCTCAACCTGCCAATGCTCCGCAATTCCACCAGCCTCGCAGGAACGTGCGGGCCAGTCAGCCTCCATACACCGAGTCATACCCTGACGACGTACAGACCGGTGATACCGACGACCGGGAAGCCTTCCGCGTTGCGGTAATAGACAGAAATCAGATGTCCCCAAGTAGGACCCACCAGCCGATGCCAGTGCACAGCGTTAATCCGGGCGATGAATGGTGTGCCACCCTAACGGTCAACCGATCACCAATCACATTCCGTTTAGACACTGGTACCTCCGCCAATCTCTGTGCATGGTCAGCCTTCTACACCTTGAAGGTCAAACTACCGATTAAGCCATACCGCTGCCAGTTGGTCGATTACAACGGTAATGTTATCCCGACCATGGAGTCTTGCCAGCTCGAGGTTGCACACAATTCATACACAGCCACACTGTCTTTTGAGATAGTTGGATCCTCGAAGGACTCTCTGCTAGGCTCACAGGCATGCAAGATCCTCCACCTCGTTCAGTGGGTATACACTCTGTCTCCAGAAAGCATGTCTGATTTCCCGGATGCAGACTTTAGGGCACAGCTCCACTCACTCCTCGCCCACAACCAGCAGGTTTTCGAGGGCATGGGCACACTGCCCTACACTTACAGAATACGGCTCAAACCAGACGCCACCCCGGTCATTCACGCACCTCGTAGAGTCCCAGCACCACTCAAGGACCGCCTCAAGCAGCAGCTGCAGGATCTGCAGGGCCAAGGAGTGCTTTCCCGGGTGACGGAGCCTACGCCATGGGTCAGCTCCATGGTGTTCGTAAAAAAGCCCTCTGGCGAACTCTGTATCTGCATCGACCCGAAAGACCTGAATAATAACATCATGAGGGAACACTACCCCATACCCAAACGGGAAGAAATCACGAGCGAAATGGCCCGGGCTAAACTTTTTACCAAGCTTGATGCCTCAAAGGGCTTTTGGCAGATTCAGCTGGATCAGTCCAGCAGGAAGCTGTGTACTTTCAACACTCCCTTTGGCAGATACTGCTACAATAGGATGCTGTTTGGCATCATCTCGGCATCCGAGGTGTTTCATCGAATCATGGAACAGATGATGGAGGGCATCGAAGGGGTTCGCTTCTATGTTGACAACGTCATCATCTGGTCTACCACACCACAGGAGCACATCAGTCGTCTCCAGTGTGTCTTTGCTCGGATACGAGAACACGGCCTGCGCCTCAACCGAGCCAAGTATTCTTTTGGCCAAACTGAGCTAAAGTTTCTGGGGGAACCACATATCCCGGTCAGGGGTGCTTCCGGATGCAGACAAAGTGACAGCTATTGCAGCCGGCAGACAAGAAGGCAGTGCTACGCTTTCTCGGGATGGTCAACTTCCTGGGGAAGTTTATTCCCAACCTTGCCTCCCACACAACGGCTCTTCGCCACCTAGTAAAGAAGACTAGTGAGTTCCAGTGGCTTCCCGCACACCAGAAGGAATGGGAGGAGCTCAAGATCAAGCTCACCACCGCCCCGGTATTGGCGTTCTTCGACACTACACGAGATACAAAGATCTCGCCTGATACCAGCCAGTCCGGCATTGGGGCGGTACTCCTGCAACGGGACAACACTGCAGCATGGGCCCTGGTCGCCCATTCCTCGCAGGCCATAACCCCCACAGAACAGCGCTATGCGCAGATTGAGAAGGAGTGCCTGCGTTTGTTAACCGGCATAGATAAATTCCACGACTATGTGTATGGTCTTCCTCAGTTCACCGTGGAGACCGACCTTCGCCCCCTGGTCGGCATCATACAAAAGGACCTCAATGAGATGACCCTTCGCCTCCAGCGCATTCTGCTCAAGCTCCAGAGGTACGACATCCAACTGGTCTACACCCCGGGAAAGGACCTCTTCATCGCGGATGCCCTGTCCAGAGCAGTGAGCACACCGCCCGAATCGGGGGGTTTGTCTGTCAGGTCGAAGCACATGTAGCCTTCACATCGGCCAATCTGCCAGCTACTGATGCAAGTCTGGCCCACATTCGCCGTGAGACTGCGGCTGACCCCCTTCTACAACATGTGATGCGCCACATGACGGAAGGGTGGCTCAAGGGGCAGTGCCCACAATTCTACAATGTCCGGGATGACTTGGCCGTCATTGATGGTGTCCTCCTAAAGTTGGACCGGATTGTGATCCCACACAGCATGCACAGGCTTGTCCTCGAACAATTGCACGAAGACCATCTCGGGGTTGAAAAGTGCAGGCGGAGGGGCCGAGAAGCTGTGTACTGGCCGGGCATCAACGACGACATCGCCAACATGGTGCTCAACTGCCCCACCTGCCAAAGTTTTCAGCCGGCGCAACCCCCTGAGACGCTTCAGCCCTATGAGTTGGTAACGTCCCCCTGGGCAAAGGTGGGTGTGGACCTTTTTCATGCGCTCGGCAGGGACTACGTCATCATAATTGACTATTTTTCCAATTATCCGGAGGTCATACGCCTGTACGACTTGACATCATCAGCTGTAATCAGAGCATGTAAAGAAACCTTCGCTCGCCATGTCATTCCGCTTACCGTCATGTCAGATAATGGGCCCTGTTTTGCGAGCCAAGAATGGTCTTCTTTTGCCGCTTCATATGGCTTCACACACGTAACGTCCAGCCCTCTGCATCCCCAGTCAAATGGCAAGACAGAAAAGGGCATCCATATCGTGAAGCGGCTCCTCTGCAAGGCTGCTGATGCCGGATCTGACTTCTGTTTAGCCCTGCTGGCCTATCGCTCGGCCCCACTGTCCACAGGCCTCTCACCAGCCCAGCTGTTGATGGGTCGTGCCCTCAGGACCACTGTGCCGTCCATTCATGTTCCTGAACCCGACCATGCTCCAGTACTGCAAAGGATGCGACAGCAGCGTGCTCAGCAGAAGGTGGCACATGACACTCGGGCAACTGATCTTCCTGCCCTGGCGCCTGGAGACAACATCCGCATACACCTACCAGAGGGTGGCTGGTCGGCAACTGCCGAGGTTCTCCGCCGCGCGGCTCCCCGCTCGTTCCTGGTTCGCATGCCTGATGACTCCATTCGCCGGTGTAATCGGCGGGCCCTTCGGCTGCTTCCACGCTCGCTACGTGATCATGCACCGGTGCCATGCCCTCCTGTTGTCCCTGATGTCGACTTCATAGAGCTTCCTGCCACTCTGCCTATTCCTCTATCGCCCATGGCCAGGCCCATTCCTCAGCCGGTGGATCCTGACCCACCCTTGAGGCGGTCAACCCAAATTCATCACCCACCTACTAGGCTGGACTTATGAGTCTGTTTGCACATTGGACTCACTGAATTGTTGTGCAGCAATGTTAACATGTTTCTCTTTTTGTCGTTCCAGGAGTTCTCTTTCGAGATTTGATGATTGCACTTGTTTTGTTTGTGGTACAACCTCGTTGCTATGTTGCACCTGACACCTTCCTATGTATATTGTTTAGCCTCATGTACATGTTGTAAATATTGCACACACATACTCAGCCGCACTCAGTACACACCAATATTTATTACCATGTAGGCACATATTCTTGTGAAAAGAGAGGATGTCATGATATCCATATTAACATATCATGGTGCAAACACACACACACTGATGGACAGGTCGACGGACCAATCAACACACACGCAACATCACAGCCAATCACCAGTGAGAGCACACGCACTATAAAACAGGGGATACCACAGTTCCCGCTCATTCCACCAGGAGATAGCTCAGAGCACAGAGCTCACAGCGTGACACTCAGATATACACCATGTGCTGAGTGCCTCTCTAAGATGCTAGGGCTGGGTCCACAGGTTAACTGGTGAAGTACGAACCACAGCCAGAAGTTAACAGTTGTTATTATACAGAATAATAAAACAGAGTTTTACCATCTACAACCATGTTGGTTTGTTTGTGTATCGGAACACCCAACATGACAGAAAGCAGCAGATTCTTCATGTTGTTCCAGGAAAATGGGGCCTGTGGAATGACAGGTTTTACACAGCACACGGTCAACCTGTGGTTTCACGCTGGGTAAAGAATCTGCAAACAAGGCAAGGGACTAAATCATCAATGGTAGGACCCTAGGAAGTACAGAGGATCAGAGGGGCCTTGGTGTGCATGTCCATTGGTGGACATGTAGATAAGGTGATTAAAAATATAACATGGAATACTTAATAGAAATACTTGAATAAAAAATGATACAATACTTGAACAAAAGAGGCCTGGCCAAATCCCATTCACCACCACTCTACTCCGCCTGGCTGAACTTGTTCTATCGCTCAACAACTTCTCCTTTAATTCATCTCACTTTCTCCAAATCAAAGGTAGAAATGGGTACCCACATGGGTCTGAGCTATGCTTGCCTTTTTATGGGGTATGTGGAACATTCCTTGTTCCATGCCTACCTGGGTCCCCTCCCACAACCCCTTTACCGGTACATCGATTACTATTTTGGTGCTGCTTCATGCTCTCATCCGGAACTGGAAAAATTCATCAACTTCGCTTCCAGTTTCCACCCCTTCATCACTTTCAACTGGTCCATCTCAGACTCCTCCCCTCCCTTCCCTTTGTTGACCTTGCTGGCACCATTTCCGGCCATAGACTATCTGCTAATATCTATTACAATCCCACTGACTCCCACAGCTATCTTCGCACCCTACAACCTGTATGGACTCCGTCCCTTTCTCTCAGATCCTCCGCCTCCGACGCATTTGTCCCAATGATGCCACTTACCAAGGTGATGCTTCAAATGTGTTCCTTCTTCCTCAACCATCATTTATCACCTCCAGCTGTTGACAGGGCCCTCAACAGTGTGCGGTCCATCTCCCACACCACTACCCTCACCCCGTCCGCTCCCCCCAAGAACATGGATAGAATCCCCCTCATTCACACATTTCACCCCACCAGCCTCCGTATGCAAAGCATAATCCTCTGCTATTTTCGCCAACTTCAGCGTGATGTCACCACCAAACACATCTTCCTTCCACTCCCTCTGTCAGCATTCCACAAACACCATTCCCAACGAGATAAACTAGTCCACTCTTCCACCATACCCAACACCTCTCCCATCACCCATGGCATCTTCCCATGCAATTGCGGAAGGTGCAACACCTATCCTTTTACCTCTTCCATGCTTAACATCCCAGGCCCAAAACTTTCATTCCAGGTTAAAGCAACGTTTCACATGCACCTCTTTCAATTTGGTCTATTGCATTCACTGCTCCCAATGTGGTCTCTGTATTGGAGAAACCAAACGTAGACCTTCGGTCTCTGCGCATTCAGGACCCTGACCTTTCCGTTGATTGCCATTTTAACACAAGACCATGTTACCATGCCCACATGTCTGTCCTTGGCCTGCTGCAATGTTCCAGTGAAGCTCAACGCAAACTGGAGGAACAGCATCTCATCTTCCGGTTCGACACGCGACAGCCTTCCAGTCTCAACATTGAATTCAACAACTTCAGATGATTAGTTCTAGCCCACCTCGACCCCTTTGTTTTCATTCCATTTAATTTTAACTGTCTTTTACCTTTTATTTCTTTGTCTGTCTTTATATATATTTCCCCCCCACTCTTTCCCCCTATCTGATCCCCCCTTTCCCACTGTTACCAGACTCCTAAACGACCCTCTTATGGACTGACCTCAGTAACACTACACCCCTGTATGCTTCACCCGATGCCGGTGCTTATGTAGTTACATTATGTACCTTGTGTTGCCCTATTATGTATTTTCTTTTATTTCCTTTTCTTTTCGTGTACTTTATCATAGAATTTATCATAGAATTTACAGTGCAGAAGAGATAACAAATAGGTTAGACCAAGGAGAGCCAATGGATGTTATCTATCTTGACTTCCAAAAGGCCTTTGATAAGGTGCCTCACGGGAGACTGCTGAGTAAAATAAGGGCCCATGGTATTCGAGGCAAGGTACTAACATGGATTGACGATTGGCTGTCAGGCAGAAATTTGGGATAAAAGGTTCTTTTTCGGAATGGCAACCGGTGACGAGTGGTGTCCCGCAGGGTTCAGTGTTTGGGCCACAGCTGATCTCTTTATATATTAACGATCTAGATGACGGGACTGGGGGCATTCTGGCTAAGTTTGCCGATGATACAAAGATAGGTGGAGGGGCAGGTAGTATGGAGGAGGTGGGGAGGCTGCAGAAAGATTTAGACAGTTTAGGAGAGTGGTCCAAGAAATGGCTGATGAAACTCAACGTGGGCAAGTGCGAGGTCTTGCACTTTGGAAAAAAGAATAGAGGCGTGCACTATTTTCTAAACGGTGACAAAATTCATCATACTGAAGTGCAAAGGGACTTGGGAGTCCTAGTCCAGGATTCTCTAAAGGTAAACTTGCAGGTTGAGTCCATAATTAAGAAAGCAAATGCAATGTTGTCATTCATCTCAAGAGGCTTGGAATATAAAAGCAGAGATGTACTTCTGAAGCTTTATAAAGCATTAGTTAGGCCCCATTTAGAATACTGTGAGCAATTTTGGGCCCCACACCTCAGGAAGGACATACTGGCACTGGAGCGGGTCCAGCGGAGATTCACACAGATGATCCCAGGAATGGTAGGCCTAACATACGATGAACGTCCGAGGATCCTGGGATTATATTCATTGGAGTTTAGGAGGTTGAGGGGAGATCTGAAAGAAACTTACAAGATAATGAATGGCTTTGATAGGGTGGATGTAGGGAAGTTGTTTCCATTAGCAGGGGAGACTAGGACCCGGGGGCACAGCCTTAGAATAAAAGGGAGTCACTTTAGAACAGAGATGAGGAGAAATTTCTTCAGCCAGAGAGTGGTGGGTCTGTGGAATTCATTGCCACAGAGGGCGGTGGAGGCCGGGACGTTGAGTGTCTTTAAGACAGAAGTTGATAAAATCTTGATTTCTCGAGGAATTAAGGGCTATGGAGAGAGAGCGGATAAATGGAGTTTAAATCAGCCATGATTGAATGGTGGAGTGGACTCGATGGGCTGAATGGCCTTACTTCCGCTCCTATGTCTTATGGTCATATGGTAATGTTTGGAATTTAAATTATCAAAGCCGCAGGGGCTGAGCATGTGGAGGGGAGGTTGGGGAAAGTAGATTGTGAGTGAGCAGGGATAGTTGGAGTGAGTGAGGAAGGAGGTCTGAAGCCAGGAACCTGTGAGTGAGATGGGGAGGGGGGTTGACAGAAAGGCTTCTGACTGAGTTGGGTGAGGACGTTTGATGAGAATGACCTGAATGGGCAATGGTAGTTAGGATTAAGGGAATAGGCTTCTGTCGGTCAAGGGAGGGGATATTGACAGAGTTTTTGTGTTTATATGTTGGGGACCAGCATGGAGTGTCTAAGATCCAAGAGAGCTCTGTGCACACTGTTGGTGGGTAGAACAGGCAGAGTGTAAGTCAAATATTTTATATTTGGAATGTTATAAGGGCATATTTCATATTTTTGGTTCTGGACAACTGTTGGGCCTCCTCCACCATGTAAATGGTGTGCACTTGATACCCCTGATAAAGCCACGTGTCTCCAGTTTCCACAATTTTCACTCTCAACAGGTTTCATCCTTCCCCCATCAATTGTTTTGTCATCACGCCCCCCCCCCCCCCCCCCCCCCCCCCCCAAGATGTCCCCTTTTCTCCAGTGGATTTGGTCACTCCTGAACAGGTATTAGTGTGAATCCGCACACAAGCAGCAGATTTTGACATGACCTTGTGTGGAGTTGAATCTGAGGCTGGCAAGGGAATGATTTGGAGCCGTTAAGGATTGAGGTGACAAAGGAATGAATGAATTTCAGTAGCAGATGAGATGAGGCAGCAGCACATCTGGACAAGGTTACTGAGGTGGAAATAGACAGTCTTAGTGATGTGTCATCAAAAAAACAGTTTGGGATGAAATTTGATAACCAGATTATGAACAGATTGGTTCAGCCTCAAAGAGTTGCAATAGAGATAGTAGCTAGGGAGTGGGATATGTAACAGAAACTGAAGATGATTGCTTTCCTCGTCCCGATATTTAAATGGAGGACATTTCTGCTTATCCAGTACTGAGTCAGACAATTCGAGACATTTTCTGACTTGGAGGGACACTTGGAGATGATAGTGGAGGTTAATGGTTTTGGATGTTACATGAGAGCTGTGGTCGAGTTTTAGATAAAATCCTCTCCTTCAAACCTTCCCACTCCCACCTCCCTCTTCCTCTCTCCCCCAGACCAGGAGGTGTAGGCCCAGATCAGGTGGCAGCTTCCCTTCCCAGAAGGACATTGGTGAACCAGTTGTTTTTTATGACAATCCAGAAGTTTTCATGGTCACGTTTCCTAGTGCCGGTCCCACAAATGAGGGATTCATCCAACTCCATTTCACAAGCTGCCTTTGTGTTTATCACTCTCTTTTTCTCCTCTTTGAATTCATTTTTCAGGATATTGGAAGGGGTGATTTGTAAATATCACATCAGGATGTAACAGTCACTCGACTCATCAGAGCCAGAACATTATCAGCTTTTGAACATGGAATCAAAAAAATCCGCTCACAATGGGGAGAAAGTGTTTCCATGTTCTGTGTGTGGACGAAGCTTCAGCCAATCATCAAACTTGTCAAAACACAAGTGTTGTCCCATGGGGGAGAAACCGTGGAAATGTGGAGACTGTGGGAAGGGATTCAATTACCCGTCTGAGCTGCATATTCACCAACGCAGTCACACCGGGGAGAGACCATTCACCCGTTCTGTGTGTGAGAAAGGATTCACTAAATCATCTGACCTTCTGAGACACCAGCGAGTTCACACTGGGGAAAGACCGTTCATCTGCTTTGTGTGTCGGAAAGGCTTCAGAACTTCGTACCACCTCCTGAAACACCATCATATCCACAGTGAGGAGAGACCTTTTCAATGTTCTTACTGTGAGAAAAACTATAAAAGGAAAAGAGATCTGTTGAGCCATAAACTCACTCACACCGGGGAGAAGCCGTTCACCTGCTCCGTTTGTGGGAAAGGATTCGCCCGTTCATTCGATCTGCTGACACACCAACTTGTTCATACTGATCAGAGGCCGTTTAAATATCCTGACTGTGAGAAGAGCTTTAAAAGCCGGAAGGATCTGCTGACACATGAACGCACTCAAACCAGGGAGACCTTTCATCTGTTCTTTCTGTGGGAAAGGTTTCTCTTGGAAGTCCAACCTACTTAAGCACCAGCGGAGTTACACTGGGGAGAGGCCGTTCATCTGCTCAGTGTGTGGAAAGGGATTCATTCAGTCATCCCACATGCTGAGATACCAGCGAGTTCACAAGTGACTGCAGGGATTGGATTTGGATTCTGCTGTTAATCACATCTGGACTGAACCATCTTCACTCTGACAGCTGGAGTTTGTTGCTGCCGGTATTAATAAGCCTGAAAGCTGGGGTGTGCATTGATGTTCTGTATAAATATTGATTAAATCAGCTTTGATTCAGACACTGTGTTTTGAATATTCGGTTTCCTCAATGATAAGAGGAGACTGATTGATCTCCTGTTACTGACTGGGACATTATTTTTGATCTTTTCTTACTCTGAATTATTTCTGTTCTCTGGTTCACCTTCTCCCAGATTAAACACTGAGCTTTCATCAATCCTATCAATCTGTTGCAGACATTGGGCGGTTGGTGAATTTCACCTGATGTTGGTGTCAGTTGCCCTCGGAAGATTTCCCAGTTTTCTGAAATTCCAGTGCGGTTCTGTGTTGATGTAATGATCCGAGTTTCAGTTCCAATGCTGATGATGGAGGGCCTGTGCTGACAGAACCACAGAATCATTACAGTTCAGGAAGAGGCCATTCAGCCCATCGAGTCTGCACTGCTCACTGAAAGAACATTCTACCTAATCCCACTCCCCTGCCTTATCCCTGTAACCTTGCACATTCTTTCTTTTCAGATAAAAATCCAATTCCCGTTTAAATACCTTGATTGGAGCTGCCTCCATCACCCTCTTAAGATGTTCGTTCCAGACTCCAACCACCCTCTGGGTGAAAACCTTTTTCCTCGCATCACTTCTGTTCCTTTTGCTAATTATTTTGAATCTGTGCTCTCCAATTCTTGATGTACTCCAGAAGGGAAATAGATTTTCATTATTTACCCCGTCTAAAGCCCTCAGGATCTTGATTACCTCTACAAGCCTCCAATCAGCCTTCTTTTCTCCACGGAAAACAGACCCAACGTCTTCTCATATTTATCCCTGGAAACATTCTTGGGAACCTTCTCTGGACTCTGCACTCCAATGCCTTCACATCCTTCCTCAAGTTTAAAAAAAATTATCTCATGGGATGTGGTGTCGCTGGCTGGGCATTTACTGCCCATCATTAATTGCCCTTGAACTGAGTGCTTTGCTCAGCCATTTCAGAGGGCATTTTAAGAGTCAACCACTTTGCTGTGGGTCTGGAATATCATGTGGGCCGCACCAGGTAAGGGCAGGAGATTTCCTTTCCTAAAGGACATGAGTGAACCAGATAGGTTTTTATGACAATCAACGATGGTTTCATGGTCATTATTTGACTTTTAAATCCAGATTTTAAAAAACTGAATTCACATTCCACCATTCCAAATACTAAGAAGTTAATTTCTGGACTAAAGAATTGTGAGTTCTTCGACGATGTAACAAGCAAAGTGGATAATGGGGATCCTGTAGATGTAGTGTATCTGGACTTCTGGAAGGTGTTTGATAAGTTGCCACAAAGAAGGTTAATTGACAAGGTGAGATCACATGGGATTAGGGTAATTTATTAGCTTGGATAGAAGACTGGCTGAAGGACAGACGACAGAGAGTCAGGATAAATATTTCTTATTCTGGATGGCAAGATGTAACTAGTGGGCTACCACAGGGTTCGGTCCTTGGGCCCCAGTTATTTACAATCTATATTAACGACTTGGATACAGGGAAAGAAGGTTCAAAAGCCAAATTCGCAGATTACACAAATATAGGTGGGACAGTAAACTGCAATGAGAAAATAAGAACCTTACAAATGGATATCGATAGGTTAGGAGAGTGGGCCAAAATGTGGCAAATGGAGTTTAACTCCTATGCAGAGGGATCTGGGTGTCTTTGTGCATGAGTCACAGAAAACAAGCATCCAGGTGCCGCAGATAATAAGGAAAGCAAATGGAATGTTAGCAAAAGGAATTGAGTAAGGAAGTGTTGTTGCAACTATACAAGGCATTGGTAATATCGCACCTGGAGTATTGTGCACAGTTTTGTCCCCTTATTTGTGAAAGATGTAGTCGCATTGGAGGCAGTTCCGAGGAGGTTCACTAGATTGATTCCAGAGATGAGGGGTTTGTCGTATGAGGAGAGATTGAACAGTTTAGGCCTATACTCTCTTTAGAAGAGTTTAGAAGAATGAGGGGAGATCTAATTGAGGTAAAGAAGATGGTAAAAGATATGGATAATGGGTGGCAAGGCAGCACAGTGGTTAGCACTGTTGATTCGCAGTGCAAGGGTTCCAGGTTTGACTCCTGGTTTGGGTCACTGTCAGTGTGGAGTCTGCACATTCTCCCTGTGTCTGCGTGGGTTTCCGCCGGGCGCTCCGGTTTCCTCCCACAAGTCCCAAAAGATGTGCTTATTCGGTGAATTGGACATTCTGAATTCTCCCTCTGTATTCCCAAACAGGCGCCGGAATGTGGCGACTAGGGAATTTCCACAGTAACGTCATTGCAGTGTTAATGTAAGCCTACTTGTGACAATAAAGATTATAAAGTATACATGGAGCTGATGCTTCCTCTCGTGGGGAATTTCAACCGAGAGGTCATGATCTTAGAATAAGAGGTAGCAAGTTAAAAACAGATTTGAAGAGAAACTACTTCTCCCAAAGGATTGTGAATCTGTGGAATTCGCTACCCCAGAGTGTGGTGGATGTAGTGACAGTGAGTAAATTCAAGGAGGAGTTAGACAGATTTTTAATTGGTGATGGGTTGAAGGTTTATGGAGAATGCTTTATGGAGAAAGTGGAGTTGAGGCCAGGATGGAATCAGCCATGATCACATTGAAGATGTTGAGGCGCGGGAGGCTACATTTACTACTCCTGCTCCTAGGTCATGTGTTCTAGCGAGGAGATGCTCTGGCTGATTTTGCAATCCCGCTCTTGGTGTTTAGCATTGTAGGGAGCAGATGAGGAAAATATCAGCTATGATAGAATGGTGGAGCAGATTTGATGGGCCAAATGGCCTAATTCTGCTCCTGTATCTTATGAACTTATGACTGCAGTAAGAAGTCTTACACCAGGTTAAAGTCCTTACACAGATTTGTTTCAAATCACTAGCTTTCAGAGCACTGCTCCTTCCTCCTTTAACCTGGTGTTGTAAGACTTCTTACTGTGCTCACCCCAGTTCAATGCCAGCATCTCCATATCCGAACTTATGACTGTACGAAAAGAATACTTTTCACTGTACTTCAGTACATGTGACAATAAAACAAATACAATACAAACAAGTCTTGTTTACCCATCCCCTGTGCTCACTTTCCTTTTAAGAAGTACCAAAAGTTGAAATTTCCCATTCTTCGATTCCTATAGTTGTGATCATCCTGATCTCTGTAATCTCCTCACACACCCCTTCAAGATCTCTGCACTAATTTAATTCTGGCCACTACAGCATACCTGATTTATTCGGTCCACCATTACTGGCCTTTTATCATTTGACTGGGCCACAAGCTCTGGAATTTCCTCCTTCAAACTCTCCGACTCTCTCACTCACTTTCCTCCATTAAGATTCTCCTAATATCTCCCCATGTTGCTCAGTGTCAATTGTTATTTTATAACGTTTCTCTGCGATGTGTTAAAATGCTTGATTTTGTCAAGGCACAATAAATACGAATTATTGTCACTGCCCTGGACATGTATCATTGTTCTGCCTCATAAATGAGAATTTGTAACTCAGAGTGAGTCTGTCATGGTGAAACATTTCAAAAATATTGCAATGATGGCGACTGAGCATGCGCTCCGCTGCTGCCCCCAAGACAGATGGTGGATGCGCGCGCGCATTGCTGCTCGTGCCCCAAGCACGTTGACGAATGCGCATGCGCAGCCCCTCTAGTACGCGCGAGAGAGATGGCCGCCATTTAGTCTCGTCTGTGAGAAAGCTGCAGGCCCCGCTCAGGTCCCCCCCGATACCGGTAGGTTATTTTTCAGGATTTTCGGTTAATATAACATGTTTAAGAAGTGTGTCCAACGACGCGCCTAATTGAGCTCTCCCTCGGTCCTGCCATTCCCTCCTTTACGGATCATACATCCGAGAAAGAACGCCGCCATTAATCGCACTGCGCATGCTTCACTCGGCCCAGTCCCGCCTCCTTGTTCACTCCGATTGGCTGGAGGACCAGCCGATTCCCACCGGCCTTTCGAATCCACCCCTTCACCCTATTGGTCAGGAGCTGCCGTCAATCATTGCCCTGGCATTGTGAGGTATCAGGTGAGAGGTCAGTGTCGGGAGGCGGGGTTTACAAATCCTCAGTGCTGCCCGAGAGCTGAATGAAACAATGAATGAAAATCGCTTATTGTCACAAGTAGGCTTCAAATGAAGTTACTGTGAAAAGCCCCTAGTCGCCACATTCCGGCGCCTGTTTGGGGAGGCTGGTACGGGAATTGAACCGTGCTGCTGGTCTGCTTTGAAAGCCAGTGATTTAGCCCAGTGTGCTAAACCAGCCCCGATGGACATTCTCCACTCTCACTATCCGCTGCTTCTGGCTCCTCTCCGCAAACAACCTCGTAGAGACCGGGGGGGGGGGGGGGGAGACACTGATCCAGTGACAATGTCACTGCATTAGTAGAAAAGTCTAATGTAATCCCTCCTGTTCAAAAAGTAGGAAACTAGTTAGTTTAAGCCTGTAGTTGGGAGACTGTTGGAATCCATTATTGAGGAAGTAGTAATTGGACTTTTGGAAAGCCAAACCGCAATCCATCAGAGTCAGTGTGGCAATGAACGGACATCGCGCGACAATCACCAGGCAGGAATGTTCCCTTCCAGTCGGGGCAGCAGTCAAGGGCATTCAGCCTCTGATCTCTGGGTAAGCGTTCTCCAAGGCGGCCTTCAGGACGCGCGACAACGCAGAATCGCCGAGCAGAAGATTATAGCCAAGTTCCGCACACATTAGTGCGGCCTCAACCGGGACCTGGGATTCATGTCGCATTACATTCATCCCCCGCCATCAGACCTGCGAAATCCTACCAACTGTCCTGGCTTGACACAATTCACACCTCTTTAACCTGGGGTTACCCCATCTCTGGATCTGTAAAGATTTAATCACCTGCTAATGCTCGCATTCCAAGCATTGTCTGGCATCTTTGAATTTGTCTATATATATGTTTCTGGAACATACCTCTTCATTCACCTGAGGAAGGAGCAGCGCTCCGAAAGCTAGTGACATCGAAACAAACCTGTTGGACTTTCACCTGATGTTGTAAGACTTTGTAGTGTGGTTTTGTAAAGGGTAAATCGTGTTTGACTCATTTGTTGGAGTTCTTGGAAGATGTAACAAGCCAGGCGGATAATGGGGGTACTGTAGATGTGTTTGGACTTCCAGAATACATTTGATAAGATGGAATTTAACATGCATAAGTGTGAGGTTATCAATTTTGGTCAGAGGAATAAAAAGGCAATTTATTATCTAAATGGAGAGAAACTTTAGAGGACATTGGTTGGGTGTTGAATAAATATTTCACATCCGTCTCCAGCCAAGAGAATGAGGAGATAGACTTGGAACTCGGGGAGAGAAACTGTGAGGTTCTTGAGCGAATTGACAGAGGGAGTGACAAGACATCGGAAGTGTTGGCAAGCTTAAAAGTGGACAAATCTCCAGGTCTGGATGAATTGTGTCCCAGGATGCTGTGGGAGGTGAGATTGCAGGGGCCCCGACCCAAATTTTTAATTGCTCTTTGGCGACGAGGTCGGTGCTAGAGGACTGCAGATCAGCTAATATGATCCCACTATTTAAGAAAGGTTGTAGAGATAAGCCAGGGAACTAAGTACCAGTGAGTCTCGCATCAGTGGGAGGGAACCTATCGGAGAAAATTCAGAAGGAGAGAATCTATCTCCACTTGGAGAGGCAAGGTTTGATCAGGAATAGTCAGCATGGCTTTGGCAGCGGGAGGTCATGCCGAACAAATTTTGATTGATTGATTGACACCAGGTATGTCGATGGTGGTAGTGATGTAGTTTACATAGATTTCAGCAAAGCCTTTGCCAAGATCCCACATGGGAGACTTTATAAAGAAGACAAATACACATGTGATACAGAGTAACATGATAAGGTGGATTCAAAATTGGCTTGGCTGTAGGAGACAGAGGAAGATGACAGATGGCTGCTTTAGTGTCTGGAAGCCAGTGTCCAGTGGCGTACCACAGGGATCTGCGCTGGGTCCCCTGTTGTTTGTCATTTATATAAACGGCATAGATGACTATGTGTGGGGTAGAATCATTACCTTTGTGGATGTCACACAGCTTGGCCTGATGGTTAACAGTGAGGTTGAGTGTCTTTGGTTCCAGGAAGATATAGACAGGATGGTCAAATGGGCAGAAACGTGGCAGATGGAATTTAACCCTGAAAAATGTGAGGTGACACACTTTGGCAGGCGTAATTTGACAACGAAGCATTCAATGAACGGCATGACACTGGGGCGTCTGAGGAACAAAGGGACCGTGGTGAGTTTGTTCTGAGATCTCTGAAGGTGGAAGGACAGGTTAATAGGATGGTGAAAAAGGCATATGGGACACTTGTCCTTTAGCAATTGCAGCATAGATGGGGTCGCAGTGACGTCGCGGACAGTGACGTCAGCCCTCAGACCACCTTCATGTTGAATTTAGCGTCATCCCCGTCGCCACCTCTGCCGCCCCCGCCCGCGTGTGGCACGAAGTCGACATGGATGTTGTTGTGTTTGATGGGCCCGCTGGCCCGGCTCCAGATGAAGAGTAAAGTGAAGCAGAGCGACACCACGGTGAAGAATGAGGCGAAGCCCATGGTGGTGGCCACCAGCAGCATGTGGGTGTCGAAGGGATATCCGGGCCGTAGGCCGGCCTTGGCCCGGGAGTCGGAGCGCCCAGCCAGTCCCAGCTCCTGTAGCGAGAGCGGCCGCACCTGTAGCGAGGCCGAGGCCGTGTCGTTGCCGCCGGCGTTGCGGGCCACACACCGATAGGTGCCGGAGTCCATGCGGCGGACCGAGGTGATCTGCAGGCTGCCGTCTGGCAGGAGGCGGCTGCGGCCCACGGCGGGTCCGGAGAGGAGTGGGGGCGCGGGGGGCAGGCTGGGGTCCGGACGCCCAGGGAGGAGGCCGCGGTCCTCGGGGTTCAGGCCCAGATTTTCAGATACTAGGCCCAGGCCCCCGGGAGGCTCATCCCCGCCCCGGGGAGGCTCATCCCCGCCTCGGGGTGGCCCAGCCGCTGGCGCCGTGGGTTGAGCCACAGGATGAGGGGCGGCGGCTGGCCGTCGGCCGAGCAGCGGAGGGTGACTGTCTGGCCCTCTCGGGCCTGCAGCCGCTGCGGCCTCTTGTCGCGGATGCGGGGCCGGCGGCAACTGAAGGTGCTGGCAGGGAGGGAGCCGGCGGCCTCGGGCAGGCGGCGGCCGTGGAGGGACGGCGGGGAGGCGCAGGTGGGCGGCTGGGGGCCCAGGAAGCGGAGGCGGTGGCGCCGGCGGACGATCCAGAGCAGGCGACAGTCGCAGGCCAGCGGGTTGAGGCCGAGGCCCAGGCTCTGGAGGGAGGCCAGCGAGCGGAAGGCAGCAGCCGGCAGGCTGGCCAACTGATTGGCCGTGACGTCCAGCAGCCGGAAGTAGACGAGGCCGCGGAAGGCGGCGTCATGGATGATGCGCAGACGGCCGCCCACCAATCGCAGCTCCTCCAGGCGGGTTACGTGCTGCAGCAGCGCTCCGCGGATGGCACTGATGGGATTATAGGAGAGGTTGAGGAAGCGCAGGTAGGCCTGAGTCCTCAGGCTGGCATGGAGGACAGTGCTGAGGTTGCAGTGGGTGATTGAGAGCCAAACCAAATTGAGGCCCTGGAGGCAATCGGGGCCTAGTTGGGCCAGTGAGGCCCAGGAGTCGATTTCCAGCAGGCGGAGGCGGGAGAGGTCCTGGAAGAGGCGGCCGGGCAGGGCGGCGGCCTTGGGGAAGGCCAGCAGGCGGAGGGCGGTCAGGTTGAGGAGGGGGGAGAGGGCAGGACCGGGTGGCCAGGTCAGCGCGGCACCACGGACGGTGAGTTGGTTGAGGCCGCTGAGGCCAGCCCAGGCTCGCGGGCCGGCCCAGGCCAGCTCGGGGGAGCCCAGGCTGAGGGTGCGCAGGGCGGCCAAGCCGCGGAAGGTGTGGTCGCCGAGCAGCAGCAGCGGGTTGCCAGCCAGCTCCAGGCTGCGCAGGGCGGCCAGGCCGCGGAGGGTTCCGGGCTGCAGGTAGCGCAGGAGGTTGTGGCCGAGGCCCAGGCGCTGCAGCCGCTCCAGGCCGCCCAGGGCGCCGGCCTCCAGCTCCCGCAGCCGGTTGTGGCCCAATTCCAGCTCCTCCAGCCGGCGGCTCAGGCCCCGTCCCGGGCCCCAGTCCAGCCGCTCCAGCCGGTTGTCACCTAGGTCCAGCGCCCGCGTGCCAGCCGGGATCCCCCGCGGCAGCGACTCCAGCCCCCGGGACGAGCAGCTCCCCGTCCGGTTCGGGCTCCAGCAGAGGCAGTCTGAGGGGCAGCCGAGCCCCGTACCCAGGAGGAGGAGCAGGGGGAGGAGAGGAGGCCTCACTGCCAGCAACAACGTCCTGCCCCATGGCCTGTAAAGCAAACAAAACAGGGGGTCAGTGAGGGGAGCTGGACCCCCCAGACACACACCCACGCACAGGACATCTCCCCCACACACAGGACACCTCCCCAGACACAAACCCCACACAGGACATTGCCCCCAGACACACACCCACACACAGGACACCTCCCCAGACACACACCCCACACAGGACACGTCCCCCACACACAGGACACCTCCCCTAGACACACACCCACACACAGGACACCTCCCCCACACACAGGACACCTCCCCAGACACACACCCCACACAGGACACGTCCCCCACACACACCCACAAACACAAGACATCTCCCCAGACACCTCCTCCCCCAGACACACACCCACACACAGGACACCTCCCCCACACACAGGACACCTCCCCCAGACACAAACCCCACACAGGACATTGCCCCCAGACACACACCCACACACAGGACACCTCCCCAGACACACACCCCACACAGGACACGTCCCCCACACACAGGACACCTCCCCTAGACACACACCCACACACAGGACACCTCTCCCACACACAGGACACCTCCCCCACACACAGGACACCTCCCCCCCACACACAGGACACCTCCCAGATACACACCCCACACAGGCCATTGCCCCCAGACACGCATCCACACACAGGACACCTCCCCAGACACACACCCACACACAGGACACCTCTCCCACACACAGGACACCTCCCCAGACACGCACCCACACACAGGACCCCCCCCACACACACAGGACACCTCCCCAAGACATGCACCCACACCCAGGTGGGAGTGGGCCTAGATTCGGGTTCTCTTTCACAGGGTCGGTGCAGAACCAATAGGCTGAATGGCCTCTCTCTGCACTGTAGGGATTCTGCGGTTCGACTCTTTTCCCCCAGACCCCATCATGCTGGGGGGTGGGGGGATCTCAGTAACCTCCCCTCGTAGAAGGATGGGTGAGTAAATTTGCAGATGACACTAAAGTCGGTGGAGTTGTGGACAGTGCGGAAGGATGTTACAAGTTACAGGGGGACATAGATAAGCTGCAGCGCTGGGCTGAGAGGTGGCAAATAGAGCTTAATGCAGAAAAGTGTGAGGTGATTCATGTTGGAAGGAATAACAGGAAGACAGAGTACTGGGCTAATGGTAAGATTCTTGGCAGTGTGGATGAGCAGAGAGATCTCGGTGTTCATGTACATAGATCCCTGAAAGTTGCCACCCAGGTTGAGAGGGTTGTTAAGAAGGCGTACGGTGTGTTCGCTTTTATTGGTTGAGGGATTGAGTTTCGGAGCCATGAGGTCATGTTGCAGCTGTACAACACTCTGGTGCGGCCGCATTTGGAGTATTGCGTGCAATTTTGGTCGCCGCATTCTAGGAAGGATGTGGAAGCATTGGAAAGGGTGCAGAGGAGATTTAACAGAATGTTGCCTGGTATGGAGGGAAGATCTTATGAGGAAAGGCTGAGGGATTTGAGGCTGTTTTCGTTAGAGAGAAGAAGGTTAAGAGGTGACTTAATTGAGGCATACAAGATGATCTGAGGATTGGATAGCGTGGACAGTGAGAGGCTTTTTCCTCGGATGGTGATGTCTAGCACGAGGGGACATAGCTTTAAATTGAAGGGAGATAGATATAAGACAGATGTCAGAGGTAGGTTCTTTACTCAGAGAGTAGTAAGGGCGTGGAATGCCCTGCCTGTAACAGTAGTGGATTCGCCAACATTAAGGACATTCAAATGGTCATTGGATAGACATATGGACGATAAGGGAATAGTGTAGATGGGCTTTAGAGTGGTTTCACAGGTCGGCGCAACATCGAGGGCCGAAGGGCCTGTACTGTGCTGTAATGTTCTATGTTACCCGAGGCCTCTAGGACCCCCCTCCTCTGGAATGGACCCCTCCGGAATCCGCCCCCCCCTCCCCCCGCAGCCGTCCCCATGACACAGCCTTGTCCACCTTCCCTCTCAGATCCTCTCCACTACCCTCCACAACCCCCCCCCCCCCCCCCCCCCCCCCACATCATCATCCCCTCTTGTTGCTTCACCTCGCTCCCACAAACGCCTTTGTGTCCTTCCCAAATTTCTATGCAAGGTCGGGCTTCGGGGTACAGAGAGAGATGGGAGGGGTTGAATATATTTGACTGCAAATTGTGATTACCTCATTAGCTTCATATTTATGGCAAAGAGCTTGAGGGTCTTCTTCGGTCCTGTTTCTGCTGACAGTCCGGGAGCAGCTTTCGCTATACAAGGAGCTACTGTCGCTTGTCAGCTTGTTTTAATGCTGCTGGGATCTGGTTACAGGTTACACACCAGCTGTAGCCTGTGGCTCAGGTTCTGGACGAGGGGCTCGATCGGGTTTCAACATAAACATTGTTCCTCCTGAATATTTAAACATTTGACATGGATAACACAGGTGCAGAAAGAGAAAACACCGGTTCAAAGTGTGAAAAGCTGGAGTGTGACCAACATTGATCTACACAGAGCAACGTGTTAGACAGGGAGTAAAGCTCCATCCTTCTACTCTGTCCCCATCAAACACTCCCAGGACAGGTACAGCACGGGGTTAGATACAGAGTAAAGCTCCCTCTACACTGTCTCCATCAAACACTCCCAGGACAGGTACAACACGGGGTTAGATACAGAGTAAACCTCCCTCTACACTCTCCCCATCAAACACTCCCAGGACAGGTACAGCACGGGGTTAGATACAGAGTAAAGCTCCCTCTAAACTGTCCCCATCAAACACTCCCAGTACAGGTACAGCACAGGGTTAGATACAGAGTAAAGCTCCCTCTGCACTGTCCCCATCAAACACTCCCAGGACAGGTACAGCACGGGGTTAGATACAGAGTAAAGCCCCCTCTACACTGTCCCCAACAAACACTCCCAGGACTGGTACATAGGAAAGGAGCAGGCCATTCAGCCCATTGAGCATGCTCTTCTCTACAATATCATGGCTGATCAGCCACTTCCATGGACAAATAATTCCAAGTGAAAGTGGTTCTCTGAAAATTAACTCTGTTCACTGGTTAATGATTTGCCGCACACAGAGCCACTGGTTAATGATTTGCCGCACACAGAGCCACTGGTTAATGATTTCCCACACACAGAGCCACTGGTTAATGATTTGTCGCACACAGAGCCACTGGTTAATGATTTGCCGCACACAGAGCCACTGGTTAATGATTTGCCGCACACAGAGCCACTGGTTAATGATTTGCCGCACACAGAACCACTGGTTAATGATTTGCCGCACACAGAGCCACTGGTGAATGATTTGCCGCACACACAGCCACTGGTTAATGATTTGCCGCACACAGAGCCACTGGTTAATGATTTGCCGCACACAGAGCCACTGGTTAATGATTTGCCGCATACACAGCCACTGGTTAATGATTTGCCGCACACAGAGCCACTGGTTAATGATTTCCCGCACAGAGCCACTGGTTAATGATTTCCCACTCCGATTTCCGGCTGAGATTGGCGTTATTGAGTGGAGACGAGCTTAATATACCTCCCCACGGGCCGATTTGAAAGGCAGGCCGGCTTTGGGGGCTTCCTTGATGTGTGGTTTGCAGCGAGGTCCCCATCGGTTCTGTTCCCCGAGGGAAAGGCAGATGGCTGGTCCCAAGGGTGCTCCTTTCCCGGGGACACGGTTCAGATTCACTCCCTTACTCTCTGGTGGGCGCCTTAGTTTCCTGTGGAATATATGAAGAACATCTAAAGCTCATCATTTAAGTATTTCACTGAGGACCAGAACTATGTAAGGAATGACTATGCCTGTATTATTGCAGAGCTGTTAAGAAAGTCAGTAAAAGACAATCTGTTGCTGGGAGTTTGATTCTCTGGTGTCTGAAACCACAAGATTCAATGATTAGAGGCAACAAGATGAACAAGGAAACACATCAAGGCCCAAAACTCCAGCTGGATATTCACAGGAGAAAGTCTGTTATCAAACACCTCGAATGGACAGAACCGAGAAAGATCCCAACTGTAAGAAACTCTCGAATCATTTGTAAATATCTTTCAAATGCTGACAGGTTGCAGCTGTCAGTTTCCATCACATTGAAGGTTAGAGAATGGGTATTCTAGAACTAAAAAACATGAGTTAGATCACAGCTAGAGCACTGAGCACAGTTCTGGTCACCACATTCCTGTACAATCACATTCTTCCTGGAGAGAGTACGGAAGAGGTTTTTCTGGATGTTTCCAGGATTAGGGAATTTTAACAAGAGGAACGATTGGATCGATTGTTTTCTGTGGAACAGAGGAGGCTGAGTGGACATTTAATTGAGGTGTGCAACATTGAGGGTCCCAGATATAGTGGATCAGATGGCAGAAGGACCTATTTCATGAACAAACAGATCAGTAACCTGGGGCCAGAGACTTAAGTATCTGTTGACAGGATTAGAGGGGAATTGAGGATTTTCTTCACCCGGGGTGGTGGGGATCTGGAACTCTGTCTGAAAGGGAGGTAGAGACAGAAACCCTCATCGTATGTGGAGTTTGTGTGATCTGCAGGCTACAGACCAAGAGGTGGAAAATGGGATTAGACTGGACAAGGAATTTTCAGCCAACACAGACACAATGGGCTGAATGGCCTCGGTGCTGTAAATGTCTAGGATTCTGTGATGACAAGTGATCCTCCAGTTTTTAATCCAAGACAGACCTCAGCGCAGTCAGTTCCGCCAAATGTTGATGTGATGGATCAAGAGGTGTCAGGTGCCAGGAGCAGTGATTCAAATGGAAATATCAGTAAATCCTGATATAGTTTATCTGTTCCATTTTAATAACTTCTCCTGAATGTGACCCTCACCCAGGTTTCATAGGTTATCATAGAATTTACAGTGCAGAAGGAGGCCATTCGGTCCATCGAGTCTGCACCGACTCTTGGCAAGAGCACCCTACCCAAGCCCACACCTCCACCCTGTCCCTATAACCCAGTAACCCCACCCAACACTAAGGGCAATTTTGGACACGAAGGGCAATTTAGCATGGCCAGTCCACCAGACCTGCACATCTTTGGACTGTGGGAGGAAACCGGAGCACCCGGAGAAAACCCACGCACACACGGGGAGAACGTGCAGACTCCGCACAGACAGTGACCCAAGCCGGGAATCGAACATGGGACCCTTGAGCTGTGAAGCAATTGTGCTAACCACTATGCTACCGTGCTGCCCCCAATAAGAAACAACATCAAAGGGCTCATCTGGGATTTGAACCCGGGACCTCTCACATTTTCATAGAGCACAACCCCTGAAGCGAGAATCTTACCCCTGGACCAACGAGCCAGTTTTGATTTGATTTATTTATAATAATAATCCTCTGTCACAAGTAGGCTTACATTAACACAGCAATGAAGTTACTGTGAAAGCCCCTAGTCGCCACATCCCGACGCCTGTTCGGGAGAATTCAATGTCCAGGGTCCCAGGTTTGATTCCTGGCTTGGGTCACTGTCTATTGGAGGCTACACGTTCTCCCCGTGTCTGCGTTGGTTTCCTCCCACAAGTCCCGAAAGACGTGCTGTTAGGTAATTTGGACATTCTGAATTATCGCTCTGTGTACCCGAACAGGCGCCGGAATGTGGCAACTGGGAGCTTTTCATAGTAACTTCATTGCAGTGTTAATGTAAGCTTACTTGTGACAATAAAGATTATTGTTATTATTAAGACATGACCTTGTTTTTCAGAAGCCATTTGAGAATCTCTAATGGCTCCTTCTCCACCCCAGTGATCAGAAACTGAATCTGTTAGGATCCTCAAGCATCTTCCCTGTGATTGTGGGGCCTGTCGTTCCCTGTCTCTGATTTGGAATGTGGGAACTCCGTGAGTTACCTTCCAATCTCAGGAAGCAATCCTTGACTCTTGATCTGTTGATGATGCAGCAAAGACCCAGGCTCCTGTCCCATTTCTTTACACATCCTGGTGTTGATGCTTCAGAAAATCTCTGCTTCAAAATATCCTGCATGTTTAGAACATGGACTGAATAACCGACTCCTGTTCCTGTTTCTGATGCCTTAATTCAATCTGAGCCGACAAATCAAAATTGCAGAAAACCAAATTATTGATGAATATTCTGTTGACAAATGGAGTCTCAGAACCATAGAATTCCTTCAGTGCAGAAGGAGGCCAATCGACCAATCAAATTGTTGCCTTTTCTTCTTTTACTCTGTCCTTTCTGTGGCTCAGTTCCAATGATGGCAATCAGTGAGTTTGCCCTTCTTTCTATGTTATCTATATTCTAATGCTTCGCGTCGCCAGGAATCAAATGATACCAACACAAGGTTCAACCGGCTATCGACCAAAGAGCCAAACACCAGTTAGTTAGTTCAAGGTCAAGGCTATTTTATTTACACACAATTAGTCATGCAACATAAACAGTACTAGTTAACTACACCTATCGACTATGACAACCTGTACTTAACTTCGGACACCCGGTTTAGGTCAGAGAAACAGTAGCCACTGGTCGATTCTGGATCTATCGAGTCCGAAGGAGTAACTGCTGCTCAGCGGGACTCATCCGTCTGGTAGCGAGCGTTAAACTTGGACTTGCTTCTGGTGTTGTTGCAATTGGAGATGGCCGGACCGGGGTACCAGGTCCAAGAGAGGACGAACATGTGGCGAACTCTTATTATTCTTGGGGGGGTTTCGTGCTCTTTTGGGTGGTCCTTCAGTTTGGACCCTACTAATTGGGTGATCCCTGATCACTCTGTTCGATTCCTAACCAAGAAGGTGAATAACCTGTAACTCCAGCATTGTGGGAGCACCTTCACCACACAGACTGCAGCGGGTCAAGAAGGTCAAACATCAACTTCTCCACAGGTAACTGGGGATGGGGAATATTTGCTGCTGGTCTTGTTGGTGAAAGGACAGGGGAGTGAGAGGAGCTGATTTGCTCTGGCAAAGAGAGCCAGCACAAACAGGACGGGCTGAATGGCCTCAATCTGCATTGTAACCATTCAATGATTCACTGATAAAGAAGCGACGCTGGAGACCAGGGAACAACCTCTGGAACCAATGACCAACCTGATACAAAGCTGCTCTTCATTGATCTGAGAGCTGCGGCCCTGGTCGGTGTAAACGGGGGGAGGGGGGATCCGCTCAGTTTATTGCCAGGGTTTCCGGAGCCTCTCCGTCCACCCACTGGATCCTCCGCCCCACCATCCCCCCCTTTACCCATTGTGGACCCGTCTGCCCATCACCCGCACTGCGCATGCTTCACTCACAGTCCAGCCCCGCCCCTCACTCACTACCATCGGTTGGAGGACCAGCTGCTCCCATCTGGTCCGCCAGGCCAACCCTCACAATTCCTATTGGTCCGGTACCGCCGCCAATCACTCACTGGGCACTGTCACCGTTCGGGCTGTGCCCGGCGCATCCGCAGTTCAGGTTGTCGCTGACGATGCGAGGAGCGGGAAAGAAACAATCAAGCAACTTTCAGGATTGTAGCCGGGAGCAATAGAAGCTGCGGAGTGAGCCGGGAGGCTTCATAAATACCCCGTGGAGGCTTCAACTCCCGAGGAAAATGTTAACGGTCCCGTCTTAAACAGCACCGAACAGAGTGAGAGCTGAGCGGTGACAGGCCCGGGTTACCTGCCGCCATCTTTACAGAGGACAAGGTGCCTGGACCAGATGGCAACTCTCCCGGATTGACTGACTGGAGTCTCCAGGATTTTATTTTAATCATTTGTGGGAGTCAATGGCTGGGCCAACATTTATTGCCCATCCCTAATTTCCCTTAAACCGAGTGGCTTGCTCAGCCATCTCATAGAACATTACAGCGCAATACAGGCCCTTTGGCCCTCGATGTTGCGCCGACTTGTGAAACCACTCTAAAGCCCATCTACACTATTCCCTTATTGTTCATATGTCTATCCAATGACCATTTGAATGTCCTTAGTGTTGGCGAGTCCACTACTGTAGCAGGCAGGGTATTCCATGCCCTTACTACTCTCTGAGTAAAGAACCTACCTCTGACATCTGTCTTATATCTATCTCCCCTCAATTTAAAGGTATGTCCCCTCGTGCTAGACATCACCATCCGAGGAAAAAGGCTCTCACTGTCCACCCTATCCAATCCTCTGATCATCTTGTATGCCTCAATTAATTCACCTCTCAACCTTCTCTTTAACGAAAACAGCCATAAGTCCCTCAGCCTTTCCTCATAAGATCTTCCCTCCATACCGGGCAACATTCTGGTAAATCTCCTCTGCACCCTTTCCAATGCTTCCACATCCTTCCTATAATGCGGCGACCAGAATTGCATGCAATACTCCAAATGCGGCCGCACCAGAGTGTTGTATAGCTGCAACATGACCTCATGGCTCCTAAACTCAATCCCTCTACCAATAAAAGCGAACACACCGTACGCCTTCTTAACAACCCTCTCAACCTGGGTGGCAACTTTCAGGGATCTATGTACATGGACACCGAGATCTCTCTGCTCATCCACACTGCCAAGAATCTTACCTTTAGCCCAGTACTCAGTCTTCCTGTTATTCCTTCCAAAATGTATCACCTCACACTTTTCTGCATTAAACTGCATTTGCCATCTCTCAGCCCAGCGCTGCAGCTTATCTATGTCCCTCTGTAACTTGCAACATCTTTCCGCACTGTCCACAACTCCACCGACTTTAGTGTCATCTGCAAATTTACTCACCCATCCTTCTACGCCCTCCTCCAGGTCATTTATAAAAATGACAAACAACAGTGGCCCCAAAACAGATCCTTGTGGTACACCACTAGTAACTGGACTCCAGTCTGAACATTTCCCATCAACCACCACCCTTTGTCTTCTTCCAGCTAGCCAATTTCTGATCCAAACTGCTAAATCACCCTGAATCCCATGTCTCCGTATTTTCTGCAGTAGCCTACCATGGGGAACCTTATCAAACGCTTTACTGAAATCGATATGCACCGCATCAACTGCTTTACCCTCATCCACCTGTTTGGTCACCTTCTCAAAGAACTCTACAAGGTGTGTGAGGCACAACCTACCCTTCACAAAACCGTGTTGACTATCTCTAATCAAATTATTCCTTTCCAGATGATTATACACCCTATCTCTTAGAAACCTTTCCAAGATTTTTCCCACAACAGAAGTAAGGCTCACTGGTCTATAGTTACCGGGGTTATCTCTACTCCCCTTCTTGAACAAGGGGACAACATTTGCTATCCTCCAGTCTTCTGGCACTATTCCTGCAGACAAAGATGACTTAAAGATCAAGGCCAAAGGCTCAGCAATCTCCTCCCTAGCTTCCCAGAGAATTCTAGGATAAATCCCATCCGGCCCAGGTGACTTATCTATTTTCACACTTTTTCCAGAATTGCTAACACCTCCTCCTTATGAACCTCAAGCCCTTCTAGTCTCGTAGCCTGAATCTCAGTATTCTCCTCGACAACATTGTCTTTTTCCTGTGTGAATACTGACGAAAAATATTCATTTAGCACCTCTCCTATCTCCTCGGACTCCAAGCACAATTTCCCACGACTGTCCTTGACTGGCCCTCCACTTACCCTAGTCATTCTTTTATTCCTGACATATCTATAGAAAGCTTTAGGGTTATCCTTGATCCTACCTGCCAAAGACTTCTCATGTCCCCTCCTGGCTCTTCTTAGCTCTCTCTTTAGGTCCTTCCTAGCTAACTTGTAACTCTCGAGCGCCCTAACTGAACCTTCATGTCTCATCTTTACATAAGTCTCCTTCTTCCTCTTGACAAGTGTTTCGACTGCTTTAGTAAACCACGGTTCTCTCACTCGACCACTTCCTCCCTGACTGGTACATACTTATCAAGGACACGCAGTAGCTGTTCCTTCAACAAGCTCCACATTTCCATTGTGCCCATCCCCTGCAATTTTTCTCTCCATCCGATGTATCCTAAGTCTTGCCTCATCGCATCATAATTGCCTTTCCCCAGATATAACTCTTGCCCTGCGGTATATACCTATCTCTTTCCATCACTAAAGTAAACGTAATCGAATTGTGCTCACCTACCTTCAAATCTAACACCTGTCCTGGTTCATTACCCAGTACCAAATCCAATATGGCCTCGCCTCTCGTTGGCCTATCTACATACTCTATCAGGAAACCCTCCTGCACACATTGGACAAAAGCGGACCCATCTAATTTACTCGAACTATAGCGTTTCCAGTCAATATTTGGAAAGTTAAAGTCTCCCATAACAACTACACTGTTGCTTTCGCTCCTATCCAGAATCATCTTTGCAATCCTCTCCTCTACATCTCTGGAACTTTTCGGAGGCCTATAGAAAACCCCTAACAGGGTGACCTCTCCTTTCCTGTTTCTAACCTCAGCCCATACTACCTCAGTAGACGAGGCCTCATCAAACGTCCTTTCTGCCACCGTAATATTGTCCTTGACTAACAATGCCACCCCTCCCCCTCTTTTACCTCCTTCCCTGAGCTTACTGAAATATCTAAATCCCGGCACCTGCAACAACCATTCCTGTCTCTGCTCTATCCATGTCTCCGAAATGGCCACAACATCGAAGTCCCAGGTACCAACCCATGCCGCAAGTTCACCCACCTTATTCCGGATGCTCCTGGCATTGAAGAAGACACACTTTAAACCACCTTCCTGCTTGCCGGTACACTCGTGCAACTTTGAAACCCTACTCATGACCTCACTACTCTCAACCTCCTGTATACTGGAGCTACAATTCAGGTTCCCAAGCCCCTGCTGAACTAGTTTAAACCCTCCCGAAGAGCATTAGCAAATTTCCCCCCCAGAATATTGGTACCCCTCTGGTCCAGGTGCAGACAATCGCGTTTGTAGAGGTCCCACCGACCCCAGAATGAGCCCCAATTATCCAGAAATCTGAAACCCTCCCTCCTGCACCATCCCTGTGGCCACGTGTTCAACTCCTCTCTCCCTATTCCTCGTATCGCTATCACGTGGCACGGGTACCAACCCAGAGATAATAACTCTGTTTGTCCTAGATCTAAGTTTCCACCCTAGCTCCCTGAATTCCTGCCTTACATCCCCATCCCTTTTCCTACCTATGTTGTTGGTACCTATGTGGACCACGACTTGGGGCTGCTCCCCCTCCCACTTAAGGATCCCGAAAACACGATCCGAGACATCACGCACCCTGGCACCTGGGAGGCAACACACCAACCGTGAGTCTCTCTCGTTCCCACAGAATCTCCTATCTATCCCCCTAACTATGGAGTCTCCAATGACTAATGCTGTACAGCTCTCCCCCCTTCCCTTCTGAGCAACAGGGACAGACTCTGTGCCAGAGACCTGTACCCATGGCTTAACCGTGGTAAGCCCCCCCCCCCAACAGTATCCAAAGCGGTATACTTGTTACTAAGGGGAACGGGCAACAGGGGATCCCTGTACTGACTGCTTCCTCCCAGCCCCTCTCACCGTCACCCATCTATCTTTATTCTTCGGAGTAACTACATCCCTGAAGCTTCTATCTATGACCAACTCTGCCTCCCGAATGATCCGAAGTTCATCCAACTCCAGCTCCAGTTCCCTAACGTGGTTTCTGAGGAGCTGGAGATGGGTGCACTTCCCACAGATGAAATCAGCAGGGACAGTGACGGCGTCCCTCACCTCAAACATTCTGCAGGAGGAACATTGCACTACCTTCCCTGTCATCCCTCTAGATAAAAAAAAGGAAAGAAAGAGCTTACCTGTTATTCACTCCCCTTCTCAGCAAGCACTCACTCAGCAACCTCTGCGCCCCGCACGATAACACATGAGGGAAAATAAATAAAAACTACTTACCAGTCACCAGCCAATTCCTTACCTGCAGGCTGTGACATCACGGTTCAACTTTCCACTTCTACCTGCCCTCGAACCTTCCTCTTGATCCTTACAGCGGTTGGTTTTTTTGGTTAGAGGAGGGGGTAGGGAGGGAAACACTGAAGAAATGTTTCAGGTTTAAGTGTCACTTGACAAGAGCTCCTCCACAAACCACCTCAAAGTTAGGGTGAACACACAGACGTATGCAAATTTCCCCTGCAACGGTCAATCAGCAGCTCCGCTCTACTGCCCTCTGCTGGATGCTTGTCTTCACTTGAACAGCTTGGGTCTCTTGTTCAGGTATGCTTCCAAGTTAGGGTGAGCACACGGATGTATGCAAATTTCCCCTGCAACGGCCAATCAGCAGCTCCGCTCTACTGCCCTCTGCTGGATGCTTGTCTTCACTTGAACAGGTAGGGTCTCTTGTTCATGTACGCCTCCAAGTTAGGGTGAGCACACGGACGTATGCAAATTTCCCCTGCAACGGCCAATCAGCATCTCCGCTCTACTGCTCTCTGCTGGATGCTTGTCTTCACTTGAACAGCTAGGGTCTCTTGCTCAGGTACGCCTCCAAGTTAGGGTGAGCACATGGACGTATGCAAATTTCCCCAGCAACGGCCAATCAGCAGCTCCGCTCTACTGCCCTCTGCTGGATGCTTGTCTTCACTGGAACAGCTCGGGTCTCTTGTTCAGGTATGCCTCCAAGTTAGGGTGAGCACACGGACGTATGCAAATTCTCCCTGCAACGGCCAATCAGCAGCTCCGCTCTACTGCCCTCTGCTGGATGCTTGTCTTCACTTGAACAGGTCGGGTCTCTTGTTCATGTACGCCTCCAAGTTAGGGTGAGCACACGGACGTATGCAAATTTCCCCAGCAACGGCCAATCAGCAGGTCCGGTCTACTACCCTCTGCTGGATCCTACTGCCCTCTGCTGGATCTCGGAGGGCATTTAAAGAGTCAACCACATTGCTGTGGTTTGGAATCGTGTCGGCCAGACCAGGTAAGGATGGCAGATTTTCTTTTCTGTTCATTCACGGGATGTGGGTGTTTCTGGCTGGGCCAGCATCACTAATTGCCCTTGAACTGAGTGCATCTCAGAGAGCATTTTAAGAGTCAGCCAGCTGACTGTGGATCTGGAGTCACATGTAGGCCAGACAGAGATTTCCTTCACTGAAGGACATGAGTGAACCAACAATCGACAATGGTTTCATGGTCATCAGTAAACTTTCAATCAATTCAAATGTTACCGTCTGTCTTGGTGAGCCTGCTCCTTACACACAAACTGGGAGTCGGCCCCTCGAGCCTGCACCTTACACACAAACTAGGAGTCGGCCCCTTGAGCCTGCACCTTACACACAAACTGGGAGTCGGCCCCTCGAGCCTGCTCCTTACACACAAACTGGGAGCCGGCCCCTCGAGCCTGCACCTTACACACAAACTGGGAGTCGGCCCCTCGAGCCTGCTCCTTACACACAAACTGGGAGTCGTCCCCTCAGGTCTGCTCCAGTATTCAATAAGTTTGCGGCTGATCTAATTTAAAAAAAAGAATTTGGAGTACCTAATTCTTTTATTTTCCAATATTGTTCCCTTAAATTTAGAGTACCCAATTCTTTTCTTCTTCCCAATTAAAAGGCAATTTATTGTGGCTAATTTACCTACCCGGCACATCTTTGGGTTGTGAGGGTGAGACCCACGCAGACATGGGGAGAATGTGCAAACTCTACCTGGACAGTGACTCGGGGCTGTGATCGGACCTATGAGGCAGCAGTGCTAACCACTGCGCCACCGTGCTGCCCCATCGGCTGATCTAATTTTAACCTCAATTCCACATTCTGGCCAACACCGATAACCTTTCACCTCCTTGCTTATCAAGAATCTATCCAGCTCTGCCTAAAAAATATCCAAGAACACTGCTTCCACTGCCTTTTAAAGATGTGTTCCAAAGTCATAGAATCTCTACAGTGCAGATTGACCCCATTCAGCCCATCGAGTCCACATCGACCCTCCGAAAGAGCTCCCCACCCCACCCTCATAATCCCACCCAACTTGCACATTGTTGGAGACTCAGGGCCATTTAAGCATGGCCAATCCAGCGAACCTGCAGACCTTTGAACTGTGGGAGGAAATCGGATCACCCGGAGGAAACCCACACAGATACAGGGAGAACGTGTAAACTCCACACAGTCACCCAGGGTCGGAATTGAACCCAGGACCAAAAGAGAAAATGCAGGAAAATCTCAGCATGTCTGGCAGCATAAGTGGGGAGAGAAAGGAGCTCACATTTCGATTCCAGATGATTCTTTGTCAAAGCTAAAAGACAGAGAAAGTGGGAGATATTTATACTGTAGGTGAGGGAATGAAAGATGAGTCATAGACTGGGTACCTGGTGCTGTGAGGCAACAATGCTGACCACTGTGCCACACCCTGTCCTACAACCCTCAAGAGAAAAAAATATCCTTATCCCCATCTGAAATGGGTGGCCCTTTATTTTGCAACAGTAACCCCCCCTGTTCTAGATTCTCCCACAAGAGGAAACATTCTCACCACATCCACCCTGTCAAGACCCCTCAGCATCTTATATAGTTCAATCCAGGTTTTACCCAAAACTTTACATCTGTGTCCCGACCGCTTGTACGATCAGTGAATGGAAACAGTTTCTTTGCCCACCCGATGGAAATCTGGCCTAAGCTTTTGTCCCTGAATCAAGTCTCCCTTAACCTCCTTTGCAGGAACCATTCTGGTAAATCTCCTCTGCACCTTCTCCAAGAATTTTCACATTCTTCCTGAAGAGTGGTGACCAGAGCTTTATAAAGATTCAGAGAATAGAATTAGAACCATAGAATTCCCACAGAGCAGGAGGCCATTCGGCCCATCAAGTCTGCACCGATTCTCTGAAAGGGCACCCTGCCTAGGCCCACACCCCTACCCTGTCCTTGTAACCCCATAGCCCCACCAAACCTGCACATTCCTGGACACTAAGGGGAAATTTATCAAGGCCAATCCACCTAACTTGCCCTTCTTCAGACTGTGGGAGGAAACCTGAGCACCGGGTGGAAACCCATGCAGACACTGGGAGAAAGTGCAAGCTCCACACACACACAGTTGCCAAGGCCGCAATTGAACCTGGGTCCCTGGCACTGTGAGGCAGCAGTGCTAATCACTGTGTCACCGGTAGCCTGGCTTCCCTGTTTCGGAATCAATATTACTGTTTATGAAGCTCAAGATCGTATTTGCTTTGCCATCTATTCTCTTTAATATGTCTTATAGATAAACAAAATCCCTCTTCACCTCTTTCTCTCTCCTCCCAAAGGGGCCAGTTGGGTGTTTATGGTCACTTTTGTTCCCAGTGCCGGCCCCACAAATGACCAGATTCATTCAGCTCAATTTCACAACCTGCCTTTGTGTTTTTGTGGGTTCTTTCTCACTCTATTTTCTGTTTTGAATCAGTTTCACCGGGTGTTCGAAGGAAAGGCTTCAAGGTCCGGAAACACAAACCAAGCATCACATCAGGATCTGACAGAGCCTCAATTTATCATATCCTGAATATCAGCGGATTTTGAACATGGAAGGAAAAAGCATCGTTCACAATGGGGAGAAACCGGACACGTCATCAGGCCTCACAAGCCACAAATGCAGTCACACGGAGAAGAAACCGTGGAAATGTGCGGACTGTGGAAAAGGATTCACTGTCCCATCCAAGCTGGAAATTCATCGACGCAGTCACACTGGGGAGAGACCATTCACCTGCTCCAAGTGTGGGAAGAGATTCACTCAGTCATCCGGCCTGTTCACACACCAGCAAATACACACTGGGCAGAGACTATTCACCTGCTCCACGTGTGGGAAGGCATTCAGTGATACATCCAACCTGCTGAGACACCAGCGAGTTCACACTGGGGAGAGGCCGTTCACCTGCTCTCAGTGTGGGAAGGGATTCACTCAGTTGTCCACTCTGTCCGGACACCAGCAAGTTCACACTGGGGAGAGACCATTCACCTGCTCCAAGTGTGGGAAGTCTTTCACTCGGTCATTCCACTTGCTGAAACACGAGCGAGTTCACACTGGGGAGAGACCATTCACCTGCTCCAAGTGTGGGAAGTCTTTCACTCGGTCATCCCACTTGCTGAAACACGAGCGAGTTCACACTGGGGAGAGACCATTCACCTGCTCCAAGTGTGGGAAGGGATTCACTCGGCCATCCCACTTGCTGAAACACGAGCGAGTTCACACTGGGGAGAGGCCGTTCACCTGCTCAGAGTGTGGGAAGGGATTCACTCAGTCATCCAACCTGCAGAATCACCAGCGAATTCACACTGGGGAGAGGCCATTTGCCTGTGCTCAGTGTGGGAAGAGATTCACTCGATCAGATGACCTGCAGAGCCACCAGCGAGTTCACACTGGGGAGAGACCATTCACCTGCTCCAAGTGTGGGAAGGGATTCACTCGGTCATCCCACCTGCTGATTCACCAGCGAATTCACACTGGGGAGAGGCCATTCACCTGCTCACAGTGTGGGAAGGGATTCATTCAGTTGTCCACTCTGTCCGGACACCAGCAAGTTCACACTGGGGAGAGACCATTCACCTGCTCCAAGTGTGGGAAGGGATTCACTCGGTCATCCCACTTGCTGAGACACGAGCGAGTTCACACTGGGGAGAAGCCATTCGCCTGCTCAGAGTGTGGGAAGGGATTCACTCAGGCATCCAACCTGCAGCAGCATCAACGAGGCCACAAGTAACCACAGTGAATGGATTTTGTTGTTAATTCCACATTCAGGACTGAACTATGTTCATTTCTGCTGATAACAAACTCCAGCCCATTTACAGGGGCTAATATTCTAGCTAAAAGTCAAATAAATTAGATTGGTGTTAAATACGCAGTGTGTTGAAACTTATTCATATCTCTGACACAAGTTAGTTCCTTTTGAAGTACTCTTGCTCTCCCCTGTCTCTTCCATCCTCAGCTCCAACAAGAAGTGTGAGGAGCTTGTGGAGCTTCTTTGTGACTGAGATTGAGTAAATCCGATCAGCTGCCTCTGCTGCTGAGAGTTTGGCTGATGATCGATAAATGAGAGTTTGGCTCAAGATGGATTGGAACTTTATGGGAAAAACAAAATGTTAGGTAAAGCTTTGTGTGAAGAAATGTCAAGACAGGCTTCTGGTAGCAAAAATGTATCACTTGTTTTTGAACCAGACAAACTGCAATAACGGCCTTGGGAATGGGTGCACTAGGCTTAAAGATAATTATAATTGAGGGGGCTGAATTATAATTGAGCTGAGAGCACAGATAGGAATGCGAGGGAGCTGCCCTCAGAAATGAACCAAAAATGTATAAATCCTGCTGTTAGATGTATTGACTTTGGCTTGCTATTGTGACTTTCAAGAGACACAGTGGTTTTAGCCCCGGCCGAGAAATAAACATGTTAAAGTTACGAGGTGTTCGACTGATCATTTCATCCGGACTGGCTGCAAAAGAATCCTCATTTAGTGTCAGAAGTGGGATTTCACAGGCGCCTTCCTGGAACCTGACGGCGTAACAGACTGATCGCATTCGGATGCTGAGGAGGGACTTGCGCACCAAACGGGAGTACCCTTGTTACCACTTTGGTTTCCCCCTCTGCTGTCCCGAGTGTGGCCACGCCCTGCTGTTCGGTTTCGGTGAAGTCTCTGACAAAATCAAAGCAGTCCGGCGAACCCGTTACGAAGAAGGGTTGGTGTTATCAAGTTCCTTGGAAAGGTTGGACCTTCCTAAAGTACCGGGTTGGAGTCCCTAGAAGGTTGGACCTTCTTAAAGGTACCGGGTTGGAGTCCCAGGAAGGTTGGACCTTCTTAAGGTCGGGGTCCCGGGAAGATCGGACCTTCCTAAAGTACCGGGTTGGAAACCCTGGGAGGTTAGAGTCGTCCCTAAACAGTCCAGGGTTTGGAGTCCCTGGGAGGTTAAAGTCCTCCCTAGAATCCCGGGTTTGAGTCCCTGGGAGGTGAGAGTCCTCCCTAAAGTACCAGGGTTGGAATCCCTAGAGGGTTAGACCTTCTTAAACCGGGTTGGTGCTATAGGTTCCCTAGAAGGTTGGACCTTCTTAAAGTACTGGGTTTGAGGCCCTGGAGGATTGGATCTCCTAAAGTCCCTTAAGTACCAGATTGGAGTCCCTGGGAGGTTAAAATCCTTCCTAAAGAACCGGGTTGGAAACCTTGGGGGGGTTAGAGTCCTTCCCCTAAATAGTCCGAGTTGGAGTACCAGGGCTCCTTAAATCTCTGGGTAGGTAAATGAGTGATGATGATCCTTAGGGTTGCCTAATACCGTCACGATAAAAGGTGATTTTCGATAAATAAGTATATCAACCGGTGTCTAGACTTGTTCGACACTTCGGGTTGATCAGATTGAATATTACGGAGAACGGATAACTCTGTCCAAATTATATAATTAAGGGTGCGGATAACACCTAAAGGAAACATAATAAACAGGGCTTGACCGTTGCGTGCCCTGTCGGAACATTCAAACAATTTCTTAAATCTGTTAGTTCTGTCTTTAATTCTCTGAGTCTGTCTGTCTGTTAGTTCTGTATTTGATTCCCTGTCAGTCTGTTTAAATCAGTCTTCTCTTTCTCTCTCTTTTCATGTTTCATTTCCAGACTTTGACCTTCTAAAAATCACTTTCGAACTGTTTGATTTAGCCTTTTGATTGGGCAATGGGGCAGGATAACCCCGTTTAAATTCTTGATTGAATAGGCGATTTAGGATCACTACCAAAATTAAATAGGAAACCACAAGGATCATACGAGGATAGGAGACAATGGGTAATACTTTAGATAGCACAGCTGATAGTGGAAGCGCGCTTCAAACTCTTTGTGAACAGTATCCGGAACATTCTCAGCAGCTGCGGCAGTTCTCGGGAGAATTGCATAAAAATTTGGGAAAGGGGAAATGGCCCCTGGGAGGATCAAAAGATTTGTCTACGGTTATAGAGGGACAGCAGATTATTTGGCAACATAACCGTAGCTCCACAGCTAAGAAATTGATTGAGTTATGGCGGGAGTACTGCCAAAAAATTAATTAAAAGATGCATCTTTATTGGCTAATTGGCAGGCTAACGCTTTAAAATTGGGTATTGAATTAACAAAAGGGGGAATTGTTCAGACTGCGGGGGGCGGGTTTGAAAAAGGAATATGCCCACCATAGAAAAAGACCTAAGTCTGTAAAACCCCCATTTCTAAATCAGGACCGTACGGTCAAATGGCCGGCCTTGCCTTGACCGAGGGAGACGATGAGGATGACCCTGAAAATTGCCACTATAGGGGGTGACCGACCGTTACACCGCCACTACGACCGCCTCCACCTTACATTCCCAGGGTTCTGATTGTAGTTTAAACTGTTCTAAAACAAATGATGTTTCAGACAAAAAAAGCTCTTTATTTCTCTGGTGTGACCATGTTAGAAATTACATTAAAGATGTGTACATTCAAGCCCTTTATCCACCGTTCCCCCGCCACTATCACCACCGTCGCAAGGAGGTCCGGCGACTCGCACTCATAGAAAATACAGCACAGAACAGGCCCTTCGGCCCACGATGTTGTGCCGAACCTTTGTCCTAGATTAATCATAGATTATCATTGAATTTACAGTGCAGAAGGAGGCCATTCGGCCCTTTGAGTCTGCACTGGCTCTTGGAAAGAGCACCCTACCCAAACTCAACACCTCCACCCAACACCAAGGGCAATTTGGACATTAAGGGCAATTTATCATTGGCCAATTCACCTAACCCGCACATCTTTGGACTGTGGGAGGAAACCGGAGCACCCGGAGGAAACCCACGCAGACACAGGGAGGACGTGCAGACTCTGCACAGACAATGACCCAAGCCGGAATCGAACCTGGGACCATGGAGCTGTGAAGCAATTGTGCTATCCACAATGCTACCGTGCTGCCCTTAAGAACAAATAAATCTACACTCTTATCATTTTACCGTAATCCATGTACCTATCCAGTAGCTGCTTGAAGGTCCCTAATGTATCCGACTCAACTACTTCCACAGGCAGTGCATTCCACGCCCCCACTACTCTCTGGGTAAAGAACCTACCTCTGATATCCCTCCGATATCTTCCACCTTTCACCTTAAATTTATGTCCCCTTGTAATGGTTTGTTCCACCCGGGGAAAAAGTCTCTGACTGTACTCTATCTATTCCCCTGATCATCTTATAAACCTCTATCAAGTCGCCCCTCATCCTTCTCCGCTCTAATGAGAAAAGGCCTAGCACCCTCAACCTTTCCTCGTAAGACCTACTCTCCTTCTTTGCACCTTTTCCAGAGCTTGCACATCCTTCCTAAAATGAGGCGACCAGAACTGTACACAGTACTCCAAATGTGGCCTTACCAAAGTTTTGTACAGCTGCATCATCACCTCACGGCTCTTAAATTCAGTCCCTCTGTTAATGAACGCGAGCACACCATAGGCCTTCTTCACAGCTCTATCCACTTGAGTGGCAACTTTCAAAGATGTATGAACATAGACCCCAAGATCTCTCTGCTCCTCCACATTGCCAAGAACTCTACCGTTAACCCTGTATTCCGCATTCATATTTGTCCTTCCAAAATGTACAACCTCACACTTTTCAGGGTTAAACTCCATCTGCCTCTTCTCAGCCCAGCTCTGCATCCTATCTATGTCTCTTTGCAGCCGACAACAGCCCTCCTTACTATCCACAACTCCACCAATCTTCGTATCGTCTGCAAATTTACTGACCCACCCTTCAACTCCCTCATCCAAGTCATTAATGAAAATCACAAACAGCAGAGGACCCAGAACTGATCCCTGCGGTACGCCACTGGTAACTGGGATCCAGGCTGAATATTTGCCATCCACCACCACTCTCTGACTTCTATCGGTTAGCCAGTTCGTTATCCAACTGGCCAAATTTCCCACTATCCCGTGCCTCCTTACTTTCTGCATAAGCCTACCATGGGGAACTTTATCAAATGCCTTACTAAAATCCATGTACACTACATCCACTGCTTTACCTTCATCCACATGCTTGGTCACCTCCTCAAAGAATTCAATAAGACTTGTAAGGCAAGACCTACCCCTCACAAATCCGTGCTGACTATCCCTAATCAAGCAGTGTCTTTCCAGATGCTCAGAAATCCTATCCTTCAGTACCCTTTCCATTACTTTGCCTACCACCGAAGTAAGACTAACTGGCCTGTAATTCCCAGGGTTATCCCTAGTTCCTTTTTTGAACAGGGGCACGACATTCGCCACTCCAATCTCCTGGTACCACCCCTGTTGACAGTGAGGACGAAAAGATAATTGCCAACGGCTCTGCAATTTCATCTATTGCTTCCCATAGAATCCTTGGATATATCCCGTCAGGCCCGGGGGACTTGTCGATCCTCAAGTTTTTCAAAATGCCCAACACATCTTCCTTCCTAACAAGTATTTCCTCGAGCTTACCAATCTGTTTCACACTGTCCTCTCCAACAATATCGCCCCTCTCATTTGTAAATACAGAAGAAAAGTACTCGTTCAAGACCTCTCCTATCTCTTCAGACTCAATACACAATCTCCCGCTACTGTCCTTGATTGGACCTACCCTCGCTCTAGTCATTCTCATATTTCTCACATGTGTAAAAGGCCTTGGGGTTTTCCTTGATCCTACCCGCCAAAGATTGTTCGTGCCCTCTCTTAGCTCTCCTAATCCCTTTCTTCAGTTCCCTCCTGGCTATCTTGTATCCCTCCAATGCCCTGTCTGAACCTTGTTTCCTCAGCCTTACATAAGTCACCTTTTTCCTCTTAACAAGACATTCAACCACTCTTGTCAACCATGGTCCCCTCACTCGACCATCTCTTCCCTGCCTGACAGGGACATACATATCAAGGACACGTAGCACCTGTTCCTTGAACAAGTTCCACATTTCACTTGTGTCCTTCCCTGCCAGCCTATGTCCCCAACTTATGCACTTCAATTCTTGTCTGACAACATCGTATTTACCCTTCCCCCAATTGTAAACCTTGCCCTGTTGCACGTACCTATCCCTCTCCATTACTAAAGTGAAAGTCACAGAATTGTGGTCACTATCTCCAAAATGCTCCCCCACTAACAAATCTATCACTTGCCCTGGTTCATTAACCAGTACTAAATCCAATATTGCCCCTCCTCTGGTCGGACAATCTACATACTGTGTTAGAAAAGCTTCCTGGACACACTGCACAAACACCACCCCATCCAAACTATTTGATCTAAAGAGTTTCCACTCAATATTTGGGAAGTTAAAGTCGCCCATGACTACTACCCTATGACTTCTGCACCTTTCCAAAATCGGTTTCCCAATCTGTTCCTCCACATCTCTGCTACTATTGGGGGGCCTATAGAAAACTCCTAACAAGGTGACTGCTCCTTTCCTATTTCTGACTTCAACCCATACTACCTCAATAGGGTGATACTCCTCGAACTGCCTTTCTGCAGCTGTTATACTATCTCTAATTAATAATGCCACCCCCCCACCTCTTTTACCACCCTCCCTAATCTTATTGAAACATCTATAACCAGGGACCTCCAACAACCATTTCTGCCCCTCTTCTATCCAAGTTTCCGTGATGGCCACCACATCGTAGTCCCAAGTACCGATCCATGCCTTAAGTTCACCCACCTTATTCCTGATGCTTCTTGCGTTGAAGTATACACACTTCAACCCATCTCCGTACCTGCAAGTACTCTCCTTTGTCAGTGTTCCCTTCCCCACTGCCTCATTACACGCTTTGGCGTCCTGAATATCGGCTACCTTAGTTGCTGGACTACAAATCCGGTTCCCATTCCCCTGCCAAATTAGTTTAAACCCTCCCGAAGAGTACTAGCAAACCTCCCTCCCAGGATATTGGTGCCCCTCTGGTTCAGATGCAACCCGTCCTGCTTGTACAGGTCCCACCTTCCCCAGAATGCGCTCCAATTATCCAAATACCTGAAACCCTCCCTCCTACACCATTCCTGCAGCCACGTGTTCAACTGCACTCTCTCCCTATTCCTAGCTTCGCTATCACGTGGCACCGGCAACAAACCAGAGATGACAACTCTGTCTGTCCTGGCTTTCAACTTCCAGCCTAACTCCCTAAACTTGTTTATTACCTCCACACCCCTTTTCCTACCTATGTCGTTGGTACCAATGTGCACCACGACTTCTGGCTGCTCCCCCTCCCCCTTAAGGATCCTGAACACACGATCCGAGACATCCCTGGCCCTGGCACCCGGGAGGCAACATACCTTCCGGGAGTCTCGCTCGCGACCACAGAATCTCCTATCTATTCCCCTAACCATTGAATCTCCTACTACTATTGCTTTTCTATTCTCCCCCCTTCCCTTCTGAGCCCCAGAGCCAGACTCAGTGCCAGTGACCTGGCCGCTAGGGCCTTCCCCCGGTAGGTCATCCCCCCCAACAGCATCCAAAACGGTATACTTGTTTTGAAGGGGAACGGCCACGAGGGATCCCTGCACTGTCTGCCTGTTTGTTTTTTTCCCCCCTGACTGTAACAGTCACTCGTTCTAAAACCCATGCTAATCAATTCCCACAGATGAATCAAGAGTTAGTCCTGGAAAAAGAGGGGGCACTAGAGGTGGATTTCCCTGATTACCTAGACGATTATCAGCCGCAGTGTCAGTTTCCCGTCCGGCAAGTTCCCAATATAGCACACGACCCTGCAAACCCCTGGGGCAAAACAACCAGGCATTTCAAAATAATTATTATAATTAATAAATTAATCACATTTGATACTACTGATTCAGTATTAATAAATTATACAATATAAAACAGTCAAACAGTTGATTGATCAGTAACATTTCAATCATAGTATTTCAGCTCAAATTCATCAATTGGGGTACAGTTGGAAGATAAGTTGGGGTGGATCAAGTTTTTGATTTCTTTTTGGATATGTAATGCCAAATCTTTAACTTCTTTAGAGTTATTGGGAATGAAAGTACAACATTCTGCACTTTGACATCTTCTGGATTATACACAAAAGCTTGTTAAAAGGGTTAATTTTCTTGCAGAGACAAAAAGAGGCGTATAGCTTGGAATTATGCCATTCGCATCTCCAAACTCCAATAAATAAAAAATAAATATTTGTCGCTCAAATGGACTGGGAGTAAAAGTTGGATTGCTGCCAAATTCCCGTTATCAGGTGTCCTTGAACGATCTGTTCCTTTTAATCTTAGTTGTTTTGGTTTTTGTAAAACCAGCTTCCGTTGTTTGAAGTTTTAATTTCCAGGCTAATTCTAAACATTTATTTTAAAATATCAAACACAATAACTTATTAAACAGATAGGTTTTCTGTAGATGAATTTGTCGATTCTATTAAAGAAGGCACTACTAGCAAGAGATGTTGGTTTCTTAAAATTAATAAAGCAATATTCAGAATAATGACAGTTCTCTTAAGTTGACAGTTCTTGACTATCCCTGTAGAATTCACTAGAGGCACTTATACAGAATCTTATTCGGCAACAAGCTGACTCACCAATACCAAATGCTGATCTGAACCTATTCACCGATGGTAGTTCATCCAATGGTGAAAGGGATAGATTATCAGGGTATGCAATTGTTAACCAACAAGGAGAAACGCTTGAAGCAGCAGCATTCGAAATTCCCTTTTCCACCCAACAGGCTGAACTTTTTGCACTTATTTGAGCTTGTGTATAAGGGAAAGATACACTGATTCCCGATATGCCTTTGGGGTCACACACGATTTTGGCCAATTATGGAAAAACAGGGGATTTCTGACATCAGCACGTACTCAGATATCTCATAAACAATTAATTACACAATTATTACAAGCTCTAATGCTTCCAAAACAGATTGCGGTTATAAAATGTGCAGCACATACAAATGGAAAAACTTTAATGGATGTGGGCAATAGGCAGGCGGACCATCAGGCCAAAGAGGCTTCTCGCTTAAAAGACATGGTGGTCCCCAAAATGATGAGCCAGACTAAAAACCTAGATAGTCAGTCTCCCTCTGAAAAGCCAATGCCGACCATCACTGACGTCATTTAATTACAGGAGGACGCTCCTGGCTGTGTAAAAAGACTATGGGAAGAATTGGGATGTTGTTATGATTCTGTAAACAAATTGTGGGTCACCCCGGCAGGGCAGACTTGTATGCCCGATGCACTGGCAGCCTGGGTTACCGAGTGTGTTCACTTTGCAACTCATTGTGGTGCGCGAGCTACAGGTGATGTATTGCTTAAAACACGGTGGCATCCACGACTGCAAGATATAGCACAAAACATTAGCAGTCGTTGCCTAGTATGTCAGCAGTATAATCCTGGTAAAGCAATACCCTGTGACAGGGTACCGGAAGGTCCCTTTGAGACACTCCGGATGGATTACATTGAGTTGGAAAGATGCCAATGTTATAAACATGTATTAGTTATTGTTGCTGTATTTAGCAAATGGATAGAAGCTTACCCCACTGTAGATAACAAAGCTTCCACGGTAGTAAAAGTTTTGATGTGAGAAATTGTTCCTAGATTTGGGATTCCATATCGATTAAGCTCTGATAATGGACCTCATTTTGTGGGACAGATTAACAAAGAATTCTGTGCGCAGCTGGGCATAAAACAACAGTTGCACTGTGCATATAGGCCACAAGCAGCAGGAATGGTGGAGCGCGCCAACCAGACATTGAAAACCAAACTAGCCAAATTACAGGCTGAGACAGGCGCTACCTGGCTCAAACTATTTTTCATTGCCCTTTTTCAAATTCACGCTACACCCGCAGGAAAAACCCGATTAAGCCCTGCCGAGATATTGTACAGAAGGCCTTTTCACACTCCATGGGATCAGGACAAACCAAAAGATGTCAACTTTCACCACATGACCACGGAAATGGCCAATTACGTTATAGCTCTAACAAAAATTTTAAAAGGACTCCACTCGCGGGTCCGAGCAGCCCATGGGGAGATACCCCCCTTATCCAGTACTGTCACCATTAACCCAGGCGAGTACGTTATGATCCGGAACTGGGTTCAGAAAGGATTAGAACCCCGATGGGAAGGACCACACCAGGTCCTACTCACTACTCCCACTGCTGTAAAAGTAAAAGGCAGAAATGCCTGGATCCACATCCACCATTGTAAGGTTGTGAAAATGCAATAGAGAATAACCCTCTGTTCCGAGCCCTAGGTAATAACTTCAGCATCATTCACGGGATGAAGGACAGCCTTATTATCGTATCTTTTGGAAACTGGAGGAGAGGCCAAGCGAAGAACCTGTGGCCCCAAGGGAAGGCGGACTCATCACCTGTCGAGGAGACACCTCACAGTGTACCAGTCAAGGCCCAGGAGAAGGACCTTGGAATGCGACCCCTGCGGACGGATGTTCAGCCTACGTACAACGATGCAATCGGACCATACTCATCAGTGGAGTGACTAAGGGCAACCTACCCTGTCATCAGGTCAACTGTAAATGGGACTATAGATGCAGAAACAAAAAAAAGACTGTACCCTTGGGATGCGTTGACCAAGGGAGGGCAAGGCTGCGGGAAAAAAGGGAATTACAGGTAAACACGTATCTGTATATGTCATATGTGTACGCAAAGGATATGAATGTTTCTGGTTGCTGGGTATGTACACATATCCCGACCCATGCTAAGGGAGGGTTCCCCCTCAGACCTGTTCCCCTTAACCTGTCAGAAACTGTAGAATGGTATATTTACCAGGATGGTACTCGTCAATCCCCCAGGACTATAAGAATTGCATCTATGGTAAAACACCCAGACGGCGGGGCAGCTTCTAGTTTATCGTTTCTCCCCATATCCCCAAGATCTTGGAAAGAGGAGGGCTATCCAATGAACACCTTTGAGATGTGGTACCAACCAAGTTATAACAAATCCCACCAGCCTCCGTTTCTTACCCTCATTAATACCACCAACATGGGAAGACCACTGGGAATAATAAGTTTGGTAAGGAATGTGGTTAAAGGGATATTTGTAGGTGCTAGTCAATGCGAGCAGATTTGTGGTGGCCAACATATCCGAGGTCTATCCCGTATATACGTCTCCTCAGTTTTATGGGTGTACACTGGACGCCCCATACGCAAATGGGTCAGGTACCTTCAAGTACTCCCTGATGGCCCAAGGATTTGATGTGGACAAACTCACTTCATACAATGGGACGTATTTTATTTGTGGCCACAAGGCATATCCCTGGCTGCCAGAGAATTGGACGGGATCCTGTTATCTGGGGTATGTAGTCCCCTTTATACACCACCTCACCAATTTAGGCGACCATTACCAAATGATGAAGCGACAAAAGAGAGAAATAACCAAAACGCAATGATACTTTGGGATCCTGCTTCCTCATGTCGGGGTAGCTCTTGCAATAAAGGAAATAAGGAAGATAGCAAAAATCCTGGAAGAGATAGCAAATGACACCACTGAAGCATTGACTGAGATAAATAATGAAATGGTGGCAATAAGAACCGTAGCCCTACAAAACCGAATGGCCCTCGATTACCTCCTTGCAAACAAAGGTGGGACTTGTGCCGTGATCGGTTCGGAATGTTGCACCTATATCCCCGATAGTTCGGAGAACATCACCCATCTCGTGGATCATATCCGCACAGAGGTTAAGAAACTGCATGAAATATCAAGAGATGGGTGGTTAGATTGGTTGTTTGCCGGATCATGGGGGTCTTACCTAGTGCATGGATTGATAATCCTGGTAGTTGTAATACTTGTAATAATGATGCTTAGCTTCCTGATGAAATGCTTGTGTAAAAGTGTCAGTGCAGCAGTAATTTCTCAACAGTTAATGCAGCAACATGAAGTGCGCCTTGAAGAGTTAATGGATGTGAAAGAAAGTGCAGAGGAACGTAAGAAAATGATAGAAGTACAGATAGAATGGGAGAGACTGAGACGATTGGCTATGGATTAGAAGTTATCATGAAATGATAAAAGGGGGGGGAATGAGAATATGGCTCAAGCAGGCTCAAGCTATAGAATGACGTAGTCTGGCGCTAGAATCAAACTTTACGGGAAAAACAAAATATTAGGTAAAGCTTTGTGTGAAGGAATGCCAAGACAGGCTGAGGTCACTTGTTTTTGTACCAGACAAATTGCAGTAACGGCCTTGAGAATGGTTGCGCTAGGCTGGAAGATAATAATAATTTTATTTTTTAAAAAATAATTTTTATTAAAGGTTTTCATAAAATATCAATAACAAAATGAGAAAGAGAAAAGAACCCAACAGGGTTAAGTACAAAACACAATCTAATGGAAGATAATTATAATTAAACTAAAAGCACAGATGAAATGCAAGGGGGGCTGCCTTCAGCAAGATGGAATGCGAGGGAGCTGCCCTCAGAGATGAACCAAAAACGTATAAGAACTGCTGTTAGATGTATTGACTTTGGCTTGCTATTGTAACTCTCAAGAGATACAGTGGTCTTAGCCCCGGCCGAGAAATAAAACATATGTTAAAGTAACGAGGTGTTCGACTGATCATTTCATCCGGACTGGCTACAAAAGAATCCTCAGGGGCGGCATGGTGACACAGCGGTTAGCACGTTTCCTCAAGTCGCCGAGGACCTGGGTTCGATCCCAGTCTCGGGTCACTGTCCATGTGGAGTTTGCACATTCTCTGCGTGGGTCTCACCTCCACAACCCAAAGATGTGCAGGGTAGGTGGATTGGCCACGCAGAATTGCCCATTAATTGGGAAAAAATTGGGCACTTTAAATTTAAAGTAGCACAGTGGTTAGCACTGTTGATTCACAGCGCCAGGGTCCCGGGTTCGATTCCCGGCTTGGGACACTGTGTGGAGTCTGCACGTTCTCCCCGTGTCTGCGTGGGTTTCCTCTGGGTGCTCCGGTTTCCTGAAAGACATGCTGTTAGGCGAATTGGACATTCTGAATTCTCCCTCAGTGCACCCGAACAGACGCCGGGGTGTACCCATAAGACATAGGAGCAGAATTAGGCCACTCGGCCCATCAAATCTGCTCCGCCATTCAATCATGGCTGATATTTTTCTCATCCCCATTCTCCTGCCTTTTTCCCATAACCCCTGATCCCCTTATTAATCAAGAACCTATCTATTTCGGTCTTAAAAACTCAGTTAATTGGCCTCCACAGCCTTCTGCAGCAAAGGGTTTCACAGATTCACCACCCTCTGGTTCAGGAAATTCCTCCTCACCTCTGTTTTAAAGGATTGTCCCTTTAGTCTGTGATTGTGTCCTCTGCTTCTAGTTTTTCCTACAAGTGGAAACATCCTCTACACATCCACTCTATCCAGGCCTTACAGTATCCTATAAGTTTCAAGAAGATCCCCTCTCATCCTTCTAAACTCCAACGAGTACAGACACAGAGTCCTCAACCGTTCCTCATACGACAAGCGCTTAATTTCAGAGATTATTCTTGTGAACCGCCTCTGGACCCTTTCCAAGGACAGCAGTCCTTAGATACGGGGCCCAAAACTGCTCACAATACTCCAAATGGGGTCTGACCAGAGCCATAAACAGCCTCAGAAGGACATCCCTGGTGTTGTATTCTAGCCCTCTCGACATGAATGCTAACATTGCATTTGCCTTCCTAACTGCCGACTGAACCTGCACGTTAACCTTAAGAGAATGGTGGATAAGGACTCCCAAGTCCCCTTGTGCTTCTAATTTTCTAAGCATTTCCCCATTTAGAAAATAGTCTATGCCTCCATTCCTCCTTCCAAAGTGCATAACCTCACACTTTTCCACATTGTATTCCATCTAATGGAACATTTAACATTTCTTGTTCGCCACAGTTGTATCACTTTTCCTTTTGGAATTTTGTTCCTTAATAGAACCTATATTTGTTGTATAAATGTGAAATAAAAGTCACAAAATACCCAGAGGACTACAGGCTGCTTTCCCCTTTGAGAGAGAAAGCAAGAGAGAGAGCGAGCTGACTGGTGGTGATTTAATCTGAGGGTCACCACACCTCAGGCGAGGGGTAATGTTGATAAGGCCGGGCCTTCATGGCTAACCTCAACCGGTGTGGGAGTCGAACCGTGCGGTTAGCCTCGCTCTGCATCACGAACCAGCCGTCCAGCCAACTGAGCTAACTGACCCCCTGGTAAATATGTAATAATTCCTAAAATATTAGCTGTTCCCTGTCTCCCACCAGTTTCCCAGTCCACCTCAGACAACTTGCCCCTCAAACCCGGATAGTTTTCTTGTGTAAGTAACACCCAGATAAGTGAGTAACACCAAGATATTTTGTTTTTTAAATTTAGAAGACCCAATTCTTTTTTTCCAATTGAGAGGCAACTTACCGTGGCCAATTTATCTACCCTGGATTTTGGGGGCGAGATCCACTCAGACATGGGGAGAATATACAAACTCCAACAGGCAGTGACCCAGAGCCAGGATCGAACCCGGGTCCTTGGCACCATGATCCAGGTAAATTAAACAAAAAAAAAGGTAACCCATCTCCATGGCACCATGGCATGCTTTGGGAGGTTCCAAACAGAAATAGGAACTAAATATCTTCAAACTTCCAAACACCCTTTCACTCTGTGATCCTTGTGCAATGTGAAGCCAGGTATTAGTAACAAGGCTCAAAGAGCATCAGCCCACTGGAGGCAAAGTGGTGAGACCGGTCAGTCCAGCAGAAAGAAACCCTCCGACCATCCCCACTGACCACCTGTCAGAATGAACAAAATGCAGTCCTGGATGCAGAGCAGAAACAATAACAACAGAATCCAACCCCTGTCATCAATTGTGAAATTGTTGGTGTCACAGCAGATGCGATGAAACATGCAATCCCGTCTCACATCGAGAGGTGGACGGCGTCTCCCCAGTGCGAACTCGCTGGTGTCTCCGCAGGTTTGATACTTGACTAAATCCTTACCCACACCGACAGCAGATGAATGGTCTCTCCCCAGTGTGAACTCGCTGGTGTCTCCACAGGTTGGATCCTTGAGCAAATCCTTTCCCACATTGAGAGGTGGACGGCGTCTCCCCAGTGCGAACTCGCTGGTGTTTCCGCAGGTTTGATACTTGACTAAATCCTTTCCCACACCGAGAGCAGATGAATGGTCTCTCCCCAGTGTGAACTCGCTGGTGTCTCCGCAGGCCGGTTACTTGAGTGAATCCCTTCCCACACTGAGAGCAGGTGAATGGCTTCTCCCCAGTGTGAACTCGTTGATGTTTCCGCAGGCGGGATAACTGACTGAATCTCTCCCCACAAAGAGAGCAGATGAACGACGTCTCCCCAGTGTGAACACGCTGGTGTTTCCGTAGTATAGATGCTTCAGTAAATCCTTTCCCACACTGAGAGCAGGTGAACGGCCTCTCTCCGGTGTGAACTCGCTGGTGTGTCTGCAGCTGGGATCCTTGAGCAAATCCTTTCCCACACTGAGAGCAGGTGAACGGCCTCTCTCCGGTGTGAACACACTGGTGTGTCTGCAGATGGGATCCTTGAGCAAATCCTTTCCCACACTGAGAGCAGGTGAATGGCCTCTCCCCAGTGTGAACTCGCTGATGTGTCTGTAGTTTGGATACTCGAGTAAATCCTTTCCCACATTGAGAGCAGGTGAACGGCCTCTCCCCAGTGTGACTGCGTCGATGAGTCTCCAGCTGCGATGGGGCTCTGAATCCCTTCCCACAGTCCCCACATTTCCTCCGTTTCTCCATGTTTTGGGTCTCCTCGTGACTCTCCAGGTTGGACAATCAGTTCAGAACAGGGTATGGTCTCTGCCCACTGTGAATGTTGTGATGTTTATTCAGGCTGTGTAACTGGTTAAAGCTCTTTCCACAGTCAGTTGAGTGGAACACTCTCACTCGGGTGTGTGTTGTGTGGATCTTGGTGCTTTTCCAGTCACACTGATGTTTGAAATCTTTAGCTGGCAGTTCGGGCACACGTTTCTCCTTCTAGATTCAAAGGCCGGTGATATTCAGGTTAAAGGGAATCGAGTGACTGTCAGATCGAGACGTAACATTTGAGATTTCTGTCTGTAATTCCTCCTCGTCTAATATCCTGTAAAAACAATTTACAAAATTCATCACTGTCAGTACAGGACAGAAATTCTGAACACACAATTCTAATTTCTATGTCACATTTTTTCCTCTCTCTTATTCCCTGAAAGCTGTAAATCTCCATCCCACACACTCCCTCCATTCTCACTCTGCTGTATCTAACATTCACCCTCCCTATTCTCTGAAGGTGCTGATTCAGGCTTATTGACAGACCCAAGCTCACAGATTCCTGTCCAGGAGATCACAACAAATATGAGCTGCAGTCGGCCATTCGGCCCATCGAGTCTGAACCATTCAATGGGATCATTGGCTGATCTACCACAGCACCGTTTTCCCACACTATCCCCCATATCCCTCGCCATCTTCAATATCTACAGGAGGACACAGAGAACCAAGTGGAGTGGCATAACAACAACAATCTCTCCCTCAATGTCAGCAAAACTAAAGAGCTGGTCATTGACTTCAGGAAGCGAAGTATCATACACATCTCTGTCTGCATCAATTGTGTCGAGGTGGAGATGGTTGACAGCTTCAAATTCCTAGGTGTGCACATCACCAACAATCTGTCCTGGACCACCCACGCCGACTCTACGACCAAGAAAGCACAACAGTGGCTATACTTTCTCAGGAAACTAAGGAAATTCAGCATGTTCACATTGACTCTTACCAACTTTTACAGATGCACCACAGAAAGCATCCCATCTGGCTGCATCACAGCCTGGTATGGCAACTGCTTGGTCCAAGATCGTAAGAAACTTCAGAGAATCGTGAACACAGCCCAGTCCATCACACAAACCTGCCTCCCATCCACTGACTCCGTCTACACCTCCCTCTGCCTTGGGAAAGTGGGCAGCATAATCAAAGACCCCTCCCATCCGGGTTACTCACTCTTCCAACTTCTCCCATCAGAGAAAAGTCTGAGAACACGCACTAACAGGTTCAACAACAGTTTCTTCCCCGCTGTTACCAGACTCCTGAATGATCCTCTTATGGACTGAACTGGTCTCTTCACACATCTTCTCTACTGAGTAGTAATGCACTCTGTATGCTCACTCCTTGCCTGTGCATTTATGTAGGTCATGTGGGTTTATTTCATGTATGGAACGATCTTTATGGACTGTCCGCAGAACAATACTTTTCACTGTACCTCGGCACACGTGACAATAAACAAAACCAATCAATCAATAATCTCTCACCGTAACCTAACCCCCGTAGTCCAGGTATCGTGGCGTATCGTTTTAGTAAACGTATATTGCACTCCCTCCAAGGCCACAATATCCTCCCGAAGGTGTGGTGCCCAGAATGGCTCACAGTTCTCCAAGTGGGGTCTTACCAGGGCTTTGTATAACTGCAGCATAACCTCTGTGACTTCATACTCCAATCCTCTGGATATAAATGCTAGCATTCCTTTTTGAAGATTTCTGCACTTGTTCGGGGCATTTTAAGGATCTGTGCACCTTCGCCATCCACTGTACTTAACCTCTTTCCATTTAGAAAGTCCTCTGTTCTATTTTTTTTGGGTTCAAAACGGATAACCTCACACTTGATTACATTGAATTCCATCTGTCACAAACTTGCCCATTCACCTGGTCTGTCAATATCTCCTTGCAATTTTATGCCATCGTCTGGGCTGCCTACAATGCCACCTAACATTGTATCAACAGCAACAGTGAAGAGGCCTTTCGCCCATCAAGTCTGCATGAGTCAGATTACAAGAGGGAGATAGAGAACCTAGTGGAGTGGTGCAGCGACAACTATCTATCCCTCAATGCCAGCAAAACTAAAGAGCAGGTCATTGACTTCAGGAAGCAAAGAACTGTACACACCCCTGTCAGCATCAACGGGGCCGAGTTGGAGATGGTTAGCAGTTTCAAATTCCTAGGGGTACACATCTCCAGAAATCTTTCCTGGTCCACCCACGTCGACGCTGCCACCAAGAAAGCACAACAGCGCCTATATTTCCTCAGGAAACTAAGGAAATTCGGCATGTCCACATTAACTCCTATCATCACAGTTTGGTATGGCAACTTTTCGGCCCAAGACTGTAAGAAACTTCAGAGAGTCGTGAACACAGCCCAGCCCATCACACAAACCTGCCTCCCATCCATTGACTCCATCTACACCTCCCGCTGCCTGGGGAAAGTGGGCAGCATAATCAGAGACCCCTGCCACCCGGCTTACTCACTCTTCCAACTTCTTCCATCGGGCAGGAGATACAGAAGTCTGAGAACACGCACGAACAGACTCAAAAACAGCTTCTTCTCCGCTGTTACCAGACTCCTAAATGACCCTCTTATGGACTGACCTGATTAACACTACACCCCTGTATGCTTCACCCGATGCCGGTGTTTACGTAGTTACATTGTGTACCTTGTGTTGCCCTACTATGTATTTTCTTTTATTTCCTTTTCTTTTCATGTATTTAATGATCTGTTGAGCTGCTCGCAGAAAAATACTTTTCACTGTACCTCGGTACACGTGACAATAAACAAAATCCAAATCCAATCCAACACTGACACACGAAAAACACCTGACCTACCGACCTAACCCCATTTGCCAGCAGTTGATCCATAGCCTTGAATGTTATGACGTGCCAGTCTTCATCCAGGTACATTTTAAAGGATGTGAGGCAACCCGCCTCTACCACCCTCCCAGGCAGTGCATTCCAGATTGCCACCACCCTCTGGGTGAAAAGGTTTTTCCTCAAACCCCCCCTAAACCCCCTGCCCCTCACCATGAACTTGTGTCCCCTTGTGACTGACCCTTCAACTGAGGGTAACAGCTGCTGCCTACCCACCCTGTCCATGGCCCTCATAATCTTGTACACCTCGATCAGCAATCACATCCTTCCTGTAATGTGGCGACCAGAACTGCACACACTACTCCAGCTAATAATAATAATGATAATCTATATTAGTGTCACAAGTAGGCTTACATTAACACTGCAATGAAGTTACTGTGAAAATCTCCTCGTTGCCACAGTCTGGCCCCTGTTCGGGTACACAGAGGGAGAATTCAGAATGTCCAATTCACCTAACAAGTCGTTCTCCATTTAGAAAATAGTCTGCCTCGATTCTTCCTTCCAAAGTGCATAACCTCACACTTTTCCATATTCTATTACATCTGCCACTTCTTTGCTCACTCTCCTAACCTGTCCAAGTCCTTCTGCAGCCTCTCCGCTTCCTCAACATTACCTGTTCCTCTACACATCTTTCTATCATCTGCAAGCTGAGCAACAGTGCTCTCTGTTCCTTCTTCCAGATCGTTAATGTATTGAATAGTTGTGGTCCAGCACTGAACCCTGTGGAACACCAATATTCACCAGGCTGCCATCCTGAAATAGACCCCTTTATCCCCACTCTCCGCCTGTCAACTAATTCTCTTAACCATTCAAGTACCTTGCCCCTAACACCATGGGCTCTTATCTTTATTTTGCAGCCTGTTGTACGGCGCCTTGTCAAAGGTTTTCTGGAAACCCAAATGGATCACATCCACTGGCTCTCCTTTGTCCAACTTCCTTTTTACCTCCTCAAAGAATTCTAACAGATTTGTCAGGCATGACCTCCCCTTGATGAAGCCGCGCTGACTCCGTCCTATTTCACAATGCACTTCCAAGAACTCCGGAATATCATCCTCAACAATGGACTCTAAATCTTATCAACAATCAAAGTCTGACTAACCGGCCAAAAATGTCTCATCTGCTACCTCTTGCCTTTCTTAAACTGGGGTGTGACATTCATCACTTCCCTGTACCCCGGGAGTCCCTTGACTCCAGTGATCCCTGAAGGATCACCACCAATGGCCCCACAACCACCGCAGTTATGTCCTTCGGAACCCTGGGGTGTAGTCCACCCGGACTGGGTGTTTTATCCACCTTCAGACCTTTCAGCTTCCCCAGCACCTTCTCCTTAGTGATGGCCACTACACTCACCTCTGCCCCCGACTTTCTTTCCTCCACTCCCAGTTTTCTCATTCCCTCTCCTCTGTTGGACCGCCCTCCTTGCCCCTGGATTTGGAGCATCTTGTGAAGGCACTGCTGGAAATACTGCTCCAGTGCTTTTGAGGTGCCTGCTCTAGGTTTTCCAAGTTTCTGAAGCCTTTAGAGGGTAGAAAGAATGAGGGATAGCCAAGAGCTCATGGAAAATAATGGCATGCATGGTTTCACCAGCGCTGCCAATACAATTGATGACCTAAGCAGTCAATGGCCCATCCCACTGAGAGCAAAATGTGGAGGGGAACTCATCAAGGACAGAGACGTTAGTCAGTGCTCACTGGAGGGAACATTCTGAAGAACCCCTCGGCCGAGACTCTGTATTTGGCTTTAACGTCCTCAAATCCATTCCACAGTATCCTGTCCGGCTCAGTCCCTGTGGTACCCCGATCTGGAGCGGAGTGAAAAAGCCATTCAACAGCTGAAAAACAACACGGCCTCTGGAGCAGAATGAATCGCTGCTGAAATTCTGAAGCATGGCGGGGTTACACTCCTGGCACAGCTACACAATCTCATATTCCTCACCTGGGAAGATGAATGCATGCCAGGGATCTCAGAGACACTGTGACTATATTCAAGAGAGACAAGTCTAATTGTGGTAATTACACAGGCGACTCCCTGCTGTCTGCCACAGAGATCATTGCCAGGATCCTCCTCAATGATCTCCTCTTCGTGGCCAACGAGCTCCTTCCAGAGTCACAGTTAGGTTTTCTCCCTTCATGAGGCACCAAAGACATGATCTACACTACTTGACAAACCCAAGGAAAACACAAGGAACAGCAGCAATCGCAGTTCTTGGTCTTTTCTGACCTCACAAACACACTTTACACCGTCAAAGTGATGTTTTATTCAGTAGTGATGTTTTATTCAGTATGTTCTTCAAATTTGGCTGTCCTCAGAAATTGGCCACCATCCAGTTCTGGTCGCCTCATTTTAGGAAGGATGTGGAAGCTTTGGAAAAGGTGCAAAGGAGATTTACCAGGATGTTGCCTGGAATGGAGAGTAGGTCTTACGAGGAAAGGTTGAGGGTGCTAGGCCTTTTCTCATTAGAACGGAGAAGGATGAGTGGCGACTTGATAGAGGTTTATAAGATGATCAGGGGAATAGATAGAGTACAGTCAGAGACTTTTTCCCCGGGTGGAAAAAACCATTACAAGGGGACATAAATTTAGGTGAATGGTGGAAGATATAGGGGGGATGTCAGAGGTAGGTTCTTTACCCAGAGAGTAGCGGGGGCATGGAATGCACTGCCTGTGGAAGTAGTCGAGTCGGAAACATTAGGGACCTTCAAGTAGCTATTGGATAGGTACATGGATTACGGTAAAATGATATAGTGTAGATTTATTTGTTCTTAAGGGCAACACGGTAGCATTGTGGATAGCATAATTGCTTCACAGCTCCAGGGTCCCAGGTTCGATTCCGGCTTGGGTTACTGTCTGTGTGGAGTCTGCACATCCTCCCCGTGTCTGCGTGGGTTTCCTCCGGGTGCTCCGGTTTCCTCCCACAGTCCAAAGATGTGCAGGTTAGGTGGATTGGCCATGATAAATTGCCCTTAGTGTCTAAAATTGCCCTTAGTGTTGGGTGGAGGTGTTGACTATGGGTAGGGTGCTCTTTCCAAGAGCCGATGCAGACTCAATGGGCCGAATGGCCTCCTTCTGCACTGTAAATTCAATGATAATCTATGATTAATCTAGGACAAAGGTTCGGCACATCGTGGGCCGAAGGGCCTGTTCTGTGCTGTATTTTTCTATGTTCTATCCTCCGCCTGCACAATGATGACACACAAGCCATGATTCTCATCAATGGAAACACCCCAGGCACTATCTCAGTGAAGACTGGGATCAGACAAGGCTGTGTCACTGCACCAACCCTCTTCCCCTTCACGGTAACACAGTTGTTAGCACTGTTGCTTCACAGCACCAGGGACCTGGGTTCGATTCCCACTTAGGTCACTGTGCAGAGTCTGCACGTTCTTCCCGTGCCTGCGTGGGTCTCCCACAAGTCCCAAAAGACGTGAGGTGAATTGTAAGTTGAACTGGACATTCTGAATTTTCCCCCAATTTACCAAACAGGCGCCGGAGTGTGGCAACTAGGGGATTTTCACAGTAACTTCATTGCAGTGTTAATATAAGCCTACTTGTGACAATAAAGGTTGTTACTGTTATTATGGTGTTCATTAATTCCAACCTTGTTGTGAGAAATTAAATTCTGAATAAAAATCAAGTGATATCAATTTGTGTTAATCATAGTTAATCACTGCAGTGTTAAAGTAAGCCTACTCATGACACAAATAAAAATTATGATCTCACCTCCGGCAAATTACCAGCGGGTGTGGAGATAATCGACAGGACAGGAAACCAACACCACCTTCAAAACAAAACCAGAATCTGTTCAGCCTCAGACATGAAGCTCCAGTTTGCAAATGTCTGATCTGTTTGTTAAATTCATCCATCTCCCTTAATTCTATAACCATTAATACTCTCATCTCACAAACTTCTATGAATCTCAGTTTTTATAGTTTCTATTGACAGAATCTGAACAGAATTCCAGATTTCACTATATTTTCTGTGAAGCGATTTCTGACTTTGCTCCTGAACAGCCCAGTCTCAGTTAAACAAATAAATATCACTGATTTGGACATTTAAATGGTGACAATTGCTTTACTCTTAACTGGTTATGTAACAGTATTTCAAAAACATAATAATTTGAGTAAAACTCTGCAGAAGCTGGAAATGTGAAGTGAAAACAGAAAGTTGTGGAAATCCTCAGCAGGTTTGGCAGCTTCTGTGAAGAGAGAAAGAGAGTTAACATTTCCAATGCAATCTGATTGTTCTTCAGAACTGAGTGTTTGCAGCATTGTGGGTTCATTCGCCAAACATACTGAATGTGAACTTTGTGGTTCTTACAGATATCTGGCTGTAAATCTGATTTCAGACTTTCCTCTGAACACTTTCCAACCTCAGCTCCAGCTCATTGTCCTTCACTGAAGACCCGGATAGAGAATCGCCGCCACAAGATGGCGGCGGCCGCCGGGTGACCCGGGTGTTGTCACCGGAGCGGAAACCCGCCCACTCCCTCTTCCCGTACTAAGATGGCCGCCTTAGCGCTCTGCTCCAAGAATAAAAGACTCGACTTCCATTCCCAAGATGGAGGCGGTTGCCCCGGGGTCTGTCATCGGGGAGGAAGCCCCGCCCACTCCCTCTTCCCTAACCAAGATGGCTGTCCCAGCGCTCCACGCCAGGAACAAAAAACCCGACTTCCATTCTCAAGGTGGTGGTGGTCGCCGGTTGCCCCGGGACTGTCACAGGGGACGAAGTCCCGCCCACTCCTTCTTCCCATCCTAAGATGGCCGCCCCAGCGATCCGTTCCAAGAACAAAAGACCCCACTTCCTTTCCCACGATGGCGGCCGGCTGCAGGGTAAATCCAGACCCGGATTACCTTCTTCTTATTGGTCGTGATCCGCCGTCAATCACTCCACAGCCCTTGTTAGCTGGAGCATGCGCAGTGCAGGTTGACGCTGGACTCAGGCGGGTGAGTGGAGGCCCCAATCCCCCAATAAGACCCATTGATTTTATTGTCAATCTGCAGACAGGAGCTGGAGAACTGAACCCAGGCAGAGGAGAGGGAGGGAGAAAACTGGGAGTGGAGGAAAGAAATGGTGAGATGGGTTTGGATTTCAGCCCAGGGAGGAGGGAGAGTGTGTGGGACTGGGATTGACAGCTTTGGGGGAACAAGAGAGGGAAAAATGTTCCAGAGGAATTAGAATTGTCTGTTCAGAATTTCTATCCTGGACTGACAGTGATGGCTTTTGTGAACTCTTTTTACAGGATATTGGAAGTGGAGGATTGGCCGACAGAAAACTCAAACCAAACATCAAGATCTGACAGAGTCACTCAATTCTTTAGAACCTGAATATCACAGTCTTTGAATGTGGAAGGAGTAATGTTTGTCTGTTCAGTTTGTGGGAAAAGATTTCAAACATCAGTGTGATTGGAAAAGCACAGAGACGCACACAGACAGTGAATGTTCCAGTGAACTGACTGGAAAGAGTTTTAACCAATTACATAGACAGAAAAACCATCACACCATTCACAGTGGGGAGAAACCGTCCATGTGTTCTTGTGTGGACGAGAGTTCAACTTGGCATTCAACCTGGAGAGACACAAGGACACCGGCACCATGGAGAAACCGTGGAAATGTGGGGACTGTTGGAAGGGATTCAGTTACCCTTCTGAACTGGAAATGCATCAACGCAGTCACACTGGGGAGAGGCCATTCACCTGCTCCACCTGTGGGAAGGGATTCACTCAGACATCCAGCCTGCTGACACACCAGTATGTTCACACTGATCAGACACCTTTCAATTGTTCTGACTGTGAGAAGAAATTTAAAAGTAAAAAGTATCTGTTGAGACACCAACTCATTCACAGTGAGGAGAAGCCATTCACCTGCTCCTTGTGTGGAAAGGGATTCACTGCTACATCTAACCTGCAGAAACATCAGCGAGTTCACACCGACAAAAGACCTTTTAAATGTCCAGACTGTGGGAAGTGCTTTAAAACTTCCGGGGAAGTGACCTGTCATCAACGTGTTCACACTGACGAGAGACCATTCAGATGCTCTCACTGCGGGACTGGCTTCAGGCGATCATCTGAACTTGCTGTACATCAGAGAATTCACACTGGGGAGAGACCGTTTACCTGCTCTGTGTGTGGGAAGGGATTCATTCAGTCTTATCACCTACTGAAACACCAACAAATTCACTCTGATATAAAACCTTTTAAATGTTTTGACTGTGAGCAGAGCTTTCGAAGCAGCAATGGCCTAGTGATGCATCAGCGAGTTCACACTGGGGAGAGACTGTTCACCTGCCCCGAGTGCGGGAATGGATTCACTGACTTACAACTTATGCTGAGACACCAGCGACTTCATGTGTGTCTCCAGGGATTGGATTCAGCTGTTTTTGCTGCTGTCAATCAGATCCAGAACTGAATGTGTGGGTTAACCCTGAGGTGTGTAAGAAGCATGCCCCAGTCACTCTCTTCCATGGTTCAGAGCTCCGAGATACAGACAAAAGGCTCCTTTACAACTGTGTTTAGAGTCAACAAGATTAATTCCCGTACCAGCCTCCCCGAAGAGGCGCCAGAATGTGGCGACTAGGGGCTTTTCACAGTAACTTCATTGAAGCCTACTTGTGTCAATAAGCGATTTTCATTTTTTGTCGTGATGAATGCTGGAAACTGCAAGATTTTAGTCCAGGAGTCAAGAGTTTACCCAAAAAGGGGATCCAAGTCATTGGTAATTTTAAAGCAATTTATGAAAAAGCGACAGTGTAGATTTGGTACACCAGCTAAATCGGCAGGAAATACATGTGACCCACAACATGTGAGAATGGTTTACTGGTCCCGGATCAGGGAGATGCTGATCTCCGGGGCTGGAGGTGACAGTCTCCTCGGAATGGTTTACTGATCCCGGATCAGACACTGGGACAGATGGAGCTGATCTCCAGGCAGAGGTGACAGCCTCCTCGGAATGGTTTACTGATCCCGGATCAGACATTCGGACAGATGGAGCTGATCTCCGAGGCTGGAGGTGACAGTCTCCTCGGAGTGGTTTACTGATCCCGGATCAGACACTCGGACAGATGAAGCTGATCTCCGGGTCTGGAGGTGACAGTCTCCTCGGAATGGTTTACTGATCCCGGATCAGACACTCGGACAGATGAAGCTGATCCCCGGGGCTGGAGGTGACAGTCTCCTCGGAATGGTTTACTGATCCCGGGTCAGACACTCGGACAGATGGAGCTGATCTCCGGGCGGAGGTGACGTTCTCCTCGGAATGGTTTACTGATCCCGGATCAGACACTCGGACAGATGGAGCTGATCTCTGGGGCTGGAGGTGACGGTCTCCTCGGAATGGTTTACTGATCCCGGATCAGACACTCGGACAGATGGAGCTGATCTCCGGTGGCTGGAGGTGACAGTCTCCTCGGAATGGTTTACTGATCCCGGATCAGACACTGGGACAGATGGAGCTGATCTCCGGGGCTGGAGGTGACAGTCTCCTCGGAATGGTTTACTGATCCCGGATCAGACACTCGGACAGATGGAGCTGATCTCCGGGGCTGGAGTCTCTTGTGTTCTCCTTCCTCTGGATCCAGTCAGAGTGTTTGGTGTTAGTCTGAATCCAGCATCGATCACTTTGAAAATCTTTCCTGTCCAAAGTGATTTTCCTGTCGAACCGTTTTAACCTTTACTCAGACAGTTGGTTTATATTCGGGTCGTCAGATCCAACCTTCTCCAGTTTAGAAATCTGGTTCCAGGGTTTGTGACAGAGAGAACAGGCCTGTGCTGTGTGTGTCACCCAGCAAGCTGCTGTGGAAGCTTTGTTACTGAGAGCCAGAGAGAGCTCATTCTATTCCCAGTCAATGAATTTCTGACATTTTATCATAGAATTTACAGTGCAGAAGGAGGCCATTTGGCCCATCGAGTCTACACCGGCTCTTGGAAAGAGCAACCTACCCAAGGTCAACACCTCCACCCTATCCCCATAACCCAGTAACCCCACCCAACACTAAGGGCACTTTTGGACACTAAGGGCAATTTATCATGGCCAATCCACCTAACCTGCACATCTTTGGACTGTGGAGGAAACCGGAGCAGCCGCAGGAAACCCACGCACACACGGGGAGGATGTGCAGACTCCGCACAGGCAGTGACCCAAGCCGGAATCGAACCTGGGACCCTGGAGCTGTGAAGCAATTGTGCTATCCACAATGCTACCGTGCTGCCCCCTTATCATATTAGAAATAAGCAGAAAATCTAATTTCTAAAGTTAGTCTCAGCGGCCGTGACAACTATCATCGATTGTTGGAAAAACCCATCTGGTTCACTCATGCCCTTTAGGGAGGGAAATCTGCCGCCTTTACCTGGTCTGGCCTCCATGTGACTCCAGACCCACAGCAATGTGATTGACTCTAGTGCCGAGCAGGCCACTCAGTTGAAGGGCAATTAGGGATGGGTAACAAATCCCGGCCTTTCCAGTGACGTCCACATCCCATAAAACAATCAAAAAAAAAATCCTCACCCCCTTCAGCTCCTTGACTTGCTTCACTCCACCATTGGCAGAGGCACCTTCACCTACCGAGGTCCTGAGGGCTGGAAACCCCTCACTAAACATTTATGAACATTATTAGATGGTGAATTTTTTTACAAAATGTGCTGTCCATCAGAGATTGGTGCAAAGCTGTGATCTGTTCCTGACTGAAGGTGAAGTTTCCAGCTGAGAATCTTCGGTCTGAAGTTTCCGAGTGTTTTTGTGACATTCCTGAGTTTTCCAATGTGAGGCAGCGACAACAACAACTGGGATTTACCCATCAACAGGTTAAAATGTCGGAGACCCTTCACAGAGGGTCAGAAGCTGGGTGGAAAAGGTAAGGAGACCGGTTTAGTGAGGGGTTTCCAGCCCTCAGGACCTCGGTAGGAGAAGGTGCCTCTGCCAATGGTGGAGTGAAGCAAGTCGGGAGAGCTGAAGGGGGTGAGGATTTTTTCTTTGATTGTTTTATGGGATGTGGACGTCACTGGAAAGGCCGGGATTTGTTACCCATCCCTAATTGCCCTTCAACTGAGTGGCCAGCTCAGCACTAGAGTCAATCACATTGCTGTGGGTCTGGAGTCACATGGAGGCCAGACCAGGTAAGGGCGGCAGATTTCCCTCCCTAAAGGGCATTAGTGAACCAGATGGGTTTTCCCAACAATCGATGATAGTTGTCACGGCCGCTGAGACTAACTTTAGAATTCCAGGTTTGTTAATTGGATTTGGGATTTGAATCCGTGTCTCCAGAGCATTAGACTGGGCCTCTGGATCACTAATCCAGTGACATTACCACGATGCCACCTTCTCCCCTAATTGGAGGAGTGAGGGAGCTTGGAGGGTTGTAGGGCTGGAGGAGGTTCCAGAGACTGTCTGTCATGGAGAGAGTGGCTGCCTCCATGGAGCTTCAAGCACGGCTCTGAAATGGGTCAGTGTAGGTCATGACCTCGGCCGTGCAGGAGATGTCTGCTGCCTTGAACAGGATGACAGATACTGTCAACACGTCACTGATCTCCAGCAAAGGGCTCCCACCTTAGACCCATTGTCCCCAAACCCACAGGCAGTATCCAACACGCCGCCCCGTCTCCAGCTGAATCTGCCTGGCACAGGTACAGATGGGTCAGTCTGTCCCAGGACCCTCCGGAGCTCTGAAAGCCAGAGGGTGGAGACCCTCCAATGATGTGCAGGTTAGGTGGATTGGCCATTCTAAATTGCCCTTAGTGTCCAAAAAGGTTAGGTTGGGTTATGATGATAAAGGGGAGAGGATGGAGTTGTGGGGCTTGAGTAGGGTGCTCTTTCCAAGGGCCGGTGCAGACTCGATGGGCTGAATGGCCTCCTTCTGCACTGTAAATTCTATGATTCTGTGACAAGCCTCTGGGCAGTGAGAGCAGGGATGTGAGCAGCCTGTCTCTACCTCTGCTGAAACCACACAGGGCAGCACGGTAGCATAGTGGTTAGCACAATTGCTTCACAGCTCCAGGGTCCTAGGTTCAATTCCTGGCTTGGATCACTGTATGTGCGGAGTCTGCACGTTCTCCCCGTGTGTGCGTGGGTTTCCTCCGGGTACTCCGGTTTCCTCCCACAGCCCAAAGATGTACAGGTTAGGTGGACTGGCCATGCTAAATTGCCCTTAGTGTTGGGTGGGGTTACTGGGTTATGGGGACAGGGTGGAGGTGTGGGCTTGGGTAGGGTGCTCTTTCCAAGAGCTGGTGCAGACTCGATGGGCCAAATGGCCTCCTTCTGCACTGTAAATTCTATGATCCACCAAGTAGAAGCAACAGGAAGGGTCTGGGCTCCAAATTGTAATTCACCAAGTGTCTGAAATGGGGGTTTAACAAGATATGAAGTTTTTTTTATTTAATAATGATGTACAAACTGTATTGACTGGAACCACTTCCAGCTCTTGTCCGTTCTTACATCCCGGGGCCAGCTCAGCCTTTCACTGAGTTCATGCTGAATGTGAATCCAGGCTGGGGGCCATTGGGTGGATGTGCAGTGGGAGGATGAGTGGGTGAAGGAATGTTCAGTGAACAGGGAGGGGGAGGGGGGTTGGTGCTGCTGGTGGGAAGTGTTCATTCTGAAGGAGTCCCACCTGAAACGGAGACCATTCATTTTTCACTTTGAAATGATCGAGCTGCTGTCTGTCCCCATTTCTATTCAGTTTTTCAATATTTATATATTTAAATCTCGACTAAAACATATTCTTGATGTAACCCTGAGATCCAGAGGATTTTAAATCTGTTAAAGTCAATCCCCATCGAGTGCACAGGAGGACTCAACTGGTCCGAACTTTTTATGTTATAAATAAACCAAGATCTTTCAAGATGTTTATCGGGGAATTGTTTTTCTCTGAGACCAGGGATGGTCAAACTCTGTCCCAAAGTTTAGATTTGGGCCTTGAGCCTGGGCTATGAGGCCCACATACATAGAGCATCATTCCGGATGTCCTTCATCCCTGATTTTACTCACATTCCAACTGGGGGCTGTTAGCTGCCTGGACCCTAATCACTGGAATTTCATCCCTAAACCTCCCCACTTTTCCACTTAATTTTCCACCTTTAAAACCCTCTTTATAACTGAAGTCTTTGACCAACTCTTTGGTCATCTGACCCAATGTGTCCTCATGTTCCTGTGAAACTGCTTGAGACATTTTATTATGTTAACAACTAATTATAAATAGAGCTGTTGTAGTTCAGTGAGATCGTATCACTTACTGAGTGAGTGAGTCTGTATAAATGTAACTCAGATAGACACAGCTTGTGACATAGTTCAGTGAGATCTGATCACTGAGTGAGTGAGTCTATAAATGTAACTCAGATACATGCAGCTTGTTAAAACAGTCCCGGGAGGAGGAAGTTCTGAGCTGCCCGCTGGATTTCTGTTCTCCACAATTGGGAAAAGGTGAATCTTTCCCAATATTGGAAATTACTAATAAAGTTGTTAAAGATGATTTGTTGTTGTGAGCTGGGATATTTGTTAGGATGAGAGTGAAGGAGTGGGATTGAGCCACAGTCTGAGTCACCAGTTTAAGGACAGGAGGAGAGAGAATCTGGAGAGGGGAAAAGAATCAGGAGGAGACTGGAGACTGAATCTGGAACAATGAGCAGAGAGGTGGAGGTGTGTGTGGGACTGAGATTCATAGATTTGGGAGAATGCACCATAGAAACTAGAATGGTCCTGAATTTCTATCCTGCATTTACACCGAAAACCTCTAAACTCCTTTTACTGGAAGTTAGAGGGAGAGGATTTGCAGACAAAAAATTCAAAGTAACAATCTTGAGATCTTTCAGAATGACTTATTCCATGTATCTGATTATGAAAGGAGAATGATTGATCTCTCTGTGGGGAAAGTTTTGAAATAATTTTGACTGAGAAAGCCTGGGACACACAGACACAAGGGCCAGCAGTGCATCTCGGATTCAAACATGAGGTGTGCAAACAGGTCTGGTTTAGTGTCAGACGTTACCAGGGAGAGGAATGGAGCTGGGAGCTCGGGAATGAAAACAATGACTTTGGTTTTCCCAATATTTAATTGGAGGAAATGTCTGCACATCCACCACTGGATATCAGACAAACAGGCTGAGAATTTAACAATTGTGGAGAGAGGTGGTGGAGGTGGAGCTGGGAGCTGTCAGTGTAACTGTGACAACTGACACTGTGTCCAGATGGTGTTATTGTGGGAACATGTGGACAAGAAAGAAGAGGAGACAAGACTGGATCCCTTGGTAACAGCAGAGGTAACTGTGCGAGTGGGAAGGGAAGACATTACAAGTGATTCTCTGACTCTGATGGAGAAGAATGGAACCAGGAGAGAGCAGCCCCACCCAGCTGGGTGACAGTGGAGAGGTGACGGAGCAGAATGGTGTGGCTGACCTTGTCAAAGGCTGCAGACAGGCTGAGGACAGAGGGGAGGTTTATCTTTGTCACAGTCACAGAGGATGTCATTTGTAACTTTGATAAGAGTTGTTTCAGCACGGTGACAGAGCAGAAACCTGATTGGAGGGATTCAAACATGTCGTTCTGGGAAAAATGAACAGGGATTTGGGAGAGGAGAGGGGTGCTGGAGATGGGGCAGTAATTTGTAAGGATGGTGGAGTCAAGGGCTTGCTTTTTGACAAGGGTAGAATGACAGCAGAAGGGGAGGGACAGAACCTGATAGTGAAAAGATTCAACAAAGTCAGTGAACATGGGGAAGTTGGGTGATCAGTTTTGTGGGAATAGGGTCGATGGAGCAGGAGCTGGGTCTCATGGACAAGATGAGCTCTGAGAGAGTGTAGAAGCCAGGTATTTCGAATACAACTAGTATAGGTAAAAGATAGCTGTTTAAGCATAAATGTTGAGCCCCAGTTTTAATACCCATTTATACAGCATAATTCACTTTTACTAAAGTCCGTTGTTCTGGCAAATGCATATTTTCAAAGACAGTGTGACATTAAAACAGCACAGTTGCAAGATAATTTGACACTGCTTGTGCTAATTGTCAAGGACAGGGACTGAATACACAGCAACATTGTTCACAATGCAGATAACAGCTGGGTCAGAAAAGCTGATGTTGCACATTGAAGATGGACGGCTTGCCATCAAATCAAATGTGTTTGAGTCTAACCCAAACCAATTAGGATTATATTGGGGTGTAATTAGATGACTTAAGACAGATATGAAAGTGTATAACTAAAAAGTTTCTCCCCGCCATTTTAGGTTTTGTTGTCTTTTAAGTGTGTTGTCTGTAGTGTATTGTCTTTGGGGGTGTGTGTGTTGAGGAGATGTCTTTGTGTTGTCTTTCTGTTAGTTTAGTCAGTTTTGTCCTTTATAGTCTCCATTTTAGGTTTGGTTTAGTTTTTAGGAGATGTCTTTGGGGGTTCTGTCAGCCTAACAGTCTGTGTCAGTGATGTTAGTCCACTTTTGACTTTCAGTTTGAGTTTAGCTGAAGATTAGCTCTCTCTCTCTCTTCATGTTTCATTGCCAGACTTTGACCTTTTAAAAGTTACTTTCGAGCTGTCTGCCTAAGCAAAAAAGATAATGTCTGTAATTGTCTGAAAGCTTCGAATTGTCTACGAATTGCCTTTTAAATGACTTTCAAATTGTAATCAAGCGACTACAAATAAAACAATTCTTTTTGGCACCTGAGGAGTTTATACTGCAAATTTCTGCTGAGTTCCAGTATTCGCAAAGTGCTACTGATAACTGAATAGCAGAGATGATATAAATTCCTTCAACTATACACAGTCGAATAATACAAGGAATCAAACAACTTAACACAGTCTATAAATAGTACAAATCTTATAACTTGTCGTATTGCGCCAGGACTTGATTCATCAACTAAGCTTCCCCCAAACTTGGCGTAGTTCGACAGGTTAAGATCTCTATAAATTAAAGATTCCTTCAGAGGGCATGAGGGGAGATGGGAGAGAAACTAGAGAAAGATGTGGGTTCAGGGCTCGGGAAAGGATGACATTTAGAGACAGTTTGGTCCGGTGGGCTCGTGGAAGGGAGGGAAGCAGCAGAGGCAGCTGATCGGATTTACTCAATCTCAGTCACAAAGAAGCTCCACAAGCTCCTCACACGTCTTGTTGGAGATGAGGATGGAAGAGACAGGGGAGAGCGAGAGTACTTTGAAAGAGACTAACTTGTGTCAGAGATATTAAAAAGTTCCAACACACTGCGTATTTAACACAAATATAATTTATTTGACTTTTAGCCAGAATACGAGTCCCTGTAAGTGGGCTGGGGTTTATTAACATCAGCAGAACCAGACCCCAATGAACACGGTTCAGTCCTGGGTGTGATTAACGGAAAATTCCAATCACTCTAGTTATTTATGAACTCGCTGATGTCTCAGCAGGCTGGATGAGGTTGTGAATCCCTTCCCACACTGGGAGCAGGTGAACGGCCTCTCCCCAGTGTGAACTCGCTGGTGGGTCAGCAGGTTGTATGACTGAGTGAATCCCTTCCCACACTCGGAGCAGGTGAAAGGTTTTGTGCCAGTGTGAATTCGGCGGTGGTCAGTGAGTTGTGATGATCGTCTGAACCCAGTCCCACAGCGAGAGCATCTGAATGGCTTCTCGTCAGTGTGAACACGTTGATGGTACATCAGTTCCCAGGAACTTTTAAAGCCCTTCCCACAGTCTGAACATTTAAAAGGTCTCTTGTCTGTATGAACTCGGTGGTGTCTCAGCAGGGTGAATGAGGTAGTGAATCCCTTCCCACACGTGGAGCAGGTAAAGGGTTTCTCCCCAGTGTGAATTCTCTTGTGCGTCAGCAGGTCAGATGACTGAGTGAATCTCCTTCCACACTTGGAGCAGATAAATGGCCTCTCCCCACTGTGAATCCTCTGGTGTACAGTGAGTAGGGATGATCGCCTGAACCCAGTCCCACAGTGAGAGCACCTGAACGGTCTCTCGTCAGTGTGAACACGTTGATGCAGCATCAGTTCCTGGGAACTTTTATAGCATTTCCCACAGTCTGAGCATTGAAATGGTCTGTCCACAGTGTGAACTCGCTGGTGTCTCAGCAGGTTGGCAGAAATAGTAAAACTCTTCCCACACTTGGAGCAGGAGAACGGTTTCTCCCCAGTGTGACTGCGTCGATGTGTTTCCAGGTCTGATGGGGAAATTAATCCCCTTCCACAGTCCCCACATTTCCACGGTTTCTCCCCAGAGTGACTCCGCTTGTGTCTCGACAGGCCTGATGATCGACTGAAGCCTCGTCCACACACACAACACGTGTACGGTTTCTCCCCACTGTGAATGGTGCTGTTTCCTTCCATGTTCAAAGTATGATGACATTCACATTACGGTAAATGGAGCAACTGGTGCTGATCCTGATGTGATGAAGTTTCCCGACTGCAAATCCTCTTCCAATGACCTGTGAACCGGATTTAAAATGAAAAATAGGGAGTGAGACAGAACCCACAAAAACACAAAAACAGGTTGTGAAATTGAGCTGAATGAATCGGGTCATTTGTGGGGCCGGCACTGGGAAAATGTGACCATGAAAACTGCTGGATTGTTGTGAATACACAACTGGTTCATTAATGTCCTTCAGGGAAGGGAACCTACCAATTGGCCTGAATCTACACCAGACTCTGACACTCTGCGAGAAGGAAGGAGAAAGGGAGTAGTAGAGGCTGAATGATTGAAACAAGTATTTAATATATCTTCAACATGAGCAGAACTTTGACAGAATCTCCCAAACCATTCTCCACCACCTCGTAGGAGCAGGGTAGCAGGAATATGTGAACACCATGATTTCCAAGTTCCCCTCCAACTCGCACACCATCCTGACTTATCTGAAATACAGTACTGGATGGACAAAGCCAGTGTCTTCATGCCCAGTTATAAACTCCCCTCCCTCACCGCCGACTCCATCTCTCTCCCTGGGAACTGTCTGACGCTGAATCAGACTGTTCACAATCTCTGACATATTTCACCCCAAGCTGTGTTCCTGTCCACACATCACTGTCACTGCCTATTTCCACTCAGTAACATTGTCCAGTTGTGTCCCTGTCTTAGTTCATGTGCTGCTGAAACTCATCCATTCCTTTTGTTTCCTCTAAACTGGACTATTCTAATGTGGGTCTTCTTGATCTCCCAGATTCAACTTCACAGGAACTGGAGGTCATCCAAAGCTCTCCTGCTCTCACTCACACCAGGTCTTGTTCACCATCACCCCTGTGCTCTCTCACCTACATCGTGGTAATTGCCAGTCCGACAGTCGTCTGGGCTCATTTAATTCTGACCCTCCCCCGGCTCCAGTTCCTCTCCTGTGCTCACAATCCCCTCCCTGAGCTGCCTGATCTCCTTCAGTCCGTCTCCACCAGCTGCACTGAGCATGCTCAGAATACAGCACAGCCCTGCATCCTCGCCCTGGGTTCCATTCGTCGCCAATAGGGGACCTTCTGACCAATTGGGAATTCTGGGTAATCTCACTGCCATCGAGATCAATCAGTGAACAGGCAAACGTTTTCTCCAGTTGGTAAAAGGGAAGATCCATGGATAAGGGGGATAGTGGACAGGAAGCAGAATCAGAGGTTCAGGCATTGTACCGAATACTCACAGCATAAACACATTAATCTGATAGATCACTTCCACACGAGAAGACAGCAGTGGGAAGCCTCCTGACATTCTGGTCCCTTCCCAGTCAGTAATTACTGGAGCTGGGATACAGAAAAGAGTCGGAATAAATTCAGGGATTTATTTGTTCAGTTTTACAAATGGGTCTGGAGTCACATTCGAAGTTTGTGCAGACTGTCAGTCCCTGGCTTTATTAACCCTTCCTTTCCAGAACTTTGGGGGAAGGTGTCTGGTATTCAGGACAAATATTACAGGAACTATTTTAAAGCTTGTGTCATCATTGACGCTTTATAATTACGGGTCATGACTAAAGCATTCATGGGAACTATTTCTTATAACGGGAGTTAGTTAATAAATCAGGGGTCTGAGCTGCATAAATAGAGGTGTTGAGCACTAAAACAAGAAATTATAAAGTCCTGGTTAGATCACAAGATTACATCCAGTTCTGGTCACCCGTCCTCATGAAGGATATGAGGATCCTGACAGAGTGCTGAGGAGATTCAGGATGGTTCCAGGAGGGACGTTAGCGGCAAGGTTAGGTTGGAGAAACTGGGCTTGTTCTACACAGAGCAAATGAGATTGAGGGGAGATTGATGGAGGTGTACAAAATTAATACAGACATAGATCAGGTCGATAAAGAAAAGCTGTTCACATTAGCTGATGGTGCCTGAGATGCAGCGGGGAATATGAAGAAGACCTTTTTTTACACTGAGTGATAACCTGGATCTCACAGCCCTGGAGGGTGGTGGAAGTGGAAATGATTCACCACTTCACAAGAAGAAGGATGATATACTGTGCGACTTTTATCAAGGATTTGGCTGCACGCTGGACGATTGCTTCATATTTTAATTGCCTGCCCCCCTCCCACTCTGACCTCTCTGCCCTTGGCCTCCTGAACTGTTCCAATGAAGCTCAAAGGGAGCTTGGGGAACAGCAACTCATCTTTCCCTTTGACACTTTACAACCTTCAGAACTCAGCAGTGAGTTCAGCAGTTTCTGCAGCAACAGAGGCTTCAACATCTGGAACTCTCTCCCTGAAAAGGTGCCAGAACCGGATTCTATGTTTAGAATGTGTCTGCTCATGCGAGATTCCCCAACCAGTGGAAATGGTTCCTCTATATCTACCTTGTCAATTCCAATTAACATCCTGAAAACTTTGATCAATTCCTTTTTAATCTTCTAAATTCCAAGGATTACAACCCTCATAATTAGGTGGCAAAGGGGTTAGGGAGGGGAAAGATATAATTAATGGCAGAGTGCTAAAGATTGTGCAGGGACACAGGGGACTGGGGTTTCTAAGTGCTTTTCTCTCTGAAGTGACAGGATATATTCAGAGAGTAGTTAGCGAAGCAGTTATGTAGAAAGATCATTTAGATCTGAAAATTAACTCTGATTCTCTCTCCTCCACATTGCTGGAGGATGTGCTGACGAAAGGGGGACTGAAGAAGGGGGTAGTGTCAGCGGTCTACGGAGCTATTTTGGAAGAGGAGAAGGCACCACTGGAAGGGATCAAAGCAAAGTAGGAGGAAGAGTTGGGAGAGGATATGGAGGAGGGGTTCTGGTGTGAGGTGCTCCGGAGAGTGAATGCCTCCACCTTGTGCACGAGGTTGGAGCTGATACAGCTAAAATGAAAATGAAATAAAATGAATTTAGCATTTTCTCCCAAATTTACACCCATCCACAATAATCAGTTTCCAACCCTGGCTGGTCCAACACCCCAAATATGGCCTCCTACCCCAAATATGGCGACCTGGGGTAGGAGGCCATATTTGGGGTGTTGGACCGGCCAGGGTTGGAAACGGGTGCGGAGGCACATGTTTTAGCCTTCGCCTCGTTGATCGCCCGAAGACAGATCCTGATGGGTTGGAGAGCAGCCTCTCCACCCTGGCGTGGCGTGGGGATCTGTTGTAATTCTTGACACTTGAGAAGGTTAAGTTTGAACTGAGGGGAAGGACATAGAGGTTCGACAATTCATGGACATTATTCATTATGCACTTCCAAGAACTGGATAACATTGAACATTAGTTGCTGATAAATGTGTATTGTTGATGGGTGTAAATGTGGGAGAAAATGTGAAAAAGGAGAATTTTTTTATTTTTTTTTTAAAACATTGAACATTAGTTGGTTGGGTGGGGGGGTGGGGCGATGGGTGTTAATGGGGGATTCCGGATTCCTTTTTGTCAGTTGTTTATGTGAACATGTGGGCGAATGTTTGGGGTTTGGCGAGAGGATGGGATCGTTGTTATTGATATGGGGATTGACATATTTGTTACTGATTATTGTTTATTGTTGATGGGTGTAAATTTGGGAGAAATTGCAAAAAAGGAGAATAAAGAAATATGTTAAAAAACTCTGATTCTCTCTGCACAGATGCTGCCAGAGCTGCTGAGTTTATCCAGAATTGTCTGTTTTTATCTCAGATTTCAAGAACCTGCAGTATTTTGCTTTTATTAATTTAACTCTTGAGCTGATTAATGGTGTTCATGAGCACAAAATAGAAGTTTTACTGCTTTATAAAGCTCTGATAAAGCCACAATTTGAGTATTGCGTCCATTTTTGGTCACCACTCTTCAGGAAGAATGTGAAGGTCCTTGAGAAGGTGCAGAAGAGATTTTGCAGAATGGTTCCGGCAGAGGGGGTTGAGGAGATTTGATTCAGATGTAGAAGATTCTGATGGGTTTCAGTAAAATAGACAAAGAAAATTTGTTCCCATTCACTGGTTGCACAAGAACTCGGGGACATATTCAGGTTTTGTAAAAGATAAGGGAGATGTGAAGGGGAATGATTTTACAGTCAACGGTAATGACCCCAAAGTTATGGCTGAGGGGAGGGCAGAAATGGACACGATGAATATTTTCAAAAGGCAATTGGATAAATATTTAATGGCAATAGACCTGCGAGGATCGAGGGATGGAACAGGGGAATTGGACTGACTGGACTGCTCTTGCGAACTAGCACAGACTCAATGGGCCGAATAGCATCCGCTGTGCCACAATGACTATGACTACTTTCTGTAATCTCATCGTATAATTTAACTTTGGGATTCAGCAGTGGCACAGTGGTTAGCACTACTGCCTCACAGCGTCAGGGACCCGGGTTCAATTCCAGCCTTTGTTGGAGTTTGTACATTCTCCCCTTGTCTGCATGGTGCTCCGGTTTACTCACCATCCAAAGATGTGCAGGTTAGTGGATTGGCTATGCTAAATTGCCTCTTAAGGTCCAAGGATGTGCAGTTCAAGTTCTGGGTTATGCGTATAGGGTGGGGTGGATGGAGGAAGCATAAATGGGTAGAGTGCTCATTTTGAAGGGTTGGTGCTGGATTCGAATCCCCCCCCCCCCTCTGCACTGTAGGGGTTCTATGATCCTATGATCACTCAAGGAAATCTGTGCTCTGCACTCCCTCTGAGACCATTCTATTCTCCTAAGGTTTGTTGCCCAGAGTTGAGTTTTCAAGGTGTGGTCGAATCAGGGTTTCTGAATCTCGGGGTTTTCCAGTCACACTGGGACCTGAAATCTTCCCTCACAGACAGAACAGACAAACATTTTACCTTGCACACTCAGATGCTGCTGATATTCAGGTTCTGATGTATCGCTGACTCTGTCAGATCACAATGTGATGCTTGTTTTGAGTTTCCCATCGATCAATGCTCCACTTTTAACTTCCTGAAAAAGAAAGTTACAAAGACCTTCAACTGTTAGTCTAAGATATAAATTGAGGAGACATAAAAATTGTCTTGGTTTGAATTTGCTTTGTGTAAATCCTCTCCTTCTAACCCCCTGTAAAAGGAGTTTCCAGAATCCCATCACTGTCGTCACAATATTCTCTCCTCCTGCTGACAGGACAGGGAGCGCTGCGCATGCGCCCTGCTGCAATATGGCTGCCGTTATTCTGGGCCAGTGATGCAGAACAGCCCAACAACGTCCTTTGCAAAAACAGGATTAGGAGCTTCTTATTCGGGGTTTGAGGCATTCATGCTGTGTTTATGAAACCCCGTTCCCAGCCACTCCGCTGTCTCTTCCCCCACACCTCGCGGCCCCGTGACTCAGTTCACCGGATCATTTTTCCCCTCGCCGCCCAAGTCCAGACACGTACCGCACTGCGCATGCCCCAGTCAGAGACCGCATGCGCATTCTCCACTTACAGCTTGGCGGTGCGCCTGCGCAAGAAGCTCCTGTGGGCTGAATAGGACAGTCTTCCACGCGGAGAATGCTGGGTCTTTTTTTTAAATATATTTTATTGAAAATTTTTCGATCACAATTTTTTCCCCTTACACATCAAACATAACAAAAAAGAAAATTTAACAGTGAACAAATGGCTAACCAACATGGTAAACTAATCATTTAACATAAAATAAAACTTTCCACCCCCCCCTCTCCCCTGGGTTGCTGCTGCGGGTCATCTGTCTTCCCTCTAACGTTCCCCTAGGTAGTCGAGAAATGGCTGCCACCGCCTGGTGAACCCTTGAGCCGATCCTCTCAGCGCAAACTTCATCTGCTCCAGTTTTATGAACCCTGCCATATCATTTATCCAGGCCTTCAATCCGGGGGGTTTCGCTTCCTTCCACATGAGTAAAATTCTACGCCGGGCTACTAGGGACGCAAAGGCCACAACGTCGGCCTCTTTCGCCTCCTGCACTCCCGGCTCATCCGCAACTCCAAATAAAGCTAGCCCCCAGCCTGGTTTGACCCGGACCTTCACCACCTTCGAAATCACTCCCGTCACTCCCTTCCAATACCCCTCCAGTGCCGGGCACGACCAAAACATATGTGCGTGGTTTGCCGGGCTTCCGCCACACCTCCCACACTTGTCCTCCACTCCGAAGAACCGGCTCAATCTTTCTCCCGTTATGTGTGCTCTATGTAGCACCTTGAATTGAATCAGGCTAAGCCTGGCGCACGAGGAAGAGGAATTTACTCTGCTTCGGGCATCAGCCCACATACCCTCCTCTATCTCCTCCCCGAGCTCTTCTTCCCACTTTCCTTTTAATTCGCCCACCAGCTCCTCCCCCTCTTCCCTCATCTCTCGGTATATCTCTGACACCTTGCCCTCCCCGATACACCCCTCCGAAAGCACTCTGTCCTGGATCCCCTGTGTCGGGAGCAGCGGAAATTCCCTCACCAGTTGTCTTGTGAACGCCCTCACCTGTGTATATCTAAGGAAGTTTCCCCGGGGCAACTTATACTTTTCCTCCAATGCTCCCAAGCTCGCAAACGTCCCATTTATAAATAAATCTCCCACCCTCCTAATTCCCAACTCGTGCCAGCTCTGAAATCCTCCATCCATCCTTCCTGGGGCAAACCTGTGGTTGTTCCTGATTGGGGACCCCACCAGGGCTCCCCGCGCACCTCTCTGTTGCCTCCATTGTCCCCAAATATTCAATGTTGCCGCCACCACTGGGTTCGTGGTAAACTTTTTTGGTGAGAGCAGTAGCGGCGCCGTCACCAGAGCCTCTAGGCTCGTCCCTTTTTAGGACTTTCTCTCCAGTCTTTTCCACGCCGCTCCCTCTCCCTCCATCATCCATTTATGAATCATCGCCACATTGGCAGCCCAATAGTAGTCGCCCAAATTCGGTAGCGCCAATCCTCCTCTGTCTCTGCTACGTTGTAGGAACCCCATCCTTACCCTCGGGACTTTCCCTGCCCACACGAAGCTCGTGATGCTCCTGTCTATTTTTTTAAAAAAGGTCTTAGTGATCAGTATAGGGAGACATTGAAATACAAATAAGAACCTCGGGAAGACCATCATCTTAATTGCCTGCACTCTGCCCGCCAACGACAGAGGCTGCGTGTCCCACCTCTTGAAGTCCTCCTGCATTTGTTCTACCAATCGTGTCAGATTAAGTCTGTGTAAGGTTCCCCAGCTCCTGGCGATCTGAATCCCCAGGTATCGGAAGTTTCTTTCCACTTTCCTTAGAGGCAGGCCTTCTATCTCTCTACTCTGGTCCCCAGGGTGTCTCACGAATAGTTCACTCTTCCCCATGTTAAGCCTATATCCTGAGAAATCTCCGAACTCCCTCAATATCTGCATGACCTCTGTCATCCCCCCCACTGGGTCCGTCACATACAACAGTAGGTCATCTGCGTATAACGACACTCGGTGTTCTTCTCCCCCTCTAATCACCCCTCTCCATTTCCTGGAGTCTCTCAACGCCATGGCCAGAGGTTCAATTGCCAACGCGAACAACAATGGAGATAGCGGGCATCCCTGTCTTGTTCCCCTATATAGTCCGAAATACTCCAATCTTTGCCGACCCGTGACCACACTTGCCATTGGGGCCCCATAAAGGAGTTTGACCCAGCTAATAAACCCGTTCCCGAACCCAAACCTCCTTAGCACCCCCCATAAGTACTCCCACTCCACCCTATCAAATGCCTTCTCTGCATCCATTGCCGCCACTATCTCTGCCTCCCCCTCCACTGGGGGCATCATTATCACCCCTAATAGTCATCGCACGTTGACATTCAGTTGTCTCCCCTTTACGAACCCTGTCCGATCTTCGTGCACCACCCCCGGGACACAGTCCTCTATCCTCGATGCCAGTACCTTTGCCAGCAATTTGGCGTCCACATTCAATAATGAAATAGGTCTATAGGACCCGCACTGCAACGGATCTTTATCCCGCTTCAGAATTAACGATATCGTCGCCTCCGACATTGTCGGGGGTAAAGTCCCTCCTTCCCTGGCCTCATTAAACGTCCTCACCAACAGCGGGGCCAACAAGTCCACGTATTTTCTATAAAATTCCACCGGGAACCCGTCTGGTCCCAGAGCCTTCCCTGCTTGCATATTCCCCAGCCCCTTAATAACCTCGTCCACCCCAACCGGTGCCCCCAGGCCTTCCACCTCCTGCTCCTCCACCCTCGGGAACCTCAATTGATCCAGGAACTGCCGCATCCCCTCCTCTCCCTCCGGGGGTTGGGACCTATACAGTCCTTCATAAAAGGTCTTGAACACCTCATTTATCTTCCCTGCTCTCCGCACCGTAGCTCCCTTTTCATCTCTAATTCCCCCTATCTCCCTCGCCGCTGTCCTCCTTCGCAGCTGATGGGCCAGCAGGCGACTAGCCTTTTCCCCATATTCATACCTCCTCCCCTGTGTCTTCCTCCACAGCACCTCCGCCCTTCTGGTGGTCAAAAGGTGGAACTCCGTCTGGAGTCGTCTTCTCTCCCTGTACAGTCCCGCCTCTGGGGTCTCCGCAAATTCCCTGTCCACCCTTAAAATCTCCCCCAGTAATCTTTCCCTTTCCTTGGCCTCTGTTTTCCCTTTGTGGGCCCTAATGGAGATCAGCTCTCCTCTGACCACCGCTTTTAGTGCTTCCCATACCACTCCCACTCGGACCTCCCCGTCGTCATTGGCCTCCAGGTACCTCTCAATACATCCCCGCACTCTTCCACACACTCCCTCATCCGCCATCAATCCCACATCTAATCGCCAGAGTGCTCGCTGCTCCCTTTCCTCTCCTATTTCCATGTCCACCCAGTGTGGGGCATGGTCCGAAACCGCTATGGCTGAATACTCAGCTTCTTCCACCCTTGAGATCAATGACCTTCCCAGAACAAAAAAATCTATCCGGGAGTACACTTTATGGACATGGGAGAAGAAGGAGAACTCCCTGGCCCTCGGTCTAAGAAATCACCATGGATCCACTCCCCCCATTTGGTCCATAAACCCCTTGAGCACATTGGCCGCTGCCGGCCTTCTTCCGGTCTTAGATCTGGATCTATCTAACCCTGGGTCCAGCACGGTGTTTAAGTCCCCTCCCAATATCAAGTTTCCTACCTCCAGGTCCGGTATACGACCCAACATCCGTCTCATAAATCCCGCATCGTCCCAATTCGGGGCATATACATCAACCAGCACGACCTCCATTCCCTCCAGCCTGCCACTCATCATTACATATCTACCTCCGCTATCTGCTACAATGCTCCTTGCTTCAAATGCTACCCGTTTCCCCACCAATATGGCCACCCCTCTATTCTTTGCATCTAGCCCTGAGGGGAACACCTGTCCCACCCATCCTTTCCTTAACCTAACTTGGTCCGCCACCTTCAGGTGCGTCTCCTGGAGCATAGCCACGTCTGCCCTTAGTCCTTTCAAGTGCGCGAGCACTCGGGCCCTTTTAATCGGTCCATTCAGGCCTCTCACGTTCCACGTGATCAGCCTCATTAGGGGGCTACCTGCCCCCTTCCCGTGTCGACTAGCCATCACCTTCTCTAGGCCAGTCCCGTATCCGGCTTCCGCGCTCCCACTTGCTCCCCAGGCGTCGCATTCCATCCCCGTCCACCCACTCTTTAGCCATTTCCTCTTTGATTTCCGCAGCAGCAACCCAGTTATCCCCCCCCTCCCCCCTCCCCCCCTCCCCCGCTAGATCCCCTTCTAGCGTGATTGCTCCCCCCATATTACTTCCGCAAGTCAGCTGACTTCAACTGACCCCGGCTACTCCTGCTCCCTCCTTGACCCCCCCGTGTGGGGATCTGCCATCTGCCTTGCACCTGTCTTCCCGCCATTATCTTTCTGGCGCGGGAACATCCCTATATCTGACCAGCCTCTTGTGGCGCAGCTCCCTTTCCCCTCCCACTCCCATTCCTCATTCTCCGCCTATGTCCCTTCTTTCCCCCCCCTCACCGGCGCCCACATTTTTTAGTGTCTCCCCCCTTCCCAATTTACTTCTCTATTTACATCGACAATAACATTCCCTACAGTATCAGTCCCTCAGTTCCGATCCAATTTCTCATCTTTAATAAAGTTCCATGCTTCTTCCGCCGTTTCGAAATAGTGATGTCTCTCCTGGTACGTGACCCATAGTCGTGCCGGCTGCAGCATCCAAAACTTCACCTTTTTGTGTAACACCTCCTTGGCTCGGTTAAAACTCGCCCTCCTTCTTGCCACATCCGCACTCCAATCCTGGTACACCCGTACCACTGCATTCTCCCATCTGCTACTCCGTACCTTCTTAGCCCATCTCAGGACCTCTTCTCTATCTTTAAGGCGGTGAAATCGCACGATTGTTGCCCTCGGTGGTTCTCCCGCTTTTGGTCTTCTCGCCGGGATCCGATGGGCCCCCTCCACCTCTAAGGGGCCCGCAGGGGCCTCAGCTCCCATCAACGAGCTTAGCATCGTGCTTACATAAGCCCCGCAATCCGCTCCTTCCATTCCCTCAGGGAGACCCAGTATCCGAAGGTTCTTCCTTCGCGCTCTGTTTTCTAGGGCCTCAATCCTTTCAATGCACTTTTTGTGGAGCGCCTCGTGCGTCTGTGTTTTGACCGCCAGGCCCAGGATCTCGTCCTCATTATCCGTCACCTTCTGCTCCACCATGCGGAGCTCTGTCTCCTGGGTCCTTTGTGCCTCCTTGAGTCCCTCAATTGCCTGTCGCATCGGGGTCATCACCTCCCTCTTTAGTAGCTCCACACACCGTCTCAAGAATTCGTCTTGCTCGGGCCCCCATGTCGCCTGGGCTTTCTCCGCCGCCATCTTGTGTCTTCTCCCTTTCTGTCCCTATCGTCGAGGATTCCTCGCGCTGCAGCCGCCGCCGCCAATATTTTCCTCTTTCGTTGGGGGGGACTCCCTATTCACTCACCCCACACCGGGTTTCGTCACGCGAAAATTTCCAGTTGGGGCTCTTAAAAGAGCCCGAAGGTCCGTTGGAGCTGGAGCCGCCGAAACGTGCAGCTTAGCTAGTCATCGCCGCAACCGGAAGTCGAATGCTGGGTCTTTATCCAACCATTAAAACGCAATATTGATCAATCGAATTTGTTGCTTTGTGATCTGATTTCCATTGGAGCCACGTGCCAAGATGTCACATTATTAAATTAATTGATACAGCAACCAAAGTGCATGTGAAGTATCTGAGTGATACTAAATGGGTGGCACGGTGACATAGTGGCTAGCACTGCTGCTTCACAGCACCAAGACCCGGGTTCAATTCCGGCCTCGGATAACTGTGGGAAGATTTCAGTTTCTCCCTGTGTCTCTGTGGGTTTCCTCCGGGTGCTCCGGTTTCCTCCCACAGTCCAAAGATGTAGAGGTTAGGTGGATTGGCCGTGATAAATTGGTGTACAAAAGATTAGGTGGGTCACCGGGATAGGGTGAAAGCATGGGATTAACTGGGGTGCTCTTTCCAAGGGCTGGTGCAGACTCGAATAGCCTCCTGCTGCACTGTAGGTTCTATGATTCTTCCTCCAGTGTGACTGAGCTGTTATGTCAGCAAATAGGATGACCGAGTGAATTCATTTCCACATTCGCCTGGAGGCACATTCATTTTGGACCCAAGATGGCGCCAGAGCGTGGCGACTCTCTGTGAGCTCTACCAAACAGATCTTTTTACAACTTTATAATCGTACTACTATTTTAAAACTAATTGAACACGAACATTATCACTAACCTTTACTCCTGTATGCTTCACCCGATGCCGGTGTCTATGTATTTACATTGTGGACCTTGTGTTGCCCTTTCATGTATTTTCTTTTTATTTTATTTTCTTTAATGTACTAAATGATCTGTTTCAGCTGCTCTTAGAAAAATACTTTTCACTGTACCTCAGTACACGTGACAATAAACAAATCCAAATCCAAAGAATTTTGTGGTGGGATTTTACACCTGAGATTGAAGCTCAGTCAGTGATTTTAAACCCTTCTACTAATGAGTTCCACATTCTTAGCACTGTCAGTTAAAGAAAAGCAAAAATACTACAGATGATGGAAATCTGAATTAACAACAAAAATAATAATCTAATAATAATCTTTATTAGTGTCACAAGTAGGCTTACATTAACACTGCAATGAAGTTAATGTGAAAATCTCCTAGTCGCCACACTACGGTGCCTGTTTGGATACACCTAACAAGCACATCTTTCGGGACTTGTGGGAGGAAACCGGAGCACTCGGTTGACACCCACGCAGACACGGGGAGAACGTGCAGACTCTGCACAGACAGTGACCCAAGCCAGAATCGAAATACTCAGCAGATCTGGTAGTGTCTGTGGAGAGGGAGACATGGTTTACATTTCATGTCCAAGATCTTTCATCAGAACTTTCATCAGCGCAGATCTGAAAGGTCAACTGTTTCTCAATCCCCAGATGTTGCCAGATATGCTGGGTATTTCCAGTATTTTCTATTTTAATGTCTAGTTAAAGAGAATTGCTCGTTAGATGTATTACTAAGTTATATTTATTTTCATCCTGATACAAGTGACAACATCTTCCAATTGTCTACCCTGTAAAACACTTCTATACGTTTATATTCCTCAATCATTCACTTTTCCAAAGGAAACGTCCCTAGCCTGCTCAATCTATCATGATGGGTATAACCTATCACTATAGAATTGCTCCAATAAAACTTTGCATTTTGACAAAGTTCACATATTAGCCGTTCATTCAGTCCACAACAGAATTTAATAGGTTGACAGATGCAGGTTTAACCACCGTCTGAAACATGCACATAAAGACAGACACAAGCGATTCTGTGACTGAATTGGAGTAAATGGCAGAGATTTTAATAGAATCAAATTTTTAAAAATCTGTCTTCATGATAGCGAAATAGGAAAAGCCACTCGGGGAGATGAGAAAAACGAGGCTCAGTACAGATCCCGTGACGTCCCTCTTTCTTCAAGACGAACGGGATGAAGGCGCCAGAATGTCTCACACACAGAACAAAAAGGAATCAAATATAATGAAAATATCATTCTCAAATCTCCACCTGTAAAACTATCCCATTTCATTTCAATGCTGACTGTGCTCAATCTCACATGAGCACAATGGGGTTTGTATTTCCCGGTGACTCGAAATATTTTCTTTGTCAGTCATGTTTGCAAATCAATGTTGTATATTTCAGAGTCTCACTTTCAAATGAGGACATAAATGTCAGATAAGATTAAGTTTTGAGTAACGGAACAGATGCTGAGTAAATTGATTGACATTTCTGGAAGCAACATGAGAATGATGTTATTACTGAATGAGCAGAAATCATTCCACCCTGAGAACGTTTCTCCATTTGAAAATTCATTTGAAACCAAATAAAGTGGACTACTTAAACAAAGTGATCTCAACAGGGCTTTGTGAAGTTCTAAAAATCATTTCCCTCTCTAATAGACAGACTGTGTGAACAGGCTGTAGATCAAATAAAATTAAATTCTGTATATCAACTCAGAAATAATGAAGAGATGCTTGATCAGGAAAAAACACCTTCATAAATTTGGTATGAAATCAATTGCATGATTACATGTTGTTTATATCGTAAACTGCATAATTTCCGTGTTCACATCTCCTGGTCCAGTGAAACTTGATCATTAATTCAAACTGGGCATGGATTCGACAGAAATTCCTTTTTCAAAAGCGAATTGGACGATCACCTGAAATGGAGAAACTCAAGGCCGTTGAAACAGAAAAACATTGAGACTAATCAAAAGATTGTTCTTTTGAAAAGCTGGTCGAGGTGATCGAAGTGCCACTTATTGCGTTTTGCCATTTTATGGTTACATTGATTTATTAGTCTCTCTGCAGAGACTAATTAAATCTCCCTAATGAGAACAGCCGAATTCTAAAAAACAAAGGCTCCAAAGTGTGACTGAGTGACAGAACAGTGTCAGCTTTCTGCACAGGGCCATTGGAGCGACTATCAGCCAGCTGTTTCTGTAGTGTAGTGGTTATCACGTTCACCTCACACGCGAAAAGTCCCCGGTTCGAAACCGGGCAGAAACATTCTGGACGTTCCTCATTTGGCGATGAGTTGTATTCTTTCTGTTTACTCATTAAGCGAATCCGTTACATTACACCCGTTTCAAATGATATCCTACAAAATCACCATTATGGGGACTGGGAGGAATCGGTCAGAGAGTTCACACGTGTTAAGTGTGAATGGTTTTCTAATGTACTGTGACATTTTCTGATTCTGATAATAATTCTCTGCCGCTTGTCTAAGTTTTGAGCCGAATTTTTCTCCCTCAAAAGAAGGTTCTTCAGTGCAACAAGAATGCAGGTTTCCTGTTCTCGGTCAGAGGGTCAAACTCGGTGCCTGTTTCTGTGGTGTGGTGGTTGTCTTGTTTACTTTACACTCAAAAAATCCTGGATTGGAAACCGCGTAAAAACATTGTCGAAGCCCATTCGTTTAAGTGTTTGGGAAAAGTTGCATAATTGACATTTTCATTGTTACTCATCCCGAATAACCCTTGAACTGAGTAAATCTGCCGCGTGGAACCCCGGTCCCCAGAGCCTCAGCCTGATTCTCTGCATTGCCAGTTTAGTGCCAATAACACAACTCAACACCAACCACTCCCCCAGTGAATCCGCAATAACGCAACTCAACACCAACCACTCCCCCAGTGAATCCGCAATAACACAGCTCAACACCAACCACTCCCCCAGTGAATCCGCAATAACACAACTCAACACCAACCACTCCCCCAGTGAATCCGCAACAACACAACTCAACACCAACCACTCCCCCATTGAATCCGCAATAACACAGCTCAACACCAACCACTCCCCCAGTGAATCCGCAATAACACAACTCAACACCAACCACTCCCCCAGTGAATCCGCAATAACACAGCTCAACACCAACCACTCCCCCAGTGAATCCGCAATAACACAACTCAACACCAACCACTCCCCCAGTGAATCCGCAATAACACAACTCAACACCAACCACTCCCCCAGTGAATCCGCAATAACACAACTCAACACCAACCACTCCCCCAGTGAATCCGCAATAACACAACTCAACACCAACCACTCCCCCAGTGAATCCGCAATAACACAACTCAACACCAACCACTCCCCCAGTGAATCCGCAATAACACAACTCAACACCAACCACTCCCCCAGTGAATCCGCAATAACTCAACACCAACCACTCCCCCAGTGAATCCGCTATCGATTATTACCTGAATATAATATCTTACAAAGCAAATGTCATTTGCTCTCATATATGCCGGAAATGTATTCAGGAGAAGCAGAAGTGCTGAAAATTGCCGGCACACTGAGCAGGAACAGAGATGCTCCTATTTTGACTTGGCACAAATATTAACAGTTCGTTCAATGGCGACAAATGCAGGTCAGAGGCTGGGAATGTCGCTGTTATTCTATTAAATTGATTAACACTAAAAGACCGGCTGGGAATCCTGCGGAGAGTAATTAACCCCCTTGCCCCCCCCCCCCCCCCACCGCCTCTTCACCGTCAACAGTCACAAGTCAGGAATTAAATGGCTCAAAAGGCAGAGCTCGCCAGGTGGATTGGCCATGCGGGGTTACGGGGGGTGGGGGGCACCTAGTTAAGGTGCTCTTTCCAAGGGTCGGTGGAGACTCGAAGGGCCAAATGGTGTCCTCCTGCACTCCAGGGATTGTATGATCCTACCAGTATTGATCTCCTTCAGTTCCTCCCTCTCACTAAGCCCTGCATCCCCAACATTTCTGGCATCTGATTTGTGTCAGTTTCTGTCCCTTTAGAATACACTGGAATTTGTCAAAAAGACTAACAAAAGTAAATCTAATAAAATAAACGCTCAACTGAATTGGGTTAAAGTTCATGAAAATGCATTTTTTCATAGGCTTTGCAAACTGATATCGACAAGTTGACCACGAGCCAGGAGTCGAACCTGAAATCTGCTAATCTGTAGGCAGGCGCGTTATCCATTGCGCCTCTGGCCCACAGGGGAATGACGTCGTTGCATCTGGTCCAACACGTCACATAGACTATTTATCCCAAAGTGCTTCACAACTCTGGGGGGAATTCTCTCAGGATCCCCTCTGGCGGATTGGATCAGAGTCAGGGTTGGAATTGGCGGCAATGTAAAATACACTAATGCTGTTCCCAGTGTGGGAAGTCATTCCCGAAAAATATAAAGAATGAGCTGGGATTTCTGGGATCGTGTCCAGCATCTGTTTGTGGGGAAATGTAGTTGGTGAATGCCCAGGCTTGGACAATACTTACCAGGACTAAAACAATAAGTGATTGAATTTAAATTTGGAAATTCCCAGCTCCTTTCTGTCTGCAGGTATTTCCCGCCCTGAGCTGCACAATGAACAACAAACCACACCGATAAAACTAACTTTTATTTCCTGTCCGTTCAACTGGTGTCGGTGTCGGCGATGTTTATGGACAAACTGCAGCTTCTGAGTATGTTTCCCCCGCTGCATCTATTCCCCTGGAACTGACACTCTCATTTTCTGTTTTCATCAAATGTCCGAACGGTGTAAAGTTCCGATCATGTCCACCAGAGGGCGAAATGGTCACATGTTTCCTCCTTATCAAATACCCGCCACAATATTCTGACTCAATGGTTCCTCTCTGTTTTCAAACAAACGAACAGATGAAATAAAAGCAGAAGTTGACCATTCGGCCCCTTCAGGCTGCTAAGCCATTCAATAAGATGTGGAGATGCCGGCGTTGGACTGGGGTGAGCACAGTAAGAAGTCTGACAACACCAGGTTAAAGTCCAACAGGTTTATTTCGAATCACTAGCTTTCGGAGCGCTGCTCCTTCCTCAGGTGAGTGAAGAGGTGGGTTCCACAACCATATATATAGACACAGTCAATGATACAAAGACTCGCATTCAAAATATCATCTTGCATTCTATTCAACAAGCTGGCTGACCTGTTTGTCTTTCGAATTCCACATTCCCATCATGCAAAGATACGAAATGTGATTCACTGATAGTAAATGGTCTGTTTTATAGAGTGATACACACACGGGAGCACATACGAACAGATGAGATAGAAGCAGAAGTCGGCCATTCGGTCCCTTCAGCCTGTTCTGCTATTCGCTAAGACCACGGCTCATCTGTTTGTGTTTCGAATTCCACATTCCCATCGTGCAAACATACAAAATAAGCTTCTGTGATACTGAATATTCTGTTTTCTAGAATGATACAGCACATGTGCAGAGTTTGAAAGAAGCTCAGCGCACAGCGGGAAACAGCAGCGCATCTTTCCACTGGGCTCAATACAGCTTTCACACTCAGATTGTGTTCAACAGTTTCACGCTGTCAATGCTGCCCCCATTCTGTGTGCCCTGACATCGCAGATTTGGGTTTGAATCTTGTTTCCACTTGTTCTTTGTGTCCGGGCGGCAGTTGTTGATCAATCTGCCATTGACAGCTCCTCCAGACACATCTTTTGTTTCTTTGTTTCTTCCATTGTTCTGACAGAGAGCTGGCACAGACACGGCGGCCCGAATGGCCTCATTCTGTGGTGTAATTATTCTCTGATTCGATGTTAACTTCACTCTGAGGCCGAGAACCGCAAAGTCTTTTTCAGTTAATCTCTCCCGACTTGCCCCCAATCAGAGCCCTTTCCTGTTGTTCTGTTTGCTCCCTCCGGGATTTCACTTGCTTCTAATTTTCTACATTTCTAACCTGTCCCGGTTTCTATGAAAGGTCCTGGGGGTGAATGTGATTTTTGTTTCCGTGTCCACAAATGCTGCCTGACTTCCTGAGTTTTCCCAGCATTTTCCGCAGATACCTGATTGGCTGTGGATGGCAATGAGAGTATCTTTTGGTTCAATCAGCTCACTCTTATTGGCTCGTTGGTCTAGGAGTAAGATTCTCGCTTCGGGGTTTGTGTTGTACGAAAATGTGAGAGGTCCCGGGTTCAAATCCCGGACGAGCCCTTTGATGTTGTTTCTTATTGTCCAAGCAACACGTTTTGTTCATTTCTTTCAGACCAGACGGCGGGATTGGTTCACATTGGGTTTGCTTTGAGAAGCTGAGCTCACACTGCAGGGAATCAATACGTTCCCGAGAAAATCGATACATTTCGAAAAGCTTGACTATGTGAGTGGACATTCACTTATCTCCATTCACGAATCCAGGTGACTCCATGGTGGTGGATTCAGGCAGCTGCCTGTCTGTTTTATTTTATCCATTCGGGGATGTGAACCTCGCTGGCTGCTCCAGCATTTCGCCCACAACTATTCGCTATTGAGAAGGTGGTGGTGAGCTGCTTCTTGAACCGCTGCAGTCCATTGGTGTAGGTACACCCACAGTGCTGTTAGGGAGGGAGTTCCAGGATTCTGTCCCAATGACAGTGAAGGAACAGCCGATATATTTCCCAGTCAGGATGGAGAGTGGCTGGGAAGGGAACTTTCAGGGTGTCGGGGTCTTGGGCTTGGAAGGCGCTGTCTAAGATGCCGTTGGTGAGTTCCTGCACCCATCCAGGCAAATGGACAGTATCCCATCACACTCCTGACTTGTGCCTTGTAGATGGTCGGCAGGTTTTGTGGAGTTAGGAGGTGAGTTACTCGCTGCAGGGTCCCAGCCTCTGAGTTGCATTTGACGCCATTGAACGAACTGTTAATATTTGTGCCGAGTCAAAATAGGAGCATCTGTGTTCCTGCTCAGTGTGCCGGCAATTTTCTGCTTCTCCTGAATGCATTTTGAGGTACCTGTCAGAGCAAATGACACATGCTTGAAAGTTGTTATATTCAGGTAATATTGGACAGTGGATTCACTGGGGGAGTGGCTGGTGGTTGAATAGTGTAATTGTCTCTGGACCAGTGAAGCAGAGAACCAGGCTGGAGCTCTGGGGACCGGGGTTCCACGCGGCAGATTAACTCAGCATCAATTCAAGGGCAATTCGGGATGGGTGTAAATGAATAAAGAAAATGTCAATCATGTAACTTTTCCACACACGGAAATGAATGGGGTTTGACAATGTTTCTGTGCGGGTTTAAACCGAGGGCCTTTATGTGTGTAAAGCAAACATGATAATCACCGCACTGCAGAAACAGGGAACAGCGCTCAGCGCACTGACCGAGAATAGTAAACTGTGCGTCCTTATTGCACTGAAGAACCTTCTATTGTGGGAGTACAATTCGACTGAAAATTAGGCAATTGGTGGAGAAATTGATCTGACATGAGAATCATAAAATGCCACAGCACATTAGAAAACCATTCACAACTAACACGGGTGAACTCTGACTGCGATTCACAGAGTATTTTGCAGGGTACCATTTGGAACTTTGCGGGTGTAAGGTAATGCATTTGTTTAACTATTGAACAACAAATAACAATGATACAACTTATCTGCAAATTTAGATGAGTAACGTCAATAATGTTTAGAATAATAATAATATGGGACATTTGGTGTGTGAGGGGAACGTGATAACCAGTACACTGAAAAAACAGCTGATTGGCAATGAGCCCATTGGACTGGTGTTTTGAAAATATGTTGTGTTATCTGTAAAAATTATAAAAGTCGAATAAAAATATAGATTGAAAAAGAGCAAATCGATTAATCTCAATGTCCTTCTCTCTTTCTGTGATCTTGAGGATTCTCTATTCCAATTATTCTTCCAATTTGCTTTTGAAAAAGGAGTTTCTGTAGAATCCTTGCGCAGTTTGATTTAATGAGAACGTTCCCTGGTCCAATGACCAGAAGATTTGGACATAAAGATGGTGTAGTTTACGATATAAACATTATGTATTCATGCAATTGGTTTCATATTGAATTTACAAAAGTGTATCTTGTCATTATTTCTGAGTTGATAACAGAATCCAATTAATTTGATCTACATCCTATTTACAGAGTCTGTCTATTAGAGAGGGATTTGTGAAGCTTAACAAAGCCCTCTAGAGATCACTTTGCTGAAGTAATTTACTTTATTAGTTTACAAATGAATTATGAAATGTAGAAATGTCCACCCAGCAAATATTTCCTCTCATTCAGTGATAACATCATTCTTATGTTCCTTCGAAAAACATCAAACAATTTTACTCAGTATTTGTTGCATTATTCAAAACTTGATATTATTTGATATTTATGTCCACATCTGAAATTGAGACTCTCTGAAATATACAACCTTGAATTGCAAACATGACTGATAAAGAAAATAAATCGAGTCACTGGATAATATAAGTTCTGTTGAGTTCATTTGAGATTGGCCACATCAGTTTTTAAACACGATCAAATATCTTCACAGGTAGGAGATTAAAGAATGATAAGTTTATTATATTTGACCCTTTGTTCTGGGTATGAAACATTCTGCAGCCTAAATCCCGTTCATGTTAATGAAAGGAGGGGTGACAGCAAATCCGCACTGAGCCTGGATTTCCTCATCACCCTGAGTGGCTGTTCCTGTTTCTCTACCACAAAGCCCGATTTTCAAAAAGGTGTTTTAGTTAAATCTCTGCTATTTCCTCTAATTCAGTTAGAGTATCATTTGTCTCTGTCTGTGTGAGCACACATTACCATTAGATATGTTTCAGATGGTGATTTAAAATGTTCATCTACATCCATACATCCACTAAATTCTGTAGTGGACTGAACAAACTGAGAATATCCGAACTGTGTCAAAATGGGATCATCTTTTTCTGATCTTTGGTTCTTCAATATTCACTACCTCCGCCTTCTCTGAATGAAGTTTGAGGCCGAGATGAGACCAAATATATATCTAATACATGGGATTCAGGTGACATGCAGAAACAAACGCATGTTCTCCAAACTTCCCACAAACTAAGCGAGAAGTATTCAATGTTCCTGCCCAGTTTTGAATGGAGGACCTTTCGCGAGTTAGATGAACATGATAACCACTACACTACAGAAACAGACAGCAGCGGAGCAGCCAATGGACCTGTGCTATGTTCAACTGCAGTGTCTTGCTGCAGCTTCTGATGGTTAGGCTGAGAGACCATGTCACTTATTATTCTCCTCCACCTTCCCCACGTGTATATTTCTAGCAACTTATTTTCATTTCTTCCATCAATCTGTTTTTCCCCGACCAATGTCCCCCCCCCCCCCCCCCACCCCACTTGGACCATCTACTCCCTGTTCCTAGTCTTCCTTTCACTCACTGCTTACTTTTATTCTGCCGTTAAGATTCTAATCTCTGAACGTGCCTCTCTCAGCACTGTTCTTAGCCTTTATTACCCATTTACATTCCCTTTTTCTTTCTGTCCAAGTCATTTTAGTCATTCTCCACCTATCGCTGACCCTCTATCCAGCCCCACTTCTCCACGAATCCCCTGCCCCCTCCCGCCCCGCCCCAGCCACTGTCCGCCCACAATAGTGTAAATCTGACCCTATTTCCAGTTCTCCAGCTTTGAAAAAGTCACCCAGACTCAAAACGTCAGCTGCCTTGCGGATTTAACATTCAGTTCAACAACTTCAGACTGAACTCCCTCTTCCCCTTTCACCACATTTTAAGTTATTCCATTGATCCGTTTTCCCTTAACAACACCCCCCCCCCCCCCACACAGCTCCTGAGCAAACTGCTCCCTGCTCCTACTGTCCTTTGAAACACTGCTTACCTTTGTTCTGCCTTTAACACATTCTAATCTCTTCCCGTGCCACTATCAGCACCTTTTTAGCCTTGATCATCATTTAGGTTCCCTTTGTCTTTCCTTCCAAGACATCTTAGTCATCCTCCACCTATCGCTGGCCCTCTATCCATCCCCAATGTTCCCACCACCCTTTCCCACTCCAACTGTCTAAATCTGACCCTATTTCCTGTTCTCCAGCTTCAGAGAATCCCTTTCAGAGAATCGGTGCAGACTCGATGGGCCGAACAGCCTCCATCTGCACTGTAGGAATTCTGGGGGGGATCCTCCGATATGGAGGTCAAGTGTTCGCGCCTTCGTGAACGCCGTCGCGTTTCACGACGGCGCGAACAGGGCCTGGGCATGAATTACTCTGGCCCCCACAAGGGGCCAGCATGGATCTGGAGTGGTTCACGCCGCTCCAGCCACCTTACGCGCCGCAAAATGGGCGCCACACCATCCCACGCATGCGCAGTTGGGCCGCGCCATCCTGTGCATGCGCAGTTGGGCCGCGTCATCCTGTGCATGCGCGAGGAACTTCTTACGCGCGCCAGCCCCAACCCAACATGGGGTCGGTGTTCAGGGGCCGGCTGTGCCGGAAAGTAGTCCCGGGGGGGAAGAGGCCGGCCCGCCGACTGCGGGCCAGGCCAAATCGGAGCGTTCCCGCAGAGTTCCCGCCGGCAGTGACCAGGGGTGAACGGCGCTGGCGGGTCTCTGTCGTATCGGGGCGGCCGCTCGGCCCATCCGGGCGACCCCGCCGATTCCAGCGGCAAGCACAAATGGCGCCAATTCTCCGCACCTTGGAGAATCGCGCGCCGGCATCAGGGCGTCATGGCGCGGTTGCGGCGATTCTCCGGCCCAGCACGGGCTCGGGGAATCGCCCGCTCTATGGTTCTAATTCTATTCTATGAATCTTTATAAAGCTCTGGTCACCACTCTTCAGGAAGGATGTGAAGGTTCTTGGAGAAGGTGCAGAGGAGATTTACCAGAATGGTTCCAGCAAAGGAGGTTGAGGGGAGATTTGATTCGGGGACACAAGATTATGCCAGATTTCCATCGGGTGGACAAAGAAACTCTGTTTCCATTCACTGATCGTACAAGCAGTCGGGACACAGATTTAAAGTTTTGGGTAAAGCCTCGGCCCACACTCCTACCCAGTCCCTGTAACCCCATAGCCCCACCCAACCTGCACATCCCTGGACACTAAGGGTAATTTATCAAGACCAATCCACCTAACTTTCCCTTCTTTGGACTGTTGGAGGAAACTTGAGCACCGGGTGGAAACCCACGTAGACACGGGGAGAAAGTGCAAACTCCACACAGACTCACCAAGGCCGGAATTAAACCCGGTCCCTGGCGCTGTGAGGCAGTAGTGCTAATCACTGTGCCACTGGAAGCATAGTTTTGGTATCAATATTACTGTTCATGAAGCTTAAGATTCATAGATTATCATAGAATTTGCAGTGCAGAAGGAGGCCATTCGGCCCATCGAGTCTGCACCGGCTCTTGGAAAGAGCGCCCTACCCAAGGTCAACACCTCCATCCTATCCCCATAACCCAGTAACCCCACCCAAACCCAGTAACCCCACCCAACACTAAGGGCAATTTTGGACACTAAGGGCAATTTATCATGGCCAATCCACCTAACCTGTGGACTGTGGGAGGAAACCGGAGCACCCGGAGGAAACCCACGCACGCACGGGGCGAATGTGCAGACTCCGCACAGACAATGACCCAAGCCGGAATCGAACCTGGGACCCTGGAGCTGTGAAGCAATTGTGCTATTCACAATGCTACTGTGCTGCCGTGAATTTGCTTTGCCAACTATTCTCTTAATATGTCTTGTAGATATACAAAATCACTCTTCACCTCTTTCTCTCTCCTCCCAAAGAGGCCAGTTAGGTTTTTGTTTTTTGTTTTTAAAATATTTTTATTCACTTTTAACAGATTTTCAACAAACCCCCCGCCTCCTTACAGAAAGAGAAAAGAAAAACAAACAAGGAAAACACCGTACGCCCAAATTGTGCAAAGGATTTCCCCAAAATACAACCCCCACCCCATGAAACAATATTAAACACACATCAGGAAACCCCCCCCCCCCCCTACCCCCGCGCCCCCGGGTTGCTGCTGACCTCCTAACATTCCACCAGAAAGTCTAGGAACGGTTGCCACTGCCTGGAGAACCCTTGCACAGACCCCCGCAAGACAAACTTTACCCTCTCCAATTTAATGAACCCTGCCATGTCATTAACCCAAGTGCCTATGCTTGGGGGCTTCACATCTTTCCACAATAGCAGAATCCTCCGCCGGGCTATCAGGGACGCAAAGGCAAGAATACCTGCCTCTTTCGCCTCCTGCACTCCCGGCTCGTCCGATACCCAAAATAATGCCAACCCCCAGCTCAGCTTGACCTGGGCTTTCACCACCTTGGACATAGTCCTCGCAAAGCCCCTCCAAAACCCATCCAGCGCCGGGCACGCCCAGAACATATGGGCGTGATTTGCTGGGCTCCCCGAGCACCTCACACATCTGTCCTCCACCCCAAAAAACCTACTCAACCTCGCCCCTGTCATATGCGCTCTGTGAAGAACTTTGAAACTTTGAACTGTATCAGGCTGAGCCTGGCGCACAAGGAGGAAGAGTTAACCCTGCTCAGGGCATCAACCCACAGACCCTCATCTATCTCCTCCCCGATCTCCTCCTCCCACTTGCCTTTTAGTTCCTCCACCGAGGCCTCCTCCTCTTCCTGCATCTCCTGATAGATCGCCGAGACCTTGCCTTCTCCAACCCATACACCCGGAATCACCCTGTCCTGAATCCTTCATGCTGGAAGCAGCCGGAATTCCCTCACCTGCCGTCTCTCAAATGCCCTCACCTGCACATACCTGAAGGCGTTTCCGGGGGGCAGTCTAAATTTCTCCTCCAGCGCCCCAAGGCTCACGAACATCCCATCTATAAACAGGTCCCCCATTCTTTTAATTCCTGCCTGGTGCCAGCCGGTACACCCGAAAGTACTCCGACCTCCGCCGGTTCGTAGCCACACTCGCCACCGAGGCTTTATAAAGTAGCCTAAACCCAACTGATGAACCCCTCCCCGAACCCAAACCTCCGCAGCACTTCCCAAAGATACTCCCACTCCACCCTGTCGAAGGCCTTCACCGCGTCCATAGCCACCACTACCTCCGCTTCCCCCTCCACCGAAGGCATCATAATTATATTAAGCAGCCTCCGCACATTGATGTTCAGCTGCCTACCCTTCACAAATCCCGTCTGGACCTCGTGAATCACCCCCGGGACACAGTCCTCAATTCTCGTGGCCAGCACCTTCACCAAAAACTTCGCGTCGACATTGAGGAGCGAGATCGGCCTATATGACCCACACTGTAATGGGTCCTTGTCCCGCTCCAAGATCAACGAGATCAGCGCCCTGGACATTGTCGGGGGCAGGGTCCCCTCCTCCCTCGTCTCATTGAAAGTCCTCACTAGCAGCGGGCCCAACAGGTCCATGCACTTCCGAAGGAATTCAACCGGGAACCCATCCGGCCCCGGGGCCTTTCCCGCCTGCATGCTCCCCAATCCTTTAACCAGCTCCTCCAGCCCAATCGGTTCCCCCAGCACAACCGCCTGCTCCTCCTCCACCCTCGGGAATCACAGCCGATCTAAAAATCAGCGCATCCCTCCCTCCCCGTCGGGGGCTCAGACCTATACAGCTCCTCATAGAAGTCCCTGAACGCCCCGTTTATTCCCACCACCCTCCGCAACGTGTTCCCCTTTTATCCCTAAGTCCACCAATCTCCCTCGCTGCCTCCCGCTTACGGAGCTGATGTGCCAGCATCCGACTTGCCTTCTCCCGATACTCATACACCGTCCCTTGCGCTTTCCTCCACTGCACCTCTGCTTTCCCGGTAGTCATGGAGTATCATGAATTCCATCTGGAGGCTCCGTCGCTCCCTAAGTAGCACCTCCGTGGGGGCCTCTGCATAGCTCCTGTCCACCCTTAATATCTCCCATCTCCCCCATCAGTGTCTCTCTCTCTCTCCTCTCTCTCTTCTCCCTATGGGACCTAATGGAGATTAGCTCTCCCCTGACCACCGCCTTCAATGCCTCCCAGACTAACCCCACCTGCACCTCCCCATTGTCATTGGCCTCTAAATATCTTTCAATACACCCCCGGATCCGCCCGCACACCTCCTCATCCGCCAACAGCCCCATATCCAGACGCCACAGCAGGCGCTGGTCCCTCTCCTCCCCCAACTCCAGCTCCACCCAATGCGGAGCATGGTCAGAAATAGCTATGGCCAAACATTCCGTGCCCTCCACTCTCGGGATTAGCGCCCTACTCATGATGAAAAATATCCGGGAGTAGGCTTTATGGACATGGGAAAAGAAGGAAAATCCCCTGGCCCCCGGCCTGGCAAACCTCCATGGGTCCACTCCCCCCATCTGGTCCATAAAGCCCCTGAGCACCTTGGCCGCAGCCGGCCTCTTACCCGTCCTGGACCTAGAACGGTCCAGTGCTGGGTCCAACACAGTGTTGAAGTCCCCCCCCCATTATTAGGCTCCCTGCCGCCAGATCCGGAATCCGACCCAACAGGCGCTTCATAAATCTGGCATCATCCCAATTCGGGGCATATACATTCACTAGTACCACCCGTACCCCCTGCAACCTACCATTCACCATCACGTACCGACCTCCATTATCTGCCACAATGTTCAGCGCATCAAACGACACCCGCTTCCCCACCAAAATCGCCACCCCTCTATTCTTCGCGTCTAACCCCGAGTGAAAGACCTGCCCTACCTACCCCTTTCTCAGCCTAACCTGATCTGTCACCTTCAAATGCGTCTCCTGGAGCATAACCACATCTGCCTTGAGTCCCTTTAGGTGCGCGAACACCCGGGCCCTCTTGACCAGCCCGTTCAGGCCCCTCACAATCCAAGTTATCAGCCGGATCAGGGGGCTTCTCACCCCCGCTGACTAGCCATCTCCCTTTTTAGGCCAGCCACACACCCGCCCCTCCCGCACCCTCCATTCCCCCAGGCGGCGGACCCCCACCCCCCGACTCTCTCTCTTAACTCCAGGTCCCCTTTGGCCAATGCAGCAGCAACCCAGTTCCCCCCTTCCCCCCCCCCCCCCAGCTAGATCCTCCTCTAGCTGTATTGCTCCCCCCATGGCACACCCGTAAGTCAGCTGACTCCTGCTGACCCCGGCCTCTCCCGCCATTCCATCGACCTCCCAGTGTGAGAATCCCTCCACCTCCCCCTGGTAATCAGGAGGCGCTCCTCTCCAGCACTGCCCTTCCCCCCAGCCCCGCCCCCTTCCTTCCCCAGCGCAGGAAAAAGCCTGTGCTTTCTATCCAAACTGGCCCCGCCCTCTCTGGCACAGCTCCCTTTCTGCGGCCTTGTCTCAACTCCCCATCCCCGAGCCTCCAACACCCCCCCCTCCCCGCGGGGCCGTGTCCTTCCAAACCCAACGCCCACATCACACAGCCCTCACATTGAACCATTTCGCCCAACCCCACCCAGCCCCCAAGAAAACAGAATAGAACATCCCCTAAAACACAGTAACCCCTCTAGGCACCCCCTCCCAACAAACCCTCAGCTCGAGTCCAACTTTTCAGTTTGGATGAAGGTCCACACCTCCTCTGGCGTCTCAAAGTAGTGGTGCCGATCCTGAAATGTGACCCACAATCGCGCTGGCTGCAGCATCCCGAATTTCACCCCCTTCCGATGCAGAACCGCCTTAGCCCGATTGAAGCCGGCCCTCTTCTTGGCCACATCCGCGCTCTAGTTCTGGTATATTCGGATCTCTGTGTTCTCCCACCTGCTGCTCCGCTCTTTTTTGGCCCATCTCAGGACACAGTCCCTGTCCACAAAGCGGTGGAACCGCACCATCACCATCCTTGGCGGCTCATTGGCCTTGGGCCTCCTCGCCAGGACTCGATGAGCCCAATCCAGCTCCAGGCGCCTCGGGAAAGCTCCCGCGCCCATCAGCGTATTAAGCATCGTGACCACATATGCCCCGGCATCGGACCCCTCCACTCCTTTAGGGAGACCCAGAAACCGGAGATTCTTCCTCCTCGACCTATTCTCCATGTCCTCAAATTTCTCTTGCCATTTCTTGTGCAGCGCCTCGTGCGCCTCCACCTTCACCACCAGGCACAAGATCTCACCCTCGTTCTCTGAGGCTTTTTGCCGCACCTCCCGGATCGCCGCCCCTTGGGCTTCTGGGTCTCCACCAGCTTGTCGATCGACGCCTTCATCGGCTCTAGCAGTTCTGCCTTCAGCTCCACAAAGCAGCGTCTGAGGAACTCCTGCTGCTCCTGCGACAAAAATGCCAATGCTGCTTGGTCTCCACCCGCCGCCATCTTGCTTCTCTTCCCTCCCACATTTCGCTGCACCAAAATCACTTTTTTGACTGCTCCACTCCTGGTCCAATCCATACAGTGCTGGGGGAACCGTACTGTCACCTTCCCACACTGGGAACTGTCAAACAATTGCCATTGGGGCCCCTCAAAAGAGCCCAAAAGTCCGTTTCTGACGGGTGCTGCCGAACGTGCGACTTAGCTCAGCGTAGCTACAACCGGAAGTCTTTATGGGACAGATTAGATATATTTGATTTATTAATGTCACATGTATTAGTATACATGTTGTTTATTACATGCTATACAGATAACACATACAGTACACAGGGAAGGAAGGAGAGACTAAAGAATGTAATGTTACAGTCATAACTGGGATGCAGGGAAAAGATCAACTTAATACAACGTAGGTCCATTCAAAAATCTGATGGCAGTAGGGAAGAAGCTGTTCTTGAGTCGGTTGGCACTTGACCTCAAAGTTTTATATATTTTTCCTGACGGAAGAAGGTGGAGGAGAGTATGTCCGGGGTGCGTGGGGTCCTTAATTATGCTGATTGCCTTTCCGAGGCAGCGAGAGTCAATGGATGGGAGGCTGGTTTGCGTAAAGGACTGGGCTACAATCACGACCTTTTGTAGTTTACTGCGGTCTTGGGCAGAGCAGGCTCCATACCAAGCTGTGATACAACCAGAAAGAATGCATTCTATGGTGCATCTGTATTATTTACAGTTCTGTAATAAAATAAATATATTATTATTTCTCGTGTTGTGATATAAGACTGTAGCTACGTTATAAATTTCCAGTCATCTCTTCCCTCAGAGCATTGTTAGTCTTTGGATTTCTCTTCCACAGGGACCAGTTGTATCTGGGGGTCATTGAATATATTGAAGCACAAGTTTGTCAGATATTCTATTGACAATGGAGTTGAGGGTTATGGGGAACAGGTAGAAAAATAGAGAGAAAGCTGAGATGAGGAGGGATTTCTTCACTCGAGGATGTGGTGAAGTTTTGGAATTCTCTACCCCAGAGGAATGTGGAGCCTCAGTCATCAGGTATGTTCAAGACAAATATTGACAGGTTTCTAGATATTGAAGATATCGAGGGATATGGGGACCGTGTGGGGAAAATGGTGCTGAGGTAGATTGGCCCTTGTGCTCCCCATAATCTATGAAAATTTGTGGGTCAGGTGAACTCCATGATATACTTTGGTGTTCTCTAAACCCTGGCCCATAACATTAAATATTGAAGATATTGGGAGCTAATGAGGATGGTGTGGGAAAATGGTGCTGAGGTAGATCGGCCAAGGATCGCATTGAATGGTTGAGCAGACTTGGTGGGCCGAATGGCCTACACTTGCTCCTATTCTAATCTCTGTGTCCTGGTCAGGAAGCAGTGAGCTCTGCTCGGATCTGTCAATCAACATGAATCAGCACCTTCAGGCGAATTGGGAGGGTGAATATTAGATACAGCAGAGTGAGAATGGAGGGAGATTGTGTGGGACGAGATTTACAGCTTTTTGGAGAATGAGAGAGGAAATAATGTTCCATAGGAACTAGAATTGCCTGTTCTGAATTTCTATCCTGTACCAACAATGATGACTTTTGTAAATTGTATTTAAAGGATATCAGAAGAGGAGGAATTATAGACAGAAATCTCAAACGTCACGTCTCGATGTGACAAACTCACTCGATTCCTTCTGATCTGAATATCATCGGGCTCTGAATATCATCGGCGAGAAGGAGAAATGTTTGTCCGATCTGTCGGCTTCAAAAGATTTTAAACGTGAGTGTGACTGGAAAAGCACCGAGACCCACACAGCACACACCCGAGTGAGTGTGTTCCAGTGAACTGACTGTGAAAAGGGCTTCAACAGGTTACACAAATTGAAAAAACATCACGCCATTCACAGTCAGGAGAGACAGTGCACATGTTCTGTGTGTAGACAAGACTCCACTGATTGTCCAATCTGGAGAAACACGAGGAGACCCAAAACATGGAGAAACAATGGAAATGTGGGGCCTGTGGGAAGGGATACAGATTCCCATCTCAGCTGGAGGTTCATCGACGCAATCACACTGGGGAGAGGCCATTCACCTGCTCTCAGTGTGGGAAGGGATTCCGTGATTTATCCAACCTACGGATCTATCAGCGAGTTCACACTGGTGAGCGCCCGTTCACCTGCTCTCAGTGTGGGGACAGATTCACTCAGTCATCCAGCCTGCAGACACACCAGCGAGTTCACACTGGGGAGAAGCTGTTCACCTGCTTTCAGCGTGGGAACAGATTCAGTGATTTATCCAGCCTGCAGCGACATCAGCGAGTTCACACTGGGGAGAGGCCGTTCACCTGCTCTCAGTGTGGGGAGGGATTCATTGATTCATCCATCCTGCAGAGACATCAGCGAGTTCACACTGGGGAGAGGCCATTCACCTGCTCTCTCTGTGGGAAGGGATTCACACAGTTATCCAGTCTGCAGACACACCAGCGAGTTCACACTGGGGAGAGGCCATTCACCTGCTCTCAGTGTGGGAACGGATTCAGTGATTTATCCAGCCTGCAGACACACCAACAAATTCACACTGAGGAGAGGCCATTCTCCTGCTCTCTGTGTGGGAAGGGGTTACATAGAAACATAGAAAATAGGAGCAGAAAGAAACCATTTGCCCCTTTTAAAAAAATGTTTTTATTCTCCATTTTCACATTTTCCCTCAAAATTTACACCCCACCCACAGACAGTAAACGGTAACAAATACAAAATCAATCCCCTTAACAATACCAACGATCCCATCCTCCCACCACCCCAAACAATGGCCCACCTGTCAATGTAAGCATCCAATAAAACAAATCCTCCCACGGTGGAAACAAAAGACAAAGGAGAAAAAGAAAAAGGAGTCTGGGACCGCCCATGGTCACCATTAACCTATAGAGTCCATTCAACGCCATCCAACCTCTGAAAGAGTACCGTACATGATACCCAAGTGTTGTAAATAACCCCCCCTCTCCAACCCTTCCCGTCCACTGCCTCTTGTAAAACTCCTCCCCCAACCTTGGTTCCTTCCCCCCAACTTTCCACCCCGGCTAGACCACTCGGACCCTGTTCTGCCAGGCTCCGATGGCCGCAGCCCCTCCCCCACCTCACTCCCGTTCACTGGCGGGCTTAAACCGGCCAGCGTGGAGGCCCCCGCCCGGGTCCCTTTCCCCCTTGCCCGGCCCTAGGAAAGCCCAGAAATCCCCTTTCAGCACACAAACCCCGCATATCCACCTACACCCCAAAGAGCCCTCATTTCGAGTGAAAGTCCCATCACTTCCCTTGTCCAAATATATACATCATTGGTTCCTTTAGCCCCTACACCCGCACGCAGTGAAACAAAAAAGAAGAAAATACAGTCATGAGGTTACATCGGCACATGGCCATTTCTCAATTTCTCAGTTCTGCCACAGTCCTCCTGCCTTCGCAAACCCCTCCGCTGCTTCCGCCGTTCCAAAATAAAAGTCCCTGAGCTTGTAAGTAACCCTCAGCTTCGCTGGATATACAATGCCACACTGCACCTTGCTAATGTACAGTGCTCACTTCACCCGGTTGAAGGCAGCCCGCCTCCTCGCCAGATCCACCGTAAAGTCCTGGTATACACGTATACCAGCTCCAGCCCACTGCACCACCCGCTTCTGCTTGGCCCAGCTCAGGACCTTCTCCTTCACACTGTACCTACGGAAGCACAGAGTCACTACCCTTGACGGCTCATTCGCCTTGGTACAGGCCTCCACGACCGATGAGCCCGATCCAGTTCATATCGGGAGGGATCCTCCCCCTCCTCCAATAGTTTTGCCAGCATCGCTGGCCATTTCTCAATTTCTCAGCAAAATACTCAGTCGGCCTCGGTCCTTCAACTCCTTCGGGCAGCCCCCCAATCCTCAAATTCTGTCGCCTGGATCTGTTTTCCAGTTCTTCCATTTTTCCTCGCAGATCCTTGTTAATCTCCATCACCTTCCGCATCTCCTTCCCCATCGAGGTAAATTAATCAGCGTGCTACAATAATGTCTCCTCCACTTCCTTCAGTGCCTCCCCTTGCTCTCGCAGCTCCGCCACTGCACTCGCCACCGCCATCGTCACCAGGGAAATCGCCTCCTCCACCAGCACACTCAAAACCTCTCTCATCTCAATTCCTCATTGTCTCCATGTATTTTGTAAACTGCCTTTCGAATTCCGCAGCCATCACCTTAGTTATTTCTTCAGCCGTAAGCAATGCGGCCTCCCCTGGTGCTCCAGCCTCCATTTTCCTTGGTGACCCCGTGGTGACCTTTCCACTTCCCGACGGACCTTCAGCTGTTTTTTTTACGGCCGTTTTTTTGCTCACCCTCGATATTTTCCTTTACTGTGCCTTCACTGTGCCTCCTCTGTGCCTTCTCCCTGCTTTTGCCACCTCAGTGGACCCTGGGACCGGGCTTAAAGCCCCGAAAATGCCGTTCCCAGATGGGAGCCCTCCATTGTGTGGCTGCCTCCCGCCCACCATTATCGGAAGTCCCCATCATTTGCCCCTTTGCCCCTGGTCCGCCATTCATTATGATCATGGCTTATCATTCAACTCAACAGCCTAATCCCACTTTCCCCTCGAGATCCTTTGATCCCCTTCGCCCTAAGTGCTGTATCTAACTGCTTCTTGAAAACATACAATGTGGGCAGCACAGTAGCACAAGTGGCTAGCACTGTGGCTTCACAGCACCAGGGTCCCAGGTTCGATTCCCTGCTGGGTCACTGTCTGCGCGGAGTCTGCACGTTCTCCCCGTGTCTGTGTCGGTTTCCTCCGGGTGCTCCGGTTTCCTCCCACAGTCCAAAGATGTGCAGGTTAGGTGGATTGGCCACGCTAAATTGTCCTTAGTGACCAAAAAAAGGTTAGGAGGGGGTCATTGGGTTACGGGGATAGGGTGGAAGTGAGGGCTTAAGTGGGTCGGTGCAGACTCGATGGGCCGAATGGCTTCCTTCTGCACTGTATGTTCTATGTTCTAATGTATTGGCATCAACTATTTCCTGTGGTAACAAATTCCAAAGGCTCACCACTCTCTGGTTGAAGAAATTTCTCCTCATCTCCGTCCTAAATGGTCTACCTCGTATCCTCAGACTGCGACCTCTGGTTCTGTACACTCCCACCCTCGGGAAAATCTTTCCTGCAGCTACACTGTCAAGTCCTGTTAGAATATTACAGGTTTCTATGAGATCCCCCATTCTTCTGAACTCCAGCGAATACAATCCTAACTGATTCAATCTCTCATACGTCAGTCCCACCATCCCAGGAATCAATCTGGTAAACCTGCTCTGCACTTCCTCGAGAGCAAGAACATCCTTCCTCAGATAAGGAGACCAAAACTGCACTCAATATTCCAGATACGGCCTCACCAGGGCCCAGTATAGAACAAAGAACAGGCCCTTCCGCCCTCCAAACCTGCACCGATCACGTGTCCTATCTAAACCAACCGCCTGTATCCTTCTATACCCCGTCTGTTCATGTGCCCATCCAGATAAATCTTAAAGGTCACTAACGTATCTGCCTCAACCACCTCACGTGGCAGAGCATTCCAGGCCACTACCACCCAATGTGTAAAAAAACTTCCCCCGCACATCTCCACTGAACCTTTCCCCCCTCACCTTGAACTTGTGCCCCCTTGTAATTGTCATTTCCGCCCTGGGAAAAAGCCGCCAACTGTTCACCCTGTCTGTACCCCTAATAATTTTATAAACTTCTATCAGGTCGTCCCTCAGTCTCTCTATGGGGAACAATCCCAGTTTATTAAATATCTCCTCACAGCTAATACCCTCCATACCAGGCAACACCCTGGTGAACCTTTTCTGTACTCTCTCCAAAGCCTCCACGTCCTTCTGGTAGTGCAGTGACCAGAATTGGGACACAGTGTTCCAAATGTGGCCTAACCAACATTCTGTGTAATTGTAACATAATTTTCGAGCTGTTATACTCAATACCCCGTCCTATGAAGGCAAGCATGCTATGTGCTTTCTTCACCACCATTTCCACCTGTGCTGCCACTTGTAAGTATCTGTGGACCTGCGCGCCCAGATCTCTCTGTGTCTCTCTGCTCCTGATGGTCGGCATCTCCACATCATGAGTGTTAAATGCTCTCAGTTCTGTCTATTATGAATCTTTGTTGCACCTTATCCAGTGCCTCTATTTCCTTTTTCTAAATGGAGATCACCAATGCTGTCAGTGCTCCCAGTGTAGTCTAACCCTGGTTCTAAACAAGTTGAACATTTCCTCCGTGCTTTTTAATTCTATCCCTCTGGAATGGAACCCTAGATATGGGCCTCACACTTTAAGAAACATGTGAAGTTCTTAGAGAGGGTGCAGAGGACATTTACAATAATAACAATCTTTATTATTGTCACAAGTGGGCTTACATTAACACTGCAATGACGTTACTGTGAAAATCCCCTAGTTGCCACACTTCTGCGCCTGTTCGGGTGCACTGAGGGAGAATTCAGAATCTCCAATTCACCTGACAAGCACATCTTTCGGGACTTGTGGTAGGAAACTGGAGCACCCAGAGGAACCCACACAGACACGGGGAGAACATGCAGACTCCGCACAGACAGTGACCCAAACCGGGAATCGAATCTGGGACCCTGGTGTTGTGAAGAAACAGTGCTAACCATTGTGCTAGAATCGCACCAGGGATAAGGGACTCCAGTTAGTTGGAGTGACTGGAGTAGTTGAATTTCTCTCCTGAGATTACAGCTTCTGGAGGGTGGAGAATAGGGCCATTCAGCCCTCTGAGACTGTGTCGGCTCTCTGTGGAGCAAGCCAGTCTGTCCATTGCCTTTTTCTTTCCCCAAATTTGTGCAGGTTTATTTCTCTCAGTGCCTGTCACTTTCCCATTGAAATCCTTCTGTCATCTCTGCATCTCCTACCCTCATAGGCAGTAGGTTCCAGGTCATTACCACTCGCTTTACAGAGACATAAGGCTCCTAGAGCACGGATTAGTCTATTTGGCCCATTTTCCCTGTGCCAGACCCATTTAATCCCAGACTTTGACTATTTTGTTTTCTTTTTTGGAATATATCAAATGACAGTCCAATGAGGCTCGACCACCGTTTACAGACAGTGTATTACAAATCACAACAACTCGCTGTGTTTTACAACAAATAATTGTGCTTATGGTGTGTCTGGAGGTTCACAGAGTATTCAAAATGTGTCAACACCGTGGTTATTACACAAAATTAAGACTCAGTCTTCATCAATGATTTTGGTGAGGACACAGAGTATAATATATCTAAGTTTGCAGACAATTAGAATAAATATTTCTATAAAATCTCTCACTACCACTAGACCTCCTACAGTGTTTTAAAGCCAATGGAGTACTTTTGAACCATATTCACTGTTGTAATGCAGGAAACTGTAAGTACCATGTGTAATCACATTTAGTTTTAAAATTGTTATTTTCATAGTATATTCACTGTCATTAGTAACAAGGTCAAGGAAGCCCTTTTACACCTCTTAACATGTGGCTTCCTGCAGCCATTACACCTTCTGTACCTTTTCTATATTAACTATGTATTGATTTCACATCAAAAAACAATAATTAAATTAATGATTATTCAGTTGTGAACATTCATCATTAGTGAATTGGTGTATTGGGTAATTATATTGTCAAGACTAGATCTTTATTTTAAAAAATAACATGATCAACCAAAATGTTTCCAGAAACTGCAGAGCTATCAGAATTTGTTTGAAAAAATAAATTACTCGATAATTTTGAGAAGTTACGAGATGTGGTGATAAGCCTGTAGATAATATTGCATGTACTCAGCAGTGTTACCTCCCACCAGTAGGTGGTGTCAGGCATCAATCAGGTGTCATCCGGCTACCAGCAGAAGGTTGTAAGGTATACATGAGGCCAGTCACACATAAGGATAGTTCCAAGGGAGTCTCATGCAACTCTGTGATAATTTGGTCTGTAAAGCATTCTGATCATGACCTTACCACGTGTACATTAATAAATCATCGTTCTGCCTAAGTCGCACAGAACACAACATTAGACATCATATTCTGTCAAGAATATGTAGGCTAGGCATTGGGTGTAATGGTATTGTTATTGGGCTGGTAATCCAGAGACCCAGGTTAATGTACCAGCCTCCCCGAACAGGCGCGGTAATGTGGTGACTAGGGGCTTTTCACAGTAACCTCATTTGAAGCCTACTTGTAACAATAAGCGATTTTCATTTCATGCTCTGGGGATTTGGGATCGAATCTGCCTTTGACAGATGGTGAAATTGAATAAAAGTCTCGAATTAAAAGTCTGATAACACTGTTGATTGTTGTAAAAACCCATTCACTAATGTCTTTCAGGAAATCTGCTCTTCTTACGTGGCCTGGCCTCCACATGCCTCCAGATCCACGGCAATGTTGTGGTTGATTTGTAAGTGCCCTCTGAAATAGCCTCACAAGACACGCAGTTCAAGAGCAATTGGAATGAGCAGTAAATGCTGGCCCAGCCAGTGACGCCCACCTCCCATGAATGAATAAATTCTAAGGCGGCTCATTGTTCAATCTGAAGACGAGTAAGAAACGGTCTCTTTGATTGGATTTGATTTATTATCGAGGTACAGTGAAAAGTATTGTTCTGCGTACAGTCTAGATAGTCTCCACCTTTGACCTGTTCATTTGGTTTTCAGATGAAGCAAAAATGATATAAACGAAGAACGAGAACTACACTCCAGAGAAGAATGTTTTAGACTGTATGGGGGGTGGGGGGGGGGGGGGGGGGTGGAAACTAGTGATACAACTGGCTACATATTTGAGGGAATTAAATGACAGAATTCGGAGGAAAAACCTCACGGGTTAGAAACAAATCAAAATATCAAATTATTACTGAATAGTGAAACCTCCGGTCAGACATCTCTAACTGGACATCAGCTGATCGATGATCTGTCATCTCCACGGGGTATGTACCACGCGGTGGAGTTATTAAGGGTCTCGGCCGACAGCAGCAACTGACGAGGAACTCCTGCATTTTAAATGACAATAATTTTGGCAGCTTGATGCCACGGCGGGAAATTTGTAACCAATGCAGCGGACAATATTGCAATGGAGAGTGTAATAGATATCACAGACAAAATGTCCTGTAAATTGTTAGGGACTGTTATGTATGGATTCAATTGGGTTGTAACCCCAAACGTTGACTGTATTAAATGTGCAAGTGGTGTTATTGCAAAGTAGAAAAACAAACAAATAATGGCAAGTGTATGCTTCATGCTGTAAGGGAAATGATAACGGACAAAAGGGATTTGAAGAAAACGGAGTTATTGTCTCATGTAAGCCAGGGCTGGCAGACTACACGGTTCAGTCCAATGTTAGACGTTAGTGTGAGGAAGTCAGGAATAGAAACAGGATCGATTGAAGCTTCGGAAATTAATAAAGCAAGATAATCAGTGGATAGTTCATGATATCATAATTTACCATTCCAATGAGAAATGGAAAGCACTTTCTAAACAGCCACTGATGGACAAACGACCCTTTTGGTCGCTGATGGACTGAGATGTGTGCTGTTTCTAGGGTACATGAAGCTTCTACGGTGCTGCTACCCCAAGGCAGGCAGATGCCTTGGGGGTAGTGGAACACACGGATATAGCTATTGCGTTGCCTCCCTGAGCAGCGACAGCTGTGGTTCAGTGATTGGACTTGAGGATCTATCGACACTGGTCTGCGAGATGGATGAATTTACAATTGATTTCCGTGCACAGTTTACAAATCACGACATGTACACACAAATGACAAGGATCTGGGATATCTGCTAGTCAGTACAACTAGAAGGGGGATATAAACCCTAAAACAGGATTCAGCTCAGAGTCAGCTCTCATAGCTCGGTCATGGGGTTTTACCTTATGCATGGATTGATAATACTTATTATAATTGTATACTGTATAATCATTGGATGTCTTAATATGTGTTGTAAGAGGACTATGGCTCGGATGATGCCAATAGACTCGGCCCATCACCAATCACCAAGATGACATCCCCTTACTGGCGACCATCAAACCAGAAGGAACCCGGACGGAGAGCCAGTGGCTGTAAAAATGTGATGAGGTGTTTTATGTACGGAATGTAATGAATTGTGGGACGGTCTTTCAGACAGACATTGATACAGGTTATTAACCCGGGGATGTTTATAACGGACACTGGAAGTTGTATGCCGAACCAAAATCCAAATTTGGACCGAGACAGCAACAGGACTATTGTTGGTCTGGCGAATTGTTAGCACACTTTTTGACCATCAGGGGGAATACCTACCCAAACATTTCTCTACCAATAGAGACCCCCGTGGCAGAGGTGAAAGAAAATATAACATGTCTGTTCTCCACCTGCACTGAACGGAGGTGTAGCGTAACCCAGACATTACCCCAATGCATCGGCCACAACGCCACCGGCATCCCGTTATCGGCAGGTAGCGAAAGGGAATGTTGGTTAGGAGGCGGAATAGTAGTTATCATAGAATGATAAAAGGAGGGAATGAGGAAATGGGTAGTTAGGAGTAAAATTTTACTAAAGTAGAATAAGGAGTTAGGTTAGCGGACTTTGTAAAGATCTCTAGTTTATGCTGGGGAAAATGTGCAGCCTGCAAGTGGGATTCAAGGCAGGAAGAGGGGGGCGGGATGGGCAGCCACTGGGACCATTTCTTTGTTGTAGGAGATACTGGTGAAAGGGGCCTCAGGGTTAAGGGATGTGGGGAAAGCCTATGGGAGCTTTGCATTTGCCACCGTTGCCTTATTTGGTTGTGTGTAATTTGGTCATGTGTATGTGAAACTTGATGCTACATGAATGTATATGAAAACGAGGTGCTTTGCCCCTTTGTCTCTCACTTGCTCTGGGAATCTCAGGGACTGTGTTGTTGTCCTGTGTTATCAGAGCGAGTCTAGCTTGCAAGCTGCTTGGAATAAAATAGATTTTTAACCTATAAATCTGACTTGGTAATTTTACTGATACCAGACTGAGAGCAAAAAGAACTCGAAATCGTCATTTTCAAGAATAATAATCTTTATTGTCACAAGGAGGCTTACATTGCATTGAAGTTACTGTTAAAATCTCCTTGCCGCCACGTTCCAGCACCTGTTCGGGTGCACGGAGGGAGAATTCAAAATATCCAAATTACCGAACAGCACATCTTTCGGGACGAGTCGGAGGAAACCCACGCAGACACGGGGAGAACATGCAGACTCCACACAGTGACCCAGCCAGAAATCGAACCTGGGACCCAGGCACTGTGAAGCCACAGTGCTAATCACTGTGCTGCCATATGGCAGAAGCAGTTAGATATAGCACTTAGGGCGAAGGAGATCAAAGTTTATGGAAGGGAAAGCAGGATTAGGCTATTGAGTTGGATAATAAGCCATGATCACGATGAATGGTGGAGCAGGCTCGAAGGGCCAAATGGCCACTTCCTGCTCCTATATTCTATTTTTCCATGTAATCCCTTGCGCAGATTGGGTAACTGTATGAATCCATTCTGAAAGGGAGCAGATGAATGGCCTCTCCCCGGTGTGAATCCACTGATGTCTCTCCAGGATGGGAAAAAAAATCACTGAATCGCAGGGTGGATGTATCAATAAATCTCTTCCCTCACTGAGAGCAGGTGAGTGGCCTCTCCTCAGTATGAACACACTGGTGTCTCTGCAGGGTGGAAAAATCACTGAATCCCTTCCCACACTGAGAGCAGATGAATGACGTCTCCCCAGTGTGAACTTGCTGATGTCTCCTCAGGCTGGATGAATCACCGAATCCCTTCCCACACTGAGAGCAGGTGAATGGCCTCTCCCCAGTGTGAACTCGTTGATGTCTCTGCAGGGTGGATGAATGACTGAATGCCTTCCCACACTGAGAGCAGGTGAATGGCTTCTCCCCAGTATGAATTCGCTGATGTCTCCGCAGAGGGAATGAAGCACGGAATCTCTGCCCACACTGCGAGCAGGTGAATGGCTTCTCCCCAGTGTGAATTCGTTGGTGTACCTGCAGGCTAGATAACTGTGTGAATCCCTTCCCACACTGAGAGCAGGTAATTGGCTTCTCCCCAGTGTGAACTCGCTGGTGTCTCTGCAGAGTGGATGAATCAATGAATCCCTTCCCACACTGAGTGCAGGTGAATGGCCTCTCCCCAGTATGAACTCGCCGATGTGTCTGCAAGGTGGCTGACTGACTGAATCCCTTCCCACACTGAGAGCAGATGAATGGCCTCTCCCCAGTGTGGACTCGCTGATGTGTCTGCAGGCTGGATAACCGAGTGAATCCCTTCCTACACTGAGAGCAGGTGAACAGCCTCTCCCCAGTGTGACTGCGTCGATGAACCTCCAGCTCAGAGTCCACACCTTTCCACGGTTTCTCCATGTTTTGGGTCTCCTCACGTCTCTCCAGATTGGACAATCAGCGGAAGCCTTGTCAACACACAGAACATGTGCACTGTCTCTCCTCACTGTGAATGGCGTGATGTTTCTTTAGGCTGCGGAACTGGTCAAAGCTCTTTCCACAGTCAGTTCACTGGAACACTCTCACTCGGGTGTGTGTTGTGTGGGTCTCGGTGCTTTTCATGTCACACTCACATTTAAAACCTTTTGGAAGCCAACAGGTCACACAAAAATATCTCCTTTGCCCCGATGATATTCAGATCAGAAGGAATCGAGTGAGTTTGTCACATCAAGACGTGATGTTTGAGATTTCTGTCTGTAAGTCCTCCTCTTCCAATATCCTTCAAAAACAATTGACAAAATTCATCATTGTTGGTATGAGTTAGGAATTCAGAGCAGACAATACTACTTCCTAAGGAACATTATTTCCTCTAGTTCTCCAAAAGCTGCGAATCTCCATCCCACACAATCTCCCTCCATTCTCACTCCGCTGTATCTAATATTTACCCTCCCAATTCTCCCGAAGGTGCGGATTCATGTTGATCGACAGATCCAAGCTCAGCTCACTGCTTCCTGACCAGGACACAGAGATTAGAATAGGAGCAAGAGTAGGCCAATTGGCCCACTTGAGTCTGCTCAACCATTCAATGCGATCCTTGGCTGATCTACCTCAGGACCATTTTCCCACAAGATCACCATATCCCTCGATATCTTCAATATCGAGAAACCTATCATTATTTGTCTTGAACACATCTGATGACTGAGGATCCACATTCCTCTGGGGTACAGAATTCCAAAGCTTCACCACATCCTCGAGTGAAGAAATCCCTCCTCATCTCAGCTTTCTCTCTATTTTCCTGCCTGTTCCCCATAACCCTGAACTCCATCGACAATAAAATATCTGTCAAACGTGTGCTTCAATATATTCAATGACCCCCAGATACAACTGGTCCCTGTGGAAGAGAAATCCAAAGACTAACAACCCTGTGAGGGAAGAGATGACTGGAAATCTATAACGTAGCTACAGTCTTGTTTTAGGAGAGAAATAATACTTTACTACAAACTGTAAATAATATATCTAGCAAATGCCATACAAGAACACGGGACATATCTCTGTCCATTATTAATTTACCGTCCACTGAAATGTCAGCCACCTCCTGGGGAACCCACCCCTTTAATTGTGAACATTAGGAAAGAGACCATTTAGAATAACTGATTATTTTTTTCCAATTAAAGGGCAATTTGCCATGGCCAATCCAGCTACCCGGCACATCTCAAGGTTGTGGAGGTGAGACCCACGTAGACGTGGTGAGAATGTGAAACTCCTCATGGATAGTGACCCGGGGTTGGGATCGAACCCGATGCTGTGAGGCAGCAGTGCTAACCGCTGCACCACTGTGCCACCAGTGACCATCCTTTTAGTCAGACAAATAAATGCGTCAACCTGTTCAGGAGAAGGGTGGGAGGAGTTGGAAACACTTTGTGGAGCCGCAAATCTGCATGAAATTGTCCCCCCCCTTGAATTATAATAATCTTTATTGTCACAAGGAGGCTTACATTAACACTGCAATGAAGTTACTGTGAAAAGCCCCTCGTTGCCACATTCCGGTGGTGCCTGTTCGGGTACACAGTGGGAGATTTCAGAATGTCCAATTCACCTAACAAGCATGACTTTTGGGGCTTGAGAGAGGAAATCGGAGCACCTGGAGGAAAACCCACGCATGAGGAGGATGTGCAGACCCCACACAGACAATGACCCAAGCCGTGAATAGAACCTGGGACCCTGGCGCTGTGATGAAATAGTGCTAACCGCTGTGCAATTTAGCTTGGTTCCAATTTGGGCTCAAGTCATCAATGAGGACTCTGATCTCTGGCAAGGAAGGAAACCCTGGCAGGTGGGCGGGGAGGATTCACAAATACCCGCTGGAGGCCCCAAGCCCCCAATAAGAACTATTGATTTTATTGTCAGTCTGCAGACAGGAGTGGGAGAACTGAACCCAGGCAGAGGAGAGGGAGGGAGAAAACTGGGAGTGGAGGAAAGAAATGGTGCAGATGGCAAGATGGGTTTGGATTTCAGCCCAGGGAGGAGGGAGAGTGTGTGGGACGGGGAATAATGTTACAGCGAAACTAGAATGGTCTGTTCAAAATTTCTATCCTGGGCTGTCGGTGATGGCTTTTGTTTTTTATTTAATTAAAAAATATGTATATTTGGAGTACCCAATTCATTTTTTCCCCAATTAAGGGGTTTACAGAATTTCCAGTGCAGAAGGAGTCCATTCAACCCACCAAGTCGGCACTGGCCCTTGGAAAGAGAACCCTACCCAAGCCACACACCTCCACCCGTTCTCCCGTAACCCAGTAATTTTAGCGATGCCAATTCACCTACCCTGCACATCTTTTTGGATTGTGGGGGTGAGTCCCACACAGACACGGGGAGACTGTGCAAACTCCATACGGACATTGATCCGGGGCCGGGATCTAACCCGGGTCCTCAGCTAACCACTGAGCCACCGTGCAGACTTTTGTAAACTCCTTTTACTGGGGGATTTAATAACAAGGGGAGGATTTACAGAAGGAAACTCAAATCAAACTTCACATCAAGATTTAACAGTCACTCCATTCATCAGGACCTGAATATCATTGGTCTGTGAATGTGGAAGCAAAAATGTTTGTCTGTTCTGTCTGTAGAAAAAGATTTTAAAGATCAGCGTGACTGAAAAACCCCCGAAACACACACTCGACTCGAGTGAGAGTGTTCCAGTCTGAAAAAAAAAATCACACTGTTCAGAGCAGGGAGAGACCGTACACATGCTCTCTGTTGGGACACGACATTAACTGAGCGTCAAACATGGAGAGGGACAAGGACACCAGCAGCATGCTGAAACAGCGGAAATGTGGGGACTGTGGGAAGGGATTCAGATCCCCATGTGAGCTGGAGATTCATCACCGTAGTCACACCAGCGACAGACCATTCACATGTTCTGAGTGTGGGAAGGGATTTACTCAGTTATCCAATTGAGGATGTACCAAGATGTAGGAGCCGGGCTTGCAGGACATGGACTGGGGTCCAGTTATCTGTATTGGACAAGATCTACGTTTCCTGGGGGTGGGATGGGTGTTGTGATTTCCTGTATTTAGTCTTTGATATTGTCTGATAGAAACACGTGTTTGTGTGTGGGGATGAAGGGAGATTTTCTTTAGGTAGCACAAAGTATATATCAGGGGGGGGGGGGGGGGGACAGAGGGAGACACCTTTGGAAATTAAGGCTAATAAAGGGACTGCATTCTGAAATATGTTTATCCTCCAGGTGGGCAATATTGTTTTCATTTTATTTTTGTCCTGAGAGGAGCTGCCCCACCAGCAACAAGCTGGTGAATGGGAGTAAGATGGGGGGGGAACCTGCAGCCAGTGTACCAGTTTTGTCCAGAGACTGTGGGTGGGTTTTCATGCAATCTGGGTCTATGTGGAGCATTGGCGGGAAATGGGGAGGGAGGGGGGGGGGGGGGGGGGGGGGGGGGGTTTAGCTCGCTGATGACGACTATAGAACTATTTTTGTTTTAATCTGAGGGAGTGTGTGGCGGCCATCTTGGGTGGAGCCTAGGCCTGTACTTTTTGAAGATTTAATGGATAGTCCCTCACGGTGGAAATTTCATACAGTGCAGAAGGAGGCCATTCGGCCCAACGAGTCGACACCAGCCTCCAAAAGAGCACCCCATCCCGCACCTCACCCTATCCCCCTAAACCAGCAACCCCACCTAACCTTTCATCACTAAGGGGCAATTTAGCGTAACCAATCCACCTAAGCTGCACATCTTTGAACTGTGGGAGGAAACCGGAGCACCCGGAGGAAACCCACGCAGACACGTGCAGACTCCGCACAGTGACCCAAAACGAGAATCAAACCTGGGGGTCTTGAGCTGTGAAGCAACAGAGCTAACCACTGTGCTATGTGCTGCCCCAAATGGCTGATTCCCATGATGGGGAAGGGAGGTGGGAGACCCCTGATTTGGCTGGTCACCTGGAACTTAAAGGAATTGGGTGGACCAGTGAAGGTCAAGAGTTTTCGCTCTCTAATGAATCTAAATGCTGGTATGGTGTTCTTGCAGGAGACTCACTTGCAGGTTAGAGATCAGATCAGACTGCGGTGGGGTGAGCCAAGTGTTTCACTCGGGCTTTGATGAAGGGCTCGAGGTGCTGCAATTCTAATCAATAAAGGGGTCCCTCTTCCGGTCACTGCGGACACGAATGGGAGATACGTGGTGGTCAGTGGGTCATTGGTGGGTACATTGGTGGTGCTGGTGAATGGCTATGCCCCTAACTGGGATAATGTGTCATTTGTAAAAAAATTGTTGGGATCCATCCCAGACCTGGATACACATCAATTGATTCTTGGAGGTGATTTCAATTGCGCTTTGGATCCAAAAATGGACTGGTCCAAGCCTATTCAACCGCTACAAATACTCAAAAAGGGAATGAAACCGGACGGACCACCCGGTACGACCCAGGCACCAGAAACGACAACAGCAAACCCGGCAAAAGATAAAGAAATCTGTTCCCATCAGCAGATTGTAAAAGGATTATGGGACACAGATTTAAGATTGTGAGCAAGATCTACAGGGAGATATGAGGAAGAAATTTTACACAGTGAGTGATAATGATCTGAACTCAATGCTTACACACAAAGGTCGATAACATCCAGATCCTGATAACCCGAATGGTGCTGTCAGAATTTGATGTGAGGATCGGTTGTGAGTTTCCTGTCTGCAAATCCTTTTCTAAGTCCCTGTGAAAGAAGTTTACAAAGGCATCCCTGTCAGTCCAGAAATGAAATTCAGGAAAGATAAACATTCCTCCTGGTTTGAATTTGCTGTGTGCAAATCCTGCGCTTATAATCTGAACGAACACAGGACATCCTGAAGGGGGACGGTGAACAGCCAGAGGTCATAGTTAAATCAATAGCAAGGAGCGATATAGGATCAGAAGGCATAGAATCTCTGTGGGTAGAGTTGAAGAATTGCAAAGGTAAAAAGACCCTGATGGGAGTTATGTACAGGCCCCTTAGCAGGAGTCAGGATGTGGGGCAGAAAATAAATCAGGGGGTCTGTCAGTTTCAACCTTTTTTGTAGCGGTTGAATAGGCTTGGACCAGTTCATTTTCAAATACAGTACAGAATTGAGGTCTCCTCCAAACGGTGAGTGCAGTGGCATCACTAAGGAGAAGGTTCTGTGGAAACTGAAAGGTCTGAAGGTGGATAAACCACCTGGACCGGATGGACTACACCCCAGGGTTCTAAAACAGATAGCTGGAGGAGATTGTGGAGGCATTGGTGGTGATCTTTCAGAAATCACTGGAAGCAGGAAGGGTCCCAGAGGACTGGAAAGTGGCTAATGTAACACTGCTGTTTAAGAAGGGAGGGAGGCAGAAGATGGGAAATTTTAGGCCGGTTAGCCTGACTTCGGTCATTGATAAGATTTTAGGAGTCCATTAAGGAGCAATTTAGCATGGCCAATCCACCCAACCTGCACATCTTTTGGGTTGTGGGGGTGAAACCCACACAGACAAGGGGAGAATGTGCAAACTCCACACGGACAGTGACCCAGGGCCAGGATTCGAACCCGGGACCTCAGCGCCGCAGTCCCAGTGCTAGCCACTGTGCTGCTCTCTAGAGTCCATTATTAAAGAGGAGATCGTGGAGTAGCTGGAAGTGCATGGTAAAATAGGACTGGGTTAGCACTGCTTTGTCAAAGGGAGGTTATGTCTGACAAATCTGTTAAGAGTTCTTTGAGAAGGTAACAAGGAAGTTAGACAAAGGAGAACCAGTGGACGTGATTTATTTAGATTTCCAGAAGGCTTTTGACAAGATGCTGCAGAAGAGACTGTTAAATAAGTTAAGAGCCCATGGTGTTAAGGGTAAGATCCTGGCATGGACAGAGGATTGGCTGACTGGCAGAAGGTAGAGAGGATAAAGGGGTCTTTATCAGAATGGCAGCTGGTGATTAATGGTGTGCCCCAGGGGTCTGTGCTGGGACCACAACTTTTCACAACATACATTAATGATTTGGAAGAAGGAACTGTTGCAAGTTTCAGATGATAGAAAGATCTGTAGAGGAACAGGTAGTATTGAATAAGCAGAGGGGCTGCAGAAGGATTTGGACAGGCTAGGAGAGTGGGAAATGAAGTGGCAGATGGAATACAATGTGGAAAAGTATGAGGTAATGCACTTTGGAAGGAGGAATTTAGGCATAGACTATTTTCTAAATGGGGAAATGCTTAGGAAATCAGAAGCACAAAGGGACTGGAGAGTTCTCAATCACGATTCTCTTAAGGTTAACGTACAGGTTCAGTCGGCAGTTCAGAAGACAAATGCAATGTTAGCATTCCTGTCAAGAGGGCTAGAATACAAGACCAGGGATGTACTTCTGAAGCTGTAGAAGGCTCTGGTCAGACCCCGTTTGGAGTATTGTGAGCAGTTTTGGGCCCCATATCTAAGGAAGGGTTTGCTGGCCCTGGAAAGCGTCCAGAGGACAATCACAAGAAAGATCCCAAGTGGCCTAATTCTGCTCCTATGTCTCATGCTCTAATCCCCTGTGAAAGGAGTTTCCAAAATCCATCGCAGTCAGTCCTGCTGCTCCCTGGTCCAGGATGACCGCTCATGCTCCCTGCTGCACACTGAACTTTGTTGTCATCAGTTTCTGCCCTGGGTCTTCATGTGACTGAACCGAGCTGCAGAGCTTTGGACACATGGGGCAGGATGTCCAATAAGACAGTTAAATCTGGAGACCAGGATTGGCTTCCTTTTCTTTCCATCTCTGCATCATCAATAAGACATTGGGACTCAAAGACTAATCCAGTTTGATGGACAAGTTGTCTCCATTCTGAACAATGGGGAACAAGCTCCTCCTACTCTTTGAGCATCGCTGGACAAAGGAGATGCACATCCAATAAAGATGGCGGTCGTTAACCCGAGCTGAACAGGAGGAGCTGCAGTCCCGCTCGGTACAAACTATGACCCAGAAACTCATTTCCGAGGTTTACTACTTACAACAACTTCACACAATGTTTCCGCCCACCCGCGCGATCTGCCGCTTCCTTCATATTGTTAAACGCCTCTTACCGATTTCGCATCTGAAGACATAGCCCTTCCCCTTCGCCATTACCCACAGTGCGCATGCTTGAATTAGAGCGGGTCCCGCCTTTTATTCACTCCGATTGGTTGGAGGACCAGCCGTTATCTGTCGGTCCTCCAGCCCCATCCCTCTCATTCTATTGGTCAGGACTGCCGTCAATCACATGCCATTGTGCCGGTTACAGATGGTGAGTGGCCATAGGCTCAGGCTGACTCGCGATTGTCCAATAATCATTGAATCATGGAATTCGCAGTGCAAAAGGAGGCCATACGGCCCATCAAGTCTGCACCAGCCCTTGGAAAGAGCACCCTACCTGAGGCTATGCCCCCATCCCATCCCTAGACCTCCACCCTATCCTCGTAACCCCACCTAACCTTTTTTTGGACACTTGAGGGCAATTTGTCATGGCCAATCCACCTAACCTGCACATCTTTGGACTGTGGGAGGAAACCGGAGCATCCGGATCAAACCCACGCAGACACGGATAGAACGTGCAGACTCCGGCCAGCCAGTGACCCAAGCCGGGAATCAAATCTGGGACAATGGCGCTGTGAAGGAATAGTGCTAACCACTGTGCTACCGTGCCACCCAAAGTGAACAATTGCTATTTAATCTAAAGAGTCTGTGCTGAGAAAAGTGACATCATAATTACTGAGTGAAAGTAAATCTTTAAGTATGAATTGCAATTTATTTGTACAATTGTAACAGGCAGTGAAAAGTCAGATTCTCTGAAGTTAAACTTGAGCCTTAACGTTCTGCATTGGATTTCACAAGCTTTTGGAAGCTCCATCCTCTTTAACCCTTTTTGGTCTTGGAAGGTTGAAGCTTTGGGTTACTTGTGAAAGCTCATCGTTTTACTTTTATTTTTCTTTTGTTTTATTTGAGTCAGTTAGAAAAGGGCCTGAAGAAAGAGGGGGGCAAAACAAATTTGGGCAAAGCTGAAAAAGTTGCCAAAAGAATTGAGAATACAAAGTTTAAAATGGTGTTTCATAGAATGTATAGAATTTACAGTGCAGAAGGAGTACACCTGGCCCATCGAGTCCACACTGGCCCCTGGAAAGAGCACCGCACCCAAACCCACACCTCCGCCCCATCCCCACACTTCCGCCCTATCCCCACACCTCCATCCTCACTTAATCTTTTTTGTACTCCAAGGGCAATTTAGCATAGCCAATCTACCTAACCATGCAGATCTTTGGACTGTGGGAGGAAACTGGAGCACCCGGAGAAAAACCACGCAGACACAGGGAAAACATGCAAACTCCGCATAGCCAGTGACCCAAGCCGGGAATCGAACCTGGGACCCTGGCGCTGTGAAGCCGTTGTGCTAACTCATTTCATATCTGAAAATAAAGTTACGTAAAGTCAACACAGTTGTGAACATTTGACAATGTTTGTTCCAACACCCTTGAGAGCAGAGAAGTTAATCATTTCCACTGAACAGCACAGTGATGATTTAAACAAAAGACATTGCCTTTTCAAGATTTGGCTTCTTTTAAGTCAAAGTGTTTTGGAATGAAAAATATCAGCATTATCTCCAAACTGATTGCAAATTGAATGACGTGCTGTTAGGTGGTTTGGACATTCTGAATTCTCTCTGTGTACCCGAACAGGCGCCGGAATGTGGTGACTAGGGGCTTTTCATAGTAACATCACTGAAGTGTTAATGTAAGCCTGCTTGTAACAATAAAGATTATTAATATTAAATTGGTCAGAAAGATTCCTCAGTTGTTCCTTCATAGTCTCTGTTGTTCTAACCCTTCTGCCTGTCCACCAACTGAATCCAGAGACTCCTTATTCTCATGGTGACATTCCCTGTCTGCCTAGTAAATCAGCCCTTCAATTTTTTGCGGATTATTTCAACTTGTTGCCACATTACAGTAACAAATGTTGAAATGTTTGCTCCACACCCACAGGGTTTCGGCTGCTTAAAGCCACAAACAGAAAGGTCCAGTTTTCTCCTGGGGTTTGAGACAAACCAGCTTTCAAAATGATGCAGAGTTTCAGCCAATGAGGGAGCTCCGGGCTCAGCCCCGCCCCTCATTCACTCCGATTGGTTGGAGGACCAGCCGCTCCCGCTCGGTTATCCAGTCCCGTCCCCTCTTACCATAGCAGCTGTCAATCACGCCCTGGTATGGTGATCGAGAGCATGCGCAGTGCCGATACTGGAGTGATGTTGGTGAGAAATTCTTCGCCGTTCAGAATTAGAAACTGCAGGCGAGCGGGGAGCAATAGTACTGGCGGCTGGTTGAGAGGCTTCATAAACACCCGGTGTAGGCCCAGAACCCCGAAAGCTAATGATCCGCGCTTGCAAACAACGGGCTGCAGTTGCGGTTCTCTGACAACAGGCCCAAGTTAGCGGCCGCCGTCTTGCTGAGGGCGATATGCTGCAGTGCGCGTGCGCGATCATTGGGTCAGGAAGTCCGAGGGCGCTCCAAGCCCCGCCCAGTGACAGAAACATAGATTCATTTTAGAATTTATAATCATAGAATTTACAGTGCAGAAGGAGGCCATTCGGCCCATCGAGTCTGCACCGGCTCTTCGAAAGAGCACCCTACCCAAGTCCACACCTCCACCCTATCCCCATAACCCAGTAACCCCACCCAGCACTAAGGGCAATTTTGGACACTAAGGGCAATTTATCATGGCCAATCCACCTAACCTGCACATCTTTGGACTGTGGGAGGAAACTGGAGCACCCGGAGGAAACCCACGCAGACACGGGGAGAACGTGCAGACTCCGCACAGACAGTGACCCAACGGGGAATCAAACTTGGGACTCTGGAGCTGTGAAGCAATTGTGCTAACCACCATGCTACCGTGCTGCCCATCTTCAAGCTGAAATTTTCTTATTTATTTATCCTTTCATGGGATGTGGCGAAGCCAACACTAATTGCCCATCCCAAATTGTCCCTGAGAAGGTGGTGAGCTGCCTTCTTGAACCGCGGTTCGTGAGGGAATTCCAGGAGTTTGACCCAGCAACAGTAAAGGGACAGTCAAAAGAGTGACATGGTTGCACAGCAGTTAGCACTGCTGCATCATAGCGCCAGGGACCCGTGTGCGATTCTGGCCTTGTGCGACTGTGCAGTGAGCACCTTTGCTTTTTAAAAAAATATAAATTTAGAGTATCCAATTTTTTTTCCAATTAAGAGGCAATTTAGCATGGCCAATCTCCCAAGCCTGCACATCTTTGGGTGGTGGGGCTGAAACCCACGCAGACATGGGAAGATTGTGCAAACTTCACATGGACAGTGACCAGGGCCGGGATTCAAACCCAGGTCGTCAGAGCCGCAGTCCTAGAGCTAACCACTGTGCCACATGCCACCCTACACCTCTATTTGGAATTATTTTGCAGATTCCTTAAATCCACTTCACAAATTACTTCTCTACCTGAATGAGTCATACATTCAATCCCGTCAGGTGACATTCCGCTTGTCACATTTTACCAACCCAGAAATGACCCATTTATTCCTACTGGCTGCTTCCTGTTAGCTAACCAATTCTCTATCCATGCTGATATTTTGCCCCCACACCATGAGCTCTTATTTTGTGTAATAACCATGGCAAATATCTTCAGGAAATCCAGATAAAGCACATCTACAGGTTTTCCTTTATTGACATCCCTTGTTACTTCCTAAAGAACCTTGAAAAATAGTTCATCATGTTTGATTCCCTGAGCCTCATTTTCATTTTCAACAATGTCAAAAGAAAAATCAAATTTCCTCTACCCCTCTGGCTCCTTTGCCATTTACCTTAGATGGACTCACTTTCTGTTAAAGAGCTTGTCAACCCGTCTCACCCACTTTCCCGAAAGTGAACATATTTAATCAGGAAAAGTCCTGCAAATTAAAATACTTTCTGGTTAAACATTTATTGACGAAACAGAACATGGTTAAAAAACTAACAGAAAATGACTTGAGGATCACAGACAACCAGAGTAACAGGATGTTCACAATGTTCTGGTCCCAAATGTTTTCCCTGCAGCTCCTCTGTACCCTGTTCCTGTGACTCCCCGCTTTGGACCCAGGGGCACTGAACCCTGGGGGTCGCAGCAACATCAGCCCCGGTAACCCTCCACCCCTGCTTAGTTGGAGATCCATTTCCCAGTCAGGTCTCCAGCACCTTCCTGTCTCTATTAGTGAACAGGCCCCTTTATTCTCAGCTAAATTCAGCCCCCAGCTCCATCACCGGGCTGTCATTGACAGAAGCAATAGAAACAGAAAGGTGCCCGAGGCTCAAATGGGAAGTCAGAATTTGTGGATTGGAACCTCCATAAAGGTCGGAAACTTCTTGAGAAAAAAAAATCGAGTTCCCAGTCAACAAATTAAAGAATAACACAACGGGACTTCAAGTTTTATGACTTTTAATGCAACAAGCAAAATAGAAGCTACTTTAACCTACACATAAAACTTTTCCCATTTATAATACTAATGATAATCTTTATTGTCACAAGTCGGCTGACATTAACACTGCAATGAAGTTACTGTGAAAATCTCCTAGTCGCCATACTGTTTGGGTACCCAGAGGGTCAATTCAGGATTCCAATTCACCTAACAAGCACATTGTGGGCAGCACGGTAGCACAGTGGTTAGCACTGTTGCTTCACTGCTCCAGGGTCACGGGTTCGATTTCCAGTTTGGGTCAGTGTGTGGAGTCTGCACGTTCTCTCCGTGTCTGCATGAGTTTCCTCCCACAAGTTATGCTGTTAGGTGATTTGGACATTCTGAATTCTCCGTCTGTGTACCGGAACAGGCGCTGGAATGTGGTGACTAGGGGCCTTTCACAGTATCTTCATTGCAATGTTAATGAAAGCCTACTTGTGACAATAAAGATTATTATTATTACAAAGGAGACAGAACATAGGGTGGGAGAAATCGAGGGAGAATAGAATACGAATGTGAAGGAGCAAAATACACACAAATGGACTGCAGAAGTGTCTATAGGTACGTAAAAAGGAAACGTTTGTCATTCCAGATAGTCAGGAGAGTTTAGAATGAGGAATAGAGATCTCTACAGCCACCTCGTTCAACACTCTGGGATGTAGATCATCAGCTTTTGGGGATTTATTCACTTTCAACCCCATTAATTTCTCCAGTACCACTTTTCACGAATTCTCATCTCTCACTGTTCCTCGTGATCACGAATCCCTTGGTTCGCTTGTGTTTTGGGGAAATTTTTGCTTCTTCTCCGTGAAGACAGACACGCATTGCTTAGTTTCTCTACCATTTCCTTCCTCCCTATTATGAACTCTCCTGTCTCTTCCTGGAATGGACACATATTTGTCTTTGACAATCTTTTCCTTTCCACATACCTAGAGAAGCTTTTCCAGTCGCTTTTCTCCCCAGTTTGCTCTCATATTCGATTTCTCTTTATCTGTTTCTTGGTCCCCCTTTGCTGAATTCTAAAACAAGTTCCCAATCCTCAGGTTTACTACTATTTTGACCATGGTTTTGAGCCTCTTCCATTGATCGAATGGGATCTTTAACTTTTCTTGTCAGCCAAGGTTGCATCACTTTTCCTGTTGGATTTTTATTCCTTAAAGGAATCTATATTTGTTGTATATATGTGAAATAAAAGTTGCAAAAATCCCAGAGGACCATAGGCTGCTCTCACCTTTGACAGAGAGAGAGCGGACTGGAGGTGATTTAACCTGAGGGTCAGCACACCTCAGGTGAGGGGCCTGGTTGAGAGAAGGCAGGGCCTTCATGAATAAACGCAGCCAGTACAGGAGTCGAATCCACTCTGTTGGCCTTGCTCTGCATCACGAACCAGTCATCCTGCCAACTGAGCTAACCGACCCCCTGATAAATATGTAATAATTGCCATGCTTTTGGGGGGGGGGGGGGTCCAAATGGAAACTAAATATCTTCACACTTCCAAACACCCTTTCACTCTGTGATCACCGCGCAATTTGAAGCCAGGTATTAGCAACAAGGCTCAAAGAGCATTAGCCCACTGGAGGCAAAATGATGAGACCTGCCGTCCAGCAGAAAGAAACCCTCTGACCATCCCCACTGACTACCTGTCAGAATGAACAAAATGCAGTCCTGGATGTAGAGCAGAAACAATAACAGCAGAATCCAACTCCTGTAATCGACTGTGAAATTGTTGGTGTCACTGCAAGTCCAATGAAACATGCAATCCCGTCTCACATTGAGAGGTGGACGGCCTCTCCCCAGTGTGAACTCGCTGGTGTCGCTGTAGGGTGGACAATTGAATAAATCCCTTCCCACACTGAGAGCAGGTGAATGGTCTCTCCCCAGTGTGAACTCGCTGGTGTATCTGCAGGATGGACAACCGAGTGAAGCCCTTCCCACACCGAGAGCAGGTGAATGGCCTCTCCCCACTGTGAACTCGCTGGTGTGTCCGCAGGATGGATAACCGAGTGAAGCCCTTCCCACAGTGAGAGCAGGTGAATGGCCTCTCCCCACTGTGAACTCGCTGGTGTGTCCACAGGGTGGAGGTGAATGGCCTCTCCCCAATGTGAACTTGCTGGTGCGTCTGCAGGGTGGATGAATCACTGAATGCCTTCCCACACTGAGAGCAGGTGAATGGCCTCTCCCCAGTGTGAACTCGCTGATGTCTCCGCAGGGTGGATGAATCACTGAATCCCTTCCCACACTGAGAGCAGGTGAACGGCCTCTCCCCAGTGTGAACTCGCTGATGTGTCCACAGGGTGTATGAATGACTGAATCCCTTCCCACACTGAGAGCAGGTGAACGGCCTCTCCCCAGTGTGAACTCGCTGATGTCTCCGCAGGGTGGATAACTGTGTGAATCCTTTCCCACACAGAAAGCAGGTGAACGGCTTCTCCCCAGTGTGACTGCGTCGATGAATCTCCAGGTGCGATGGGGCTCCGAATCCCTTCCCACAGTCCCCACATTTCCACGGTTTTTCCATGTTTTGGGTCCCCTCCTGCCTGTCCAGGTTCCACAATCAGTTCAGAATAATAGCGTCTCTTCCACTGTGAATGGTGTGATGTTTTTTCAGGCTGTGTAACTGGTTAAAGCTCTTTCCACAGTCAGTTCACTGGAACTCTCACACTCGGGTGTGTGTTGTGTGGGTCTCGGTGCTTTTCCAGTCACACTGATGGTTGAAATCTTTAGCCGACAGTTCAGGCAAGCATTTCTCCTAGTTTCAAAGGCCGATGATATTCAGGTTCCAAGGAATCGCGTGACTCTGTCAGATCGAGACGTAACTTTTGAGATTTCATCTGAAATTCTTCCTCATCTGTAAAAACAATTTACAAACTTCATCACTGTCAGTACAGGATAGAAACACAGAACAGACAATTCCTAGGTGGACGGGTAGGGATGGGGTGGAGGTATGGGCTTAGGTAGGGTGCTATTTCCAAGAGCCGGTGCAGACTTGATGGGCCGAATGGCCTCCTTCTGCACTGTAACTTCTCTGATTCTATGATCTACAGGAGGGACATAGAGAACCTAGTGGAGTGATGGTACAACAGCAATCTCTCCCTCAATGTCAGCAAAACTAAAGAGCTGGTCATTGACCTCAGGAAGCAAAGTATCGTACACACCCCTGTCAGCATCAATGCTGCTGAGGTGGAGATGGTTAGCAGCTTCAAATTCCTCGAGGTACACATCACCAAAAATCTGTCCTGGTCCACCCACGTCGGCCCTACCACCAGGAAAGCACAACACCTATACTTCCTCAGGAATCAAAGGAAATTCAGCATGTCCACATTAACTCTCACCAACTTTTACAGATGTACCAGAGAAAGCATCCTATCTGGCTGCATCACAGCCTGGTATGGCAACTGCTCGGCCCAAGACCACAAGAAACATCAGAGTTGTGAACACAGCTCAGTCCATCACACAAACCTGCCTCCCATCCATCAACTCCATCTGCACCTCCCGCTGCCTGGGGAAAGCGGGCAGCATAATCAAAGATCCCGCCCACCTGGCTTACTCACTCTTCCAACTTCTTCCATCAGGCAGAAGATACAAAAGTCAGAGAACATGCACGAACAGACTCAAAAACAGCTTCTTCCCCGTTGTTTCTAGACTCCTAAACAAGCTTCTTATGGACTGACCTGATTAACACCATACCCCTGTAAGCTTCACCCGATGCCGGTGTCCATGTAGTTACATTGTGTACCCTGTGTTCCCCTATTATGTATTTTCTTTTAGTTTAGTTTATTTTCATGTACTTAATGATCTGTTGAGCTGCTCTCAGAAAAATACTTTTAACTGTACCTCGGTACACGTGACAATAAACAAACCCAATCCAATGTATGGAACTGTACGCCAAACAATTCTTTTCATTGTACCTCAGTACATGTGTCAATAAATTTAATATAATATAATCCCCACTCTCTGCTGTCTGTTGGTTAGCCAATCCTCTATCCAAGCTAATATATTACCTCTCAACCCACTGGGATCTTACCTTCATCAAATGTATTCTGGAAATCCAAATATACCTACAGGACCCCCATTATCCATTTGGCTTGTTACATCTTTCACCATTCATATATCACAGAATGGAGGGGAAGGGCATATATCATAATCCTACAAAATAGAATAATATACCCACTCCCCAGAGGTGTTCGGAAAATGAATGCATAAATTGAAAAACAACTCTTTATTTTAAATTTAATACCTTCGTTTATAAATTGAATTGTGTTTGTTTAACTATATTTCCAAAATAACTTACACACCCTCGTATTATTTTTTCTTCTGAGACCATGAACTCTGACAATGATCGGTAAGTGGACCGGGTCCATAAGACATAGGAGCGGAAGTAAGGCCATTCGGCCCATCGAGTCCACTCCACCATTCAATCATGGCTGATTTCAACTCCATTTACCCGCTCTCTCTCCATAGCCCTTAATTCCTCGAGAAATCAAGAATTTATCAACTTCTGTCTTAAAGACACTCAACGTCCCGGCCTCCACCGCCCTCTGTGGCAATGAATTCCACAGACCCACCACTCTGGCTGAAGAAATTTCTCCTCATCTCTGTTCTAAAGTGACTCCCTTTTATTCTAAGGCTGTGCCCCCGGGTCCTAGTCTCCCCTGCTAATGGAAACAACTTCCCTATGTCCACCCTATCTAAGCCATTCATTATCTTGTAAGTTTCTATTACATCTCCCCTGAACCTCCTAAACTCCAATGAATATAATCCCAGGATCCTCAGACGTTCATCGTATGTTAGGCTTACCATTCCTGGGATCATCCATGTGAATCTCCGCTGGTCCCGCTCCAGTGCCAGTATGTCCTTCCTGAGGTGTGAGGCCCAAAATTGCTCACAGTATTCTAAATGGGCCCTAACTAATGCTTTATAAAGCTTCAGAAGTACATCCCTGCTTTTATATTCCAAGCCTCTTGAGATAAATGACAACATTGCATTTGCTTTCTTAATTACAGACTCAACCTGCAAGTTTACCTTTAGAGAAAATCCTTAAAGGATTCACAGAATGGAGGGGAAGGGCATATATCCCTTAAAGGGTCCTTAAAGGACATTTGTTTCCTTCTTTCCGTGTTTGTTTAAGAAACAGAGATTCATATCCTCTCGTTTTGTACCTATTGTGGACGATGTTTCACTTTACAGCTCTGGGTAAATAACGTAAAATTTTGATGCCTAATTTCGAATTCCTACACTGCAGAAGGTGTCCATTGAGTCGGCACCAGTCCTCTGAAAGAGCACCCTACCTAGGCCCACCTCCCCATCCCCGCTTAACCTGTACATCCTTGGATTGTGAGAGGAAACGAAAGCACCCAGAGGAAACCCATGCAGACCCGGGGAGAAAGTGCAAACTCCACAAGTCACCAAAATCCTGGAATCAAACCCAGGTCGCAGGCACTGCGCTGCAGCAGTGCTACCATGCTCACCACTGTCCACCATACTACCTGGGTTCGCAATATTGCTGATTTCCGCTGCAATCGCCAAATCATAGCGAAATAATTAACAATTCCCTGCTTGGTTGGTAGCTACCATGGCGGGGACATTACCCGACACCCCCCGCGGTGGTGAATGTCCTCTGTCCAGAGCACAGGAGAGCAGTGCGCAGGCGCAGGGCCGCCCTGTCTTGGAGCATGCGCAGTGATAGCGATGGGAAGCCTATTGTTTATCGGGTCTCCAAACCGGTGAGGATGCGGAAACGCGGAGGGGGCGATGGAGCCGGCGGGTGGACGGGGAGGGTTTCTAAACACCTGGTGAAGGCATCAAGCCCCGAATCCGAAGCTGCGGGTCCCACATTTGCAGCTCCGACTCTTTTCCCCGGAGACAGACCCAGGCTTACGGCCGCCATCTTGTTTCAGGGGAGAGAGTGCGCATGCGCACCTGTTTTGTCGAATTCGAAACATGGTGGGCGGGGCTTCAGCGCCTCTGTTTCCAACCAGGTCCTAGTGTCCGGGTAGTGCATTAGACGACAGGTGCTGCTTGCAGCCCAGAGAATTCCATGGGCCATGTATACATTCAGTGTGGGAGGTTGCAGTCCCGATAGTTAGTTACCTGCAAAAGCTACTTCTCAAGTTTTTGTTACACTTCAGCCCCGTGCTCCTAATCTTTGGCTGCCCCGTGTGGAGAGACTGGGTAAGTCAGAGGATCTTCTCCTGGACTTGCTCTTGGGCCTGGTTAAAACAGCAATTTATAGAATTTGGATGATCAGGTCCCATTTGGTGGTGGGGATTACACTGGTTAAATATAAGAAATAGGAGCAGGAGGCAGCCACTACGGCACTACCACTATACCAGTACCACATAGTGGAATTGTCACTGGACTACTAAACCAGAAATCCAGGGTAATGCTTCGGGTAAAACCCAGGTTCGAATCCTGCTACTGCAGATGTTGAAATTTGAATTCAATAAGCATCTGGAATTAACAGTCTAATGATGACCATGAAACCATTGTCAACTGTCATTAAAAACTCAACTGATGGGGGGTGGGCTGATTTATTTTCCTTTATGTAAGGGGCGCATGCCCCATTTTGGTTTGAGTTGGGGGTTTACCGTTTAGAGGGTTAAAACATTTTGTTTTGTTGGCATGTTGCCCTGTTTTCTTTGTATTATTTTCCTTTTTGCAGTGTTCTGTAAAATTATTGAAAAATCTTGAACAAATACATTTTAAAAAACTGAACTAATTCACTAATGTCCTTGAGAGAAGGAAATCTGCCGTCCTTACTCAGTCTGGCCGACATGTGACTCCAGACCCACAGCAATATAGTAGACTCTTAACTGTCTCGTCCAGGGCAATTAGGGATGGGCAATAAATATGAACGAATAAAAAAAAATCAGTCCATTGAGCCTGCTCCACCTTTGGATAATGTCACTTTACTGCCGCCCCATAAGAGACTTTTGTCCTCTCTTCCAATTGCCTGCCTGTGTCTGGGTAGCTCTGGGGAGGGAGCATGCGGTGTCCACCAGAACAGTTGACACCTTCCACAATCGGTGGATTCCTCAGAGTACAGGGTGTCTCATAGACATTGGTAATAACATTCTGGTTTAGCCAGGAAGATTCGCTTGCTCTTGTTGGGACTTTGTTTCTGATTTTGGTTTATTTTATTATGATTGAGCAACACGTTTGGGAAAACAAGAAAAGAATGAATGTTGCATAGAAACTAGAATTGTTTGTTGTAAATTTCTCTCCTGCACGGACAGCAATGACTTTTGTAAACTCTGATTATAGGATATTAGGAGATGATTTGTGGATGGGGAACTCAAACCAAGCATCACATTAAGATCTGATCATCACTTGATTTCACTCGGAGCTGAATATCATCAAGCTTTGAATGTCAAAAGAGAAATATTTATCTGTTTTGTCTGCGGGAAATGATTTCAAACATCAGTGTGACTGGAAAAGCACCGAGACATACACACACCCAAGTGAGAGTGTTCCGGTAGACCGTTAAGCAGTTACACAGCCTGAACAAACATCACACCATTCACAGTGGGGAGAAACCGTACATATATTCTGTGTGTGGGACGAGGCTTCAACTGATCATCCAACCTGGAGAGACATAAATTCATTCGCAATACAAAGAAACCGTGGAAATGTGGGGACTGTGGGAAGGGATCCCTTTGCCTCAATTCCTCCCTCCTGCCTGTTCGCCAGAACCCTTGATTCTCTGAGAGACCAAAATTCAGTCTATTTCAGTCTTAAATATGTTCGACAATGGAAACAGAACATTTAAATTTATAGGACTAAAGGAGGCCTGTTGGCCCATCATATCTGTATCAGACCACCCCCACTTTCTAGCTCTTGATCTGTAACCTTGTAGGTTACAACATGTCAAATTCCTCACTTTAATGATTTATTTTATGGTCACTCTCTACTGCATTACCGCTAAATAATCACAAGAAAGTGAATTGTGAATCACAATGGTGGTTTTTTTACCCAGCATTCCCCACAGTGGTGAATGTCCCCTATCTACACCACAGGAGACCAGTGTACAGGTGCCGTGTCGCCCAGTATTTGGAGCATGCGCTGTGTCAGTCTTGACCATGGATAGGTGTTTATTTGTCACATCTACAGCTGGTCGAAGGAGTGATGGAGCTGGCGGCTGGATGGGGAGGATTTGAAAACACAGAGAGAGAGATAGAGAGAAAAAAAAAGCCCGGGAGGCTTGGAGAAACCACCTTAACAATTGCTCATTTAATCTCCACACAGTCACTTCTGGAACAAGGTTAACGTTGGTTATTCCGTCTGGTCCATCAAGGTGATCCAGATTCATAGAGAATTAGTTTGGTTCAATAGATCATTGGTTTGCTTCAAAATCATAAGTGTGGCAGGTTCAGAATTGTGATGATGCTACAAATATAATAAGTAATTAGGATTCATCACATAGTTGTAGACAGCCATTAAATAAAAGTATAAAATAATAAAAGTATTGCACATTATGATCATTTCATCAGACAAATAATTACAATAGGTTACAAAAAGCAGGAGTCCTTAACCAGCAGAATAGAAATGATTCTCTGCAATCTGCATTTTGTATTAAATCCACAGATCATATGTTGTCAGCATGAGTTCATTAAATTCTCAATCATTTACATACTGTCTGTGAGCTTTATAAAGTAGGTCATTGCACTGCCTTGTAGTCTATTTGTTCTATATCTTATTTGTGGAATAGAGTCCTTTCTCCTGAATTTCAATCCACATTTATATTTATGTGGTTGTGACAAGAGATCATAGATTTAAGTGTTTTCCAGTGAAGTCTAATAGAAAGTTTTCTAACTTGCTGGGAACACATATTCAGATGATTGATTGTGAAACGTTTCAACAGGATTCATGAATGAAGTGAATTATCAAACATGATTCTATCTCTATTTGTACAAATTTGTTAAAGGGATGCAGGAAAATATATCCAACACTTTATCTGTATTTCAGCCCAGTGCGGAGGGAGAGTGTGTGGGACGGGGATCTGCAGCTGTAGTGGAATAAGAGGGAAAAAATGGTCCCTAGAAACGAGAATTATCTGTTCTGCATTTCTGTCCTCTACTTACAGTGATGACTTTGGTAATCTCCTTTTACAGAGCATGAGAAGGTGAGGATTTGCAGACGAGGATTTGCAGATGAGGAAAGCAAACATCATGTCAAGATCTGGCAGAGTCATTCGATTCATCAGGACTTGAATATCATTGGCCTTTGCATGTCGAAGGAGAAATGTTTGTCTGTTCTGCCTGTGGGAAAAGATTTCAAACATCAGTGTGACTGGAAAAACACCGAGACACACACACAGCCGAGTGAGCGTGTTCCAGTGAACTGACTGTGGAAACATCAGTGTGACTGGAAAAGCCCCGAGACCCACACAACACACATCCGAGTGAGAGAGTACCAGTGAACTGACTGTGGAAAGAGCTTTAACCAAATACACAGCCTGAAGAAACATCACACCATTTACAGCGAGGAGAAACCGTTCACATGTTCTGTGTCCGATCAAGATGGGCAACTGATCATCCAACCTGGAGACACAAGGACACTGGCACCATGGAGAAACCTTGGAAATGTGGGGACTGTGGGAAGGGATTCAGTTACCCATCCCAGCTGGAGAGCCATCGGCGCAGTCACACTGGGGAGAGACCGTTCAGGTGCTCCATGTGTGGGAAGGAATTCGCAAAGTCATCCAGCCTGGGGTCACACCAGAGAGTTCACAGTGACGAGAGACCTTTTAAATGCTTTTACTGTGGGGATTGCTTTAAAACCTCTCCAGATCTAATTAAACACCAGCTTGTTCACACTGACAAGAGACCATTCAGTTGCTCTCATTGTGAGAAGAAATTTAGACAATCATCTCACCTTATTCAACACCAGCGAATTCATACTGGGGAAAGGATATTCACCTGCTCCGTGTGTGGGAAACAATTCACTCAATCATCCAATCTCCAGACACACCAACGCACTCACAGTGGGGAGAAACCATTCACCTGCCCCGAGTGTGGGAAGGGATTCAATCGATCATCCAACCTGCTGAGACACCAGCGGGTTCATGTGTGACTCCAGGGATTGGATGTTATTGTTGATCACGTCCTTTGTTTATTTCTGCTCAAGTTAATAACCCCTATAACTAGGCTGGAGTTTGATGTTCTCCACAGGACAGGTGATGTGCTAGGATTGCAGTATGTGGGCGTTTGTGGAGAACGTTACAATCCTGGGCAATCATATCTGAGGAGTGTCTGCAACTTGCAGAACCTGGGCTCAGGGGTATTGAGCTGGAGTCTGAGCTGCTGACATTGTGGGGCATCAAGGAGAGGGAAAGTCACCTGGACACTTCCCCAAGGCTCAGTAGAAATTTGCAGAGGGTGGGGGACTCAATTTTCTGCATCAATCGACAGTTTGAAATGTGTGGGGGTAAGTGAGGAACGATCAGTGAGCTGCAGCTGTCTGACAGCGCGGTGTATTACTGCAGGCTGAGAGACTCAGTGACAGGAACCAGAGGGAACCTCATACAAAAACACTGTTGCAGTGGGACATGAGCTCTGAAGAGAGAAGTCAGATTTCATGCACTGCCCGTATATTTTTCTGCTCTATTTGATATACCACTGATAGAGGATAACAAGAATAAATCTTACCCTTTTTATGTCCCCAGTGGAAGGTTAATCAGAACCCACCCTGTCACCAAGCTGAATCTAATTCATGACAGTGAATGAAATATGGGCAGCACGGTAGCACAGTGGTTAGCACTGTTGCTTCACAGCACCAGGGCCCCGGGTTCGATTCCAGGCTTGGTCACTGTCTGTGCGGAATCTGCACGTTCTCCCCGTGGGTTTCCTCCGGGTGCTCCGGTTTCCTCCCACAAGTTCCGAAAGACATGCTTACTAGGTGATTTAGACATTCGGAATTCTGCCTCAGTGTACCTGAACAGGCACCAGGGTGTGGTGACTAGGGACTTTTCACAGTAAATTCATCGCAGTGTTAATATAAGCCTACTTGTAACATTAATAAAGATTATTATTAAACAGGACATCATCTACATTCAACACCTGTTTTTGAGATGATTTATTTCAAATCAATTAAAGATCAAACTGTCTCTCGGATCAATGAGATCGCTGTCATTATTTCATTCCAATTAATTGGTTACATCAGTGATTTTGTGATTCTAATCAACCTTTACAGCAACATTGCTGTTGACCAATGTGTGCAAATTGTCCTCCCATCAGTTCCAGCACCTGCAGGAAGTCACAATATTTCATTGCAACTTGGCTGTAAGGGTTAGCCCTGAGCCTGGTGGTAGCTTCACTCATGATACCCAGTTACATGTGAGGTAGAAATGGGCCGGGAATAGAAGTAAAATATTGCGGATGCTAGAAATGTGAAATAGAAAAATGCTGGATAAACTCAGCAAGTCTCGCATCACTTGTGAAGAAACCGTTGACATTTGGTTGCTCGACGTGCCCCTAACAAAGATGGGGGAGACGTGAGCGATGTCTGCATTTCGCCGAGGACGTCCGGACAGCAGCGCATGCGCATTGCAGCGGGTGTGGTTTGTTGACGGAAGCGCGCGGATTATTCCCCGGATCAGATTTGAGGGGGGACGGTTAACGGTCGCCGGCGTTGCCATGGCTGCGGGGGCGGCGCTCGCCAACCGCGCGCGCTGGCAGAAGTCGACCCTCGAGCTCAACCCGAGCGGCAGCCGCAGGTGCAGAGGCCGCGCTGGAGCCTGGGGCTCGAGTAGGAGGCGCAGGCCGGGCCAGCCTGCTCTCTCGCATGGAGGGCACCGCACACTGACCCGGGGATGTGGGCATCAACCTAAAACTTTCCGCCCCTCACTTGGCCCCTTGGCAGAAAGCAGCTTCTCAAATCTCCCAGAAACCACTCCGACTCCACTTGGCTTCTTTTCCCGGGGTCACGACCCTGCGACGCCATCTTGGTTTCAGCCCCCCACCTGAGTGTTGGCTGGAGGAACGATTGCTCGTTTCTGGGGCCGGGTGCTGCAGTGGGTCTCTCTCGACATTCAACATCGTTCACTTTCAAACTAAAATTTATTGCCTCCGGTGACTCGGTGCAATCGCCTTTTAACGGAGGACTGGACAAGGGGATTGGCACCCTGATTGTCAGTTGACTCCAATGCACTTTGTGGCTGTCCAATCCCATGGCAGTTTGGTGCATGCAGTGTGCCCTAGGCTTGCTCATGGTTTAGTTCATGCTGGCAGTATTGCCACCACAGTGGGATCCCTGATGGAGAGACTCCCTCTTTTAAGAGGGTCCTGAAGGGCTTGCTGAGGTGACCCAATTTGTGTTCTCTGTTTCTCACAGGAGCCGTGATCAACAGTATGGCCAGGGCGACTTCATGAGCCCAGTCGCATATTCAGACAAACAGCTTCCAGACATCCGCGTCCAAGAAACAGACCGGATCCTGGTTGAGAAAGTAAGTTGGATTTGAATGTGTCCTCGTTGTCCAGCTGGCCAGGCTTGGTTTGTCAACAGTGGTAAACTGGGTTGGTGAACCGCTGCACCCCATGTACTAAAGGAACCTTTTGTGGTGTTAACCGTCATCCTTATTTCCAGCCCTGGGTGTAAGATCAGTACGTGACCTTCCCCAACCTGGCTCCCTTTACTGATGCCCTGCTCACTTTCTGTTTTCAGCTCTGCTGGGACATCGCCTTTGGCCCATTGAAGCAGCTGCCCATGAATCTGTTCATTATGTACACAGCCGGCAACAACATCTCCATCTTCCCTATCATGATGGTTTGCATGATGGCCTGGAGACCTATACACGCACTGATGTCCATGTCGCCAAGTGAGTATTGTATTGATTCTGCAGCTGAGAAACAGCTTTTAACTGGCATCATTTGAATGGGACTTAGAACAGAGTGCTGAGAGCTGGGTGAATAAGGGAGTTCAGGAAGGACAGGGAAGAGGAGCTCTTTTACTCTCCAGCTTTCTCAGCCTTGAAGAAGTGGTCTTACTCTGCTACAGGAGAAGAAGTTAGTTTGTTGATGAGTAACTGCCAAGTGACATGGGGTTATTCTATTTCTGTGGCTCAAAATACTATAGCAACTGGTTCTCAGGTTGATAAAATATATAAAAACAAAAGTAAAACATATTAGGGGTGGCAAAGTAGGTTTCTACCTTCATTGTACAGATATCCCCCTGGGGGAGATGGGTTAATTGAAGACACCAGTCAGTGTACAGATATCTCCCTGAGATTTCTCTTGGTGTCCAACAATCCATTGATCTCAGCCTGGAATATAATCAGTGATTGAACATCCACAACTCTCTGGGTTAGAGACAACTCATGGGGTGAGGAAATTCCTCTTCAGCTCAGTCCGAACTAGCTGCCCCCCTGAGGCTATGTCTCTGTGTTCCGGATTCTGCAGCCAGAGGAAACCGTGTCTCCGCATCTCCCTGTCAAACCCTCTTTACAATTATATCTGTTTCAATCAGATCAACTCTCAGTCTCGTAAACCCAAGAGAGTAAAGGCCCATTCTTCCCAATCTCTCCTCGTTGGACAATCCTGTCATCCCAGGAACCAATCTGGTGAGTCTTTGTTACCCTCTCTCCTTGACAATTCTGTAGATAAGGAGACCCAAACTGCATAAGTTATTCCTCCTGTGTTTGACCAAAACTCTGTACAATTGCAGAAAGATTTCCTCACTCAAACTCCAGTGAATCATAGAAACCCTACAGTGCAGAAAGAGGCAATTTGGCCCATCGAGTCTGCACCAACCATTTGAAAGGCCACTATACAGAGACCCAATTCCCTCCCTGTCCCTGTACCCCCACCTTACCTTTGGACACTTAAGGGGCAATTTATCATGGCCAATCCACCTAACCTGTACATCTTTGGACTGTGGGAGGAAACCAGAGAACCCGGAGGAAACTCAGGCTGACACAGGGTGAATGTGCAGGCTCAGCACGGACAGTCACCCAAAGCTGTAATCAAACCCCGGTCCCTGGCGCCATCCCTCGGTGAAGGCTAACGGAACATCTGCCTTCCTAATTTCTTGCTGTATCTCCATGCTGTCTGTTTGTGATTTGAGTACAAGGATCCCCCAATTCTCTATGAACATTTCACAGTCTCTCCCCTGTTCCTGATCTTTCTGTTTTTTTATTCTCACTCCCAGTCTTTAAGGTCCTGGGGAATTCGACTCAGCACTGGCTGCAGCGTGTGCTCTACTTCATCGGCAACCTGCTGGGGTTGGCCCTAGCCGTCTACAAGTGCCAGGCGATGGGGCTGCTGCCCACACACTCCTCCGACTGGCTGGCATTCCTCCAGCCGCCCCAGGTAAGATCTGAACTCTGAACGTGAGGGGGAGCCAAGAAAATAGGAAGAGGAGGAGACCGGTCAGTGCTCTGGAGCCTGAGCAATGGGCCCAACATTCCCTGCAGTTTAGATGCTCCGATTGAAAGGTGTGAAATTCTGAGGAGACTCCATAAGGTTGATGCGGAGAGGCTAATTCCCAGAGAGTCAGGGACACGGGGCCAGTCTCGATAAGGGGCGGCCATTTTGGACTGAGATGAGGGAGAATTTCTTCACCCAGAGGGTTTGTGAATCTTTGGCATTCTCTATCCCAGGGAATGCTGGATGTTCTGTCATTGAGTGCGTTCAAGGCTGAGGTGGAGATATCCTTGGGAATTGAGGGGTGGGGAAGAGTGGAGTTGAGGTCGATGATCAGCCGTGATCTTGCTGAATAGTGGAGCAGGCTCGCCAGGAACTATTCCCACTCCTATTCCTGACGTTCCCCTCTTTTCACAGAGAGTGGAGTACACGGGCGGGGGGCTGGTCCTGTGATGGTCCCACTCTCCTCCCATCGCTCGGAGAGACAACGCCCGAGGATGATCGACACTGGACTGAATCTGTTTCCGCCTGGTTAACGTCTGACCAGGCCGGCTCCAGGTAACTTGCCCTCCCATCGCTCGGAGAGACAACGCCCGAGGGTGATAACACTGGACTGAATCTGCTTCCGCCTGGTTAACGTCGGACCAGGCAGGCTCCAGGTAACCTGCTCTCCCATCGCATGCCCCCCCCCACCCAACACACACACAAAGAGACAGACAGCTGGCCCGTGTACACATGACCACAGGAATGGCCGGAGATGTTGGCAGCAACGACTGTGCATTTTGTCACTGGGTATTCATTCATTGATTCTTCAACTCCCTTTGCTGAGCCACGAATGAAGGATGTGTTGGGGCTGACGATGGGACGGGAGGCGCCTGAATCAGTCATTCCCGGATGATCCCGGTGGGTCTTGCTCTCCATCTGTCCCTGTCCACCCCCTCAAGCGAATGTAAAATATAAACAGCAACAGCAGGATGGGGAGGGAAGTTCTCTCCAGTGTCCCTCAAACCCCCACTGAAATTAGGTTCCTGACCCTGTGTTGCATAACACTTTGTGGGATCTTACTGTGCATGTGGCAGTCGCCGTCTCCTCCCACAGAACGGCAGGGGCTGCACTGCAGGAGTGACCCGTCAAAAGGAAGAGATCGTCTTCCTCCTGTGCCTTTTCAGACTGGCCCAGACCTTTCAATCAACACGGCAGCTTTTTGTATTTGAAACACGTTCACTGTTTTCACGTGGGAAACTCGGCAGGGACTGCACAGCAAGATCCCACAAACACTCCGATTACCACCAGATACCACGTCAGGCTGTGTGAAGGATAATACTGCCGCTCGGACACCAGGCTGGGAAAGGAGTGGTCTGGGTAGGTGCTGCCTTCCTTCTCTTCATCAAATTGGCCTCAGGATCTTGTACATCCTGAGGGGGCACAATGTGACAGGGACCCTGGTTTTATGTTCCACAGTACTGACAAGAGGCACGTTATTGAATATTTAGTGCTTGTGTATCTGTGAGCGGGCACACATACGTGCGTGTCTATGTGCCTGTGGGTGGGTGTGTGGGGTGTGTGTGTGCGCGGTGCGTGCGAGTGCACCTATGCATGTTGCGTGTGTGTGTGAGGGCGGCTAAGCGCGTGTGCGAGGATGCCTACGTATGAGTACATGTGTGCCAATGGATGTGTTTCTGGTCTTTCAACTGCCCTTCCCAGGTTCCAGAAAAGATTTGCTCCAAAGTCAGTCTGGGCATTGTACCTGAATGTGTTCCACTCTGATACTCTGCACTGTCACTGAGCTTCCCTGTTAACCTCCTCTGGTGTGTGAAGTGGCTGCAGCATCTCCAGGGGTTTCTGTCAATCTGGACATTATACCTGAATGTGTTCCACTCTGGTACTCTGCACTGTCACTGAGCTTCCCCATTAACCTCCTCTGGTGTGTGAAGTGACTGCAGCATCTCCAGGAGTTTATGACAGGTCTCGACAATCTGCTTTCACTTCATTTAATGTTTGTGTTTGAATTGTTCCTCTACTGTTGCTGGGGTCCTAATGGTCAGGGCGCACCCCTGACCCCTCCCAACTCTGAGACTGTGCCCGATACAGGAGTGGACCGAGGAGGCTGGATGCGAATCGATAACCTTGAGGTGAGTGGAGAAATATTCAGTCAGTGCGAGTTTGGCTGTGCTGTAAAGAAGCTGCAATGTCTTTTCAATGATCCTGTAACTGTGGAAATAAAGAATCTTGGCAAAACTGGGCCTCTGTGAAATGACAGCAAAGGAAAACGAGTCTCAGATTTCATAGACTCCACCAGCTCAAAGCTCTCCTGCTCCTTAATAGGTTTCATTTTTAACTCTGCAACAGCCTCGCCTCCTCTGTCCCAGACTTCATGCTGCTGTCTCAGTAAATGGAATGACTGAGTGATCCACACTCAGCTGGTGAACGCTCTCTGTCTCTCTCTCTCTTTCCCTGTTGTGCTGGTACCCATGAATTTCAGGCTGATCACTGAATTCCTATCTACAGTCAACAAGAACTTGATATTTATTGCACCTTCAATACAGTAAAAATAATTTACCATTGGAGCTGCTTTCAGCAGATATTCTCGTGTTCCAGATCACCAGAATTCACCTGAGTAAAATCATCTCTACTCATGTTCACCCTGGCTGTTATGACAAATATTTTAAAGCTGTCTTCTGTTGTTACCAACCACCCTGCCAATGGAAACAACTTCTCTCTATGTTGATGAAAACGCCTCAAATATTTCAGTCTCTCTTTCCTTCACCTTCTCTGATACTGGGAGAACAATCCCGGCTTTGCAGGTCTCTTCACAGAACAGAAACCTCTCATCACTGATACTATTCTAGCAAGGCTTCCCTGTACCCTCTCCAATTCCTTGCTATATTTCCTAAGCTGTGGTAACACAATATTTCAGATGTGGATTAGCCAATGATTTAGAAAGATTCAGTATAACGTGTTTTTCCACTCTCTTCCTCCAATAAACCGAAGACCCAATTAGGATGTTTTGACCAAGTTGATCGACCAGAAGGCCTTTAACAAGGTGCCGCATATGAGACGATTAAATAAGTTGTTAAAAATCAATTTAGAGTACCCAATTATTTTTATTTTCCAATTGAGGGGCAATTTAGTGTGGCCAATCCACCTAACCTGCACATATTTGGGTTGTGGGGGTGAAACCTACGCAGACATGGGGAAAATGTGCAAACTCCACACGGACTGTGACCCAGGGCTGGGATTCAAATCCAGGTCCTCCACGCCACAGTCCCAGTGCTATCCACTGCGCCACATGCCGTCCTACTTTTAAATAAGTTAAGGGTAAGATCCTGGCGTGGACAGAGGATTGGCTGACTGGCAGAAGGCAGAGAGTGGGGATAAAGGGTCAGTATGGCAGCCAGTGACTCGTGGTGTCCCTCAGGGGTCGGTGCTGGGACCACAACTTTTCAGAATATACATGAATGATCTGAAGGCACTTTTGCTAAGTTTGCAGATGATACAAAGATCTGCAGAGGGACAGGTAGTATTGAGGAAGCAGGTGGGCTGTAGAAGGACTTGGACAGGCTAGGAGAGTGGGCAAAGAAGTGGCAGATGGAATACAACGTGGAAAAATGTGAGGTTATGCACATTGGAAGGAGGAATGGAATCATAGACTATTTACTAAATGGGGAAGTGCTTAGGAAATCAGAAGCATAAAGGGTCTTGGGAGTCTTTGTTCAAGATTTTCTTAAGGTGAATGTGCAGGTTCAGTCGGCAGTTAGGAAGGCAAATGCAATGTTAGCATTCATGTCGAGAGGGTGAGAATACAAGAGCAGGGATATACTTCTGAGACTATATAAGGCTCTGATCAGACCCCATTTGGAGTATTGTGAGCAGTTTTGGGCCCCGTATCGAAGGAAGGATGAACTGGGCTTGGAAAGGGTCCAGAGGAGGTTCACGAGTGATTCCTGGAATGAACAGCTTGTCGTATGAGGAGCGATTGAGGACTCTGGGTCTGTACTCATTGGAGTTTAGAAGGATGAGGGGGTATCTTATTGAAACTTACGGGATACTGTGAGGCCTGGATAGAGTGGATGTTTCCACTTGTAGGAAAACTAGAACCAGAGAACACAATCTCAGACGAAAGGGACTATCCTTTAACACAGGAGATGAGGAATTTCTTCAGCCAGAGGGTGGTGAATCTCTGGAACTCTTTGCTGCAGAAGGTTGTGGAGGCCAAATCACTGAGTGTCTTTGAGACAGAGATAGATAGGTTTTTAATCAATTAGGGGATCAGGGGTTATGGCGAGATTGCAGGAGAATGGGGATATCAAAATATTAGCCATGATTGAATGGCAGAGCAGACTCGATGGGCCGAGTGGCCTAATTCTGCTCATGTGTCTTATGGTCTTATGGACATGTCCTGTTGCATTGAAATATTTGTTTATATTCACTCCCGGGTCACTCTACCTGCGTTCTGTTTAAAATTGTACTGTTTAGTTTACTTTGCCTCTCTTCATTCTTCCTTCCAAATACATCCTTTTTTGAAAAATGTTTTGAAATATTTAAAAAATAATAAATTTAGAGTACCCAATTCATTTTTTCCAATTAAGGGAAATTTAGCGTGGCCAATCCACCTACCCTGCATATCTTTGGGTTGTGGGGGTGAAACCCACACAAACACGGGGAGAATGTGCAAACTCCACACTGACAGTGACCCTGAGCCGGGACTGAACCTGGGACCTCGGTGCCGTGAGGCAGCAGAACTAACCACTGCACCACCATGCTGACTCATTCCAAATACATCCTTGATTTGAATCACTTTGGGATGTTGTGAGCTTGTAAAAGATGCAAAATGAACACCAGTATTTTCTATCACATTTACAGCTGACTTAAGTTGGAGATTTTGCTCTGGAACGTTTAAATGAGAGACAGTCAAAGTTTAACTATTTTACTGCAGAATGAGTTGGTTATAAATACAAGGTTCTTTAGTGCAGCCTTGGCAAACTGAGTGTAACCCCGAGAGTCTGGTGAGTGGGGGAATTCGGTGAAGGAGGTGTTTGCTCCCTTTTTTTTACCTTTTTCGCCCTGTACAAATTGGTTCTTACTGGGAAATCATTTGCAATTTGTTGAGTATTTGGTAAGTTGTTCAGGTCTACTCTATTCCTAAGGTTCAGCAGGGAGTCAGTGAATTCAGAGGAATGAACCCAGACAGCAGTTCTTAAAGGTTCACTGCAGCCCTGGCAGCTCCATTCTCACCTCAGTAGAGTTCAGCAACTGCAGACACTATTTACACCGGAGTTCTCCTGGTGCAGCGGGAGCAACATTTTGCTTGAACACCACCAAAACAACCTGATTAATCAGATCACTCGTCAGATGCTGGTTGTGGAGACTTCCAGCCAGCACAGGGCGAGTAAGTGAGCAGGACCTGACGTGAGAGAGCACACGGGCAGTAGAGATGTAGACGCTGACACGTTCTGGTCGGGGGAAGTGTGGACTGAATGTGAGGTTGACCGGGAATTTTAATAGGGGAATGGATGTGGGTTTCAGCAGCAGCCGAGCTGGGGTGGGTACAGGCGACATTATGGATTTTGAAATATCTGGTATGAGTGATGGTGTGAATATGTGGTCAGAATCTCATCTAGCGTGGTGGCACAGTGGTTAGCACTGCTGCCTCATAGCACCAGAACCTGGGTTCAATTCCAGCCTTGGGTGACTGTCTGTGTGGAGTTTACACATCCTTTCCGTGTCTGCATGGGCTTCCTCCTGGTGCTCTGGTTTCCTCCCACAGTCCACAAACGTGCAGGTTAGGTGGATTGGCCATGCTAAATTACCCCTTAGGTCAAAAGATGTGCAGGTTAGATGGTTTCGCGGATAGGGCGGGGCAGTGGGCATAGGTAGGGTGCCCTTTTCAAGGGTCAGTGTAGACTTGAAGGGCCAAATGGCCTCCTTCTGCACTGCAGAGATTCAATGATTGTGCAGAGTGTGGTTCAGCCTCAAGACAGTTCCCAGGGAGAGGGATGGACTTGGGAGTTAGAGTACGGAATTTCTTTTAAAAAAAAAAAAAAAAATTTAGAGGATCCAATTCATTTTTTCCAATTAAGGGGCAATTTAGCGTGGCCAATACATCTACTATGCACATCTTTGGGTTGTGGGTGTGAAACCCACGCAGACATGGGGAGAATGTGCAAACTCCACACGGACAGTGACCCAGAGCCGGGATCGAACCTGGGACCTCGGCGTTGTGAGGCAGCAATGCCAACCACTTTGCCACCGTGCTGCCCTGAGAACGGAATTTCTACTGGTGACCGAACACAATGGCCTTTGGTCTTCCCAATTATTAATTGGAGGAAATTTCTGCTCATCCAGTACTGGATGTGGGAGAAGCAGTTTGATAATTTAGTAACAGTGGAGCAATGGAGAGGGATGGGGGTGAGGTAGAGCTGGGTGTTGTCAGTGTACTAACACGGTGCTTTGAGATAATGTCACCTTGTGGCAGCGTGTAGATGAGAAATAGGAGGGGCCGAGGACCGATGCTTGTGGGACACAGAGCACAAGGACTTGGAGAGGAAAGTGATACGAGATGGACGGTACTTTGCAACGACAGTAGGAAAAGTTTTTCTTTTTTAAGAGGATAGGTGATGATGGTGGATTTAAAGGTGAGAGTGACAGAGAGAGAGAAATGTTAACAATATCAGCTAACACGGAGAAGCTAACATGGTCAGGCTGTTTAGTGCGAATGGAGTCTAAGGAGCAGAAGGCAGATCTCTGACAAGATGAGCTCTGAGGAAGATTGAAGGTAGGAGTGAAAGTGGAGAAAGATGCAGGTTCAGGGCTCAGACTTAGAGAAATGGTTTGGTCTGGTGGGTTAGTGGGAGGGAGGGAAGCAGCAGAGGCAGCTGATCTGATTGTCTCAATCTCAGTGACAAAGAAGCTCCATCAGCTCCTCACACTTGTTATTGGAGGGGAGGTGAGGATGGAGGAGACTGGGGAACCCTTCAAAGGGAATTAATCTGTTAGAGATATTTTAAAAATTACCACCCTGTGTTTAACATAAAAGGAGGTTTATTTGACTTTTATGTGAAATGTTAACCATTATAACTGGAGTTTATTAACACCAGCAGAAACAGATCCAATGAATATGGTTCACTCCCGGATACAATTAACAGAACAATTCAATCACAGTCACTTGTGAAGTTGCTGGTGTAGCAGCAGGTTGGCTGACTGTGTGAATCCCTTCCCACACCCAGGGCAGGTGAACGGTCTTTCCCCAGTGTGAATGCGCCGATGTGTTACCAGATGCGATGATTGAGTGAATCCTTTGCCACACTCTGAGCAGGTGAATGGCCTCTCCCCAGTGTGAACTCGCTGATGTGTCAGTAGGTGGGATGACCGAGTGAATCCCTTCCCACACTTGGAGCAGGTGAACGGCCTCTCTCCACTGTGGATGCGCTGATGTTCCAGCAGGGTGGATAACCGAGTAAATCCCTTCCCACACTCAGAGCAGTTGAAGGGTCTCTCTCCAGTGTGAACTCGCTGATGTACAATCAGATCAGATGATCGCCTGAACCCAGTCCCACAGTGAGAGCATCTGAACGGCCTCTCCCCAGTGTGAACACGTTGATGAAACATCAGTTCCCAGGAACTTGTATAGCCTTTCTCACAGTCCTGACATTTAAAAGGTCTCTTCCCGGTGTGAATTCGCTGGTGTGTCCGCAGGTGGGATGAGTGAGCAAATCCTTTCCCACACGTGAAGCAGATGAATGGCCTCTCCCCAGTGTGAATTCGCTGGTGGACAGTGAGGACAGATAATGTCTTGAAACCAGTCTCGCAGTGAGAGCATTTGAACGGTCTCTCGTCACTGTGAACACGTTGATGACCAGTCAGTTCCCGGGAACTTTTATGACACTTCCCACAGACTGGACATTTAAAAGGTCTCTCGTCTGTGTGAACTTGTCGGTGTTGCAGCAGAGAGGATGAACAAGTGAATCCCTTCCCACACTCAGAGCAGGTGAACGGTCTCTCCCCACTGTGACTGCGCTGATGATTCCCCAACTCAGATGGGTAATTAAAGCCCTTCCCACAGTCTCCGCATTTCCAAGGCTTCTCACTGTGGTGACGATAGTTATGTTTTGTCAGACCAGATGAGGGACTAAAGTCTTGTCCATACACAGAACATGTGTCCGGTTTCTTTTCACTGTGAACGGCGCATTTTCCTTCCATGTTTCAAATATGGTAGTATACAGGTTACAATAAACTGGTTTCAGTTTCCCGACTGCAAATCCTCCCCTTCTAATATCCTGTGAAATTGATTTAAAACAGAAAAGATGGAGTGAGAGAGAAGCAATAAAAACACAACGGTAGGTTGTGAAATTGAGCTGAATGAATCTGGACATTTGTGGGGCTGGCACTTGGAAAAAGTGACCATGAATGAACTGGTTCATATAGAACATAGAACAATACAGCGCAGTACAGTCCCTTCGGCCCATGATGTTGCACCGAAACAAAAGCCATCTAACCTACACTATACCATTATCATCCATATGTTTATCCAATAAACTTTTAAATGCCCTCAATGTTGGCGAGTTCACTACTGTAGCAGGTAGGGCATTCCACGGCCTCACTACTCTTTGCGTAAAGAACCTACCTCTGACCTCTGTCCTATATCTATTACCCCTCAGTTTAAAGTTATGTCCCCTCGTGCCAGCCATTTCCATCCGCGGGAGAAGGCTCTCACTGTCCACCCTATCCAACCCCCTAATCATTTTGTATGCCTCTATTAAGTCTCCTCTTAACCTTCTTCTCTCCAACGAAAACAACCTCAAGTCCATCAGCCTTTCCTCATAAGATTTTCCCTCCATACCAGGCAACATCCTGGTAAATCTCCTCTGCACCCGCTCCAAAGCCTCCACGTCCTTCCTATAATGCGGTGACCAGAACTGTACGCAATACTCCAAATGCGGCCGTACCAGAGTTCTGTACAGCTGCAACATGACCTCCTGACTCCGGAACTCAATCCCTCTACCAATAAAGGCCAACACTCCATAGGCCTTCTTCACCACCCTATCAACCTGGGTGGCAACTTTCAGGGATCTATGTACATGGACACCTAGATCCCTCTGCTCATCCACACTTTCAAGAACTTTTCCATTAGCCAAATATTCCACATTCCTGTTATTCCTTCCAAAGTGAATCACCTCACACTTCTCTACATTAAACTCCATTTGCCACCTCTCAGCCCAGCTCTGCAGCTTATCTATATCCCTCTGTAACCTGCTACTTCCTTCCACACTATCGACAACACCACCGACTTTAGTATCGTCTGCAAATTTACTCACCCACCCTTCTGCGCCTTCCTCTAGGTCATTGATAAAAATGACAAACAGCAACGGCCCCAGAACAGATCCTTGTGGTACTCCACTTGTGACTGAACTCCATTCTGAACATTTCCCATCAACCACCACCCTCTGTCTTCTTTCAGCTAGCCAATTTCTGATCCACATCTCTAAATCACCCTCAATCCCCAGCCTCCATATTTTCTGCAATAGCCTACCGTGGGGAACCTTATCAAACGCTTTGCTGAAATCCATATACACCACATCAACTGCTCTACCCTCGTCTACCTGTTCAGTCACCTTCTCAAAGAACTCGATAAGGTTTGTGAGACATGACCTACCCTTCACAAAGCCATGCTGACTATCCCTGATCATATTATTCCTATCTAGATGATTATAAATCTTGTCTCTTATAATCCCCTCCAAGACTTTACCCACTACAGACGTGAGGCTCACCGGTCTATAGTTGCCGGGGTTGTCTCTGCTCCCCTTTTTGAACAAAGGGACCACATTTGCTATCCTCCAGTCCTCTGGCATTATTCCTGTAGCCAATGATGACATAAAAATCAAAGCCAATGGTCCAGCAATCTCTTCCCTGGCCTCCCAGAGAATCCTAGGATAAATCCCATCAGGTCCCGGGGACTTATCTATTTTCAGCCAGAGGCCCGTACCCCATAGCTTACCCCTGGTAAGTCGTCCCTCAAGGAAGGGAACCTGCCACTTGGTCTGGACCTACACAATTATCTGGTCTCGCTGGGAGAAGAGAGCAAAAGAGGAGAGGGGAGGAGCAGGAAAGGAAAGGCAAGGAATGAAGTAGAGATATTTTATATATCTACAACTCAACAAGACGTTTGATAGAACTTCCAAAAACTCCCATCTTCCTCCACCTAGAAGGACCAGGGTAGCAGGTGGTTGTGAACACCATCACCACCAAGTTCTCCTCCAACGTACACACCATCCTCACTTGTTCAACATCCAATACTGGATGGACAGAAATTTCCTCCATTTTCATATTGTCTACAGTTCCCGCCAGCCACTATCTTCACCCCTTCTCCTCTGAACTGCCAGAGTCCGAACCAGACTAAATATTTCACCTTAAACTTGAGCTTTCATCCAGATATCAACATCATCACCATTATTGACTATTTCCACCTCAATAACATCACCCAACTAAGGATGGCAGATTTACACAGTGAATGTCAATGATTTGGAACTCAATCATTATGCTAAAAGGGCGATTACATTCAGGTGCTGAGTAATCAAATAATGTGGCCAGATTTTGATGTGAAACTTGGTTCAAGTTTCGTGTCTGCAAATCCTCTTCTAATACGCTCTAAATGGAGGTTTACAAAAACCATCACTGTCAGTCCAGAAACTAAATGCAAAAGAGACAAACATTTCTCTTGGTTTGAGTTTTCTGTATCTAAATCCTCCCCTTCTAACCCCCAGTAAAGGGGTTTCTAAAATCTATCACAGCAGTCCAGTAGAGAAATTCACAACGCCCCCACCTCCGGCGTCCTGAACAAAGATGATGTGGAGATGCTTGGATTGGGGTGAGTCAGGGGTGAGCCCTTGTCTTACACAAGGTCAAAGTCCAACAGGTCTGATTCAAATCACTAGCTTTCGGAGCACGGTTCCTTTCTCAGGTGAATGAAGAGGTAGGTTCCAGAATTATATCATAGAATTTACAGTGCAGGAGGAGGCCATTCGGCCCTTCGAGTCTGCACCGGCTCTTGGAAAGAGCACCCTACCCAAACACACACCTCCACTCTATCTCCGTAAGCCAGTAACCCCACCCAACACTAAGGGGAATTTTGGACACTAAGGGCAATTTATCAGGGCCAATCCACCTAACCTGCACAACTTGGGACTGTGGGAGGAAACCGGAGCACCCGGAGGAAACCCACGCAGAAACGGGATGTGCAGACTCCGCAGACAGTGACCCAAGCCGGAATCGAACCTGGGACCCTGGAGCTGTGAAGCAATTGTGCTATCCACTATCCTACCATGCTGCCATATATATATACCTCTTCATTCACCTGAGGAAGGAGCAGCGCTCCGAAAGTAAGTGATTTGAAACAAACCTGTTATACTTTAACCTGGTGTCAGACTTCTTACTGAGCTCACCCCAATCCAACGCCGGTATCTCCACATCATCAGCAGCTGGTAAGGATGTGGAAACGTACAGGGAGCCATGCAGTCGGCGGATAGACGGGTAACATTTATAAATGTCTGGTGAAGGCTTCAAACCTCGAATACGAACCTGCAGATCCCGCGTTTGCTGCTCCGAGTCTTTCTCCCGGGACCAAGCCCTGGTTAACATCCGCCATCTTGGTTCAGCGTGGAGCAGAGCGCATGCGCTGGCGTCTTGGTGACGCTACAGCGTGGGCGGAACATCAAGGTTTCTGTTCCCAGCCGGGTCCTAGTGCCGGGGCGAACTCATCGTTCGCAACTGGTTTTTAAACCTCTCGCTCTTTTTAAAAAAAAGTATTTTTATTAATGTTTTGAAGAATTTTTCATAATACAACAATAGAAACAATAATAACTAAACAAACTAGAGTGAATATTAACATAGTGTAAAAGGAGAATATAGAGTAACAATTAAATAGACATTACCCCACGCGACCCAGTCTTCCCACACCATCCCAATGAAGCACTCACCCCTCCCCCAACCCCCCCCCCCCCCCCTACGGATTGCTGCTACTGCTGACATTTTAATTTTTCCCGAGGAAGTCAACGAATGGCTGCCACCTCCGAGAGAACCCTAGCGAAGACCCTCTTAAGGCAAACTTTATTTTCTCGAGGCTGAGAAACCCAGACGTCATTAACCCAAGTCTCTACACTCGGGGGCTTCGAGTCCCTCCACATTAATAAAATCCGTCTCTGGGCTACTAGGGAGGCAAAGGCCAAGATGTTGGCCTCTTTCGCCTCCTGAACTCCCGGGTCATCTGCCACTCCAAAGATCGCTATCTCTGGACTCGGCACCACCCGTGTGTTAAGCACCTTGGACATTGCCCTCGCGAACCCTTGCCAGAACTCTCTAAGCTCCGGGCATGCCCAAAACATGTGGACATGGTTTGCAGGGTTGCCTTGCACCACATACAACTGTCTTCTACCCCAAAAACCTTGCTCATTCTCACTGCTGTCATGTGTGCCCAGTGGACCACCTTAAATTGAATTAGACTGAGCCTGGCACATGATGAGGAGGAATTAACCCTGCCCAGGACCTCTGCCCACAGACCCGCTTCCAACTCCTCACCCAGCTCCTCCCACTTGCCCTTTAGCTCCTCCACCGGGGTTTCCTCCGCCTCCTGTAGTTCCTGGTAGATATCCGACACCTTCCCCACCCAGGTGCCGGAGACCACCCTGTCCTGTATCCTCAGTGGCGGCAGCGTCGGAAAGGCCACTACCTATTTTTTCAGGAAGGCTCATAGTTGCAGATATTTAAAGGCATTTCCTGGCGGCAGATTAAATTTGTCCTCGAGCGCCTTCAAACTGGGAAAGCTTCCGTCTATGAATAGATCTCCCATCCTTCTGATGCCTGCCCTCTGCCAGCTCTGGAACCCACCATCCATCCTACCCGGGACAAACCTGTGGTTGTTGAATATCGGGATCCAAACCGACACTCCTTCCACCTTCCTCCTCCATTGTCCCCAAATCCGCAGTGTCGCCACCACCACCGGACTTGTGGAGTAACGGGTCTTTGAGAACGGCGAAGGAGCTGGTATCAAAGCTCCCAGACTAGTACGTTTACATGCTGCCGCCTCCAGCTGCTCCCACACCCCCCCCCCCCCCCCCCCCCTCATCGCCCACTTCCTAATCATAGCTATATTGGCCGCTCACAACTGACTTCTGACTAACCCAGCTATTTCTAAGCTGTGATCTTGTTTTCCTAATTTCTTGATTATAAAGTGTAGATCAGTGTTCTTCAAATTTCTTTTTCCCAGGGATCCATTTTTACCAACCGGCCAACCTTCGAGACCCACGGCGGCTGACCTGAGCCACCCACCATTTTCTCTTCCCTTGTTTGCTGCTGACAAAAATGGAGGAAATGGCTTTGGGTCCCTTTGGCCCTCGGACACGCTCCTCTAATGGACCTGTTGGATGAAGGTGAAGCCTTCCGGTGTTGGAAAGTATGGAGTCTCCATCTGTTCGAAGTTCTTCATTTTTTTCCTGCAAGGTTTTATCAAATAAAACCCTCCCGAACTTGTTAAAAAAAATTTTTTTTAATGAATAAAATAAATGAAAAATTAAATAAATAAAATAAATGAATAAAATGAATAACCCCCCCCCCCCCCCCAAACTTGTAAATCAAAAAGCTGCAACCATTTAAAAACAAAGAGGCCGCACTGCGCATGCGTGCCCGATTGTCAGAGCACTTGCGCACAGTTTATGATCTGGCACGCATGCGCAATGCGGCCGCATTTTTTTAACATGTATTTTGAAGCCCGCTTGCAGCTGGTGTTAATAACAGCCGGCTGCTGCGGCAGATTTGCACGATCGAGAGCGCCGTGACAGACAGCTCCGCGACCCTTCCTACACCCGCCCGGTCATGGTGATACTGACACTGTCAATCTCTTTTATAAGGTAAAAGAGGACACTGATTTGCAGATGGGAAACTCAAACCAGACATCACATCAAGATCTGACAGAGTCACTCAATTCATCAAGATCTGAATATCATCGGTCTTTGAATGTGGAAGGAGAAATGTTTGTTGGTTCTGTCAGTGGGAAACAATTTCAAACATCAGTGTGACTGGAAAAGCAGAGATCCACACACCTGAGTGAGAGTGTTAAAGTGAACTGACTGTGAAAAGAGCTTTAACCAGTCAGACAGCCTGAAAAAACATCACACCATTCACAGCGGAGAGAAACCGTACACGTGTTCTGTGTGGACGAAGCTTCAACTGATCATCCAACCTGGAGAGACACAAGGACATGAACACCATGGAAAAACTGTGGAAATGTGGGGCCTGTGGGAAGGGTTTCAAATACCCATCCCTGCTGGAAAAGCATTGACGCAGTCACACTGGAGAGAGGCCATTCACCTGCTCCGTTTGTGGGAAGCGATTCATTCAGTCATCCCACCTGCTGACCCACCAGCAAGTTCACATTGGTGAGAGGCTGTTTAACCAGTCAGACTGTGATAAGAACTCTAAAAGCTCCGAGGACCTGGTCAAGCAGCAGGTTGGTCGCACTGAGGGGCAGTTCAGCTGCTCTCACTGTGGGAAGCTGTTTAAACGATCACAGACACTCATTGAACATGACCGCACTCACACTGGGGAGAGACCGTTCACCTGCTCTGTGTGTGGGAAGGGATTCACTCAGTCTTCCAGCCTCCAGAAACATCAGCGAGTCCACACTGGGGAGAGGCCATTCACCTGCTCCTTATGTGGAAAAGGATTCATTTATTTAACTAGCCTCCGATCACACCAACTTGTTCACTCGGATAAGAAACCTTTCCAATGCTTTGAATGTGGGAAGAGCTTTAAATCCACAAATGTTCTGCTGAGACACCAGCGGGTTCACACTGGGGAGAGGCTGTTCACCTGCTCTGACTGTGGGAAGGGATTCACTCGCTCATCCCACCTGGTGATGCACCAGCGAATTCACACTGGAGAGACACCGTTCACCTGCTCAAAGTGTGGGTTGGGAATCAGTCTCTCATCCAACTTGCTGACACACCAGCGCACTCACACTGTGGATAAACCATTCATCTGCTCCGAATGTGGGAAGGGATTCGTTTGTACAGCCTACTTACTGAGTCACCAGCGGGTTCACACTGGGGAGAGACCATTCTCCTGCTCTGACTGTGGGAAGGCATTCACTCGCTCATTTCACCTGCTGGTTTACCAGTGAGTTCACACCGGGGAGAAACCATTTACCTGCTCAAAGTGTGGGAAGGGATTCACTCAGTCAATCCCACTTGCTGAAACACCAGCAAGTTCACACCGGGGATAAAACATTCATCTGCTCCGAATGTGGGAATGGATTCACTTGTACATCTGATTTACTGACACACCAACGCAGCCACACCGAGGAGAGACCGTTCACTTTCTCTCAGTGTGGGAAGGGAATCACTCAGACAGCCCATCTTCTGACACAGCAGCAAGTTGACAAGTGTCCGCAGGGGTTGGATTCTGCAGTTATTGCTGCTGTTAATCTCATCCCGGACTGAACCTTCTTCATTCTGACAGTTGGAGTTTATTTCTGATAATAATCCCTATAACTGGGCTGGGGTTTAATCCTCTGGATAAATGTCAAATGAACTAATATTGTTTCAGACACACAGTCGAGACCTTCATCTCTCCAGGATAAGAGGAGATTGATTAATGTCCTGTCACAGACTGCTGCATTTTGGGAACTTTTCTCCTTTCTAACTCCAGAATATTTCAGTTGTGACACCTTGAGTTACTCCATGGACTAGTCCCAGCTCTCCATTGCTCCCAGAGTCTCTCTCTTAGCCTTGGGATCCAGGGAAGTTATCGGTAACATACGAGGGATCACTAAACACAAAACAGAGTCATTTGCACTGATGTGCTGGTCTCCCCAATCACTGACGATGTTATTGTTTGTGGACCTCCTGCTCCTCTGATTTGTTGAATTGTTCACCACCATCCACGACTGAATGTAGCCGGGCAGCACAATGGCATCGTGTTTAGCACTGCTGCCTCACAGCGCCAGGCACTAGGATTCGATTCTGACCTTGGGCGGCTGTCTGTGTGGAGTTTGCACATTCTCCCCGTGTCTGCGTGGGTTTCCTCTGGGTGCTCCAGTTTCCTCCCACAGTCCAAAGATGTGCTGGTTAGGTAAATTGCTCCTAGGTGGGGTTAGGGGACAGGATGGGGTTTGGGCTGAGATGGGGTGCTGTTTCAGAGGTTCAGTGCAGACTCGATGGCTGAATGGCCTCCTATACTGTAGGGATTCTATGACTGCAGCTTTGATCTGATTTGTTGTTTTTGCGATCGCTTACCCCTGTCTAGAGCCTGCTGTTTCCGCTGTTTATCATGGATTCTGTTTTAGGAATACCTGCTGCTGCTCCTGACATGTTCTCCTCCACTCCATGTTGAACCAGGGTTGGTCCCTTGGCTTGATGGTAATGGTAGAGTGAGGGATATGCCAGCCTATGAGGTTACAGATTGTGATTGAATATTAGTCTGCTGATGGCCCACAGCACCTCATGGATACCCTGTTTTTAGCGAGATGTATGCTGAATCGACCCAATTTAGCACAGTGATAGTGACACACAGGACAATGGAGGGTAATCTCAGGGTGAAGATGGGACTTTGTCTCATAAAATAACAAGAATATTGTTTTTTCTATTCTTCCTGCCAAGGTGGAGAAGTGAAATACATCCCCTGGCCCGAGGCCAGGACAAAGTTACACTTTAACGGTTTAATTACAGAGCAACTACTGCGAATCCCATAAAGGTTGGATGAGCTAAGGTCGAGAACTGTTAACTCCCCAGCCATTGGTTGACTCCCAGTGGGTCAGAATGGAGGAGAGTTTGGGTAGGGGGTCAGGATTGAAGGCGCTAGCAACAGCGCCGCTCCTGACAGCCCCGGGAGTCGGGTAGTAATAGGTTTGTTGCGAATTTGTAGGCAGTTTCACCAACATTTCGGGTTGGGGGTAGGAGCAAAGGAAATGCTGATTTGGGGGAAACCATAGATTTGAGCCAGGGAGGTGGGATGGAAATTTTCAGAGATGAGGGGAGAAAGGAATTAGGACACTGAAAGATTTGTGGGTCGGTTTGCAGGATTGAAGGAGCTGGGAGTAAGATATGGGCTGGAGCAGGATGAAATATTTTGATACATGCAGGTTTGAGACTTTGCCAGAAAGGAGGTACAGAGATCCTGGAAGAGCCGGCCTTCACATTGCTGGAAATGAAATGAAATGAAATGAAAATGAAATGAAATGATATTGTCACAAGTAGGCTTCAAATGAAGTTACTGTGAAAAGCCCCTAGTCGCCACATTCCGGAGCCTGTTTGGGGAGGCTGGTACGGGAATTGAACCATGCTGCTGGCCTGCATTGGTCTGCTTTAAAAGCAAGCTCTTTAGCCCTGTGCTAAACCAGCTCCTATCAATATCAACTATCCCATCCTCCCACCAAACCCCAGACATTCTCCAGCACCCCTGGAGGAGGTGCTGACAACAGGGGGAACTGGAGAAGGGGGTAGTGTCGGCGGTTTACGTGGCTATTTTGGAAGAGGAGAAGACACTGCTGGAAGGGATCAAGGCAAAGTGGGAGGAAGAGTTGGGAGAGGGTATGGAGGAGGGGTTCTGGTGTGAGATGCTCCGGAGGGCGAACGCCTCACCTCGTGTGCGAGATTGGGGCTGATACAGCTGAAGGTGGAGCACACCTCACATGGGCGAGGATGAGCCGGCTCTTTGAGGGGGTAGATGTGTGTGAACGTTGCAGGGGGAGGGTGGAGGAGGGGCACAAACCACATTCATATGATTTGGTCCTGCCCAAAGCTGGAGGATTACTGGAAGGAGGTTTTTAGGGTAATCTCTAAAGTGGTGCATGTGAAACTGGATCCAGGCCCTCGGGAGGCCATATTCGGGGTGTCAGACCAGCCGGCGTTGGAAATGGGCGTGGAGGCAGATGTTGTAGCTTTCACCTTGTTGAGAGCCCGAATGCGGATACTGTTAGGGTGGAGACCAACCTCTCCACCCTGTGCCCTGGTGTGGCGGGAGGGACCTGCTGGAATTCTTGACTCTTGAGAAGGTCAAATTTGAACTGAGGGGAAGGATGGAGGGGTTTGACAATTCATGGGTGTTATTCATTATGCACTTTCAAGAATTGGATTACATCGAATATTAGAGGGCAGGGGGGGCTGCTGGGAGGGTTGCGGGGAGGGGGACTGTATGTGTTAATGGTGACTATGGGTGATTCCTGATTCCTTTTTGTCATTTGTTTATGTCAACATGCGGGCTGCTGTTTGGGGTTTGGTGGGAGGATGGGTTTGCTGTTGATGATATGGGGAATTACATTGCATTCGTTACTGATTGTTGTTTATTGTGGTGAGTGTAAATTTGGGAGAAAATGTGAAAAAGGAGAATAAAAATATATATATTTTTTTAAAACAGCCATTGATAATTAACTGTTATACTTCGGTTCGAGGCCCTGTTGTGTGAAGAAAACTGTGAGGTTTCAAACCTTCAACCTTGTGTTTGAAATAAGTTTAACCTTTAACTTGTAGATTCTGGAAAGAAGCAGTCACTTTCTGTCACTGTTTAGAACCACCGTTGGTTTGTGAACTGAAAGAATTTAAGTTCCCCAGTTAGTTTTCATAGTTCTTTGGTTATTTTAACACCTATTACTTACACATGTATTTGTTGAATATATCATACTATATTTTGCTCTCTCAACATTTACACCCTGATGACCTTTATGAACTGATTTTAAGGTAGTGTTTTTAAGGTTTGAAAGCTTTTGGGAGTCAGAGATATAATTATGGCATTGTAAAAAACTTGGGTAATGGAGTTTTGTTTGGATTAAGGAGGTTCCCTGTGGAGTTAATTAGATTTCAGCTTGGTAAGGTGATGTAATTAATGGGAGGATCTCAGGTAGCAGCCATTTTGCAGAAAAGAAGTTCGTTGACTTTTAGTTTTTAGAATAATCTTTACTGTCACAAGTCAGCTTACATTAACACTGCAATGAAGTTACTGTGAAAATCACTGAGTCGCCACATTCCGGCGCCTGTTCAGGTACACAGAGGGAGAATTCAGAATGTCCAATTCACCTAACAGCATGTCTTTCAGGACTTGTGGGAGGAAACCGGAACACCTGGAGGAAACCTATGCAGACACAGAGAACGTATAGACTCCGCACAGACAGTGACTCAAGCGGGAATCTAACCTGGGATCCTGGAGCTGTGAAGCAACAGTGCTAACCACTGTGCTTGGAAGGTGAGCTGAAACAAACTGAGAAGCAGCTTCTGAAGAAGTACAGCCAGAGATTCTGCGTGGGTCTGATTGTCAGTGAAGGACAGTCTGTTGTTGGGAGTTTTGATTCTCTGGTGTCTGAAACCACAAGATTCAATGTTTAGAGTCAACAAGATGAACAAGGAAACACATCAGGGCCCAAAACTCCAGCTGGATATTCACAGGAGAAAGTCTGTTATCAAACACCTCGAATGGACAGAACAGAGAAAGATCCCAACTGTAAGAAACTCTCAAATCATTTGTAAATATCTTTCAAATATTGACGGATTCCAACTGTCAGTTTCCAGTACATTTGAAGTCAATGGAAGGTGAAAGAGTGGTTATTCTGGACCAATAATAAACACTAATTAGATCACAGCGACTGAGTATGAGAGATGGTTAAAGGTTCCAGATGAAACTTGATTTTATTACCTTAAATTGGCAGATTCAGACATTTTATATCTTTGTGCTATTTACAGACTGGAAGCTGAAAGCTGCTGTTTCACTTTCAGTCAGGAGCAGATCCCAGTTTTACACCAATCTCTGATTTGACAGCACATTTCCAACATTCACCATTGTTCTTCCTGACTCTGAACAAATTATAAAGGAGCTTCTGTGCCGCGTCTAGGAGCTCTGAACCATGGAAGAGAGCAGCTGGGACACATTTCTTACACACCTCAGGATTAACCCACACGGGGACTTTGCTGTCAGTGAAGAGAGATGACAAAGATCAAAGTGTCATTTGTCCCTCTCTGTGTGACCCTGAAGGACTGTGTCCAGGCTGAAGGTCTGTTCCTGCCGTGTGATCCTCCCAGATTGTCCTTTCTGAACTCCAGACAGGTGAAGTTAAACACTCAGGTGGGAAAGACAAAATACACAACAGGTTTAAACAAAGCTGATTTATTTGACATTAATCCACAATATTAAACTTCATTCCAGTTACTCTCAGCAGAAACAAACTTCAACTGTCAGAATGAACATGGTTCAGTCCTGGATGTGATTAACAGCAGCAATAACAGCAGAACCCAACCCCTGTAATCATAGAATTTACAGTGCAGAAGGAGGCCATTCGGCCCATCGAGTCTGCGCCGGCTCTTGGAAAGAGCACCCTACCCAAGGTCCACACCTCCACCCTATCCCCATAATCAGTAACCCCACCTAACCCTAAGGGCAATTTTGGACACTAAGGGCAATTTATCATGGCCAATCCACCTATCCTGCACATCTTTGGACTGTGGGAGGAAACCGGAGCACCCGGAGGAAACCCACGCACACACGGGGAGGATGTGCAGACTCTGCACAGACAGTGACCCAAGCCGGAATCGAACCTGGGACATGTAAGAACATAAGAACTAGGAACAGGAGTAGGCCATCTGGCCCCACGAGCCTGCTCCGCCATTCAATGAGATCATGGCTGATCTTTGTGGACTCAGCTCCACTCTCCGGCCCGTACACCATATCCCCGAATCCCTTTATTCTTTAGAAAGGTATTTATCTTTTTCTTAAAAACGTTTAAAGAAGGAGCCTCAACTGCTTCACTGGGCAAGGAATTCCAGAGATTCACAACCCTTTGGGTGAAGAAGTTCCTCCTAAACTCGGTCCTAAATCTACTTCCCCTTATTTTGAGGCTATGCCCCCTAGTTCTGCTTTCCCCGACCAGTGGAAACAACCTGCCCGCATCTATCCTATCTATTCCCTTCATAATTTTATATGTTTCAATAAGATCCCCCCGTATCCTTCTAAACTCCAATGAGTACAGTCCCAGTCTACTCAACCTCTCGTCATAATCTAATCCCCTCAACTCTGGGATCAACCTAGTGAATCTCCTCTGCACTCCCTCCAGTGCCAAAATGTCCTTTCTCAGGTAAGGAGACCAAAACTGAACACAATACTCCAGATGTGGCCTCACCAACACCTTATACAATTGCAGCATAACCTCCCTAGTCTTGAACTCCATCCCTCTAGGAATGAAAGACAAAACTCGATTAGCCTTCTTAATCACCTGTTGCACCTGCACACCAACTTTTTGCGACTCGTGCACCAGCACACCCAGGTCCCTCTGCACAGCAGCATGTTTTAACATTTTACCATTTAAATAATAATCCATTCTGCTGTTATTCCTCCCAAAATGGATAGCCTCACACTTGGCAACATTGAATTCCATCTGCCAGACCCTAGCCCACTCACCTAGACCAAGTGCAAACTTTGCCACATTGCACTTGGTCCCCAACTCCAAATCATCTATGTGGATGATCCTGGAGCTGTGAAGCAATTGTTCTAACCACTGTGCTGCCCTTAATCACCGTGAATTCACTGGTGTGTCAGTGGGTGAGAAGACCAAGTGAATATCTTGCCGCACACACAGCTGGTGAACAGCCTCTTACTCGTGTGAATGTGTTTGTGTGACAGCAGATTCGATTGATTTTAAATCTCTCCTCACACTCTGAACTTTGAAAAATGTGGACAAGTGGATGTGTGTTGAGGTGGGATGACTGAGCTAATCTCTTCCCACATATGAAACAGATGTACAGTCTCTGCCCAGTGTGAGTGCGCTGACGGACACTGAGTCCACATGTTCACTTGAATCAGTCCCACTGTGAGAGATTCTGAACAGTCTCTTGTCAGTGTATTTTATAACACTTTCCACAATCCAGACATTTAGAATATCTTCAGTCAGTGCAAACTCACTGGTGTGTTAACAGGTTGAATGACTGAGTGAATCCCTCCCCCTCCCCACACATGGAGCAGGTGAATGACCTCTCCCCGGTGTGAACTCACTGATGTTGCTGCAGGATGGACAATCGCCTGAACCTCTTCCTGCACTGAGAGCAGGTGAATGGAGTGGAACCGGAGTGACTGCACTGGTGAACCATCAGTGAATGTGGGTTTTTACAGCTAAGACTGTGACAGGAGCATTTAAACCCTCTCTCTGCAGTATGAACTCACTGTGTGTGGTGAGGCTGGCTGGAGGAGTTGGACACGGAGAGATATTTGTCCGGGTGGATTGGTGGAAGTGAGGAAACTAGCAGAGGCAGCTGATTGGATTGTCTCACACTTATTGGAGGGGAGGATGGAGGAGACAGGAGAGGGAGAACATTTCAAAAGGAACTAACTTGTCTTCGAGATATTAAAAAGATTCAACATGATGTGGGTGAAATAGAAAGTTGACTTATTTTACTTTGATTCACAATATTAACTACTATAACTGGGCTGGGGTTTATTAACAACATCAGAAACAGGCCCCAATGAACATGGTTCAGTCCTGGATGTGATTAACAGCAAAGTTCAATCACTGCCGTTACTCGTGAAGTCGCTGGTGTCTCAGCAGGGCGGATGAGTGAGTGAATCTCTTCTTACACACAAAGCAGGTGAATGGCCTCTCCCCCGTGTGAACTCGCTGGTGTGTCAGCAGACTGGATAAGGTAGTGACTCTCTTCCCACCCCTGGAGCAGGTGAATGGGACCAACGCAGTGTGAGTGCGCTGGTTTATCAGCAGGGCAGATGACTGAATGAATCCCTTCCCACAACTGGTACAGATGAATGGCTTCTCCCCAGTGTGAGTGCGCTGGTGTATCGGCTGGTTGGATAAGGTAGTGAATCCCTTCCCACACATGGAGCAGGTGAATGGTTTCTCCCCAGTGTGAACTCTCTGGTGTATAACCAGGTGGGATGACCGAGTGAATCCCTTCCCACACTCAGAGCAGGTGAATGGCCTCTCCCCAGTGTGGGCGCGCTGATGTACAGTGAGTTGAGAGGACCATCTGAACCCAGTCCCACAGTGAGAGCACCTGAACGGTGTCTTGTTAGTGTGAACACGCCGATGTCGCATAAGTTCCCAGGAACTTTTGAAGCACTTCTCACAGTCTGAGCATTTAAAAGGTCTCTCCCCAGTGTGAACGCGTTGGTGTACGGTGCGTTGAGATGACCATTTGAACCCAGTCCCACAGTGAGAGCACCTAAACGGTCTCTCGTCAGTGTGAATACGTTGGTGGGACATAAGTTCGCTGGAACCTTTAAAGCACTTCCCGCAGTCTCGACACTTAAACAGTTTCACTTCAGTGTGAATTTGCTGGTGTTTTACCAGGCTCTTTGACTTCATGAATCCCTTCCCACACACAGTGCAGGTGAACGGCCTCTCTCCAGTGTGACTGCGTTGATGGGTTTCCAACTCAGACGGGTGTCTGAATCCATTCCCACAGTCCCCACATTTCAACGGTTTAGGTCTGGTCTGACTGCATTTATGTTTTGACAGCCCAGATGATCAACTGAATCCTCGTCCACACACACAACACGTGTACGGTTTCTCCCCACTGTGAACAATGCTTTTTCCTTCCATGTTCGAAATTCGATGATATAAAGTCACAATAAATTGGGTGACTGTCAGATCCTGATGCGATGTTCGATTTGAGTTTCCCAACAAATCCCCTTCTAATACCCTGTGAAATAGATTTAAAACAGAAAATAGGGAGTGAGAGAGAACCCACAAAAACACAAAGGCAGGTTGTGAAATTGAGCTGAATGAATCTGGTCATTTGTGGGGCCGGCACTGGGAAAAAGTGACCATGAAAACTGCTGGATTGTCAGAAAAACCCAGCTGGTTCACTGATGTCCTTCAGTGAAGAGAACCTACCACCTGGTCTGGATCTACAGAAGACTCGGTCCTTTATGTCTTCAACTCAAACAAAACTTAGAATCTCCAAACTCTGAAGCTCTACCACCACCAAGAAAGAGCTGAGTGCTCAGCCATTCAGAGGCATTTAAGACTCAACCTCATTGCTGTGGGTGCTTCCACACGGAGGCCAGACTGGGTAAGGATGACCGATTTCCTTCAAGGACATTTACCAGATGGGTTTTTACAACAATCAACAATAGTTTCATGGTCGTCATTAGACTTTTAAAATTCCATATTTTTATTGAATTCAAATGCCACCATCTGCCATGGTGGGATTCAAACCCATTTCCCCAGAGCATTACCTTGGGTCTCTGGATTACAAGTGCAGTGACAATACCACTACGCCAATGTGTCCCCCTTTGTGATGTATGTTAACACCATCACCTTCAAGTTCCCCTCAAAATCACACAGCAGCCTGACTAGTCTGACCCAATACAAGAGGAACTGGAATTTCCTCCATTTAAATACTGGGAAAATGAAGTCATTGTCTTCAGTCCCCGCTACAAACTCCACTCCCTGAACACCAACTCCAACCCTCTCCCTGGCAACTGAGTGAGGTTGACGCAAACTCTTCACAACTTCAGGATAATATTTGACCCCAAGATGAGCGTACAAGCACAAATCCCCATCATCACCAAGACCACCATTTCCACATCAGGAACTTCACCCAACTGCACCCTAATCCGAGTTCATCTATTGCTGAAACTCTGATCCATTCCTGTTACCTCTCAACTTATTATCCTACACACTCCCGGCCAGCCTCCCAGATTCATCCTCCCTGTAATCCTGGGGTCAAACAAAACTCTGCTGCCTGTGTGCTTACTCACACCAAGTCCTGTTCACCCATCACCCCTATGCTCACTGACCGACCGCTGTAATCTCCTCCAGCCTCACAACCTTCTGGGAGAGCTGCACTTCCTCTAATTCCTGAACATTCTGATATTAACTGTGCCACCATTTGTGGCTGCACCTTCATTTTCCCAAGGCCATAAATTGTGGAATTTCCTCCCTAAACCTTTCCGCCTCTCAATCCAACTTTCCTCCTTTAGGATATTCCTTCAAACCTACCACTTTGATCAAACTTTTGGCCATCAGCCTTAATATCTTCCTTACGTGGCTCAGTGTCAATGTTGTTTGATAACATTTCTGTGAAATATCAAGGGATGTTTCATTACCTTAAAGGCTCAATATAAATAGATGAGCGCATAATGATTTGGACATATATCACCACTGTTCCTTCATCATCACTGGGTGAATAACCTGTAACTCCTTGCCTAACATCATTGGTGGAGCACCTTCACCACACAGACTGCAGCGGTTCAAGAAGCTCAAACGTTATAATCTCACCAACTGGGGTTTGGCAATATTTGCTGTTGGTCTTGTTAGTGACACCATTGAGGAGTCACCCGGGGAGTGGGAGTGATGTCACTGTGCAATTGTGGGTGTGTGATGACATCACAGACAGGAAGACAGAACATCTGGGTCGGTGCAAACCAGTGATCACCACACAGTATGGAGGATGTGAGGGTCTTTGAAAGGGTGCAAAGGAGATTTACCAGAATGGTTCCAGGGATGAGGGATTATAGTTGCAATGTTAGGTTGGATTTGGATTTTGTTTATTGTCACATGTACCGAGATACAGTGAAAAGTATTTTTCTGCGAGCAGCTCAACAGATCATTAAGTCCATGAAAAGAAAAGAAATACATAACAGGGCAACACAATGTACACAATGCAACTACATAAACACTGCCATCGGGTGAAGCATACAGGGGTGTAGTGTCAATCAAGTCAGTCCATAAGTGGGTTGTTCTCCTTGGAGCAAATGGCAGAGGGGAGATTTGACAGAGGTGTACCAGTTTCTGATAGGGTTGGATAGTTTATGATATGTCTAGATAAGGTAGATAAAGAAACATCCCCATTATCCGATCTTACAATGATTTCAGGGCAGATTTACGATTTGGTGGTGGTGGGGATGTGATGAATAAATTACACCCAGTGAGTGGTAATGACCTGGAACTCAATGCTAAAATTCAAAGGTCAATAATATCCAGATCCTGATGAATCCATTGTAGTTTAGATTGTAGTTTAGTCGGGCAGCATGGTCGGCACGGGCTTGGAGGGCCTGTTCTTGTGCTCTACTTTCCTTTGTTCTTTTGTTCATCCCCGTCAGTGAAGGAAATTAACAACATTCTCTCCTCCTGCTGACAGGACAGGGTTCGGCGCGCATGCGTCCTGCTGCTCCTTTAACATTAACCCGGGCCTGGCCGCTGCCGGAAATGCTGCGGCCCTGGGAAGCGCGCCGCAGGGTTGAGTTTCTTATTCGCGGTTTGAGGTCTTCACTGAGTGTTTATCAAGTCTTTCCGCCCACCCACAGCGTCCATTGCTCTCTCGGGCACACTGTTACCTTACCCGCTGTGGAGACCAGAAACAAGCTGCTCCCCACCACCCCCACTGCGCATGTTCCTTACACTGGGCTGTTCCGCACCTGCGCGATGGTCTCTTGTCCATATCCGGGAGTCTCTGCCGCGTGGCATGCTGGGCAAAATGCCCGCCATTGAAGATAATGGTTGAAAAGATTTATTTGTTGTTGTTGGATGTCGACTGGGACTGAAGGACCATACAGAAACGTAAAAGCACGACCCAATTCTCTTTTGGAGTTGGGCTGAAATTGTGAGACACAGTGGAAATAAATAGACAAAACCATCCCGCTAGGCACAAATGGATAATAATAATCTTTATTATTGCCACAAGTAGGCTTAGATTAACACTGCAATACAGTTACTGTGAAAATCCCCAGGGCCTGTTCGAATACACTGAAGCAGAATTCAGAACGTCCAAATTACCTAACACCATGTCTTTCGGGACTTGTGTTAGGAAACCCACACAGACACGGGGAGAACGTGCAGACTCTGCCAGACAGTGACTCAAGTGGAAATCAAACCTGGGACCCTGGCGCTGTTAAGCAACGGTGCTAACCACTGTGCTACCATACTTCGTGGTATCTCAGCAGGTTCGATCAACAAGTGAATCTATTCCAACACAGAGAACATTTAAACAGCCACTCTCCAGTAAGAATGTGCTGATCATGCATGAAACCTTTGAATCTTTAAGCTAGGGCATGTTCCGCTGGAATAATAGCAAGATGTCCTGGCTCACAAAGTATTTGAATGGTCTCTCTCCAGTGTGACTGTGCTATCTGTCAGTAAATGGTATGACCGACATTCACGCTTCCCACATTGAGCTGCTGAGTGGTCAATCTGCAGTGTCATGACACCCTGGGCCAGTGCGTGGTCAATTCCAGCTCCACTTGACATGGAGTCACAACACAATGAAATTAACTTTTATCTTAAAATACCCCATGTCTTCAGATGGCCAATAACTACAGTCACCTGGCCTTGTAAATTTAAACACTATTAATCTTATATTATTAACAGTAACTATAATTAAATAGGCAACATATGCAACTGGTTAATTCTACTATCCAATGACTGGGACTACGGCGCTGAGAACCCGGGTACGAATCCCAGCCCTGGGTCATTGTCCATGTGGAGTTTGTACATTCTCCCCGTGTCTGTGTAGGTTTCACCCCCACAACCCAAAGATGTGCAGGTTAGGTGTATTGGCCATGCTAAATTGCCCCTTAATTGGAAAAAAAATAATTGGGTGCTCTAAATTTATTTTTAGAAAAATTCTATCTAATATCTAACTCTCAACCATCTCCCCTGAACTCACCCCACCCTCTACACATAGACAGACAAACAAACACAGAGGGGAAAGATAGTGTGAACTTAATGCCGATAATAAAAGGTTAAGAGTCTGTTTCAGATGGAAGTATTGCAGTTAGTTCCTTCACTCTAGGCTTTCAGATGGATGTTGCCTTTACATTCAGTTTGTAATGGTTTTCACAGTAGACTCACAGCATGAGCAGGCAACCAGCATTTGAGAGAGAGAAAAAGTTTCTTCTTCCGGGGTCTAGGAGCTTCATGCCTTCAGACAGTACGCAGTAGAGCAGAGTGAGAAAGCTGCTTCCACCTTGAGGGTCCAGTGTCTTCTCCTGGGTTTTCTCTGAAAAACTACACCTGATAAGAACAAATCGCTAGCAGTTGCCGGGTGGAATACTGTCCCTAGCCAATCCATTGATCACCAGTCAGCCAATTGGAACAAACCCCTTATATCTCTAGGGTGCCATAAAATCTGGATTCGTCTGTCCAAAATAGAAAACTTGATAACACAGTGTACAGTTTTGACACTTTGAGTTGCTTACTTCCTCTGCTCGAGTTAAATGTATGTCTCAATGGTCCAAAATAATAAAGAGAAAATTAAAGGAATACGAATTAAGGGAATCAACCGTAAGATCCAGATAGCAACATGGCTGTATCATGGGTTCCCAGATCAGAGAGGAAGTCCGTTCATTCCCATAGTCAGTGACTTGCACTTTATAGCACCTTAACAGGAATGACAACATTCCATAACCCTTCACAGGAATATTAACTTTCCCAATATTTAAATAGTTGATTGCTGACATTTTTATGCTCGTCTCTCCAATTTAATCCCAAAACACAGCTGTAATTCCCACACAGTCAAAACAGGAATGATCTGCTTTTCTCAACATGAATCAATGGCACTGCAAAATAGCATTCCATAACACACTGACAGTTGTGAAACCACTGATCCTCTGATTCATGGTTAATTGACCTGCCAGAATGCAACATAAACGTGAATTGTGTGTGTATTTCATGTTTATCACATCACACACGTATTTTAGTAAAATGTCTTTCAACTGATTGATCCCAGACTGATTTATTCCACCAATATTAATAACAAATGTTTCATGTCTCCAGTTTTGTTTTACTGCTCCTGTATTCAGCCAATCTCAATTTTTTCTCCGTGCATTTCTTGCTGGTAATTTCTCTCTTATTTTATTCTCCGTACTGTTTAAATCAGTTTCCCATCTGTGTTGTGTCTCTCCATCCAGATTATTCAGACATTGTACCCAAGTTGGTAAAGATTTCAGCATTATGGTTTGTACATTTGATCTGCTAGGTGTCTGCCATTTCCCCCAGTCTCTCTCTTTGTCCTCCTGACGTTTGTTGTGATCTGTCTCACTGTTTCCTATATTTCCATTTCCCCAGTCTCTCTCTGTTCTCCTGGAATTTGTTACTATCCTCCCCACTATTCCTATATTTCAATTTTCCCCAGTCTATCTCTGTGTCATCCTGAAATTTGTTATGATCAGCCTCACTGTTTCCTATATTTCCATTCCCCCAGTCTCATTCTGTTCTCCTGGAATTTGTTACTATTCTCCCCATTATTCTTATATTTCTATTTTCCCCAGTTTCTCCCTGTCCTCACTGTTTCCTATATTTCAATTTTCACCAGTCTCTCTCTGCCTCCCTTAAGTTTGCCCGATAGGACAGGACATGTGCCATATGTGTTTGCTTGGGTGTTGGTGTATCCACGAGTGCCTGGTATGTGTGTTTGTAGAATATATTGGTGTGTATGTGTGTCTGTATATTTTCTATGAAATCGACATAGTTAATATAGAAAGATACAGGAGGTGAAGTGGCTGCATGAAGCCCCATGTTAGAGGTATAAAAGAGCTTCCTTGACCTTGTTACTAATGACAGTGAATACACTCTGAAAATAACAATTTCAAAACTATTTAAAAAAAAATTTAGAGTACCCAATTATTATTTTTTCAAACGAAGGGGCAATTTAGTGTGGTCAATCGACAATTAACCACTGCACCACCGTGCCACCCACAATTTTAAAAACTAAACGTGATTACACATGCGTACTTGTAGCTTCCTACATTACAACAGTGAATATATTTCAAAAGTACTCCATTGGCTTTAAAACACTTTAGGAGGTCCAGTGGGAGTGAGGTTTTATAGAAATGTACATTTGTTCTCACTGTCCCTACACCCGGACATATTACACACTGTGTCCTCACCAAAATAATTGATAAAGGTAGAGTCTTAATTTTGTGTAATAACCACAGTGTTGACACCATTTTGAATACTCTGTGAAACTCCAGACACACCATATGCACAATTATTTGTTGTAAAACACAGCGGGTTGTTGTGATTTGGAATGCGCTGTCTATAAATGGTGCCAGAATCTCATTGGACTGTAACTTCCAAAAGGGAATTTGGTACATTCTGAAAAAGAAAACAAAACAGTCAAACTATGGGATTAAATGGGTCACTGTACAAAGAGCTGGCACGGGAAAAATGGGCCAAATAGACTCCTCTGTGCTCTAGCAGCTTTGTGTACATGTAAAGCGAGTGATAACAACCTGGAACCTACTGCCTTTGAGGGTGGGAGATGCAGAAATGACGGAAGGATTTCAATTGGAAAGGCACTGAGAGAAATAAACCTACAGGGATTCGGGGATAGAACGGGGCAATGGACAGACTGGCTTCCTCCACAGGGAGCCGACACGGTCCCAAAGGGCTGAATGGCCCCATTCCCCACCCTCCAGATGCTGTGATCTCAGAGAAATTCAGCTGCTCCAGTCTCCAACTAACTGGAGTCCCTCATCTCTGGTGCCATTCCAGTCCAAAGATGTGCAGGTTAGGTGGATTGGCCATGGTAAATTGCCCTTAGTGTCCAAAATTGCCCTTAGTGTTGGGTGGGGTTACTGGGTTATGGGCATAGGGTGGAGGTGTTGACCTTGGGTGGGGTGCTCTTTCCGGGGACCGGTGCAGACTCGATGGGCCGAATGGCCTCCTTATGCACTGTAAATTCTATGATAATCTATGATCTATGATTCTTGTAAATGTCCTCTACACCCTCTCTAAGTACTTGACATATTTCCTAAAGTGTGGGGCCCATATAAAGGTTTCCACTCTAAAAGGTAGAATTGATAAGTCCAGGGTTAGACTGCACTGGGAGCACTTTCAACATTGGTGATCTCCATTAAGAAAAGGAAATAGAGGCACTGGAGAAGGTGCAACAAAGATTCATAATATACAGAACTGAGAGCATTTAACACTCAGGAAAGGCTGGGGCTGCTTTTTTCTGGAAAAGAGAAGACTGATGGGTGACCTGATGGAAATCTTTAAGATTATGAAGGGATTCAATAATCCAATAGGAATTTCAATAGAAACCTCTTTACCCAGCGAGTGGCGAGAATGTGGAACTCACTACCACAGCGAGTGGTTGAGGTGAACAGCATGAATACACTGAACGTAAAGCTAGATGCATACATGAGAGAGAAAGAATAGGAGATGCTGATGGGGGAGATGTAGAGGGGTGGGTGGAGGATCATGTGGAACAGAAATACTGACACAGACCATGGCTAACCTCAGCCGGTATGGGAATTGAACCTGTGCTATTGGTGTCACTCAGCACAAACCAGCCATCCAGCCAACTGAGCTCACCGATCCCAGTGTAAATCTGTAATAATTCCTTCAATATTGCCGGAGATTGCCCGTCTCCCACCATACTATTTAATGTTGTTTCCCAGTGCACCTCAGACAACTTGCCCGTTTTCTTCTGTGAGAAGCTCCGAGATAAATTAAACAAAAGAACAATGTAACCACCATAGCCCATCTTCAAGTCAATGTGGCATGACTTTTGCGGTTTCCAAACAGAAATGGTAATGAAACATCTTCTAACCTCACTGTTTCACCCTTGTGAAATGTGAAACCAGATGTTCGCAAGAAGGCTCAGAGAGAATCAGGCCACTGGAGACAAAGTCGTGAGACTGGCCAGTCCAGCAGAAAGAAACCCTCTGACCATCCCCATTGACCAACAGAATGAACAAAATGCAGTCCTGGATGTAATTGAGAACAGAAACTATAACAGCACAATCCAATCCCTGTAATCAGTTGCAAACTTGTTGGTGTCTCAGAAAGTGCGATGAATTACTAAATCCCTTCACACATTGAGGGCAGGTGAACGGCCTCTCCCCAGTATGAACTCCCTGGTGTGACTGCAGACAGCATAACCAAGTGAATTGTGTGAGATAATGGGGATTATGGAGACATGGCTGCAGGATGACCAGGGATGGGAATTGAATATATTCAGTATTTAGGAAGGACAGACAAAAAGGAAAAGGCAGTGGAGTGGCAGTGCTGGTTAAAGAGGAAATTAATGCAATAGTGAGGAAGGATATTAGCTCCAACAATGTGGAATCTGTATGGGGAGAGCCGAGAAACAGCAAGCGGCAAAATAATAAGTGGGCATCGTATACAGACCCCAAACTGCAGGGGTGGTGTTGGGAATGGCACAAAACAGGAAATTAGGCTGATTGTTAAAGTTTCTATAGGTATATGACGAGGAAAGGATTGGTGAAGACAAACGTAGCTTCCTTAGTCAGAAAAAGGGGAATGTATAATAGGGGACAAAGAAATGGCTGGGCAAATAAATACATATTTTGGTTCTGTCTTCAGAAATGTGGACACAAATCAGACACAGGAATGTTGGGGAAGGCAGGATTTAGTGAGAGGGAGGAACTGAAGGAGATCAATATTAGTAGCGAAGTGGTGTTGGGGAAATTGTTGGGATTGAAGGCTGATAAATCCCCAGGGCCTGATAATCTGCAACTCAAAGTACTTAAAAAAGTGACTCTCCATGGTAGTCTATGTAGAGGTATTACGGTACCTGGTAATGCTGGAACACCATTGGTACATATTGTATGTTTCTTATTGGTCAAGCTGTATGGTAGTTCTGCCCTGCAAGGCGGGGTATAAGAGCCCGTGCCGCCCCAGCAGCATTCTTTCTGTACCTGAGCTGCTGGGGGAAACATCTAGCTTATTAAAGCCTTCAGTTGGACTCCAACCTTGCTTTCGTGGTGATTGATCGTGCATCACTTTAATAAGGTAGATTTAAAAGGATGGAGCTCCGAATCAAGCCGGAGTGTCTGCAACTTAGCCCCCACGTGGCAAACTCCGCGGCAACCGTCAAGCACTGGCTGGCGTGTTTTAACGGATATCTCGGAACAGCCGAAAACACACCCACGGGAGAACAGAAATTGCAAGTCCTGCACTAAAGGGTGAGCCCGGAAATTTACACCCTCATCGAGGCCACGGACGACTTCGATGCTGCATTGGAGCTGCTAAAAGGACATTATATTCGCCGGGTAAACCAGGTCTACGCCCGACATCTGAGAGCAACGAGGCGACAAATCCCTGGGGAAATCGCTGGAAGAATTCTACCATGCGCTCCTGGTGTTGGGGAGAAACTACAGCTGCCCGCAAGTTTCGGCGACAACCACACAGAACTTTTGATCTGGGACACTTTCGTTGCAGGTATGCTGTTTTCCCAAATCCGCCAGCGATTGCTGGAGAAAGACACCCGAGGCCTCAAGGGAGGCACGGGCCCTTGCAGGCTCCCTGGATGTGGCTTCCCAAAACGCCCGCACTAGCGTCCCCGACCATGCGGCAGCCCCCTGGGCAGCGTGGAACTCCCCCGCGGCCGACCCCAAGACATTTCCCATCCCCCCAACAAGCTTGTGCTGCAAGGCGGCCTGGCAACCCCGGGGGGCCCCGCTGATACTTTTGCGGGCAGGCCAAGCACCCCCGGCAGCGCTGTCCGGCCCGCGCATCCACCTGCAAGGGATGCGGTAAAAAGGGCCACTTCGTGGTGGTATGCCAGGCCCGGGCGGTCGCTGCGGTCTCCGGTGGCAAATGCAGACCGCCACCACAACCCTCTCCACAGTCCCCATGCGGCCAGCGAGCGCCGCCATCTTCTTCCTCCAGGGCCACATGCGGCCCCCGGGTGCCGCCATTTTGTCCTGCGGACGCCACGTGCGATGCCTGGTGCCCGCCGGAGCCCCACGCACACCCCAGCCACCAGTCCCACCCTCCTTCCCACAGGTGCCCCCGTCCCAGGAGGATCGGTCCTTCCGTCGGCCCTGTCTACCCCCCCCCCCGCCTACAGTCGCACCCCGCAGACGCTCCCTTCTCAGGTCAACCGGTTTCCCCACCAGCGCCGTCTATAGTTAATTGTGAATCTGTAAATAGTTACGACAATAAGACAAAACGCTGTACGGAGGTTTATGGTACCTCCATAACTATAAATTCTACCACGTTACCATGTTGTAATATCAAGCCACCACCCCCGCCGGACTCTTTTTTAACAGGGGGTGAATGTGGTAGGCTGTGTAGAGGTATTACGGTTCTTGGTAATGCTGGAACACCATTGGTAGATATTGTATGTTTCCTATTGGTCAAGCAGTATGGTAGCTCTGCCCAGTAAGGCGGGTATAAGAGCCCATGCCGCCCAGCAGCCTTCTTTCTGTACCCGAGCTGCTGGGGGAAACATCTAGCTTATCAAAGCCTTCAGTTGGACTACAACCTCGCTTTAGTGGTCATTGATCGTGCATCACTCTCGAAATAGTGGATGCATTGGTGGTCACCTTCCAGGATTTTATAGACTCTGGAACAAATCCTGCAGATTGGAGGGTGCCTTATGTAGTTCACCTATTTAAAACAAGAGATAGAGAGAAAACAGGGAATTATAGACCAGTAAGCCTGACATCGGTAGTGGGGAAAAGTCTCAAATCCATTGTCAAAGATTTTGTAGCAAAGCACTTATAATAATAATCTTTATTGTCACAAGTAGGCTTACATTAACACTGCAATGAAGTTCCTGTGAAAAGCCCTGAATCGTCACACTCTGACGCCTGTTCGGGTACAGAGGGAAAATTCAGAATGTCCAAATCAAAGAACAGCACGTCTTTTGAGATTTCTGTGAGGAAACCGGAGCGCCCGGAGGAAACCCACACAGACACGGAGAGAACATGCCGACTCCGCACAGACAGTGACCCAAGCCAGGAATCAAACCTTGGACCCTGGCGCTGTAAAGCAACAGTGCTACTGTTCAGTCCCACAAAACTTAGAAAACAGTGGCAGGACTGGCAGACTCAGCATTGATTTATGAAGGGGAAATCATGCTTGACAAATCTACTGGAATTCTTCGAAGGTGTAACTGGTAGAGTTAACGAGGAGGAGCCAGTGGATGTGGTATATTTGGACTTTCAGGTGGCTTTTGTCCCGCATAAGAAATTAGTGTGTAAAATAAAAGCACATGGAATTAGGCGCAGTGTGTTGATATGGATTAAAAAAACTGACAAGAAACAAAGAGTAGGAACGGATGGGTCTTTTTCAAATTGGCAGGCAGTGACTAGTGGGGTACCGCAGGGATCGGTGCTCAGGCCCCAGATATTCACAAGATATATTAATGATTTTTTAAAAAAATGTAAAGTACCCAATTCCTTTTTTCTAATTAAGGGGCAATTTAGTGTGGCCAATTCATCGACCCTGCACATCTTTGGGTTATGGGGTTGAGACCCACGGAGACACAGGAAGAACTTGGCTCCACATAGTCAGTGATCCGGGGCAGGGTTGAACACTGGTCCTCAGCGCCGTGAGGCAGCAGGCCTAACCACTGTGCCACCCTATATATTAACTATTTAGATGAGGGAACAAAATGAGATGGCAGACTATTATCTGAACGGCCATAGATTAGGAGAGGGGACTACGCAACGAGACCTGGGTATCCTCGTACACCAGTCACTGAAGGTACACATGCAGCTACAGCAGGTGTAAAGAAGGTAAATGCTATGCTAGCCTTCACCGCGAGCGGATTAGAGTACAGCAGCAGGAGTATCTTGCTGTCATTATACAGGGCCTTGGCGAGACCATACCTGGAATATTGTGTGCAGTTTTGGTCTCCTTATCTGAGGAATTATGTTCTTGCTCCAGAGGGAGTGCAGCGAAGGTAGGTGCAGGGTAGATGCAGGATAGATTTTCCCGATGGTGGGAGTGTACAGAACCAGAGGTCGCAGTCTGAGGACAGACCATTTAGACAGAGATCAGGAGAAATTTCTTCAACCAGAGAGTGGTGAGCCTGTGGAATTTGTTACTGGAGGAAATAGTTGAGGCCAATACATTGAATGTTTTCAAGAAGCAGTTAGATGTAGCACTTAGGGCGAAGGGGATCAAAGGAGATGGAGGGGAAAGCGGGATTAGGCTATGGAGTTGGATGATAAGCCATGATCATAATGAATGTCAGAGCAGGTGCCAAGGGCCAAACGATCTCTTCGTGCTCCTATTTTCGATGTTTCTATGTAATCCCTTCCCACACTGAGAGCAGGTGAATGGCCTCTCCCCAGTGTGAACTCGCTGGTGTTTCTGCAGACTGGATGACTGTGTGAATCCATTCCCACACTGAGAGCAGGTGAACGGCCTCTCCCCAGTGTGAACTCGCTGGTTTGTCTGTAGGTTGGTTAACTGAGTGAATCCTTTCCCACACTGAGAGCAGGTGAATGGCCTCTCCCCAGTGTGAATTTGTTGGTGTGTCTGCAGACTGGATGACTGAGTGAATCCCTTCCCACACTGAGAGCATGTGAACGGTCTCTCCCCAGTGTGAATGCGCTGATGTCTCAGCAAGGTGGATGAATCACTAAATCCCTTCCCACACTGAGAGCAGGTGAACGGTCTCTCCCCAGTGTGAACCCGTTGATGTCTCTGCAGGGTAGATAACTGAGTGAATCCCTTCCCACACTGAGAGCAGGTGAACGACCTCTCCCCAGTGTGAACTTGCTGGTGTCTCAGCAAGGTGAATGAATCAATGAATCCCTTCCCACACTGAGAGCAGGTGAACGGTCTCTCCCCAGTGTGAACTCGCTGGTGTGTCCGCAGGGTGGATAACTGAGTAAATCCCTTCCCACACTGAGAGCAGGTGAACGGTCTCTCCCCAGTGTGAACTCGCTGGTGTGTCCGCAGGGTGGATAACTGAATGAATCCCTTCCCACACTGAGAGCAGGTGAATGGCCTCTCCCCAGTATGAACTCGCTGATGTTTCCGCAGGGTGGATGAATCAATGAATCCTTTCCCACACTGAGAGCAGCTGAATGGCCTCTCCCCAGTGTGACTGCGGCGATGAATCTCCAGCACAGATGGGGCTCCGAATCCCTTCCCACAGTCCCCACATTTCCACGGTTTCTCCATGTTGTGAGTCTCCTCGTGTCTCTCCAGATTGGACAATCAGTGGAAGCCTCGTCTACACACAGAACATGTGCACTGTCTCTCCTCACTGTGAACGGTGTGTTGTTTTTTCAGGCTGTGTAACTGGTTTCAGCTCTTTGCACAGTCAGTTAGGGTCTGGTTTAGCACAGGGCTAAATCGCTGGTTTTGAAAGCAGACCAAGGCAGGCCAGCAGCACGGTTCAATTCCCGTACCAGCCTCCCCGAACAGGCGCCAGAATGTGGCGACTAGGGGCTTTTCACAGTAATTTCATTTGAAGCCTACTTGTGACAATAAGCGATTTTCATTTTCATTTCACTGGAACTCATTCACTCGGTTGTGTTGTGTGAGTCTTGGTGCTTTTCCAATCACATGCACGTTTAAAATCTTTTGAAGCCGACAGATCGGACAAACATTTCTCCTTCTCGCCGATGATATTCAGAGCCCGATGATATTCAGATCAGAAGGAATCGAGTGAGTTTGTCACATCGAGACATGATGTTTGAGATTTCTGTCTGTAATTCCTCCTCTTCCAATATCCTTCAAAAACAATTTACAACGGTCATCATTGTTAGTACACATTATTTACTCTCTTGTTCTCAAAAAGCTCTAAATCTCCATCTCACATTCTCCCTCCATTCTCACTCTGCTGTATCTAATATTCACCCTCCCAATTCTCCTGAACGTGCTGATTCATGTTGATTGACAGATCCAAGCTCAGCTCACTGCTTCCTGACCAGGACACAGAGATTAGAATAGGAGTAAGAGTCGGTCAATTGGCCCACTGAGTCTGCTCAACCATTCAATGAGATCCTTGGCCGATCGATCGCAACACCATTTTCCCCACACAATCCCCATATCCCTCGACATCTTCAATATCTAGAAACCGGTCAATATTTGCCTTGAACATACCTGATGACTGAGGCTCCACATTCCTCTGGAGTAGAGAATTCCAAAGCTTCACCACATCCTCGAGTGAATAAATCCCTCCTCATCTCAGCTTTCTCTCTATTTTCCTACCTGTTCCCCATAACTCTTAACTCCATTGTCAATAAAATATCTGTCAAACTTGTGCTTCAATATATTCAATGACCCCCAGATACAACTGGTCCCTGTGGAAGAGAAATCCAAAGACTAACAACCCTCTGAGGGAAGAGGTGACTGGAAATCTATAACATAGCCACGGTCCTTTATTACAAGATGAGAAATAATAACAAATTTACTTTATTACAAACTGTAAATAACATATCTAATCTGGACCATGCAACAACACTAGGCATATCTCTGTCCATTATTAATTTAATTGCCCTGAAATGCCAGCCATCTCCTGGGAAACCCACCCCTTTAATTGTGAACATTAGGAAAGAGACAATCCTTTTTTGAAATAAATTTAGAGTAACCAATTTTTTTTTTTTGCAATTAAGGTGCAATTTAGCGTGGCCAATCCACCTACCCTGCACATCTTTGAGCTGTGGAGCTGAGATCCATGCAGACACAGGGAGAATGTGCAAACTCCACACGGACAGTGACCCAGGGCCGGGATCGAACCCGGGTCCTTGACCCTGTGAGGCAGCAGTGCTAAGCACCATGCTTTTTGTCAGTCAAATAAATGCGTCAACCTGTTAAGGCAATGTTTTTCAAACTTTGTTTCCGGGGATCCATTTTTAATCAACCGGCCAACCTTCGGGACCCAACCCGGCCGACCTTGACGACCCACGCCAGCTGACCTTTGCGATCCTCGCCGACTGACCTTGATGACCCACACCGGCCGACCTTGACGACCCATGCTGGCCGATCTTCGCGACCCACCATTTTCCCTTACCTTGTTTGCAGCTGACAAAAGGGAGGAATCGCAATCGCATCCAAAGCCCGTGATGTCAATGTTCAGGGGGTGTGACCTACTCTCTGCCTCCCTTCAGACATGAAGAATACATAGAATAAAAAAAAAAATCTTCTGCATCTTTGATTGCGCAAATTCGCTGGCAACAGCCGGCTTTTTTTTTTTTACAACTTCGGGGGGGGGGGGGGGGGGGGGGGGGGGGGGCGGGGGCGGTTGTTTGATAAAGTTTCACAGGAAAAAAATGCAGAAACTGAAAATGTTTTAATCCTCTAGAAATTGGAGTTACATCACATTTCACCCAAACATTACGATTAAAAATGTTAAAAAATAAAAGACACTTAAAAATCAATCAGTTAATTGATAAAGCTTCCTAATACAACCTGCAGGCACTTGGAATGTTTAAAATCAAGATTTAAAACGCTGACATTCTTGGTTGAAGTTACAGCTGCGGTGAAACCATCGTTGGATCATTCGCCATTCTTGGAGAAAGAGACTTCCACTTCATCATTTAGCCATCTGGGATGGCCACTTCCAGAATACAAAATGGACGCTCGCAAAGAACATAGGGAACTGTGGACAATACTAGAAAACAAGTAGACACAGCGCCTGAATGCATATTTGGGAAACAGCTTCCAGATGGAATTGAAACTATGGGTCGATTAGCATATTGTTGGCCCATCTCCGGGAAACAAAGGAATGATACTCAGGTAACCGATACTATTACAGACATTCCAGTGCCAGTTCCCCAACCAAAAAGCACAAACAAAGCAAAGCCAACAGCCACCTAAGACACGCCCAGCCATCAGGGCACCCACCCCTTCATTTGTCAAGATCGAGAAGCGGCGCAATTAATTGGGACTAAGTTTAAGGCCCGCCTAAAAGCGCGCAAAGCCCCTCCAAGTATAAGAAGGAACCCCCACAAGAGAATCGCTCTCTTGGAATTGGCTCTTGAAGCGGAGAGACCCTTCCACCAGCATCACCAGTTCAAGGTCAACGCTCGCTATCAGACGGACGACCTTAGCTGTTCTCCTGTATACCTTCGAACCCAACAGCCTCAGATCCAAACAACAGCCATTGTTCCTCTGACTAAGTGGGCACCGAAGTTAGGTATAGGCGTTAGCATTAGAGATAGTTTAGTTGGTAGTACTGTTGTGCATGAGTAGATCTTACTGTGTGTGTAAATAAATTATTAAAAGTTGGCTGCTGCGGGGTTGCAGACGGATTTGCGTGTTTGGGAGCGCCGTGAAGGACGGCTCCGTGGCCCTCCCGACACCTGCCCACAACCCACCCGCGGGTCGCGCCCCCGACTTTGACAATGCCTGTGTTAAGGAGACGGGTGGGGAGTTGAAAACACTTTGTGGAGTCATGAACCTTCACGTAATTTTTTTTCTCCCAATTAAGGGGCGATTTACCGTGGTTCCAGGTTGGGCTCAAATCATTAATGAGGACAGTGATCTCTGGCAAGAAAGGAAACCCTGGCAGGTGGGCGGGGAAGATTCACAAACACCCGCTGGAGGCCCCAAATCCTCAATAAGACCCATTGGTTTTATTGTCAGTCTGCAGACAGGAGAACTGAACCCAGGCAAAGGAGAGGGAGGGAGAAAACTGCGAGTGAGGAAAGAGATGGGGAGATGGGTTTGGATTTCAGCCCAGGGAGGAGGGAGAGTGTGAGGGACGTGGCAAAATGTTCCAGAGAAACTAGAATTGTCTGTTCAGAATTTCTATCCTGGACTGACAGTGATGGCTGTATTTTTTTAATTTAAATTATTACAAAAAAAATTTAGAGCACCCAATTCTTCTTATTACCCCAATTAAAGAGTAATTTTAGCGTGGCCAATTCACCTACCTTGCACATCTTTTTGGATTGTGGGGGTGAGACCCGCGCAGACATGGGGAGAATGTGCAAACTCCATACGGACAGTGAGCCAGGGCTGGGATCTAACCCGGGTCCTCGGCTAACCACTGCCCCTAGTGATGACTTTTGTAAACTCCTTTTACAGGATATTACAAGGGGAGGATTTACAGATGGAAACTCAAATCAAACTTCACATCAAGATTTAACAGAGTCACTCCATTCATCAGGACCTGAATATCATTGGCCTGTGAATGTGGAAGAAGAAATGTTTGTCTGTTCTGTCTGTAGGAAAAGGTTTTCAAGATCAGTGTGACTGAAAAAATACCCGATACACACGCGACTCGAGTCGAGTGTTCCAGTGAACTGACTGTGGAAAGAGCTTTAACCAGTCACACAGTCTGAAAAAACATTACGCCATTCACAGCGGGGAGAGACCGCACACATGCTCTCTGTGGGGACAAGACATAAACTGATCGTCAATGTGGAGTGGGACAAGGATACCAGCAGCTTGCTGAAACCATGGGAATGTGGGGACTGTGGGAAGGGATTCAGATCCCCATGTGAGCTGGGGACTCATCACCGTAGTCACACCGGCGACAGACCATTCACCTGTTCTAAGTGTGGGAAGGGATTCACTCAGTTATCCGAGTGAGGATTCACCAAGATGTGGGAGCTGGCTGGTGAGGAACTGAGCGGCCTTTCATAAGCTTCAGGCTGCTCTGTGTAAGATAGGAGTTTGATTCGGGATGGTATACCCGGCAAAGCTGCAGCTCGCATAGGAGTGCAAAGACTGCCATTTTGAGACACTGGAGGAGGAGAACATTGTAAAACATGGACTGGAGTCCAGTTATCTGTATTGGACAAGATCTACGTTTCCTATGGGATGGGTGTTGTTATTTCCTCTATATAGTTTTGATATTTTCTGATAAAATCTGTTTTTCTGTTTGGGGTGAAGGGAGATTTTCTTTATGAAGCACAATGTAGACATATAGGGGGTGGGGAGGGAGACGGGTTAGCTACCTGATGACTAAAGAACTGTTTTTGTTTTACTCTGAGTGTATGGGTACGTGTGTGGCAGCCATCTTGGGTGGACTCTTGGCCTGTACCAAAGATAAAGAAAAGCTGTTCAATAGCAGATTATAAAAGGATTATGGGACACAGATTTATGATTGTGAGCAAGATCTACAGGGGAGGTTTTACACAGTGAGTGGTAATGATCTGAACTCAATGTTTACACACAAAGGTCGATAATCTCCAGGTCCGAATGGTGCTGTCAGAATTTGATGTGAGGATTGGTTGTGAGTTTCCTGTCTGCGAACCCCTTTCTAAGCCCCTGTGAAAGAAGTTTACAAAGGCATCACTGTCAGTCCAGAAATGAAATTCAGGAAAGATAAATATTTCTCCTGGTTTGAGTTTGCGGTGTGTAAATCCTCCCCTACTAATCCCCTGTAAAAGGAGTTTCCAAATTTAATCACTGTCAGACCAGGATAGAAATTCACAACATTCTCCCCTCCTGGTCCAGGATGACCGCTCACCCCCCCGCTGCACAGTGACCCTCTTGTCCTTGATTTGAGGGTGTTGTCTACTCAGGGTTGGGAGTTTCTGCCTTGGGTCTTCATGTGACTGAACAGAGCTGCAGAGCTTTGGACACATGGGACAGAATGTCCAATGAATCTTAGAATTTACAGTGCAGAAGGAGGCCATTCAGCCCATCGAGTCTGCACCGGCCCTTGGAAAGAGCACTCCATTTAAATACACACTTCCCAACCTATCCCCTCAACCCAGTAACCCCACCCAAACCATTTTGACATTAAGGGCAATTTAGCATGGCCACTCCACCTAACCTGCACATCTTTGGACTGTGGGAGGAAACCGGAGCACCCGGAGGAAACACACGGAGATAGTGAAATGAGAGTGCAATCTGGAGAGCAGGATTGGCTTCCTTTTCTTTCCATCTCTGCCACCGCTTTGCATCATCAATAAGACATTGGGACTCAAAGACGAATCCAGTTTGATGGACAAGTTGTCTCCATTCTGAACAATGGGGAACAAGCTCCTCCCACTCATTGAAACATCGCCCCGTCAAAGATGACAATCGCGCATGCGCCCTGATGCACATCCAATAAAGATGGCGGTCGTTACCCCGAGCCGAATTTGAGGAGCTGCAGCCCCGCTCGGTACAAACTGGGTCCCGTCAATATTTCCGCGGTTTGCGGCTTACAACAGCTTTACACAACGTTTTCGCTCATCTCCGCGATCTCTCGCTCCCTCCATATTGTTAAACGCCACTTACCAATTTCGGATCTCAAAAAGACGCATTTCTGCTTTGTCATTACCCACACTGCGCATGCTTCAATCACAGCGGACCCCACCGCTCAATCTTTCCGATTGTTTGGAGGACCAGCCGCTCCCGGTCGGTCCTCCAGACCCGCCCCCCTCTTCCTATCGGGAGCTGCCGTCAATCACCCGGGCATTGTGACGGTTACAGATGGTGAGTGTGGCCACAGGCTCAGTCTGACTCTCTGATTGTCCAATAATAACAGTGAGAGTCTCAGTGGGACAGTCAGACAATAATAGTGGAGATGGGGCCCAGAGGAGAAACAGCAAAGGATTCACTCACTTTGAGAGTAACAAACACAGTGTCTGTTCCAATAATAAGTCAGGCTGCAGTGTGTGAATGAACATATCATTGGATCCAATTTAGAATCATAGAATCTCCTCAGTGCAGAAGGAGGCCATTCGGCCCAGTGAGTCTGTAGCAACCCCCTGAAAGCGCAACTAACCTTCGCGAATTCCCCACCCTATCCCCACAACCCCTCCCAGTGACAATTTAACACAGCCAATCCATGTAACCTGCACATCTGTGGACTGAGAGAAAACCAGAGCATCCGGAGGAAATCTATGCAGACACAGAAAGAATGTACAAACTCCACATAGACAGTGACCCAAGGTCAGAATGAATCATAGAATCTACAGTGCAGAAGGAGACCATTCGGCCCATCGAATCTGCACTGGCATTACCTGATCTGGCCAACTCACTGAAATGTGGTTAATTCTGAATTGCCTAGCAAGCCACTCAGTTTAAGGGCAATTAGGAATGGGCAACCCAGCTGGTTTGCCCGTGACACTCACATCCCATAAAGAATAGAGAAAATCAAAGGGCTGTTTCCAGTGCCGGTTTCAAAGGAATCAGTACTGGGCCCTTCACTCCTGGTTTACATCATTGATTTGAGAGTAAATGTGGGAACATGAATAAGATGTTTACCTGTGACACAAAAATGGTTAAACACTTGATAGTGAGGAAGAAAGCTGGAGGGAAAACAAGGCAAAGGATTACATGATAAATGGCAGGACAGGACTAGTTAGGCCAGAGCTAGATTCCTGTACACAGGAAGATTGCACTCGAGAGAGTAGAACAAAGAACAAAGAAAAGTACTGAACAGGAACAGGCCCTTCGGCCCGCCAAGCCTGTGCCTGTCCGTCTAAACTAAAATCTTCTACACTTCCTGGATCCGTATCGCTCTCTTCCCATCCTATTCATGTATTTGTCAAGATGCCCCTTAAATATCCCTGCTTCCACCACCTCCTCCGGCAGCGAGTTCCAGGCACCCAATACCCTCTGTGTAACAAAACTTGTCTCGTACATCTCCTCTAAACCTTGCCCCTCGCACCTTAAACCTGTGCCCCCTAGTAATTGACTCCTCTACCCTGGGAAAAAGCCTCCGACCATCCACTCTGTCTATGCCCCTCATAATTTTGTAGACCTCTTATCAGGCCGCCCCTCAACCTCCGTCATTCCAGCGAGAACAAACCGAGTTTATTCAACCGCTCTTCATAGCTAATGCCCTCCATACCAGGCAACACCCTGGTAAATCTCTTCTGCACCCTCTCTAAAGCTTCCACTTCCTTCTGGTAGTGTGGTGACCAGAATTGAACACTATACTCCAAGTGTAGCCTAAATAAGGTTCTATACATAGAACATAGAAAATACAGCACAGAACAGGCCCTTCGGCCCACGATGTTGTGCTGAACCTTTGTCCTAGATTAATCATAGATTGTCATTGAATTTACAGTGCAGAAGGAGGCCATTCGGCCCCCTGAGTCTGCACCGGCTCTTGGAAAGAGCACCCCACCCAAACTCAACACCTCCACCCAACACCAAGGGCAATTTTGGACACTAAGGGCAATTTATCATGGGCAATTCCTATACTCAATGCCCCGGCCAATGAAGGCAGTACAGAGGGGATTTACGAACATCAGCCAGAAATTGACAATGTTTGCTCTGAGGAAAGTTTGGATAAACTGGGGCTGTTTTCTTTGGAACAGAAAAGACTGAAGAGAGACCACAATGAAATTATGAAAAGCAGCCTGGCTAGCTCAGTCGGCAGAGCATGGGAGTCTTAATCCCAGGGCCGTGGGTTCAAGACCCACTCTGCGCGCTTCAGCTTCTTTAATCGGAGAACATGGAGCGGAACTGTTTTATGGGTGGCACAGTAGCACAGTGGTTAGCACTGATGCTTCACAGCACCAGGATCCCGGGATTCAATTCCCACTTGGGACACTATGTGCGGAGTCTGCACGTTCACCAGTGTCTGTATGGGTTTCCTCCCACAAGTCCCAAAAGACGTGATTGTTAGGTGAATTGGACATTCCGAATTCTCCCTCTGCGTACCAGAATAGATGCCAGAGTGTTACTACTAGGGGATTTTCACAGTAACTTAATTGCCGTGTTAATGTAAGCCTACTTGTGACAATAATATAGATTATTCTAAATATATAAAATTCTGGGGGATCATGATGGCACAGTGACTCTGTGCCTGTGTGCTGGGGACCCGGGTTCGATCCTGGCCCCGGGTCACAGTCTGTAAGGAGTTTGCACATTCTCCTATTGTCTGTGTGGGTTTCACCCCCACAACCCAAATTTGGGGCAGCACGGTAGCATTGTGGATAGCACAATTGCTTCACAGCTCCAGGGTCCCAGGTTCGATTCCGGCTTGGGTCACTGTCTGTGCGGAGTCTGCACATCCTCCCGGTGTGCGTGTGGGTTTCCTCCGGGTGCTCCAGTTTCCTCCCACAGTCCAAAGATGTGCAGGTTAGGTGGATTGGCCATGTCAAATTGCCCTTAGTGTTGGGTGGGGTTACTGGGTTATGGGGATAGGGGGGAGGTGTTGACCTTGGGTAGGGTGCTCTTTCCAAGAGCCGGTGCAGACTTGATGGGCCGAATGGCCTCCTTCTGCACTGTAAATTCTATGACTATGTACAGGGTAGGTGGCTTGGCCAAATTAAATTGCCCCTTAATTGGAAAAAAATATAAATTTATATATTTTTTAATTTCTGAGGGATCTAAATAGATTGGATAGGAAGGTCCAATTCCCTTTGGTTGAGGGATACATATAAAAGGGGGCAGAGATTTAGGGAAGGACTAGGAGGTTTAGAGGGTGGTGAGGATCTGTGGCATGCTGCCGGAAATGATGGCAGAAACCCTCATAACATTTATAAAGTATTCAGATAGTCATTTGAATTGATGTAACTTAAAAAGCTACAGACCACAATCTGGAAATTGAGATTAGGCTGACTACCTATTTTGTAGCCACGGTGAGCTGAATGAAATGCAACAGGAACAACAAACTTTAATAAAATCCGGGATAGTAACTCTCACTACGAACAAGGTCAGCAGTTTGCCCAGTTTAGCTGCCAAGTATGCTAATGCGGTAATTTTAAATTTTAACTGCATACATAAGAGTACAACAGCAAATTATTTAACTTCTCCAATGTGATCGGTGTAATTAGTCTCAAATTTAACCTGCAATGGTCATTATAAGTTTTCCAGTCACTCTGATATCTGAAATCTTTATCCACGGACGGAACAGACAAACCATTTTACCTCCCAATGATATTCAGGTCCTGATGAATCGAGTACGTCTGTCAGATGATGATGTGATGTTTGGTTTGAAGTTCCCGTTGGCAAATCCTCCTCTTCCTGAAGGAGTTTCCAAAGGAATTTCACTCTCAGTCCAGGAGAGAAATTCACAGGATTCTCTCTTCCGGCTCCCGGGTCCAGGACAGCCGCGCATGCGCCCTGCTGCACCTGAGACAGGTGGCGGCCGCGCAGGCGCCCTGCGGCATATCGACCCCGAAACAGATGACAGTCGTCAACAGGGATCGTTCAGAGAGAAAAACACCGATGCGGCCGCCCCATTCGGTACAAACACCGAACTGTATCAAAAGTGCCTGAACCAATTTATCACCCGTAGGAACGTAACGGAATAATGGCGGATAAGACTACCCGGAATGCCCGGCGCGGATGAATACGCCCCATCTCCATCACAGGAGCCAGAACGCGCAGGCGTCAGAATGTCCCGCCCCCGGTAGTCGCCTCTCTCTCTCTCTCTCTGTGGAGCATGCGCGGTGCTGCTCCGGGCTGAGCGCAGCCGCGGTGAGAGTGAGTGTGGCTCCCAGAGGCTGAATGAGATCCGCCGCGAGCGGGGACAATGGTGAGAACCCAAACCCCCCAATAAGACCCATTGATTTTATTATCAGTCTGCAGACAGGAGCTGGAGAACTGAACCCAGGCAGAGGAGAGGGAGGGAGAAAACTGGGAGTGGAGGAAAGAAATGGTGCAGATGGTGAGATGGGTTTGGATTTCAGCCCAGGGAGGAGAGAGAGTGTGTGGGACGGGGATTTACAGCTTTAGGGGACCAAAAGAGAGAAACTAGAATTGTCAATTCAGAATTTCTACCCTGGATTGACAGTGATGGCTTTTGTAAACTCTTTTTACAGGATATTGGAAGTGGAGGATTGGCCGACAGAAACCTCAAACCAAACATCACATCGAAATCTGACAGTCACTCAATTGATTAAGAGCTCAATATCTTCATTCTTTGCATTTGGAAGGAGAAGTGTTTGTTCTGTTTCAGCAGTGTGACTGCAAAAGCACCGAGACCCACCCCCAATGAGAGTTTTCCAGTCCACTGACTGTGGAGAGAGTTTTAACCAGTCACACAGCCTCAAAAAAAGTATCATATCTTTCACTGCAGGGAGAAATTAAACGCTTGTTTGTGTGTGGACAAAGCTTCAACCGGGAGAGACCTAAAGACCCCTCACCATGGAGAAACTGTGGAAATGTGCGGACTGTAGGAAGGGATTCAGTTACGATTTTTCACAGTGCTCAGCAAAGGTTTATACCAACAAATAGGAAGGACGGTAGAAGGAGGGAAAATTGACCTGTAGAAATGGTACAGCAGTTATCATGGGAGATTTTAATCTACATGTTGATTGGTTTAACCAGGTTGGTCAAGGCAGCCTTGAGGAGGAGTTTATATAATGTATCCGCGATAGTTTCCTAGAACAGTATGTAATGGAATCTACGAGGGAACAAGCGATCCTAGATCTGGTCCTGTGTAATGAGACAGGATTGATTCATGATCTCATCGTTAGGGATCCTCTCGGAAGGAGCGATCACAATATGGTGGAATTTAAAATACAGATGGAGGGTGAGAAGGTAAAATCAAACCACTAGTGTTTTGTGCTCAAACAAAGGAGATTACAATGGGATGAGAGAAGAACTAGCTAAGGTAGACTGGGAGCAAAGACTTTATGGTGAAACAGTTGAGGAATAGTGGAGAACCTTCCAAGCAATTTTTCACAGTGCCCAGCAAAGGTATATACCAACAAAAAGCAAGGATGGTAGAAAGAGGGAAAATTGACCGTTGATATCTAAGGAAATAAGGGAGAGTATCAAATTGAAGGAAAAAGCATACAAAGTAGCAACGATTAGTGGGAGACTAGAGGACTTGGAAATCTTTAGGGGGCAACAGAAAGCTACTAAAAAAGCTATAAAGAAGAGTAAGATAGATTATGAGAGTAAACTTGCTCAGAATATAAAAACAGATAGTAAAAGTTTCTACAAATATATAAAACAAAAAAGAGTGGCTAAGGTAAATATTGGTCCTTTAGAGGATGAGAAGGGAGATTTAATAATGGGGGATGAGGAAATGGCTGAATAACTGAACAGGTTTTTTGGGCGGTCTTCACAGAGGTAGAGATGGGCAAGCTAATGGGACTAAAGGTAGACAAGTCTCCTGGCCCTGATGGAATGCATCCCAGAGTGCTAAAAGAGATGGCTAGGGAAATTCCAAATGCACTATGATAATTTACCAAAATTCACTAGACTCTGGGGTGGTCCCGGCGGATTGGAAATTAGCAAACGTGACACCACTGTTTAAAAAAGGAGGTAGGCAGAAAGCGGGTAATTATAGGCTAGTGAACTTAACTTCGGTAGTAGGGAAGATGCTGGAATCTATCATCAAGGAAGAAATAGCGAGGCATCTGGATGGAGATTGTCCCATTGGGCAGATGCAGCATGGGTTCATAAAGGGCAGGTCGTGCCTAACTAATTTAGTGGAATTTTTTGAGGACATTAGCAGTGCGGTAGATAATGGGGAGCCAATGGATGTGGTATATCTGGATTTCCAGAAAGCTTTTGACAAGGTGCCACACAAAAGGTTGCTGCATAAACTAACACTGGGTGTTTCTCTGGTTGGCAACCTGTAACTAGTGGGGTCCCTCAAGGATCAGTGTTGGGCCCGCAGCTTTTCACAATTTACATAGACGATTTGGAGTTGGGGACCAAGTGCAGTGTGTCAAACTTTGCAGACGACACTAAGATGAGTGGTAAAGCAAAAAGTGCAGAGGATACCGGAAGTCTGCAGAAGGATTTGGATAGGTTAGGTGAATGGGCTAGGGTCTGGCTGATGGAATTCAATGTTGCCAAGTGTGAGGCTATCCATTTTGGGAGGAATAACAGCAGAATGGATTATTATTTAAACAGTAAGATGTTAAAACATGCTGCTGTGCAGAGGGACCTGGGTGTGCTGGTGCACGAGTCGCAAAAAGTTGGTGTGCATGTGCAACAGGTGATTAAGAAGGCTAATCGAGTTTCGTCTTTCGTTGCTAGAGGGATGGAGTTCAAGACTAGGTAGATTATGCTGCAATTGTATAGGGTGTTGGTGAGGCCGCATCTGGAGTATTGTGTTCAGTTTTGGCCTCCTTACCTGAGAAAGGACATATTGGCACTGGAGGGAGTGCAGAGGAGATTCACTAGGTTGATCCCAGAGTTGAGGGGATTAGATTATGATGAGAGGTTGAGTAGACTGGGACTGTACTCATTGGAGTTTAGAAGGATGCGGGGGGGATCTTATTGAAACATATAAAATTATGAAGGGAATAGATAGGATAGATGCGGGCAGGTTGTTTCCACTGGTCGGGGAAAGCAGAACTAGGGGGCATAGCCTCAAAATAAGGGGAAGTAGATTTAGGACGGAGTGTAGGAGGAACTTCTTCACCCAAAGGGTTGTGAATCTCTGGAATTCCTTGCCCAGTGAAGCAGTTGAGACTCCTTCTTTAAACGTTTATAAGAAAAAGATAGATGCCTTTCTAAAGAATAAAGGGATTCGGGGATATGGTGTACGGGCCGGAGAGCGGAGCTGAGTCCACAAAGATCAGCCATGATCTCATTAAATGGCGGAGCAGGCTCGAGGGGCCAGATGGCCTACTCCTGTTCCTAGTTCTTATGTTCTTGTAATGCGAATCAAGGCTAGCAGCGCGGGTTTAATTCCCGTACCGGCCTCCCTGAACAGGCGCCGGAATGTGGTGACTAGGGGCTTTTCACAGTAACTTCATTGAAGCCTACATGTATAAGCAATTATTATTATTAAATTTCCAGCATTCACCATTGTTCTCCCCGACTCTGAACACAGTTATAAAGAAGACTTCTGTTCCGTGTCTAGGGGTTCTGAGATGTGGAAGAGAGTGGCTGGAACATATTTCTTACACACCTCAGGATTAACCCACACGGAGACTTTGCTGACAGTGAAGAGAGATGAGAAAGACCATAGTGTCATTTATCCCTCTCAGTGTGACCCTGAAGGACTGTGTCCAGGCTGAAGTTTTGTTCCTGCCGTGTGATCCTCCCCCAGATTGTCCTTTCTCAGCTCAAGACAGGTGATGTTCAACACTCAGGTGGGAAAGACAAAAATCTGCAACAATGTTTCAAACAAAGCAGATTTATTTCACATTTATTCAGAATAATAAACCTCATCAGCACATTAAGACAGTCAGAGTGAACGTTATTCAGTGCTGGACATGATTAACAGCATCAATACGGGGATAATCTAAACCTTGTGGTTGCTTGTGAACTCGCTGGTGCGTTAGCAGGTGGGATGAGTGAGTAAACCCCTTTCCTCAGACATTGCAGTTGAATGGCCGCTCCCAGTGTGAACTCAATGATGTTCCAGAAGATAAGATGAGAAAATTCATTCCCACACACAGAGCAGGTGAATGGCCTCTCCCCAGTGTGAACTCGCTGGTGATTCAATAGGTTGGATGAACGAGTGAATCCCTTCCCACATTCAGAGCTGGTGAATGGCCTCTCCCCAGTGTGAATTCTCTGGTGGTTCAGTAGGGCAGATGGACGGCTGAATCCTTTCCCACACACAGAGCAGGTGAATGGTCTCTCCCCAGAGTGTGAGCATATTGGTGTGTTAGTAAATCCTTTTTGTTTTTAAAGCTCTTCTCATAGTCAGGACAGTTAAAAGAGTTGTTAGCAGAGTGAACAAGTTGATGTGTCTGCAGGTGGGATGACTGAATGAATCCTTTCCCACACAGGGAGCAGGAGAACGGTCTCTCCCCAGTGTGAATACGTTGATGGGTCAACAGATCCTTTTTACATTTAAAACTCTTCTCACAGTCAGGACATGTAAATGGTCTCTTATCAGTGTGACCAAGTTGATGAGTCATAATGTGGGATGACCAAGTGAATCCCTTCCCACACACAGGGCAGGTGAATGGCCTCTCCTCAGTGTGAAGTCGCTGGTGTGTCAGAAGGTTGTATGAATGGGTGAATCCCTTCCCACAAATGGAGCAGACAAACGGTTTCATCCCAGTGTGACTGCGACGATGAACTTCCAGTTGTGATGGGTACATAAGAACATAAGAACTAGGAACAGGAGTAGGCCATCTGGCCCCTCGAGCCTGCTCCACCATTCAATGAGATCATGGCAGATCTTTAGTGGACTCTGCTCCACATTCTGGCCCGAACACCATAACCCTTAATCCCTTTATTCTTCAAAAAACTATCTATCTTTATCTTAAAAACATTTACTGAAGGAGCCTCTACTGCTTCACTGGGCAAGGAATTCCATAGATTCACAACCATTTGGGTGAAGAACTTCCTCCTAAACTCAGTCCTAAATCTACTTCCCTTTATTTTGAGGCTATGCCCCCTAGTTCTGCTTTCACCCGCCAGTGGAAACAACCTGCCCGCATCTATCCTATCTATTCCCTTCATAATTTTATATGTTTCTATAAGATCCCCCTCATCCTTCTAAATTCCAATGAGTACAGTCCCAGTCTACTCAAACTCTCCTCGTAATCAAACCCCTTCAGCTCTGGGATTAACCTCGTGAATCTCCTCTGCACACCCTCCAGTGCCAGTACATCCTTTCTCAAGTAAGGAGACCAAAACTGAACACAATACTCCAGGTGTGGCCTCACTAACACCTTATACAGTTGCAGCATAACCTCCCTAGTCTTAAACTCCATCCCTCTAGCAATGAAGGACAAAATTCCATTTGCCTTCTTAATCACCTGTTGCACTTGTAAACCAACTTTTTGCGACTCATGCACTAGCACACCCAGGTCTCTCTGCACAGCAGCATGTTTTAATATTTTATCATTTAAATAATAATCCCTTTTGCTGTTATTCCTACCAAAATGGATAATCTCACATTTGTCAACATTGTATTCCATCTGCCAGACCCTATCCCATTCACTTAGCCAATTCAAATCCCTCTGCAGACTTCCAGTATCCTCCGCACTTTTTGCTTTAACACTCATCTTAGTGTCATCTGCAAACTTGGGCACAATTACCCGCTTTCTGCCGACCTCCTTTTTTAAACAGTGGTGTCACGTTTGCTACTTTCCAATCCTCTGGGACCAGCCCAGAATCTAGTGAATTTTGATAAATTATCACTAGTGCGTTTACAATTTCCATAGCCATCTCTTTTAACACTCTGGGATGCATTCCATCAGGCCTGCTGTTTAGGCTACTGTGCTGTCAAATCAGTGATTGGTGTAAAGCTGTGATGTTCCTGATTGAATGTAAAGCTGGTTTCAGTTTCCAGGCTGAAAATGCATCGGAATCCGTCTAAAACATTTTATTGTGTTTGTGTGACAGTCACAATGAATTCATTGAATTGGAAGTTTGCATTAAAATAGCAGCAGGAGGGCATCACAGGAACCTGGTAACAGCAGGGAGAATTAGACTATAGTTTCATTCCCAGATAAAGAAGGAGCTGCAGCTTGTGTTCAAGAATAACCAGTTTTATTGATGTGTGCTTCCCACATTCTGTCCTTTTAAATAAACCTCACTCCTACCAGCCTTTAACAATCATAAACATAACAGAGAAAAGGCGAAGCTGTACCTGCCCCTTTAACTGGGAGCTGAGCAGTGTCAGAGCCCTAACTGTCCCTTTAAGAATGAATGATGTGTTCAGCTGAAGGGACCACTGTCCTTTGGGGATATCATATTTTGATTCAATTTTTGTAGCAACTTCAGACAGTCCAAATTGTCTACGAATGAAAGATCTAAAATCCCCCAACATATCTTCAACAGAAACATCTGGTATTCCAGCACCCCCCTTGGGTGTAGTGGGGAGTAATTTTCTGCCTGCTAAAGGCTCTGAATCTACACTTTGATTTGGATCAGCCATTAATTTTCTTGATGGCTGACTGCCGTGACTATATATATATATTTTTTTCAGTCCCGTTTTACTTTAATTACTGCAGTGACTAATCTTCCAGTCACGTCTATGATAGTCTGAACGACTGGCACTAGATTTATTTAACACAGTCTATAAAAAATGTTCTTTTCAAGTGTCGAAGTACTGATTGATGTGGCTTTAAGATTTTTAATGGGTGAAAAAGATATTTCTTACCCTAGTCTAGCCATGGGTTCCGGCTGTCTTCTGGGCCTCCTCCGACTATCTCCGAAGCTTCCCGAAGGTTCTGGACCTCCTCCGATTATCTTCGAAGCATTCCGTCGTCACCTGGGCCTCCGAAGGTCGTTCAGTACTCCCCCCTTCTGCCTGACTATGCCAATTATAAGAATCTTTAATTTATGGGATCTTAACCTGTCGAACTACGCCAAGTTTGGGGGAAGCTTAGTTGATGAATCAAAGTCCTGGCGCAATACGACAAGTTGTAAGATTTGTAATATTTCTGGACTCTGCCAAGTTGTTCGATTCCTTGTATTATTCGACTGTGTAAAATTGAAGGAATTTATATTATCTCTGCTATTCGGTTATCAGTAGCACTTTGCGAATACTGGAACTCAGCAGAAATTTGCAGTTAAAACTTCTCAGGTGCCAAAAGAATTGTTTTATTTGTAGTCGCTTGATTACAATTTGAAAGTCATTTCAAAGGCAATTCGTAGACAATTCAAAGCTTTCAGAGAATTACAGACATTATCTTTCTTTGCTTAGGCAGACAGCTCAAAAGTAACTTTTAAAAGGTCAAAGTCTGGCAATGAAACATGAAGAGAGAGAGAAAGCTAATCTTCAGCTAAACTCAAACTCAAAGACAAAAATGGACTAACATCACTGACACAGACTGGTAGACTGACAGAACCCCCAAAAGACATCTCTAAAATGGAGACTATAAAGGACAAAACTGACTAAACTAACAGAAAGACAACACACCAAAGACAACACAACACACTAAAGACAACGCAGAAAGACTACACATAAACACAACACACTAAAATGGCGGGCGGAAACTTTTCAGTTATACACTTTCATATCTGTCTTAAGTCATCTAATCACACCCCCAATATAATCCTAATTGGTTTGGGTTAGACTCAAACACATTTGATTTGATGGCAAGCCGTCCATCTTCAATGTGCAACATTAGCTTTTCTGACCCAGCTGTTATCTGCATTGTGAACAATGGTGCCTTCATGTTGCTGTGTATTCAGTCCCTATCCTTGACAATTAGCACAAGCAGTGTCAAATTATCTTGCAACTGTGCTGTTTTAATGTCACACTGACTCTGAAAATATGCATTTGCCAGAACAACGGACCTCAGTAAAAGAATTATGCTGTATAAATGGGTATTTAAAACTGGGGCTCAACATTTATGCTTAAACAGCTATCTTTTACCTATACTAGTTGTATTCGAAATACCTGGCTTCTACACGCAGTAACACCATCTAACCTTTTTGGACACTAAGGGCAATTTTGCATGGCCAATCCACCAAACCTGCACATCTTAGGAATGTGGGAGGAAACTGGAGCTCCCGGAGGAAACCCATGTGGGCACGGGGAGAACGTGCAGACTCCGCTCAGACATTGACCCAAGACGGGAATCGAACCTGGGACCCTGGAACTGTGAAGCAACTGTGCTAACCAATGTGCTATGGTGGCACTGCTGCCTCACAGTGCCAAGGTCCCGGGTTCGATCCTGGCCCTGGGTCACTGTCCGTGTGGAGTTTGTAAATTCTCCCTGAGTCTGTGTGTGTCTCACCCCCACAACCCAAAGATGTGCAGGGTAGGTGGATTGGCCACATTAAATTTCCCCTTGGAAAAAAATGAATTGGGTACTCTAAATTTTTTTTTTTAAAGGTTATTGTCTAATGGGACAGAGTAACACACACCAGAAGCGGATTATATTATGTTGTCAACAAACCATGACTACTTCACTATTATTTGAAAACCAAATTTAGTTTTGGTTCTCTATATACTTACTGTATCATCATTACATTTGATCCAATGATGTTTTCACTCACATACTGCAGCCTGACTTAAGGGAACAGACAGTGTTAGTTGCTCTCAAATTGAGTGAATCCTTTGCTGTTTCTCCTCTGGGCCCCATCTCCATTATTATTGTTACTGAGACTCTCACTGTTATTATTGGAGAATCAAGGAGCACGGTGGCACAGTGGTTAGCTCTGCTGCCTCACGGTGCTGAGGTCCCAGGTCCCATCCTGGCTCTGGGTCACTGCCCATGCGGAGTTTGCACATTCTCCCTGTGTTTGCGTGGGTTTAGCCCCACAACCCAAAGATGTGCAGGGTAGGGGGATTGGCCACGTAGTCTAAAGTTATTTTAAAAAACATTATTGGACAATCAGCGAGTCAGCCTGAGCCTGTGGTGGCTGTCACCATCTGGAACTGTCACAATGCCCGGATGATTGACAGCTGCTCAGGACCAATAGGAAGAGGAGGGGCAGGACTGGAGGCCCGACCGAGAGGTGCTGGTCCTCCAACCAATCGGAGTGAATGAGGGGCGGGACCAGCTGATATTGAAGCATGCGCAGTATCAGTAATGGCGATACTGCTTCTTCTTTGCATACATAATTTGTAAGACGCGGTTAACAATATGTAGGGTGCGTGAGATCGCGGGCAAGGTCGGAAACGCCGCGTAACTACATTGTGTGGGTCATTAAACTCTGACAAGAGTTTACCGCACCCAGATTGTACTGAGCGGAGCTGAATCCCCTCATTTTCAGCCTGGATTATCGGCCGCCATCTTTATTGGATTGAGTGTGCACCATGGCGCATGCGTGGTCGCCATCTTTGTCGGGGGCAACGTTTCGATGAGTGGGAGGAGCTTGTTACCCATTGTTCAGAATGGAGACAACTTGTCCGTCAAACTATATCACCCTTTGAGTCGCAATGTCTGAATGATGGGGTGGTGGATTGATGGAAAGAAAGGGAAATACATCCTGCTCTTCCGATCCCAATACCTGATGGTCTCAAGATCTGTGGTTCTGTCCACCCATGGCAAAAACTCAAGACCCTGAGTAGACGTCATCCTCAAATGAGGGACTGCTGATGACGACGAGGGGCAAAGTATAAGCGGGGAGAGGGCAGTACAGTGGTTACCACTGGGACTACGGCGATGAGGACCCGGGTTTGAATCTTGGCCCTGGGTCATTGTCTATGTGGAGTTTGCAAATTATCTCTGTGTCTGCGTGGGTTTCACCCTCATGTGCAAGGTAGGTGGATTGACGATGCTAAATTGTCCCTTAATTGGAAAAAGTGAATTGGGTACTCTAAAGTTAGTTTCAAAAAATTATTGGACAATCAGTCTGAGCCTGTGGCGGCTCTCACCACCTGGAACTGTCACAATGCCCGGGTGATTGACAGCGGCAACGGCTCCGGACCAATAGGAAGAGGAGTGGTGGGACTGGAGGACCGACCAAGTGCAGCTGGTCCTCCAACCAATCGGAGTGAATGAAGGGTGGGGCCAGGCTGTGATTAAAGCTGCGCAGTATCAGTAATTGCTCCTTAATTGGAAATAATTAAATATATAAATAAATAATTGGGTACTCTAAATTTTTTTTTTTTTTAAAGTGCAGCGGGGAGCATGAACTGGACTAGGGAGCAGGAGAAGGGAATGTTGGGAATTTCTATCCTAGACTGACAATCATAGAATCCCGACAGTGCATAAGGAGGCCATTCAGCCCATCAAGTCTGCACAGATCCTCTGAAAGAACACCCTACCTAAGCCCCCGCCCTGTTCCCATAACCCCACCTAACAAACATATCTTTGGACACGAGGGGCAGTTTAACACAGCCAATCCACCTTTGGACTGTGGGCGGAAACTGGAGCACCCCGAACAAATCTACGCAAACACGGGCAGACAGTGACCCACACAGACAGTGACCCAAAAGGCCGGAATTGAATCCAGGTTCCTGGTGCTGTGAGGTAGCAGTGTTAATCGCTGTGCCACTGTGCCGCCCCACACAACGGTGGATTTGGGAAACTCCTTTTCCAGGAAGTTAGAAAGGGAGAATTTACGCACGACAAACCCAAACCACAAATTTATTTACTGAATTCCATTTTTGGATTGACATTGATACCTTTTGTAAATTTCATTTTCAGGGTCTTAGAAGAGGATTTACAGGCCGGAACCTTGAGCAAACTCTTACATCACAATGTGACAGCTTCATTCGATTCATCAGGAAGTGAACATTATCGTCCTTTGAACGCAAGTGTTTGCATTTCAGGTCATTGCCATTCGCTGTTTTTACACACTCTCACTCACACACACACATACACTCCCTCTCTCTGTCTCTACCTCTCTCTCCCAAATGCTCTCTGTCCTACACCCAGTCTCTCACTCTCTCTCGCACCCTCTCTCTCACCCTCTCTCTCGCGCACCCTCTCTCTCACTCGCGCCCTCTCTCTCACTCGCGCCCTCTCTCTCACTCGCACACTCCCCTTCTCGCACAACTCCCCCTCTCTCAAACACTCCCCCTCTCTCACACACACTCTCCCCCTCTCCTCCTAAAGAGGTGAACCAGTTGTTTTTGATGACAACCCAGCAGTTTTCATGGTCACCTTTTCCCAGTGCCGGCCCCACAAATGTCCAGATTCATTCAGCTCAATTTCGCAACCTGTCTTTGTGTTTTTGTGCGTTCTCTCTCACTCCCTATTTTCTGTTTTGATTCAATTTTGCAGAGTATTGGAAGTGAAGGAACTTCAGTAAGGAAATTCAAACTAAACATCACGTCATGATCTACTCACCAAAACGTTTGTAACATAAATATCATGGGAGTTTGAAGATGGAAGGAAGATGCACCGTTCACAGAGGGGAGAAACCGTACACATGTTGTGTGTGTGGACAAGGCTTCAGTCGATCATCTGGCCTTTCGAAACATAAATGCAGTCACACCGGGGAAAAACCATGGGAATGTGGGGATTGTGGGAAGGGATTTGATTATCCGTCCAAGTTGAAAATCCATCAGCGCACTCACACTGGGGAGAGACCGTTCACCTGCTTCGAGTGCGGGAAGGGATTCATACTCATACCACTTGCAGACACACCAACACATTCATGCTGGGGAGAGGCCATTCACCTGTTCGCAGTGTGGGAAAGGATTTGCTCATTCCTCCAATCTGCTGAGACACCAGCGAATTCACACTGGGGAGAGACCATTTAAATGTCCAGACTGCGAGAAGTGTTAGAAGAGTTCTGGGGAACTGATGTCCCATCAACGTGTTCACACCGAGGAGAGGCCGTTCAGGTGCTTTCACTGTGGGACTGGGTTCAGATGATCATCTGACCTCTCTGTACATCAGTGAGTTCACACTGGAGAGAGACCATTTAAATGTCCAGACTGTGAGAAGTGTTATAAGAGTTCTGGGGAACTGATGTCCCATCACCGTGTTCACACTGATGAGAGGCCGTTCAGATGCTCTCACTGTGGAAGTGGATTCAGGCGATCATCTGACCTCACTGTACACCAGCGAGTTCACACTGGAGAGAAGCCGTTCACCTGCTCTGAGTGTGGGAGGGGATTCACTCAGTTATCCAACCTGCTGATGCACCAGAAAGTTCACAAGTAAATTCAGTGATTGGAGCTCGCTGTTAATCACATCCTGGACTGGAACATGTTCATTGGGGTCAGTTGCTGCTGATGTTCATAAGCTCTAATCCAGTCACAAGGAATTAAATTCTGAATAAAAATCAAGTAAAATCAGTTTGTGTTAAACAAAGCGTGTGGTGTCTTTTTAATATCGCTAACACAAGTTAGTTCCTTTTGAAGTCTCCTCCATCCTCACCTCCAACAACAACTGTGAGAAGCTTCTTTGTCACTAAGATTGAGACAATCTGATCAGCTGTCTCTGCTGCTTTCCTCCACTAACCTACCGGACCAAACGGTCTCAAGTCCATTTTTGTCCAAGTTCTGAACTTACATCTTTCTCCATGTTCTCTCCTGCCTCCTGTCGAACTCACCGTGTCCATGAGACACCCCTTCTGCTCCACTGATAATTCCAATAACCTGCTGACAACCCAACTTCTCCATGTGAGCCGATATTGTGAACATCTCTCTATCACGGCTGGTACTGTCTCAGCGTTAAATCCAGTCATTACGCATCCCAAAAAAACACTTGGCTCTCCCATCTTTGCAAACTACTGCTCCATCTCCAAACTCCCTTTCCTCTCCACAGTCTTTGTACTTGGTGTCCGCAAGGATCTCCCTCGGCCCCTCCTATTTCCCATCTACAAGCTGCCACTGGGTGACATCATCCAAAAGCAGCGTGTTAGTTTTCACATGCACACTGACAACACCCAGCTCTACCTCACCACCATCCCTCTCCATTCCTCCACTGTTACTAAATTATCAAACTGCTTATCCCACATGCGGTACTGGATGAGCAGATATTTCTTCCAATTAAAAATTGGGAAGATCAAACCCATTGTCTTCAGTCACCATTAGAAATTCCGTTCCCTAACTCCCGAGTCCATCCCTCTCCCTGGGAACTGTCTGAGGCGGTACCACACTCTGCACAATCTTCGTGTCAGATTTGACCTCAAGAGGGGTGGTCCAGTGGCACAGTGGTTAGCACTGCTGCCTCATGGCACCGAGGACTCGGGTTTGATCCCAGCCCCGGGACACTGTCCGTGTGGAGTTTGCACATTCTCCCCGTATCTGTGTGGGTCTCACCCCCACATACAAATGTGTGCAGGGGAGCTGGACTGGCCACACTAAATTGCCATAAATGAATTTTATAAAATCTTCTATTTCTACATTCTGTCCCTGTCACATTCTGGTGATCATTGTCTGTCTTGCTGCCCTGCATTACTGCCTTGTCCCTTCTCATTAACTTTCTAAATTTCCCCTCACCACAACCCTGTCTCCTCACCCACTAATATGTTTAAAGCTCTCTCTCCAGCCCTGGTTGTGGGATTCACCCAGGCACTAGTTCCAGTGTGGTTCAAGTGAAGGTCACTCCAATAGTCTAAACACTCTCTTTCCTCACTATTGGTGCCAGTATAATAATAATCTTTATTCTCACAAGTAGGCTTACATTAACACTGCAATGAAGTTACTGTGAAAATCCCCAAGTCATCACACTCAGGAGCCTGTTCGGGTACACAAGGAGAATTTAGAATGTCCAAATTCTCCAAAAGCACTTCTTTTGGGACTAGCGTGAGCAAAATGGAGTACCCGGAGGAAACCCACGCAGACTTAGGGAGAACGTGCAGACTCCGCACAGACAGTGATCTTGGCGCTGTAAAGCAACAGTCCTAACCACTGTGCTACCGTGAGTACCCTATGAATTAAACCCCATTTATCCAGGCCAATCATTGAACAAAGCGAACATCTCATTCACTCTATGCCAATTTACTCATGGCGCAGGTATTCATTTGGAACACATTTGTGCAAGCTCTTTTAACAGAATCTGGATTCTTGGATCTTTCTCCAGTTTCTCTCATACCTTCTCTCTCCCTCCGAGTTTATATTGTCCACGAGACCCAACTTCTGTTCCCTCGACTCCATTCTCACAAAAGTTGACCATCCAACCTCTCTATGTTAGTTGATTCTGTTTCCAGTTCTCTCTCATTTGGTTCTGTCCTTCTCCCTTTAATGCAACAACATCACCCATCCTAAACAGAACACTTGACCCCACCATCTTTACAAATATCCAAGACATCTCCAATCTCCCTTTCCTCTCCAAATTCCTTGGACTCCCCCAAGGATCTATCTTCAGCCCCTCCTACTTCTCATCTACATATCTTCTCAACCTTGTCCCTTGCCTGAGGTGTGGTGGTCCTCAGGTTAAATCACCACCAGTCAGCTCTCCCCCTCAAAGGGGAACGCAGCCTGTGCTCATCTGGGACTCTGGCGACTTTAACGTTTATCTTTCCTAAGGTTTGCCGCCCAGGATGGAACACAGTTCATGCAGTAAATGAGGAAAAGACAGCAGGAATTTCTCGAAGCTGTGATTTACATTTTTGGTTCACAGCAGTTACTTCAATCATTTCCTCATTCTCTCTAAACTACCCTGCCTGTTAATTCTATTATTTCTGATAATTCCATTACTGTAGCTATAAACATCACACATTAGAATTCAATCTGTTCCACTATTCACTTTGGTTTACGTTTATGTTGAGGTTAACAACATACAAACTCTGTCCTCCCCCCGATCCGATTAGAGTTTCCAATGAGTCGATTCTGTGGAATGGAATGTCTTATCAACGTTTCCACGGTGACCTGTCTGCAGTGAAGCGCCTGCTTGAGTTTCTAACTCAGACTAAACTTCTCTCTCCCATAACACACATTATATCAGACATTGGATGTCAATGTATTTCAGCCATGTTGTGTTAATGTCTCCAAAACCCTAAAAGGAGTTTCAGATACACAAACTTTTAAATGTGGGAGGACAAGTTGATAAAGTGTTTCAAAAACACATGGGATCCAAGGTTTTATAATTCTAAGTGTGAAGTACAAAATGACAGAGGTCATGTAAATCTGTACAAATCATTGGTTAGGCTGCAGTTGGAATATCAGATTAGGTTTTGGGGATCTTACACCAGGAAGGATGTCAAGGCCATGGAGAGGTGTAGAAGAGATTCACTGAGATGATCCCAGGGAAGAGAGGCTTTAGTTACCAGGAAAGATGAGAGAAACTGGGGCTCTTTTCATTCGAACAGAGACTGACTGGAGATCAGAGAGGGTTCGATTCCTGCGTTGGGTGACTGTGTAGAGTTTGCACCTTCTCCCCGTGTCTACATGGGTTCCTTCCAGGTGTTACGGTTTCCTCCCACAGTCCAAAGACGCGCAGGTTAGGTGGATTTACGGGGATAGGGTGGAGGAGTGGTCCTGAGTGGGGTGCCATTTTGGAGGGTAGGTGCAGTCTCGACGGGCCGAATGGCCTCCTTCTGCAATGTAGGGATTCTATGGAACAGAAAAAGTCTCATATGAAATATCAAGCAAACTGTACAACAATGTTCAGGACTCTCAATGTCCCTCTGGGCCTGCGGGGGTGGGGGCAGTGGGGGAACCGGTGATGGTTTCTCTGATCTCTGAATGAAATGTTATTTTTAAAGTGAAGGGTGTCTGTACTGGAAAATCTGAGTACCAAGTGCCAGCTTGAACCATTCTCCAATCAGTTACAGCACAGCTCCCTCTACATTGCCCCATGAAACACTCCCAAGGCAGATACAAAATGGTGTTAGATACAGAGTAAACCTACCTCGATGCTGTCCCCATCAAACATCCCCACAATAGGTATAGCACAAGGTTAGATACAACGTAAATCCTCCTTGGCACTGTCACCATCAAATACTCCCAAAACAGGTACAGCATGGGGTCGGATACAGAACAAAACCCCTTCTACGCTGACCCCATCAAACACTCCCGGACAGATACACCACGGGGTTAGATACAGAGTAAAGCTCCAGTTGCACTCTTTACGATCTCTTATTCTATCTTCAAATAAGAATCAGAAGTTCGGTTGATTGGAGATGTCCAAAGTACAACTTTATTTGCTAATCATTCACCTTGATACACTTGCATGAAAACGGAATCAAAAATGTTGATCAAAATAATACATAAACTGGTCAGAGCATAGCGAAAAGATGTAAACAAAAGCATAAGAAAAGTATGAAGAAAATTACTTCAAACAAAAATCAGTAGATGGTTCATAAATTCATAAAAGCATAAATTCGGAACAAAACCTTAACCACAAAGTCATACTCTTAAAATACATTTTTACCGATTATCTAATCCCTCATTTACTCTCATTGGTTTCTAATTATCAGCTGGGACTTCCTGATCTATTCAAATAAATGTCTGCGACTTAGAAAATGATTTATTATTCAAATATTGGGCATTACTTAAGATTTCCTAATGTCCATCAAATTAATTCAGGGTGTATGTGCACCAGCCACCTGTGCCAATCTTACGAAGATAAGGTACTTGCATTAACCTTGCTGTTGCTAAGTATTTCATACTAAATGTAATGGAATACAATGGTCTTAATTGTTACATGAAACACTGATGCAAATTTTTATGAAACAATGCCTGAATTTCTGCAAATATGGCAATAGATTATTCCTTATCTGAAACAATGACTATCTTTCCACAGTCATGGCTTTTTGAATAATTCCATTCTCTAGCTATGCACTCAATCTATCCTTAAAGGTGCCAAATAAATCAATTTGATAAATGTGATGTGCTGCATTTTTGTAGATCGAATTGGGGCAGGACCTACTCAGTTAATGGTAGGGAGTTGGGGAAAGTTATAGAACAAAGAGATCTAGGAGCACAGATTCATAGCTTCTTGAAAGTGGAGTCACAAGTGGACAGGGTGGTGAAGGAGACATTCGGCATACTTGGTTTCATTGGTTAGGACATTGAATACAGGAGTTGTGATGTCTTGCTGAAGTTGTACAAGACATTAGTACAGTCACACTTGGAATACTGTGTACAGTTCTGGTCAACCTATTATAGAACATAGAACATAGAACAATACAGCGCAGTACAGGCCCTTCGGCCCACGATGTTGCACCAAAACAAAAGCCATCTAACCTACACTATGCCATTATCATCCATATGTTTATCCAATAAACTTTTAAATGCCCTCAATGTTGGCGAGTTCACTACTGTAGCAGGTAGGGCATTCCACGGCCTCACTACTCTTTGCGTAAAGAACCTACCTCTGACCTCTGTCCTATATCTATTACCCCTCAGTTTAAAGTTATGTCCCCTCGTGCCAGCCATATCCATCCGCGGGAGAAAGGATATTATTAAACCAGAAAGAGTGCAGAAAAGATTTACTTGGTTACTACCAGGACCTGATGGTCTGGGTTACAAGGAGAGGTTGAATAGGCTGGGACTTTTTCCCTGGAGCATAGGAGACTGAGGGGTGATCTTATAGAGGGCTGTAAAATAATGAGCAGCATAGATAGGGTTGATAGTCAACATCTTTTCGCAAAGGTAGAGGAGTCTAAAACCTGAGGGTTTAGATTTAGGGTAAGAAGTGAGTTACAAATGGGTCGAGAGGGGCAATATTTTCACACGTAGCATGGTGAGTGTCCAGAACGAGCTGCTAGAGGCAATAGTAGAGGCAGGTACAATTTTGTCTCTTAAAAAGCATTCAGACAGTTATATGGGAAAGCTGGGTATAGAGGGATAGGGGCCAAATGCGGGCAATTGAGAATGGTTTAAAAACTGGGCGGCATGGACAAGTTGGGCCTGTTTTCATGCTGTAAACCTCTATGACTCTATCCAACTGCAGCAAAACATCCCTACATTTATATTCCATTTCCTTTGCAATAAACAATAATATTCCATTAACCTTCCTAATCACTGGCTGTACCTGCAGACTAACTTGGGATCAGGCACCCCAGTCCCTCTGTACCTCAGAGTTCTGCAATCTCCTTCCATTTAAATAATATTGTTTTATTTAATACTTTCTGACAAAGTGGACAATTCACATTTTCCAAAGTTAAGCTCCACCTGTCAGGTTTTTGCCACTCACTTAACCTATTTGTAGTCCTTTGCAGACTTATTAAATCCATTTCACAAATTACTTCCCTCCCGGTCTTTCAGGCATCAGGAAATGTAGCCGACATTCAATCCCGCCATCCAACACATTCATACAGATTGTAAATGGGTGAGAGCCCAGCACTGATCCTGATGACATTCCGCTTGTCACATCTTACCCACCCAGAAATGACCCATTTATACCGACTGGCTCATTCCTGTTCGTTAACCAATCCTCTATCCATGCTGATATGTTGACCCCACACCATGAGCTCTTATTTTGTGTAATAACCTTTGATGTGGCATCTTGGTAAATACCTTCTGGAAATCCAGATAAAGCACATCTACAGCTTCCCCTCAAGTGAATAAATGTAATCAGGAAAAGTCCAACAAATTCAAATATTTTCCTGTTAAAAGTTAATTGATTAAACAGAACATGATTTTTAAATATTGCGACTGGCGAGGGATAATCACAGGTTAAAGAGGTGTGAATAGTGTCAAGCCAGGACAGCCTTCTTCGCAGCCTTCAACACATCATCAATGAAGACGAACATCTTGCCAAGGTCATCCGCACACCCCCACTACCTGCCTTCAAACAACTGCGCAACCTCAAACAAACCATTGTTTCCAGCAAACTATCCAGCCTTCAGAACAGCGACCACGACACCACACAACCCTACCATGGCAACCTCTGCAAGACATGCCAGATCATCGACATGTGGACCACCATTACACGTGAGAACACCACCCACCAGGTACGTGGTACATACTTGTGCAACTTGGCCAATGTTGTCTACCTCATACGCTGCAGGAAAGGATGTCCCGAAGCGTCGTACATTGGCAAGACCATGCAGACGTTGCGACAACGGATCAACAGACATCGCGCAACAATCACCAGGCAGGAATGTTCCCTTCCAGTCGGGGAACACTTCAGCAGTCAAGGCGGCCTTCAGGATGGGCGACAGCGCAGAATCGCTGAACAGAAACCTACAGCCAAGTTCTGCACGCTTGAGTACGGCCTCAACCAGCACCTTGGATTCAAGTTGCATTACATTTACCCCCCACCATCTGGCCTGGGCTGGCAAAATCCTACCAACTGACCTGGCTTGAGACAATTCACACCTCTTTAACCTGTGATTATCCCTCTCTCCAGTTGCACTGTCTGAACCTGTAAAGATTTAATTACCTGCAAAGACGCGCATTCAAAGTATCATCTTGCATCTGACTTTGTCTATATATGGGTTTGTAGAACCGACCTCTTCATTCATCTGATGAAGGAGCTGCACTCCGAAAGCGAATGATTCCAAACAAACCTGTTGGACTTTACCTGGTGTTGTAAGACTTCTTACTGTGACCACCCCAGTCCAACGCCGGCATCTCCACAGCATTGGCATGAGTACTAGAGAGACAGAAAGGTGCCTGTGGCTCATAAAGCAATCAAAACTAATGGATTAGGATCTCTGTAGAGGTCAGCAACTTCTTGGAAAAAAATCTAATTCCCAATCAACAAACTAAAGGATCACACGATGGGACATCAGGTTTTATGACTTTTAATGCAACAAACAAACAAACTAGAAGCTACTTAGACAAAGGGTCATCTGGACTCGAAACACTAGCTCTTTTTTCTCCCTACAGATGCTGACAGACCTGCTGAGATTTTCCAGCATTTTCTCTTTATTTTTCGAAGCTACTGTAAGTCGCAAACCTACACATTAAACTATAAAATAGAATTTTGCCCTTTTACACAACCGAGAATAACACGATTATAGTTACTCGGTCCTGGAATTTAATTGTCTCAGAACCTGTTCAAAGTGATGATTCATTCCCGAGGATTTACTTCCGTTCTTCGACCAAGACACTGAGAAACAAAGGGAGAATAGAATAGAATGGGAACTGGCAAAATACATAAAAATGGACTGTTAAAGTTTCTATGATTATGTAAAAAGGAACCTTTTTGCTCAGACAAAGGTTTGTCCATTCCAGATAGTCAGGAGAATTTAGAATGAGGAATAGAGATCTCTACAGCCACCTCGTTCAACACTCTGGGGTGTCGATCATCAGCATTTGGGGATTTATTAACTTTCAACCCCATTAATTTCTCCAGAACTACTTTTTCACCAATACTAATCTCTGCCAGTCCCTTGGTTCTCTGGTGTTTTGGGGACTATTTCTGCATCTTCCTCTGTGAAGACAGACACACATTGTTTAGTTTCTCTGCCATTTCCTCATTCCCCATTCTAAACTCTCCTGTCTCTGCCTGGAATGGACCCACATTGGTCTTTGCAAATCTTTTCCTTTTCACATTCCTGTAGAAGCTTTTCCAGTCGGTTTTTATGTTTCTCAGCAGATTGCACTCATCAGTTTCTTCATCTTCCTTTGCTGAATTCTATTGGATCTCATGGAATCTTTAATTTTTCTTGTTAGCCACGGTTACATCACTTTTCCTGATGAATGTTTGTTCCTTAAAGCAATCTATATTTGTTGTATATATGTGAATAAAAAGTTGCAAAAATCCCACAGGACTAGAGACTGCTCTCCCCTTTCACAGAGAGAGCGCTGACTGGAGGTAATTTAATCCGAGGGTCAGCACACCTCAGGCGAGGGACCTGGTTGACAAGGCGGGGCTCTTCATGAATAAACTCAGCCTGTACGGGAGTTGAATCCTCACTGTTGGCCTTGCTCTGCATCACGAACCAGTCGTCCAGTCAACTGAGCTAAGCAACCCCCTGATAAATATGTCATAATTCCTTAAATATTAGGTATTCCCTGTACCAATCAGATTCCCAGTCCACCTCAGACAACTTGCTCCTCAAACCCAGATAAGTTAAACAAAAGAACCATGTAACCACCAGGGCCCGTCTACATGGCAATGTGGCATGCTTTGGGGGTACCAAACAGAAATGGAAACTAAATATCTTCAAACTTCCAAACGCCTTTTCTCTCTGTGATTCTTGTGCAATTTGAAGCCAGGTATTAGCAACAAGGCTCAAAGAGCATCAGCCCACTGGAGGCAAAGTGGTGAGACCGGCCAGTGCAGCAGAAAGAAACCCTCCAACCATCCCCACTGACCACCTGTCAGAATGAACAAAATGCAGTCCTGGATGTAGAGCGGAAACAATAACAGCAGAATCCAACCCCTGTAATCAATTGTGAAATTGTTGGTGTCACAGCAGATGCGATGAAACGTGCAGTCCCATCTCACATTGAGAGGTGACTGGCCTCTCCCCAGTGTGAACTCGCTGGTGTCTCCGCAGGTTGGGTAACTGAGTAAATCCTCTCCCACACTGAGAGCAGATGAATGGCCTCTCCCCAGTGTGAACTCGCTGGTGTCTCCACAGGTGGGATAACTGAGTGAATCCCTTCCCACACTGAGAGCAGGTGAATGGCCTTTCCCCAGTGTGAACTCGCTGGTGTCTCCGCAGGGTGGATGAATCAATGAATTCCTTTCCACACTGAGAGCAGGTGAACGGCCTCTCCCCAGTATGAACTCGCTGGTGTCTCTGCAGGTCGGAGACTTCAGTAAACCCTTTCCCACACTGAGAGCAGATGACTGGCCTCTCTCCAGTGTGAACACGCTGGTGTTTCTGCAGGTTGGATACCTCAGTAAATCCCTTCCCACAGAGAGAGCAGATGAATGGCCTCTCCCCAGTGTGAAATCGCTGGTGTCTCCTCAGGGTGGATAACTGAGTGAATCCTTTCCCACACCGAGAGCAGGTGAATGGCCTCTCCCCAGTGTGAACTCGCTGGTGTCTCTGCAGGTCAGATACTTCACTAAATCCTTTCCCACACTGACAACAGGTGAACGGCCTCTCCCCAGTGTGAACTCGCTGGTGTTTCTGCAGGTCGGATACTTCAGTAAATCCTTTCCCACACTGGGAGCAGGTGAATGGCTTCTCCCCAGTGTGAACTCGCTGGTGTCTCAATAGGTGGAACGAATCACAGAATCCTTTCCCACATTGGGAGCAGGTGAACGGCCTCTCCCCAGTATGAACTCGTTGGTGATTCTGCAGGTTGGATAATTGAGTAAATCCTTTCCCACACTGAGAGCAGGTGAACGGCCTCTCCCCAGTGTGACTGCGGCGATGAATCTCCAGCACAGATGGGGCTCTGAATCCCTTCCCACAGTCCCCACATTTCCACCGTTTCTCCATGTTTTGGGTCTCTTCGTGTCTCTCCAAATTGGGCAATCACAGATACAACACGGGTACGGTTTCTCCTCACTGTGTATGCTGTTCTTTTTTTTTCAGGCTATGTAACTGGTTAAAGCTCTTTCCACAGTCAGCTCACTAGAACACTCTCGATCGGGTGTGTGGGTCTCGGTGCTTTTCCAGTCACACTGATGTTTGATATAATTGGAAGCTGACACTTCAGGCAATCATTTCTTCTTCTAGATTCAAAGGCGGATGATATTCAGGTTCCAAGGAATTGTGTGACTCTGTCAGATCGCGATGTAATGTTTGTAATTTCTCCTCATCTAATATCCTGTGAAAACAATTTACAAAAGTTATCATTGTTCGTACAGGATAGAAACTCAGAACAGACAATTCTAGTTCCTCTGGAACATTATTTCCTGTCTCGTTCTCCAAAAGCTATAAATCCCCATCCCACACAATCTCCCTCCATTCTCACTCTGCTGTATCTGATATTCACACTCCCAAATCTCCTGAAGGTGCTGATTCATGTTGATTGACAGATCCCAGCTCAGCTCACTGCTTCCTGACCAGGACACAGAGATTAGAATAGGAGCAAGAGTAGGCCATTCGGCCCACCGAGTCTGCTCAACCATTCAATGATATACTTGGCCAATCTACCTCAGAACTGATTTCCCACACTATCCCCCATATCCCTTGACATCTTCAATATTTAGACACCTGTCAATCTGTGCCTTGAACATACTTGATTATTGAATCTCCAGAATCCTCTGGGGGAGAGAATTCCAAAGTTTCACCACGTCCTGGAGTGAAGAAATCCCTCCTCATCTCAGCTTTCTCTCCATTTACCGCCAGTTCCCCAGAATGCTCCACACCCTCAATCAGAAATCTGTCTGTGGGGAGGCATGGGGGTGGGGGTGGGGGGGGCAGCATGTGATACGGCTACGGAGTAGCTGCCTTTCCGCAGGTTCTGGTGCCACTCATCTGTAATCTGACACTTATCCTGATTGCCCGGCACTCATCTATCTAATCCTTGAATTAATGTTTGTTATCATGTCCTTGGTAGAATCAGAGTTTGGTCAGGTATGATTCTGCCGAAAAAAAGTCAGGAAATCCATTGGTAAAACAGCGCAGGTGGATTCAGCAGGAATGGAGCCGCCTTTTCAACATGGCAGCCTGACCCTCAGGAGGTCCCTCTACCCCGCGCTCACCGGGTGGTGGCGAAAATGATGACTGCCGACATTATCCGTGTTATTGACCAGAGGCGGAGTGTGCTGACTCAATATCGGTGTCCTCATGAGGCCCAGCTGCAAAACGCCATGAAGAGGCTCAATGATCCGGTGGAGAGAATCCTGAACGTTCAGCAAGATGCCTCCTCGACGGAGGCAAGAATTCAACCTTTGAAAACCAGCCGAGTGGCGTGGCGGAGGTCCTGGAGGACTTGGAGAACCGAGGGTCGGAGAAAGAACATCCGAGTCATTGGTCTGTCAGATGGTCATCATAGAATTTACATTGCAGAAGGAGGCCACTCAGCCAATCGAGTCTGCACCTTGGAAACAGCACCCCAGCCAAGCCCATACATCCACCCCATCCCCGTAACCCAGTAACCCCACCTAACCTTTTAGTTGGACACTGAGGGAAATTTATTGTGGTCAATCCACTGAACCTGCACGTCGTTGGACTGTGGGAGGAAACAGGAGCACCCGGAGGAAACCCACGCAGACATGGGGAGAACGTGCAGACTCCGCATAGACAGTGACCCAAGCCAGGAATCGCACCTGGAACCCTGGAGCTGTGAAGCACCTGTGCTAACCACTGTGCTACCGTGCTGCCCATAAATGATGTTATTTTCTGTCCATTTAGTTTGGAGGGTAAGGCTCCCGTTAGGTTCTTCGAGGACCGACTGCCACGTTTTCTCAAGCTGGATGTGAAGCCTGGGCATTTCAAATTAGAAAGGGTGCATCGGTCTTTGAGGCCAAGGGATAGTTTTCATCCCAGGCCTGTAATCATTCGCTTCCACAACTTGAGAGAATGTCCTGGAGAGGGAGCGGTGAGGTGGCACCTGGCTCCAGGAGGGAGTGAGGATTTACTTCTTCCAGGAATTTTCGGCAGCAACACAAAGAAAGCGTTGAGGCCTCAACGAAGTTCAACGGCAACTCAAGGCTGTGGGGAGTGAATTACGTTATGATTTATCCTGAGACCCGAAAAATGGTATCCAACAACTTTGTCAAGTCTTTCAATAATCCAACTATTGCCTTGACCTTCATTAAAACCACAAAGGGCAAGGATCTGGAGAGATGGTTTGTAGCTCGGACAAACTCAGGTTCTAATCCAGATTCTTTCCCTGTCATGGTGTTGTCTGAATTTCAGAATCACAGAAATACACATAGGGACAGGAGTAGGCCATTCAGCCCCTCGAGTCTGTACTGCTATTTAATGAGATCATTGCTGATCTGTGACCAAACTCCATGTCCCTTAATATCTTTGCTTAACAAAACTCTACCTCAAATTTAAACTTAACAACTGATCTAACTTCAACTGCTGTTTGTGGGATAGATTTCAAAACCTCTCCCACCCTATGTGTGAAGAAGTTCTTCCTACCATCTGTACTGAGCTGTCTAGTCCTAATTTTTAGACAATGATCCCTAGTTTTAGAATCTCCAATCAGTGGAAATAGTTTATCTTCATCTGCCCTGTCTTTCCCTGTTAGTATCTTAAATATCTGATCACACCTTAAATGTCTAAATTCTAGCAAAAACAGGCCTAATTTGTGGTTAAAACTTTGGGTCAGAACCGCTGCTTTCTCTCCCTCGCCTCCCACAGCATCCTGGGACACAATTCATCCAGACCTAGTTATCTAATAATCTTCTGGGTGGCACGGTAGCACAGTGGTTAGCACTGCTAATACTAGCAGTAGCTCACAGCACCAGGGACCTGGGTTCGATTCCAGGCTTGGATCACTGTCTGTGCGGAGTCTGCAGTTTTCCCCATGTCTGCGTGGGTTTCCTCCGGGTGCTCCGGTTTCCTCCCACAAGCCCTGAAAGATGAGGTTCTTCGGTGAATTGGACATTCTGAATTCTCCAGCCGTGTACCAGAGCAGGCGCTGGAATGTGGCGACTGGGTTTTTTTTATAGTAACCTCATTGCAGTGTTAATGTAAGCCTCCTTGTGTCACTAATAATAAAGATTATAATGTAAGCCTACTTGTGACAATAATAAAGATTCTGAATGGGCCAAAGGGCCTCTTTCCGTGGTGTAAAACTCTATGATTCTAAAGATAGAGGTGGGAGAGGGAGGGAAGGATTGAATTGATAGAGAAACTGCCAAAGCCTCAACATTCACCAGCTCCAAGGACACACCTTAGCTCCCTTTCCAATCTGAAAGCAGCCTGAGCTGGATTTACATTCCCCTTAATTGATCATTGCTGGGTGATAATCCTGTACTTCCTCACCTCACACCACTGTGACAGCACCTTCACTACACAGACTGCAGCAACTGACCAAACATCACCTTCCCAGTTATTCCTGAAGGCACCGCCTTCCCAACCTGGCCCCTTGCCTGAGGTGCGGTGATCCTCAGGTCACATCACCGCCGGTCAGCTCTCTCCCGGGACCAGGCCCTGGTTAGCAGCCGCCATCTTGGGGAAGCAGAGCGCATGCGCTGGCGTCTTGGTGACGCAACAGTTGGTGGGCGGAACCTGAAGGTTTCTGATCCCATCCGGGTCCTAGTGCCCATTGAAGTTGGCCACAGTTTAATGTCCATAATAACCTGTTAAGTTGCAGCCATCTTGGCAGAGTTTGTGGATCTTACAGTCTATAATATCTAGTATCCTTGTGCCGAGCGTGACATCTTGAATCTACTCTTGGGTCTGGTTAAAACAGTGCATTGTCGCTGGGTGGGATTGGCGGCATGGTAGCACAGTGTATAGCACTGTTGCTTCACAGCTCCAGGGTCCCAGGTTCGATTCCCAGCTTGGGTCACTGTCTGTGGAGTCTGCACGTTCTCCCCGTGTCTGCGTGGGTTTTTCTCTGGGTGCTCCGGTTTCCTCTCACCAGTCCTGAAATGTGCTGTTAGGTAATATGGACATTCTGAATTCTCCCTCTGCGTACCCAAACAGGCACCGGAATGTAGCGTCTAGGGGGTTTTCACAGTAACTGGCACTGTTTTTTTTTTAAATTTTAAATATTTTTTTTATTCTCCTCCTTTTTCGCATTTTCTCCCAAACTTACACCCACCAACAATAAACAATAATCAGTAACAAATTTGTCAATCCCCATATCAATAACAACGATCCCATCCTCCCACCAAACCCCAAACATTAGCCCGCATGTTCACACAAACAAATGACAAAAAGGAATTAGGGATCACCCATAGTCGCCATTAACACACACAGCCCCCCTCCCCCAACCCTCCCACCCACCCGCCCCAACTAATGTTCTATGTTATCTGCTTCTTGAAAGTACATAATGAATAATGCCCATGAATTGTAGAACCCCTCCATCCTTCCCCTCACTTCAAACTTAACCTTCTCAAGAGTCAAGAATTCCAACAGGTCCCCCCGTCACGCCAGGGCACAGGGTGGAGCGGTTGCTCTCCAACCTATCAGGATCCACCTTCGGGCGATCAACGAGGCGAAGGCTACAACATCTGCCTCTGCACGCGTTTTCAACCCTGGGTGGTCCGACACCCCGAATAGGGGCCAGTTTCACGTGCACCACTTTAGAAATTATCCTAAAAACATCCTTCCAATAATCCTCTAGCTTTGGACAGCACCAAAACATATGAACATGATTAGCAACCCCACCCGCCCGCAACGTTCACACACATCTTCTACTCCTTCAAAGAATCGGCTCATCCTCGCCCTCGTGAGGTCTGCTCTGCATACCACCTTCAGCTGTACCAGCCCCAAACTTGCGCATGAGGTGGAGGCATTCACTCTCCGGGACACCTCACATCAGAACCCCTCCTTCATATCCTCCCCCAACTCTTCCTCCCACTTTGCTTTGATCCCTTCCAGTGGTGTCTTCTCCTCTTCCAAAATAGCTCTGTAAACTGCCGACACTACCCCCTTCTCCAGTCCCCCTGTCATCGGCACCTCCTCCAGCAATGTGGAGACCTGCTCCACCGGGAAGCTCTGTATCTCCTTTCTGGCAAAATCCTGAACGTGCATGTATCTAAACATTTCCCCTTGCTCCAGCCCATACTTCGCTTCCAGCTCCTTCAAACTTGCAAACCGACCCCTAAGAAACAAATCTTTTGGTGTCTTAATCACCTTCTCCTCCTATTTCCGAAAATTTCCATCCCACTTCCCTCGCTCAAATCTGTCGTTTCCCTGAATCGGCATTTCCCTTGACTCTGCCCCCAACCCGAAGTGTTGGCGAAACTGCCTCCAAATTCTCAATGAAACTATTATTACGGGACTCCCTGAGTATTTCCCCGGGGCCATCGGGAGCAGCGCTGATGCTAGTGCTTTCAATCCCGACCCGCTGCACAAACTGTCCTCCATTCGTCCGTTCTGACCCACTGGGAATCAACCCCACTGACCCAGCTCCGCTCCTTCTCCACATTCGCCGCCCAGTAGTAATACATCAGGTTCGGAAGACCCAAACTCCCTGCCTGCCTTCCCCTCTGTAGCAGCACCTTTCTAACTCTGGCCACCTTCCCTCCCCATATGAACAAAGTAATCCTTGCCTCAATCTCTTTGTAAAAAGCTTTTGGCAGGAAAATCGGCAGGCATTGAAAAATAAACAGAAATCCCACAAGGGAAAACAACCTCCTAAGAAGCTCCTTGAGAATCTTTCATGTCTCGATTCAGCTGCCTTCATTCCTCTAAACTCCAATAAGTACAACCCAGCCTACTTAACCTCTCCCCATAAGAAAATCCCTCCATACTCGGGATCAACCTCGTTATCCTTCTCTGGACTGCCTTCAAAACCAATTGTCTTCCGTAGATAAGGGCACCAAAACTATTCAAAGTATACCAGGTGCAGTCTAACTAATGCCTTGTATAGTTTTAGCCAGACTTCCCCATGTTTATATTCTATTCCCTTTGAAATAAATGTCAACATTCAATTTGTCTCCATATTACCTGCAGAACTTGCTTTGTGTGGTTTCTGCACGAGGACCCCCAATTACGCCATTACTTCAGCTTTCTCCAGTCTTTCTCCATCTAAATAATTTTCCGTTATGTTCTTCCGCCTATCAAAGTGTCTAACCTCACATTTTCCTACATTATGTTTCATCTGCCAAGTTTTTACTCAGTAAGTTACGCTGTCTCTGTCCCTCTGTGGATATTCTGTATACCTCACCACTTGCCTTTCTATTTTTGTATCAGCAGCCATGGCAAGAGTACATTCACTTATTAAACACAGTTTTGAAATTCATGTATATCACAACTACTGGTCCCCCTCTCTCTCGCCTTCTCGTTATCACCTCAAAGAATTGCAATAAATTTGTCAGGCATGATTTACCCTTCACGAAGCCGGGCAGACCCAGCTTGATTACACTCTGTATGCTTAAATGCTCAGCTATTAATGTCCCTGGCCTATAGTTACCTGTTTTTGATTCCCTCCCTTTTCAATAAGGGTGATACATTGGCAGTTTCCCAATCCTCTTGGGGTAAGGTGGGAGGAGCCTGGAGTGGAGCTTATAAACCAGCACAGAACAGGCGGGCCGAATGGCCTGTTTCCCTGCTGTTCACTTTCTGAAACTTTCGAATCCAATATCCGTAAATTCTCAGGGTAAAGGATTGTGTCCACCTCAGCTCCGAGCTGGGAAACCGGACAGATCCCAAACTGGGAAATGGAAACCTTTAAAATCCAACAAAAAACACATTTCTCTCACATCTAACCCGCGGTTCCAATGTCTCCGGAATTCCCCATTTTATTTACATTTATTGTACATTTTCTGCTGATCCCAACCCGCGGGAACCGTCCGTCTCTGTCCTCCTGCCCTCGGCTGAAGACGTCTCCGCTCAGAGATTCGTCTCCCTCAGCTGCTTAGTGAGAGGTTTCTCCCCCCGAGAGATCTTCGTCAAGTGGACCGTCAATGACAAGCCGATGAATCCCGGGAACTACAAGAACACCGAGGTGATGGCGGAGAACGGCAATAGCTCCTTCTTCATGTACAGCCTGTTATCCATTGCAGCGGAGGAGTGGGCCAGCGGCGCTTCTTACTCCTGTGTGGTGGGACATGAAGCCATCCCCTTGAAGATCATCAACAGAACGGTTGATAAATCCAGCGGTAAACCCAGTTTTGTGAACATTTCCCTCGCTCTGATGGACACCGTTAATTCATGTCAATGAGAGTCTATCAATTGCATTTCGAACTAAAATAAAAATAATAAAAACGTTTTCCTCCAATTGTGATTTAAATGCACAGCCGCTTAATTAATGGAGCTTCCACTTTGCTGATATTAGATCTGTTCAATGAGACCCGGATTTCTACAGGTCTCAGCCCCAAGTCTGATATAACCAGAGCTCCCAGCTCAGATGCACCCTGGGTTAGAGACAGAATGAAACTCATTCATTACAGGATTAATTTACTTTCCTCCGGCTGAGGAGAAATCGGACAATTCCCCATTTCAGACAAACAAACCCATCATATTTAGACCGCGGTGTTCCTGCTTCTCCCATTGTCCATCCCATTAAAATTAATGTCAGCTTTAAGTTGCTGCATCACACCCACTGGGAACTGAATTGAGGGTCACACAGAAACATGGACCAACAATCCCCAGTCAAAGAGAGGGGAAAGGGAAATTGTTAATCCACTGTCTCCCCACTTCCCCAACAAAGAGAGGGGGAGGGGCATTAGTCAATCCACTGCACCCCCACTTACCCAACAGAGAGGGGGAGAGGCATTAGTTATTCCACTGTCTCCCCACTTACCCAACAGAGTAAGGGGAGGGGCGTTAGTTAATCCACTGTGCGCCCCCTTCCCCAACAGAGAGAGGTGGAGGGGCATTAGTTAACCCACTGTACACCCGCTTCCAACAATGAGTGGAGCGGCATTATTTAATCCACTGTACCCACACTTCCCCAACAAAGAGAGCAAAGGGGCAATACTAACCCATTTTACCTCCACATTCCCGACCAAAAGAGGAGGAAGGTGATGAGTGAACTCCCTCTATCTCCACCTCCAGCAGGGAGAACCCAAAGGCAATTTGCTGAGCTGACCAGAGAGAGGGAGATTATTAACTCAATATCTTCCCAGTCCCCAAGCAGGGAGTTTGGAAGTAAACCCTTCTCTAGACTAAGAACTCAGTTACTGACATTACAAGACGGCATGTAGCTTACTGGCTGAAGGGTTTAAAAGGCCACAATGACAAAGATGTTCTGAAAGTATCTATTTGTGCAACATAATTGTTTTAGCACTCTTGTTCGTCTTATCAGTAAGCTAAAACTGATTCCCCATAATCTAAATCCAGACTGGTGATTGAATTCTCCCTGGGTTTTCACTGTTCTCTCCTGAGGCACCTCCTTGTACTTTTGCATTCGGTCACCTGATGGCAGCTTGCAACTCACAGAAAACACATTTATAAGCAAAAAGTTCAACATATTCTACATCGGTATCAATAATACCCACAACTGGCAAAGCTACAGGCAGCTGATACAAACACACAGACAGATTAAGACACAAACACTACACACACATGCACACAGACCCACACACGCTCACGCGTAGACACAAACACACACATAGACACACACATAGAAACACATGCATGAATATACACCCACGCACAACGAACCACACATATTTTGACACAAAAACACACGCAAACATGCGCAAAAATTCACAAACATGCACATAAACACAAAAAGACACATGTTTATACACACACATACACACGTGCAGCCACACACACAAATCCACACACAAGCGGCTACACAAATGTACACAGACATATACAACCACATGTCCACACAGATACACAAACATATAAAACCAGACAAGTAGGCTGACAGAAGAATATGAAACACAAATGTAACCAATAACATGTACATTAGCAGAATTTTACGATGACAGAAATATTTCCATTCAAACAGAGACAATAATCCACATTAACACACTAATGGGCACACGTGGACCATATTAGCAGATTCGTACACACATTGACACGAACACACATGAATACACATGGGGTCATCAATACACATCAATAGATAGTTAGAAACAACCATCAACGCATAAATCGCACTGCTGCCTCACAGCGCCATAAACCCGGGTTCAATTCCAGCCTCGGGTGATTGTCGGTGTGGAGTTTCCACGTTCTCCCGGGTCTATTCCTGTTTCCACCGCGTGCTCCAGTTTCCTCCCACAGTCCAAAGATGTGCAGGTTAGGTGGATTGGCCATGCTATATTACCCCTTAGTGCCCACAACGTGAGGTGGGGTTACGAGGTTCTGGGGACAGGGCAGGGGCATGCGTCCAGGTAGAATGCTCTTTCGGAGGGTCGGTGCAGACTCAATGGGCCGAATGGCCTCGTTCGGAACAGTAGGGATTTTACGATAATGATTCTATGATGAAATACACACATGAACAAACACACACAAACGCACTTATCCAGACACAAACATTAAGACACTGACATGCATGTTGAACGTATAAAGACACATTAACACTTTTATTACTGGAAAGGGAAGTATAAACTGATATTAACACAGGCATTAATATATAAACATAGACTTCAACACACAAACACACACAATCAAACACTCATATATACACATTAACAGAAGATAAACAAAGTTCCCATACAGACGCTGACACACAAATACAGAGATCAATACTAACTGACACATGAACACACACAATGACACTTACAAAGACATCGGGACACACAACAGAAGAGTAAAGAAACACGAATTTCGCATCTACACAGCCACAAAAGATAAAGAACAAACACAAACTTCAGGCAATGGCGGCACGGTGGCATAGTGGTTAGCACTGCAGCCTCACGCCACCATGGACCTGGGGTTGATCCCGCTCCTGGGTCTCTGTCCCAGTGGAGTTTCTCCGTGACCCGTGGGTCTCACCCCGACAACCCAAAGATGTGCAGGGTAGGTGGATTGGCTACGCTAACTTGCCCCTTAATTGGAAGAAAAAAGTTACAGAGATCGATTTCTGAGTGGCATGAACTCAATAGTAGATATGCAATGGAAATATATTAAAGAATGAATTAGCAGCGGGAGAAAATGAAGCGAGAATATTAAAAATATATCCTGGATTAATAAACAATCTAATTATATTTATTCGGCTCTATCCCCGTAGATACCACAGAGCACACCTGGACTGAAGACAATGAGGATGATAACGGCAACATCTGGACAACCGCTTCCACATTCATCACCCTGTTCTTCCTGAGCATTTCCTACAGCGCTGCAGTCACTCTGGTGAAGGTGAGAAGATTCAATCCACTCACACTTCAAACTGACAGAAGCCGTTTCAAAAATCTCTAAATGTTTGATTGATTAAAAACTCTAACATCAATGTCCCAGATCATAAACATCTGCTTCATCATTTTCTCTCTCTTTTACAGATCAAGTGATCGGTTGACTTTCGGGCGCTGTAGATTTTCCTCAGCTGTTTATTATGATCTGTGTGTGACAGAAATACAATATCTCCTCTTGGTGACTCTCACAGTAAAATCCTCTCAGTTAATTATTCTGCATCTGTAACTGAGACAATCATGGACAGTATTTCTGCTTTTCAGTTTGAAATGTACGAGATAATTTTGGCTGTAATGTAATTGTAGCTAATAATTTCTCTCAATGTTATGTCTAAATAAGTAACTTATCTCGTTCCTTATTTACAACAGTTGCCTTCCCTTTATGTTGAGCTCCTGTCCTCTCTTTCTGGTGTCTGTTACAGTTGTACATACATTTGGCAGCTCAGAGGGCATGTGGTCTGTTCTCACTGTGACCCTCAATCGTTATGTTCCCTTTTGTAAACATCAAAATAAACTTTTCTGTAATATTTTCTCTGAAATTGTAATAAATATTGAATGAAAAATGAAGAAAATAAGACTTTGCTGAACTCCTTTCTCTCAGGCCCATCGGCACCGCTCCATTTCCCCGATTATCCAGTTGTCTCCCCTTTCCCAGACAGATATTTCTCACCAGTCCTGTCTGGGATGTTTCTGAACTCAAGGCCCCAGTGAAAGCGCCACTGCGCCACCAGGCGGCCAATCCGGGTAACGACACCTTCGCCTTTGCCTTATTTTGGTAAACTCCAGAGACAGAATGCCAGCTAAAGAATTCCACGGATTCACTGCCCTCTGAGAGAAGAAATGTCTCCTCATCTCTGTCCTAAATTTGAGACCCCTTACTCTGAGATTATGCCCTTTGGTCCTAGACTCTCCCACAAGAGGAAACAATATGATTTTTCAGGCTGTGTAACTGGTTAAAGCTCTTTCCACAGTCAGTTCACTGGAACACACTCACTCAGGTGTGTGTGTGTCTCGGGGCGTTTCCAGTCACACTGATGTTTGAAATCTCTTCCCACAGTCAGAACAGACAAGCACATTGACAGTTAGATCCGAATGAATTGAGTGACTTGTCAGATCTTGATGTTATATTTGGTTCGAGTTGTGCAACTGCCAATCCTCCCGTTCTAATGCCTGAAAAAGAAGTTTACAAAAATGATCACTGTAAGAATAGGATAGAAATTCAAAACAGATCATTTTAGTTTCTATCGAACCTTCTTTCCTCTCTTGCTTTTCCCAAGCATGGGTCCAGTCAAAATAAAAGACCAAAATCAGCTAGAAGCCCCAACAAAAGTGTCGGGAACCTTCCTAACTGAACCAGAATATTGTTCCCAATGTCTCTGAAACACTCTGTCCGCTGAGGTATCTACTGGGTGTGGAAGGTGTCAAGCATTCCGGTGGATACCACATGCTCCCTCTGCAGGGCCACTGGGAACAGACAAGACCACGGAACAGAAGTCGGCAGCCAGAGTAACCACCGAACCCCCCATAATAATAATTTTTATTCAACCAAGTAGGCTTACATTAACACTGCAATTAAGTTACTATGAAAAGCGCCTAGTTAGCACATTCCGGCGCATGTTTGGGTACATAGACGGAGAATTCAGAATGCCCAATTCACCCAACAGAACGTCTTTCGGGACTTGTGGGAGGAAACCGGAGCACCCGGAGGAAACCCACAAGGAGAACATGCAGAATCCGCACAGACAGTGACCCTAGCTGGACATCGAATCTGGAACCCTCGAACTGTGAAGCAACGGTGCTAACCACTAAGAACAAAGAAAAGTACAGCACAGGAACAGGCCCTTCGGCCCTCAAAGCCTGTGACGACCATGCTGCCTGTCTGAACTGAAATCTTCTACACTTTCTGGGTCCGTATCCCTCTATTCCCAACCTTTTTATGTATTTGTCAACAAGCCTCTTCAATGTCACTATTGTCCCTGCTTCCACTACCTCCTCCGGCAGCGAATTCCAGGCACCCACTACCCTCTGTGTAAAAAACTTGCCTCGTACATCTCCTCCAAACCTTGCCCCTCGCACCTTAAACCTATACCCCCTAGTAATTGACCCCTCTACCCTGGGAAAAAGCCTCTGACTATCCACTCTGCCTATGCCCCTCATAATTTTGTAGACCTCTATCAGGTCGCCCCTCAACCTCTGTCGTTCCAGTGAGAACAAACAGAGTTTATTCAACCGCTCCTCATAGCTAACGCCCTCCATACGAGCCAACATCCTGGTAAATCTCTTCTGCACCCTCTCTAAAGCCTCCACATCCTTCTAGTAGTGTGGCGACCAGAATTGAACACTATACTCCAAGTGCAGCCTAAATAAGGTTCTTTTATAAAAAAAAATTTTTTTATTAAAGGTTTTCATAAAATATCAATAACAAAATGTGAAAGAAAAAAAGAACCCAACAGGGTTAAGTCCAAAACACAATCTAAAAAAGCAACCCCCCAAACCCCTCCCCCCCGTACCTAAATAATAAATTAACATTAACACCCCGACTTAAGACAACAGGTGTATACACCCCCTCAGACCCTTCCAGTGTAAATAACATAAACAAAAATAAAGTAAACCCCCCGCCCCCCCCCCCCCCACCCCACTCTCCGAGCTGCTGCTGCCATTGACCAATGTCTATCGTTCTGCCAGAAAGTCTAAGAACGGTTGCCACCGCCTAAAGAACCCTTGAACCGACCCTCTCAAGGCAAATTTCACCCTCTCTAATTTAATGAACCCTGCCATATCGCTGATCCAGGATTCCACGCTTGGGGGCCTCGTATCTTTCCACTGAAGGAGAATCCTTCGCCGGGCTACCAGGGACGCAAAGGCCAGAATTCCGGCCTCTTTCGCCTCCTGCACTCCCGGCTCCTCTGCCACCCCAAATATTGCGAGCCCCCAGCCCGGTTTGACCCTGGATCCTACCACCCTCGACACTGTCCTCTCTACGCCCTGCAAAATTCCTCCAGCGCTGGGCATGTCCAGAACATATGGGTGTGATTTGCTGGGCTCCCTGAGCACCTAACACACCTGTCCTCACCCCCAAAGAACCTGCTCATCCTTGTCCCGGTCATGTGTGCCCTGTGCAGCACCTTAAACTGTATGAGGCTGTGCCTCGCGCACGAAGAGGAAGAGTTCACCCTTCCTAGGGCATCTGCCCATGTCCCCTCTTCGATCTCCTCTCCCAACTCCTCCTCCCACTTACCTTTCAACTCCACCACTGAGGCCTCCTCCTCCTCCTGCATCACCTGGTAAGTTGCCGAGATCTTCCCCACTCCCACCCACCCCCCCCGAGAGCACCCTGTCCTGTACTGTGTGTGGCAGTAGCCGTGGGAATTCCACCACCTGCCGTCTGGCAAACGCCCTTACCTGTAAGTACCTGAAGGTGTTCCCCGGGGGGAGCCCGTACTTCTCCTCCAGCTCACCCAAACTCGCGAACTTCCCGTCCAAAAACAGGTCCCCCATCTTTCGTATCCCTGCCCTGTGCCACCCCGAAAACCCTCCACCTGTTCTTCCTGGGGTGAACCGGTGGTTCCCCCGTAATGTGGTCCACGCCGAGGCCCTAACTTCGCCCCCAATGCCGCCTCCACTGCCCCCAAATTTTGAGGGCCGCCACCACCACCGGGCTCGTGGTATACCTCCTTGGAGGGAGCAGCAGCGGTGCCATTGCCAGCGCCCCCAGACTCCTACCCACACAGGACGCCGTCTCCAGCCTCTTCCATGCAGCCCCCTCCCCCTCCATCACCCACTTGCGCACCATTGTCACATTGGCGGCCCAGTAGTACCCACAGATGTTGGGCAGCGCCAGCCCCCCCATCCCCCTATCTCTACTCCGCTCCAGGAACACCCTTCTCACCCTCAGAGTCCCTCGCGCCCACACAAACCCCATTATACTCCTGTTAACCTGCCTGAAAAAAGCCTTCGGGATAAACACGGGGAGGCACTGGAACAGGAACAAAACCCTTGGGAGCACCGTCATTTTGATTGACTGCACCCTACCCGCCAGGGACAGCGGCAGCGCATCCCACCACTTGAACTCCTCCTCCATTTGCTCCACCAGCCTTGTAAAGTTAAGCCTATGCAGGGCCCCCCAGCTCCTGGCCACCTGGACCCCCAAATATCTGAAGCTCCTCTCCACCCTTTTTAGTGGGAGCTCGCCAATCCCCCTCTCCTGGTCCCCTAGCTGAACTACGAACAGCTCACTCTTCCCCATATTGAGCTTGTACCCCGAAAAGTCCCCAAATTCCCTAAGGATCCTCATTACCTCTGGCATTCCTCCCACTGGGTCCGCCACATACAGCAGCAGGTCGTCCGCATAAAGCGACACCCTATGCTCCTCCCCACCCCGCACCAACCCCCTCCAGTTCCTCGACTCTCTCAGTGCCATAGCCAGGGGTTCATTCGCCAGTGCGAAGAGCAGGGGGGACAGGGGACACCCCTGTCTCGTCCCTCGGTGCAACCGAAAGTACTCGGACCTCCTCCTATTTGTGGCCACACTCGCCATCGGGACCTCATACAACAGCCTAACCCACCTGACAAACCCCTCCCCAAACCCGAACCTCTTCAGCACCTCCCACAGGTACCCCCACTCTACCCTATCGAAGGCTTTCTCCGCGTCCATCGCCACCACTATCTCCGCCTCCCCCTCCCTCGCCGGCATCATGATAACGTTCAAAAGCCTCCGCATATTCGCGTTCAACTGTCTCCCCTTCACAAACTCCGTCTGGTCTTCGTGGATGATCTGCGGCACACAATCCTCAATCCTCGTGGCTAAGACCTTCGCCACCTTAGCATCTACATTTAGCAAGGAAATCGGTCTGTAAGACCCACATTGCAGGGGATCCTTGACCCGCTTCAGGATCAAGGAGATCAGTGCCCGGGTCATCGTCGGGGGTAAAGCCCCCCCTCCCTTGCCTCATTGAAGGTCCTAACTAACAGCGGGCCCAACAGGTCCATATATTATTTATAGAACTCGACCGGGAAACCGTCCGGCCCCGGTGCCTTCCCCGCCTGCATGCTTCCTATCCCTTTGATCAGCTCCTCCAGCCCAATCGGGACCCCCAGTCCCGCCACCAGTCCCTCTTCCACCTTTGGAAACCTCAATTGGTCCAGGAAACGGCCCATCCCTCCCTCCTCCTGTGCGGGCTCGGACTGGTACAATTCCTCGTAGAAGTCCCTGAAGACCCCATTGATGCCAACCCCACTCCGCACCACGCTCCCTCCCCTGTCCTTAACTCCCCCGATCTCCCTAGCTGCGTCCCGCTTCCGAAGCTGATGCGCCAGCATCCGGCTTGCCTTTTCCCCATACTCTAAATAAGGTTCTATACAACTGCAACAACACTTGTCAATTCTTGTACTCAATGCCCCGGCCAATGAATGCAAGCATGCCGTATGCCTTCTTGACTACCTTCTCCACCTGTGTTGCCCCTTTCAGTGACCTGTGGATCTGTACACCTAGATCTCTCTGACTTTCATTACTCTTGAGAGTTCTGCCATTCACTGTATATTCCCTATCTGCATTAGATCTTCCAAAATGCATTACCTCACATTTGTCCGGATTAAACTCCATCTAGTATCTCTCTGCCCAAGTCTCCAAACTATCTAAATCCTGCTGTATCCTCTGACAGTCCTCATCGCTATCCGCAATTCCACCAACTTTTGTGTTGTCTGCAAACTTACTAATCAGACCAGTTACATTTCCTCCAAATCATTTATATATATGCTACCGTGCAGTGCACCCCACCCAGCTACAATGCACTGTTTTAATATGACCCAAGAGTAGATTCAGGATGTCACGCTCAGCACAAGCATACTAGATATTATAGACTGTAAGATCCACAAACTCTGCCAAGTTGACTGCAATTTAACAGATTATTATGGACATTAAACTGTGGGCGATATTTGACTCTGCAACAAATATTTAGTTAAACACGGACCTGAATAAGGAAACTTTGCAGCCACCTGTGAAGCTTAAATGTCTCGTTGTGTCAGGATGAACCAGCATTTGAGGAATATGAAATCTCTGGATTGTTGGGCTCCAAGTGCCGTATTGAACACCGGGGAATGAGCTCGAATTGGGACAGAGATAAGCGTGAGTGAGCATCGTAAACTGCTATTGTATCGGTGTGTTCTGGGTCCCAGAATTTTAACCCTGCACTCAATTGTCAGGGATGCAGCATAATAAACGCTGAACAAAGCAAATGTGTGTGAGAAGCATCTGAATCACCAGGAACCAGCCGAACCTGCAGAGCTGAATGTCTCTCAGTGCAGCCACAGTACTGTACTGTTGCTCTTTCTAGCTTTAGTCTATTTGCTCTGTTTAGGTCACCTTTGCTCATGAGTCGCCAGGTATCTTTATGATACCGCCACGTGGTTCAAGTTCAGGTTATAACAAACAAAGAAACAAAGAACAAAGAACAAAGAAATGTACAGCACAGGAACAGGCCCTTCGGCCCTCCAAGCCCGTGCCGACCATACTGCCCGACTAAACTACAATCTTCTACACTTCCTGGGTCCGTATCCTTCTATTCCCATCCTATTCATATATTTGTCAAGATGCCCCTTAAATGTCCCTATCGTCCCTGCCTCCACTACCTCCTCCGGTAGTGAGTTCCAGGCACCCACTACCCTCTGCGTAAAAAACTTGCCTCGTACATCTACTCTAAACTTTGCCCCTCTCACCTTAAACCTATGCCCCCTAGTAATTGACCCCTCTACCCTGGGGAAAAGCCTCTGACTATCCACTCTGTCTATGCCCCTCATAATTTTGTATACCTCTATCAGGTCGCCCCTCAACCTCCTTCGTTCCAGTGAGAACAAACCGAGTTTATTCAATCGCTCCTCATAGCTTATGCCCTCCATACCAGGCAACATTCTGGTAAATCTCTTCTGCACCCTCTCTAAAGCCTCCACATCCTTCTGGTAGTGTGGCGACCAGAATTGAACACTATACTCCAAGTGTGGCCTAACTAAGGTTCTATACAGCTGCAACATGACTTGCCAATTCTTATACTCAATGCCCCGGCCAATGAAGGCAAGCATGCCGTATGCCTTCTTGACTACCTTCTCCACCTGTGTAGCCCCTTTCAGTGATCTGTGGACCTGTACTCCTAGATCTCTTTGACTTTCAATACTCTTGAGGGTTCTACCATTCACTGTATATTCCCTACCTGCATTAGCCCTTCCAAAATGCATTACCTCACATTTGTCCAGGTTAAACTCCATCTGCCATCTCTCCGCCCAAGTCTCCAGACAATCTAAATCCTGCTGTATCCTCAGACAGTCCTCATCGCTATCCGCAATTCCACCAACCTTTGTGTCGTCTGCAAACTTACTAATCAGACCAGTTACATTTTCCTCCAAATCATTTATATATACTACAAAGAGCAAAGGTCCCAGCACTGATCCCTGTGGAACACCACTGGTCACAGCCCTCCAATTAGAAAAGCATCCCTCCATTGCTACCCTCTGCCTTCTATGGCCTAGCCAGTTCTGTATCCACCTTGCCAGTTCACCCCTGATCCCGTGTGACTTCACCTTTTGTACTAGTCTACCATGAGGGACCTTGTCAAAGGCCTTACTGAAGTCCATATAGACAACATCTACTGCCCTACCTGCATCAATCATCTTAGTGACCTCCTCGAAAAACTCTATCAAGTTAGTGAGACACGACCTCCCCTTCACAAAACCGTGCTGCCTCTCACTAATACGTCCATTTGCTTCCAAATGGGAGTAGATCCTGTCTCGAAGAATTCTCTCCAGTAATTTCCCTACCACTGAAGTAAGGCTCACCGGCCTGTAGTTCCCGGGATTATCCCTGCCACCCTTCTTAAACAGAGGAACAACATTGGCTATTCTCCAGTCCTCCGGGACATCCCCTGAAGACAGCGAGGATCCAAAGATTTCTGTCAAGGCCTCAGCAATTTCCTCTCCAGCCTCCTTCAGTATTCTGGGGTAGATCCCATCCGACCCTGGGGACTTATCTACCTTAATATTTTTTAAGACACCCAACACCTCGTCTTTTTGGATCACAATGTGACCCAGGCTATCTACACCCCCTTCTCCAGACTCAACATCTACCAATTCCTTCTCTTTGGTGAATACTGATGCAAAGTATAAATGATTAATAACACATCAAACCGTTTAGTAAGGATTAAAACAACGGTCATTTATTATATACAACAAGCAATATTAATACCCTAATACTACTTTCTATATAACAAACCTATCACTACTGGCCAATACTTAACTTAGGAAGAGCCCACCAGGTCAGGGAAACGAATGGCTTGTCCAATCAAATCTGGCCCGCGGGATTCAAAAGGCTGCTACAGGTCGGTGGCTAGGTGTCTCTACCGGATAGCGATCGTTGGATTCAAATTTACGATACACGGTGGCTGGTCTTGCGAAGGTCTCGAGCAGGCGAAGATGAGAGAGAGAGATCTGAACTTGGACCTTTACTTTTATAGGGCCCAGGGGCTTCCCGCCTCCCGGGGCGGCCATTGACCCTGAGTCCCAAGTGATTGGATTCTGTCCCCAGTCTCTGGGGTCGATGTGTCCAATGGTGAGGCGATTCCTCGATCGGGGGTTGGTCGCTCAACTGTCTTTGTTTCGGCCACTGCAGGCGCCGACAGGTCTGGCCCGGTATTCAATTGCTAATATGTTGCAATTGTTCCCGGGGATAGCCGATTTAACTGTGGATGTCTGAATAGATTAGGTGTAAACAGTCCTGAATGAAACTGCGGATACCTGGGTTGATGGGCTGTTGATAGCCCTGAGCATCGATCTGGGCTACGTTCCCAGAGCTGAAGCTGCAAACCTGTCTGCAGCTGCCTGCTTGTGTCTTCTTGGCTGCTTTTCCCAGCAGTCTTTCGGGTTAGTCATTTTAAACTGGGTTTTGGCCAGATTAATTGGAACGCAGCCATTTTACATGGCTACAGTACTTATTCCAGCTTCCAAGTCCACCTGAGAACCAACCTCCAGGCTATTCATCTACAAGAAGTTTCAGAGCCTCTGAGAATTACTTGTTTCTAAAAACGCTTCACTCCAACGAAAGTTGCCCAGTGAAGCAGTTGAGGCTCCTTCATTAAATGTTTTTAAGATAAGGATAGATAGTTTTTTGAAGAATAAAGGGATTAAGGGTTATGGTGTTCGGGCCGGAAAGTGGAGCTGAGTCCACAAAAGATCAGCCATGATCTCATTGAATGGCGGACCAGGCTCGAGGGGCCATATGGCCTACTCCTGCTCCTAGTTCTTGAAGGATCAGTTAAACAAAAAGACAGAGATAGAAAGATTGCAGTCTACATCTTCAACTTGATCTGTACCTAATTTCTGTGTACCTGTCAGTGAGTGTGAAAGAGACGAGAGACTGAGATGTTCAAACATCCAGGGAAATAGTGTGACAATAAATAAACTCCTTTCCTTTAAAAAATCACCAGTAAGCTTGCTGCTGAAATTTATTTAAAATAAAGAAAAATCACTCTGAAGGTAAGAAAATATCACACAATCATCGTGATAATGGATTGGAAAGGACCACGAAATGTAATCAACCTTTGGGAAAACCCCTTCAGGTAGCTATACAGAGGCTGCAGCCTCTCACACTGAATGTCTACGTAATCCAGAGGCGCCTCCAGGCTACATACATCAGCTTCAGCCTGGGCGTGGGTGAAACTCTTTAAACATCTATTTGTTCAACGGGCACTAGGACCCGGCTGAGAACAGAAACCTTCAGGCCCCGCCCACTAACTGGCGCGTCACCAAGACGCCGGCGCATGCGCTCTGCTTCCACAAGATGGCGGCTGTGAACCAGGGCCTGATCCCGGGAGAGAGCTGACCGGCGGTGATGTGACCTGAGGATCACCACACCTCAGACAAGGGGCCAGGTTGGGAAGGCGGTGCCTTCAGGAATAAGTGGGAAGGTGATGTTTGGTCAGTTGCTGCAGTCTGTGTAGTGAAGGTGCTGTCACAGTGGTGTGAGGTGAGGAAGTACAGGATTATCACCCAGCAATGATCAATTAAGGGGAATGTAAATCCAGCTCAGGCTGCTTTCAGATTGGAAAGGGAACTAAGGTGTGTCCTTAGAGCTGGTGAATGTTGTGGCATTAGCACTTTCTCTGGAAAGTCCTTCTCATTCATTCCCTCTTTACAGCACGGATAGAGGCCATTTGGCCCATTCATAATAATCTTTATTATTATTGTCACAAGTAGGCTGACATTATCACTACAATAAAGTTACTGTGAAAAGCCCCTAGTCGCCACATTCCGGCGCCTGTTCGGGTACACAGAGGAAGAATTCACAATGTCCGATTCACCTAACAAGCATGTCTTTCGGGAATTATGGGAAGAAACCGGTGCACCTGGAGGAAACCCACGCAGGCACGGGAGAATGTGCAGACTCCCCACAGACAGTGACCCAAGTCGGAAATCAAACCCATGTCCCTGGTGCTGTGAAGCAACAGTGCTAACCACTGTGCTACTGTGCTGCACATAAGATTATTAGATTACTAACTCTGGGCGAATTGTGTCCCAGGATGCTGTGGGAGGCGAGGGAGGGATTGCAGTGGCTCTGACCCAAAGTTTTAGTTCCTCTCTGGCCACAGGAAGAGTTGCTAGGGGATGCGAGAACAGCTAATGTGGTACTACTATTTAAGAAAGATGGTAGAAGGGGCGGCATGTGGTGCAGTTGATAGCACTGGGACTGCAACGCTGAGGACCCAGGTTCGAATCCCGGCCCTGGGTCACTGTCTGTGTGGAGTTTGCACATTCTCCCCACAAACCAAAGATGTGCAGGTTAGGTGGATTGGCCATGCTAAATTGCCCCTTAATTGAAAAAAAAATAATTGGGTACTCTCAATTTAAAAAAGAAGAAAAGTTGCAGAGATAAGCCAGGGAACTGCAGACTAGTGAGTCTCGTGTCAGTGGCAGGGAAACTATTGGAGAAAATTCTGATGCACTCTTCTCTCCATTTGGAGAGGTTTGATCAGGAATGGGGGTTTGATCAGGATTGGGGCTGTTTAGCACAGGGCTAAATCGCTGGCTTTGAAAGCAGACCAAGGCAGGCCTGCAGCACGGTTCAATTCCCGTAACAGCCTCCCCGAACAGGCGCCGGAATGTGGCGACTAGGGGCTTTTCACAGTAACTTCATTTGAAGCCTACTTGTGACAATAAGCGATTTTCATTTCATTTCATTTCGAATAGTCAGCATGACACTGTCAGAGGGAGGTCATGCCTAACAAATTTGATTGACTTTTTTGAGCATGTGACCAGGTGTGTCGATGGGGGTAGTGCAGTTGATGTAGTTTACATGTATTTCAATAAAGCCTTTGACAAGATCCCACATGGGAGACTTGCGAATGACTCAAAGATTGGCCGGGTGGTTAACAGTAAAGTTGAGTGTCTTGGGTAACAGGAAGATATAGACGGGATGGTCAAATTGGCAGAAAAGTGGCAAAATAGAATTGAACCCTAAAAAATGAGGTGACAGACTTTGGAAGGGGTAATGTGACAAGGAAGTATTCAATGAACAGCATGACACTGGGAAGTTCTGAGCAACAAAGGGACCTTGACGTGTTCGTCCAGAGATCTCTGAATGTGGAAGGGCAGGTTAATAGGGTGGTGAAAAAGGCATATGGGACATTACTGTGAGCATTTCTGCTCACCACATTATAGAAAGGATGTGATTGGAGACATTGCAGAGGAAGTTGCATGGGATGGAACATTTAAGTTATGAAGAGAGTTTGGATAGAACAAACAAAGAACAGCACAGGAACAGGCCCTTCAGCCTTCCCAAGCCTGCACCTACCATGCTGCCCACCTAACCTAAACCCTTCTAATCTTCGAGGGTTCATATCCCTCTATTTCCAACCTATTCATGTTTTTGTCAAGATGTCACTATTGTCCTGCCTCCAACAGCACCTCTGACAGTTTGATCCAGGCACCCACTACCCTCTGTGTAAAACGGTAGCATAGTGCTTAGCACGATTGCTTCACAGCTCCAAGGTCCCAGGTTCGATTTCCGGGTTGGATCACTGTCTGTGCGGAGTCTGCACGTTCTCCCCGTGTGTGCGTGGGTTTTGTCCGGGTGTTCCGGTTCCGTCCCGCAGTCCAAAGATGTGCAGGTTAGGTGGATTGGCCATGCTAAATTGCTCTTAATGTCCAAAATTGCCCTTAGTGTTGGGTAGGGTTACTGGGTTATGGGGATAGGGTGGAGGTGTGGGCTTGGTAGGGTGCTCTTTTCAAGAGCTGGTGCAGACTCTATGGGCTGAATGGCCTCCTTCTGCACTGTAAGTTCTATGCAATACTCTATGAAAAAAAACGTCCCTCATACATCTCCTCTAAACTTTGCCCCTCACACATTAAACCTGTGTCTCCCAGGAATTGACTCTTCCACCCTGGAAAAAAGTTTCTGACTATCGTCTCTGTCCATGCCTCTCATAATTTTGTAGACTTCTGTCGGGTCGCCCCTCAACCTCCATCGTTCCAGTGAGAACAAACCAAGTGTCTCCAACCTATTCTCATAGCTAATACCCTCCATACCAGGCAACATCCTGGTAAATCTTTTCTGTATCCTCTCCAAAGTCTCCACATCTTTCTGGTTGTGTTGCAACCAGAATTGAACACTATATTCCAAATGTGGCCTAGTAAAGGTTCTATAAAGCTGCAAAATGACTTGTCAATTTTAAACTTAATTCCCCGGCCAATGAAGGCAAGCATGCCGTATGTCTTCTTGACTACCTTCTTCACCTGCGATGCCACTTTCAGTGACCTGTACACCTAGATCCCTCAGCCTGTCAATACTCTTAAGGGTTCTGTCATTTACTGTATATTTCCCATCTGTATTAGACCTTCCAAATGCATTACCTCACATTTGTCCAGATTAAGCTCCATCTGCCATCTCTCTGCCCAAGTCTCCAACCGATCTATATCCTGCAGAATCCTCTGACAGTCCACATCACTATCCGCAATTCCACCAACTTTGTGTCGTCTGCAAGCTTACTAATCAAACCAATTATGTTTTCCTCCAAATCATTTATATATAACTGCAAACTACACAGGTCGCAGCACTGCTCCCTACGGAACACCACTAGTCATAGCTATCCATTCAGAAAAGCACCCTTCTACTGCTATCCTCAGTCTTCTATGACCGAGCCAGTTCTGTATCTATCTTATCAGCTCACCTCTGATCCTGTGTGACTTCACCCTCTGTCAAGGGGCTTACTACCTTCATCAATCATCTCCGTCACTTTCTCGAAAACCCAATCAAGTTAGTGATTGTGATCTCTTTCACAAACTGCTGCCTCTCGCTAATACGTCCACTTGCTTTGAAATGGGAGAAAATCCTGTCTCGAAGAATCCTCTCCAATAATTTCCCTACCACTGACGTAAAGTTCACCGCTTGTAGTTTCCTGGATTATCCTGTATTTTCCTTTCAATTTTCTGGGCTATCCCATAGGCTTGGAGCCAGGAAGACTGTGGTGGGGGGGCTGATTGAGGTGTACAAGATTATTAGGGGCTTGGACAGGGTGGATAGGGAGCAGCTGTTCCCCTCAGTTGAAGGTCAGTCACGAGGGGACACAAGCTCATGGGGAGGGGCAGCAGGTTTAGGGGGATTTTGAGTAAAATCCTTTTTACCCAGAGGATGGTGACGGTTTGGAATGCACTGCTGGGAGGGTGGTAGAGGTGGGTTAAAAACCTGGGTGAACACTTGGCAGGTCATAACATTCAAGGCTATGGGCCAAGTGCTGGCAAATGGAATCAGGTCGGTCAGGTGTTTTGTGTGTGTCGGTGCAGACTCAATGGGCGGAAGGGCCTCTTCACTGTTGCTGATGATACAAAGTTAGATGGCATGATGGACAGCCTAGATGATGGCATAAAATTGCAAGGAGATATTGACAGACTAGCTGAATGGGCAAATTTGTGGCAAATGGAACTCAATGTAATTGAGTGTGAGGTTATCTGTTTTGAACCAAAAAAGAATAGAAGAGGACTTTCTGAATGGAAAGAGGTTAAGTTCAGTGGATGGCAAAGAGACCTGGAGGGTTCAGGTTCATAGACCCCGAAACTGCCAGGAACAAGGACAGAAAATAATCAGAAAGGCAAATGGAATGCTGGCAATTACATAGAATCAGAGAATATACAGTGCAGAAGGAGGCCATTCGGACCATCGAATCTGCACTGGCCCTTGGAAAGAGCACCCTGCCTAAGCCCACACCTCCATCCTATCCCCACCTAACCTTTTGGATACTAAGGGGCAATTTAGCATGACCAATCCAGCTAACCTGCCCATCTTTGGACAGTGGGAGGAAACCAGACCATCTGGAGGATACCCATGCAGACACGGGGAGAAAGTAAAATCTCGACACAAGACAGTCACCCGAGGTCGGAATTGAACCTGGGACCTTGGAGCTGCGAGGCAGCTGTGCTAACCACTGTGCAACCATGCCGCCCATCTGGAGAATTGGAGTATAAAGACTCGGAGGTTATGCTGCAGCTATATAAGACCCCACTTGGAGAACTGAGAGCAGGTCTGGGCACCACACCTCAGAAAGGATATTTTGGCCTTGGAGGGAGTGCAACACAGGTTTACTAAGACGATACCCCACGATACCTGGAATACAGGGGTTAAATTACGAGAAGAGATTACACAAATTATACCTGTTTTTGCTAGAATTTAGAAGATTAAGGTGTGATCTGATTGAAGTATTTATGATATCAACAGGGAAAGACAAGGTAGATAAAGATAAACTATTTCCACTTGTTGGAGATTCTAAAATTGGGATCATTGTCTAAAAATCAGGACTAGACCATTCAGGAGAGATGTTGGGAAGAACCTCTTCACACACAGGGTGGGAGAGGTTTGGAACTCTCTCCCACAAACAGTAGGTGAAGCTGGATCAGTTGTTAAGTTTAAATCGGAGGTAGAGTTTTGTTAAGCAAAGATATTCAGGGATATGGAGTTAGGTCACAGATCAACCTGATCTCACTAAATGGCAGGACAGACTCGAGGGGCTGAATGGCCTACTCCTGTCCCTATGGGTATTTCTGTGATTCTGAAATTCAGACAATACTATGACAGGGAAAGAATCCGGATTAGAACCTGAGTTAGTCCGAGCTGCAAACCATCCCTCCAGATCCTGGCCCTTCATGGATTTAATGAAGACCAAGGCAATAGATGGATTTAATGAAGGCCAAGGCAATAGTTGGATTATTGAACGACTTGACAGAGTTGTTGGATACCATTTTTCGGGTTGCAGGATAAAGCCTGATGTAATTCACTCCCCACAGCCTTGAGCTGCCATTGAACTTCATCGAAGTCTCGAAGCTTCGTTTGTGTTGCTGCCGAAAAGTCCTGGAAGAAGTAAATCCTCACTCCTTCCTGGAGCCAGGTGCCACCTCGCCGTTCCCTCTCCAGGACATTCTCTCAAGTTGTGGAAGTGAATGATTACAGGCCTGGGATGAAAACTATCCCTCCGCCTCAAAGACCGATGCACCCTTTCTAATTTGAAATGCCCAGGCTTCCCATCCAGCTTGAGAAAACGTGGCAGTCGATCCTCGAAGAACCTAACGGGAGCCTTACCCTCCACACTAAATGGACAGAAAATAGCATAATTTATGGGCAGCATGGTAGCTCAGTGGTTAGCACAGTTGCTTCACAGCTCCAGGGTCCCAGGTTCGATTCCCAGCTGGGTCACTGTCTGTGCGGAGTCTGCACGTTCTCCCCGTGTCTGCGTGGGTTTCCTCTGGGCTCTCCAGTTTCCTCCCACAGTCCAAAGATTTGCAGGTTAGGTGGATTGGCCATGATAAATTGCCCTTAGTGTCCAAATAAAAGGTTCGGTGGGGTTACTGGGTTACGGGGATGGGGTGGAGGTATGGGCTTGGTTGGGGTGCTGTTTCCAAGGTGCAAATGCGATGGGCCAAGTGGCCTCCTACACTGTAAATTCTATGATGACCATCTGACAGGCCGACGACTCGGATGTTCTTTCTCCGACCCTCAGTCCTCCAGGACCTCCGCCATGCCACTCGGCTGGTTTTCAAAGGATTCAATTCATTCCTCCGTCGAGGAGGCATCTTGCTGAATGTTCAGGATTCTCTCCTCCGGATCATCAGGCCTCTTCATGGCGTTTTGCAGCTGGTCCTCATGAGCTCACAGATATTGAGTCAGCACACTCAGCCTCTGGTCAGTAACACGGATAATGTTGGCAGTCATCATTTTCACCGCCTCCCAGAGCCCTGGAGAGCGCGGGGTCGAGAGACTTCCTGAGGGTCAGGCCACCATGTTGAAAAGGCAGCTCCATTCCCGCTGAATCCACCTGCGCTGTTTTATCAAGGCATTTCTTCACTTTTCCCAGCATAATCCTACCAATCCGAACCCTTCCAGGGACACGATAACAAATATGAATTCAAGGATTAGGTAGATGAGTGCCGGGCGATCAGGATAAGTGTCAGATTATAGGTGAGTGGCACCAGAACCTGCGGAAAAGCAGGTACTCCCGCACCCGTATCACATGCCTGACACCTCCCCACCCCCAGATAGATTTCTGATTGATGAGGATGTCGAGCGTTATGGGGAACTGGCAGGTAAATGGACAGAAAGCTGAGATGAGAAGGGATTTCTTTACTCGACGATGTGGTGAAGATTTGGAATTCTCTACCCCTGAGGATTCTGGAACTTCAGTCATCAAGTATTTTCAAGACACAGATTGATAGGTTTCTGGATATTGTAGACGTCGAAGGATATGGGGGATAGTGTCGGAAAACGGTGCTGAGGTAGTTCGGCCAATGATCCCATTGAATGTTTCAGGTTCGATGGGCCGAATGGCCAACTGCAGCTCATATTTGTTATGATCTCCTGGACAGGAAGCTGTGAGCTTGGATTTGTCAATCAGCCTGAATCAGCACCTTCAGGAGAATAGGGAGGGTCAATATGAAATACAGCAGAGTGAGAATAGAGGGAATGGGTGGGATGGAGATTTACAGCTTTCGGGGAATAAGAGAGAGGAAAAAATGTGACATAGAAACTAGAATTGTCTGTTCTGAGTTTCTATCCTGTACTGACGGTGATGAATTTTGGAAATTGTTTTTACAGGATATTAGACGAGGAGGAATTACAGACAGAAGTCTCAAACGTCACGTCTCGATCTGACAGTCACTTCTTTCCTTAGAGCCTGGATATCATCGGCCTTTGAATCTAGAAGGAGAAATGTTTCCCCGAACTGTCAGCTAAACGTTTCAACATTCAGTGTGATTGGAAAAGCACCGAGACCCACACAACACACACCCGAGTGAGAGTGTTCCAGTGAACTGACAGTGGAAACATCAGTGTGACTGGAAAAGCACCGAGACCCACACAACACACACCGAGTGAGAGTGTTCCAGTGAACTGACTGTGGAAAGAGCTTTAACTAGTTACACAGCCTTAAAAACATAACATTCACAGCTGGGAGACCATATTCGTGTTGTATCTGTGGACGAGGCTTCAACTGATTGTCCAGCCTGGAGAGACGTCAGGAGACCCAAAACATGGAGAAACCGTGGAAATGTGGGGACTGTGGGAAGGGATTCCGAGCCCCATCTCAGCTGGAGATTCATCGACGCAGTCACACTGGGGAGAGGCCATTCACCTGCTCAAAGTGTGGGAAGGGATTCATTCAGTTATCCACCTTGCAGACACACCAGCGACTTCACACTGGGGAGAAGCCATTCACCTGCTCTCAGTGTGGGAAAGGATTTAGTCAAGTTTCCAACCTGCAGTCACACCAGCAAGTTCACACTGGGGGGAGGCCCTTTACCTGCTCTCAGTGTGGGAAAGGATTTGCACATTTATCCACCCTGCGGAGACATCAGCGAGTTCACACTGGGGAGAGGCCATTCACCTGCTCTCAGTGTGGGAAGGGGTTCAATAATTCATCCACCCTGCAGAGACACCAGCGAATTCACACTGGGGAGAGGCCATTCACCTGCTCTCAGTGTGGGAAGGGATTCACTCAGTTATCTCACCTGCAGACACACCAGCGAGTTCACACTGGGGAATGGCCACTCACCTGCTCTCAGTGTGGGAAAGGATTTGCACATTTATCCATCCTGCAGACACACCAGCGAGTTCACACTGGGGAGAGGCCAGTCACCTGCTCTCAATGTGGGAAAGGATTTACTCAATTATCCAACCTGCGGAGACACCAGCGAGTTCACACTGCGGAGAGGCCGTCCACTTCTCAATGTGAGATGGGATTGCATGTTTCATTGGACTTGCTGTGACACCAACAATTTCACAATCGATTACAGGGGTTGGATTCTGCTGTTATTGTTTCTGCTCTACACCCAGGACTGCATTTTGTTCATTCTGACAGGTGGTCAGTGGGGATGGTCGGAGGGTTTCTTTCTGCTGGACTGGCCGGTCTCACCACTTTGCCTCCAGTGGGCTGATTCTCTTTGAGCCTTGTTGCTAATACCTGGCTTCAAATTGCACAAGGATCACAGAGTGAAAGGGTGTTTGGAAGTTTGAAGATATTTAGTTTCCATTTCTGTTTCAAACCCCCCAAAGCATGCCACGTTACCATGGAGATGGGCCCTGGTGGTTACATGGTTCTTTTGTTTAATTTATCTGGGTGTTCCTCACAGAAGGAAACTATCAGGTTATATGGGGCAAGTTGTCTGAGGTGGGCTGGGAAACTGATTGGTACAGGGAATACCTAATATTGAAGGAATTATTACATATTTGTCAGGGGGTCGGTTAGCTCAGTTGGCCGGACGACTGGTTGGTGATGCAGAGCAAGGCCAACAGTGAGGATTCAACTCCCATACTGGCTGAGTTTATTCATGAAGGCCCCGCCTTCTCAACCAGGCCCCTTGCCTGAGGTGTGCTGACCCTCAGGTTAAATCACCTCCAGTCAGCTCTCTCTCTGTCAAAGGGGAGAGCAGCCTATGGTCCTCTGGGATTTTTGCAACTCTTATTTCACATATACACAACAAATATAGATTCCTTTCAGGAACAAAAATCCAACAGGAAAAGTGATGTAACCGTGGAGAACAACAAAAGTTAAAGATTCCATAAGATCCATTAGAATTCAGCAAAGGGGGACTGTAGCCACCTAAAATGGCTGATTCCCGATTAATTTGGCCAAAACCCGATATAAAATGGCTAACCGAAAAGGCTGATGGGAAAAGCAGCCAACAGGGCACAAACGGACAGCTGCAGACAGAATAGCGTATTCGGCTCTGGGGAAGTCGGCCCAGATCGATACCTGCGACCATTAGCAGCACATCAACACAGACATCTGCAGTTTAATCGGCTATCCCCGGGAACAATTGCAACATATTAGCAATTGAATACCGGGCCAGACCTCTCGGCGCCAGCAATGGCCGAGACAAAGACAGGTGAACGACCACCCCCCGATCAAGGAATCGCCCCATTATTGGAGCATATCGAACCCAGTGATTGGGAACAAGTCCAATCACTTGGGACTCCGGGTCAAGGTCCGCCCCGAGAGGCGGGAAGCCCCTGGGCCCTATAAAATGAGGGGTCAAGTTCAGATCGAACCTTCTTCTCCTGCTCGCAACCTTCGCATGAACCATCGATCAGAAACCGTAAGTTTGACTCCAGCGATCGCTACCCGATAGAGACTCCTGGCCATCGACCTGTATCAGCCTTTTGAATCCCGCAGGCCAGACCCAATTCGATAAACCATTTGTTTCCCTGACCTGGTGGGCCATTCCTAAAAGTTAAGTATTGGCCAGTAGTGGTAGGTAGTGATATAGAAAGTAGGATTATTGTGTAAGTATTTATTGCTGTACATAATAAATGACCGTTGATTTTAATCTTACTAAGCGGTGTGCTGTCTTATTAATCAAAACTCGAGCTTGAGCCACGTGGCGGTATCAGAAAGATACCTGGCGACTCGTGAGCAAAGGTGACATAATCCGAGCTAATAAAACTAAGGCTAATAAGAGCAACAGGACCAAGAAGTTGATGAGAGCAAACTGGCAAGAAACATAAAAACTGACTGGAAAAGCTTCTCCAGGAATGTGAAAAGGAAAAGATTAACAAAGGCCAATATGGGTCCATTCCAGGCAGAGACAGGAGAGTTTGTAATGGGGAATGAAGAAATGGCACAGAAATTAAACAATGTGTGCCTGTCTTCACAGAGGAAGATACAGAAATTGTCCCCAAAACACCAGATAACCAAGGGACTGGCAGAGATTAGTATTGGGGAAAAAGTCGTACTGGAGAAATTAATGCGGTTGAAAGTGAATAAATCCCCAAAAGCTGATGATCTACGTCCCAGAGTGTTGAACGAGGTGGCTGTAGAAATCTCTATTCCTAATTCTAAATTCTCCTGACTCTATCTGGAACGGACAAACCTTTGTCTGAGCCAAACGTTTCCTTTTTACGTAGCCACAGAAGCTTTAACAGTCCATTTTTATGTATTTTGCTAGTTCGCATTCTATTCTATTCTCCCTTTGTTTCTCAGTGTCTTGGTTGAAGAACTGAAGTAAATCCTCGGGAATGAATCATCACTTTGGACAGGTTCTGAGACAATTAAGTTTTGACTTCTAGGACAGAGTAACTATAATCGTGGAGTGTGATTATAGGTTATATAAAAGGGCAAAGTTCTATCTTATAGTTTATGTGTAGGTTTCCAAGTTAAAGTAGCTTCTAGTTTGTTTGTTTGTTGTATTAAAACTCATAAATCTTGAAGTCCAGTCGTGTGATCCTTTAATTTGTTGACTGGGAATTTGAATTTTTTATAAGAAGTTGCTGAACTTTATGGGGGTCCAAATCCACAAGTTTTGTCTTCATATTTGAGCCTCAGGCACCTTTCTTTCTCTATTGCTCGTGTCAATGACAGCCAGGTGATGGAACTGAGGGCTGAATTTAGCTGCGAATAACGGGACCTGTGCCGCATTGGGAAACTGCCATGGGCATCGTTAATAGAGACAGGAAGGTGCTGGAGGACAGACTGGGAACTGCACCTCCAACCAATCAGGATTCAGGGGCGAGGGTCACAGGGGCTGATGGTGATGTGACCCCCAGGGTTCAGTGCCCCTGTGTCCAAAGCGGGGAGTCATGGGAACAGGGTACAGAGGAGCCGAAGGGAAACCATTTGGACCAGAACATTGTGAACATCGTGTTACTCTGGTTGTCTTTTGATCCTCAAGTAATTTTCTGTTAGTTTTTTTTAACCATGTTCTGTTTCATCAATAATCTTTTAACAGGAAAATATTTGAATTTGTTGGACATTTACTGATTAAATCTGTTCACTTTCAGGAAAGTGGGTGAGAGGGTTTGACAGGCTCTTTAACAGAAAGTGAGTCCCTCTAAGGTAATTGGCAAAGGAGCCAGAGGGGTAGAGGAGATTTGAATTTTCTTTTGACAAAGTGTTTGAAAATGGGGTTCAGGGAAACAATCGTGATTGACTAATTTATCAAGGTTCTCTGAGGAAGTAACAAGGGTTGTCAATAAAGGGGAACGTGTAGATGTGCTTTGTCTGGATTTGCAGAAGGTATTTCCCAAGGTGCCACATCAAAGGTTATTACACAAAATAAGAGCTCATGGTGTGGGGTCAACATATCAGCATGGATAGAGGATTGGTTAGCTAACAGGAAGCAGCCAGTAGGTATAAATGGGTCATTTCTGGGTGGGTAAGATGTGACAAGTGGAATGTCACCAGGATCAGTGCTGGGCTCTCAACCATTTACAATCTGTATGAATGTGTTGGATAACAGGAATGAATGCCTGGCGGCTCCATTTTCTGATGCCTCAAAGACAGGTAGGAAAGTAATTTGTGAAGTGGATTTAAGAACTCTGCAAAGGACTACAAACAGGTTAAATGAGTGGGTAAAAAAATGACAGATGGAGCATAACTTTGGAAAATATGAATTGTCCACTTTGGCAGAAAGTATTAAATAAAACAATATTATTTAAATGGAGAGAGATTTCAGAACTCTGAGTTACAGAGGGATCAGGGTGCCCGATCCCAAGTTAGTCTGCAGGTACAGCAAGTGATTAGGAAGGTCAATGGAATATTATTGTTTATTGCAAAGGAAATGGAATATAAAAGTAGGGATGTTTTACTGCAGTTGTACAAGCTCTTTAGTGAGACCATATTTCGTGCACGGTGTACAGTTTGGGTCTCCGTATTTCAGAAATGAGATAAGTGCATTAGAAGCAGTAGAGAGAAGGTTGACTCCCCGGATTCCTGGATTGAGGGGGTTATCCTCTGAGGAAAGGTTTGACAGGCTGGGCCTGTATCCATTGCAGTTTAGAAGAATGAGAGATGATGTTAGAGACGCTGAGTGGAATTGATAGAGAGAATGCTGAGAGGATGTTTCCCCTTGTGGCAGAGGCTAGAACGAGGGGATACCATTTACAAATAAGGGGTCTCCCATTTAAAATGGCGATCAGGATGATTGTTTTTCCCCTGATGGCTGTGAGTCTGTTAATCTTTCTTCCCCAGAGAGTGGTGGAGGCAGGGCCATTGAATCTGCTTTAAGGCTGAATTTGATCGATTCTTGATTGACAAGGGAGTGAAAGGGTGGAGGAAGGAAAGGAGTTGAGACCACAATCAGATTAGCCCTGATTTCATTGAATGGTGGAGCAGGATCAAGGGGCCGAATGGTCAACTCCTAATTTGTATTGACCCTTAACACCCCCACTTTTCCAAACTCTGAAATGATTCACAGTGATAGCCCTTATTGGTGGCAGTGGTTAGATTTTATTCAGTATAAATAAGAGCTGACACAGTCTAATGTCTGAGCAGTAGTATCAAAGTGCAGCAGCATTACCATTGCATTCTGGGTAGAAGCACCATCTCCATTGGTTGTTTTAAAGTCAGTTTCTCTCTGGAGTGTGTGTCAATGCCTTGATGATGTCACAATGTTGTCTCAATCCCTTGGACACATTCACCATTTCATCTCCTGCTGGGTCTCAAGTAGCTGTGCGTTTGGGACCCGGTCTTCAGTCCGTTTCAACATGAATTTACACTTGCTGTTTTTCACGTGTACCAAATCTGCACACTCACACCGGTATCCCCAAATCATGTCCCACATTCTTAACTCTCAGATGTGCTGATGAAAAGACCAAAGTGAGTGTCTGTCTTTGTTACCGTCCCCCTTTTATTGTCACAAGTAGGCTTACATTAACACTGCAATGAAGTTACTGTGAAAAAACCCCAGTCGCCACATTCCGGCGCCTGTTCGGGTACACAGAGGGAAAATTCAGAATGTCGAAATTACCTAACAACGCGTCTTTCAGGACTTGTGGGAGGAAACCGGAACACCCTGAGGAAACCCACGCTGTCACGGAGAGAACGTGCAAACTCCGCGCAGACAGTGACCCAAGCCGGGAATCAAACCTGGGACCCTGGAGCTGTGAAGCAACAGAGCTAACCAGCGGTTTCTGAGGCACGTGGGACAGTGGGTAATCTGGCTGCCAATTCAGACCCGATTCTCAATTAATCTTTGAATCTGGAGAAGTGAGGATGACATTCGGCCGACAACGATTGTAAAATAAGCATCATCAAGATCCATCTCCTACCTGCTCTTTCAGAGGGTCAGTGCAGACTTTATAATTCTGCTGTAGTAATACACTGTTGTTCGGCTATAAATAAAGTCAGCAGAGTGCCAGATGACCATCGGGTGCTCTCCGCTTTGAGGGGAAAAGCTGACTGGTGGTGATGTAACCTGAGCAACACCACAACTCAAGCGAGGGGCAAGGTTGAGAAGGCTGGCCTTCTGTACGAGAATTATAGATCATAGAACTTACTGTGCAGAAGGAGGCCATTCGGCCCATCGAGTCGACATGGCCCTTGGAAAGAGCATGCTCCCCAAGCCTACACCTCCACCCTATCCCTGTAACCCAGTAACCCCACCCAACCTTTTTGGGCACGAAGAGCAATTTAACATGGTCAATCCACTAACCTACTACACATCGTTGGACTGTGGGAGGAAACCGGAGGAAACCCACGCAGACACGAGGAGAACTTGCAGACTCCGCACAGACAGTGACCCAAGCCGGGAATCGAACCTGGGACCCTGCAGCTGTGAAGCAACTGTGCTACCATCCACACTGTTGACCTTGCTCTGCATCATGAACCAGCTGTCCAGCCAACTAAGCTAAACCGGCCCAGCTAGCCATTCAGCTATGCTTTATACCTGAATGGGTATTGTCAGATATTTTTACCACTGTGAGCTTGGGTTGTGGATTTTAACTTCTTCACTCTACTCTGTTCATGTTGATCTTCTCAAGTAGGGCTGCTTGGTGAAGAGAACTTTGTGAGATACAGTGACAGTGATTATGGAATATGTTTGTTTCCAAGTGCACTGACACCTGATCTCTGACCAACTAAGTGAGTTTGTGACAATGTAACTCATAATCATAGCTACTGCAGGTGAGTCTCTGGCTACAACTGTATTGAGAAGAAAGAAATTGGAGAGGAACATTGCACCCAGCGTGACAGCAGTAGATTACAGGAGGATGGTTTGGTCAATGGTGTCAAAGGTGCAGTCAGGCCAAAAAGAACAATAAAGAACTGCTTATCCTTGTCAAAGTCACATTGGAAAGTTACTTTGATAAAGAGTTGTTGCAATGCTGTGGCATAGGCAGGAATTTTACTGGGGAATTCAAAATATAGAATTCCTGGGCATGGATTTCAGAGATGACAAAACTTTGGAGAGGAAAGGTCGGTTAGAAATAGGGCAGTAGTAATCAGGAATTCTTTTTGAGGATGGGTTATAATGATGATTTAAAGTCAAGAGGGACAATAAATGAAGGGGGAGAGAGATCAAACCATCAACAGTATCAGCAAACATGGGGAAGTTGTGAGATCTGGGATTAGAACAGGAGGTGGGTCTCATGGTCATAATGAGACGTGAGATGGCATGCGGGGATATAGGAGAGATCTAGAGGGGTCAGATGTCTGTTAAGGGGGATCTTTAGAGGCAGTGTGGCACAGTGGGCCAGTGCTAGGGAAACAGCAGAGGAAGCTGACCGGATGCTCTCAAGGAGACAAGGGATGAGAGATACTGGCAAAAGGAGCACATTTGTGTCAGAGATTTTGTAAACACATTACATTGCATCTAACACAAGGATGATTTATTTGACATTTATCCTTAATATTAGTACCTTTAAGGGCGCTGGATGATTAATATTAGCCAAGAAATATTGTAAAGGGAAATTTACATTAGAGGTTATTCATTTAATCTCTTCATTTTATTATGTTTAAGTATTAGCTTATGCCTGCAATAATGTGGACTGCTGAGTCACTCGATACTAGCTTATGCTTGCAATAGTGTAACTGACAATCACAGCAATCTAATTCTGCAATGACCTGATAAGTACGGTTAGTGGCGAGTCATTCTCTAACTGACCTACTAACACATCTGCAATGTTCCGATTAATTGCTGAGTAATTCTGTAACTGACAAACTGACCGTTAACGATTGAGACACCTGTTATCCTTGTAATTGTGAACAAGGAGTTGCGAGCATTCGATAATGAATGGTTTCAGAGGAATGTAATTGGAAGCTAATTGTTGCTAGGGGGGGCCTAATGTAACCCCCCCCCCAAGCTAATTAGGAACTAACCAAGTGTACGTGTATAAAAGAGGCTAATTGCCGTTGTACAATTGAGAAGGTGACCACGAGCACTGCAGAGTGCCTGGCTGTCTCCCAAAAGCTTTTGCCAATAAATTGACTTGACTCAACTCTTTGGTGTGAATAAGTTATTTACCACTTCAAATATGGTTCAGTACTGGATGCGAGGAGCAGCAAAATCCTAATCAAATTTGTTACTTGCGAACTCGCTGGTGACTCAGCAGGTTGGATAATTACACAAATCCTTCCCCTTATTCAGAGTGGATGGTAGACTCTCTTCCTAGTGCACATTCACTGGTGCGAGGGCATGGCAGATGAATGGATAAATCCATTTCCACACTCAGTTTAACATCCTTTCCCCAGTTCAAATCTGCTGGTGTGCAATGAGTTCAGACGGTTTTCTCAACCCGAATGGTCTCGTCAGTTTGAACTTGTTGATGAGACATTGGTTTCTGGGCACTTGAAAGGTCTTTCATCTTGATGAATTCGCTGGTGTCTCAGCAAGCTGGATAACTGAGTAAATCCTTTCCCACACTGAGAGCAGTTGAACGGCCTCTCCCCAGAGTGAACTCGCTGGTGTGTCTGCAGGTGGAAGGACCGCGTAAATCCCTTCCCACACTCAGAGCAGATAAATGGCTTCTTCCCAGTGTGAAGTTGTTGGTGTATCATTAGGCTGGAGGACTGAATGAATCCCTCCCCTTGCTCAGAATAAGTGAACGGTCTCTCCCTAGTGTGAACTTGCTGGTGTTTCAGCAAGGTACATAACTGAGTGAATCCTTTCCCACACTTGGAGCAGATGAATGGCCTCCCCCCAGTGTGAACTTGCTTGTGCTTCAGAAGGCTAGACAACTGAGTGAATCCCTTCCCACACTCTGAGCAGGTGAACGGTCGCTCCCCAGTGTGAACCCGCTGGTGTTCCAGGAAGTTGGGTGAACGAGTGAATCCCTTCCCACAGTCAGGGCAGGCAAACGGTCTGTCTGCAGTGTGAGTTCGCTGGTGTACAGTGAGGTCAGATAATGTCTTGAACCCAGACCCACAGTGAGAGCATCTGAATGGTCTCGTCACTGTGAACGCGTTGATGGGACTTCAGTTCCCAGGAACATTTATAGCACCTCTCACACTCCAAGCATTTAAAAGGTCTTTCCCCATTGTGAAGCCGCCGGTGTGTCAGCAATGTGGATGAAGAAGTGAAGTGCTTCCCACACTCGGAGCAGTTAAACAGTCTTATCCCTGTGTGAACTCGCTGGTGTGTCAGCAGGTTTGAAGAGTTAATGAACCCTTTCCCACACTCTGGGCAGATGAATGGTTTGTCCCCAGTGTGACTGCGTTGATGAGTTTCCAATTCAGATGGGGTTCTGCATCCCGTCCCACAGTCCTCACATTTCCATGGTTTCTCCCTGGTGTGGCTGTACTTGTGTCTTGCCAGGCCAGATGATTGGCTGAAGCCTCGTCCACACACAGAACACGTGTACGGTTTCTCCCCACTGTGAACGGGGCTATTCTCTTTCATCTTCAAAATCCGATATTCACGTTACAGCAGGTTGAGAAATTCTGTGCGTACCTGATGTGAAGTTTTAATTTCCTGACTGAAAATCTGATCCTTCGAACACCCTGTGAAACTGATTGAAAACAGAAAATAGGGGTGAGAGAGAACCCACAAAAACACAAAGGCAAGTTGTTGAATTAAGCTGAATGAATCTGGTCATCTGTGGGGCCGGCACTGGGAAAAAGTGACTATGAAAACTGCTGGATTGTCATAAATACCAAACTGGTTCGTTAATGTTCTTCAGGGAAGGGAACCTGCCACCCGGTCTGGGCCAACACAGGGCACTGGTTTCTATGGGTGAAGGGAGGGAGGGGGGTGGGGGTGAGGGAGAGTCGAGGTTGGTCATAAAATGTGGAATTTCCTCTGAACAACCTCTCAATATCACTTTCCTTAATAAGATGCTCCTTAAAACGTACCTCTTCAACCAAACCTTTGGCCATCTGCCCAAATATCTCCTTTATGTGGCTCTTTGGTAAATATTGCTTTGTAACATTCCAGTGAAACACATTGGAATGATCCATTGAATGAATCGTGCTGCGTAAATACACTGGTTATTGATTTGGACATGTATCAGAGTTGTGTATCCGGCTGTGGGCTTGCACAACATGTTTCTGAAGCCTCTCCACCCAGCCGCCAGATCCATGATTCCCCACATCACTGATATTTCTCTCACCGTTTGTGGATCCCAGAGAAAAGTCTCTCTCCGTCGCCATTACCCGCAATGCGCATGCTTCAATCAAACCATGGCCCCACCCCTCATCAACTCCGATTGGTTGGACGTCGAGCCGCTCCCGCTTGGTCTTCCAGTCCCGCCCCCTCTCCCTATTGGTCTGTCAATCACTCCCCGGGCATTGTGATCTGGAGCATGCGCAGTGCGGCACATGTCGAGGGACAAGCTCTTGTTTGTCTCATTTTCAGATGGGAAGGGGGCGGATAAGCGGAGGCAGCGTTCGGGGCAGTGGGTGGGTGGGAGGGGAGGCTTCACAAACACCCAGTGGAGGCCTCAACACCCACAATAACAAACTAGCGGCACCGCCTCAACACCCAACACAACGGCAGCTGCCGCTTTCTCCCGGTGCCGGGCCCCAGTGGACAAATGTAGCTTCAGGAAGGAAATGCAGCAATGGATTTGTTCAGGAGAAATTATCTTTAACTCACTTTATTGATCCTGGAGCAGGAGGAGAGAATGGGGGCAATTTCTATCCTGCACTGCAGTCCATTTGTCCTCTGCTTCTGACAATCAAATTTGCATTTTTATTACCTATTGGTAATTCTTCAAACCTTGAAATGTTTACTTTGTGCGTCGCCGCGTGGATAAAATAATATATTGCCAGTTGCATGTGGGGAAAATGATTTTTGACCTTGAACCACTGAACTCTGTGTGGTGAAGGTGCTCCCACAATACTGTCAGGTAAGGAATTACAGGTCATTCACCCAGTGATGACGAAGAAACAGTGATTATTATTATATACGTCCAAATCAATGACATTAATTTCTATTTATAATACACTTTCGATGCAATGCAACGTTCCAGTGCATTTCAGAGAGATGTTACATGGCAACATCTGACACTGAGCACAAAAGGAGATATTAGGGCAAGGGATCTAAACATTGGTCAACGAGGTAGGAGGTAAGGAGCATCGTAAAGGAAAAAGTAAATTAGATGGAAAGGTTTAAGGTGGAAATTCCAAAGCAAGGGGCCCAGGCAACTGAAAGAACGGCCATCAATGGTGGAGTGATTATTATCGGGAATACTGAAGGGGCCGGAATTAGATGAACACTTTTTTTGGAGGATTGTGCGGGTGGTGGAGATTACAGAGATCGGGATGATCACAGGATGAAGGAAATCATGGCTGAGAATGTTGGAATTTACTTGTTTATTGACTGGAAGCCTTTGTAGGCCAGCAAGCACAGGGGTGATGAGTAAACAGCACTTGGTGTGAGTAAACACACGAACAGTGGAGTTATGGATAATCTCAAGATTACGGGGAGGTTAAATTTGGGAGGATAGCAGGGATTGTGTTCGGAGAGTTAAATCCAGATGTGAGAAGAATGAATGAGGTGTCAGCAGCAGATTAGCTGAGACCGGAGTGGAGTTAAGCGATGTGACTGTGGTGGAATTAAGCGCTCTTGGTTATGTGGATATGTGGTTGGAATCTCGTCTTGGGGTGAAATGTTCACACTGGGGAGAGGCTGTTCACCTGCTGCATGTGTGGGAAAGGATTCACTCAGTCAGACAGCCTGCTGACACACCGGCGATTTCACAATCGGGAGAGGCAGTTCACCTGCTCTGATTGTGGGAAGGGATTTGTTACCTCATCCACTCTGCTGAAACTCCAGCGAATTCACAAATAACTATTGTGCTTGGATTTTGTTGTTAATCATATCCAGGACTGAACCATGCTCCAGCTTTGTTACACGTGTGAACATAGTTGGTCTCAGAAGGGGACGATTTGTGGTCAAGATTTCACATAACATTTCAGATCAGGATTGGATGGAGCTGCACAATTTTTCTTAACCTGAAGAGCAGAGAATTTATTTTTCAGAAATATTTTTATTGAAGACATTTTTCCCCTATACAAAAATACAAAAGCCAAACCTTGGCAACAGGTAACAAAGCTAACAACCCCCCCCCCCCCCGCCACACCCCAAGCCTGCCTTTTTTTCCCAACACCTCTGAACAAATCACCCCTAACTAACCCCCCCCCCCACACCCGACAATTAATTACTTTAACGAAGATGATGCATGGCTTCCTCCTCAGGGTGAATCCGCCTTCCACTCTATGTAGGACAAACTTAACTTTTTCCACCTGCAGATATCCTGCCATGTCACTCACCCATTCCCTCGTCTTTGGCTGTTCCTAGTCCCGCCAACTCCACAAAATTTGTCTCTGGGCTATCAGGGAGACAAAGGCCAAAGCATCTCTCCCCACCTGAACTCCCAGATCTTCCGATACTCCGAATATCGCCACCTCCGGACTTCGAGCCACCCTTGCTCCCAAAATTTCAGACATTTCATCCAAAAAACCCTCAACTTCAGGCACACCGAAAACATATGCACATGGTTCGTCGCCCCCACATCCTGCACACTAGGTACTCTAGATTTATAATGGGTACTCTCAATTTATAATCAAAAACTGTTTCCCTTAGGCAAGTGATACAACTCCTCAAGCTCCTCCAGGCCTGCAAACATTTCTCCCAGAAGCAAGTCCCTGAAGTACTCTATCCCCAACCTTCCACCACATGTGAACCTCGGGTCCAGCGCTGCAAACCTATGGTTTTCACATATTGGCATCCACAGTGACATGCCTTTCAGTCCGAAGTGTTGCCTGCACTGGTTCCAAACCCTCAACGCTGATAACCCCACCGGTCTTGTGGAGTACGGACCAGCGAGAACAGCATGGATGCCAACAACAGTGCCCTCAAACAGCATCTTATCCAGTCCCCAGACTGACCCCTCCTCCCACACCCATTTCCTAGTAATTGCCCAGTAGTCATTCAACAGGCTCGACAAAGCCAACCCCCGCCCCCCCACGCCCACATCAATCCCTTTCCAGAAACACCTTCCTCACCCGCAGAGCATTCCCCACCCACACATCATCCCATTCACCTTTCTCAGAAAGGACTTGGGAACAAAGATGTTGAGGTTCTGAAATTCGAATAGAAAGAAGCTTGGGCAGCAACATCATTTTCACTGTCTGGACACATCCTGTCAAAGATAGGGCAACACATACCACCTCTTGAAGTCCGCCTTGAACTTATCCAGCTGGACCCAACTCCACACCACCTATATCCCAAGATAGTGCAAACTCACCCCCACCACTTGGAACGTCAACACCCCGCCTCCTCTCCTGCCCCTGGCAATTATCGGGAACACATTGCTTTTCCCCCATATTCAATTTTAATAATGATAATGATTATTAGTGTCACATGTAGGCTTACATTAACACTGCAATGAAGTTACTGTAAAAATCCCCTAGGCGCCTGTTTGAATACTCTATTTTTTTTAAAGGTAAAGACTCGATGGGCTGAATGGCTTCCTTCTGATCTGTAGAGATTCTATTATTCTATGAAGATAGAAATTTAGAACTGACAATTCTACTTGTCACTGAACATCCATCTCGCTCTGAAACTATAAATCTCTGTCCCGCACACACTCATCTTCTCTATTGATAATAGCGCCAGTTAATCCTCTTATACACCTGTTTCTTTTGCCAAATTCTCATCCTCTCAAGGTGCTAATTTCGGGTTCAGTTGCAGTCACCTATTGACATCCTCAATATGTCCGCCGGCTGTCTAAATCTTTACATCTGAAGTCAACAAACGTTTCCGAAGGGAATCAAATCAAATCCAGCGACGACCCACGTGTACTTTGTGTCAGGCTGGGTCAGTGGCCCCCAGAGCCAGGATTTCGAAGCTGAGATTCCACCTGAATAATGGCTGCCGCATATCCCAGAATTCTCCGCACCGGGGAAACCGCTCTATCCAACGGCCTGAAAAGCGCCTGTCCAAAGGAGAAGAGTTGCCACCCACCTTGACCTTTGTGCTGAGGCGCTGACCAATGGGATGACTTGGAGGACCGGAATTTTCTCTGGTCCTCCAGCCAATCAGAATGCGGAATTTGTATTCATCGAGTTTGAGCCTCTCACAGACTGAACCCCCCCCCCCCTTGTGCCACATCTGTGAGTAAAACATTTTATTTTCTCCCCTTTCCATTTATTTTCTCATTCTGGGGGTTAAAATGCAGGAACTGAAGGGAAAGGAAGCGAATCCAGGGAGGGTGCAGACTCTGAGAAGGTTAGCCAAGGTCTCTCTCTCTCTTAAAGATATTGACATCCTTTTCTCCCTCAGCTTCACACATCTATTAAAAGGATGGTCTCTTTCCTAATGTTCACAATTAAACGAATGGTTTCCCCAGGGCTGATTTTAAGGAGACAATAAGATAATCTAGGACAGAGATATGTCTGGTATTATATGATACTTTTTTGATTTGATTTGAGTAATTATTGTCTTGTATTAGTATACAGTGAAAAGTATTATTTCTTGCATGCTGTACAACAATGCATACCGTACATAGGGAAGGAAGGAGAGACTGCAGAATATAATGTTACAGTTATAGCAAGGTGTAGAGAAAAGATCAACTTAATATGAGGAAGGTCCATTCAAAAGGCTGACGGCAGTAGGGAAGAAGCTGTTCTTGAGTCGGTTGGTACGTGACTTCAAACTTTGGTATCTTTTTCCTGATGGAAGAAGGTGGAAGAGAGTATGTCCGGGGTGTATGGGGTCCTTAATTATGCTGGCTGCCTGTCAGAGGCAGCGGGAATTGTGGACAGAGTCGATGGATGGGAGGCTGGTTTGCGTGATGGATTGGGCCACGTTCACGACCTTTTGTAATTTCCTGCGGGCTTGGGCAGAGCAGGATCCGTAACAAGCTGTGATACAACTAGAAAGAATGCTTTCTATGGTGCTTCTGTAGAAGTTGGTGAGTGTCGTAGGTGACACGCCAAATTTCCTTAGTCTTCTGAGAAAGTAGAGTCGTTGATGGGCTTTCTTAACTAGAGTGTCGGCATGGGGGACCAGGACAGGTTGTTGGTGATCTGGACACCTAAAAACTTGAAGCTCTCGACCCTTTCTGCTTCGTTCCCATTGATGTAGACAGGGGCATGTTCTCCACTATGCTTCCTCAAGTCGATGACAATCTCCTTTGTTTTGGTGACATTGAGGGAGAGATTATTGTCGTCGCACCAGTTCACCAGATTCTCTATCGCATTCCTGTACTCTGTCTCGTCATTGTTTGAAATCCGACCCACTACGGTGGTGTCATCAGCAAATTTGAAAATCCTGTCAAAGAAACCCTTCTCAGAAATGTTATTTACAGTTCAATAATAAAATACAACCATTATTATTTCTAGTCTTGTAACACAGTATTGTAGCCATGTTATATATTTCCAGTCATAGAGTAGGAGTGCAACTTGAGTCCATGTCAACTCTCTGTCGAGCAATCCAATCAATCCTATTCCTCTTCTATGTCCCTGTTCCTCTGCAAGATTATTTCCTTCAAGTGCCCATTTCAATTTCAAATCTTCGATTGCCCCTACTACCACCACACCCGTGGACAGCCAGTTCCAGATCATGCCGGCTCACTGCACATCTCACCATTTCTCTCACAAAGTAATGAGTGGTGTATATTACACACATTTGAATAGGATGCGATGAACATGGATTTGTCAATCAACATAAATTGGCACCTTTAGGAGAATTGGGAGGGTGTATGTTTGGCACAACAGAGTAAGAATGGAGGGAGCAAGTGACTAATTTTCTACAGAGACTAGAATTGTCAGTTCTGAATTTCTGAGCCGTACTGACAGTGCTAACTTTTGTAAACTCCTTTTACAGAATATCAGTAGAGGAGGAGGATTTCAAGTCACAAATCTCAAAACAAATGGCATGTGGAGCTCTGAGATTTGATTCATCAGAATAATGTTGACTTTTAAATCTACAGAGTTAAATATTTGTCTGTTTTGTATGCTTCAAAGATTTGAAACATCAGTGTGACTGGAAAGGCAGCAAGATATACACACCCGAGTGAGTGTTCCAGTGCACTGACTGTGAAAACATCAGTGTGACTGGAAAGGCAGCAAGATATACACACCCGAGTGAGTGTTCCAGTGCACTGACTGTGAAAGAACTTTAATCAGTTACACAGCCTGAAAAAACATCGCCAGCTTCAGTGAGGTGAGAACATTCAGGTGCTTCGTGTGGACAAGGCTGAAACTGACTGTCAAATGAGTCACGTGGACACGCATCATGGATAAACTGTGGAAATGTGAGGACTGTGGTAAAGGATTCAATTTTCCATATCAACTGGAAAATCATCGACACAGTCACAATGGGGAGAGGTCTTTCACTTGTTTGGAGTGTAGGAAGGAAGACGCTCCTTTATCCTCCCTGCAGACACACAAGCGAGTTCACACTGGAGAGAGGCCATTCACCTGCTCTGAATGTGGGAAAGGATTCAGAAAATCATCCAACTTACTGATGCACCAGCAGGATCACACTAGGGAGAGGCGATTCCTCTGCTCTGAGTGTGGGAAGGGATTCACTCAGTTATCCCACCTGCAGTCACATCAGCGAACTCACACCGGGGAGAGGCCATTCACCTGTTCAGAGTGTGTGCGAGGATTCAGTGATTCATCCAACCTGCTGATGCACCAAAGGGTTCACAGTGGGGAGAGACCATTCCCCTGCTTAACATGTGGGACATAATTCAGTGTTTAATTTAGCCTGCTGTTGCACCAACGGGGTCACCTGGGGAGAGACCATTCATCTGCTCAACATTTGGGAATGGATTTAATCGGTCATCCCATCTGCTGATGCACCAGCGAGTTCACACCGGGGAGCGGCCGTTCTCCTGCCCTGAGTGTGGGAAGGGATTTACTAATTCATCCCATCTTCTGACTCACCGAGTTCACACTGGAGAGAGACCATTCACCTGCTCCAAGTGTGAGAAAGGATTCACACAGCTATCCAACCTGCAGATACACCAGCGGGTTCACTCTGGGGAGAGGCCATTCATCTGCTCTGAGTGTGGGAAGGGATTCACTCAGTCATCCCACCTGCTGAGACACCAGCGTGTTCACAAGTGATCACAGGGATTGAATTCTGCTGTTTTTGCTGCTGTTAATCACATCCAGGACTGAACCATGTTCATTCTGACAGTGGGTGAAGTGGGAGGTCGGAGGGTTTCTTTTTGCTGGACTGGCCGGTCTCACAACTCTGCTTTCAGTGGGCTGATGCTCCTTGAGCCTGGGAGAATACATTTCCATGGAAACGATTTACGGAAGCTGATGAATTAGATGTATTTTATCCTGGATAGTAAATAGTGTTTCTCCTGCCAATACAGGTAGATCTAAAGTAAATACATTTCCTACATAAAGAGGTTTCTACTGAAATCCCTATTAGTATGTTGAACCCTTTCATAATCTTAAAGACTTCCATCAGGTCACCCTTCAGTCTTCTCCCTTCTAGAGAAAAGCAATCCGAGCCATAGGGCAGCATGGTAGCACAGTGGTTAGCACTGCTGCCTCACAGCGTCAGGGATCTGGATTCGAATTCCCAGCTTGGGTCACTGTCTGTGTGGAGTGTGCACGTTCTCCCCATGTCTGCTTGGGATTCCTCCGGGTGCTCCGGTTTCTTCCTACAGTCCAAAGATGGGAAGGTTAGGTGGATTGCTATGCTAAATTGCCCCTTAATGTCCAGGGTTGTGTAGGTTAGGTTATGGCATTACGGGGATAGGTAGGGATAGTCACTTGTAAATGGGCAGAATGCTCATTCGAAGGGTCGGTGCAGACTCAATGGGCCGAATGGCCTCTTTCTGCACTGTAAGGATTCTGTGAGGGTTAAATGCTGTCAGTTCTGGTATTGTTCTTGTGAATCTTTGTTGCTCTTTCTCCAGTGCCTCTGTTTCCTTTTTCTAAATAGAGGTCACTAATGTTGACAGTGCTCCCATTGTAGTCTAAGGCTGGTTCTAAAAAGGTGACCATTTCCTCACTGCCTTTCAATTCTATCCCACATATGGTCTCCGCACTTTGTGAATGAAATGAAAATCTTAGAGAGGGTGCAGAGGAGATTTACGGAAAGGACTTCAGGTCAGAGGCTGTTCAGTTAGGTGGAGAGACTGGAGCAGCTCAAGATCCATTTAGATCATGGAGTCATTCGGGCAGCGAGGAGGCCATTCATCCCATCGACTCTGTGACAGGTCTCTGCAGACATAACCAGTCAGTCCCTTTACCCTCTTCTATCCCTGTAGACCAGCAATTATTTCAGGTCCTCATCCAACTCCATTTGTAAATTGTTTTTTTTTAAAATATATATTTTATTGAAATTTTTCAAACAGAAATTTTCCGTTTTTACAACTTAATAAAGGAATATACATTAAACGTTATTTAAATAATATATTAAACTAACAACAAATGAAAAAAGAAAAAACAAAAACACGGGATAATACTCCCCCCTGCTGCTGTCCTTTCTGTTTTTCCATTATCGTTCTGCGAGATTGTCAAGGAACGGTTGCCACCGCCTGGTGAACCCCATAGCCGATCCTCTTAACGCAAATTTTATTTGTTCCAGTCTTATGAACCCTGCCATGTCGTTTTTCCAGGCCTCCACGCCCGGGGGCTTCGCTTCCTTCCACATAAGTAGAATCCTTTGCCGGGCTACGAGGGACGCAAAGGCCAAGATGTCGACCTCTTTCGCCTCCTGCACTCCCGGTTCTTCTGCAACCCCAAATATAGCTAACCCCCAGCCTGGTTTGACCTGGACCCCCACCACCTTTGAAATCACTCTTGCCACACCCTCCCAGAAGTCATGCAGTGTTGGACACGACCAGAACATGTGAGTGTGGTTCGCCGGGCTTCCTGAGCACCTTCCACATCGATCCTCCACCCCGAAACACCTGCTCAGTCTTGCTCCCGTCATATGCGCTCTGTGTAGAACCTTAAATTGAATCAGGCTCAGCCTGGCACACGAGGACGAAGAATTTACCCTGCTTAGGGCATCTCCCCACAGCCCCTCCTCGATCTCTTCCCCCAGCTCCTCTTCCCATTTTCCCTTCAGCTCCTCTGCCATCGCCTCCCCCTCGTCTCTCATCTCCCGGTATATTTCGGACACTTTACCTTCTCCAACCCATGCCCCCGAAATCACTCTATCCTGGATCCCTTGCGTCGGGAGCTGCGGAAATTCCCTCACCTGTTGCCTCGTAAATGCCCTCACTTGCATGTATCGGAAAGCATTCCCTGGTGGCAACTTATATTTTTCTTCCAATGCTCCCAGACTTGCAAACGTCCCGTCTACAAACAGGTCCTTCAGCTTCCTAATTCCTGCTCGCTGCCAACATTGAAACCCCCCATCTATCCTCCCCGGGACGAACCTGTGGTTATTCCTTATCGGGGACCACACCGAGGCACCCATCACTCCCCTGTGTCGTCTCCACTGCCCCCAGATCTTCAAGGTCGCCACCACCACTGGGTTTGTGGTGTACCTTTTAGGGGAGAACAGTAGCGGCGCCGTCACCAGCGCTTTTAGACTCGTTCCCTTACAGGACGCCATCTCCAGCTTTTTCCATGCCTCACCTTCTCCTTCCCTCATCCACTTACAGACCATCGACACATTGGCGGCCCAGTAGTAGTCACTCAGACTCAGCAGTGCCAATCCCCCTCTGTTCCTACTGCGCTGCAGGAACCCCCTCTTTACCCTCGGGGTCTTTCCCGCCCACACAAAGCCCATAATACTGCTGTCTACTTTTTTGAAAAAGGCCTTTGTAATCAGGATGGGGAGGCACTGAAACACAAAAAGAAACCTCGGGAGGACCACCATTTTAACCGCCTGTGCTCTGCCTGCCAATGACAGGGGCACCATATCCCACCTCTTAAAGTCCTCCTCCATCTGCTCTACCAGTCGCGTCAGGTTAAGTTTATGTAGGGTTCCCCAGTTCCTGGCCACCTGAATCCCCAGGTATCGAAAGTTCCTTGCCACTCTCCTCAGTGGCAGAGCATCTATCTCCCTGCGCTGTTCCCCGGGGTGCACCACAAAAAGCTCACTCTTTCCCATATTTAATTTATATCCCGAGAACTCTCCAAACTCCCTGAGTATCTGCATTACCTCTGGCATCCCCTCTACCGGGTCCGCCACATATAGCAGTAAATCATCTGCATATAGTGACACTCGATGTTCCTCTCCCCCTCTAAGCACCCCACTCCACCTCTTAGAGACCCTCAGCGCTATGGCCAATGGTTCAATTGCCAACGTGAACAGTAACGGGGACAGGGGGCACCCTTGTCTTGTACCCCTATGTAATCGAAAGTATCCCGATCTTTGCCTGTTTGTATCGACGCTTGCCACCGGGGCCCCGTACAAGAGTCTAACCCATCTAATGAACCCCTCCCTGAATCCAAATCTCTTCAGCACCTCCCACAGATAGTCCCACTCCACCCTATCGAATGCCTTCTCTGCATCCATCGCCACCACTATCTCTGCCTCCCCCTCCGGAGGGGGCATCATCATCACCCCCAGCAGCCTTCGTACATTGGCATTCAATTGTCTCCCCTTTACAAACCCTGTCTGGTCGTCATGTACCACCCCTGGGACACACTCCTCTATCCTTGTCGCCATCACTTTGGCCAGCAGCTTGGCGTCTACATTTAGGAGGGAGATGGGCCTGTATGACCCGCACTGCAACGGGTCTTTGTCTCGTTTCAGAATTAGCGATAACGTCGCCTCCGACATTGTCGGGGGTAATATCCCCCTTTCCTTAGCCTCATTAAAGGTTCTCGCCAAGAGCGGGGCCAGCAGGTCCATATACTTCCTATAAAATTCCACCGGGAACCCGTCTGGTCCCGGGGCCTTCCCTGCTTGCATGGTCCCTATTCCTTTGATCACCTCATCCACCTCAATCTGCGCCCCCAGACCTGCCACCTCCTGCCCCTCCACCCGCGGGAACTCTAGCTGATCCAAAAAGTGTATCATTCCTTCTTTCCCCTCCGGGGGTTGGGACTTGTACAGCCTCTCATAGAATGACTTGAACACCTCGTTCACATTCCCTACTCTCTGCTCTATCTTTCCCATTTCGTCCCTAACTCCTCCGATCTCTCTCGCCGCCCCCCTCTTCTGAAGTTGTTGGGCCAGCAGCCGGCTCGCCTTTTCCCCATATTCATACTGTATCCCCTGTGCCTTCCTCCACTGTGTCTCTGCCTCTCCCGTGGTCAGCAGGTCAAACTCCGTCTGTAATCTTCGTCTTTCCCTGTATAGCCCTTCGTCTGGGGCCTCCGCATACTTCTTATCCACCCTCAAAATTTCCCCACACTAATCTCTCTCTTTCTTTACCCTCTTGTTTCCCCTTGTGGTCTCTGATGGAAATCAGCTCTCCTCTAACCACCGCCTTCAGCGCTTCCCATACTACCCCCACCTGGACCTCCCCATCGTCATTGACCTCCAGGTATCTTTCGATACATCCCCTCACCCTTCCGCATACCCCCTCATCCGCCAGTAGTCCCATGTCTAATCGCCAGAGTGGGCGCTGCTCCCTTTCCTCTCCTAGTTCCAGATCCACCCAATGCGGGGCATGATCTGACACGGCTATAGCCGAGTACTCCGTTCCTGCCACCTTCGGGATCAGTGCCCTTCCCAAAACAAAAAAGTCTATCCGGGAGTATACCTTATGGATGTGGGAGAAAGAGGAAAACTCTATACCCATCGGTCTGGCGAAACTCCACGGATCTACTCCCCCCATTTGTTCCATAAATCCCTTAAGCACCTTGGCCGCTGCCGGCCTTCTCCCGGTCCTGGATCTGGACCGGTCCAGCCCTGGGTCCAGCACTGTGTTGAAGTCCCCCTCCATTAACAAGTTTCACACTTCCAGGTCTGGGATACGTCCCAGCATTCGCTTCATGAATCCCGCATCATCCCAGTTCGGGGCATATACGTTCACCAGCACAACCGCCTCACCCTGCAATCTGCCACTCACCATCACATATCTGCCCCCACTATCCACCATTATGGTCTTAGCTTCGAACGATACACGTTTCTCCACCAGTATTGCCACCCCTCTGTTTTTCGCGTCCAACCCTGAGTGGAATACCTGTCCCACCCATCCTTTCCTTAATCTAACCTGATCCTTCAACTTCAGGTGCATCTCCTGGAGCATAACTACGTCCGCCTTCAGTCTCTTTAAATGCGCAAACACCCTTGCCCTCTTAATCGGCCCATTTAAACCTCTCACATTCCACGTGATCAGCCGGGTTGGGGGGGCCATTTACCCCCCCCCCCCTCGACTAGCAATCCCCTTTTTTAAGCCATCTCCTCACCCAGGTCTCACGCACCCATCTGTCCCCCAGACGGCGCCCTCCCGTCCCGACCACCGTGTCTCGTATCAGCTCCCCCTTACCCTCAGCAGCAGCAACCCAGTTGATCCTCCCCGATCCCCCCCCCCCACTAGATCCCCCTCTAGCTTGATTACTCCCCCCATATTGCTTCCGGAAGTCAGCTAACTCTGGCTGACCTCGGCTTCCCCCGTTCATTCTTTGACCTCCCTGCGTGTGAGGCTCCCTTCCTTCCTGCGCCCCTTTTCCCGCTATGATTTCCATAGCGTGGGAAAATACCCGCGCTTTCCTCTCGGCCCCGCCCCTAATGGCGCAGTTCCCTCATTCCCCTTCTCTGTCCCCTTTTCCACCGGCGCCCACATTTCTTCGTGTCCCCCCCATCGGGGGGAGAAAAATTCCCCGTCCAACATTATTATACAGTAGCCCTCCCCTCTCCCCACTTTACATTTCTGTGCCACCACATCGCTACCTCCCTCCGGACATCAATTTCTCAAGTCAAGTCCAATTTCTCATCCTGAATAAATGTCCATGCCTCCTCCGCCGTCTCGAAGTAGTGGTGTTTGCCCTGATGCGTGACCCATAGTCTTGCCAGCTGCAGCATCCCAAATTTGCCTTTCTTCCTATGGAGCACCGCCTTGGGCCGGTTGAAACTCGCCCTCCTTGATACACGCGTGTCACCGCGTTCTCCCATTTGCTACTCCGTGTCTTCTTCGCCCAGCTCAGGACCATCTCTCTGTCCCTGTAGCGATGGAACTTCACCACCATTGCTCTTGGTGTTTCCCCTGCCTTTGGTCTTCTCACGAGGACCCGGAATGCTCCCTTCACTTCCAGGGGGCGCGTTAGGGCCTCAGCTCCCATTAGGGTATGGAGCATCGTACTCACATCCACCCCAGCATCAGCTCCCTCTGTTCCTTCGGGGTGACCTAAAATCTGTAAGTTCTTCCTCCTCGAGCTGTTCTCCAGGGCTTCCAGCCTTTCTATGCACCTCTTATATAGTGCCTCGTGCGTCTCCATTTTTACCACCAGGCCCTGTATTTCATCTTCGTTCTCGGCTGCCTTTGCCTTCACTCCACGGAGCTCCATCGCCTGGACCTTTTGTGTTTCCTTTAGTCCCTCAATTGCCAGTAACATCGGCGCCAGCACCTCTTTCTTGAGCTCCTCCACACATCGTCGGAGGAACTCCTGCTGTTCCGGGCCCCATACCATCTGGGCTCCCTCGGCCGCCATCTTGCTTCTCCCTTCTCTTCTCTGCCGCTGCTCCAAAGGATCCTCCGCAATCTGGCCACTACTGCCGCTCCTTTCCATCCACCCCCGGGGGGACTCCTTCCTTCGTCACCTCACAGTGGGTTTGGCCGAAAAAAGTTCCCGTTGGGGCTCCCGATAAGAGCCCAAAAGTCCGTTAAAACGGGAGGTGCCGAAACGTGCGGCTTAGCGATGCATCGCCGCAACCGGAAGTCCTCATAAATTGTTTATTGTGCTGCTTCCACCGCTCTCACAGGCAGTTAGTTCCAGCTCAATACCACTCACTGTGTGAAATATTCTCCTTCACATCCCCCTGCATCTCTTGCTAAAACCTTCAATCTGGATCCCTTAAACCATTAACTAATGGAACACCTTTTCTTTGTCAAGCTAATTTAAATCCATTGTAATCTTTTACTTCTATCAATTTCCCCCTCAATCTCCTTTGCTCCAACCTGAATAACTGCAGTTTTTCCACCCTAACCTTCTGGATAAAATTCCTCCTCCCTGGAACCATTCTGGTAAATCTCCTCTACATCCTCTCAAGGACGCTCACATCCTTCCTAAAGTGTGGTGGCCAGAAAGGGACTCACTTTTCTGTTGGAGCATCACCAGAGCTTTATAAACTATCAGAATAACCTCCCTGCTTTTGTTCCCAATATCCCTGTTTCTAAACCCAAGATCCCATATGCTCCAAATGCGAATCTGGAAGCTTTTTACTTGAACATGAAAAACCTGAAAATAGTTAAAGAAGATTTTGACCAATGAAGGAACAAGTTGGTGGAACAGAAATAAGACATTTTGAACTTTCTGTCTCAAGGAGAGAATTCAGAAAGTTTGAGTCTGAGAAATGAACTAAAAAATGAAGATCCACCGACAACTGACAAAGAAGAAGAGAGTTTAACTGTGGAAATGACTGGAATCTTCTCCGTGGATTGGAACAATGGAGAAACTACAACGCGGAAGAAAATAAAGTTCAAAAGGTGAACTGTGAACTGTTCTAAAAACTGAACTTGTAAATTGACATCTGAGCAGCAGTGAGGACTCTCCTCTCGCAGAAAGAACTTTGGAGAATAATTATTGTAAGAAGAAAACTTTCAGAAAACACAGCAGCAGTAACATTCCTTCTTCAGTGGACTGTGTTTCCTGGACATGGAATTCACCTGTTATCAAGATGGTCTTGTGACCTGAGATGGACATTGGAGGGATTCTTGTGCGTTTTGCATTTTAGAAGATAGGAAAACATGGGACTTAGGAACAGGATTAGGCCATTTGGCCCTTCGAGCCGGCTCCGCCATTTGTTAAGATCACAGCTGTGAGTTAGGCTATTTTGTGTGTGTTTAGAATAGGCAGGAACAAGGGGAGATGGAGGGATGTGTTACGCACTGAACTATGTGTATATTTGTAATTGAATTGTTTATTGTTATAAAATCATAAATCCTGAAATAAAATGTTTTAAAAAAATAAATAAATGAATAAAAAGATCACAGTTGTGGTTAAGATATACAACACGTTAGGGCAGCACGGTGGCTCAGTGGATAGCACTGGGACTACGGCGCTGAGGACCCGGGTTCGAATCCTGGCCATGGGTCACTGTCCGTGTTGAATTTGCACATTCTCCCCATGTCTCTGTGGGTTTCACCCCCACAACCCAAAAGATGTGCAGGTTAAGTGGATTGGCCACACTAAATTGCCCCTTAATTGGAAAAAAAATTACAATTGGGTACTCAAAATGTTTTTTAAATAAAAGATATACAACATGTTGCAAGTTATAATATTCTAATTGGGATATTACAAGGGTGATACATTTACATTTCTTCCATGGGAAGGTGTTGTGAATATCTATTGTTTTTAATATAAGATAAAAGGAAAACCTGGGCTAAGAATCTGACAAATTCCCTCAGGGAATTCACATTCACAAGACATGGCCCATATTGACCTAAGAAGTAAAAGGTCGAAGAGTAAGAACTGTAAAATGGCAGCTGGGCTCTTTTACCTGGAGACATTGGGTTTGATAATTATTGTCCTGTCTTTGTTAGAGTGGTGAATTCTTCAGGCAGACCTCAGGGTTAAACATTTAGTTTTGAATCTAAGTAATAAATTTAAATATCAATTAGACATCCAAACTGGTCTCTTACCAGAGGCATAAGTGATTCTGGCTGGAGCCTTCGTTGGAATTCTGGGTGTTTCTCACAGAAAGCAGACAGCCTACAGTTAAAGGGCAGCACGGTAGCACAGTGGTTAACACTGTTGCTTCAAAGTGCCGGAGTACCCGGTTCGATTCCTGCTTGGGTCACTGTCTGTGCGGAGTCTGCACGTTCTCCCTGTGTCTGCGTGGGTTTCCTCCGGGTGCTCGGGTTTCCTCCCACAAGTCCCGAAAGACGTGCTGTTAGGTAATTTGGACATTCTGAATTTTCCCTTTGTGTACCCGAGCAGGTGCCGGAATGTGGCGACTAGGGGATTTTCACGTAACTTCATTGCAGTGTTAATGTAAGCCTACTTGTGACAATAAAGATTATTAATTATTGATTTTTAAGTTAACAATGTCAATTTATATTTATATAGTGCCTTTGACAGACTCTATATCAGCCAGCTTTTTAAAATTTATTATTCATCTGCCTTTGACAGACTCTACATCAGCCAGCTATTTAAAATTTATTATTCATAGGATGTGGGGTTGCTGACAAGGCCATCATTTGTTGTCCATCTCTAATTGTTCTTGTACTGAATAACTTACTTGACCATTTCAGAGGGCAATTAAGAGTCAGCCACATTGCTCTGTGTCTGGAGTCGCATGTAGACTAGACCGAGTATCTACACCACAGGGGCTCCAGCAGTTAAAGCAGCCACCGTTTCAAGGAATGAGGGATGGGCGGGCAGCACGGTGGCGCAGTGGGTTAGCCCTGTAATCTCATGGCGCCGAGGTCCCAGGTTCGATCCCGGCTCTGGGTCACTGTCCGTGTGGAGTTTGCACATTCGCCCCGTGTTTGCGTGAGTTTCGCCTCCACAACCCAAAGATGTGCCGGCTACGTGGATTGGCCACGCTAAATTGCCCCTTAATTGGAAAAAATGAATTGGGTACACTAAATTTATTTAAATATAATTAGGGATGAGCAACAAATGTTGGGCTAACCAGAGAAACCCATATCCCATTAAATAATATAAAAGAACAGTGGTGGTGGTTGAACAAGACTCGGTGTAAGTGCACAGGCAGCAGAGTTTGGGAAGATCTCTGGTTTATTGGGGGTTGAATGTGGGAGGCTGGCCGGGAGCACATTAAAATTGCGAAGTCTCGGGTTAACAAATGAATGGATGAGAGTTTCAGAGTAGATGAACTGGAGCAGGGGCAAGGTTGTGTGATGTCACTGAAGTGGGAACAGAAGGTCTTTGTGATGCTGCAGATATTTGATCAGAGGCTCGGGTGAAATATGATATAAGAACATAAGAACTAGGAGCAGGAGTAGGCCATCTGGCCCCTCGAGCCTGCTCCACCATTCAATGAGATCATGACTGATCTTTTGTGGACTCAGCTCCATATGTCGAACCTCGGAGAGTTATCGGGGAAAGAGATGGAGTGGATGATTAGGGAGTGGAGTTTGTCGAAGGGATTGAGGACAATGGCTTCAGTCTTCCCAATATTTAAACAGAAGAAATTTCTGTTTATCCAACATTGAAAATCATACAAATCAGGACAACGTGTGAGTTGAAGAACCTGGAGGTGATGGTGTTCACATACACTTGCTACCCTGGTCCTTCCAGGTGATAGAGGTTTCAGACGTTCTGTCAACTTCTGGTTTAGTTTTAGAAATAGATATTCCCTCTTTCGCCCCTCACTCTCACTTTTTCTCTCCCCATAGAGGCCTGGGGACATGTGGGTCCAGGCTGGGTGGCAGGTTCCCTTCCCTGAGTGAACCAGTTGGGGTTTTTTGACAATCCAGCAGTTTTCATGGTCCCTTTTCCCAGAGCCGGCCCCACAAATGACCAGATTCATTCAGCTCAATTTCACAACCTGCCTTTGTGTTTTTGAGGGTTCTTTCAAACCCCATTTTTATTTTCAAATCAATTTCATAGGATATGTGAGGAATCACAGGAAACTCCAACATCTCATCAGGATCTGACAGAGAAGGAATATGTTAATTTAACCAACCTACTGCAACACTCTGATGAGAGATCCTTTGAATGTCTGGACTGCAGGAAATGCTAAAAAAAAAACAAGGGAACTAATGATAGAGAAATGTGTTCACACTGGTGAGAGACCATTCAGGGGCTCTCACTGTGGAACTGGGTTCAGGCGATCATCTCAACTCACTGTACACTGGAGAGAGACCAAATGCAGGTACATGGAGTTGGGCCACAGATCAGCCATGATCTCATTGAATGGCGGGAAAGGCTCGAGGAGCTGAATGGCCCATTCCTGTTCATATGTTCCAGTCTGCAAGTAAATGAAGTCTTTTAAACATGACCTTGGTGAAGAACTTTCCAAAGATGTTATGGAGTTGTCTGGTTGTTGTAATCTCCTCTGTCAATGGTGTTCTTGCATATTGTGATGATTTTTGCGTCACATGTGGAATGGTTCCTGTCTCCCAACAGAGGAGGCCATGAAACTACCGAGGAGGAGGTCATGAAGATGCGACAGCCGATGGGACTTTCTGTGTGTGAGCAGCTCAGCTGGAATTCTAGCCTTGCGGATGCCTCTCTGCTTGATCAGCAATCAAATGGCATTTTCGAGCTCAAATGTTGAGGTTTCCCAACCAATCCAACCATGTCAGGAAGCAGCAGGACAGTCAAGAGACCGGGAGATGTCCGTCTCACAGGAGGACAGCACACAGTTGTGTTCAACCCAGTGGGATATCGGATTACTCCTGTTAGTGAGAACATCACCATCTGCCAATTTCAGGGGGTCAACTTTCCCATAATACACAGCACAGATTTCCGTTCTCACACACAGTTTGGATTTCTTGATGTAGACAGTGTTTTTCTTTTAAATTCATTCATGGAATGTGAGCATCGCTGGCTGGGCCAGCATTTATTGCCCACCCAAATTTCCCTTAAACTCCGAGAGTCAAACACATTGCTGTACAACTGGAATCACACGTAGACAAGTCCAGAGAAGGATGGTAGATTTCCTTTCCCTGGACATCTGCACAGTATCTACCTGCCTTTAAAAACAACTGTCTTGACTACTTTCAAGTGATGCCTTGTTCTCGGTGTTGGGTTTATGTTGTACATCAGGTCGGCTTTGCTTTTTGCTTCAATGACAGATATCATCTCTGCTGAGTGGGTCTCAAACCAGTCTGTGTTGTGGGTTCCACCTTTACCAAATGTTTCTGCTGCTGTGTCAGAAATGATTCAACTCAGTGACTTCCAAGTTTCATCAATACCAATGCTGATGTGCCTGTAAAATATTTCTCTATTTTGTTTCTTGTTACTTGATAGGTGAACTTAATAATGGATGTGTCACTGTGAAAAAGGTGCAAGTCAGCAAGGATTGAGCAGCACTTTCTAATTGCAGACACTGAATTGCATCAAATATCAATTTTGGATTGAAGTAAAAGTTAATAGTTCTCCCAGTTCCCGTTGACAGTTCTTGAATTAAAGATAAAAAATCACAAATGGTGATTGTATAGTCGGACACTGCAGCCCTAAACGTCAGTGACGTCTCCAGAATATTAAACTCCAGCCAGTTAATCATAGAATTTACAGTGCAGAAGGAGGCCATTTGGCCCATCGAATCTGCACCGGCTCTTGGAAAGAGCACCTGACCCAAGGTCAACACCTCCACCCTATCCCCATAACCCAGTAACCCCACCCAACACTAAGGGCAATTTTGGACACTAAGGGCAATTTATCATGGCCAATCCACCTAACCTGCACATCTTTGGACTGTGCGAGGAAACCGGAGCACCCGGAGGAAACCCACGCACACACGGGGAGGATGTGCAGACTCCACACAGACAGTGACCCAAGACGGAATCGAACCTGGGACCGTGGAGCTGTGATGCAATTGTGCTATCCACAATGCTACCGTGCTGCCCCTAAAACCCCAGCCAGCTGTACGGTTTGTTGATATCAATAGAAACAAAGCAAATATTGTCCGACTATCAGTCCAGCATGTGATTAACAGTAGCAATAACAAGAGAATCAAACCCCTGTGGTCACTTATGAACTCGCTGGTGTGTCAGCAGGTGGGATGACTGAGTAAATCCCTTCCCACACTCAGAACAGGTGAACGGCCTCTCCCCTGTGTGAACTCGCTGGTGTGCTTTGAGGTCAGATGACTGCCTGAACCTCTTTCCACAAGACGTGCAATTGAATGGTCTCTCCTCTGTGTGAACCCGGTGGTGTCTCAGAAGGTGGGATGACCGAGTGAATCCCTTCCCACACTCAAAGCAGCTGAACAACCTCTCCCCAGTGTGAATTTGCAGGTGTTCATTGAGCTCAGATGAATGCCTAAACCTCTTGCCACAGGAAGCGCAGCTGAATGCCTTCCCCTCAGTGTGAATTCTCTGGTGTGTGCAAAGCCCCGATGACTGAGTGAATCCCTTGCCACATAAGGAGCAGGTGTACGGCCTCTCCCCAGTGTGTATCTGCTGATGTCTCAGCAAGGTGGAAACACATTTAAACTTTGTTCCACAGAGAGTACAGCTGAATGGCCTCTCCTCTGAGTGGATTTGCTGGTGTAACATGAGTTTGGTTGACTGAGGAAATCCCTTACCGCACACCGAGCAGGTGAACGGCCTCTCCCCGGTGTGAGTGCGTCGATGAATTTCCAGCTGGGATGGATAATAAAATCCCTTCCCACATTCCCCACATTTCAAACTCTTCTCCATAATGCTGGTGTCCATGCGTCACTCCAGGTTGGGTGATCAGTTGGAGCCTTGTTCACACACACAACACATGTATGATTTCTCCCTGCTATGAATGGCGTGATGTTTATTCAGGCTGTGTAACTGGTTACAGTCTTTGCACAGTCAGTTGACTGGAACACTCTCATTCAGGTTTGTGTTATGTGTGTCTCGGGACTTTTCCAGTCACACGGATCTTTGAAATCGTTTCCCTCAGAGAGAACAGACAAACATTTCTCTTTCCACATTGAAAGGTTAATGATGTTGAGTTTCTGATGAATTGAGTGACTTTCAGATCCTGATATGATGTTTGCTTTGAATGTCCTGTCTGTAAATCCTCCCCTTCTCACTCGCTGGAAAAGGAGTTCAGAAAACGCTTCACTGGGAAATATAGGGTGGAAATTCTGAAGAGGCCTTCCGCTTCCAGCACCCGTACTGCGCATGCTTCAGTCATAAACCCACCTCCTCATTCACTGCGATTGGCTGGAGGATTTAGCCACTCCCGCTCGGCGGTCCTGTCACGCCCACCTTCCCCTATTGGTCCGGTGCTGCCGTCAATCATTCCCCGGGCATTGTGAGGTGGGTGGTCAGTGTAGGGGGGCGGTCCAGAGCCGAATGTGGAACAAAGAACATTCTTCACTCATATCCGCCGCAACCAGCTTCTCTCCACAAAACCTCAAAGAGACCAAGACCCTCCGAGCATGCGCGGCCAATCTTTACAACCCGCCGGAGATAGAGCGGTTTCAGGGGCGCCTGGGGTTGTGGGTAATCATGCCGCCATTAGAGATCTAATTTCTAATAATTCTTTGTCTGAATCTGGAGAAGTAAGGATGAGATTCTGCTCACATAGGGATTGAAAAATAAATAAAATCATAGGGATTAAAAATAAATAAAATCATAGGGATTGAAAAATAAATAAAATCAATGTGTTTCGCTTACCATCACATTTGGGGATAACATATTTGCATGTATAGAAGATTGACAGGCTAACAGGAAGCAGAAAGTTGGCACAAATGGGACTTTTTCAGGTTGGCAAGATCTAACTAGTGGTGAGCCACAGGATTCAGTGCTGGGGCCTCAACATTTTACAATTCATATAAATGACTTGGATAAAGGTTTGGAAGGGATGATTGCCAAAGGTTGATTGATAACAAGTATAAAGGGTCCGGTTGCGGCTATGCAGAGCTAAGTCGCACGTTCGGCAGTCCCCACAAAAAAATGACTTTTGGGCTCTTTTCAGGGCCCCCAACGGCATTTTTTCGACGTTACCTGGTGTGGGAATGAGATTACAATAGTTCCCCAACAGTATATGGCTTTTACCAGGAGCGGGGTGACTAAAAAATTGGTGGTGGACCCGAAGTAGGTGCGAGGGAAGAAGAACAAAATGGCGGCGGGTGGGGCCCAGGCAGCATGGATGCAGTGGACGCAGGAGCAACAGGAGATTATCCAGCGCTGCTTCAGGGAGATTAAAACGGACCTGCTTGAGCCGATGAAGGCTTCTATTGATAAGCTGCTGGAGACCCAGATGGCACAGGGGGTGGCGATCCGCGAGGCCCGACAAAAGATCTCTGACAACGGGGGTTGTTAAGAAGGCGTACGGTGTGTTAGCATTTATTGGTAGAGGGATTGAATTTCGGAGCAATGAGGTCATGTTGCAGCTGTACAAAACTCTGGTGCGGCCGCATTTGGAATATTGCGTGCAATTCTGGTCGCCGCATTATAGGAAGGATGTGGAAGCATTGGAAAGGGTGCAGAGGAGATTTACCAGAATGTTGCCTGGTATGGAGGGAAGATCTTATGAGGAAAGGCTGAGGGACTTGAGGCTGTTTTCCTTAGAGAGAAGAAGGTTAAGAGGTGCCTTAATTGAGGCATACAAGATGATCAGAGGATTGGATAGTGTGGACAGTGAGAGCCTTTTTCCTCGGATGGTGATGTCTAGCACGAGGGTACATAGATTTAAATTGAGGGGAGATAGATATAAGAGAGATGTCAGAGGTAAGTTCTTTACTCAGAGAGTAGTAAGGGCGTAGAATGCCCTGCCTGCAACAGTAGTGGACTCGCCAACATGAAGGGCATTCAAATGGTCATTGGATAGACATATGGATGATAAGGGAATAGTACAGATGGGCTTTAGAGTGGTTTCACAGGTCAGCGGAACATCGAGGGCCGAAGGGCCTGTACTGCGCTGTAATGTTCTATGTTCTATGTTCTAACGAGGATGAGATCTGAGGCCTGGCGGTAAAGGTGGAGGCACACGAGGCACTCCACAAGAAATGGCAGGAACGGTTCGAGGAGATGGAGAATCTGTCGAGGCAGTAGAACTTGTGGATTCTGGGCTTTCCGGAGGGGCTGGAGGGGCTGGACCTAGGGGCCTATGTGCTCACCATGTTGAACTCACTGATGGGAGCGGGGTCCTTCCAGGGGGCCCTGGAGCTGGAAGGGGCCCATAGAGTGCTGGCGAGGAGGCCCAAGGCTAATGTGCCTCCGCGGGCAGTGCTGGTGCGGTTTCATCGGTTCGCTGATCAGGAGTGTGTGCTCAGGTGGGCCAAGAAGGAGAGGAGCAGCAGGTGTGAGAACCTGGAGGTTCGAATATACCAGGACTGGAGTGCGGAGGTGGTGAAGAAGAGGGCCGGGTTCAATCGAGCGAATGTGGTGCTGCACAGGAAGGGGGTGAAGTTTGGCATGTTGCAGCCAGCGCAACTATGGGTCACCTACAAAGACCGGCACCATTATTTTGAGTCTCCGGGGGAGGTGTGGGCCTTTGTTCAGGCTGAGAAGTTGGACACAAATTGAGGGTCGGGATGGGCATTTGTGGATTGCGGTTGATATGTTACATTTTGAGGGGGGGTCCTTTGCTCTTGTTTCTTTTTGGTTTGGTGAGGGTGGTTCGGGCGGGTTGGGCACTGTTTTGGGTGGGTCTGTCGGGGGGCTCTTGGAGGGAGGTAAGCAAATGGAATAGGGGTGGATGGCCGGCAGGGGGGACGGGGCCCCGTGGGGGAGGCCCGAGTCGGGGGTGAGGGGACTGGACATGTAAAAGGAGCTGCGTCAGAGGTGGAGCGGCCGGGTAAGTGGAAAGCATGGGCTTTTTCCCGTGCTGATGACTGGAGGGGGCGGGGCCGGGGTGGGGAAGCGAGGGTTCTTTCCCACACTTGGGATGGAAGGGGGAGGTGGAGAGCCTGTGGATGGGGAATGGAGGAGAAGGGTGTGTCACACAATGGGAGGAGTTAAAGGAGAGGCGGGAGTAGCCGGGGTCAACAGGAGTCAGCTGACTTGCGGAAATGCAATGGGGGGAATAAAGCAGCTAGGAGGGGTCCGAGCAGGGGGGTGGGGGGTCGAGTTGCTGCTGCTATGGTCAAGGGGGAGCTGGAGCGAGTAGGGGGAGTCAGGACGGGGGTCTGCCGCCGTGGGGAACTGGCCGGGCGTGGGGTGCGGGCGCGTGGCTGGCCGAGGAGGGGTTATGGCTTGTCGGCGGGGGAGTGGGGCGGGTAGCCCCCTGCTCCGGCTGATAACCTGGAATGTAAGGGGACTGAATGGGCCGGTCAAGCAGGCCCGGGTGTTCGCGCACCTGAAGGGGCTGAAGGCGGATGTGGTCATGCTCCAGGAGACATACCTGAAGGTGGCAGACCAGGTAAGATTGAGGAAAGGGTGGGTAGGTCAGGTGTTTCATTCAGGGCTGGGTGCCAAAAATCGAGGGGTGGCGATCTTGGTGGGAAAGAGGGTGTCGTTCGAGGCGTCGAGCATTGTGGTAGACAATGGCGATAGGTATGTAATGGTAAGTGGTGAGCTGCAAGGGGAGAGGGTGGTGCTGGTCAATGTGTATGCCCCGAACTGGGACGATGCGGGTTTTATGCGGCGCATGTTGGGTCGGATCCCGGACTTGGAAGTGGGGGGCCTGATAATGGGGGGAGATTTTAACACGGTGTTGGATCCGGCACTGGATCGCTCCAGGTCTAGGACGGCTAGGAAGCCAGTAGCGGCTCAGGTGCTGAGGAGGTTTATGGACCAGATGGGAGGGGTGGACCCTTGGAGATTTACACGGCCGGGGGCTTGGGAATTTTCATTCTTCTCGCATGTTCATAAAGCTTATTCCCGGATCGACTTTTTTATTATGAGCAGGGCGCTTATAGCGAGAGTAGAGGATACCGAGTACTCGGCGATAGCCATTTTGGATCACGCCCCGCATTGGGTGGACTTAGAGCTGGGGGAGGAGAGGGACCAGCGCCCGCTGTGGCGCTTGGAGGTGGGGCTGTTGGCGGACGAGGAGGTGAGTGAGCGGGTCCGAGTAAGCATTGAGAGATACCTGGAGGCCAACGATAACAGGGAGGTCCGAGTGGGGATGGTATGGGAGGCGCTAAAGGCGATGGTTAGGGGAGAGCTGATCTCCATTAGGGCACACAAGGAGAGGATGGAGCAGAGGGAGAGGAGGCGGCTGGTGGGGGAGATGGTGAGGGTGGACAGGAGGTATGCGGAAGAAACTGAGGAAGGATTGTTGAGGAAGAGGCGCAGCCTCCAGGCCGAATTCGACCTGGTGACCACCAGGAAGGTAGAGGTGCAGTGGAGGAAGGCCCAGGGGCGATTTATGAGTATGGCGAAAAGGCAAGCCGGATGCTGGACAATCAGCTTCGGAAGCGGGACGCAGCTAGGGAGATCGGGGGAGTGAAGGACAGGGGAGGGAGTGTGGTGTGGAGTGGGATGGGCATCAATGGGGTCTTCAGTGACTTTTATGAGGAATTGTATCGGTCCGGGCCCCCATTGGAGGAGGGAGCGATGGGCCGCTTTCTGGACCAATTGAGGTTTCCGAAGGTGGAGGAGGGACTGGTGGCGGGATTGGTGGCCCCAATTGGGCTGGAGGAGCTGACCAAAGGGATAGGTGGGGAACGCATCGGGGCCGGACGGTTTCCCGGTCGAATTCTACAAAAAATATCTGGATCCGTTGGGCCCGTTGCTAGTTAGGACCTTCAATGAGGCAAGGGACAGGGGGACGTTGCCCCGGACGATGTCCCGGGCACTGATCTCCTTGATCCTGAAATGGGACAAGTATCCCCTGCAGTGTGGGTCTTACAGGCCAATTTTGTTGCTAAATGTAGATGCCAAGGTGTTCACAAATGTCTTAACCACGAGGATTGAGGATTGTGTGCCGCAGGTCATCCACGAAGACCAGACGGGGTTTGTGAAGGGGAGGCAGTTGAAAGCGAATGTACGGAGCCTTCTGAACGTTATCATGATGCCGGCGAGGGAGGGGGAGGCAGAGATAGGGTGGTGATCGACGCTGAGAAGGCCTTCGATAGGGTAGAGTGGGGGTACTTGTGGGAGGTGCTGAAGAGGTTTGGGTTTGGGGAGGGGTTTGTCCGGTGGGTTAGGCTGTTGTACGAGGTCCCGATGGCGAGTGTGGACACGAACAAGAGGAGGTCTGAGTACTTTCGGTTGCACCGAGGGACGAGGCAGGGGTGTCCCCTGTCCCCCCTGCTCTTCGCACTGGCGATTGAACCCCTGGCTATGGCACTGAGGGAGTCGAGGAACTGGAGGGGGTTGGTGCGGGGTGGGGAGGAGCATAGGGTGTCACTCTATGCGGACGACTTGCTGCTATATGTGGCGGACCCGGTGGGGGGAATGCCGGAAGTAATGAGGATCCTCAGGGAGTTCGGGGATTTCTCGGGGTACAAACGCAACATGGGGAAGAGCGAGCTGTTCGTGGTTCACCCAGGGGACCAGGAGAGGGGGATTGGCGAGCTCCCACTAAAAAGGGCAGAGAGGAGCTTCAGGTATTTGGGGGCCCAGGTGGCCAGGAGCTGGGGGGGCCCTGCATAGGCTTAATTTCACAAGGCTGGTGGAGTAAATGGAGGAGGAGTTCAAGAGGTGGGACGCGTTGCCGCTGTCCTTGGCGGGTATGGTGCAGTCAGTCAAAATGACGGTGCTCCCAAGGTTTTTCTTCCTGTTCCAGTGCCTCCCCGTGTTTATCTCGAAGGCCTTTTTAGGTGGTCAACAGGAGCATATTGGGGTTTGTGTGGGCGCGAGGGACTCCGAAGGTGAGAAGGGTGTTCCTGGAGCGGAGCAGAGATGGGGAGGGGGGGGCTGGCGCTGCCCAACCTCTGTGGGTACTACTGGGCCGCCAATGCAACAATGGTGCGCAAGTGGGTGATGGAGGGGGAGGGGGCTGCATGGAAGAGGCTGGAGACGGCGTCCTGTGTGGGTACTAGTCTGGGGGCACTGGCAACGGCGCCGCTGCCGCTCCCTCCAAGGAGGTATACCTCGAGCCCGGTAGTGGCGGCTGCCCTCAAAATCTGGGGGCAGTGGAGGCGGCACAGGGGGGAAGTTGGGGCCTCGGTGTGGACCCCAATATGGGGGAACCACCGGTTTGTCCCAGGGGGAACAGATGGAGAGTTTTCGGGGTGGCACAGGGCAGGGATACGAAGGTTGGGAGACCTGTTTGTGGACGGGAAGTTCGCGAGTCTGGGTGAGCTGGAGGAGAAATACGGGCTTCCCCCGGGGAACACCTTCAGGTACTTACAGGTAAGGGCGTTTGTCAGGCAGCAGGTGGTGGAATTCCCGCCACTGCTGCCACGCACAGTACAGGACAGGGTGCTCTCGGGGGGGGGGGGGGGGGGGGGGGAGATCTCAGAAACTTACCAGGTGATGCAGGAGGAGGAAGGAGTGGTGGAGTTGAAAGGTAAGTGGGAGGAGGAGTTGGGAGAGGAGATCGAAGAGGGGGCGTGGGCAGATGCCCTAGGGAGGGTGAATTCTTCCTCTTCGTGCGCGAGGCTCAGAATCATACAGTTTAAGGTGCTGCACAGGGCACACTTGACCGGGACAAGGATGAGCCGGTTTTTTGGGGGTGAGGACAGGTGTGTTAGGTGCTCGGGGAGCCCTGCGAATCACACCCATATTTTCTGGGCATGCCCAGCGCTGGAGGAATTTTGGAAGGGTGTAGCGAGAACGGTGTCGAGGGTTCCAGGGTCAAGCCGGGCTCGGGGCTCGCAATATTTCGGGTGGCAGAGGAGCCGGGAGTGCAGGAGGCGAAAGAGGCCGCTATTCTGGCCTTTGCATCCCTGGTAGCCCGGTGGAGGATTCTTCTTCAGTGGAAGGATGCGAGGCCCCCAAGCGTGGAATCCTGGATCAGCGATAAGGCAGGGTTTATTATAAAGGAGAGAGTGAAATTCGCCTTGCGAGGGTCGGTACAAGGGTTCTTCAGGCGGTGGCAACCGTTGTTAGACTTTCTGGCAGAATGGTAGACAATGGTCAGTAGCAGCAGCAACCTGGGGGGAGGGGGGGTGTTCTATTTTATTTTTGTTTATTTACACTGGAGGATCTGAGGGGGTGTATATATTTGCTATGTTTGCTTTGTGTTAATTTGGGGTGTTAATTTATTATTTATGTACAGGGGGGAGGGTGGCATGGGGGTTGTTTTACTGTGTTTTGCATTTAACCCTGTTGGGTTCCTTTTTCATTTTGTTGTTGATATTCTGTGAAAACCTTAATAAAAATTATTTAAAATTTTTAAAAACAAGTACAAAGGAAAGTAAGTTGTGAAGAGGCTATAAGGAGGTTACAAAAATGTATAGATAGGTTAAGTGACTGGACAAAGATCTGTTAAACGGAGTTTAATGTGGGAAAATGTCCATTTTGGCAGGAAGAATGAAAATCTTATAATTTAAATGGTGAGAGATTGCAGCGCTCTGATGTGCAAAAGGACCTGGGTTTACCAGACTAATTCCTGCGATGGCAAGACAGACGTATGAGAAGAGATAGAGTCATTTAGGATTGTATTCACTGGAGTTCAGAAGAATGAGGGGGGAATCTCATAGAAACCTATAAAATCCTAAAAGGACTGGACCAGAACCAGGGATCACAGTCTGAGGATACGGGGAAGACCATTCAGGACAGAGACGAGGAGAAATGTCTTCACCCAGAGAGCGGTGAACCTGTGGAATTCATTACCCCCACAGGAAGTAGTTGAGTCCAAAACATTGTATGGTTTCAAGAAGCAGTTAGATATACCACTTAGGGTGAAGGGTATCAAAAGATATCGGGGAAAGCGGGATTAGGCTATTGGGTTGGATGATCAGCCATGGTCATAATGAATGGCAGAGCAGGCTTGAAGGGCCTCCTCCTGCTCCTATTTTTTTCTATGTTTCTATGTCATAGAACATACAGTGCAGAAGGAGGCCATTCGGCTCATCGATTCTGCACCAACCCACTTAATCCCTCACTTCCACCCTATTCCCATAACCCAATAACCCCTCCTAACTTTTTTGGTCATTAAGGGCAATTTATCATGGCCAATCCACCTAACCTGCACGTCTTTGGACTGTGGGAAGAAACTGGAGCACCCGGAGGAAACCCATGCAGACACGCGGAGAACATGCAGACTCCGCACAGACCGTGACCCAGCGGGGAATCAAACCCAATTCAATTTGGAGAGTTGAATTGCCGCTGTGAAGTCACAGTGCTATCCACTTGTGCTACCATGCTGTCCCAGTGTGTGTATCACAAAATGCTAGTGTACAAGGACTGTGCAGTGGAAAGATTTGTGAGAGATCGTGGTAGAGATTTACAAGGACATTGGGGTTCAGAGTTGGTCGTATTGGGGAGGGGGTAACGATGACAGGTTTGAAGGTAAGAGGGACAATGCTGGAAGAGAGGGAGACTGTTAACAATGTCAGCATGGGGGAAGTTGAATGATATGTAGTTCAGCTTCCGGTTGCGGCTATGCTGAGCTAAGTCGCACGTTCGACAGCTCCCGTCAGAAACTGACTTTTGGACTCTTTTGAGGGGCCCCAGCGGCGTTTGTTCGATGGTTCCCAGTGTGGGAAGATGACAGTATGGATTGGACCAGGAGTGGAGCGGTGAAAAAAGTGATTTTGGTGCAGCGAAAAGTGCGAGGGAGGAGAAGCAAGATGGCGGTGGGTGGAGACCAGGCAGCGTGGGCGCAATGGTCGCAAGGGCAGCAGGAGTTCCTCAAATGCTGCTTTGCAGACATGAAGGCAGAGCTGCTGGAGCCGATGAAGGCGTTGATCGACAAGCTGGTCGAGACCCAGAACGCCCAAGGGGCGGCGATCCGGGATGTGCGACAAAAGACCTCGGAGAACGAGAAGATCTTGGGCCTGGCGGTGAAGGTGGAGGTGCACGAGGCACTGCAGAAGAAGTGGCAAGAAAAGTTTGAGGAAATGGAGAATCGGTCGAGGAGGAAGAACCTGCGGATTCTGGGTCTCCCGGAGGTAGTGGAGGGGTCGGATGTTGGAGCATACGTGGTCACGATGCTCAATTCGCTGATGGGCGTGGGAGCTTTCCCAAGGCCCCTGGAGCTGGATGGGGCTCACCGAGTCCTGGCGAGGAGGCCCAAGGCCAACGAGCCGCCGCGGGCGGTAATGGCGCGGTTCCACCGCTTTGTGGACAGGGAGTGTGTCCTGAGATGGGCTAAAAAGGAGCGGAGCAGCAGGTGGGAGAACGCAGAGATCCGGATATATCAGGACTGGAGCGCGGAGGTGGCCAAGAGGGCCGGGTACAACCAGGCTAAGGCGGTTCTGCATCGTAAGGGGGTGAAATTCGGGATGCTGCAGCCGACGCGATTGTGGGTCACGTTTAAGGACCGACACCATTACTTTGAGATGCCGGAAAAGGGGTGGAGCTTTATCCAGGCCGGAAAGGTGAACACGGACTGAGGATTTGTTGGGAGGGGGTGTCGAGGGGGGTTACTGTGTTTTGGGGGATGTTCTGTTCTGTTTTCTTTGGTGCTGGGTCGGGTTGGGTGAAATGGTTCGAAGTGGGGGTTGTGTGAGAGTGTGGGTGTCAGTTGTTGGAATGACGCAGCCCCGACGGGGGGAGGGGAATTGGAGGCCCGAGGTGAGGGAGTTGAGATAAGGCCACAAAAGGGAGCTGCGCCAGAGAGGGCGGGGTCAGCTTGGTGGAAAGCGCAGGCTTTTTCCCACGCTAGGGATGGATGGGGGCGGGGCCGGGGGAAGGGCGGTGTTGGAGAGGAGCGCGCGCTGATTGCCAGGAGGGGGAGGAGAGATTCTCACAGTGGGGGGGTCGATGGAGTGGCAGGAGAGGCCAGGGTCAGCAGGAATCAGCTGACCTATGGGAGTGCCATGGGGGGAGCAATACAGCTAGGGGGGGACCTAGCTGGGGGGGGGGCGGGGGGGGGGGGGGAAACTGGGTTGCTGCTGCATAGGCCAATGGGGAGCTGGTGTTCGGAGAGTCGGGGCGGGGGTCCGCAGCCTGGGGGAATGGAGGGTGCGGGAGGCGCGGGCATGTGGCTGGCCTAGGAAGCCCCCTGATCCGGCTGATAACTTGGAATGTGAGAGGCCTGAACGGGCCGGTCAAGAGGGCCCGTGTGTTCGTGCACCTGAAGGGACTGAAGGCAGATGTGGTTATGCTCCAGGAGACGCATTTGAAGGTGGCAGATCAGGTTAGGCTGAGAAAGGGTGGGTAGGGCAGGTTTTCCACTCGGGGTTGGAAGCGAAGAATAGAGGGGTGGCGATCTTGGTGGGGAAGCAGGTGTCGTTTGAGGCGCTGAACATCGTGGCAGATAATGGAGGTCGGTACGTGATGGTGAGTGGTAAGCTGCAGGGGGTGCGGGTGGTATTAGTGAACGTATATGTCCCGAATTGGGACGATGCCAGATTCATGTTGGGTCGGATTCCGGACCTGGAGACAGGGTGCCTGATAATGGGGGGGGGAATTTAACATGATGTTGGACCCAGCATTGGACCGCTCTAGTCCAGGACGGGTAAGAGGCCGGCGGCGGCCAAGGTGTTGAGGGGGTTTATGACCAGATGGGGGGAGTGGACCCATGGAGATTTGCCAGGCCGGGGGACAGGGAATTTTCCTTTTTTCCCACGTCCATAAAGTCTATTCCCAGATAGATTTCTTCGTTATGAGTAGGGCACTAATCCCGAGAGTGGAGGGCACGGAATATTCGGCCATAGCTATTTCAGATCTGCCCTGCATTGGGTGGAGCTGGAGCTGGAGTTGGAGGAGGAGAGGGACCAGCGTCCACTGTGGCGCCTTGATGTGGGAATGTTGGCGGATGAGGAGGTGTGCGGGCGGATCCTGGGGGGGTGTTGAAAGATACTTAGAGGCTAACGACAATGGGGAGCTGCAGGTGGGGGTAGTCTGGGAGGCATTGAAGGCAGTGGTCAGGGGAGAGCTAATCTCCACTAAGGCCCATAAGGAGAGGAAGGAGAGGGAGAGATTGGTGGGGGAGATATTAAGGGTGGATAGGAGGTATGCAGAGGTCCCTGAGGAGGGATTACTCAAGGAGTGACGGAGCCTCCAACTGAATTCGACTTGTTGACTACCAGGAAGGCAGAGGTGCAGTGGAGGAAAGCGTAAGGGGCGGTGTACGAATATGGGGAGAAGGCGAGCCGGATGCTGGCACATCAGCTTCGGAAGGGGGAGGCAGCGAAGGAGATTAGTGGAGTTAGGGATAGAGGGGGGAACACGGTGGGAATAAATGGGGTATTCAGGGACTTTTATGAGGAGCTGTATAGGTCTGAGCCCCCGACGGGGAGGGGGGGATGTGCCGATTTTTGGATCGGCTGAGGTTCCCGAGGGTGGAGGAGGAGGTGGTTGGGCTGGGGCACTGATTGGGCTGGAGGAGCTGGTTGAGGGGTTGGGGAGCATGCAGGTACAGATGGCTCCAGGGCCGGATGGGTTCCCGGTGGAATTCTACCGGAATTATATGGACCTGTTGGGCCCACTACTATTCAGGACTTTCAATGAGGCGTGGGAGGGTTCCTGCCCCCGACAATGTCCAGGGCCCTGATCTCGCTGATCCTGAAGCGGGACAAGGACAGTGTGGGTCGTACAGGCCGATCTCGCTCCTTAACGCCGACGCAATGCTGCTGGCGAAGGTTCTGGCTACTAGAATTGAGGACAGTGTCCCGGGGGTGATTCACGAGGACCAGACGGGATTTGTGGAGGGTAGGCAGCTGAACACTAATGTGCGGAGGCTCCTCAATGTAATTATGATGCCTTCAGTGGAGGGGGAAGTGGAGGTAGTGGCGGCTATGGACGTGGAGAAGGCCTTCGATCGGGTGGAGTGGGAGTATCTTTGGGAAGTGCTATGCAGGTTTGGGTTTGGGGAGGGGTTCATCAGTTGGGTTAGGCTACTTTATGAAGCCCCGGTGGCGAGTGTGGCTACGAATCGGCGGAGGTCGGAATACTTTCGGCTGTACCGGGGGGTGAGGCAGGGGTGTCCCCTATCTCCCTTATTGTTTGCACTGGCAATTGAGCTATTGGCCATGGCACTGAGGGAGTCCAGGAACTGGAGGGGACTGGTTCAGGGGGAGAGGAACACTGGGTGTCGCTGTAAGCCGATGACCTGTTATTGTATGTGGCGGACCCAGTGGATGGGATGCCAGAGGTTATACAGATCATCAGGGAGTTTGGGGACTTTTCTGGGTATAAGCTTAACATGGGGAAGAGTGAGCTCTTTGTGATACACCCAGGGGACCAGGGAAGGGGGATAGACAAGCTTCCACTGAGCGGGGCGGAAAGAAGCTTCCGGTACCTGGGGATCCAGGTGTTTAGGAGTTGGGGGGCTCTGCACAAGCTCAATTTGACACGGCTGGTGGAGCAGATGGAGGAGGAGTTTAAAAGGTGGGATATGTTGCCACTGTCGTTGGTGGGTAGGTGCAGTCGTGAAATGACGGTCCTTCCGAGGTTCCTCTTTATGTTCCAGTGCCTTCCCATCCTGATCCCCAAGGCCTTTTTCAAACGGGTCAGCAGGAGCATCATGGGATTCACATGGGCGAATAAGACACCGAGGGTAAAAAGGGTGTTTCTGGAGCATAGAGGGACAGAGGAGGGCTAGCGTTGCCCAATCTATGTGGGTACTACTGGGCTGCCAATGTGGCGATGATCCGTAAGTGGGTAATGGAAGGGGAGGGAGCGGCGTGGAAGTGGTTGGAGATGGCGTCCTGTGTGGGCACGAGTCTGAGAGCGCTGGTGACGGCGCAGCTGCCGTTCCCGCCGACAAGGTACACCACGAGCCCGGTGGCGGTGGCGACTCTGAAAATTTGGGGTCAGTGGAGGCGCCACAGGGGTGAGGTAGAGGCCTCGGTTTGGTCCCCAATCCGAGAGAACCATTGGTTCGTCCCGGGAAGAATGGATGGGGGGTTTCTGAGCTGGCATCGGGCAGGAATGAAAAGGATGGGGGACCTGTTGATTGATGGGACGTTTGCGAGTCTTGGGGCCCTAGAGGAGAAATTTGGGCTGCCCCCGGGAAGTGCCTTTAGGTACATGCAGGTGAGGGTGTTTGTGAGACGGCAGGTGAGGGAATTTCCGCCGCTTCCAGCGTGTAAGATTCAGGACAGGGTGATCTTGGGGGTGTGGGTTGGAGAAGGCAAGGTCTCAGCGATCTACCAGGAGATGCAGTAAGAGGAGGAGGCCTCGGTGGAGGAGCTAAAAGGCAAGTGGGAGGAGGAGCTTGGGGAGGAGATAGATGAGGGACTGTGGGCTGATGCCCTGGGTACGGTTAATTCTTCCTCTTGCGCCAGGCTTAGCCTGGTACAATTTAAGGTTCTGCACAGAGCGCATATGACAGGGGCGAGGTTGAGTAGGTTTTTTGGAGTGGAGGACAGGTGTGTGAGGTGCTCGGGGAGCCCAGCAAATCACGCCCTTATGTATTGGTGCTGGAGGGGTTTTGGAGGGGCTTTGCGAGGACTATGTCCAAGGTGGTGAATACCCGGGTCAGGCTGAGCTGGGTGTTAGCAATATTTGGGGTATCGGATGACCCGGGAGTGCAGGAGGCGAAAGAGGACGGTATTCTGGCCTTTGCGTCCCTGGTAGCCCGGCGGAGGATTCTGCTAGTGGAAGGATGCAAAGCCCCCAGGCGTGGAAACTTGGATCAGCGACATGGCATGGTTCATTGGATTGGAGAGGGTAAAGTTTGCCTTGCGAGGGTCTGTGCAAGGGTTCTTCAGGCGGTGGCAACCGTTCCTAGACTTTCTGGTGGAACGTTAGGCAGAGATCAGCAGCAGCAGCAGCAATCCAGGGAGAAATTGGGGCGAGGGGGGGGGGTCCGGGTATGTGTTTATTATTGTTTCATGGGGGGGGGGGGTTGTACAGTGGGGGAATTTGCGGTGTACGTGGAGTGTACGATGTTGATCTGTGTGTTTCCTGCTTTTCTTTTTTCTGTAAGGGTGGGGGTTTGTTGAAAATTTGTTAAAATTGAATAAAAATATTAATTAAAGAAAAATGGTATGTAGTTCAGTGAGAATATAGTCCATGGAGCAGGAGGTGAGTCTCATGGGCAAAATGAGCAGCGAGAGGACATGGGGGGGGGGGATGGGAAAGAAAGACAGAAATATACGGGTTTCAGAGCTCATAAAAAGGTATCCTGAGAGGCAGCTTGAGCTGGTGGGTTAGTGGGAGGGACGGAAGCAACTGAGGCAGCTGATCAGATTGTCTCAATTTCAGTGACAAAGAAGCTCCATGAGCTCCTCGCACTTGTTGAGGATGGAGGAGACGGGGGAGAGCAAGAAAACTTCAGAAGAAATGAACTTAAATTAGAGACATTAAAAATTTAACACAAAACTGATTTATTCGACTTTTATCCAGAATATTAACTATAACTGGGCTGGAGTTCATTACCATCAGCAAAAACAGACCCCAGTTCAGTCTTGGATGCGATCAACAGCGAAGTCAAAGCACTGTAGTTAGTTGTAACTCACTGGTGACTCTGGACATGGGAGAAATAAGCAAATTCATTCCCACATTCACACCAGGTGCACAACTTCTCCCCAGTGTAAATTTGTGGTGTACAGTGAATAAATATAAATAGTAAACCCGGTCCCACCGTGAGAACACCTATCAGTGTGAATATGTTGATGGGACATCAGTTCCTCACAACTTATTCAGCAATTCCTGGATCCTGGCCTTTTAAAAGGTCTCCGGTCAGTGTGAACCCGCAGGATGGTTGAGTGACTGCCTTCCCTCACTCAGAGGATACGACAGACTGTCCGCAGTGTGAACTCGCTGGATTGTCAACAGGTTGGATGACCGAGTGAATCCCTTCCCACACTCGGCCTCTTTCTAATGTGAACTTTCTGGTGTCTCAGCAGGTTGGTTGAATTAATGAATCCCTTCCCACACTCGGGGCACGTGAACGGTCTCTCCCCAGTGTGAATGCGCTGGTGTGTCAGCAGGTCGGATGACTGACTAAATCCCTTCCCACAGTCAGAACAGGTGAACGGCCTCTCCCCGGTGTGAATTCGCTGATGTACAATGAGGACAGATGATTGCTTGAACCCAGTTCCGCAGTCAGAGCATTTGAACGGTTTCTCATCTGTGTGAACACGTTGATGGTGCATCAGTTCCCCGGAACCTTTATATAATTGCCCACAATCAAGACATCTAAACGGTCTCTCATCAGTGTGAACTCGCTGGTGTGTCTGCAGGTGGGATGACTGAGTAAATCCCTTACCACACTTGGAGCAAGCGAAAGGTCTCTCCCCAGAGTGAATTCTCTGGTGTAACAGCAAGTCAGATGACTGAGTGAATCCCTTTCCACAGTCAGAGCAGGTGAAAAGTCTCTCCCCAGTGTGAATGCGCTGGTGTTTCTGCAGGTGGGTTGACTGTGTGAATCCCTTCCCACAGTCAGAGCTGGTAAATGGTCTCTCCCAAGTGTGACTATGCTGGTGTTTTTGCAGGTGGGATGACTGAGTGAATCCTCTCCCACATTCGGAGCAGATGAACGGCTTCTCCCCAGTGTGAACTCTCTGGTGTGTCAGCAAGTGGGATGACTGAATGAATCTCTTCGCACATATTGCACAAGTGAACGGCCTCTCTCCAGTGTGACTGCGCTGATGAGCCAGCATAGCGGATGACTGACTGAATCCCTTCCCGCATTTGGAGCAGGTGAATGGCTTCTCCCCAGTGTGACTGCGCCGGTGAGTTTCCAACCTAACTGGATAATCAAAATCCTTCCCACAGTCCCCACATTTCCATCGTTTCTCCCTGTTGTGACTGCATTTATGTCTCGACAGGCCAGATGATTGCTTAAAGACTCGTCCACACACAGAACACGTGTCCGGTTTCTCTCCCCTGTGAATAGGAACTTTTCTTTCCATGTTCAATGTTCTATTCCGGTTACGATAAATCGGATGATCGTCAGTTTCAATGGTGTGATACTTGGTTTCAGTTTCCCAACTGCAAATCCTCCCCTTCTAATTACCTGTAAAATTGATTTAAAACAGAAATTAGGGAGTGAGAGAGAACTCGGAAAAACACAAAGGCAGGTTGTGAAATTGAGTTGGATGAATCTGGTCATTTGTGGGGCCGGCACTGGGAAAAAGTGACCATGAAAACAGCTGGATTGTCATAAAAACCCAACTGGTTCAGTATTGTCTTTCAGGGATCCTGCCACCCTGACTAGGTCTACACAAGACCCTGTACTTAATGGGTAAACAGAGAGAGAGAGAGAGAGATAAAAAGGGAGACAGGATTGGGAGAGACAGGAGGCAAAGGAGAGAGATTTCATATACCTAAAATCCAACCAGAACTTCAACAGAATTTTCCAAACTCCACCATCTAGAAGAACCAGGGCAGCTGGTGAAAGCAGACCAAGGCAGGCCAGCAGCACGGTTCAATTCCCGTACCAGCCTCCCCGAACAGGCGCCGGAATGTGGCGACTAGAGGCTTTTCACAGTAACTTCATTTGGAGCATACTTGTGACAATAAGCGATTTTCATTTCATTTTCATTTCAGAAGTATGTGAACATCATCAGCTATAAGATCCCCTTGAACACACTTGAATATGACTTGTCTCATATCCGGTACTGGATTTAAATATTGGGAGATGTGTGTCATTAACATCAGTCCCTTCTACAAACATCAGTCCCTCTCTACAAACTGTGGCAACCTTATATAGACTCAGTTGGTGGAAATAATGGTAAAATACCAAACATGCTTAAAATATACCCATCATCAGTTCAGAAGAAGTTGGACAATGGCAGAGAGATGACTGGGGAGGGCAGAGTTAAAACTGAACAATCGACAGACATGGATTCAGATCCACAGTGCAGGAGCCAAACCAGTCCCAGAGACATGAAACCAGAGCATAACACTAAAAGCTCTAAATGGAAGACAAATGCTCAATAATTCTTACCTCTGAAACAATTTTACTGTTTTCAAACTTGGAGCCTACACAGGAAAAGTTTCAGAAGCACTGGAATCAGAGAACAATCTGGCACTCTTCAAATTCCCTAATGACCTGGAAAAGGAGATTTAAAAAGTCACAAGTGTCAGGTTGACATCAAGGCAGTATTTGACCGAGTGTGGCATCAAGGAGCCCAGCAAAACTGGAGATAATGGGAAGGAGGAAAAACTCTTTGCTGGTTGGAGTCACAGCTGGCACAAAGAAAGATGGTTGTGGTGGTTGGAGGTCAATCAGCTCAACTCCAGGACATCACTGCAGGGATTCTTCACTGCAGGAAAGGATGTCCCGAAGCGTGGTACATTGGCGAGACCATGCAGACGCTGCGACAACGAATGAACAGACATCGCGCGACAATCACCAGGCAGGAATGTTCCCTTCCAGTCGGGGTACACTTCAGCAATCAAGGGCATTCAGTCTCTGATCCCCGGGTAAGCGTTCTCCAAGGCGGCCTTCAGGACGCACGACAACGCAGAATTGCCGCGCAGAAAGTTATAGCCAAGTTCCGCACACGAGTGCGGCCTCAACCAGGACCTGGGATTCATGTCGCATTACATCCGTCCCCCACCATCTGGCCTGCGAAATCCTACCAACTGTCCCGGCTTGACACAATTCACACCTCTTTAACTTGAGGTTACCCATCTCTGGATCTGTAAAGATTTAATCACCTGTGAATGCTCGCATTCCAAGCATTGTCTGGCAGCTTTTAATTTGTCTATATATGTGTTTCTGGAACAGACCTCTTCATTCACCTGAGGAAGGAGCAGCGCTCCAAAAGCTAGTGACATCGAAACAAACCTGTTGGACTTTAACCTGGTGTTGTAAGACTTCATACGGGATTCTTCAGGTCAGTGTCCTAGAAACACCACCACCTGGACATTCCCCTTCAAGTCACTCACCAGTCTGACTTGGCAATTTAATAATTAATTCATATCACTTTTCCTTAACAATTGCTGGGTCAAAATCCTGGGATTCCTCCCTAACTGTACTGTGGGCATACCTACACCTCAAGGACTGCAGTGGTTCAAGAAGGCAGTTCACCAAGGTGAATAAATGCTGGCCTGTCCAGGAATGTCCACATCCCGTAATTTGTTTAAAATTAGGAGAATGATATGTGATCATTTGAAACATATAAGTTCCTTAGAGCACGTGACAGGTCAAGAGAAGCTGAGTAGATTATTCATCTTGTGGGGGAAGCTAGAACTAGGGACCACGGTTTAAAAATCAGGAGTCCCACTTAACACTGAGAGGAGTCGAGATTTCTTCTCTCAGATGGTCATTAGTCAATGAAGAAGGGAGGCTGTGTCATTGAATATGCTCAAAACTGAGATAAACAGGTTTTTGATCTACAAGGTTTTCAGCTGGGGGAGGTGGGTGGTGGAGCAAAGTAAGGTTAATACGACAATCAGATCAGTCACCAAAGTATTTAACAAAGGAGCAGACTTCATGGGCCGAATGACCGACTCATAATTTTGATATTTTTATCATGTTCACTGGCAGGATCCACAGCACTTTGCCTCTCTAAAGATTGAGGACGTTAACCATTTAAATACAGTGTCACTGGTTCTTTTTGCGTTCTCTCTCCATCTGAACACTGAATAATCACGGTTTTATAGAATTATACAGCACAGATGGAATTCATTGCCGTCCTGCCTGCACTGGCTTTTTGGAGGATGTATCCAATTATTCCCACAGCTCTGCTTTCTGATTCAGAACAATCATAGAATCTTTAAAGTACAGAATGAGGCCATGAGGTTCATCGAGTCTGCACTGACCCTCCGGAAGAGCGCCCTTCAGGCCCACTCCCCGACGTCACCCACTTAAATCCGTAACGTAACTTACACATCTTTGGATGTGGCAATTTGGCGTGGCCAATCCACCTAACCTCATATCTTTTCACTGTGGGAGGAAACCGGAGCACCTCGAGGAAACCCATTCACACACAGGGAGAAAGTGAAAACTCCACGCAGATATCATTACCCAAGGCTGGAATCGAACATGGGTCCGTGCCGCTGTGAGGCAGCAGTCCTAACAACTGTGTCACCCTGTATACAATGTATATCTGCTGTCTGAACCAGAACAATTTATATCTGCTGTATCATAGGATCATCAAATCATAGAATTTAGAGTGTAGAAGGAGGCCATTCGGCCCATCGTGTCTGTACCAGCCCTTGGAAAGAGCAACCTACCTAAACCCACACTTTCAGCCTATCCCCGTAACCTCACCTAACCTCTTTTGGACACTAGCAGCAATTTTCATGGCCAATCCACCTACCCTGCACATCTTTGGACTGTGGGAGGAAACCGGAGCACCTGGAGGAAACCCACACTGACACGGGGAGAAAGTGCAAACTCCGCACAGTGACCCAAGCCAGGAATCAAACTGGGATCCTGGAGCTGTGAAGCAACTGTGTTAACTACTGTGCTACCAGTGATGCAGGAGGTGAATGGAAAAGGTTTTCCAACTGGATACTTCTCAGGCACACTCACCCCTGTGTTTGACCAGTGCACTAAACAGATATCAAGGGTTGAGTTAAATATAGACAAAATAGGCTGTAAAATGTCAGCAGGTCTGGCAGCATCTGAGGAGAGATAACAGAGTTAATGTTTTGAATCCAATATGACTCATCTGTAGAATTAACCTTTTCCGTTATTCAGCCGTAACATCTTTAATTTCTTTATTTTTAAATTAATTCAAGAGATGTGTGCAATGCTGACTCAGCCCGTATTTATTGTCTTCATCAACTGCTGCAGTCCATGAGTATGGTTAGGGCGGGAGACCCAGGATTTGACCCAGCGACAGTGACGGGCCAACGATACATTTCCAAATCAGGATGGTGAATGACTTGGAGGGAATCTTCCAGGTGGTGGTGTTCCCAGATGTCTGTTGACCTTTTCTTTCTAAATAGTAGCGATCATGGGTTTGGAAAGTGCTGCCAAAGGAGCCTTGATAAATTCCTGCAGTGCATCTTGTAAATACTGCTGCCACTGTGTATCGATGGTGGTGGACTTTCATTGCCTTCCCTTTGATTATATCTTTATTCTTTAATCTCTCCTGCCCACTAACCTATTCCTGACCTCCCCTTTTGGTCCACTTGACCCTCGCCCCTTTTCTAACAGCAATAAACCCATTATAGTTCTGCCACTCTTCAGTTACAAAAAGTCAGCTTGGGCTCAATATGTCAACTGTTTCTTTCTCCACAGATGCTGCTAGACCTGCTCATTTGTACAGCAGCTTCTGTTTTCCTTTCAGATTTCCACCATCTGCAATATATTGCTTTTATTTCAGGTCATTTCATCTCACAGTAGGTCAGTAAATGTAGACGGTGCAGCTCACTGGGGTCTCGCCCCTCATTGCTGCTCGACAGGCTCATGATCAGTTTCTCTATTACCTTCAACAAACCTGAGCATCCTCCCTGCCACAGTAAGAAGTCTTACAACACCAGGTTAAAGTTCAACAGGTTTGATTTGAATTACTAGCTTTCAGAGCGCAGCTCCTTCCTCAGGTGAATGAAGAGGTGGATTACATAACCACATATATAGACAAATTCAATGATGCTTTGAATGCTAGTCTTTGCAGGTCCAGACAGAGCAACTGGAGCGAGGGATAATCACAGGTTAAAGAGGTGAGAATTGTCTCAAGCCAGGACCATTGGTAGGATTTCGCAAGCCCAGGCCAGATGGTGGGGGGTGAATGTGATGCGACATGAATCCAAGGTCCCGGTTGAGGCCGTACTCATGTGTGTGGAACTTGGTTATAAGTTTCTGTTTCGCAATTCTGCATTGCTGTGCGTCCTGAAGGCCGCCTTGGAGCACGTTTACCCGAAGATCAGAGGCTGAATACCCTTGACTGCTGAAGTGTTCCCTGACTTGAAGAGAACATTCCTGCCTGATGATTGTTGCGCAATGACCGTTCATCCATTGTCGCAGTGTCTACATAGTCTCGCAAATGTACCATGCTTCGGGACATCCTTTCCTGCAATGTATGAGGTCGAGAATGTTGGCTGAGTCGCACGAGTATGTATCTGGTGGGTGGTTTTCTCATGTGTAATGGTGGTACCCATGTCGATGATCTGGCACGTCTTGCAGAGGTTGCCATGGCAGGGTGTGTGGTGCTGTGGTCGCTGTTCTCCAGAAGGCTGGGTACTTAGCTGCAAACAATGGTCTGTTTGAGGTTGCATGGTTGTTTGAAGGCAAGTAGTGGCAGTGTGGAGATGGCCTTGGCAAGATATTCATCTTCATCGATGACGTGTTGAAGGCTGCGAAGAAGATGTTGTAGTTTCTCCGCTCCGCGGAAGTATTGGACGATGAAGGGTACTCTGTTGGTCGAGGCCCGTGTTCATCTTCTGAGGTGATATAAACATACAAACTCCACCCAAAGTATAGAATTGAACCTGGGTCCCTGGCGCTGTGAAACAGTGATGCTAACCACTGTGCCATGCCTTCTGGAGATTTTGATCTTATGCCTCATATACTCAAACCCAGATCAGTTATCCATATTGAGAAGAACAATGTTCCCAACACTGACTGTGGGGAACACCACTGTTTACTTCCTTCTAGACTGCAGAACATCTATTAACAACTACCCTCTGTTTTCTGTCCTTTATCCAATTTACTAAAGTTGCCCCACTCCCTTTAATACCGTGAGCTTTAATTTCACCAGCAGGCCAGCACCTTATCAAATACCTTTTGACAATCCATCCACACAACATGCATTGAATCTCCTTTCTCACTACACTGTGTTATTCCCTCAATTAATCTCTGCTGTCTGTCCAGAGTGAATCCATTGCATTAACAAATATTGAGGTTCGGGCCAGACTCTCCCTCTTAGTCCTCCAGTCCCGTATTGGTCTGAAACTCACCTCACTCATCAGGACTGGGTTCATGGTCAAGCTGAGATGTCTTTAACAATCCAACACAGCACTTACAACAATTCATCAAGCAAAATTGACAAACGATTATTTTTCTTTTGTATACTGAGAAGGTATAGTTTATTCACATTCAAACTGGGTGGGGATTGGGGGAGGGGGTGTTCACAACTTCACATACATGCACACACATACACATGCTATTGAGCACACGCACACACACACATGTACACAGTAAAGGGGGAGAGTAAAGAGTTTACAACATTGGGCAACAGTAAAAGAACCAAACAGAAACAAATTAGTTCATGTGATTTCCAAAGTCCAAGAGGTCAAAGTCCAGAGGGCATTTCCTTCATGGCGAGGTTCAGTTCAGATAAGTTCCTGTTTGGAGACATCAATATCCTTGAAACAAAGGACATTGCAACACGATGGGCTTTTTGTGCTTAGACCATTTGGTAGACGTTAATCAGAGGCGTTTGAACTCAAACGGGCTGTGAGGAGTTGAGAGGTGGTGGCCAGGCTGCTTGGTTAGCCGGGCTGCTGAGTTCATTCTAATTGATGTTAAATCAGCAGACAGGGCGACAAATGATTCTGGTAAAATATTGACCAAAGTTTACTAACATGGCATTGTAATCACCATTATTTCGGGTTTATTTTATCTAGGTCTCCTCCCATCGCTGTCCCTGAGCAAGTTTACTCCCATCCTGATACACCATTCCATCACAGAAAATCAGTCACCAATCTAACAAATCCAGAGCTTAAACTAAAACAGTGAACATTATCCCTGGACCTGAATATAAAACCGTGAACATTATCCCACAAATCCACAATAGGGCAGTGTAGTGATCTCTGTATGTGCATGTACATGAGGGGTTAATGTGTAATTAGTAGAATCAGATGATCACTAGAGGGCAGCACTAACAGGGGTATAAAAGCAAGCTTATTCTGCTCCTCTCTTTCTTTTGGGAGTGTTGTGACCAAGACAGGAATGTAGATTAGATCAGCGTGTTAGTGCAGATAAACATAGTTACTGTATTTAGATCTTGTTAACCTTATCGCTAGTATTAATATTAAAGTAAAGAACACACAAAATTATTGTTTTAGTTACTCAATAAATCTTTTGTTATTACTGGATGACTTCGAGTCTTTCTCATCAAGATTCAGAAAACCTCATCAACAACAGTATTGAGTAACATATATTACATTCAGTAGTATAACATAACATACTACCAGAAGTGTAATAAAACAGGCAGCACTTGCTGAACAATCCCGAGTGTGCTAATAGCAACACTAACAATCAATTTAAGATAATCAGTCAAGTTCTTCAATCTGGCCCCGGGTCACTGTCCGTGTGGAGTTTGCACATTCTCCTCGTGTCAGCGTGGGTCTCACCCCCACAGCACAGAATGTCATTGGATAGACATATGGACGATAAGGGAATAGTGTAGATGGGCTTTAGAGTGGTTTCACAGGTCGGCGCAACATCGAGGGCCGAAGGGCCTGTACTGCGCTGTTATGTTCTATGTTCTATGTTCTAAAGATGTGCAGGGTAGCTGGATTGGCCACGTTAAATTGCCCCTTAATTGGAAAAGAAAATAATTGGGTACTCTAAATGTTTTTTTTTAAAAGTCAGTCAAGATCCCTCTCTCCCAGCTTACTCACTTTTCCAACTTCTCCCATCGGGCAGGAGATACAAAAGTCTGAGAACACGCATGAACAGACTCAAAAACAGCTTCTTCCCCACTGTCACCAGACTCCTAAGGGATCCTCTTATGGACTGATCTGATTAACACTACACCCCTGTATGCTTCACCCGATGCCGGTGTTTATGTAGTTACATTGTGTATCTTGTGTTGCCCTATTATGTATTTTCTTTTATTTCCTTTCTTTTTATGTAATTAATGATCTGTTGAGCTCACTTGGCGAGACAACTGGTCTATAAAGCAGAGCAGGCCAGCATTGCAGGTTCAGTTCCCATACGAGCTGTGGTTATTCATGAAGGTCCGCCTTCTCAACCTTGCCCTTGGCTTGAGGTGTCATGATCGGTGGGTTAAATCACCACCAGTCAGCTATGGCAACTTTACCTTTTACCTAGACACAGTGAATTGTAAAATTTGCACGAAAGATCCATTTTGGGTTGAAGGAAAAATTCATAAAATTATTATCAACAAGTTCCTGCGAAAAATCACAGATGGTGCTCTTCAAAAGGAACATTGCAGCCCTGAAAATCAGTGACAGATCCAGAATATTAAACTCCTGCCATTTGTAGGGATTGTTAATGTCAGCAGAAACAAAACAAATATTGTCAGATTATCAATCCTGGATGTGATTAACAGCAGAATCCAAACCCTGCAAACAGTTGTGAACTCGCTGGTGTGTCAGCAGGTGGGATGACCGAGTGTATCCCTTCCCACACTCAGAGCAGGTGAACGGCCTTTCCCCGGTGTGAGTGCGCTTGTGTAAATGCAGGCTGCCAGACTGTGTAAATCCCTTCCCACACTCGGAGCAAGTGAATGGTCTCTCTCCAGTGTGAGTGCGCTGATGTGCAGTGAGGATTGATAACTGCCTGAAACTCTTTCCACAGTACGTGCAAATGAATGGCTTCTCCTCTGTGTGAATTCGCTGGTGTGACTGGAGGCTGGATAAATTAGTGAATTCATTCCCACACGTGGAGCATGTGAATGGCCTCTCTCCAGTGTGAACCCGCTTGTGCGCACTGAGGTTGGATGAAGACCTGAACCTCTTTCCACAGGGAGTGCAGCTGAATGGCCTCTCCTCAGTGTGAATTCGCTGGTGTGACAGCAGGTTGGATGACAGAGTGAAGCCCTTCCCACACACAGAACAAGTGAACGGCTTCACCCCTCTGTGAATTTGCTGGTGTGACCAAAGACCGGATGGACCAGCGAAATTCTTCCCACACAAGGAACAGGTGAACGACTTCCCCCAGTGTGAACTCGCTGATGTGCATTGAGGTTGGATGAACATGAGAACCTCTTTCCACAGGTAAAGCAGCTGAATGGCCTCTCCTCTGTATGAATTCGCCGGTGTGACAGCAGGTGGGATGAGGTAGTGAATCCCTTCCCGCACTCTGCACAGATGAATGGCTTCTTTCCAGTGTGACTCTGTCGATGGTATTCCAGCAGGTATGGATAATTGAATCCTTTACCACAATCATCACATTGCCATGGTTTCTCCATTTTGTTAGCCCCATTGTGACTGCGTTGATGTGTTTCCAGCCGGGATGGATAATTGAATCCCTTCCCACAGTCCCCACATTTCCACGGTTTTTCCATGGTTCTGGTATCCTTGTGTCTTTCCAGATTGCACAATCAGTTAAAGCTTCATTCACACACAGAACCCATGCACACTTTCGCCCGGCTGTGAATGGTGTGACGTTTTTTCAGGCTGTGCTGCTGTTTAAAGCTCTTTCCACAGTCAGTCCACTGGAACACTCTCACTCGGGTGTGTGTGTGCTTTGGTGCTTTTCCAGTCACACCGATGTTTGAAATTTTCTTGCACAGACAGAACACGGAAACATTTCTCCTTCCACATTCAAAAGCCAATGTTATTTAGGTCCTGATGAATCGAGTGACTATCAGACCTTGACGAGAAGTTCAGTCTGCATTTCCTGTCTGTAAATCCTCCACTTCCAATATCCTGCAAAATGAGTTTACAAAAGTCATCACAGTCAGTCCAGTATAGAAACTTTGAAGAGACAATTCAATTTTTTCTGCAACAATTTTTCCTCTCTTGTTCCCCCAAAGCTGCAAATCGCCGCCCCACACACCCTCCCTCCTCCCTGGGCTAAAATCCAAATCCATCTCACCATCTGCACCATTTCTTTCCTCCACTCCCAGTTTTCTCCCTCCCTCTCCTCTGCCTGGGTTCAGTTCTCCAGCTCCTGTCTGCAGACTGACAATAACATCAATGGGTCTTATTGGGGGTTTGGGGCCTCCAGCGGGTATTTGTGAATCCTCCCCGCCCACCTGCCAGGGTTTCCTTCCTTGCCAGAGATCAGAGTCCTCATTGATTTGAGTGCAAAGTGTAAGCTCTTATTTATTATCCCCCCTCCCCCATCCTCTGATGTGAACCATCCTCCAGTGTCTGAAGCAGGATGGTGCCCGTTAACCTGGGCCTGTTCCCGGGAGGGAGAAGCCCCGCAGCTGCAAACCAGGGAGCTGACAATGATTGGGAAGGGTTTGCGGATCCACAAAGTGTTTCCAAATCCTCCCACCCACCGCCTGAAGCTGACTCCGCTTCTCCGGGACAAACAAGGGCCCAGGCATTAATCATACTGCGCATGCACCAGATTTTTTGACACTACACATGCACACCCCCACCCCCCCCCCCCCCAGTAGCCACACTGCGCATGCTCTGGCTCTCAAGCCCGGGATATGATTGACGTCAGCTTATGACCAATAGGAGAGAGGGAACGGACAGGAAGGCAGAGCGGGCGCTTCTGGTCCTCCAACCAATCGGAGGGAATTAGGGGCGGGGCCGAGGGCGTGAGTGAAGCATGCGCAGTGCGGGTAATGGCGATGAAGAGCCGCTGATCTGGCGAGTGCACAAATGATGAGGTGAGATTGTCGGTGTGGAGGGTGCGATGGATCGGGCAGCTGGGCGGGAGTTTTCGTAAACATGTTGTGTAAACAGAAAGCCAAAACAGCGGACAAATCGGGTCCATTTACGACTAACGGGGCAGCAGCGCCTCATGTTCGGCCCCCGTTCACGGTCACCATTTTTATTGGGGGCAATGAGCAGCAAGGCGCATGCGCACTTGCTATCGTTGTTGGGGAAATGAATAGAAACAGACCCTTCGAGCCTGCCCCACCGTCCCAGGAATCATTCTGGTAAACCTAGATACCTACTTCATGGCCATTCCAGCTAATAGTCTGCCTTCTCATTTTTGCTATCAAAGTGGACAACCTCTCATTCCTCCAAATTATACTGCATCTCCCATTAATTTGCCCACTCTCAACTTGTTCAAATTATACTGAAGGAACTCTGCACCCTCCTCACAGCTCACCCTCCCATCACCCCTTCTCTCATTAGCCATGGATGCCTCGTTCTCCCCTTAGCATGATTCAGATGATGTAGCCCATCCCCCAGCTATTTACTGCTGATTTACCAGCTTTACCTTCTCATCATTAGGAATTATTTTCGATATGCTGGAGTCTTTCTCTTCCTCTCCTGAGCTTATATTGACCATCACATTCTGCTCCATTTTTAGTCCCTGAGCATTCTGCACACCCTGAAACGTCAGCTCACTTCCTCTTTACAAAATTACTGCCTGACCTGCTGAGTATTTCCAGCATTTGCTCTTTTTAGTTCAGATTTCCAGCAACTGCAGTATTTTGTTTTTGTTTTATTTCAGACGTTTCTCACAGAAGGAGAGATGGACCAATTGCGAGCTGCAGGGGTTGGATCACGCCTCCTGTGGAGCTCATTTGTTATGATGTAATGGAATGATTCCCAAAGTAAAATACTGTTGCCGCAGTCCCAGAGGCTGCTTACCATTTTGAGGGGGAGAGCTGAGTGGTGCTGATTTAACCTGAGGATCAGCACACCTCAGGCGGGGGGAAAGGTTAAGCAGGCGGGGCCTTCAGGAATAACCACAGCCGGTGCAGGAATTGGACCCATCCTGTTTCCTGTTGGACTCACTCTGCATCACGAACCAGCTGAGCTAAACCGGGGATGTTGCGGAGATGAAGATAGAATCCCTACAGTGCAGAAGGAGGCCAATTAGCCCATCGTGTCTTCTCCAATCCAGTCCACCCTATACCTGTAATCCTAAAACCTAACCTGCACATCCCTGGACACGAAGAGGCAATTTATCATGGCCAATCCACCTAACCTGCACATCTTTGGACTGTGGGAGGAAACCAGAGCACCCGGAGGAAACCCCAGCAGACACAGGGAGAAAGTGCAAACTCCACACAGATAGTCGCCCAAGGCTGGAATTGAACTCGGGTCACTGGCGCTGTGATGCAGCAGTGCAAACCACTGTGCCGTGCCGCCCATCTTCCCAATATTTAATTGAAGGCAATTTCTACTCATCCAGTCCTGAATGGCAGACAAGTCAGGATGGTGTGTGAGTTGGAGGGGAATTTGGTCCTCCTCCATGTGGAAGTTTAGGGTTCAAACCTCTGGTCAAGTTGTAAATAATAAAATCTCTCTCCTTTGCCCCTGTCTCTTTCACCTCTCTCTTCATCCATAGCGGCCAAAGTCCATTGTAGATCCACACTGGGTGGCAGGTTCCATTCCCATAAGGACATTAGTGAACCATTGGCTTTTTGTGACAATCCAGCAGTTTGCATGGTCACTTTTCCCTAGTGCCGGCCCCACAAATGACCAGATTCATTCAGCTCAATTTCACAACCAGCTTTTGTGTTTTTGTGAGTTCTCGCTCATTCCCTTTTTTCTGTTTTAAATCAGTTTCACAGGATGTTAGAAGGGGAGGATTTGCAGCCAATTAACTGAAACCAAACGTCACATCTGTCGTCCATCGTAACCTGAATATCATTGAATCTTGAACATGGAGGGGAAAAGCACCGTTCACAGTGGAGAGAAACTGTACACTTGTTCTGTGTGTGGACGAGACTTCAGCCAATCAACTGTCCCATCCAGACACAAGTACAGTCAGACTGGGGAGAAACTGTGGAAATGTGGGGATTGTGAGGGAGGATTCAGTGACCTCTCTGAGCTGGAGATTCACCAACACAGTAACACCAGGGAGAGGCCATTCACCTGCTCTGAGTGTGGAAAGGCATTCACGCAGTCATCCACCCTGCTGACACACCTTCGAGTTCACACTGGGGAGAGACCATTCACCTGCTCCAAATGTGGGAAGAGATTCACTCAGTCATCCAACCTGCTGACACACCAGCAGGTTCACACTGGACAGAGGCAATTCACCTGCTCGGAGTGTGGGATGAGATTTACTCAGTCATTCAATCTGCTGAGACACCAGCGAGTTCACACTGGGGCGAGGCCTTTCACTTGCTCCGAGTGTGGGAAGGGATTCAGTCAGTTGTCTACCCTGCAGACACACCAGCGAGTTCACACTGATGAGAGACCTTTTAAATGTCAAGTCTGTGGGAAGTGCTATAAAAGTTTAAAGGAAGTGATGTTCCATCAACGTGTTCACAGTGAGGAGAGACCATTTAAATGCCCAGACTGTGGGAAGTGCTATAAAGGCTCCAGGGAACTGATGTTTCATAAACGTGTTCACACCGACGACAAACCGTTCAGGTGCAGTCACTGTGCGACTGGGTTCAGATGGTCATCCCAACTCACTGAACACCAGCGTATACACACCGGGGAGAAGCCATTCATCTGCTCTGACTGTGGGAAGGGATTCACTCGGTCATCCCACCTCATGGCACATCAGCAAGTTCACACAGATGAGAGACCTTTTAAATGTCCAGACTGCGGGAAGTGCTGTAAAAGTTCCAGCAATCTGGTGTCCCATCAACGTGTTCACAACGAGCAGAGACCTTTTCAATGTCCAGACTGTGGGAAATGCTATAAAAGTTCCAGCGACCTGCTGTCCCACCAACATGTTCACACTGACGAGAGACCGTTTAGGTGCTCTCACTGTGCGACTGGGTTCAGGCGATCGTCCCAACTCAGCGTACACCAGCGAATTCACACAGGGGAGAAGCCGTTCACCTGCTCCAAGTGCGGGAAGGGATTCACTCAGAAATCCAACCTGCTGAGTCACCAGCGAGTTCACACGTGACTGCTGGAGTTTGATTATTCTGTTAAACATAAATCGCAAACATTCGTTATGGTCTTTCACTTCTGATATGAATAAATTACAGCTCAGTTATAAATACTAATGTCCTGGATAAAAGTCAAATAAATCAGGTTTGTGTTAAACTCACAGTCTTGAAACTTTTTTAAAAAATATTTTTTATTCAAATTTTTCGGTCAAACAAAGACAGTACAAAATTTTCCCTTTTGCAACTTTAAAACAATATAAATAATGATGATGACCGTTTAAAAAAAAAAATATATATATATATGAACTAGACTGCAACTGCCAGCAACAAAAATAAAAACTAGCCAATATCCAAAATAATAAAGTCACAAAAACCAATATAAATAACTCATATACAAACACCTGTGCAAAACCCCTGAGGGCCCGGATGGGCCCTCCCCTCCCCCCCTCCCCCCTGGGTTGCTGCTGCTACCTTTCCCATTTCCCTTATCGTTCTGCGAGATAGTTGAGGAACGGTTGCCACCGCCTGGTGAACCCTTGAGCCGAACCTCTTAGTGCGTATTTTATCCGCTCCAATTTTATATACCCCGCCATGTCCTTTATCCAGGCCTCCACGCCTGGGGGTTTAGCTTCTTTCCACATAAGTAATATCCTTCGCCGGGCTACTAGGGACGCAAAGGCTAAAACATCAGCCTCTCTCGCCTCCTGCACTCCCGGCTCGTCCGCAACCCCAAATATCGCCAACCCCCAGCCTGGCTCGACCCAGACCCCCACCACCCTTGAAAGCACATTCGCCACCCCCACCCAGAACCCATGCAGGACCGGGCATGACCAAAACATGTGGGTGTGGTTCGCTGGGCTTCCCGCGCATCTCCTGCACCTATCCTCCACTCCAAAAAATCTACTTAACCTTGCTCCAGTCATGTGCGCCCTATGTAGAACCTTGAATTGTATCAGGCTGAGCCTGGCGCATGAGGACGCAGAGTTTACCCTACTTAAGGCATCTGCCCACAGCCCCTCCTCAATCTCTTCCCCTAGCTCCTCTTCCCATTTTCCCTTCAGCTCCTCCACCCTCGTCTCCCCCTCGTCTCTCATTTCTCTGTATATATCTGACACCCTACCATCCCCCACCCATGCCCCCGAAATCACTCTGTCCTGAATCTCTTGCGCCGGGAGCCGCGGAAATTCCCTCACCTGTTGCCTCGCAAAAGCCCTCAGTTGCATATATCGAAATGCATTCCCCGGTGGCAACCCATATTTTTCTGTCAGTGCTCCCAGACTCGCAAACGTCCCGCCTAGGAACAAATCCTTCAATTTCACAATCCCTGCTCTCTGCCAAGCTTTAAATCCCCCATCTATCTTCCCCGGGACGAACCTGTGGTTGTTCCTTATCGGGGACCTCACCGAGGCACCCATCACTCCCTTATGTCGTCTCCACTGCCCCCAAATTTTCAGTGTTGCCACCACCACTGGACTTGTGGTGTATTTCTTCGGGGAGAACGGTAAAGGCACCGTCGCTAATGCTTTTAGGCTGGTTCCCCTACAGGACTCCATCTCTCGTCTTTTCCACGCCGCTCCCTCCCCTTCCCCCATCCACTTGCATACCATTGACATGTTGGCGGCCCAATAATAGTCACTTAAACTCGGCAGTGCCAGTCCCCCCTATCCCTACTACGCTGCAGGAACCCCCTCTTCACTCTTGGGGTCTTCGCAGCCCACACAAAACTCATAATGCTCTTATCCACTTTCTTGAAAAAGGCCTTTGTAATCATCACAGGTAGGCACTGGAACACAAAAAGAAACCGCGGAAGGATCACCATTTTAACCGCCTGCACCCTACCCGCCAGTGACAGGGGCACCATGTCCCATCTCCTAAAGTCTTCTTCCATCTGCTCCACCAATCTTACTAAATTAAGCTTATGCAAGGTTCCCCAGTTCCTGGCCACCTGGATCCCTAGGTACCGAAAATCCCTTGTTACTCTCCTCAACGGTAAATCATCTATTCCCCTGCCCTGTTCCCCAGGGTGCATCACAAACAGCTCACTCTTCCCCATATTCAATTTATATCCTGAAAATTCCCCAAACTCCCTGAGTGTCTGCATGATCTCGGACATCCCCTCCACTGGGGGAACATACAACAACAAATCATCCGCGTATAGTGACACCCGGTGCTCTTCTCCTCCCCTAAGTACTCCCCTCCACTTCCTAGAGCCCCTCAGCGCTATGGCCAGTGGCTCAATTGCCAACGCAAACAGTAACGGGGACAGAGGACATCCCTGTCTTGTCCCTCTGTATAGACGGAAGTGGTCAGATCTCTGCCTATTTGTAGTCACACTTGCCACCGGGGCCCCGTATAGAAGCTGAACCCATCCAATAAACCCCTCTCCAAATCCAAATCTCCTCAGTATTCCCACAGGTAGTCCCACTCCACTCTCAAATGCTTTCTCTACCTCCCCCTCCGGCGGGGGCAACATCATCACACCCAACAGCCTCCGTATGTTAGTGTTCAATTGTGTCCCCTTAAGAAACCCCGTTTGATCCCCGTGAACCACCCCCGGGACACAATCCTCCATCCTCGTCGCCATCACCTTGGCCAAAAGCTTGGCATCTACATTCAGGAGGGAAATAGGCCTGTAAGACCCGCACTGCAGCGGGTCTTTGTCCCTTTTCAAGAGCAGCGATTTTGTCGCCTCCGACATCGTCGGGGGCAACGTCCCCCTTTCCCTGGCCTCATTAAAGGTTCTCGTCAGAAGCGGGGCCAGCAGGTCCACGTATTTCCTATAAAATTCCACCGGGAACCCATCCGGTCCCGGGGCCTTCCCTGCCTACATGCTCCCAATCCCTTTTACCACCTCCTCCACCTCCATCTGTGCTCCCAGTCCTGTCCTCTCCTGCTCCTCAACGTTCGGGAATTCCAACTGGTCTAGGAAGTGCATCATTCCCTCCTTCCCTTCCGGGGGCTGAGCCTTATACAGCCTCTCATAAAATGCCTTAAACACCCGGTTCACCCTCTCCGCTCCCCGTTACATCTCACCCTCCTCGTCCCTAACCCCTCCAATCTCCCTCGCCGACCCCCTCTTCCTCAGTTGTTGGGCCAGTAACCGGCTCGCCTTCTCTCCGTACTCATACTGCACTCCCTGTGCCTTCCTCCATTGTGCCTCCGCCGTACCCGTGGTCAACAAATCAAATTCCGTGTGCAACCTTCGCCTTTCCCTGTATAGTCCTTCATCCGGAGCAACTGCATACTGCCTATCCACCCTCAAAATTTCTCTCAACAATCTCTCCCTCTCTTTGCTCTCTTGTTTCCCCTTATGGGCCCTTATGGAGATCAGTTCCCCTCTGACCACCGCCTTCAATGCTTCCCAGACCACTCCCACCTGAACCTCTCCGTCGTCATTCATCTCCAGATACCTTTCGATACATCTCCTTACCCTTACACACACACCCTCGTCCACCAACAATCCCATATCTAATCTCCACAGTGGGTGCTGTTCCTTTTCCTCTCCTACTTCCAGATCTACCCAATGTGGGGCATGGTCCGAAATGGCTATAGCCGAGTACTCCGTCCCGGCCACCTTCGGGATCAGCGCCCTTCCCAGGACAAAGAAGTCTATCCGAGAATACACCTTGTGGACATGGGAGAAGAAGGAGAACTCTTTACTCCTAGGCCTAGTAAATCTCCAGGGATCCACTCCTCCCATCTGCTCCATGAAGTCCTTAAGCACCTTGGCCGCTGCCGGCCTCCTCCCGGTCCTAGACCTGGACCGGTCCAGCCATGGATCCAGCACCGTGTTGAAGTCTCCCCCCATTACCAACTTTCCCGCCTCCAGGTCCGGGATACGCCCCAGCATACGCTTCATGAAGTTGGCATCATCCCAGCTCGCGGCATATACGTTCACCAGAACCACCGCCTCACCTTGCAATCTGCTACTCACCATCACGTATCTACCCCCACTGTCTGCCACTATAGTCCACGCCTCAAACAATACCTGTTTCCCCACTAATATTGCCACCCCTCTATTTTTCGCATCCAAGCCCAAGTGAAATACCTGTCCCACCCATTCTTTTCGTAATCTGACCTGATCCGCCAGTTTCAGATGCGTCTCCTGCAGCATGACCACATCTGCCTTTAATTTCTTTAGGTGCGCAAGTACCCTTGCCCTCTTAATCGGCCCGTTCAGCCCTCTCACGTTCCACGTGATCAACCGGGTTGGGGGGCTCTTGACCCCGCCCCCCCTCGTCGACTAGCCATCCCCTTTTTTAAACCAGCTCCTCACCCGGTTCCCACGCACCCACTTGTCCCCCAACGGTGTCCTCCCGTCCCGACCATCCCATCCTGTAGCAGCTCCCCCTTCCCCTTAACATCAGCAACCCAGTTACCACCCCCCCCCCCCCCCGCTAGATCCCCCTCCAGCGTGTTTGCTCCCCCCATGTTGCTTCCAGAAGTCAGCAAAATCTGGCTGACCTCGGCTTCCCCCATTTATCCTCAGCCTCCCATTGTGTAAGGCTCCCTCCTTCCTGCGCCCCCTTTTCCCGCCACAATTACCATAGCGCGGGAGCAAAGCCCGCGCTTCCCACTCGGCCCCACCGCTAATGGCACAGCTCCCTCTCTCCTTCCCCACCGGCGCCCACAGTTCACCATATCCTCCCCCCCCCCCCATCGAGGGGAAAGAGAAAATTTCCCCCCCCTTCCGATTCCCAGTCCCATGCAATCACACCACTGCTTTATTACAAAAGTTCTTTCTCTCTCCAGTCTAGTCCAGCTTCTCCTCTTCAATGAATGTCCACGCCTCTTCTGCCGTCTCGAAGTAGTGGTGTTTCCCTTGATGTGTAACCCACAGTCTCGCCGGCTGCAGCATACCAAATTTAACTTTCTTTCTATGGAGCACCGCCTTGGCCCGATTGAAACTCGCCCTGCTTCTCGCCACCTCCGCACTCCAATCCTGGTACACGCGGATCACCGCATTCTCCCACCTGCAGCTCCATGTCTTTTTCGCCCATCTCAGGACCATCTCCCTGTCTTTATAGCGGTGAAACCTCACCACTATAGCTTGAGGTATTTCTCCCGCCTTCGGTCTTCTCGCAAGGACTCGATATGCTCCCTCCACTTCCAAGGCGCCCGTCGGGGCCTCCGGTCCCATTAAGGAATGAAGCATCGTGCTCACATATGCCCCGACGTCCGCTCCCTCTGCACCTTCGGGAAGACCCAAAACTCTTAGGTTCTTCCTCCTCGAGCTATTTTCCAGGGCTTCCAGCCTCTCCATACACCTCTTATGCAGTGCCTCGTGTGTCTCTGTCTTCACCACCAGGCCCTGTATTTCGTCCTCATTTTCGGCAGCCTTTGCCTTCACGCCACAAAGCTCCAATTCTTGGGTCTTCTGCGCCTCCTTTAGCCCCTCAATCGCCTGCAGCATCGGGGCCAGCACCTCCTTCTTTAGCTCCTCAACACATCTCCGAAGGAACTCTTGCTGTTCCGGGCCCCATACCAAACGGCCTCCCTCCGCTGCCATCTTGCTTCGTGCTTCCCTTCCTTGCCGCTGCTCCAGAGGATCCTCTGCAATCCGGCCACTATTATCTCCTTTCTCCATGTATATCCGGGGGGATTCCCTTCTGTTTCACCGCCCAATGGGTTTAGCCGTCAAAAATTGCCGTTGGGGCTCCCAATAAGAGCCCAAAAGTCCGTTCAAACGGGAGGTGCCAAAACGTGCGACCTAGCTGGTCATCGCCGCACCCGGAAGTCCTGTTGAAACTTTTTAACATCCCTAACTCAAGTCAGTTCCTTTTGCTCTATCTGGCCTTCTCCTCCATCCTCATCATTCATGGAGCTTCTTTGTCACTGGGATTGAGACACTCTGATCAGCTGCCTCTGCCTCTGCCCTCTCTTTCACCCTCCCACTGGGTAAACTGTCTCTGTTGCCTCTCCCGATGAACACTGAACTCACATCACAGTTTCTCTCCTGTCTTGTCCCTGATTCTATTTCTACAGAACTGCTGCCCATTCAGTTTCCTCATGTTAGCTGACATTGTTTATGATTCTCTCTCTCTCCTCATACTATCCCTCTCACCTTTAAATACATCAGTCACCCTTCCTGAAATAAAACATCCCTTGACCTCACCTTCCTTGCAAATTACGGACGGCCCCCATTTCCAACCTCCCTTTCCACTCCACTCTCCTTGTACCCAGTTACCCAAGCATCTATCCTCGGCTCCTCCTATTTCTCATCTACATGCTGCCACTAGATGACATCATCCAAAAGTACCGTGTTAGTTTTCACATGTACACTGACAACACCCAGCTCCACATGCACATTCCGGCGCTTGTTTGGGTGCACAGATGGAGAAGTCCGAATGTCCAAATTACCTAACAGCACGTCTTTCGGGTCTTGTGGGAGGAAACCGGAGCACCCGGAGGAAACCCACGCAGACACAGGGAGAACGTGCAGACTCCGCACATACAGTGACCCAAGCAGGAATCGAACCTGGGACCCTGCGCTGTGAAGCCACAGTGCTAATCACTGTGCTACCATGCCGCCCTTATCTGCTATCCTTACCTGGTCTGGCCTACAACTCCAGACCCACAGCAATGTGGTTGACTCTTAATTACCATGGAAATGAGTTGAAGAAAGTGCTGAGATGTTTTCAAATGGAAACGGGACAAGCACATGAGAGAAAATGGAATTGAAAATCAGCTGAAAGGCTGAGATTGGATAGGTGTGGGAGTCAGAGATGTGTGCCGAATATGGACAGCAGCAGAATCTGTGACAGAATGGCCTGTTTGTGTCTTATATATTCACATAAATTCAATGTAATCTCCTTTTACAGAATATTTGCAGATGCAAACATCATGTCGAGATCTGACAGAATCACTTGATTCATCAGGATCGGCCTTTCAACGTGGAAGGAGAAATGTTTGTCTGTTTTGTCTATCGGAAAAAAATTCAAAAATCACTGTGATTGGAAAAGCACCGAGACACAGACATCAAAGTAATTTTCCACAGTTAGCTGGAAGTGAGTTTTAACCAATCACACTGCATGAAATTAAATTGCAGCATTTACATCAGGGAGACACCGTACTCAGGCTTCAACTGATGATCCAAGTTGGAGAGACACAAGGACATTCGCACCAAAGGAATCAAGAAGCAGCAATTGGACATTCAGCTCCGTGAGCCTGTTCCACCATTTAATAACTTCACGGCTGATCTGACAGTGACCTCAAATCTGCATCCCACCGTCACCTGATAACTTGTCAATAACCATGGAGAAACCGTGGAAATGTGGGGACTGTGCGATGGGATTCAATTACCCATCTGAATTGGAAACTCATCGACGTATTCACACTGGGGAAAGGCCGTTCACCTGCTCGGTGTGTGGGAAGGGATTCACTCGGGCATCAAACCTCCTGACACACCAACTTGTTCATACTGATCAGAGACCGTTTAAATGTGCTGACTGTGAGAAGAGATTTAAAAGCAGAAATGATTTACTGAGACACCAACGCACTCACACTGGGGAGAGGCCATTCACCTGCTCCGTGTGTGGGAAGGGATTCACCTTTTCATCCCAGCTTCTGCAACACCAGCGAGTTCACACTGGGGAGAGACCGTACACTTGACCCGTGTGTGACAAGAAATTTACTCAGTCATCCCACCTGACATCAAACCAACTTGTTCACACTGATCAGAAATCTTTTAAATGTTGCGACTGTGAAAAGAGATTTAAAAGTAAACCGAATCTGCTGAAACACCAGCGAGTTCACACGGAAACCGAATCATAGCATTTACAGTGCAGAAGGAGGGCATTTGGCCCATCGAGTGCACCGGCCCTCGCAAAGAGCACCTTACTTACACCCATACCTCCAACCTAACCCATAACCCCACCTCACCTTTTTGGACACTGAGGGCAATTTAGCATGGCCAATCCATCTAATCTGCACACCTTTGGACTGTGGGGGGAAACCGGAGCACCCGGAGGAAACCGACGCAGACACGGGGACAACCCGCAGCCTCCGCACAGATAGTGACCCAAGCCGGGAATCAAACCTGGGACCCTGGAGCTGTGAAGCAACAGTGCTAACCACTGTGCTACTGTGTCTCCCACATGTGGGAGCGGTACTGGGGAGAGGCTGTTTAACTGATCGGTGTGTGTGAGGAGATTCACTCGGTCAAACAACCTGCACAGACATCAGCAAGTTCGCAGGCAACAGCAGGGTTTGGATTCAGCTGTTGTTGCTGCTGTTAGTCACATCTGGGACTGAATGATGCCTGGACGTCTGTTTCCAGTGGGGCTCCACAGTTTCCGGTATATATCAATGATTTAGACTGAAATGTATGCACCAGGATTATACAAAAGTTGCTCATGTGTTTTAGACAATGAGGGAGAAAGCCATGGACTGGGTCAGATGGACAGAAAAATGGGAAATGGAAATTTAGATAATGAGAGGTGAGGAACATACTTCAGTTAACTCCCGATAAAAATAAGGTCACTTCAGGATCATGGAAAAAACTGATTGGTGGGGAAGCTACAAATAATCCTTTTTTTAAAAAAAAAATTCAGACCCAATTATTATTTTGTTTTTCCAATTAAGTGGCAATTTAGCCTGGCCAATCCACCTAACCTACACATCTTTGGGTTGTGGGGGTGAAACCCATGCAGACACGTGGAGAATGAGCAAACTCCACACGGACAGTGACCCAGTGCCGGGATTCAAACCCGGGTCCTCAGCGCTGTAGTCCCAGTGCTAACCATTGCTCCACGTGCTGCCCTAGCTACAAATAATTCTAAGAACTTTATTGAACAGTTCTCAAATGGAAAGGCACTTGACCACATTACAACTAAGGATCTACAATAGACATTTGATCTAGCAAGTCATATTTAGGGCAAGATTATAAACAGAGGACATTAATTTAAAGTGATTAGAAAAAGAAGCAATGCTGAGCAAGGCTAGGAGAGTGGGCAAAGAAGTGGCAAATGGAATACAATGTGGAAAAATGTGAGGTTATGGACTTTGGAAGGAGAAATGGAGGCACAGACTATTTTCTAAATGGGAAAATGCTGAGGAAATCACAAGCACTTGGGAGTCCTTGTTCAAGATTCTCTTCAGGTTAGCGTGCAGGTGCACTGCAGCCCCACGGCGCCGAGGTCCCAGGTTCGATCCCAGCTCTGGGTCACTGTCCGTGTGGAGTTTGCACATTCTCCCCGTGTTTGCATGGGTTTCGCCCCCACAACCCAAAGATGTGCAGGGTAGTTGGATTGGCCATGCTAAATTGCCCCTTAATTTGAAAAAATGAATTGGGTACTCTAAATTTAAAAAAAAATGTTTTTAAAAAGGTTAACGTGCATGTTCAGTCGGCAGTTAAGAAGGCAAATGCAACGTATTCATGTCGAGAGGGCTAAAATTCAAGACCAAGGATGTACTTCTGAGGCTATATAATGCTCTGATCAGACCCCTTTTGGAGTATTATGAGCCATTTTGGGCCCCATATCTAAGGAAGGATGTGTTGTCCTTGGAAAGGGTCCAGAGGAGGTTTACAAGAATGATCCCTGGAATGAAAAGCTTGTCGTATGAGGAACGGTTGAGGACTCTGGGTCTGTACTCGTTGGAATTTAGAAGGATATGGGGGTATCTTATTAAAACTTACGGGATACTGCGAGGCCTGGGTAGAGTGAACATGGAGAAGATGTTTCCACTTGTCGGAAAAACTAGAAGCAGAGGACACAATCTCAGACTAAAGGCAATGCTTTAAAACAGAGTAAGAAGTCTGACAACACCAGGTTAAAGTCCAACAGGTTTGTTTCGACTCACTAGCTTTAGGGGCACAGTTCCTTCCTCAGGTGATGAGGAGGAATTAAAACAGATGAGGAGGAATTTCTTCAGCCAGAGGGTGGTGAATCTGTGGAACTCTTTGCCCAGAAGGTCGTGGAGGCCAAATCACTGAGTGTCTTTCAGATAGAGATAGATAGGCTCTTGATTAATAAGGGGATCAGGGGTTATGGGGAGAATGGAGACGAGAAAAATATAGATTAATAGAATTTACAGTGCAGAAGGAGGCCATTCGGCCCATCGAGTCTGCACCGGCACTTGGAAAGAGCACCCTACCCAAGGTCCACATCTCCACCCTATCCCCATAACCTAGTAACCCCACCCAACCCAGTAGCCCTACCCAACACTAAGGGCAATTTTGGACACGAAGGGCAACTTATCATGGCAAATCCACCTAACCTGCACATCTTTGGACTGTGGGAGGAAACCGGAGCACCCGGAGGAAACCCACGCACACACGGGGAGGATGTGCAGACTCCGCACAGACAGTGGCTCAAGCTGGAATCAAACCTGGGACCCTGGAGCTGTGAAGCAATTGTACTATCCACAATGCTACCGTGCTGCCCTGATTGAATGGTGGAGCAGATTGGATGGGCCGAGTGGCCTAATTCTGCTCCTATGTCTTATGATGTGAAGAAAAACATTCTGTGCTGCATGTGGGATCATGAATGCACTGCTCGAAAATGTGGTGGAGGCAGATTCAATTGATGCCTTGAAAAGAAAATTGGACAACTATCTGTTACTGTCAGATCAGCCATGATCTTATTAAATGGTGGAGCAGACTGGGCTGAATAGCCAACTCCAGCTCCTTGGTCATCTGTTCGCATCTTTTGAGGAGAAAAATATCTACAGAGTTCAGGGCCAATGACAGCGGATTGTGACAGTTGCAGAAAGTTGGCACAGATACAATTTGTTGAGTGCCTTTGTTTTGTGCTGTCACCTTTCTATGCCACTGTGTTATGAGGGAAATGCAGTGCACCAATGCAAGAGAGGCAGATTGCTCCCTCGATTTGGATTGGATTTGTTTATTGTCACGTGTACCGAGGTACAGTGAAAAGTATTATTCTGCGAGCAGCTCAAACAGATCATTTTGTACATGAAAAGAAAGTAAACTAAAAGAAAATACATAATAGGGCAACATAAGGTACACAATGTAAATATATAGACAAAGGCATTGAGTGAAGCATACAGGAGTGTAGTATTAATCAGGTCAGTCCAGAAAAGGGTCCTTTAGGAGTCTGGTAATAGCAGGGTCGAAGCTGTTTTCAATCGGTTTGTGCGTGTTCTCAGACTTTTGTATCTCCTGCCCGATGGAAGAAGTTGGAAGAGTGAGTAAGCTTGGTGGGAGGGGTCTTTAATTATGCTACCCGCTTTCCCCAGGCAGCGGGAGGTGTGGATAGAGTCAATGGATGGGAGGCAGGTGTGTGTGATGGACTGGGCTGTGTTCACTACTCTCTGAAGGTTTCTTGCGGTCTTGGGCCGAGCAGTTGTCATACCAGGCTGTGATGCAGCCAGATAGGATGCTTTCAATGGTGCATCTGTAAACATTGGTAAGAGTCAGTGTGGACATGCCAAATTTCCTTAGTTTCCTGAAGAAGTATAGGCGCTGTTGTGCTTTGTTGGTGGTAGCGTTGATGTGCATGGAACAAGACAGATTTTTGGTGATGGAAACCCTGTGCCCCAGTGCAGGAGAGGCTGGTTGTTGGGCAGTGTGAGCTGATCATGGCTGGATAAAGACTAAGGCCGATGTCAAGACCCTTGGAGTGAAAACAGGTCTGGAGGGAATGGGTCAAAAAACCTGGGGAGTTGCATCTTGCATGAATCGTGAGTGTGACCCAGTGGCAATTATGAACAGTAAACAAACCTATCACTGATTTGATGAGATGAAATACCGTGTCCCAGGTGTTGTAAATACTGTACATACTGTAGATCAGCCTGCTTGCTGCCCATGTCTAAGTGATATCTTATCAGAATAATGTGCTTATGTAGTAAATAAAGTATCCAAACCTCTCATTGTGCTTCATGCCCAGCATCTTGCCTAACCGTGGATCTTCTGTTTTGCTAATTGCTCTATGGCGGCTGTTACCCAGAATCCCCTGCGTTGCAGAAAGTTCCCGATCAGTGAGTGTACGAGGCCAGTGCGCAGGTGCAGTGTGGGTGTGTGCTCTGAGCATGCTCAGTGTCAGTCATACTGAGAGAGTGAGGAGAAACTGGGTTGAAAACAACAGTGAGCTGTACCCCTGTGAGAAGGCCATCTCCCAGTCTCTGTTAGACTCTCCTGCAGCTTCCTGTCATGGTTGAGTTGGACAAGGAACTCTCATCATATGAGCTGGAAAAGGCCATTGATTGTTGAGCAAGCAGAAAGGTGCCCGGCAAGGATGGAATTCCAGCTGAACTGCTCACACACAAAGTCCCATCGACTGTTACACCTTCCTGCCTGCCCCTTTTGGGCTGTGAGACTGGTCCACAGAACATGTGTGATGCAATAAAAACAGCAGTGACAGAGGAGACAGCATCAACTACAGGGACATCTCACTCCTTAGAGTCAGGGGAAGACCATCACTTGGGTGATGTTTAACAGATTCATCTACTTGCAGACTGAGTGTATCCAGAAGCACAGTGCGGTTTCTGTGCTGACAGATCTACAGTGAACATGATCTTCTCCACACACCAGCTACAAGGGAAGAGAACAATTGGGGTTTGATCTAAAGCGTCAGTGCTGAGAAAGTGAAATGTTCTAATTACTGAGTGAAAGTAAACCTTTCAGTGTGAATCACAATTTACTGGTCCAATTGGAAATGGTACCAAAACGTTTCAATCTCTGAAGATAAACTTCAGCCTTGAAGTTACGTTTCGGAGTTCACAAGCTGTGGGAAGCTTTGTGAATGGTTCCTCTTCCCTTTTGTAAACAAGCAGAGAAGTTAACCCTTTCCCTGACAGCACGGCAACAATTTGAAATAAAGACTTTGACTTTTAAAGATTTGGCTTCATCCCATTTGTCGGGGTCATATTCCCGTGCAAATCATCACGGGCGGGATGGAAATTTGCTGGAACATTTTTCTGTATAATCCTAATCTTTTTTGTCACAAGTAGTCTGACATTAACACTGCAATGAAGTTACAGTGAAAAAACCCCAGTCAGCACATTCACCGCGGTGCCTGGTCAGGTACACAGAGGGAGAATTCAGAATTGTCATGTGAGAGTACCTTTAAGAACTGTGTGTTTATCCAATAGCTGTAGTGGATGTACCTTTAAGAAATAGGTGCTTATCAAATAGCTGCAGTGAAGACAGACAGCCCAGTTCCACCCACTCTGATATCACTGCAGCTATTTGATAAACACCCAGTTCTTAAAGGTACTTCCACTACAGCTATTTGATAAACACTCCCCGAACAGGCGCCGGAATGTGGCGACTAGGGGCTTTTCACAGTAACTTCATTGAAGCCTACTTGTGACAATAAGCGATTTTCATTTCATTCATTTTTCATTTCATAAAGGTACAGCTGGTCTTCCAACCAATCGGAGTGAATGAGGGGCGGGGCTGATCCCGGATCTCCCTCATTGGCTGAGACTCTGTATCATTTTGAGTTCTTCCCATTGGCCTCATGGGCACAGGTTCCAAAACTTAATTTCCTGCCTGAGCGATGTTGACCAATGGGGGGATTTGGAAAACCAGATGGACTCTGGTCCTCCAGCCAATCAGACTGCGGGTTCGGTGTAAATGAAGATTGAGCTTCACACAGACTAAAACTTCTTCCTGTGTCAAATCTCCGAGTAAAATACTTTCCACTTCAATGGACTTGAAATTAGAGTCCATTAACCCTTCCACAGAACTGTTACAACAAGGAACAACAAACGTTAACTGTTTCTCTCGCAACAGATGTGTCACAGTGGTTAGCCCTGCTGCCTCATAGCGCCAGTGTCCTGGGTTCAATTGCGGCCTTGGGTGACTGTGTGGACATTCTCCCCATGTCTGTGTGGTCCCCTCCGGGTGCTTGTTTTCTCCAACTGTCCAAAGATGTGCCGGTTTGGTGGATTGGCCATGCTAAATTGCTCCTTAGTGTCCAATGGTGTAGTGGGGTTATGGGGAGAGGTTGGGGAAAGTGCAGCTGTGTGGGGAGCTCTTTTGTAGCGTTGGTGCAAACTCGATGGGCCGAATGGCCTCCTTCTGTACTGTAGGGATTCTATGATGCTGCCAGACATGTTGAGTTAATCTAGCATTTTCTGTTTTTACTCGATATTGCACACCTTTTCAACCCACTAATTATATTTATTGAACCACTGTACCATCAACTACCAGGAGCAGTGTGTTGATGTTTCAGCTATTCTGGCCTTGGGTGACTGTGTGGAGTTTGTACATTCTCCCCGTGTCTGTGATGGTTCTCTCCGGGTGCTCCAGTTTTCTCCCACTGTCCAAAGATGTGGTTAGGTGGATTGGCCCCGCTAAATTGACCCTTAGTGTCCAAACAAAGATTAGGTGGCATTACTGGGTTACGGGGATAAACAAAGAATAGAGAAAAGTACAGCATAGGAAAAGGCCCTTCGGCCCTCCAAGCCTGCTTCGACCATGCTGCCCATCTAAACTGAAATAGTCTGTGCTTCTGGGGTCCAAATCCCTCTATTTCCATCCTATTCATGTATTTTGTCAAGATGCCCCTTAATAGGTGGAGGCATGCGCTAAGTAGGGTTATCTTTCCAAGGGCCGGTGGAGGCTGGATGAGCCGAATGGTCTCCTTCTGCACTGTAAATTGAATGATTCTGCAGGATTTTTTCTCTCACAGTCTGATCCGAAGGGGCTGTCTGGTGCTATTTCCCTGATGGTGGCACAGTGGTTAGCATTGTTGCTTCACAGCACCAGTGTTCCGAGTTCAATTCTCGCTTGGGTCACTGTCTGTGCAGAGTCTGCACTTTCTCCCAGTGTCTGTGTGGGTTTCCTCCGGGTGCTCTGGTTTCCTCCCTCAAGTCCCGAAAGATGCACTTGTTAGGTGAATTGGACATTGTGAATTCTCCCTCGGTGTACCCAAACAGGCGTCAGAGTAGGTTGACTCGGGGCTTTTCACAGTAACTTCACGCAGTGTTAATGTAAGCCTACTTGTGACAATAATAAAAATTCTGTCTTTGGGTATTTTAAGGAGCAGGTAGAACCTCCTTGGTTCTACCTGTTGTCCCCTCAGATATTCCCATCTGTTTTTGGTTAATGTGTCTGGAGTCTGGGTTCTTCCAGTCCGTCTCCAATTCTCCTTCCTGTCTCGGGTATATGGGTCTAGGTAGCTTGGTGTTGTGATTCGTGTTGTTCAGTTGTCTGTCTGTCTCCAGCAGGTATTGTTGTCTCTCGATAATGACTGTGCTGCTACCCTTGTCTTCTGGTCTTATGAACATATCCGTGTTGGATCCAAGCTCCCGGATTGTCTGTCTTCCTCTCTGGGTGAGATTCTGTTTGTCTCTTGTATTTCACGACTGTGACAGGGCAGAGGCCTGATTGAAGGGATTCAGACATGGGAGTTCTGGGAAAGATAAGCAAGGATTTGGGAGGTGACAACATGGACAAAGAGTTTGGAGAGAGAGGTTGAAGATGGGGCAGTAATTTGTAAGGATGGCAGGGTCAAGGGTTTGTTTTATTGAGGGGGTGATGATGGCAGATTTGAAGGACAGAGGGACAGTACCTGAAGAGAGAGAAATGTTGACAATATCCATGGACACAGGGTAGTTGGCTGATCAGTGGCTAAGTGGGAATAGGGTCGATGGAGCAGGGGCTGGGTCTCATGGACAAGATGAGCTCTGAGAGGGCATGAGGGGAGCTGGGAGAGAAACTAGAGAAAGATGTGGGTTCAGGGCTTGGGAAAGGATGACATTTAGAGACAATTTGGTCCGTGGGCTCGTGGAAGGGAGGGAAGCAGCAGAGGCCGCTGATCGGATTTACTCAATCTCAGTCACAAAGAAGCTCCACAAGCTCCTCACACTTCTTATCATAGAATTTACAGTGCAGGAGGCCATTCGGCCCATCGAGTCTGCACCGGCTCTTGGAAAGAGCACCCTACCCAAGGTCAACACCTTCACCCTATCCCCATAACCCAGTAACCCCACCCAACACTAAGGGCAATTTTGGACACTAAGGGCAATTTAGCATGGCCAATCCACCTAACCTGCACATCTTTGGACTGTGGGAGGAAACCGGAGCACCCGGAGGAAACCCACGCACACATGGGGAGGATGTGCAGACTCCGCACAGACAGTGACCCAAGCCGGAATCGAACCTGGGACCCTGGAGCTGTGAAGCAATTGTGCTATCCACAATGCGACCGTGCTGCCTTCTTGTTGGAGGTGAGTATGGAAGAGACAGGGGAGAGCGAGAGTACTTCAAAAGGAACTAACTTGTGTAAGAGATATTAAAAAGTTTGAGCACACTGCGTATTTAACACAAGTTTAATTTATTTGACTGTTACACAGAATATTAGCCCCTGTAAATGGGCTGGAGTTTGTTATCAGCAGAAAGAGACCCAAATGAACACGGTTCAGCCCCGATTGTGAGGAACAGCAAAATCCAATCACTATGGTTACTTGTGGCCTCGTTGGTGACTCAGCAGGTGGTATGAAGTGGTGAATCCCTTCCCACACTTGGAGCAGGTGAATGGTCTCTCCCCAGTGTGAACTCGCTGGTGCCTCTGCAGGGCGGATAGCTCAGTGAATCCCTTCCCACACCAGGAACAGGCGAATGGCCTCTCCCCAGTGTGAATTCGCTGATGTACAGTGAGGTTAGATGATCGACTGAACCCAGTCCCGCAGCGAGAGCACCTGAAGGGTCTCTCGTCAGTGTGAACACGTTGATGGCTCATCAGTTCCCCAGAGCTTTTATAGCCTTTCCCGCAGTCTGGACATTGAAACGGCCTTTCCCCAGTGTGAACTCGCTGGTGACTCAAGAGGTGGGTTGAAATAGTAAATCCCTTCCCACATTCTGAGCAGGTGAATGGCCTCTCCCCAGTGTGAATTCGCTGGTGCTTCTGCAGAGTGGATGAATCACTGAATCCCTTCCCACATTCTGAGCAGGTGAATGGCCTCACCCCAGTGTGAACTCGCTGGTGTCTCAGCAGGTTGGCTGAAATAGTAAATGCCACCCCACATTCTGAGCAGGTGAATGGTCTCTCCCCAGTGTGACTGCGTCGATGAGTTTCCAGATTGGATGGGGAAGGGAATCCTTTCCCACAGTCCCCACATTTCCACGGTTTCTCCACAGAGTGACTGCATTTGTGGCTTGTGAGGCGTGATGATTGACTGAAACCTCGTCCACACACACAACACGTGTACGGTTTCTCCCCGCTGTGAACGATACTTTTTCCTTCCATGTTCAAAGTACGATGATATTCAGGATATGATAAATTGAGGACTCTGTCAGATCCTGATGTGATGCTTGGTTTGAGTATCCGGACTTTGAAGCCTCCTCTTCGAACACCCTGTCAAACTGATTTAAAACAGAAAATAGAGAGTGAGAGAAAACACCAAAAACACAAAGGCAGGTTGTGAAATTGAGCTGAATGAATCTGGTAATTTGTGGGGCCGGCACTGGGATAATGTGACCATGAAAACTGCTGGATTGTCGTAAAAATCCAACTGACCTCTTTGGGAGGAAAGAGGAAGCGGTGAAGAGGGATTTTGTATATCTCCAAGACATATTTAGAGAGTAGTTGGTGAAGCAAATTCGATCTTGAGCTTCATAAATAGTAATATTGATAATGAAACAATGCTTCTGGTGGCACATAGAACATACAGTGCAGAAGGAGGCCATTCGGCCCATCGAGTCTGCACTGACCCACTTAAGCCCTCACCTCCACCCTCTCCCCGTAACCCAATAACCCCTCCTAACCTTATTTGGTCACTCAGGGCAATTTATCATGGTCAATCCATCTTAAAATGCTCTCTGAGATGCACTCAGTTCAAGGGCAATTAGTGATGGGCAGTGAATGCTGGCCCAGCCAGCGACACACACATCCCGTGAATGAACAGAAAAGAAAATCTGCCATCCTTACCTGGTCTGGCCGACACGATTCCAAACCACAGCAATGTGGTTGACTCTTTAAATGCCCTCCGAGATGGCCGAGCAAGCCACTCGGTTTGAGGGAAATTAGGGATGGGCAATAAATGTTGGCCCAGCCAGTGACTCCCACAAATGAATAAAATGAAATGCTGGAGACTCCAGTCAGTCAATCCGGGAGAGTTGGCATCCGGTCCAGACTCGCAGCACATGCGCCCTGCGGCTCCTTGTCCTCTGTAAAGATGGCGGCCGGTAACCCGGGCCTGTCACCGCTCAGCTCTCACTCTGTTTGGTGCTGTTTAAGACGGGACCGTTAACATTTTCCTCGGGAGTTGAAGCCTCCACGGGGTATTTATGAAGCCTCCCGGCTCACTCCGCAGCTTCTATCGCTCCCCGGCCACCCACCGGCTCCAATCCTGAAAGTCGCTTGATTGCTTCTTCCCCGCTCCTCGCACCGTCAGCAACAACCTGAACTGCGCATGCACAGGTCACAGCCCGATTGGCGCATGCTCCAGTCATAGCTGGACTCTGCGCATGTGCGAGGAGCTTCTGTAATGTGGATTGAACACATTCCCAGCTGCAATGCATGATGGGTAATAACTCCGCCATTGAAATCGACATTGCTGATAGAAATTATTCTTTGCGAACCGATTCTGATTGGTACCATTGTGCCAAGGCATCAAATGTATTAGATAAATTAATAGGGCACCTACATAGACAGGCCCTCCACCACAGGTCTGTCCTGGGTGTGATTGACAACAGACCAAACACGAACAGTGAGATGTTAACGTGTTGGAGTCTGAGCAGGTTCAGGTGAACAGTGATTTGTGTCCCCCTGGACCGAATAGTTAAACTGCCCCTCGCCAATAACAATGTGCTGACATTGGATCAAATGGTTTGGGGCTTTTAAAGTTGGAGTGTTAACAAGTGGGAAAACTGAGGAAATCCCTTTGCACATGTGAAGTGTGTGAGTGATCTCCATCTGAACTGCTCCTGAACTGCACATTAGATTAATTAATGACGAACTCATATTTATTCTCATCCAGTGGAAACATTTTCCACTTGTCTATCATATCAAACCTTTTCATAATCTTACAGGATCAGGTCATCCTTCATTCCCTTTTCCTGAGAAAAGGTTTACACCCTGTCCAATCCCTCTTGCCGGGTATAACCTGCCAGTTCAGGCATAATTCAAATATCTTCTCCAGTCCTTCGAGATCCATTTTACAATATGGAGACTTTAACTAATCTGAGCCGCAAACTCACCGTTGTCCCCAAATGCCTGTATGTTGCAGTGTTTTAGTCATTTTACTGTTAGCTGAACGCAAGATGGGACAGAATAAGATCCAACGAGCCAGTCTGTAATACTGTAGAACATCTACAAACTTGCCTCTTCCCAGTACTGCTAAACAGTTGACTTTTTCACTCTCCTCCACAATAGTCCTCAACACCGGCGCCCTGCAAGGGTGCGTACTTAGCCCCCTACTCTACTCCCTGTACACACACAACTGCGTGGCAAAACTTGGTTCCAACTCCATCTACAAGTTTGCTGACGATACGACCATAGTGGGCCGGATCTCGAATAACGATGAGTCCGAATCCAGGAGGGAGATAGAGAACCTAGTGGAGTGGTGTAGCGACAACAATCTCTCTCAATGCCAGCAAAACTAAAGAGCTGGTAATTGACTTCAGGAAGCAAAGTACTGTACACACCCCTGTCAGCATCAACGGGGCCGAGGTGGAGATGGTTAGCAATTTCAAATTCCTAGGGGTGCACATCTCCAAAAATCTGTCCTGGTCCACCCACGTCAACGCTACCACCAAGAAAGCACAACAGCGCCTATACTTCCTCAGGAAACTAAGGAAATTCGGCATGTCCACATTGACTCTTACCAACTTTTACAGATGCACCATAGAAAGCATCCTATCGGGCTGCATCACAGCCTGGTATGGCAACTGCTCGGCCCAGGACCGCAAGAAACTTCAGAGAGTCGTGAACACCGCCCAGTCCATCACACGAACCTGCCTCCCATCCATTGACTCCATCTACACCTCCTGCTGCCTGCGGAAAGCAGGCAGTATAATCAAAGATCCCTCCCACCCGGCTTACTCGCTCTTCCAACTTCTTCCATCGGGCAGGAGATACAGAAGTCTGAGAACACGCACGAACAGTCTCAAAAACAGTTTCTTCTCCACTGTCACCAGACTCCTAAATGACCCTCTTATGGACTGACTTCATTAACACTACACCCTGTATGCTTCATCCGTTGCCAGTGCTTATGTAGTTACATTGTATATGTTGTGCTGCGCTATTACGTATTTTCTTTTATTCCCTTTTCTTCTCATGTAGTTACTGATCTGTTGAGCTGCTCGCAGAAAAATGCTTTTCACTGTACCTCGGTACATGTTACAATAAACAAATCCAATCCATTCCCGTGCCACCTCGATGCCTAGATATTAATAAGAACACAAGAACTAGAAGCAGGAGTAGGCCATCTGGCCCCTCGAGCCTGCTCCAACATTCAATGAGATCATGGCTGATCTTTTGTGGACTCAGCTCCACTTTCCGGCCCGAACACCACAACCCTTAATCCCTCTATTCTTCAAAAAACTATCTATCTTTATCTTAAAAACATTTAGTGAAGGAGCCTCTACTGCTTCACTGGGCAAGGAATTCCATAGATTCACAACCCTTTGGGTGAAGAAGTTCCTCCTAAACTCAGTCCTAAATCTACTTCCACTTATTTTGAGGCTATGCCCCCTGGTTCTGCTTTCACCCGCCAGTGGAAACAACCTGCCCGCATCTATCCTATCTATTCCTTTCATAATTTTATATGTTTCTAAAAGATCCCCCCTCATCCTTCTAAATTCCAACGAGTACAGTCCCAGTCTACTCAACCTCTCCTCGTAATCCAACCCCTTCAGCTCTGGGATTAACCTAGTGAATCTCCTCAGCACACCCTCCAGTGCCAGTACATCCTTTCTCAAGTAAGGAGACCAAAACTGAACACAATACTCCAGGTGTGGCCTCACTAACACCTTATACAATTGCAGCAAAACCTCCCTAGTCTTAAACTCCAACCCTCTAGCAATGAAGGACAAAATTCCATTTGACTTCTTAATCACCTGTTGCACCTGTAAACCAACTTGTTGCGACTCATGCACTAGCACACCCAGGTCTCTCTGCACAGCAGCATGTTTTAATATTTTATCATTTAAATAATAATCCCTTTTGCTGTTATTCCTACCAAAATGGATAACCTCACATTTGTCAACATTGTATTCCATCTGCCAGACCCTAGCCCATTCACTTAGCCTATCCAAATCACTCTGCAGACTTCCAGTATCCTCTGCACTTTTTGCTTCACCACTTATCTTATGTGCCATCTGCAAACTTGGACACATTGCCCTTGGTCCCCAACTCCAAATCATCTATGTAAATTGTGAACAGTTGTGGGCCCAACACTGATCCCTGAGGGACACCACTAGCTACTGATTGCCAACCAGAGAAACACCCATTAATCCCCACTCTTTATTTCTATTAATTAACCAATCCTCTATCCATGCTACTACTTTCCCCTTAATGCCATGCATCTTTATCTTATGCAGCAACCTTTTGTGTGGCACCTTGTCAAAGGCTTTCTGGAAATCCAGATATACCACATCCATTGGCTCCCCGTTATCTACCGCACTGTTAATGTCCTCAAAAAATTCCACTAAATTAGTTAGACACGACCTGCCCTTTATGAACCCATGCTGCATCTGCCCAATGGGACAATTTCCAACCAGATGTCTTGCTATTTCTTCCTTGATGATAGATTCCAGCATCTTCCCTACTACCGAAGTTAAGCTCACTGGCCTATAATTACCCGCTTTCTGCTTACCTCTTTTTTTTAAACAGTGGTGTCACGTTTGCTAATTTCCATCTGCCGGGACCACCCCCGAGTCTAGTGAATTTTGGTAAATTATCACTAGTGCATTTGCAATTTCCCAAGCCATCTATTTTAGCACTCTGGGGTGCATTCCATCAGGGCCAGGAGACTTGTCTACCTTTAGCCCCATTAGCTTGCCCATCACTACCTCCTTGGTGATAACAATCCTCTCAAGGTCCTCACCTGTCATAGCCTCATTTCCATCAGTCACTGGCATGTTATTTGTGTCTTCCACTGTGAAGACCAACCCAAAAAACCTGTTCAGTTCCTCAGCCATTTCCTCATCTCCCATTATTAAATCTCCCTTCTCATCCTCTAAAGGACCAATATTTACCTTAGCCACTCTTTTTTGTTTTATATATTTGTAGAAACCTTTACTATCTGTTTTTATATTGAGCAAGTTTACTCTCATAATCTATCTTACTGTTCTTTATAGCTTTTTTTAGTAGCTTTCTGTTGCCCCCTAAAGATTTCCCAGTCCTCTAGTCTCCCACTGATCTTTGCTACTTTGTATGCTTTTTCCTTCAATTTGATACTCTCCCTTATTTCCTTAGATATCCACGGTCGATTTTCCCTCTTTCTACCGTCCTTCCTTTTTGTTGGTAAAACCTTTGCTGAGCACTGTGAAAAATAGCTTGGAAGGTTCTCCATTGTTCCTCAACTGTTTCACCATAAAGTCTTTGCTCCCAGTCAACCTTAGCTAGTCCTTCTGTCATCCCATTGTAATCTCCTTTGTTTAAGCACAAAACACTAGTGTTTGATTTTACCTTCTCACCCTCCATCTGTATTTTAAATTCCACCATATTGTGATTGCTCCTTCCGAGAGGATCCCTAACTATGAGATCATTAATCAATCCTGTCTCATTACACGGGACCAGATCTAGGACCGCTTGTTCCCTCGTAGGTTCCATTACATACTGTTCTGGGAAACTATCGCGGATACATTCTATAAACTCCCCCTCAAGGCTGCCTTGACCGACCTGGTTAAACCAATCGACATGTAGATTAAAATCCCCCATGATAACTGCTATACCATTTCTACATGCATCGGTTATTTCTTTGTTTATTGCCTGCCCCACCATAATGTTACTATTTGGTGGCCTATAGACTACTCCTATCAGTTACTTTTTCGACTTACTATTCCTGATTTCCACCCAAATGGATTCAACCTTATCCTCCATAGCACCTATGTCATCCTTAAATAACAGAGCTACACCACCTCCCTTACCATCCACTCTGTCTTTGCAAATAGTTTGATACCCTTGGATATTTAACTCCCAGTCGTGACCATCCTTTAACCATGTTTCATTAATGGTCACTAAATCATAGTCATTCACGATGATTTGTGCCATCAACTCATTTACCTTATTCCAAAAACTACGAGCATTCAGGTAAAGTACACTTATGTTGGCTTTTTTACCTCTGTTCTGAATCTTAACACCTCGATCAGTAACCTCTCCTAAGTTATATTTCCTCTTAACCTTTCTCCTAATTTTCCTTGTCGTTGAACCCATATCTTCATGTAACAACCTGCCGCGTCGCTTGCCATTAATGTTTTCACTTCCCGTTTTATTCCTTTTAGTATTCCTGGTCCTACTCAGAGTTCCCCTCAGTCACTGTACCTTGTACTGTCGCACTTTTTGATTTTTGACTGTGGCTTCTCTGCCTTACACTTTCCCCCTTACTGTCCCCTTACTGCCTTTTGTTTCTGTCCCTGTTTGAAAATGAAATGAAAATCGCTTATTGTCACAAGTAGGCTTCAATGAAGTTACTGTGAAAAGCCCCTAGTCACCACATTCCGGTGCCTGTTCGGGGAGGCTGTTACGGGAATTGAACAGTGCTGCTGGCCTGCCTTGGTCTGCTTTCAAAGCCAGCGATTTAGCCCTGAGCTAAACAGCCCCTGCCTTTACTACCTTACAACTTCCTGCATCGGTTCCCATTCCCCTGACACATTAGTTTAATCTCTCCTCAACAGCTCTGGCAACCCCCCGCCCCCCCCCCACCCCAGGATATCGGTTCCAGTCCTGCCCAGGTGCAGACCATCCGGTTTGTACTGGTCCCATCTCCCCCAGAACCGGTTCCAATGCCCCATGAATTTGAATCCCTCCCTCTTGCACCATCTCTCGAGCCACGCATTCATCCTATCTATCCTGACATTCCTACTCTGACTAGCTTGTGGCACTGGTAGCAATCCTAAGATTATTACCTTTGAGGTCCTACTTTTTAGTTTAACTCCGAACTCCCTGAATTCAGCTTGTAGGACCTCGTCCCGTTGTTTTACCTATATTGTTGGAGCCTATGTGCACCACGACAGCTGGCTGTTCACCCCCCCCCCCCCCCCCCCAAGAATGTCCCGCAGCCGCTCCGAGACATCCTTGACCCTTGAACCAGGGAGGCAACACACCATCCTGGAGTCTCGATTGTGTCCGCAGAACCGCCTGTCTATTCCCCTTACAATTGGGTCCCGTATCACTATAGCCCTGCCATTCTTCTTCCTGCCCAGCTGCGCAGCAGAGCCAGCCACGGTGCCATGAACCTGGCTGCTGCTGCCTTCCCCTGGTGAGCCATCTCCCTCAACAGTATCCAAAGCGGTATATCTGTTTTGCAGGGAGATGACCGCAGAGGACACCTGCACTGCCTTCCTACTCTTGCTCTGTCTTTTGGTCACCCATTTTCTATCTCCCTCAGTACCTTTCACCTGCGGTGTGACCAACTCGCTAAACGTGCTATCCACGACGTCCTCAGCATCGCGGATGCTCCAAAGTGAGTCCATCCGCAGCTCCAGAGCCGTCAAGCGGTCTAACAGGAGCTGCAACTGGACACACTTCTTGCACATGAAGGAGCCTGGGACAGTGGACATGTCCCTGAGCTCCCACATAGCACACCAGGAGCATGACACGGGTCTGAGATCTCCTGCCATGTCTTCAACCTTCTGTTAACTTCAACAATTACAATTTCCCAAAAAATAAATAAATAATTAAACAACAAAGAAAAAAATATATATATATACCAATGAAAAGAAAAAGAAAACAGAAACACTACTTACCAGCCACTTACCAGGGATGAAAAGCACCTCCTCCCCACCCAGCTTTGAATTCCCACCGAGATTCAAATTCCCAAACTCACTCTTGGTTCTGTCTCACTCTGGCTGTGTCTTCTATGGCTCACTGGGAGAACTCACTGACAGTGAGTTTGCAAGTTGCTCTTTTAAATTTTTTAATTAATATTGAAAGCATCCCCTTACCATCCTGAACGACAGCTCCCCCAATCGCCTCCCCTTCCCCTCGCCTGGACTGCAAACATCTCACTTTTCCCCATATTTAGTTTATATGCCGAAAACCGGACAAATTCCCCCAGAATCCTCAATTTCTTCCATTCCTTCTAGGGGGCCGGAACATACAGGAGCAGGTTGTCTGCGTAAAGCGAGATTCTGTGTTCCACTCCAACCCGGCCAGCCTCTGGAGGCTCTCAGCCCAATTGCCAGCGGCTCTATGGCTAACCCGAACAGCAGCGGGGAGAGGGGGCATCCCTGTCTCGTCCCCCGATGCAGCCGGAAATAGTTTGATGTTGATCTATTCATTCGTACGCTCGCAACAGGAGCCTGATACAACAGCCTGACCCAGTCAATAAAGTCCCGCCCAAATCCAAACTGCCCCAGTACCTCCCACAGATATTCCCATTCCACCCGATCAAGAGCCTTCTCTGCGTCCATTGCGACCACTACCTCCACGTCCCAACTTCTGGGGGCATCATAATCACATTTCTTTTTTAAAAATAAATTTAGAGTACCCAATTCATTTTTCACAATTAAGGGGCAATTTAGCGTGGCCAATCCACCTACCCCTCACATCTTTTGGTTGTGGGGGCGAAACCCACGCAAACACGGGCAGCACGGTAGCATTGTGGATAGCACAATTGCTTCACAGCTCCAGGGTCCCAGGTTCGATTCCGGCTTGGGTCACTGTCTGTGCGGAGTCTGCACATCCTCCCCGTGTGTGCGTGGGTTTCCTCCGGGTGCTCCAGTTTCCTCCCACAATCCAAAGATGTGCAGGTTAGGTGGATTGGCCATGATAAGTTGCCCTTAGTGTCCAAAATTGCCCGTAGTGTTGGGTGGGGTTACTGGGTTATGGGGATAGGGTGGAGATGTTGACCTTAGGTAGGGTGCTCTTTCCAAGAGCCGGTGCAGACTCGATGGGCCGAATGGCCTACTTCTGCACTGTAAATTCTATGATCTATGATCTAATGTGCAAACTCCACACAGACAGTGACCCAGGGCTGGTATTCGAATCCGGGTCCTCAGTGACGAAGTTTTGTAAACTCTTTTTCCGGGACAATAGAAGATTTGTATTCGGGAAATTCAGACTAAATATTGCATTAAGATCAGATAGAAATCAGTTGATTCACCAGGATCTGAATATCATCCTTCGAATGTGGAAGGAGAAATGTTTCTCTGTTCTGAGTGAGAAAAGATTTCAAACATCAGTGTGACTGGAAAAGCACCAAGACCCACACAACACACAGCCGAGTGAGCGAGTTGAGTGAACTGACTGTGTAAACTGGGTTCGAATCCTACTACCGCAGGTGATGGAATTTAAACTCAATATAATATCTGGAATTAAAAGTCTATGAAACCAGCTGGTTCACTGATGTCCTTTAGGGAGGGAAATCTGCCGTCCTTACCCAGTCTGGCCGACATGTGACTCCAGACCCATAAGCAATGTGGTTGACTCTAACCAGCCCTCAAGGGCAATGAGGGATGGGTAATAAATGCTGGCACAGCCTGCGACGCCCACGTCCATTGAATTAAAAAAAAAATGTTTCATTAATTATAACTCAATTAATGATCACTACTTAATTAATCATCTGGACAGACATATAGCTAATTAATACAGTAAATTTTAATGAATACATTTGGTTAATACCAGATACACTGGTAACACTGAGTAGTACTAAACTCGGTATGCTTCACCCGGTGTCTGTCTCTGTGTATTTTCATTGTTTATTTATCTATGTCCTAGATTTTTTCATGTATGGAACAATCTGTCTGGACTGCTCGCAGAACAATACTTTTCAGAATGGCATGTGGTGCAGTGGTTAGCACTGAGACGACGGCGCTGAGGACCCGTGTTGGAATCCCGTCCCTGGGTCACTGTCTCCAAACTCCATGTGGAGTTTGCACATTCTCCCCGTGTCTGCGTGAGTTTCACCCCCACAACCCAAAGTTGTGCAGGTTTAGCGGATTGGCCATGTTAAATTGCCCCATCATAATCGGGTACTCAAAATTTATATTTAAAAAAGCAATACTTTTCACTGTACCTCACTGAGCCTTCTTAAAAATTATTCATTCACGGGAGGTGGGGGTCACTGGCTGGGCCAGCATTTACTTCTCATTCCAATTGCCCTTGAACTGTGTGTCTTGTGAGGCTATTCCAGAGGGCACTTACAAATCAATCACAACATTGCTGTGGATCTGGAGTCACGTGTAGGCCAGGCCACATAAGGAGAGCAGATTCCCAAAGGACATGAGTGAACCAGACGGGTTTTTACAACAATCCACAATCTCATTAGACTTTTAATTTGAGACTTTTATTCAATGTGAATATCTGTCATGGCCAGATTCGATCCCAGATCCCCAGAGCATTAATCTGGGTCTCTGGATTACTAGCCCAATAAATAATACCATTACACCACTGCCCAGCCCACAATGTCTAGTAACTTCTCAAAATTAAAAAGTAATTTATTTTTTCAAACAAATTCTGAAAGCTCTGCAGTTTCTGGAAACATTTTGATTGAAAGTGTTATTTTTTAAAATAAAGATCTAGTTTTTACAATATAATTACCTAATACACCAATTCACTAATGATAATCAATGTTCACTACAGAATAATCATTAATGTAATTATTGTTTTTTGCTCTGAAATCAATACATAGTTAATATAGAAAAGGTACAGAAGGTGAAATGGCTACAGGAGGCACATGTTCGAGGTATAAAAGGGCTTCCTTGTCCTTGTTACTAATGACAGTGAATACACTTTGAAAATAACAGTTTTAAAACTAAATGCGATTACACATGCGTACTTACAGCTTCTTACATCACAACAGTGAATATGTTTCAAAAGTACTCCACTGGCTTTCAAAGACTTCAGAAGGTCCAGTGGCAGTACAAGGTTTTATAGAAATGTACATTTGTTCTAATAGTCCGCAAACTAGGATATGCCCGTCTCTAGATCTCTAAAGGCTTAATTACCTGCAAATGCTCGCACCCCTGTCTCTGGAAAGACTTAATTAGTTGCAAATGCTCGCATTCAAAGCCTGGTCTTGGATCTTTGTCCACATATATATTTCTAGAACCTACATCTTCATTCACCTGAGGAAGGAGCAGTGCTCCGAAAGCTAGTGATTTGAAACAAACCTGTTGCACTTTAACCTGGTGTTGCAAGACTTCTATCTGCAGGATGATTCTGAAGGGTTTGCTCCAGTTCAGAGGACGTGTCCGGAGGACTGACCGAGAGTGGTCCTCCAACCAATCAGGGTGAATGGGAGGCGGAACAAAGCCGTCGCTCTCGCTCACTACGCATGCGATCCGCCGCGTACTTCGTCCACTCGGGCCTGTCTCGGTGAAAAGCCCGAGCAGCGTTCGCCGGTTCAACTGCCGTATCCGAGCTTCGTATTCGGGGCTGAGGGCCGACACGGAGTGTTTATGAAGCCTCCCGACCCCTCAACCGGCTCTATCCATCCCACATAACTCACCGAGCGGGATCTGACCAGGGAACAATTTCGACCCGACCGCCTGAATCCGGAGCTATCATCGGCACTGCGCATGCTCCAAATCACGTGGGCGGCCGGGGCTCAGCCCCGCCCCTCATTCACTCCGATTGGTTGAAGGACCAGCCGCTCCGCTCGGTTTTCCAGTTACGCCCCTCTTCCTATTGGACCAGAGCTGCCGTCAATCATTCCCAGGGCCTGGTGAGCTGGAGCATGCGCAGTGCCGATGCTGGACTCGGCCGGGAGGTTTTACTGAAACCCGGTGGAGGCTCCAAACACCAATAAGACGTTTCCGGGCCCGGGTTTGCATCGAGCGGGGGGACAGCTGCGGCCTGCTCCCGGTGACAGGCCTGAGTTAACGGCCGCCGGCTTTATAGAGGCTGCAAACCCGCAGGGGGCAAAACATCAGAGACAGAGTTTGTTGTGAAACCAATGGGATGTAAAACAGGAGGTCAGGGTTACAGTCAACAACAACAACTTCTATTTATATAACACCTTTAACATCATAAATCATCCCAGTCAACTTCACAGGAACATTATAAAACAAAGTGAGGCACCCAGACACAAAAGGAGATATCAGGACAATTGACCAAAAACGTGGACAAAGAGATGAGTTTTAAAGAGTCTGAAAGGAGGTGAGTGAGGTGGAGACGGGGAGGTTTAGGCAGGGAATTCAGTGCTTGGGGCAGAAGGAACTTAAAACCGCGGCGGAGTAATTAGAATCGGGGGTGCACAAGAGTCCAGGATCAGAGCTGTGCAGATATCACAGGGGGTTGTGGAGCTGGAGGAGATGACAGACACAGGGAGAGACGAGGCCATGGAGGGATTTGAAAACAAGGGTGAGAATTGACTGGGAGCGAATGCAAGTTCGGAGCACAGGGATCATAGGGGAAAGGAACTTGCTGTGAATTAAGACATGGGTAGCAGACTTTTGGATGGCTTTAAGTTTACAGAGGTAGAATGTGGGAGAGCAGCCAGGTGTGTGATGGAATTGTCGAATCGGGGGGGTGACGATGGTAAATTGCATTAGTATGTAAAAAGGTTGGGGGGGGGTGGTTACGGGTGAAGGTGGAGGTGTGGGCTTAGCTCGGGAGCTCTTTCCAAGGGCCAGTGCAGACTCGATGGGCGGAATGGCCTCCTTCTGCACTGTAAATTCTATGAGGTCAGAAGCTCATATTGGATCAAGTATGAAACCAAGTTTACAAAGAGACTGGCGAAGTCTCAGACTGTTGCCAGGGAGAGGGATAGAGTCAGTATGTCAGGAATGGAGATTGGACTTCCGGGTGCGGCGATGACGAGCTAAGTCGCACGTTTCGGCAGCTCCCGGTGGAACGGACTTTTGGGCTCTTAATAGGAGCCCCAACGGCAATTTTAACGGCTAAAAACAGTGCGGTAAACCAGAAGGGAATCCCCCCTGGACACGGATGGAAAAAGGAGAGGAAAGTGGCCGGATTGCGGTGGATCCTCTAGAGCAGCGGCCAGGAAGGCAAGCACAAAGCAAGATGGCGTCGGAAGGTGGCAGTTTAATATGGGGCCCTGACCAACAAGAGTTCCTGCGGCGCTGCGTGGAAGAACTTAAAAAGGAGATGAAGAAGGAACTGTTGGCCCCGATATTACAGGCGATTGAAGGGCTAAAGGAGGAGCAAAAGACCCAGGAGCAGGAGCTTCGGGTCGTGAAGGCAAAGGCTGCTGAGAATGAGGACGAAATACAGGGCCTGGTGGTGAAGACAGAGATGCACGAGGCACAACACAAAAGGTGTGTGGAAAGGCTGGAGGTGCTGGAGAATAATGCGAGGAGGAAGAATTTAAGGATTCTTGGTCTTCCCGAAGGTGCAGAAGGGGCGGACGTCGGGGCATATGTGAGCACGAGGCTTCACTCGTTAATGGGATCGGAGGCCCCGACGGGCCCGTTGGAGGTGGAGGGAGCTTATCGAGTTATGGCGCGAAGACCGAGGGCTGGAGAAATTCCTCGAGCCATAGTGGTGAGATTTCTCCGATATAAGGACAGAGAGATGGTCCTCAGATGGGCAAAGAAAACCCGGAGCAGTAGGTGGGAGAACGCGGTGATCCGCGTATATCAAGATTGGAGTGCGGAGGTGGCGGGAAGGAGGGCAAGCTTTAATCGGGCCAAGGCGGTGCTGCACAAAAGGAAGGTTAAATTTGGAATGCTGCAGCCGGCAAGACTGTGGGTCACATATCAAGGGAAACACCACTACTTTGAAACGGCAGAAGAGGCGTGGACATTTATTGTCGAGGAGAAACTGGAATAAGCGGGCTAGAAAAAGAACGTTTGGGACAAAGTGGTGGGGTGAAGGGGGGGGGGGGAAATGGGGGAAGAGATGATTTTCCTGTAACTTTTCTCTCTTCCCCATGTCGTGGGGGAGGGGGGGAGGGAGGATGGGGAGCTGGGGGTGCCGGCCATTGGGGGCGGGGCCAAATGGGAAGCGCTGGCTTTGTTCCCGCGCTATGGTAATCATGGCGGGAACAGGGAAGCAGGAAGGAGGGGGCCTCGCACAGTGGGGGCCGAGGTCACGGGGGGAAGCCGAGGTCGGCCAGAGTTTGCTGAATTCTGGGAGCAACATGGGGGGGTGCAATTACGCTGGAAAGGGATCTAGCGGGGGGGGGGTTAACTGGGTTGCTGCTGCTGGGGAGAAGGGGGAGCTGGTATGGGGTGGGGTGGTCGGGGCGGGAGGGTGCCGTTGGTGGGAGATACGGCTACGTGGGAACCGGGAGAGGAGCTGGATGGAAAAAGGAGATGGCTAGTCGACAAGGGGGGGGGTGGTAAAGAGCCCCCCAACCCGGCTGATCACGTGGAATGTGAGAGGGCTGAACGGGCCGATTAAGAGGGCACGGGTACTCGCACACCTAAAAAAACTTAAGGCAGATGTGGTTATGCTGCAGGAGACGCATCTGAAACTGATAGACCAGGTCAGACTTCGCAAAGGATGGGTGGGGCAGGTGTTTCATTCGGGGCTAGACGCAAAAAACAGGGGGGTGGCTATATTCGTGGGGAAGCGGGTAATGTTTGAGGCAAAGACCATAGTGGCGGATAGGGTTCTGGGTGAGGGTGGCAAAGGTGCTTTCGAAGGTGGTGGGGGTCCGGGTCGAACCAAGCTGGGGGTTGGCTATATTCGGGGTTGCAGAATAGCCGGGAGTGCAGGAGGCGAGAGAGGCTGATGTTTTGGCCTTTGCGTCCCTAGTAGCCCGGCGCAGGATATTGTTAATGTGGAAGGAAGCCAAACCCCCGGGTGTGGAGACCTGGATAAACGACATGGCAGGGTTTATAAAGTTAGAACGGATCAAGTTCGTATTAAGGGGTTCGGCTCAAGGGTTCACCAGGCGGTGGCAACCGTTCGTCGACTACCTCACAGAAAGATAGAGGGAATGGAAAAGAAGAAGACAACAGCAGCAACCCAGGGGGGAGGGGGTGGAAGGAACCGGACGGACTCTCAGGGATGTCATTCTATATGTATAGACACTTGTTATAGGTAATGTATATAGGATTGTTGGATTGTATCTTTGGAGAGTAACTATTTTTGACAAGGCAGTTGCCAGTCAGTTTTGTTTTTGTTTATATATTATTTATTTATTTGTTTAAAATTGGCCACGGTTATTTATATTGCTTTGTTGTTGTTCAAAAGAAAAACTATGTACTGTTATATTTGGCCACAAAATTTTGAATAAAATATATTTTTTTTAAAAAAAGGAATGGAGATTGGAGCAGGGACTGAACAGTGGATTGAGTCTTCTCCATATTTGATTGAAGTTATTTAGTCAGCAGCAAGAGAACCAGAATGGGCCCTAAGTCTGATATCCGGTATAACTTAGTTCGAGAGGGAGAGGAAGAACAAAGGAAACCCTGGAAGATTTGGAGAAACAACCTTTGCGATTGCTCATCAAATCTCCACACAAGTCAGTTCTGGACACAAGGTTAACATCTGTTATTCTGTCTGCTCAGTCAGGGTGATTCAGATTAATGTCCGTCACAAGTCATGGATGAAGTGACTTATAAAGCATATTCTTACCTCTAATTATATAAATTTGGTAACAGGATACAGAAATAATGATCTCATACTTTATTTGGATTTCAGTCCCAGGGAGGAGGAAGAGTGTGTGGGACGGGGATTTACAGCTTTGGGGACAGAAGAGAGAAAAATATGTTTCCCCAAAACTGGAAATAACTGTTCTGAATTTCTATCCTGTGCTGATAATGTGACCTTTGTAAACTCCGTTTACATGGCATTAGGAAAGCGTTTTCAGACATGAAACAGAAACCAAATATCACATTAAGATCTGACAGTGTCACTCAATTGATCAAGACCAGAATATCCTCAGACTATGAATGTGGAATCAAAATGTTTGTGGGAAAATATTTCAAACATCAGTGTGACTGGAAAAGCACCGAGACACACACACACCCTAGTGAGAGTGTTCCAGTGAACTGACTGTGGAAAGAGCTTTAACCAGTTACAGCGTGAAAAACACACTATTCACTAAGGGGAGAAACCATACACGTGTTCTGTGTGAGGACGAAGCTTCACCTGATTGTCTAAAGAGGAAACTCACAAAGACACTGACTCCATGAAGATACCATGGAAACCGTGGGGTATGATTTGCGCTTAGGGGTTTCCAAAATGCAAGAGGTCCCGTGTTCATATCCCGGACGAGCTCTGCAAAGCGCTTGACTGGGGAGGTGATGGTGTAGTGGTATTGTTACTGTGAGTAATCCTGAGACCCAGCACAATTCTCTGAGCTTCATTGTGACAAAGTTTCGAGCACTGGGAAATGCAAACCCTATTGGGGCTGGTTAGCACACTGGGCTAAATCGCTGGCTTTTAAAGCAGACCAAGGCAGGCCAGCAGCATGGTTCGATTCCCATATCAGCCTCCCCGAACAGGCGCTGAAATGTGGTGACTAGGGACTTTTCACAGTAACTTCATTGAAGCCTGCTTGTGATAATAAGCAATCTTCTTCATTGTGCTCATTTGGGATTGAGCACAGTCAGCATTGAAATGAAATGGGATAGTTTTACAGGTAGAGATTTGAGAATGATATTTTCATTATATTTGATTCCTTTTTGTTGTGTGTGTGAAACATTCTGGCGCCTTCATCCCGTTCGTGTTGAAGAAAGAGGGATGCCACAGGATCTGTACCGAGTCCCCGAGTGTTTTTTCCTATTTCGTTATCGTGAAGATAGATATTTTAAAAGATGGCTCTATTAAATCTCTGCCATTTCCTCTAATTCAGTCACAGAATCGCTTGCAACTGTCTTTATATGCATGTTTCAGATGATAATTAAAGCTGTAAACCAATTCAATTTTGTTGTGGACTGACAAACCGCTAATATGTGAACTTTGTCAAAATGCGGACATATTTGCCATCTCATTGCTTCAGGACAATTCAGCATTTCTGATGTTGCTGAATGCATTTTGAGGCCGGGGTAAAAGTAAATAGAATTGGCTGCAGCACCCGAGATCCCGATAACATCCTGCAACAAACTTAAATCATTCTAACTTGTCTCACGGTTAATGTGAAAGATTTGAGAATGTTTCTGTCCGGTTTTCAATCGGCGAATGTGATGACCAGGACACCACAGAAACAGCGGCACAAAGCCCAGTGTGCTCGGTTGCAGCTTCACAACAGTCAGCTTTCAAATCAAATGAGAGAATGTTACTTCACAACAGATTTGAAATGGAAGTGCCAATTTTATTTGATCCTTCCTTGAACAAGATGTGAACAATTCCGTTGGTCAAATCCCGTCAGTGAAAAAGAAAGGCGGTTGTCAGCAGATCCGCACAGAACCTCCTTTCCTCATCTCTCTTTCTGCTTTGCCTCCACAGGAAGACCGAGAACAAGTGATTTGTAACCATCTCTGCCATTTCCTCTGCTTCAATTACCGTATTGCTGGCATCTGTCTTTATGAGCAACATTACTGTTAGCATGAAATCAGATATTGCTGGATAGATTTAGCTGGTCTGCCAACATCTGTGGAGAGAAACAGAGTTGAGCAGTACACTCATTTAAATGATCATTCACAGCAGTATAGGAGGGTAGGGTAGGAATGGACAGATAGATGGATTATATAGTTGGAAAGTGGCACAGGAGGTGGGCAGAATAGAAGACCAGGTAGAATAGACAAGAATAGAATAGAATACCTACAATGCATAATGAGGCCATTCAGCCCATTGAGTCTGCACTGATCCTTTGAAAGAGCACCCTAACCAGGCTCCCGCCCTATCCCTGAAACCCCGTAACTAAACCTAACCTGCACATCTTTGGACACCCTGGGGCAATTTAGCATGGCCAATCCACCAACAGATATGGAATCCCTACAGTGCAGATGGAGGCCATTCGGCTCATCAAGGCTGCACCGATCCTCTGAAAGAGCTCCCACTCCCTACCGAGGCCCACTATCACACCCAATCCCTGTAACGCCACCTAACCTGCACACCTTTGGACACTAAGAGGCAATTTAGCACAGCCAATCCACCAAACCTGTACATCCTTAGACTGTGAGAAGAAACCGGAGAAAAACCATGCAGGCACAGGGAGAATGTGCAAACTCCCAAGGCCAAATTGAACCTGGGTCCCAGGTGCTGTGAGGCAACAGTGCTAACCTCTGTGTCACCGTGCCGCATGGACAAATTTGTCATGGACATAAGACAAAGGGGTCATTAAGGAATGAAGAGTATTAACGGTGGAAAAATGGTGAGACAGCCGAATATGAAATGGAAGCAACTGAACAGCGAAGGGCAGATGGGGGAGGCTGTAAAGTGTCTAACAGGAAGAAGAGTTGCTGTCCTTCCAGTTTACATTGGGCATCACTGGAGCATTGCAGCTGGCCTCGGATGGACATGTGTGTTTATTTCAGATTTCAGCAGCCGCAGTATTTTGCTCTATTAGTATTCAACATTTTTGACAGAGTTACTATGTTAATTGTCATCTGTAAACCCATTATATTAAGTTGTTGACTGAACAAACTTACTTTGTGTGCCGAGTCCAACTACAAACATCTTTTGCTGCTCTGTGTGTTCTGATTTCTGGAACCACCCAAAGGGAGGTACTAGACTTGGTATTGTGCAATGAGATGGGATTAATTAGTAACTTCATGGTGAAGGCAGCCCTAGGTGGACACGATCATACATGTTCGAATTTTACATTCAGTTTGAGGGAGAGAAGAGTGCGTCCAAGGCTCGTATTATGAACTTGGGAATTTATGAACGTGAAGGACAATTATGAGAGCATGAAATCTGAGCTAGCTGGACTGAACTGTAAGTAAAAGTACACATAAATTACAAGTACAGCCTATCACTGCTCAGAAAATATGTTTAAAACATAATCTGACCTCGAGCCACTTCATTGAAAACCTGTTGTTCTCAGAAACGCAATTTTTCATGTCATAATTGACAGATTATGAGTAAAACATCCCACTGTTTCACTGTAGGGAAAGGACACACCATTGTAGATGCCCCATAATGTTAGAGATCGGCTTGTTGAACCTGCTCATTCCATCTTATATTCAGCTAATGGGGGGAAAAACTTAAGCACTACAACTTGCAGGCGTTTGGGGACAATGGCGAGTTTGCTGCTCTAATTAGCTCAGATCTCCTTATTATAAAGTGTATTTAGAAGCACTAGAAAGGATGCAAGAAAGTTTTACTGGAGCAATTCTATACTGACAGGTTATACCCATCATGATAGATTGAGCAGGCTAGGGACATTTCCTTTGGAAAAGTGAATGATTGAGCAATATAACCGTATAGAAGTGTTTTACAGGGTAGACAACTGGAAGATGTTGTCACTTGTATAAGGATAAAAATAAATATAACTTAGTAATGCATCTAAGGAGCAATTCTCTTTAACTAATAATAATAATTGCTTAGTGTCACAAGTAGGCTTCAATGAAGTTACTGTGAAAAGCCCCTAGTCGCCACATTCCGGCGCCTGTTCGGGGAGGCCGGTACGGGAATTGAACACGCGCTGCTGGCCTCGCTCTGCATCACAAGCCAGCTGTTTAGCCCACTAGACATTAAAATAGAAAATACTAGAAATACCCAGCATATCTGGCAACATCTGGGGATTGAGAAACAGTTGACCTTTCAGATCTGTGCTGATGCAGTGTAGTTCTGATGAAAGATCTTAGACATGAAATGTAAACCATGTCACTCTCTCCACAGACACTACCAGATCTGTGAGTATTTCGATTCTGGCTTGGGTCACTGTCTGTGCGGAGTCTGCTCGTTCTCCCCGTATCTGCGTGAGTTTCCTCCGAGTGCTCCAGTTTCCTCCCACATATCCTGAAGGACGTGCTTGTTAGGTAAATTGGACATTCTAAATTCTCCCCCAGTGTTTCCAAACAGGCGCCGGAATGTGGCGACTCGGGGCTTTTCACAGTAACTTCATTGCAGTGTTAATGTAAGCCTACTTGTGACTCTAATAAAGATTATTATTAGATTATTATTTTTATTGTTAATTCAGATTTCCATCATCTGTAGTATTTTTTGGCTTTTCTTAGACTGAACAGTGCTAAGAATGTGGAACTCATTAGTAGAAGGGTTTAAATTCACTGACTGAGCTTCAATCACAGGTGTAAAATCCCACCACAAAATTCTTTGGATTTGGATTTGTTTATTGTCACGTGTACTGAGGAACAGTGAAAAGTATTTTTCTAAGAGCAGCTCAAACCGATCATTTAGTACATTAAAGAAAAGAAAATAGAAAGAAAATACATAAAAGGGCAACACAAGGTCCACAATGTAAATACATAGACACCGGCATCAGGTGAAGCATACAGGAGTAAAGGTTAGTGTTAATGTTCGTGTTCAATTAGTTTTAAAAGATTAGTACGATTATAAGAGATGTAAAAAGGGGATCTATTTGGTAGAGCTCACAGAGAGTCGCCACGCTCCGGCGCCATCTTGGGTCCAAGGTGAATGTGCCTCCAGGCGAATGTGGAAATGAATTAACTCGGTCATCCTATTTGCTGACATAACAGCTCAGTCACACTGGAGGAAGAATCGTAGAATCTACAGTGCAGCAGGAGGCCATTCGAGCCTGCACCAGCCCTTGGAAAGAGCACCCCAGTTAATCCCATGCCTTCACCCTATCCCGATGACCCACCTAATCTTTTGTACACCAATATATCGCGGCCAATCCACCTAACCTGCACATCTTCGGACTGTGGGAGGAAATCCACACAGACACGGGGAGAAACTGCAATCTTCCCACAGTTATCCGAGGCCGGAATTGAACCCGGGTCTCTGGCACTGTGAAGCAGCAGTGCTAGCCACTATGTCACCGTGCCGCCCATTTAGTATCATTCAGATACTTCATATGCACTTTGGTTTCTGTATCAATTAATTTAATAATGTGACATCTTGGCACGTGGCTCCAATTGAAATCGGATCACAAAGCAACAAATTCGATTGATCAATATTGCATTTTAATGGTTGGATAAAGACCCAGCATTCTCCGCGTGGAAGACTGTGTCCTATTCAGCCCGCAGGAGCTTCCTGCGCAGGCGCACCACCAAGCTGTAAGTGGAGAATGCGCAGTGCAGTCTCTGACGAGAGCATGCGCAGTGCGGCCTCTGAATGGGGCATGCGCAGTGCGGTACGTGCCTGGACTTGGGCGGCGAGGGGAAAAATGATCCGATGAACTGAGTCACGGGGTCGCGAGGTGTGGGGGCAGAGACAGCGGAGTGGCAGGGAAGGGGGCTTTATAAACACAGCATGAATGCCTCAAACCCCGAATAAGAAGCTCCTGATCCTGTGTTTGCAAAGGACGTTGTTGGGCTGCTCTGCATCACAGACCCAGAATAACAGCAGCCATATTGCAGCAGGGCGCATGCGCAGTGCTCCCTGGCCTGTCAGCAGGAGGAGAGAATGTTGTGACTGACAGTGATGGATTCTGGAAACTCCTTTTATAGGGGGTTAGAAGGGGAGGATTTACACACAGCAAACTCAAACCAAGACAAATTTTATGTCACCTCAATTTATATCTTAGACAAACAGTTGAAGGTCTTTGTAACTTTCTTTTTCAGGAAGTTAAAAGTGGAGCATTGATCGATGGGAAACTCAAACCAAGTATCACATTGTGATCTGACAGAGTCAGCGATACATCAGAACCTGAATATCAGAAGCATCTGAGTGTGCAAGGTAAAATGTTTGTCTGTTCTGTCTGTGAGGGAAGATTTCAGGTCCCAGTGTGACTGGAAAAACCCCGAGATTCAGAAACCCTGGTTCGACCACACCTTGAAAACTCAACTCTGGGCAACAAACCTTGGGAGAATAGAATGGCCTCAGAGGGAGTGCAGAGCACAGATTTCCTTGAGTGATCAAAGAATCCCTACAGTGCAGAGAGAGGGGGGGGGGGCATCCAGCACCAACCCTTCAAAATGAGCACTCTACCCATTTATGCTTCCTCCATCCACCCCACCCAATACGCATAACCCAGAACTTGAACTACACATCCTTGGACATTACGAGGCAATTTAGCATAGCCAATCCATTAACCTGCACATCTTTGGACGGTGGGGAAACCGGAGCACCATGCAGACAAGGGGAGAATGTATAAACTCCAACAAAGGCTGGAATTGAACCCGGGTCCCTGATGCTGTGAGGCAGCAGTGCTAACCACTGTGCCGCTGCTGTATCCCAAAGTTAAATTATACGATGTGATTACAGAAAATAATCATAGTCATTGTGGCACAGCGGAGGCTATTCGGCCCACTGAGTCTATGCTAGTTCGCAAGAGCAGTCCAGTCAGTCCCATTCCCCTGTTCCATCCCTCTATCCTCGCAGGTTTATTTCCATTAAATATTTATCCAATTGCCTTTTGAAAATATTCATCGTTTCCATTTCTGCCCTCCCCTGAGCCACAACTTTAGAGTCATTACCATTGACTGCAAAATCGGTCCCCTTCACATCTCCCATATCTTTTACAAAACCTGAATATGTCCCCGAGTTCTTGTGCAACCAGTGAATGGGAACGGATTTTCTTTGTCTATTTTACCTAAACCCATCAGAATCTTCTACATCTGAATTAAATCGCCCCTCAACCCTCTCTGCCGGAACCATTCTGCAAAATCTCTTCTGCACCTTCTCAAGGACCTTCACATTCTTCCTGAAGAGTGGTGACCAAAAATGGATCCAATACTCAAATTGTGGCTTTATCAGAGCTTTATAAAGCAGTAAAACTTCTATTTTGTGCTCATTAACACCATTAATCAGCTCAAGAGTTAATTTAATAAAAGCAAAATACTGCGGGTTCTTGAAATCTGAGATAAAACAGAAAATTCTGGATAAACTCAGCAGATCTGGCAGCATCTGTGAAGAGAGAATCATTTTCTCCCAAATTTACACCCACCAACAATAAACAATAATCAGTAACAAATATGTCAATCCCCATATCAATAACAACAATCCCATCCTCCCACCAAACCCAAAACATTCGCCCACATGTTCACATAAACAACTGACAAAAAGGAATCAGGAATCCCCCATTCACCCCCATTATCGCCCCCCCCCCCCAAACTAATGTTCGATGTTATCCAGTTCATGAAAGTGCATAATGAATAATGTCCATGAATTGTCGAACCTCTATGTCCTTCCCCTCAGTTCAAACTTAACCTTCTCAAGAGTCAAAAATTCCAACAGATCCCCCCCGCCACGCCAGGGTGGAGAGGTTGCTCTCCAACCCATCAGGTTCCGTCTTCGGGTGATCAACGAGGCGAAGGCTACAACATGTGCCTCCGCACCCGTTTCCAACCCTGGCCGGTCCAACACCCCAAATATGGTCTCCTACCCCAAATATGGCGACCTGGACCCCCCTCCCCCCCCCGCAGCGTTCACACACATCTTCGACTCCTTCAAAGAATCGGCTCATCCTTGCCCTCGCGAGGTGTGCTCTGTATACCACCATACCAGCCTCCCGAACAGGCGCCGGAATGTGGCGACTAGGGGCTTTTCACAGTAACTTCATTTGAAGCTTACTTGTGACAATAAGCGATTTTCATTTCATTTTTCTTTTTTTTTTCATTTTCATTTCAGCTGTATCAGCTCCAACCTCGCACACAAGGTAGAGGCATTCACTCTCCGCTGCACCTCACACCAGAACCCCTCCTCCATATCCTCTCCCAACTCTTCCTCTCATTTTCCTTTGATCCCTTCCAGTGGTGCCTTCTCCTCTTCCAAAAGAGCTCCGTAGACCGCTGACACTACCCCCTTCTCCAGTCCCCCTGTCATCAGCACATCCTCCAGCAATGTGGAGGAGAATCAGAGTTAATCTTCGGATCTAAATGATCTTTCCACAGAACTGCATCTTTCTCTAGCTTCTCTACCATCTTCCCTCATGCCCTCTCAGAGCTCATCTTGTCCATGAGATCCAGCTCCTGCTCCATCGAGCCTATTCCCACAAAACAGATCACCCAACTTCCCCATGTTCACTGACTTAGTTGAATCTTTTCTCTATCAGGTACTGTCCCTCCCCTTCTGCTGTCATTCGACCCTTGTCAAAAAGCAAACCCTTGACTCCACCATCCTTACAAATTACTGCCCCATCTCCAGCACCCATCTCCTCTCCCAGCTCTACCACCACCTCTCTCCACTTCTCCACCTTTGTTAAATTCTCAGCCTGTTTGTCTGATATCCAGTGGTGGATGAGCAGACATTTCCTCCAATTAAATATTGGGAAAATCAAATTCATTGTTTTCATTCCCGAGCTACCAGCTCCATTCCTCTCCCTGGTAACGTCTGACATTAAATCAGACCTGTTTGCACACCTCATGTTTGAATCCGAGATGCACTGCTGGCCCTTGTGTCTGTGTGTCTCAGGCTTTCTCAGTCAAAATTATTTTAAAACTTTCCCCACAGAGAGATCAATTATTCTCCTTTCATAATCAGATACATGGAATAAGTCATTCTGAAAGATCTTGTCAAGATTGTGACGTTGAATTTTCTGTCTGCAAATCCTCTCCCTCTAACTCCCAGTAAAAGGAGGTTTTCAGTGTAAATGCAGGATAGAAATTCAGAACAGACCATTCCAGTTTCTATGGTGCATTCTCCCAAATCTATGAATCTCAGTCCCACACACTCCCCTCCCCCTCTTTGCTCATTGTTCCAGATTCAGTCTCCAGTCTCCTCCTGATTCTTTTCTCCTCTCCAGATTCTCTCTCCTCCTGTCCTTAAACTGGTGACTCAGGCTGTGAATCAATCCCACTCCTTCACTCTCATTCTAACAAATAACTCACTCACTCAGTGATCAGATTAGGTCTGACTGAACGATGACACCTTATACTTACATCACGATTTTAAACATTATTAAATGTGCCAAGCAGTTTCACAGGAACATGAGGACACATTGGGTCAGATGACCAAAGTCTTGTTCAGAGAGTTTTGTGAAAAGGAGAGTTTTAAAGGTGGAAAATGAAGTGGAAAAGTAGAGGTTTAGGGATGAAATTCCAGAGCTTAGAGTACAGTCAGCTGACGGCATGGCCCCCAATTGGGATGTGATTAAATTCAGGGATAAAGGACATACAGGAATAATGCTCCATGTACGTGGGCCCCATAGCCCAGGCTCAAGGCCCATACCTGAACTTTGGGACAGAGTTTGACCATCCCTGGTCTCAGAGAAAAACAATTCCCCGATAAACATCTTGTAAGATCTTGGTTTATTTATGACATAAAAAGTTCTGACCAGTTGAGTCCTGTGTACTCGATGGGGATTGACTTTAACAGATTTAAAATCCTCTGGATCTCAGCATCACAACAAGACTATGTTTCAATCGAGATTTAAATATATAAATATTGAAAAACTGAACAAGAATGGGGAAAGACAGCAGCTCAATCAGGACCTCGGTAGGTGAAGGTGCCTCTGCCAATGGTGGAGTGAAGCATGTCGGGGGAGCTGAAGGGGGTGAGGATTTATTTTGGATTGTTTTATGGGATGTGGACGTCACTGGAAAGGTCGGGATTTGTTACGCATCCCTAATTTCCCTTCAACTGAGTGGCCTGCTCGGCACTAGAGTCAAACATATTACTGTGGGTCTGGAGTCACATGGAGGCCAGACCAGGTAAAGGCGGCAGATTTCCCTCCCTAAAGGGCATGAGTGAACCAGATGGGTTTTTCCAACAATCAATGATAGTTGTCACGGCCGCTGAGACTAACTTTAGAATTTAGGTTTTCTGCTTATTTCTAATATGATAAGGGGGCAGCACGGTAGCATTGTGGATAGCACAATTGCTTCACAGCTCCAGGGTCCCAGGTTTGATTCCCGGCTTGGGTCACTGTCTGTACGGAGTCTACACATTCTCCCCGTGTGTGCGTGGGTTTCCTCCGGCTGCTCCGGTTTCCTCCCACAGTCCAAAGATGCACAGGTTAGGTGGATTGGCCATGATAAATTGCCCTTAGTGTCCAAAATTGCCCTTAGTGTTGGGTGGGGTTACTGGGTTATGGGGATAGGGTGGAGGTGTTGAACTTGGGTAGGGTGCTCTTTCCAAGAGCCGGTGCAGACCCGATGGGCCAAATGGCCTCCTTCTGCACTGTAAATTCTATGATAAAATGTCAGAAATTCATTGACTGTGAATAGAACGAGCTCTCTCTGGCTCTCAGTAACAAAGCTTCCACAGCAGCTTGCTGGGTGACACACACAGCACAGGCCTGTTCTCTCTGTTACAAACCCTGAAACCAGGGGCGAAATTCTCCGTATTCGGTGGACAGTCCGCCGATCGGCGCAAAACACGGCGCAAATCCGACTTGCGTCACGTCGGAAAAATGGGTCGATAATCTCCGGCCCGAAATGGCTAGCAGCGACGTAACGGGATCCGCGCTTGCGCAGTGGTTCACGCCGTGCAGCGTCATACGCGCTGCACGGCGTGACGGCTCTTTTTTTTTTTTTAAATAATATTTTATTGAAAATTTTTGGTCAACCAACATAGTACATTGTGCATCCTTTACACAACATTATAACAATACAGATAATAATGACCTTTTTTATTTAAACAAGAATAAAAGAAAACAACAACAAATAAATAAATATTAAATAACAAAAATAAAAACTAGCCCTAATTGGCAACTGCCTTGTCTCAGGCCACCCCCCCACCCCCCCCCCACCCCAAGTCCTGGGCTGATGCTGCTGCCTTCTTTTTTTCCCCCATCTATCTTTCCGCAAGATATTCGACGAACGGTTGCCACCGCCTGGTAAACCCTTGAGCCGACCCCCTTAGGACGAACTTAATCCGCTCTAACTTTATGAACCCCGCCATATCATTTATCCAGGTCTCCACCCCCGGGGGCTTGGCTTCTTTCCACATTAGCAATATCCTGCGCCGGGCTACTAGGGACGCAAAGGCCAAAACATCGGCCTCTCTCGCCTCCTGCACTCCCGGCTCTTGTGCAACCCCAAATATAGCCAACCCCCAGCTTGGTTCGACCCGGACTCCTACTACTTTCGAAAGCACCTTTGTCACCCCCATCCAAAACCCCTGTAGTGCCGGGCATGACCAAAACATATGGGTATGATTCGCTGGGCTTCTCGAGCACCTCGCACACCTATCCTCCACCCCAAAAAATTGACTGAGCCGTGTTCCAGTCATATGTGCCCTGTGTAATACCTTAAACTGAATCAGGCTTAGCCTGGCGCACGAGGACGACGAGTTTACCCTGTTTAGGGCATCTGCCCACAGCCCCTCCTCGATCTCCTCCCCTAGCTCTTCTTCCCATTTCCCTTTTAGTTCGTCCACCATAGCCTCCCCTTCATCCCTCATTTCCCTATATATATCCGACACCTTACCGTCCCCCACCCATTTCTTCGAGATGACTCTGTCCTGCACCTCTTGTGTCGGGAGCTGCGGGAATTCCCTCACCTGTTGCCTCGCAAAAGCCCTCAATTGCATGTACCTGAATGCATTCCCTTGGGGCAACCCATATTTCTCAGTCAGCGCTCCCAGACTCGCGAACTTCCCATCCACAAATAGATCTTTCAGTTGAGTTATACCTGCTCTTTGCCACATTCCATATCCCCCATCCATTCCCCCCGGGGCAAACCTATGGTTGTTTCTTATCGGGGACCCCCCCAATGCTCCGGTCTTTCCCCTATGTCGTCTCCACTGTCCCCAAATCTTCAGTGTAGCTACCACCACCGGACTCGTGGTATAGTTCCTTGGTGAGAACGGCAATGGGGCTGTCACCATAGCCTGCAGGCTGGTCCCCCTACAGGACGCCCTCTCTAATCTCTTCCACGCCGCTCCTTCCTCCTCTCCCATCCACTTACTCACCATTGAAATATTAGCGGCCCAATAATACTCACTTAGGCTCGGTAGTGCCAGCCCCCCCCTATCCCTACTACGCTGTAAGAATCCCTTCCTCACTCTCGGAGTCTTCCCGGCCCAAACAAAACCCATGATACTCTTTTCTATCCTTTTGAAAAAAGCCTTCGTGATCACCACCGGGAGGCACTGAAACACAAAGAGGAATCTCGGGAGGACCACCATCTTAACCGCCTGCACCCTCCCTGCCATTGACAATGCTACCATATCCCATCTCTTGAAATCTTCCTCCATCTGTTCCACCAACCGCGTCAAATTTAGCCTGTGCAGTGTGCCCCAATTCTTAGCTATCTGGATCCCCAGGTAACGAAAGTCTCTTGTTACCTTCCTCAACGGTAGGTCTTCTATTTCTCTACTCTGCTCCCCTGGGTGCACCACAAACAGCTCACTCTTCCCCATGTTCAATTTATACCCTGAAAAATCCCCAAACTCCCCAAGTATCCGCATTATTTCTGGCATCCCCTCCGCTGGATCCGCCACATATAGTAGCAGATCATCCGCATATAAAGATACCCGGTGTTCTTCTCCTCCCCTAAGTATTCCCCTCCATCTCTTGGAACCTCTCAGCGCTATCGCCAGGGGCTCAATCGCCAGTGCAAACAGTAATGGGGACAGAGGACATCCCTGCCTTGCCCCTCTATGGAGCCGAAAATATGCCGATCCCCGTCCATTCGTGACCACACTCGCCACTGGGGCCCTATACAACAGCTGCACCCATCTAACATACCCCTCTCCAAACCCAAATCTCCTCAACACCTCCCACAGATAATCCCATTCCACTCTATCAAATGCTTTCTCGGCATCCATCGCCACTACTATCTCCGTTTCACCCTCTGGTGGGGCCATTATCATTACCCGTAACAGCCTCCGTATATTCGTGTTCAGCTGTCTCCCCTTCACAAACCCAGTTTGGTCCTCATGAACCACCCCCGGGACACATTCCTCTATTCTCATTGCCATTACCTTGGCCAGGACCTTGGCATCCACATTGAGGAGGGAAATTGGTCTGTAGGACCCGCATTGTAGCGGATCCTTTTCCTTCTTTAAGAGAAGCGATATCGTTGCTTCTGACATAGTCGGGGGCAGTTGTCCCCTTTCCTTTGCCTCGTTAAAGGTCCTCGTCAGTAGCGGGGCGAGCAAGTCCAAATATTTTCTGTAAAATTCAACTGGGAATCCGTCCGGTCCCGGGGCCTTTCCCGTCTGCATGTTCCTAATTCCTTTCACCACTTCTTCTACCGTGATCTGTGCTCCCAGTCCCACCCTTTCCTGCTCTTCCACCTTGGGAATTTCCAGCCGATCCAAAAAATCCATCATTCTCTCCCTCCCATCCGGGGGTTGAGCTTCATACAATTTTTTATAAAATGTCTTGAACACTTCGTTCACTCTCTCCGCTCCCCGCTCCGTCTCTCCTTCCTCGTCCCTCACCCCCCCTATTTCCCTCGCTGCTCCCCTTTTCCTCAATTGGTGTGCCAGCAATCTGCTCGCCTTCTCTCCATATTCATGCTGTACACCCTGCGCCTTCCTCCATTGTGCCTCTGCAGTGCCTGTAGTCAGCAAGTCAAATTCCACATGCAGCCTTTGCCTTTCCCTGTACAGTCCCTCCTCCGGTGCTTCCGCATATTGTCTATCCACCCTCAAAAGTTCTTGCAGCAACCGCTCCCGTTCCTTACTCTCCTGCTTCCCTTTATGTGTCCTTATTGATATCAGCTCCCCCCTAACCACCGCCTTCAACGCCTCCCAGACCACTCCCACCTGAACCTCCCCATTGTCATTGAGTTCCAAGTACTTTTCAATGCATCCCCTCACCCTTAGGCACACCCCCTCATCCGCCATTAGTCCCATGTCCATTCTCCAGGGTGGGCGCCCTCTTGTTTCCTCCCCTATCTCCAAGTCTACCCAGTGTGGGGCATGATCCGAAATGGCTATAGCCGTATATTCCGTTCCCCTCACCCTCGGGATCAATGCCCTACCCAACACAAAAAAGTCTATGCGTGAATAGACTTTATGGACATAGGAGAAAAACCGAGAACTCCTTACTCCTAGGTCTACTGAATCTCCACGGGTCCACCCCTCCCATCTGCTCCATAAAATCCTTAAGCACCTTGGCTGCTGCCGGCCTCCTACCAGTCCTCGACTTCGACCTATCCAGCCTTGGTTCCAACACCGTGTTAAAGTCTCCCCCCATTATCAGCTTTCAGGTCTCTAGGTCTGGGATGCGTCCTAGCATTCGCCTCATAAAGTTGGCATCGTCCCAGTTCGGGGCATACACGTTTACCAAAACCACCATCTCTCCCTGTAATTTGCCACTCACCATCACGTATCTGCCCCCGTTATCCGCCACTATAGTCTTCGCCTCGAACATTACCCGCTTCCCCACTAATATAGCCACCCCCCTGTTTTTCGCATCCAGCCCCGAATGGAACACCTGCCCCACCCATCCTTTGCGCAACCTAACCTGGTCTATCAGTTTCAGGTGCGTTTCCTGTAGCATAACCACATCTGCTTTAAGTTTCTTAAGGTGTGCGAGTACTCGTGCCCTCTTTATCGGCCCGTTAAGCCCCCTCACGTTCCACGTGATCAGCCGAGTTGGGGGGCTTCCCACCCCCCCCCCCCCCCCCTTGCCGGTTAGCCATCATCTTTTTCCAGCTTCTCACCCAGTTCCCACGCAGCTGTATCTCTCCCAGACGGTGCCCCCCCGCCCATCCTTTCCCGTACCCACTCCCCCCTTTCCCCAGCAGCAGCAACCCAGTAATTCCCCCCTCCCCCCCCCCCCTGCTAGACCCCCCGCTAGCGTAATTACTCCCCCCATGTTGCTCCCAGAAGTCAGCAAACTCTGGCTGACCTCGGCTTCCCCCCGTGATCACGGCTCGCACCGCGCGACGCCCCCTCCTTCCTGCTTCTCTATTCCCGCCATAATTATCATAGCACGGGAACCAAGCCCGCGCCTCTCCCTCGGCCTCGCCTCCCATGGCCAACGCCCCATCTCCTCTCCCTCCCCACCTCCCCCCATCACCACCTGTGGGAGAAAGAAAAGTTACCATACCGCAGGATTAAAACATAAAACCCCTCTTCGCCCCCCCCCCATTCGCCCCACCACTTTGTCCAAACGTTCATTTTCATAATCCAATCATTCCAATTTTTCTTCTACAATAAAAGTCCACGCTTCATCCGCCGTTTCAAAGTAGTGGTGCCTCCCTTGATATGTGACCCACAGTCTTGCCGGTTGCAGCATTCCAAATTTTATCTTCTTTTTGTGAAGTACCGCTTTGGCCCGATTAAAGCTCGCCCTCCTTCTCGCCACCTCCGCACTCCAATCTTGATAAACGCGGATCACCGCGTTCTCCCATTTACTACACCGAGTTTTCTTCGCCCATCTAAGGACCATTTCTCTATCCTTAAAACGGAGGAATCTCACCACTATGGCTCTGGGAGTTTCTCCTGCTCTCGATCCTCGCACCATAACTCGGTATGCTCCCTCCACCTCCAACGGACGCGTCGGGGCCTCCGCTCCCATTAACGAGTGCAGCATCGTGCTCACATATGCCCCGACGTCCGCACCCTCCACACCTTCAGGAAGGCCAAGAATCCTCAAGTTGTTCCTCCTTGCGTTGTTTTCCAGTGCCTCCAACCTCTCCACAGATCGTTTCTGGTGTGCCTCCTGTATCTCCGACTTCACCACCAGGCCCTGTATATCGTTCTCATTCTCTGCTGCTTTCGCCTTCACGACCCGAAGCTCCTGCTCCTGGGTCTTTTGTTCCTCTTTCAGCCCTTCAATCGCCTGTAATATCGGGGCCAACAGCTCTTTCTTCATTTCCTTTTTTATCTCCTCCACGCAGCGTTTCAAGAACTCTTGTTGTTCAGGGCCCCATATGAAACTGCCACCTTCCGACGCCATCTTGGTTTCTGCTTGCCTTCCTTGCCATTGTTCCAAAGGATCCGCTGCAATCCGGCCACTTTCCTCTCCTTTTTCCATCCGTGTCCAGGGGGAACACCCTTCTGGTTTACCGCACGGTGTTTTTAGCCGTTAAAATTGCCGTTGGGGCTCCTATCAAGAGCCCAAAAGTCCGTTCCACCGGGAGCTGCCGAAACGTGCGACTCAGCTGGTCATCGCCGCACCCGGAAGTCCCGGCGTGACGGCTCTTAAGGCCGCGCTGCTCCCCCCCACCCGGCCGGAACACCCGACCGCAACACCCGACTGGATGGCTGGCCGCCGCTCAGCCCCGAGGTTCGAGTCACGCGATGTGGAGGCGCTCCTGGACGCGGTGGAGCAGAGGAGGGACGCCCTGTATCCCGGGCATGGCCGCAGAGTTGCCCCACGCCACAGCCGGCGTCTGTGGAGGGAGGTGGCAGAGGCCATCACCGCTGTGGCCCTGACACCACGGACAGGCACCCAGTGCCACAAGAAGGTGAACGACCTCGTCAGAGCAGGCAGGGTGAGCCTCCCCATATCCCCCCTCCCCCATATCCCCCCCTCCCCCATATCCCCCCTCCCCATATCCCCCCTCCCCAATATCCCCCCTCCCCCATATCCCCCCCTCCCCCATATCCCCCCTCCCCCATATCCCCCCTCCCCCATATCCCCCCTCCCCCATATCCCCCTCCCCATATCCCCCCTCCCCATATCCCCCCTCCCCATATCCCCCCTCCCCCATATCCCCCCTACCCCATATCCCCCGCTCCCCCATATCACCCCTCCCCCATATCCCCCCTCCCCCATATCCCCCCCTCCCCCATATCCCCCCCTCCCCCATATCCCCCCCTCCCCCATATCCCCCCTCCCCCATATCCCCCCTCCCCATATCCCCCCTCCCCCATATCCCCCCTCCCCCATATCCCCCCTCCCCCATATCCCCCCTCCCCCATATCCCCAAGTGAATCCAGCCCTAACCTTAACCTCTGCAATGCACGCGCAACCGATGGCGTGCATTCATATACCTGCCTAACAGTGTTGCCTTTTACCCCTGCCACCACCCCCCCACAGGAGAAGCGCGCACACAACAATAGGGAGCATGTGAGGACTGGAGGAGGCCCCGCTGATGAGAGGCCACTGACCGAACACCAGGAAAGGGCCCTGGAACTGGCTGGCCGACCTGAGGACCGGGAGGTTGCTGATGCAGAGGTCGGGGGCGTACTAGCAAGTGAGCCACCGACAGCCCGTCCCCATATCCCCCCTCCCCTATATCCCCCTCCCCCGTATCACCTGATCACTGCCTGATGTCTAACCATGCATGCTTCATTGTGTATCGCAGGACCAAACGTCCAGGCACCCATCCCCGCAGATGCAGACCGCCCGCAGGATGCCCCTCGGAGACCACGGGAGACGGAGAGACCCGCACCCTCCAGCATGCGACGCCCGCAGGATGCCCCTCGGAGGCCACGGGAGACGGAGAGACCCGCACCCTCCAGCATGCGACGCCCGCAGGATGCCCCTCGGAGACCACGGGAGACGGAGAGACCCGCACCCTCCAGCATGCGACGCCCGCAGGATGCCCCTCGCACACCACGGGAGACGGAGAGACCTGGAGCAACAGGGAGACGACACCCCCGTCACGTGCGGGAGCGACCACCCAGCGACGAGGGGGGCAGCCACAGGCCCCCGTCACATCCGAGCCAGGACACCACTACCCAGGACACCACTACCCAGGACACCACTACCCGGGACACCACTACCCGGGACACCACTACCCGGGACACCACTACCCGGGACACCACTACCCGGGACACCACTACCCGGGACAGCAGTACCCGGGACAGCACTACCCAGGAAGACGAAATACCGGACAGTGACTCAGAGTGGATGGGTGGAGACGAACCCCCACCCCAAAGTGCCATGGACTCAGAGTGGGACGAAGAGCACTACACAATGCCACTGCTGTCACCAACACCCTCCACCATCGCAGAAACACTCACCACGGTTGGGCACTTTAGTGATGAGGCGTCTGGTACACTCACTGGTGCGCACAACACAGCCGTCCTGGTACAGCAGGTGGAGGTAGGAGCAGCAGAGGGGCCGGGCAGTCGGAGGGCAGCCCAGCCCAAGCGAACATCTGCCGCCCAGATGGATCCCGGGTTCCTGCAGTTACCACACCCACACATAGATCTGATGCAACCACCGACCCGGAGACGAGCGAAGAGGGTGACGGGCGGCTTGCGGCGGCTGCGGTCGCAGGTGGAGGAGTCCACCCGCGTCCAGGAGCTGGGAGTGGTGCCGGTCATGCGTGCCACCCAGGCCGACACCGCACGGGTGGCGTCCGCGGTGGAGGCAATGGGTGCGACGGCGTCAGACATGGGGAACGGTTTGCGAGGCCTGAGGCTTTCCGTGCAGGCGGCGTCTGTGGCCCAGGAAATGGCTGCCCTCTCACAGGAGGCCATGAGCCAGTGCCAGCGCCAGATGGCAGAGGCGCTCAACGCCATAGCCCAGTCTCAACAGGCCATGGCCCAGTCTCTGCAGGCCATGGCCCAGTCTCTGCAGGCCATGGCCCAGTCTCAGCAGGCCATCGCTGAGGGCATCGGCGCCAGTGGCCATGTGCGAGCCGGCGTCGCACTGTCACAGACCGGGTTTGACAACCCCCTGGGCTCCATGGCTGCAAACCTGCACGGGCCTCCAGGACTGGCAGCGCCAGATGTCGGGGGGGCGTCGGATGGCCAGTCCGTTCGCATCCCCCACCCATGTAGAGGCCTGGGGGCCATCGGGCACCCCGAGGGAGGAGGAGGTGGTGTGGTCCGTCCCGGCTCCCTCTGTAGGGGAGGTCCCGGAACACCGCGACACCTCGGACTCCCCCCCCCCCCCCCCCACCCCCTTCCGTCCCAGGTGCATCAGGTGGGCAACGGGCAGGACAGGCTGGCAGCTCGCCATCCCAGTCGCCCGGGCCGCAGCCTGGCCCATCTAGGTAAGGACACCCCAGGAAACGGCCGCCAAAGGGATCCAGTGTCAGAGGGTAGGAATCACAGGAGTCCACCTCCAGTTCTGCTGTACCGTCTGGGGTACCACGTAGACGTAGTCAAAGGGCCCGTAAGGCCAACCAATTAGACACTGAATAAGTTGGCACGGTTGCAGGGCACAGATGAGTTTTAGGGGCTAGGGCACGTGCATGAACTCCTTTGGTTATTAAAGTCAATGTTACACCTACAGAAGCTGCCTTTGTGCTCTGTCCAAAGTGTGTGGGGGTGTGATGTACGTTGAGCGCAAGTGTGTGTGTGAGGGGTGGTCTTACCTCAGCCCCAGGTGAGTCTGCCCCCTTCCCCCTGGGCCGCCATCAACATCCCCCAGGCAGAGGACGGGACCGTGCGCTGCAGTGTCACAGCCGCATGCAGGGATGGTCCGGGTGGATGGTGGTACTGTGGCCATGGGTCAGACATAGTCCAACGATGTAGAGCCAGGAGCTCACCGCAGGGCGGGTTGTCATCATCCTCCATGGCCTGCAATAGACACGCGTCCACCCGCAACTGTGTGAGCCCGGCCCGTTGTGCCGCAGGTGGATCGGCAATGGGGGGGGGGGGTGGTGGTGTGCATGCGGGTGGGGTGGGTGGGGTTGGGGAGGGGGGTGAGGGTGTGGGTGGGTGGATGGGTGGGGGGGTGTGGGTGGTCGGCTGTTGCCATGGTGTGTGGTCTGTGGCCATACTACCCGATTCCCACGCCCATCTAGTCAGTGAAGCGGGCGTCTATCAGTCTGTTCCGTGCCCGCTGGGCCAGCCGGTAACGGTGGACAGCCACCCGCCTGTGTCTACCCCGTCTGCCCTGACCATTACCCCCATCCCCCTCATCTGGGGAGGACTGCGCCTCTTCCTGCTGCTCCTCCACTCCGCCCTCCTCTGCCTGCGGCACATCGCCCCTCTGCTGGGCTATGTTGTGCAGGACGCAGCACACCACAATGATGCGGCCGACCCTATCTGACCGATACTGGAGGGCGCCCCCAGAGAGGTCCAGGCACCTGAAACGCATCTTCAGCACGCCAAAGCACCTCTCTATCACTCCCCTTGTCGCTACATGGGCATCATTGTAGCGGTTCTCCGCCTCATTGCGTGGCCTCCGTATAGGCGTCATCAGCCACGATCGCAATGGGTAGCCCCTGTCGCCCAGCAACCAGCCCCTCAGCCGGGGATGGCGTCCCTCGTACATGCCGGGGATGGATGACCGCGACAACACAAATGAGTCGTGTACACTGCCTGGGTGACGGGCGCAGACGTGCAGGATCATCATGCGGTGGTCGCAGACCACCTGTACGTTCATCGAATAGGTCCCCTTCCTATTAGTGAACACGGCCCTGTTATCTGCAGGTGGCCGCACGGCGACGTGCATCCCATTGATCGCGCCCTGGACCATGGGGAACCCGGCCACGGCAGAGGAGCCCACAGCCCGGACATCTTGGCTGGCCCGGTCCACGGGGAAGCGGATGTAGCGGTGCACCATGGCATATAGGGCACCTGTCACTGCCCGGATGCACCGATGTCTGCGATATGCCGGACAGGTCCCCACTCGGTGCCTGGAATGACCCCGTTGCATAAAAGTTCAGGGCCACCGTAACCTTGACGGACACGGGGAGAGGGTGTCCCCCGCCAGTGCCACACGGTGACGGGTGTGCCAGAGGGTGGCAGATGTGTGCCACGGTTTCCCGGCTCATCCGGAGTCTCCTCCTGCATTCCCGGTCCGTGAGGTCCTGGTATGACTGCCTGGGCCGGTACACACGGGGCGCCCTCGGGTGCCTCCGTTGCCGTGGGGCCGCGACGTCCTCCTCCCCCTCCTCGTCCTGTCGGTCAGGTGTCCCTCCAGCCTGGGCGGCTGCCGCCTGCCCCTCTGCAGCAGCCTGCGCCGCCTCTCTGGCACGCTCCTCCTCCTCCTCCTCCTCATCCAGGGCAACATAGACATGAGCGGCTACCGCCACGGCGGCCAACATCGCTGGATGATCTGAAAACATGACGGCCTGGTGTGGGGAGGGGAACGACGACATGTCATCATTGCCCATATCCCCTCCTCCCCCCAGCCAGGTGGCATGGACCGCATGGGTCCAACTGTTGGAGGCTGGCACCTGGCCAGGTGGACCAACTCACTTGCCCTCCCATCCCCCTCCCCGGCACGGACCACCCCCCCCCCCCCCCATCCCCCTCCCCGGCACGGACTCCCCCCCAACCTCCACCCCGGGGCACGGACCCCCCCCAACCTCCACCCCGGGGCACGGACCCCCCCCCCCCAACCTCCACCCCGGCACGGACCCCCCCATCCCCCTCCCCAGCACGGACCCCCCCCCCCCAACCTCCACCCCGGCACGGACACCCCCCAACCTCCACCCCGGCACAGACCCCCCCATCCCCCTCCCCAGCACGACCCCCCCCCCCAACCCCCTCCCCGGCACGGACCCCCCCCCCAACCTCCACCCCAGCACGGACCCCCCCATCCGCTCCCCAGCACGGACCCCCCCCCAACCCCCTCCCCGGCACGGACCCCCCCCCAACCTCCACCCCGGCACGGACCCCCCCATCCCCCTCCCCAGCACGGACCCCCCCATCCCCCTCCACCCCGGCACGGACCCCCCCATCCCCCTCCCCAGCACGGACCCCCCCCCCCATCCCCCTCCCCGGCACGGTCCCCCCCCCCCATCCCCCTCCCCGACATGGACCCCCCCCAACCTCCACCCCGGCACGGACCCCCCCCATCCCCCTCCCCAGCACGGACCCCCCCCCAACCTCCACCCCGGCACGGACCCCCCCATCCCCCTCCCCAGCACGGACCCTCCCCCCCCAATCCCCCTCCCCGGCACGGACCCCCCCCCAACCTCCACCCCGGCACGGACCCCCCCATCCCCCTCCCCAGCACGGACCCCTCCCATCCCCCTCCCCAGCATGGACCCCCCCCCATCCCCCTCCCCGGCACGGACCCCCCCCCAACCTCCACCCCGGCACGGACCCCCCCATCCCCCTCCCCAGCACGGACCCCCCCCCATCCCCATCCCCCTCCCCGACATGGACCCCCCCCCAACCTCCACCCCGGCACGGAACCCCCATCCCCCTCCCCAGCACGGACCCCCCCCCATCCCCCTCCCCGGCACGGACCCCCCCCCCATCCCCCTCCCCGGCACGGACCCCCCCCATCCCCCTCCCCGGCACGGACCCCCCCCAACCTCCACCCCGGCACGGACCCCCCCATCCCCCTCCCCAGCACGGACCCCCCCCATCCCCCTCCCCGGCACGGACCCCCCCATCCCCCTCCCCGACATGGACCCCCCCAACCTCCACCCCGGCACGGACCCCCCCATCCCCCTCCCCAGCACGGACCCCCCCCCCCAACCTCCACCCCGGCACGGACACCCCCCCAACCTCAACCCCGGCACGGACCCCCCCCCAACCTCCACCCCGGCACTGACCCCCCCCCCTCCAACCTCCACCCCGGCACGGACCCCCCATCCCCCTCCCCGGCACGGACCCCCTCCCGGCACTCCCCCGGAGCCCAGCCTACTCCAACCACCCCCCCCCCCCCCCCCCGCCGCACACACACACACACAACCCGAGACACACCTCTCCTCACACATTCAGACTGCGGCCACGCCATCGCCTGCCCAGAGCCAACCCCCCAGGCTGTCACTCGCCTCCACGCTGGTCGGCGTGAACCTGGAGCACAGGGTCATGCCGATGAAAAGGAGGTTTAATTTACGTCGACGTGAACGGTCATCACATCGACGGGACTTCGGCCCATCCGGAAGGGAGAATATCGGCACGCCGAAAATCGGCTGCCGTGCGCAGACCCGTGACATTCTCCGCGGCAGCGGCGACATTAACGCCCCGCCGACTTTTCTCCCTTCGGAGACTTCGGCAACCGGCGGGGGTGGGATTCACGGCGGCCAACAGCTATTCTCCGAATGGGGGGTTGGAGATTGACGCCCCGGATTTCTAAACTGCAGAAGGTTGGATCTGACGACCCAAATATAAACCAACTGTCTGAGTAAAGGTTAAAACGGTTCGACAGGAAAATCACTTTGGATGGAAAGATTTTCAAAGTGATCGGTGCTGGATTCAGACTAACACCAAACACTCTGACTGGATCCAGAGGAAGGAGAACACAAGAGACTCCAGCCCCGGAGATCAGCTCCATCTGTCCGAGTGTCTGATCCGGGATCAGTAAACCATTCCGAGGAGACTGTCACCTCCAGCCCCGGAGATCAGCTTCATCTGTCCGAGTGTCTGATCCGGGATCAGTAAACCATTCCGAGGAGACCGACACCTCCAGCCCCGGAGATCAGCTCCATCTGTCCGAGTGTCTGATCCGGGATCAGTAAACCATTCCGAGGAGACCGACACCTCCAGCCCCGGAGATCAGCTTCATCTGTCCGAGTGTCTGATCCGGGATCAGTAAACCATTCCGAGGAGATTGTCACCTCCAGACACGGAGATCAGCTCCATCTGTCCGAGTGTCTGATCCGGGATCAGTAAACCATTCCGAGGAGACCGTCACCTCCAGCCCCGGAGATCGGCTCCATCTGTCCAAGTGTATGATCCGGGATCAGTAAACGATTCCGAGGAGACTGTCACCTCCAGCCCCAGAGATCAGCTCCATCTGTCCGAGTGATTGATCCGGGATCGGTAAACTATTCCGAAGAGACTGTCACCTCTGCCCCGGGGATCGGCTTCACCTGTCCGAGTGTCTGATCCGGGACCAGTAAACCATTCCGAGGAGACCGTCACCTCCAGCCCCAGAGATCAGCATCTCCCTGATCCGGGAGATGTTGTGGGTCACATGTATTTCCTGCCGATTTAGCTGGTGTACCAAATCTAAACTGTCGCTTTTTCATAAATTGCTTTAAAATTACCAATGACTTGGATCCCGTTTTTGGGTAAACTCTTGACTCCTGGACTAAAATCTTGCAGTTTCCAGCATTCATCACGAAATGAAAATCGCTTATTGTCACAAGTAGGCTTCAATGAAGTTACTGTGAAAAGCCCCTAGTCACCACATTCTGGCGCCTCTTCGGGGAGGCTGGTACGGGAATTAATCTTGTTGACTCTAAACACAGTTGTAAAGGAGACTTTTGTCTGTATCTCAGAGCTCTGAACCATGGAAGAGAGTGACTGGGGCATGTTTCTTACACACCTCAGGATTAACCCACACATTCAGTCCTGGATCTCATTGACAGCAGCGAAAACAGCTGAATCCAATCCCTGGAGACACTCATGAAGTCACTGGTGTTTCAGCATAAGTTGTAAGTCAGTGAATCCATTCCCGCACTCGGGGCAGGTGAACGATCTCTCTCCAGTGTGAATTTGTGGTGTATCATCAGCTCATTGCTGCTTCGAAAGCTCTGATCACAGGCAAAACATTTAAAAGGTTTTATATCAGAGTGAATTTGTTGGTGTTTAAGCAGGTTGTATGACTGAGTGAATCCGTTCCCACACACAGAGCAGGTGAACGGTCTCTCCCCAGTGTGAACTCGCTGATGCATCACTAGGCCATTGCTGCTTCGAAAGCTCTGCTCACAGTCAAAATATTTAAAAGGTTTTATATCAGAGTGAATTTGTTGGTGTTTCAGTAGGTGATAAGACTGAAGGAATCCCTTCCCACACACAGAGCAGGTAAACGGTCTCTCCCCAGTGTGAATTCTCTGATGTACAGTAAGTTCAGATGATCGCCTGAAGCCAGTCCCGCAGTGAGAGCATCTGAATGGTCTCTCGTCAGTGTGAACACGTTGATGACAGGTCACTTCCCCGGACGTTTTAAAGCACTTCCCACAGTCTGGACATTTAAAAGGTCTTTTGTCGGTGTGAACTCGCTGATGTTTCTGCAGGTTAGATGTAGCAGTGAATCCCTTTCCACACAAGGAGCAGGTGAATAGCTTCTCCTCACTGTGAATGAGTTGGGGTCTCAACAGATATTTTTTGCATTTAAATTTCTTCTCACAGTCAGAACATTTGAAAGGTGTCTGATCAGTGTGAACATACTGGTGTGTCAGCAGGCTGGATAACTGAGTGAATCCCTTCCCACAGGTGGAGCAGGTGAATGGCCTCTCCCCAGTGTGACTGCGTCGGTGCATTTCCAGTTCAGAAGGGTAGCTGAATCCCTTCCAACAGTCCCCACATTTCCACGGTTTCTCCATGGTGCCGGTGTCCTTGTGTCTCTCCAGGTTGAATGACAAGTTGAACTCTCGTCCACATACAGAACACATGGATGGTTTCTCCCCACTGTGAATGGTGTGATGGTTTTTCTGTCTATGTAATTGGTTAAAGCTCTTTCCAGTCTGTTCACTGGAACATTCACTGTCTGTGTGCGTCTCTGTGCTTTTCCAATCACACTGATGTTTGAAATCTTTTCCCACAAACTGAACAAACATTACTCCTTCCACATTCAAAGACTGTGATATTCAGGTTCTAAAGAATTGAGTGACTCTGTCTGATCTTGATGTTTGGTTGAGTTTTCTGTGGCCAATCTTCTGCTTCTAATATCCTGTAAAAGGAGTTTACAAAAGCCATCACTGTCAGTCCAGGATAGAAATTCTGAACAGACAATTCTAGTTTCTCTGGAACATTTTTTTCCTCTCTTGTTCCCCCAAAGCTGTAAATCCCCATCCCACACAGTCTCCCTCCTCCCTGGGCTGAAATCCAAACCCATCTCACCATTTCTTTCCTCCACTCCCAGTTTTGTCCCTCCCTCCCTCTCCTCTGCCTGGGTTCAGTTCTCCAGCTCCTGTCTGCAGACTGACAATAAAACCAATGGGTCTTATTGGGGCCTCGACTCACCCGCCTGAGTCCAGCTTCAACCTGCACTGCGCATGCTCTAGCTCACAATGGCTCCAGAGTGATTGACGGCGGGTCACGACCAATAAGAAGAAGGTAATCCGGGTCTGTATTTACCCTGCAACCGGCCGCCATCTTGGGAAAGGAAGTGGGGTCTTTTTTTCTTGGAACAGAGCGCTGGGTGGCCATCTTAGTATGGGAAGAAGGAGTGGGCGGGACTTCCTCCCCTGTTACAGGCCCGGGGCAACCGGCGACCACCACCACCTAGAGAATGGAAGTCGGGTTTTTTGTTCCTGGCGTGGAGCGCTGGGACAGCCATCTTGGTTAGGAAAGATGGAGTGGGCGGGGCTTCCTCCCCGATGACAGGCCCCGGGGCAACCGCCTCCATCTTGGGAATGGAAGTCGAGTCTTTTGTTCTTGGAGCAGGGCACTAAGGCGGCCATCTTAGTACGGGAAGAGGCAGTGAGCGAGTTTCCGCTCAGGTGACAACACCCGGCGGCCGCCGCCATCTTGTGGTGGTGATTCTTTTTCCGGGTCTTTAGTGAAGGACACTGAGCTGGAGCTGAGGTTGTAAAGTGTTCAGAGGAAGGTCTGAAATCAGATTTACAGCCAGATATCTGTAAGAACCACAAAGTTCACATTCAGTATGTTTGCCGAATGAAATCACAATGCTGCAAAAACTCAGTTCTGAAGAAGAATCAGATTGCATTGGAAATGTTAACTCTCTTTCTCTCTTCACAGAAGCTGCCAAACCTGCTGAGGATTTCCACAACTTTCTGTTTTCACTTCACATTTCCAGCTTCCGCAGAGTTTTACTCAAATTATTATGTTTTTGAAATACTGTTACATTACCGGTTAAGAGTAAAACAATTGTCACCATTTAAATGTCCAAATCAGTGATATTTATTTGTTTAACTGAGACTGGGCTGTTCAGGAGCAATGTCAGAAATCACTTCACAGAAAATATAGTGAAATCTGCAATTCTGTTCAGATTCTGTCAATAGAAACTAAAAACTGAGATTCATAGAAGTTTGTGAGACAAGAGTATTAATGGTTATAGAATCAAGGGAGATGGATTGAACAAACAGATCAGACATTTGCAAACTGGAGCTTAATGTCTGAGGTTGAACTGATTCAGGTTTTATTTTGAAGGTGGTGTCGGTTTCCTGTCCTGTCGATTATCTCCACACCCGCTGGTAGTTTGCCGGAGGTGAGATCATAATTTTTATTTGTGTCATGAGTAGGCTTACTTTAACACTGCAGTGATTAACTATGATGTGGAGATGCCGGCGTTGGACTGGGGTGAGCACAGTACGAAGTCTTACAGCACCAGGTTAAAGTCCAACAGGTTTGTTTCGATGTCACTAGCTTTCGGAGCGCTGCTCCTTCCTCAGGTGAATGAAGAGGTATGTTCCAGAAACACATATATAGACAAATTCAAAGATGCCAGACAATGCTTGGAATGCGACCATTAGCAGGTGATTAAATCTTTACAGGTCCAGAGATGGGGTAACCCCAGGTTAAAGAGGTGTGAATTGTATCAAGCCAGGACAGTTGGTAGGATTTCGCAGGCCAGATGGTGGGGGATGAATGTAATGCGACATGAATCCCAGGTCCCAGTTGAGTAGGAATCAAACCCAGGTCCCTGGTGCTGTGAAGCAACAGTGCTAACAACTGTGCTACTGTGAAGGGGAAGAGGGTTGGTGCAGTGACACAGCCTTGTCTGATCCCAGTCTTCACTTAAATAGTGTCTCTGGTGTTTCCATTGATGAGGATCATGGCTTGTGTGTCGTTATTGTGCAGGCGGAGGATGGTGGCCAAATTCTGAGGACAGCCAAATTTGAAGAACATACTGAATAAAACATCACTTTGACGGTATAAAGCGTTTTTGTGAGGTCAGAAAACACCAAGAACTGCGATTGGTGCTGTTCCTTGTATTTTGCTTGGGTTTGTCAAGTAGTGTAGATCATGTCTTTGGTGCCTCATGAAGGGAGAAAACCAAACTGTGACTCTGGAAGGAGCTCTTTGGCCACAAAGAGGGGATCATTGAGGAGGATCCTGGCAATGATCTTCTGTGTGACAGACAGCAGGGAGTCGCCTGTGCAGTTACCACAATCAGACTTGTCTCTCTTCTTGAATATAGTCACAGTGTCTTTGAGATCCCCCGGCATGCATCCATCTGCCCAGGTGAGGAATATAAGATTGTGTAGCTATGCCAGGAGTGTAACCCCGCCATGCTTCAGAATTTCAGCAGCGATTCATTCTGCTCCAGAGGCCGTGTTGTTTTTCAGCTGTTGAATGGCTTTTTCACTCCGCTCCAGATCTGGGTACCACGTGGACTGAGCCGGACAGGATACTGAGGAATGGATTTGAGGACGTTAAAGCCAAAGACAGAGTCTCGGTCGAGGGGATCTTCAGAATGTTCCCTCCAGTGAGCACTGACTGACTCTGTCCTTGATGAGTTCCCCTCCACATTTTGCTCTCAGTGGGAAGGGCCATGACTGCTTAGGTCATCAATTGTATTGGCAGCGCTGGTGAAACCATGCATGCCATTGCTTTCCATGAGCTCTTGGCTATCCCTCATTCTTTCTACCCTCTAAAGGCTTCAGAAACTTGGAAAACCTGGAGCAGGCACCTCAAAAGCACTGGAGCGGTACTACCAGCAGTGCCTTCACAAGATGCTCCAAATCCAGGGGCAAGGAGGGCGGTCCAACAGAGGAGAGGGAAAGAGAAAACTGGGAGTGGAGGAAAGAAAGTCGGGGGCAGAGGTGAGTGTAGTGGCCATCACTAAGGAGAAAGTGCTGGGGAAGCTGAAAGGTCTGAAGGTGGATAAAACACCCAGTCCGGGTGGACTACACCCCAGGGTTCCGAAGGAGATAACTGCGGAGGTTGTGGGGCCATTGGTGGTGATCCTTCAGGGATCACTGGAGTCAAGGGACTCCCGGGGTACAGGGAAGTGACGAATGTCACACCCCAGTTTAAGAAAGGCAAGAGGTAGCAGATGAGAAATTTTTGGCCGGTTAGTCTGACTTTGGTTGTTGATAAGATTTAGAGTCCATTGTTGAGGATGATATTCCGGAGTTCTTGGAAGTGCATGGTAAAATAGGACGGAGTCAGCACGGCTTCATCAAGGGGAGGTCATGCCTGACAAATCTGTTAGAATTCTTTGAGGAGGTAAAAAGTAAGTTAGACAATGGAGAGCCAGTGGATATGATCCATTTTGGTTTCCAGAAGGCGTTTGACAAGGTGCCGTACAACAGGCTGCAAAATAAAGATAAGAGCCCATGGTGTTAGGGGCAAGGTACTGAAATGGTTAAGAGAATTAGTTGACAGGAGAGTGGGGATAAAGGGGTCTATTTCAGGATGGCAGCCTGGTGAATATTGGTGTTCCACAGGGGTCAGTGCTGGACCACAACTATTCAATACATTAACGATCTGGAAGAAGGAACAGAGAGCACTGTTGCTAAGCTTGTAGATGATAGAAAGATGTGTAGAGGGAGAGGTAGTGTTGAGGAAGCGGAGAGGCTGCAGAAGGACTTGGACAGGTTAGGAGAGTGGGAAAACAAGTGGCAGATGTAATAGAATATGGAAAGTGTGAGGTTGTGCACTTTGGAAGGAAGAATCGAGGCAGACTATTTTCTAAATGGAGAACGACTTCTTGTTAGGTGAATTGGACATTCTGAATTCTCCCTCTGTGTACCCGAACAGGCGCCGGACTGTGGCGACGAGGAGATTTTCACAGTAACTTCATTGCAGTGTTAATGTAAGCCTACTTGTGACACTGATATAGATTATCATTATTATTATTAGCTGGAGTACTGTGTGCAGTTCTGGTCGCCACATTACAGGAAGGATGTGATTGCACTGGAGGGGGTCAAGAGGCGATTCACCAGGATGTTGCCTGGGATGGAACATTTAAGTTATGAAGCGAGGTTGGATAGGTGTGGGTTATTTTCATTGGAGCAGAGAAGACTGAGAGGCGACCTGATCGAGGTGTACAAGATTATGAGGGCCATGAACAGGGTGGGTAGGGAGCAGCTGTTCCCCTCAGTTGAAGGGTCAGTCACAAGGGGCAGGGGGTTTAGGGGGGGTTTGAGGAAAAACCTTTTCACCCAGAGGGTGGGGTCAATCTGGAATGCACTGCCTGGGAGGGTGGGAGAGGCGGGTTGCCTCACATCCTTTAAAAAGTACCTGGATGAAGACTGGCACGTCATAACATTCAAGGCTATGGATCAACTGCTGGCAAATGGGGTTAGGTAGGTAGGTCAGGTGTTTTTCGTGTGTCAGTGTTGGATTGAATTTGGATTTTGTTTATTGTCACGTGTATCGAGGTACAGTGAAAAGTATTTTTCTGCGAGCAGCTCAACAGATCATTAAATACATGAAAAGAAAAGGAAATAAATGAAAATACATAATAGGGCAACACAAGGTACACAATGTAACTACGTAAACACCGGCATCGGGTGAAGCATACAGGGGTGTAGTGTTAATCAGGTCAGTCCATAAGAGGGTCATTTAGGAGTCTGGTAACAGCGGAGAAGAAGCTGTTTTTGAGTCTGTTCATGCGTGTTCCCAGACTTTTGTATCTCCTGCCCGATGGAAGAAGTTGGAAGAGTGAGTAAGCCGGGTGGCAGGGGTCTTTGATTATGCTGCCCACTTTCCCCAGGCAGCGGGAGGTGTAGATGGAGTCAATGGATGGGAGGCAGGTTTGTGTGATGGACTGGGCTGTGTTCACGACTCTCTGAAGTTTCTTACGGTCTTGGGCCGAAAAGTTGCCATACCAAACTGTGATGATAGGATCTGTAAAAGTTGATATGAGTTAATGTGGACATGCCGAATTTCCTTAGTTTCCTGAGGAAATATAGGCGCTGTTGTGCTTTCTTGGTGGCAGCGTCGACATGGGTGGACCAGGAAAGATTTCTGGAGATGTGTACCCCTAGGAATTTGAAACTGCTAACCATCTCCACCTTGGCCCAGTTGATGCTGACAGGGGTGTGTACAGTTCTTTGCTTCCTGAAGTCAATGACCTGCTCTTTAGTTTTGCTGGCATTGAGGGATAGATAGTTGTCGCTGCACCACTCCACTAGGTTCTCTATCTCCCTCTTGTAATCTGACTCATGCAGACTTGATGGGCGAAAGGCCTCTTCACTGTTGCTGTTGATACAATGTTAGGTGGCATTGTAGACAGTCCAGACAATGGCATAAAATTGTAAGGAGATATTGACAGACTAGGTGAATGGGCAAATTTGTGACAGATGGAATTCAATGTAATCAAGTGTGAGGTTATCCGTTTTGAACCCCAAAAAAATAGAACAGAGGACTTTCTAAATGGAAAGAGGTTAAGTACAGTGGATGGCGAAGGTGCACAGATCCTTAAAATGCCCCGAACAAGTGCAGAAATCTTCAAAAAGGAATGCTAACATTTATATCCAGAGGATTGGAGTATGAAGTCACAGAGGTTATGCTGCAGTTATACAAAACCCTGGTAAGACCCCACTTGGAGAACTGTGAGCCATTCTGGGCACCACACCTTCGGGAGAATATTGTGGCCTTGGAGGGAGTGCAATATACGTTTACTAAAACGGTACGCCACGATACCTGGACTACGGGGGTTAGGTTACGGTGAGAGATTATTGATTGATTGGTTTTGTTTATTGTCATGTGTGCCGAGGTACAGTGAAAAGTATTGTTCTGCGGACAGTCCATAAAGATCGTTCCATACATGAAATAAACCCACAGGACCTACATAAATGCACAGGCAAGGGGTGAGCATACAGAGTGCATTACTACTCAGTAGAGAAGATGTGTGAAGAGATCAGTTCAGTCCATAAGAGGATCATTCAGGAGTCTGGTAACAGCGGGGAAGAAACTGTTGTTGACCCTGTTAGTGCGTGTTCTCAGACTTTTCTCTGATGGGAGAAGTTGGAAGAGTGAGTAACCCGGATGGGAGGGGTCTTTGATTATGCTGCCCACTTTCCCAAGGCAGAGGGAGGTGTAGACGGAGTCAGTGGATGGGAGGCAGGTTTGTGTGATGGACTGGGCTGTGTTCACGATTCTCTGAAGTTTCTTACGATCTTGGACCAAGCAGTTGCCATACCAGGCTGTGATGCAGCCAGATGGGATGCTTTCTGTGGTGCATCTGTAAAAGTTGGTAAGAGTCAATGTGAACATGCTGAATTTCCTTAGTTTCCTGAGAAAGTATAGCCACTGTTGTGCTTTCTTCTAAAGAAGAACAAAGAACAAAGAAATGTACAGCACAGGAACAGGCCCTTCGGCCCTCCAAGCCCGCGCCGACCATACTGCCCGACTAAACTACAATCTTCTTGGTCGTAGAGTCGGCGTGGGTGGTCCAGGACAGATTGTTGGTGCTGTGCACACCTCGGAATTTGAAGCTGTCAACCATCTCCACCTCGACACAATTGATGCAGACAGAGATGTGTACGATACTTCGCTTCCTGAAGTCAATGACCAGCTCTTTAGTTTTGCTGACATTGAGGGAGAGATTGTTGTTGTTATGCCACTCCACTTGGTTCTCTGTGTCCTCCTGTAGATATTGAAGACATCGAGGGATATGGGGATAGTGTGAGAAAACGGTGCTGTGGTAGATCAGCCAGTGATCCCATTGAATGGTTCAGCAGGCTCGATGGGCCGAATGGCCGACTGCAGCTCATATTTGTTGTGATCTCCTGGACAGGAATCTGTGAGCTTGGGTCTGTCAATAAGCCTGAATCAGCACCTTCAGAGAATAGGGAGGGTGAATGTTAGATACAGCAGAGTGAGAATGGAGGGAGTGTGTGGGATGGAGATTTACAGCTTTCGGGGAATAAGAGAGAGGAAAAAATGTGACATAGAAATTAGAATTGTGTGTTCTGAATTTCTGTCCTGTACTAACAATGATGAATTTTGTAAATTGTTTTTACAGGATATTAGACGAGGAGGAATTACAGACAGAAATCTCAAATGTTACGTCTCGATCTGACAGTCACTCGATTCCCTTTAACCTGAATATCATCGGCCTTTGAATCTAGAAGGAGAAATGTTTGCCCGAACTGCCAGCTATAGATTTCAAACATCAGTGTGACTGGAAAAGCACCAAGATCCACACAACACACACCCGAGTGAGAGTGTTCCACTGAACTGACTGTGGGAAGAGCTTTAACCAGTTACACAGCCTGAATAAACATAACATTCACAGTGGGCAGAGACCATACCCTGTTCTGAACTGATTGTCCAACCTGGAGAGTCACGAGGAGACCCAAAACATGGAGAAACGGAGGAAATGTGGGGACTGTGGGAAGGGATTCGGAGTCCCATCGCAGCTGGAGACTCATCGACACATTCACACTGAGGTGAGGCCGTTCACCTGCTCTCAATGTGGGAAAGGATTTGCTCAAGGATCCCAGCTGCAGTCACACCAGCGAGTTCACACTGGGGAGAGGCCATTCACCTGCTCTCAGCGTGGGAAAGGATTTGCTCAAGGATCCCATCTGTAGACACACCAGCGAGTTCACACCGGAGAGAGGCCGTTCACCTGCTCTCAGTGTGGGAAAGGATTTACTGAAGCATCTATACTACGGAAACACCAGCGAGTTCACACTGGGGCGACGTCGTTCATCTGCTCTCTTTGTGGGGAGAGATTCAGTCAGTTATCCCGCCTGCGGAAACATCAGCGAGTTCACACTGGGGAGAAGCCATTCACCTGCTCTCAGTGTGGGAAGGGATTCACTCAAGTAACCGGCCTGCGGAGACACCAGCGAGTTCACACTGGGGAGAGACCATTCATCTGCTCTCGGTGTGGGAAAGGATTTAGTCAAGTATCAAACCTGCGGAAACACCAGCGAGTTCGCACTGGGGAGACGCCGTCCACCTCTCAATGTGAGACGGGATTGCATGTTTCATCGCATCTGCTGTGACACCAACAATTTCACAATTGATGACAGGGGTTGGATTCTGTTGTTATTGTTTCTGCTCTGCATCCAGGACTGCATTTTGTTCATTCTGACAGGTGGTCAGTGGGGATGGTCGGAGGGTTTCTTTCTGCTGGACTGGCCGGTCTCACCACTTTGCCTCCAGTGGGCTGATGCTCTTTTAAGCCTTGTTACTAATACCTGGCTTCACATTGCACAAGGATCACAGAGTGAAAGTGTGTTTGGAAGTTTGAAGATATTTAGTTCCTATTTCTGTTTGGAACCTCCCAAAGCATGCCATGGTGCCATGGAGATGGGCCCTGGTGGTTACCATTTTTTTGGTTTAATTTACCTGGATCATGGTGCCAAGGACCCGGGTTCGATCCTGGCTCTGGGTCACTGCCTGTTGGAGTTTGTATATTCTCCCCATGTCTGAGTGGGTCTCGCCCCCAAACTCCAGGGTAGATAAATTGGCCACGGTAAGTTGCCTCTCAATTGGAAAAAAAGAATTGGGTATTTTAAATTTAAAAAACAAAATATCCGGGTGTTACTCACTTATCTGGGTGTTACTATCCGTGTTTGAGGGGCAAATTGTCTGAGGTGGACTGGGAAACTGGTGGGAGACAGGGAACAGCTAATATTTTAGGAATTATTACATATTTACCAGGGGGTCGGTTAGCTCAGTTGGCTGGACGGCTGGTTCGTGATACGGCGTGAGGCTAACCGCGCGGTTCGACTCCCACACCGGTTGAGGTTAGCCATGAAGGCCCGGCCTTATCAACATTACCCCTCGCCTGAGGTGTGGTGACCCTCAGATTAAATCACCACCAGTCAGCTCGCTCGCTCTCTCTCTCTCTCTTGCTTTCTCTCTCAAAGGGGAAAGCAGCCTGTAGTCCTCTGGGTATTTTGTGACTTTTATTTCACATTTATACAACAAATATATGTTCTATTAAGGAACAAAATTCCAAATGGAAAAGTGATACAACCGTGGCGAACAAGAAAAGTTATATGTTCCATTAGATGGAATACAATGTGGAAAAGTGTGAGGTTATGCACTTTGGAAGGAGGTACAGAGGCATAGACTATTTTCTAAATGGGGAAATGCTTAGAAAATTAGAAGCACAAGGGGACTTGGGAGTCCTTATCCACCATTCTCTTAAGGTTAACGTGCAGGTTCAGTCGGCAGTTAGGAAGGCAAATGCAATGTTAGCATTCATGTCGAGAGGGCTAGAATACAAGACCAGGGATGTACTTCTGAGGCTGTATATGGCTCTGGTCAAACCCCATTTGGAGTATTGTGAGCAGTTTTGGGCCCCGTATCTAAGGACTGCTGTCCTTGGAAAGGGTCCAGAGGAGGTTCACAAGAATAATCTCTGGAATTAAGAGCTTGTCATATGAGGAACGGTTGAGGACTCTGTGTCTGTACTCGGAGTTTAGAAGGATGAGAGGGGATCTTCTTGAAACTTATAGGATACTGCAAGGCCTGGATAGAGTGGATGTGTAGAGGATGTTTCCACTTGTAGGAAAAACTAGAGGCAGAGGACACAATCTCAGACTAAAGGGACAATCCTTTAAAACAGAGGTGAGGAGGAATTTCCTGAACCAGAGGGTGGTGAATCTGTGAAACTCTTTGCTGCAGAAGGCTGTGGAGGCCAATTAACTGAGTTTTTAAGACCGAGATAAATAGATTCTTGATTAACAAGGGGATCAGGGGTTATGGGAAAAAGGCAGGAGAATGGGGATGAGAAAAATATCAGCCATGATTGAATGGCGGAGCAGATTTGATGGGCCGAGTGGCCTAATTCTGCTCCTATGTCTTATGGGTACACCCCGGCGTCTGTTCGGGTGCACTGAGGGAGAATTCAGAATGTCCAATTCGCCTAACAGCATGTCTTTCAGGAAACCAGAGCACCCAGAGGAAACCCACGCAGACACGGGGAGAACGTGCAGACTCCACGTGTCCCAAGCCGGGAATAGAACCCGGGCCCCTGGCGCTGTGAATCAACAGTGCTAACCACTGTGCTACTTTAAATTTAAAGTGCCCAATTTTTTCCCAATTAATGGGCAATTTTGCGTGGCCAATCCACCTACCCTGCACATCTTTGGGTTGTGGAGGTGAGACCCACGCAGAGAATGTGCAAACTCCACATGGACAGTGACCCGAGACCGGGATCGAACCCGGGTCCTCGGCGACCTGAGGAAAAGTGCTAACCGCTGTGTCACCATGCCGCCCATGAGGATTCTTTTGTAGCCAGTCCGGATGAAATGATCAGTCAAACACCTCGTTACTTGAACATATGTTTTATTTCTCAGCCGGGGCTAAGACCACTGTATCTCTTGAGAGTTACAATAGCAGGCCAAAGTCAATACATCTATCAGCAGTTCTTATACGTTTTTGGTTCATCTGAGGGCAGCTCCCTCGCATTCCATTTTGCTGAAGGCAGCCCCCCTTGCATTTCATCTGTGCTTTTAGTTTAATTATAATTATCTTCCATTAGATTGTGTTTTGTACTTAACCCTGTTGGGTTCTTTTTTCTTTCTCATTTTGTTATTGATATTTTATGAAAACCTTTAATAAAAAAATTTTTTAAAATAAAAAAATTATTATTATCTTCCAGCCTAGCGCAACCATTCTCAAGGCCGTTACTGCAATTTGTCTGGTACAAAAACAAGTGACCTCAGCCTGTCTTGGCATTCCTTCACACAAAGCTTTACCTAACATTTTGTTTTTCCCGTAAAGTTTGATTCTAGCGCCAGACTACGTCATTCTATAGCTTGAGCCATATTCTCATTCCCCCCCTTTTATCATTTCATGATAACTTCTAATCCATAGCCAATCGTCTCAGTCTCTCCCATTCTATCTGTACTTCTATCATTTTCTTACGTTCCTCTGCACTTTCTTTCACATCCATTAACTCTTCAAGGCGCACTTCATGTTGCTGCATTAACTGTTGAGAAATTACTGCTGCACTGACACTTTTACACAAGCATTTCATCAGGAAGCTAAGCATCATTATGACAAGTATTACAACTACCAGGATTATCAATCCATGCACTAGGTAAGACCCCCATGATCCGGCAAACAACCAATCTAACTACACATCTCTTGATATTTCATGCAGTTTCTTAACCTCTGTGCGGATATGATCCACGAGGTGGGTGATGTTCTCCGAACTATCGGGGATATAGGTGCAACATTCCGAACCGATCACGGCACAAGTCCCACCTTTGTTTGCAAGGAGGTAATCGAGGGCCATTCGGTTTTGTAGGGCTACGGTTCTTATTGCCACCATTTCATTATTTATCTCAATGCTTCAGTGGTGTCGTTTGCTACCTCTTCCAGGATTTTTGCTATCTTCCTTATTTCCTTTATTGCAAGAGCTACCCTGACATGAGGAAGCAGGATTCCAAAGTATCGTTGCGTTTTGGTTATTTCTCTCTTTTGTCGCTTCATCATTTGGTAATGGTCGCCTAAATTGGTGAGGTGGTGTATAAAGGGGACTACATACCCCAGATAACAGGATCCCGTCCAATTCTCTGGCAGCCAGGGATATGCCTTGTGGCCACAAATAAAATACGTCCCATTGTATGAAGTGAGTTTGACCACATCAAATCCTTGGGCCATCAGGGAGTACTTGAAGGTACCTGTCCCATTCGCGTATGGGACGTCCAGTGTACACCCATAAAACTGAGGAGACGTATATACGGGATAGACCTCGGATATGTTGGCCACCACAAATCTGCTCGCATTGACTAGCACCTACAAATATCCCTTTTACCACATTCCTTACCAAACATATTATTCCCAGTGGTCTTCCCATGTTGGTGGTATTAATGAGGGTAAGAAACGGAGGCTGGTGGGATTTGTTATAACTTGGTTGGTACCACATCTCAAAGGTGTTCATTAGATAGCCCTCCTCTTTCCAAGGTCTTGGGGATATGGGGAGAAACGATAAACTAGAAGCTGCCCCGCCGTCTGGGTGTTTTACCATAGATGCAATTCTTATAGTCCTGGGGGATTGACGAGTACCATCCTGGTAAATATACCATTCTACAGTTTCTGACAGGTTAAGGGGAACAGGTCTGAGGGGGAACCCTCCCTTAGCATAGGTCGGGATATGTGTACATACTCAGCAACCAGAAACATTCATATCCTTTGCGTACACATATGACATATACAGATACGTGTTTACCTGTAATTCCCTTTTTTCCCGCAGCCTTGCCCTCCCTTGGTCAACGCATCCCAAGGGTACAGTCTTTTTTTGTTTTTGTTTCTGCATCTATAGTCCCATTTACAGTTGACCTGATGACAGGGTAGGTTGCCCTTAGTCACTCCACTGATGAGTATGGTCCGATTGTATCATTGTACGTAGGCTGAACATCCGTCCGCAGGGGTCGCATTCCAAGGTCCTTCTCCTGGGCCTTGACTGGGACACTGTAAGGTGTCTCCTCGACAGGTGATGAGTCCGTCTTCCCTTGGGGCCACAGGTTCTTCGCTTGGCCTCTCCTCCAGTTTCCAAAAGTTACGATAATAAGGCTGTCCTTCATCCCGTGAATGATGCTGAAGTTATTACCTAGGGCTCGGAACAGAGGGTTATTCTCTATTGCATTTTCACAACCTTACAATGGTGGATGTGGATCCAGGCATTTCTGCCTTTTACTTTTACAGCAGTGGGAGTAGTGAGTAGGACCTGGTGTGGTCCTTCCCATCGGGGTTCTAATCCTTTCCGAACCCAGTTCCGGATCATAACGTACTCGCCTGGGTTAATGGTGACAGTACTGGATAAGGGGGGTATCTCCCCATGGGCTGCTCGGACCCGCGAGTGGAGGCCTTTTAAAATCTTTGTTAGAGCTATAACGTAATTGGCCATTTCCGTGGTCATGTGGTGAAAGTTGACATCTTTTGGTTTGTCCTGATCCCATGGACTTCTGTACAATATCTCGGCAGGGCTTAATCGGGTTTTTCCTGCGGGTGTAGCGTGAATTTGAAAAAGGGCAATGGGTAATAGTTTGAGCCAGGTAGCGCCTGTCTCAGCCTGTAATTTGGCTAGTTTGGTTTTCAATGTCTGGTTGGCGCGCTCCACCATTCCTGCTGCTTGTGGCCTATATGCACAGTGCAACTGTTGTTTTATGCCCAGCTGAGCACAGAATTCTTTGTTAATCTGTCCCACAAAATGAGGTCCATTATCAGAGCTTAATCGATATGGAATCCCAAATCTAGGAACAATTTCTCACATCAAAACCTTTGCTACCGTGGAAGCTTTGTTATCTACAGTGGGGTAAGCTTCTATCCATTTGCTAAATACAGCAACAATAACTAATACATGTTTATAACATTGGCATCTTTCCAACTCAATGTAATCCATCTGGAGTGTCTCAAAGGGACCTTCCGGTACCCTTTCACAGGGTATTGCTTTACCAGGATTATACTGTTGACATACTAGGCAACGACTGCTAATGTTTTGTGCTATATCTTGCAGTCGTGGATGCCACCATGTTTTAAGCAATACATCACCCGTAGCTCGCGCACCACAATGAGTTGCAAAGTGAACACATTCGGTAACCCAGGCTGCCAATGCATCGGGCATACAAGTCTGCCCTGCCGGGGTGACCCACAATTTGTTTACAGAATCATAACAACATCCCAATTCTTCCCATAGTCTTTTTACACAGCCAGGAGCGTCCTCCTGTAATTAAATGACGTCAGTGATGGTCGGTATTGGCTTTTCAGAGGGAGACTGACTATCTAGGTTTTTAGTCTGGCTCATCATTTTGGGGACCACCATGTCTTTTAAGCGAGAAGCCTCTTTGGCCTGATGGTCCGCCTGCCTATTGCCCACATCCACTAAAGTTTTTCCATTTGTATGTGCTGCACATTTTATAACCGCAATCTGTTTTGGAAGCATTAGAGATTGTAATAATTGTGTAATTAATTGTTTATGAGATATCTGAGTACCTGCTGACGTCAGAAATCCCCTGTTTTTCCATAATTGGCCAAAATCGTGTGACCCCAAAGGCATATCGGGAATCAGTGTAGATATTTACAATTTTATCTTTCCCTAATACACAAGCTCGAATAAGTGCAAAAAGTTCAGCCTGTTGGGCGGAAAAGGGAATTTCGAATGCTGCTGCTTCAAGCCTTTCTCCTTGTTGGTTAACAATTGCATACCCTGATAATCAATCCCCCCTTTCACCGATGGATGAACTACCATCGGTGAATAGGTTCAGATCAGCATTTGCTATTGGTGAGTCAGCTTGTTGCCGAATAAGATTCTGTATAAGTGCCTCGAGTGAATTCTACAGGGATAGTCAAGAACTGTCAACTTAAGAGAACTGTCATTATTCTGAATATCGCTTTATTAATTTTAAGAAACCAACATCTCTTGCTAGTAGTGCCTTCTTTAATAGAATTGACAAATTCATCTACAGAAAACCTATATGTTTAATAAGTTATTGTGTTTGATATTTTAAAATAAATGTTTAGAATTAGCCGGGAAATTAAAACTTCAAACAATGGAAGCTGGTTTTACAAAAACCAAAACAACTCAGATTAAAAGGAACAGATCGTTCAAGGACACCTGATAACGGGAATTTGGCAGCAATCCAACTTTTACTCCCAGTCCATTTGAGCGACAAATATTTATTTTTTATTTTTTGGAGTTTGGAGATGCGAATGGCATCATTCCAAGCTATACGCCTCTTTTTGTCTCTGCAAGAAAATTAACCCTTTCAACAAGCTTTTGTGTATAATCCAGAAGATGTTAAAGTGCAGAATGTTGTACTTTCATTCCCAATAACTCTAAAGAAGTTAAAGATTTGGCATTACATATCCAAAAAGAAATCAAAAACTTGATCCACCCCAACTTATCTTCCAACTGTACCCCCAATTGATGAATTTGAGCTGAAATACTATTATTGAAATGTTACTGATCAATCAACTGTTTTATATTGTATAATTTATTAATACTGAATCAGTAGTATCAAATGTGATTAATTTATTAATTATAATAATTATTTTGAAATGCCTGGTTGTTGGGCCCCGGGGGTTGGCAGGGTTGTATGCTATATTGGGAACTTGCCGGACGGGAAACTGACACTGCGGCTGATAATCGTCTGGGTAATCAAGGAACTCCACCTCTAGTGCCCCCTCTTTTTCCAGGACTAACTCTTGATTCATCTGTGGGAATTGATTAGCATGGGTTTTAGAACGAGTGAGAGTCGCCGGACCTCCTTGCGACGGTGGAGGTGGTGATAGTGGCGGGGGAGCGGCGGATAAAGGGCTTGAATGTACACATCTTTAATGTAATTTCTAACATGGTCACACCAGAGGAATAAAGAGTTTTTTTTGTCTGAAACATCATTTGTTTTAGAACAGTTTAAACTACAATCAGAACCCTGGGAACGTAAGGTGGAGGCGGTCGTAGTGGCGGTGTAATGGTCGGTCGTCCCCTATAGTGGCAATTTTCAGGGTCATCCTCATCGTCTCCCTCGGTCAAGGCAAGGCCGGCCATTTGACCGTACGGTCCTGATTTAGAAATGGGGGTTTTACAGACTTAGGTCTTTTTCTATGGTGGGCATATTCCTTTCTCAACACCCCCCCCCGCAGTCTTAACAATTCCCCCTTTTGTTAATTCAATAACCAATTTTAAAGCGTTAGCCTGCCAATTAGCCAATAAAGATGCATCTTTTAATTAATTTTTTGGCAGTACTCCCGCCATAACTCAATCAATTTCTTAGCTGTGGAGCTACGGTTATGTTGCCAAATAATCTGCTGTCCCTCTATAACCGTAGGCAAATCTTTTGATCCTCCCAGGGGCCATTTCCCCTTTCCCAAATTTTTATGCAATTCTCCCGAGAACTGCCGCAGCTGCTGAAAATGTTTCGGATACTGTTCACAAAGAGTTTGAAGCGCGCTTCCACTATCAGCTGTGCTATCTAAAGTATTACCCATTGTCTCCTATCCTCGTATGATCCTTGTGGTTTCCTATTTAATTTTGGTAGCGATCCTAAATCGCCTATTCAATCAAGAATTTAAACGGGGTTATCCTGCCCCATTGCCCAATCAAAAGGCTAAATCAAACAGTTCGAAAGTGATTTTTAGAAGGTCAAAGTCTGGAAATGAAACATGAAGAGAGAAAGAGAAGACTGATTTAAACAGACTGACAGGGAATCAAAGACAGAATTAACAGACAGACAGACTCAGGGAATTAAAGACAGAACTAACAGATTTAAGAAATTGTTTGAATGTTCCGACAGGGCACGCAATGATCAAGCCCTGTTTATTATGTTTCCTTTAGGTGTTATCCGCACCCTTAATTATATAATTTGGACAGAGTTATCCGTTCTCCGTAATATTCAATCTGATCAACCGAAGTGTCGAACAAGTCTAGACACCGGTTGATATACTTATTTATCGAAAATCACCTTTTATCGTGAAGGTATTAGGCAACCCGAAGGATCATCATCACTCATTTACCTACCCAGAGATTTAAGGAGCCCTGGTACTCCAACTCGGACTATTTAGGGGAAGGACTCTAACCCCCCAAGGTTTCCAACCCAGTTCTTTAGGAAGGATTTTAACCTCCCAGGGACTCCAACCCGGTACTTAAGGGACTTTAGGAGATCCAATCCTCCAGGGCCTCAAACCCAGTACTTTAAGAAGGTCCAACCTTCTAGGGAACCTATAGCACCAACCCGGTTTAAGAAGGTCTAACCCTCTAGGGATTCCAACCCTGGTACTTTAGGGAGGACTCTCACCTCCCAGGGACTCAAACCCAGGATTCTAGGGAGGACTTTAACCTCCCAGGGACTCCAAACCCTGGACTGTTTAGGGAGGACTCTAACCTCCCAGGGTTTCCAACCCGGTACTTTAGGAAGGTCCAACCTTTCCAGGGAACTTGATAACGCCAACCCTTCTTCGTAACGGGTTCGCCGGACTGCTTTGATTTCGTCAGAGTCTCCACCGAAACCGAACAGCAGGGCGTGGCCACACTCGGGACAGCAGAGGGGGAAACCAAAGTGGTAACAAGAGTACTCACGTTTGGTGCGCAAGTCCCTCCTCAGCGTCCGAATGCGATCAGTCTGTTACGCCGTCAGGTTCCAGGAAGGCTCCTGTGAAATCCCACTTCTGACACCAGATGAGGATTCTTTTGCAGCCAGTCCGGATGAAATGATCAGTCGAACACCTCGTAACTTTAACATGTTTATTTCTCGGCCGGGGCTAAAACCACTGTGTCTCGAGAGTCACAATAGCAAGCCAAAGTCAATACATCTAACAGCAGGATTTATACATTTTTGGTTCATTTCTGAGGGCAGCTCCCTCGCATTCCTATCTGTGCTCTCAGCTCAATTATAATTCAGCCCCCTCAATTATAATTATCTTTAAGCCTAGTGCACCCATTCCCAAGGCCGTTATTGCAGTTTGTCTGGTTCAAAAACAAGTGATACATTTTTGCTACCAGAAGCCTGTCTTGACATTTCTTCACACAAAGCTTTACCTAACATTTTGTTTTTCCCATAAAGTTCCAATCCATCTTGAGCCAAACTCTCATTTATCGATCATCAGCCAAACTCTCATTTATCGATCATCAGCCAAACTCTCAGCAGCAGAGGCAGTTGATCGGATTTACACAATCTCAGTCACAAAGAAGCTCCACAAGCTCCTCACACTTCTTGTTGGAGGCGAGGATGGAAGAGACAGGGGAGAGCGAGAGTACTTCAAAAGGAACTAACTTGTGTCAGAGATATTGGAAAGTTTCAACACACTGTGTATTTAACACCAATCTAATTTATTTGACTTTTAGCTAGAATATTAGCCCCTGTAAATGGGCTGGAGTTTGTTATCAGCAGAAATGAACATAGTTCAGTCCTGAATGTGGAATTAACAACAAAATCATTCACTGTGGTTACTTGTGGCCTCGTTGATGCTGCTGCAGGTTGGATGACTGAGTGAATCCCTTCCCACACTCTGAGCAGGCGAATGGCTTCTCCCCAGTGTGAACTCGCTCGTGTCTCAGCAAGTGGGATGACCGAGTGAAAGACTTCCCACACTTGGAGCAGGTGAATGGTCTCTCCCCAGTGTGAACTTGCTGGTGTCCGGACAGAGTGGACAACTGAATGAATCCCTTCCCACACTGAGAGCAGGTGAACGGCCTCTCCCCAGTGTGAATTCGCTGGTGAATCAGCAGGTGGGATGACCGAGTGAATCCCTTCCCACACTCGGAGCAGGTGAATGGTCTCTCCCCAGTGTGAACTCGCTGGTGGCTCTGCAGGTCATATGATCGAGTGAATCTCTTCCCACACTGAGCGCAGGCAAATGGCCTCTCCCCAGTGTGAATTCGCTGGTGATTCTGCAGGTTGGATGACTGAGTGAATCCCTTCCCACACTCTGAACAGGTGAACGGTCTCTCCCCAGTGTGAACTCGCTCGTGTTTCAGCAGGTTGGATGTATCACTGAATGCCTTCCCACACTTGGAGCAGGTGAATGGTCTCTCCCCAGTGTGAACTTGCTGGTGTCCGGACAGAGTGGACAACTGAGTGAATCCCTTCCCACACTGAGAGCAGGTGAACGGCCTCTCCCCAGTGTGAACTGGCTGGTGTCTCAGCAGGTTGGATGCATCACTGAATGCCTTCCCACACATGGAGCAGGTGAATAGTCTCTGCCCAGTGTGTATTTGCTGGTGTGTGGACAGGCTGGATGACTGAGTGAATCTCTTCCCACACTTGGAGCAGGTGAATGGTCTCTCCCCAGTGTGACTGCGTCGATGAATTTCCAGCTGGGATGGGTAAGTGAATCCTTTCCCACAGTCCGCACATTTCCACGGTTTCTTCTCCGTGTGACTGCATTTGTGGCATGTGAGGCCTGATGACGTGTCCGGTTTCTCCCCACTGTGAACGATGCTTTTTCCTTCCATATTCAGGATATGATAAATTGAGGCTCTGTCAGATCCTGATGTGATGCTTGGTTTGTGTTTCCGGACGTTGAAGCCTTTCCTTCGAACACCCGGTGAAACTGATTCAAAACAGAAAATAGAGTGAGAAAGAACCCACAAAAACACAAAGGCAGGTTGTGAAATTGAGCTGAATGAATCTGGCCATTTGTGGGGCCGGCACTGGGAACAAAAGTGACTATAAACACCCAACTGGCCCCTTTGGGAGGAGAGAGAAAGAGGTGAAGAGGGATTTTGTATATCTACACGACATATTAAAGAGAATAGATGGCAAAGCAAATTCGATCTTGAGCTTCATAAACAGTAATATTGATTCCGAAACAGGGAAGCCAGGCTTCCGGTGACACAGTGATTAGCACTGCTGCCTCACAGTGCCAGGGACCCGGGTTCAATTCCGGCCTTGGCAACTGTGTGTGTGGAGCTTGCACTTTCTCCCAGTGACTGCATGGGTTTCCACCCGGTGCTCAGGTTTCCTCCCACAGTCTGAAGAAGGGCAAGTTAGGTGGATTGGCCTTGATAAATTTCCCCTTAGTGTCCAGGAATGTGCAGGTTCGGTGGGGCTATGGGGTTACAAGGTCAGGGTAGGGGTGTGGGCCTAGGCAGGGTGCCCTTTCAGAGAATCGGTGCAGACTTGATGGGCCGAATGGCCTCCTGCTCTGTGGGAATTCTATGGTTCTACTTCTATTCTCTGAATCTTTATAAAGCTCTGGTCACCACTCGTCAGGAAGAATGTGAAAATTCTTGGAGAAGGTGCAGAGGAGATTTATCAGATGGTTCCAGCAAAGGAGGTTGAGGGCGACTTGATTCAGGGACAAAACCTTAGGCCAGATTTCCATCGGGTGGGCAAAGAAACTGTTTCTATTCACTGATCGTACAAGCAGTCGGGACACAGATGTAAAGTTTTGGGTAAAACCTGGATTGAACTATATAAGATGCTGAGGGGTCTTGACAGGGTGGATGTGGTGAGAATGTTTCCTCTTGTGGGAGAATCTAGAACAGGGGGGTTACTGTTGCAAAATAAAGGGCCACCCATTTCAGATGGGGATAAGGATATTTTTTCTCTTGAGGGTTGTAGGACAGGGTGTGGCACAGTGGTTAGCATTGTTGCCTCACAGCACCAGGGACCCAGTCTATGACTCATCTTTCATTCCCTCACCTACAGTATAAATATCTCCCACTTTCTCTGTCTTTTAGCTTTGACAAAGAGTCATCTGGAATCGAAATGTGAGCTCCTTTCTCTCCCCACTGATGCTGCCAGACCTGCTGAGATTTTCCTGCATTTTCTCTTCTGGTCCCGGGTTCAATTCCGACCCTGGATGACTGTGTGGCGTTTACACGTTCTCCCTGTATCTGTGTGGGTTTCCTCCGGGTGATCCGATTTCCTCCCACAGTTCAAAGGTCTGCAGGTTTGCTGGATTGGCCATGCTTAAATGGCCCTGAGTCTCCAACAATGTGCACGTTGGGTGGGATTATGAGGGTGGGGTGGGTAGCTCTTTCGGAGGGTTGATGCGGACTCGATGGGCTGAATGGGGTCAATCTGCACTGTAGAGATTCTATGACTTTGGAACACATCTTTAAAAGGCAGTGGAAGCAGTGTCCTTGGATATTTTTAAGGCAGAGCTGGATAGATTCTTGATAAGCAAGGAGGTGAAAGGTTATCGGTGTTGGCCAGAATGTGGAATTGAGGTTAAAATTAGATCTGCCAATGGGGCAGCACGGTGGCGCAGTGGTTAGCACTGCTGCCTCATGGGTCCGATCACAGCCCCGAGTCACTGTCCAGGTAGAGTTTGCACATTCTCCCCATGTCTGCGTGGGTCTCACCCTCACAACCCAAAGATGTGCCGGGTAGGTAAATTAGCCACAATAAATTGCCTTTTAATTGGGAAGAAGAAAAGAATTGGGTACTTTAAATTTAAGGGAACAATATTAGAAAATAAAAGAAATAGGTATTCAAAATTCTTTTTTTAAAATTAGATCAGCCGCAAACTTATTGAATACTGGAGCAGACCTGAGGGGACGACTCCCAGTTTGTGTAAGGAGCAGGCTCGAGGGGCCGACTCCCAGTTTGTGTGTAAGGTGCAGGCTCGAGGGGCCGACTCCTAGTTTGTGTGTAAGGAGCAGGCTCGAGGGGCCGACTCCCAGTTTGTGTGTAAGGAGCAGGCTCGAGGGGCCGACTCCCAGTTTGTGTGTAAGGTGCAGGCTCGAGGGGCCGACTCCTAGTTTGTGTTTAAGGAGCAGGCTCGAGGGGCCGACTCCCAGTTTGTGTGTAAGGAGCAGGCTCGAGGGGCCGACTCCCAGTTTGTGTGTAAGGAGCAGGCTCACCAAGACAGACGGTAACATTTGAATTGATTGAAAGTTTACTGATGACCATGAAACCATTGTCGCTTGTTGGTTCACTCATGTCCTTCAGTGAAGGAAATCTCTGTCTGGTCTACATGTGACTCCAGATCCACAGTCAGCTGACTCTTAAAATGCTCTCTGCGATGCACTCAGTTCAAGGGCAATTAGTGATGCTGGCCCAGCCAGCGACACCCACATCCCGTGAATGAACAGAAAAGAAAATCTGCCATCCTTACCTGGTCTGGCCGACACGATTCCAAACCACAGCAATGTGGTTGACTCTTTAAATGCCCTCCGAGATCCAGCAGAGGGCAGTAGGATCCAGCAGAGGGTAGTAGAGCGGACCTGCTGATTGGCCGTTGCTGGGGAAATTTGCATACGTCCGTGTGCTCACCCTAACTTGGAGGCGTACATGAACAAGAGACCCTAGCTGTTCAAGTGAAGACAAGCATCCAGCAGAGGGCAGGAGAGCGGAGCTGCTGATTGGCCGTTGCAGGGGGAATTTGCATACGTCCGTGTGCTCACCCTAACTTGGAGCCGTACCTGAACAAGAGACCCGAGCTGTTCCAGTGAAGACAAGCATCCAGCAGAGGGCAGTAGAGCGGAGCTGCTGATTGGCCGTTGCTGGGGAAATTTGCATACGTCCATGTGCTCACCCTAACTTGGAGGCGTACCTGAGCAAGAGACCCTAGCTGTTCAAGTGAAGACAAGCATCCAGCAGAGGGCAGTAGAACGGAGCTGCTGATTGGCCGTTGCAGGGGGAATTTGCATATGTCCGTGTGCTCACCCTAACTTGGAGACGTACCTGAACAAGAGACCCTAGCTGTTCAAGTGAAGACAAGCATCCAGCAGAGGATAGTAGAGCGGAGCTGCTGATTGGCCGTTGCAGGGGAAATTGGCATACGTCCGTGTGCTCACCCTAACTTGGAGGCGTACCTGAACAAGAGACCGTAGCTGTTCAAGTGAAGACAAGCATCCAGCAGAGGGCAGTACAGCGGAGCTGCTGATTGACCGTTGCAGGGGAAATTAGCATACGTCTGTGTGCTCACCCTAACTTTGAGGTGGTTTGTGGAGGAGCTCTTGTCAAGTGACACTTAAACCTGAAACATTTCTTCAGTGTTTCCCTCCCTACCCCCTCCTCTAACCAAAAAAACGAACCGCTGTAAGGATCAAGAGGAAGGCTCGAGGGCATGTAGAAGTGGAAAGTTGAACCGTGATGTCACAGCCTGCAGGTAAGGAATTGGCTGGTGACTGGTAAGTAGTTTTTATTTATTTTCCCTCATGTGTTATCGTGCGGGGCGCAGAGGTTGCTGAGTGAGTGCTTGCTGAGAAGGGGAGTGAATAACAGGTAAGCTCTTTCTTTCCTTTTTTTATCTAGAGGGATGACAGGGAAGGTAGTGCAATGTTCCTCCTGCAGAATGTTTGAGGTGAGGGACGCCGTCAGTGTCCCTGCTGACTTCATCTGTGGGAAGTGCACCCATCTCCAGCTCCTCAGAAACCACGTTAGGGAACTGGAGCTGGAGTTGGATGAACTTCGGATCATTCGGGAGGCAGAGTTGGTCAAAGATAGAAGCTTCAGGGATGTAGTTACTCCGAAGAATAAAGATAGATGGGTGACGGTGAGAGGGGCTGGGAGGAAGCAGTCAGTACAGGGATCCCCTGTGGCCCGTTCCCCTTAGTAACAAGTATACCGCTTTGGATACTGTTGGGGGGGGGGGGGGGGGGAAACTTACCAGGGTTAAGCCATGGGGTACAGGTCTCTGGCACAGAGTCTGTCCCTGTTGCTCAGAAGGGAAGGGGGGAGAGGAGTAGAGCATTAGTCATTGGAGACTCCATAGTTAGGGGGATAGATAGGAGATTCTGTGGGAACGAGAGAGACTCACGGTTGGTGTGTTGCCTCCCAGGTGCCAGGGTGCGTGATGTCTCGGATCGTGTTTTCGGGATCCTTAAGTGGGAGGGGGAGCAGCCCCAAGTCGTGGTCCACAAAGGTACCAACAACATAGGTAGTAAAAGGGATGGGGATGTAAGGCAGGAATTCAGGGAGCTAGGGTGGAAACTTAGATCTAGGACAAACAGAGTTATTATCTCTGGGTTGGTACCCGTGCCATGTGATAGCGAGACGAGGAATAGGGAGAGAGAGGAGTTGAACACGTGGCTACAGGGATGGTTCAGGAGGGAGGGTTTCAGATTTCTGGATAATTAGGGCTCATTCTGGGGTCAGTGGGACCACTACAAACGCGATAGTCTGCACCTGGACCAGAGGGGTACCAATATTCTGGGGGGGGAATTTGCTAATGCTCTTCGGGAGGGTTTAAACTAGTTCAGCAGGAGCTTGGGAACCTGAATTATAGCTCCAGTATACAGGAGGTTGAGAGTAGTGAGGTCATGAGTAGGGTTTCAAAGTTGCAGGAGTGTACCGGCAAGCAGGAAGGTGGTTTAAAGTGTGTTTTTTGTTCAAAAGTGTGTTTTTTGTTCAAAAAGGGGAGCAGAGACAACCCCGGCAACTATAGACCGGTGAGCCTCACGTCTGTAGTGGGTAAAGTCTTGGAGGGGATTATAAGAGACAAGATTTATAATCATCTAGATAGGAATAATATGATCAGGGATAGTCAGCATGGCTTTGTGAAGGGTAGGTCATGCCTCACAAACCTTATCGAGTTCTTTGAGAAGGTGACTGAACAGGTAGACGAGGGTAGAGCAGTTGATGTGGTGTATATGGATTTCAGCAAAGCGTTTGATAAGGTTCCCCACGGTAGGCTATTGCAGAAAATACGGAGGCTGGGGATTGAGGGTGATTTAGAGATGTGGATCAGAAATTGGCTAGCTGAAAGAAGACTGAGGGTGGTGGTTGATGGGAAATGTTCAGAATGGAGTTCAGTCACAAGTGGAGTACCACAAGGATCTGTTCTGGGGCCGTTGCTGTTTGTCATTTTTATCAATGACCTAGAGGAAGGCGCAGAAGGGTGGGTGAGTAAATTTGCAGACGATACTAAAGTCGGTGGTGTTGTCGATAGTGTGGAAGGATGTAGCAGGTTACAGAGGGATATAGATAAGCTGCAGAGCTGGGCTGAGAGGTGGCAAATGGAGTTTAATGTAGAGAAGTGTGAGGTGATTCACTTTGGAAGGAATAACAGGAATGCGGAATATTTGGCTCATGATAAAGTTCTTGAAAGTGTGGATGAGCAGAGGGATCTAGGTGTCCATGTACATAGATCCCTGAAAGTTGCCTCCCAGGTTGATAGGGTTGTGAAGAAGGCCTATGGAGTGTTGGCCTTTATTGGTAGAGGGATTGAGTTCCGGAGTCAGGAGGTCATGTTGCAGCTGTACAGAACTCTGGTACGGCCGCATTTGGAGTATTGCGTACAGTTCTGGTCACCGCATTATAGGAAGGACGTGGAGGCTTTGGAGCGGGTGCAGAGGAGATTTACCAGGATGTTGCCTGGTATGGAGGGAAAATCTTATGAGGAAAGGCTGATGGACTTGAGGTTGTTTTCGTTGGAGAGAAGAAGGTTAAGAGAAGACTTAATAGAGGCATACAAAATGATCAGGGGGTTGGATAGGGTGGACAGTGAGAGCCTTCTCCCGCGGATGGAAATGGCTGGCACGAGGGGACATAGCTTTAAACTGAGGGGTAATAGATATAGGACAGAGGTCAGAGGTAGGTTCTTTACGCAAATAGTGAGGCCGTGGAATGCCCTACCTGCTACAGTAGTGAACTCGCCAACATTGAGGGCATTTAAAAGTTTATTGGATAAACATATCGATGATAATGGCATAGTGTAGGTTAGATGGCTTTTGTTTCGGTGCAACATCGTGGGCTGAAGGGCCTGTACTGCGTTGTATTGTTCTATGTTCTATGTGTCTTCTTCAATGCCAGGAGCATCCGGAATAAGGTGGGTGAACTTGCGGCATGGGTTGGTACCTGGGACTTCGATGTTGTGGCCATTTCGGAGACATGGATAGAGCAGGGACAGGAATGGTTGTTGCAGGTGCCGGGATTTAGATATTTCAGTAAGCTCAGGGAAGGTGGTAAAAGAGGGGGAGGGGTGGCATTGTTAGTCAAGGACAGTATTACGGTGGCAGAAAGGACGTTTGATAAGGACTCATCTACTGAGGTAGTAGGGGCTGAGGTTAGAAACAGGAAAGGAGAGGTCACCCTGCTAGGGGTTTTCTATAGGCCCCCGAAAAGTTCCAGAGATGTAGAGGAGAGGATTGCAAAGATGATTCTGGATAGGAGCGAAAGCAACAGGGTAGTTGTTATGGGGGACTTTAACTTTCCAAATATTGACTGGAAACGCTATAGTTCGAGTAAATTAGATGGGTCCGTTTTTGTCCAATGTGTGCAGGAGGGTTTCCTGATACAGTATGTAGATAGGCCAACGAGAGGCGAGGCCATATTGGATTTGGTACTGGGTAATGAACCACGACAGGTGTTAGATTTGAAGGTAGGTGAGCACAATTCGATTATGTTTACTTCAGTGATGGAAAGGGATAGGTATATACCGCAGGGCAAGAGTTATATCTGGGGAAAGGCAATTATGATGCGATGAGGCAAGACTTAGGATACATCGGATGGAGGGAAAAACTGCAGGGGATGGGCACAATGGAAATGTGGAGCTTGTTGAAGGAACAGCTACTGCGTGTCCTTGATAAGTATGTACCAGTCAGGGAGGAAGTGGTCGAGTGAGAGAACCGTGGTTTACTAAAGCAGTCAAAACAATTGTCAAGAGGAAGAAGGAGGCTTGTGTAAAGATGAGACATGAAGGTTCAGTTAGGGCGCTCGAGAGTTACAGGTTAGCTAGGAAGGACCTAAAGAGAGAGCTAAGAAGAGCCAGGAGGGGACATGAGAAGTCTTTGGCAGGTAAGATCAAGGATAACCCTAAAGCTTTCTATAGATATGTCAGGAATAAAAGAATGACTAGGGTAAGTGTAGGGCCAGTCAAGGACAGTAGTGGGAAGTTGTGCTTGGAGTCCAAGGAGATAGGAGAGGTGCTAAATGAATATTTTTCGTCAGTATTCACACAGGAAAAAGACAATGTTGTCGAGGAGAATACTGAGATTCAGGCTACGAGACTAGAAGGGCTTGAGGTTCATAAGGAAGAGGTGTTAGCAATTCTGGAAAGTGTGAAAATAGATAAGTCACCTGGGCCGGATGGGATTTGTCCTAGAATTCTCTGGGAAGCTAGGGAGGAGATTGCTGAGCCTTTGGCCTTGATCTTTAAGTCATCTTTGTCTGCAGGAATAGTGCCAGAAGACTGGAGGATAGCAAATGTTGTCCCCTTGTTCAAGAAGGGGAGTAGAGATAACCCCGGTAACTATAGACCAGTGAGCCTTACTTCTGTTGTGGGAAAAATCTTGGAAAGGTTTCGAAGAGATAGGATGTATAATCATCTGGAAAGGAATAATTTGATTAGAGATAGTCAACATGGTTTTGTGAAGGGTAGGTCGTGCCTCACACACCTTGTAGAGTTCTTTGAGAAGGTGACCAAACAGGTGGATGAGGGTAAAGCAGTTGATGCGGTGCATATGGATTTCAGTAAAGCGTTTGATAAGGTTCCCCAAGGTAGGCTACTGCAGAAAATACGGAGGCATGGGATTCAGGGTGATTTAGCAGTTTGGATCAGAAATTGGCTAGCTGGAAGAAGACAAAGGGTGGTGGTTGATGGGAAATGTTCAGACTGGAGTCCAGTTACTAGTGGTGTACCACAAGGATCTGTTTTGGGGCCACTACTGTTTGTCATTTTTATAAATGACCTGGAGGAGGGCGTAGAAGGATGGGTGAGTAAATTTGCAGATGACACTAAAGTCGGTGGAGTTGTGGACAGTGCGGAAGGATGTTACAAGTTACAGAGGGACATAGATAAGCTGTAGCGCTGGGCTGAGAGATGGCAAATGCAGTTTAATGCAGAAAAGTGTGAGGTGATACATTTTGGAAGGAATAACAGGAAGACTGAGTACTGTGCTAATGGTAAGATTCTTGGCAGTGTGGATGAGCAGAGAGATCTCGGTGTCCATGTACATAGATCCCTGAAAGTTGCCACCCAGGTTGAGAGGGTTGTTAAGAAGGTGTACGGTGTGTTCGCTTTTATTGGTAGAGGGATTGAGTTTAGGAGCCATGAGGTCATGTTGCAGCTATACAACACTCTGGTGCGGCGGCATTTGGAGTATTGCGTGCAATTCTGGTTGCCGCATTATAGGAAGGATGTGGAAGCATTGGAAAGGGTGCAGAGGAGATTTACCAGAATGTTGCCGGTATGGAGGGAAGATCTTATGAGGAAAGGCTGAGGGACTTATGGCTGTTTTCGTTAGAGAGAAGAAGGTTGAGAGGTGAATTAATTGAGGCATACAAGATGATCAGAGGATTGGATAGGGTGGACAGTGAGAGCCTTTTTCCTCGGATGGTGATGTCTAGCACGAGGGGGCATACCTTTAAATTGAGGGGAGATAGATATAAGACAGATGTCAGAGGTAGGTTCTTTACTCAGAGAGTAGTAAGGGCGTGGAATGCCCTGCCTGCTACAGTAGTGGACTCGCCAACACTAAGGACATTCAAATGGTCATTGGATAGACATATGGACAATAAGGGAATAGTGTAGATGGGCTTTAGAGTGGTTTCACAGGTCGGCGCAACATCGAGGGCCAAAGGGCCTGTATTGCGCTGTAATGTTCTATGAGATGGCTGAGCAAGCCACTCAGTTTAAGGGAAATTAGGGATGGGCAATAAATGTTGGCCCAGCCAGTGACTCCCACAAATGATTGAAATAAAATCCTGGAGACTCCAGTCAGTCAATCCGGGAGAGTTGCCATCCGGTCCAGGCACCTTGTCCTCTGTAAAGATGGCGACCGGTAACCCGGGCCTGTCACCGCTCAGCTCTCACTCTATTCGGTGCTGTTTAAGACTGGACCGTTAACATTTTCCTCGGGAGTTGAAGCCTCCACGGGGTATTTATGAAGCCTCCCGGCTCACTCCGCAGCTTCTATTGCTCCCGGCTACAATCCTGAAAGTTGCTTGATTATTTCTTTCCCGCTCCTCGCATCGTCAGCGACAACCTGAACTGCAGATGCGCCGGGCACAGCCCGAACGGTGACAGTGCCCAGTGAGTGATTGGCGGCGGTACCGGACCAATAGGAATTGTGAGGGTTGGCCTGGCGGACCAGATGGGAGCAGCTGGTCCTCCAACCGATGGTAGTGAGTGAGGGGCGGGGCTGGACTGTGAGTGAAGCATGCGCAGTGCGGGTGATGGGCAGACGGGTCCACAATGGGTAAAGGGGGGGATGGTGGGGCGGAGGATCCGGTGGGTGGACGGAGAGGCTCCGGAAACCACGGGAATAAACTGAGCGGACCCCCCTCCCCCCGTTTACACCGACCAGGGCCGCAGCTCCCAGATCAATGAAGAGCCGCTTTGTATCAGGTTGGTCATTGGTTCCAGAGGTTGTTCCCTGGTCTCCAGCGTCGCTTCTTTATCAGTGAATCATTGAATGGTTACAATGCAGATTGAGGCCATTCAGCCCGTCCTGTTTGTGCTGGCTCTCTTTGCCAGAGCAAATCAGCTCCTCCCACTCCCCTGTCCTTTCACCAACAAGACCAGCAGCAAATATTCCCCATCCCCAGTTACCTGTGGAGAAGATGATGTTTGACCTTCTTGACCCGCTGCAGTCTGTGTGGTGAAGGTGCTCCCACAATGCTGGAGTTACAGGTTATTCACCTTATTGGTTAGGAATCGAACAGAGTGATCAGGGATCACCCAATTAGTAGGGTCCAAACTGAAGGACCGCCCAAAAGAGCACGAAAACCCCCCAAGTATAAGAAGAGTTTGCCACATGTTCGTCCTCTCTTGGACCTGGTACCCCGGTCCGGCCATCTCCAATTGCAACAACACCAGAAGCAAGTCCAAGTTTAACGCTCGCTACCAGACGGATGAGTCCCGCTGAGCAGCAGTTACTCCTTCGGACTCGATAGATCCAGAATCGACCAGTGGCTACTGTTTCTCTGACCTAAACCGGGTGTCCGAAGTCAAGTACAGGTTGTCATAGTCGATAGGTGTAGTTAACTAGTAGTGTTTATGTTGCATGACTAATTGTGTGTAAATAAAATAGCCTTGACCTTGAACTAACTAACTGGTGTTTGGCTCTTTGGTCGATAGCCGGTTGAACCTTGTGGTGGTATCATTCGATTCCTGGCGACGCGAAGCATTAGAATATAGATAACATAGAAAGAAGGGCAAACTCACTGATTGCCATCATTGGAACTGAGCCACAGAAAGGACAGAGTAAAAGAAGAAAAGGCAACAATTTGATTGGTCGATTGGCCTCCTTCTGCACTGAAGGAATTCTATGGTTCTGAGACTCCATTTGTCAACAGAATATTCATCAATAATTTGGTTTTCTGCAATTTTGATTTGTGGGCTCAGATTGAATCAAGGCATCAGAAACAGGAACAGGAGTCGGTTATTCAGTCCATGTTCTAAACATGCAGGATATTTTGAAGCAAAGAGATTTTCTGAAGCATCAACACCAGGATGTGTAAAGAAATGGGACAGGAGCCTGGGTCTTTGCTGCATCATCAACAGATCAAGAGTCAAGGATTGCTTCCTGAGATTGGAAGGTAACTCACGGAGTTCCCACATTCCAAATCAGAGACAGGGAACGACAGGCCCCACAATCACAGGGAAGATGCTTGAGGATCCTAACAGATTCAGTTTCTGATCACTGTGGTGGAGAAGGAGCCATTAGAGATTCTCAAATGGCTTCTGAAAAACAAGGTCACGTCTTAATAATAACAATAATCTGTATTGTCACAAGTAAGCTTACATTAACACTGCAATGAAGTTACTATGAAAAGCTCCCAGTTGCCACATTCCGGCGCCTGTTCGGGTACACAGAGCGATAATTCAGAATGTCCAAATTACCCAACAGCACGTCTTTCGGGACTTGTGGGAGGAAACCAACGCAGACACGGGGAGAACGTGTAGCCTCCAATAGACAGTGACCCAAGCCAGGAATCAAACCTGGGACCCTGACCCTGGACATTGAATTCTCCCGAACAGGCGTCGGGATGTGGCGACTATGGGCTTTCACAGTAACTTCATTGCTGTGTTAATGTAAGCCTACTTGTGACAGAGGATTATTATTATAAATAAATCAAATCAAAACTGGCTCGTTGGTCCGGGGTAAGATTCTCGCTTCAGGGGTTGTGCTCTATGAAAATGTGAGAGGTCCCGGGTTCAAATCCCAGATGAGCCCTTTGATGTTGTTTCTTATTGGGGGCAGCACGGTAGCATAGTGGTTAGCACAATTGCTTCACAGCTCAAGGGTCCCATGTTCGATTCCCGGCTTGGGTCACTGTCTGTGCGGAGTCTGCACGTTCTCCCCGTGTGTGCGTGGGTTTTCTCCGGGTGCTCCGGTTTCCTCCCACAGTCCAAAGATGTGCAGGTCTGGTGGACTGGCCATGCTAAATTGCCCTTCGTGTCCAAAATTGCCCTTAGTGTTGGGTGGGGTTACTGGGTTATAGGGACAGGGTGGAGGTGTGGGCTTGGGTAGGGTGCTCTTGCCAAGAGTCGATGCAGACTCGATGGACCGAATGGCCTCCTTCTGCACTGTAAATTCTATGATAACCTATGAAACCTGGGTGAGGGTCACATTCAGGAGAAGTTATTAAAATGGAACCACATACAGATAAACTATATCAGGATTTACTGATATTTCCATTTGAATCACTGCTCCTGGCACCTGACACCTCTTGATCCATCACATCAACATTTGGCGGAACTGACTGCGCTGAGGTCTGTCTTGGATTAAAAACTGGAGGATCACTTGTCATCACAGAATCCTAGACATTTACAGCACAGAGGCCATTCAGCCCATTGTGTCTGTGTTGGCTGAAAATTCCTTGTCCAGTCTAATCCCATTTTCCACCTCTTGGTCTGTAGCCTGCAGATCACACAAACTCCACATACGATGAGGGTTTCTGTCTCTACCTCCCTTTCAGACAGAGTTCCAGATCCCCACCACCCCGGGTGAAGAAAATCCTCAATTCCCCTCTAATCCTTCCAACAGATACTTAAATCTCTGGCCCCAGGTTACTGATCTGTTTGTTCATGAAATAGGTCCTTCTGCCATCTGATCCACTATATCTGGGACCCTCAATGTTGCACACCTCAATTAAATGTCCACTCAGCCTCCTCTGTTCCACAGAAAACAATCGATCCAATCGTTCCTCTTGTTAAAATTCCCTAATCCTGGAAACATCCAGAAAAACCTCTTCCGTACTCTCTCCAGGAAGAATGTGATTGTACTGGAATGTGGTGACCAGAACTGTACTCAAGTGCTCTAGCTGTGATCTAACTAATGTTTTTTAGTTCTAGAATACCCATTCTCTAACCTTCAATGTGATGGAAACTGACAGCTGCAACCTGTCAGCATTTGAAAGATATTTACAAATGATTCGAGAGTTTCTTACAGTTGGGATCTTTCTCTGTTCTGTCCATTCGAGGTGTTTGATAAAAGACTTTCTCCTGTGAATATCCAGCTGGAGTTTTGGGCCTTGACGTGTTTCCTTGTTCATCTTGTTGCCTCTAATCATTGAATCTTGTGGTTTCAGACACCAGAGAATCAAACTCCCAGCAACAGATTGTCTTTTACTGACTTTCTTAACAGCTCTGCAATAATACAGGCATAGTCATTCCTTACATAGTTCTGGTCCTCAGTGAAATACTTAAATGATGAGCTTTAGATGTTCTTCATATATTCCACAGGAAACTAAGGCGCCCACCAGAGAGTAAGGGAGTGAATCTGAACCGTGTCCCCGGGAAAGGAGCACCCTTGGGACCAGCCATCTGCCTTTCCCTCGGGGAACAGAACCGATGGGGACCTCGCCGCAAACCACACATCAAGGAAGCCCCCAAAGCCGGCCTGCCTTTCAAATCGGCCCGTGGGGAGGTATATTAAGCTCGTCTCCACTCAATAACGCCAATCTCAGCCGGAAATCGGAGTGGGAAATCATTAACCAGTGGCTCTGTGCGGGAAATCATTAACCAGTGGCTCTGTGTGCGGCAAATCATTAACCAGTGGCTGTGTATGCGGCAAATCATTAACCAGTGGCTCTGTGTGCGGCAAATCATTAACCAGTGGCTCTGTGTGCGGCAAATCATTAACCAGTGGCTGTGTGTGCGGCAAATCATTAACCAGTGGCTCTGTGTGCGGCAAATCATTAACCAGTGGTTCTGTGTGCGGCAAATCATTAACCAGTGGCTCTGTGTGCAGCAAATCATTAACCAGTGGCTCTGTGTGCGGCAAATCATTAACCTGTGGCTGTGTGTGCGGCAAATCATTAACCAGTGGTTCTGTGTGCGGCAAATCATTAATCAGTGGCTCTGTGTGCAGCAAATCATTAACCAGTGGCTCTGTGTGCGGCAAATCATTAACCAGTGGCTCTGTGTGCGGCAAATCATTAACCAGTGGCTCTATGTGCAGCTATTCATTAACCAGTGGCTCTGTGTGCGGCAAATCATTAACCAGTGGATCGGTGTGCGGCAAATCATTAACCAGTGGCTGTGTGTGCGGCAAATCATTAACCAGTGGCTCTGTGTGTGGGAAATCATTAACCAGTGGCTGCGTGTGCGGCAAATCATTAACCAGTGGCTCTGTGTGCGGCAAATCAATAACCAGTGGCTCTGTGTGCGACAAATCATTAACCAGTGGCTCTGTGTGTGGGAAATCATTAACCAGTGGCTCTGTGTGCGGCAAATCATTAACCAGTGGCTCTGTGTGCGGCAAATCATTAACCAGTGAACAGAGTTAATTTTCAGAGAACCACTTTCACTTGGAATTATTTTTCCATGGAAGTGGCTGATCAGCCATGATATTGTAGAGAAGAGCATGCTCAATGGGCTGAATGGCCTGCTCCTTTCCTATGTACCAGTCCTGGGAGTGTTTGTTGGGGACAGTGTAGAGGGGGCTTTACTCTGTATCTAACCCCGTGCTGTACCTGTCCTGGGAGTGTTTGATGGCGACAGTGCAGAGGGAGCTTTACTCTGTATCTAACCCTGTGCTGTACCTGTACTGGGAGTGTTTGATGGGGACAGTTTAGAGGGAGCTTTACTCTGTATCTAACCCCGTGCTGTACCTGTCCTGGGAGTGTTTGATGGGGAGAGTGTAGAGGGAGGTTTACTCTGTATCTAACCCAGTGTTGTACCTGTCCTGGGAGTGTTTGATGGAGACAGTGTAGAGGGAGCTTTACTCTGTATCTAACCCCGTGCTGTACCTGTCCTGGGAGTGTTTGATGGGGACAGCGTAGAAGGATGGAGCTTTACTCCCTGTCTAACACGTTGCTCTGTGTAGATCAATGTTGGTCACACTCCAGCTTTTCACACTTTGAACCAGTGTTTTCTCTTTCTGCACCTGTGTTATCCATGTCAAATGTTTAAATATTCAGGAGGAACAATGTTTATGTTGCAACCCGATCGAGCCCCTCGTCCAGAACCTGAGCCACAGGCTACAGCTGGTGTGTAACCTGTAACCAGATCCCAGCAGCATTAAAACAAGCTGACAACCGACAGTAGCTCCTTGTATAGCGAAAGCTGCTCCCGGACTGTCAGCAGAAACAGGACCGAAGAAGACCCTCAAGCTCTTCGCCATAAATATGAAGCTAATGAGGTAATCACAATTTGCAGTCAAATATATTCAACCCCTCCCATCTCTCTCTGTACCCCGAAGCCCGACCTTGCATAGAAATTTGGGAAGGACACAAAGGCGTTTGTGGGAGCGAGGTGAAGCAACAAGAGGGGATGATGATGTGGGGGGGGGGGGGGGGTGTTGTGGAGGGTAGTGGAGAGGATCTGAGAGGGAAGGTGGACAAGGCTGTGTCATGGGGGCGGCTGCGGGGGGAGGGGGGGGCGGATTCCGGAGGGGTCCATTCCAGAGGAGGGGGGTCCTAGAGGCCTCGGGGAACATGGAACATTACAGCACAGTACAGGCCCTTCGGCCCTCGATGTTGGTGCTGGTGGTGTTCGGGACACCGGGGATCCTGTGTGTGAGAGGGCTCCTGTGAGCGTTTGGGAAAGGTGTTCCTGTGTCCGCAGGCGTGTGTCTGGGGGAGGTGGGGCATCCTGTATCTGGGTGTGGGGGGGTCCTGTGTGTGGAGGCAGGGAGGGGGAGAAAGAGATGTCCTGTGGGCGTGTGTCTGGGGGGAGTTTTCCTGTGTGTGGGGAGGGGGGGGGTCTTGTGTGTGGATGTGTGTCTGGGGGAGGTGTCCTGTGTGAGGGGGAGGTGTCCTGTGTGTGGGTGTGTGTCTGCGGGCAATGTCCTGTGTGTGGGCGTGTGCCTGGAGGAGGTGGTCTGTGTGTGGGTGCATGTCTTGGGGAGGTGTCCTGTGTGTGTGGGGGGGGTCCTGTGTGTGGGTGCGTGTCTGGGGAGGTGTCCTGTGTGTGGGAGAGGTGTCCTGTGTGTGGGTGTGTGTCTGGGGAGGTGTCCTGTGTGTGGGTGCGTGTCTGGGGAGGTGTCCTGTGTGTGGGGGAGGTGTCCAGTGTGTGGGTGGGTGTCTCGGGGAGGTGTCCTGTGTGTGGGTGTGTGTCTGGGGGCAATGGCCTGTGTGGGGTGTGTGTCTGGGGAGGTGTCCTGTGTGTGGGGGAGGTGTCCTGTGTGTGGGAGAGGTGTCCTGTGTGTGGGGAGGTGTCCTGTGTGTGGGTGTGTGTCTAGGGGAGGTGTCCTGTGTGTGGGGGACGTGTCCTGTGTGGGGTGTGTGTCTGGGGAGGTGTCCTGTGTGTGGGGGAGGTGTCCTGTGTGTGGGTGTGTGTCTGGGGGCAATGTCCTGTGTGGGGTTTGTGTCTGGGGGAGGTGTCCTGTGTGTGGGGGAGGTGTCCTGTGTGTGGGTGTGTGTCTGGGGGAGGAGGTGTCTGGGGAGGTGTCTTGTGTTTGTGGGTGTGTGTGGGGGACGTGTCCTGTGTGGGGTGTGTGTCTGGGGAGGTGTCCTGTGTGTGGGGAGGTGTCCTGTGTGTGGGGGACGTGTCCTGTGTGGGGTGTGTGTCTGGGGAGGTGTCCTGTGTGTGGGTGTGTGTCTGGGGGCAATGTCCTGTGTGGGGTTTGTGTCTGGGGGAGGTGTCCTGTGTGTGGGGGAGATGTCCTGTGCGTGGGTGTGTGTCTGGGGGGTCCAGCTCCCCTCACTGACCCCCTGTTTTGTTTGCTTTACAGGCCGTGGGGCAGGACGTTGTTGCTGGCAGTGAGGCCTCCTCTCCTCCCCCTGCTCCTCCTCCTGGGTACGGGGCTCGGCTGCCCCTCAGACTGCCTCTGCTGGAGCCCCAACCGGACGGTGAGCTGCTCGTCCCGGGGGCTGGAGTCGCTGCCGCGGGGGATCCCGGCTGGCACGCGGGCGCTGGACCTAAGTGACAACCGGCTGGAGTGGCTGGACTGGGGCCCGGGACGGGGCCTGAGCCGCCGGCTGGAGGAGCTGGAATTGGGCCACAACCGGCTGCGGGAGCTGGAGGCCGGCGCCCTGGAGCGGCTGCAGTGACTGGGCCTCGGCCACAACCTACAGCGCTACCTGCAGCCCGGAACCCTCCTCGGCCTGGCCGCCCTGCGCAGCCTGGAGCTGGCTGGCAACCCGCTGCTGCTGCTCGGCGACCACACCTTCCGCGGCTTGGCCGCCCTGCGCACCCTCAGCCTGGGCTCCCCCGAGCTGGCCTGGGCCGGCCCGCGAGCCTGGGCCGGCCTCAGCGGCCTCAACCAACTCACCGTCCGCGGTGCCGCGCTGACCTGGCCACCCGGTGCTGCCCTCTCCCCCCTCCTCAACCTGACCGCCCTCCGCCTGCTGGCCTTCCCCAAGGCCGCCGCCCTGCCCGGCCGCCCCTTCCAGGACCTCTCCCGCCTCCGCCTGCTGGAAATCAACTCCTGGGCCTCACTGGCCCAACTAGGCCCCGATTGCCTCCAGGGCCTCAATTTGGTTTGGCTCTCAATCACCCGCTGCAACCTCAGCACTGTCCCCTATGCCAGCCTGAGGACTCAGGCCTACCTGCGCTTCCTCAACCTCTCCTATAATCCCATCAGTGCCATCCGCGGAGCGCTGCTGCAGCACGTAACCCGCCTGGAGGAGCTGCGATTGGTGGGCGGCCGTCTGCGCATCATCCATGACGCCGCCTTCCGCGGCCTCGTCTACTTCCGGCTGCTGGACGTCACGGCCAATCAGTTGGCCAGCTTGCCGGCTGCTGCCTTCCGCTCGCTGGCCTCCCTCCAGAGCCTGGGCCTCGGCCTCAACCCGCTGGCCTGCGACTGCCGCCTGCTCTGGATCGTCCGCCGGCGCCACCGCCTCCGCTTCCTGGGCCCCCAGCCGCCCACCTGCGCCGTCCCTCCGCGGCCGCCGCCTGCCCGAGGCCGCCGGCTCCCTCCCTGCCAGCACCTTCAGTTGCCGCCGGCCCCGCATCCGCGACAAGAGGCCGCAGCCCCGAGAGGGCCAGACAGTCACCCTCCGCTGCTCGGCCGACGGCCAGCTGCCGCCCCTCATCCTGTGGCTCAACCCACGGCGCCAGCGGCTGGGCCACCCCGAGGCGGGGATGAGCCTCCTCGGGGCGGGGATGAGCCTCCCCGGGGGCCTGGGCCTAGTATCTGAAAATCTGGGCCTGAACCCCGAGGACCGCGGCCTCCTCCCTGGACGTCCGGACCCCAGCCTGCCCCCCGCGCCCCCGCTCCTCTCCGGACCCGCCGTGGGCCGCAGCCGCCTCTTGCCAGACGGCAGCCTGCAGATCACCTCGGTCCGCCGCATGGACTCCGGCACCTATCGCTGTGTGGCCCGCAACGCCGGCGGCAACGACACGGCCTCGGCCTCGCTACAGGTGCGGCCGCTCTCGCTACAGGAGCTGGGACTGGCTGGGCGCTCCGACTCCCGGGCCAAGGCCGGCCTACGGCCCGGATATCCCTTCGACACCCACACGCTGCTGGTGGCCACCACCATGGGCTTCGCCTCATTCTTCACCGTGGTGTCGCTCTGCTTCACTTTACTCTTCATCTGGAGCCGGGCCAGCGGGCCCATCAAACACAACAACATCCATGTTGACTTCGTGCCGCACGCGGGCGGGGGCGGCAGAGGTGGCGACGGGGACGACGCCAAATTCAACATGAAGGTGGTCTGAGGGCTGACGTCACTGTCCGAGACGTCACTGCGACCCCATCTATGCCTCAATTGCTAAAGGACAAGTGTCCCATATGCCTTTTTCACCATCCTATTAACCTGTCCTTCCACCTTCAGGGATCTCAGAACAAACACACCACGGTCCCTTTGTTCCTCAGACGCCCCAGTGTCATGCCGTTCATTGAATGCTTCGTTGTCAAGTTACGCCTGCCAAAGTGTGTCACCTCACATTTTTCAGGGTTAAATTCCATCTGCCACGTTTCTGCCCATTTGACCATCCTGTCTATATCTTCCTGTAACCAAAGACACTCAAACTCACTGTTAACCATCAGGCCAAGCTGTGTGACATCCATAAAGGTAATGATTCTACCCCACACATCGTCATCTATGGCGTTTATATAAATGACAAACAACAGGGGACCCAGCGCAGATCCCTGTGGTACGCCACTGGACACTGGCTTCCAGACACTAAAGCAGCCATCTGTCATCTTCCTCTGTCTCCTACAGCCAAGCCAATTTTGAATCCACCTTATCATGTTACTCTGTATCACATGTGTATTTGTCTTCTTTATAAAGTCTCCCATGTGGGATCTTGGCAAAGGCTTTGCTGAAATCTATGTAAACTACATCACTACCACCATCGACATACCTGGTGTCAATCAATCAATCAAAATTTGTTAGGCATGACCTCCCGCTGACAAAGCCATGCTGACTATTCCTGATCAAACCTTGCCTCTTCAAGTGGAGATAGATTCTCTCCTTCTGAATTTTCTCCGATAGGTTCCCTACCACTGATGCGAGACTCACTGGTACTTAGTTCCCTGGCTTATCTCTACAACCTTTCTTAAATAGTGGGATCATATTAGCTGATCTGCAGTCCTCTAGCACCGACCTCGTCGCTAAAGAGCAATTAAAAATTTGGGTCGGGGCCCCTGCAATCTCACCTCCCACAGCATCCTGGGACACAATTCATCCAGACCTGGAGATTTGTCCACTTTTAAGCTTGCCAACACTTCCAATGTCTTGTCACTCCCTCTGTCAATTCGCTCAAGAACCTCACAGTTTCTCTCCCCGAGTTCCAAGTCTATCTCCTCATTCTCTTGGCTGGAGACGGATGTGAAATATTTATTCAACACCCAACCAATGTCCTCTAAAGTTTCTCTCCATTTAGATAATAAAATTGCCTTTTTATTCCTCTGTCCAAAATTGATAACCTCACACTTATGCATGTTAAATTCCATCTTATCAAATGTATTCTGGAAGTCCAAACACATCTACAGTACACCCATTATCCGCCTGGCTTGTTACATCTTCCAAGAACTCCAACAAATGAGTCAAACACGATTTACCCTTTACAAAACCACACTACAAAGTCTTACAACATCAGGTGAAAGTCCAACAGGTTTGTTTCGATGTCACTAGCTTTCGGAGCGCTGCTCCTTCCTCAGGTGAATGAAGAGGTATGTTCCAGAAACATATATAGTGACAAATTCAAAGATGCCAGACAATGCTTGGAATGCGAGCATTAGCAGGTGATTAAATCTTTACAGATCCAGAGATGGGGTAACCCCAGGTTAAAGAGGTGTGAATTGTGTCAAGCCAGGACAGTTGGTAGGATTTCGCAGGTCAGATGGCGGGGGATGAATGTAATGCGACATGAATCCCAGGTCCCGGTTGAGGCCGCACTAATGTGTGCGGAACTTGGCTATAAGCTTCTGCTCGGCGATTCTGCGTTGTCGCGCGTCCTGAAGGCCGCCTTGGAGAACGCTTACCCGGAGATCAGAGGCTGAATGCCCTTGACTGCTGCCCCGACTGGAAGGGAACATTCCTGCCTGGTGATTGTCGCGCGATGTCCGTTCATTGCCACACTGACTCTGATGGATTGCGGTTTGGCTTTCCAAAAGTCCAATTACTACTTCCTCAATAATGGATTCCAACAGTCTCCCAACTACAGGCTTTAACTAACTAGTTTCCTACTTTTTGAACAGGAGGGATTACATTAGACTTTTCTACTAATGCAGTGACATTGTCACTGGATCAGTGTCTTCCCCCCCCCCCGGTCTCTACGAGGTTGTTTGCGGAGAGGAGCCAGAAGCAGCGGATAGTGAGAGTGGAGAATGTCCATCGGGGCTGGTTTAGCACACTGGGCTAAATCAGTGGCTTTCAAAGCAGACCAGCAGCACGGTTCAATTCCCGTACCAGCCTCCCCGAACAGGCGCCGGAATGTGGCGACTAGGGGCTTTTCACAGTAACTTCATTTGAAGCCTACTTGTGACAATAAGCGATTTTCATTCATTGTTTCATTCAGCTCTCGGGCAGCACTGAGGATTTGTAAACCCCGCCTCCCGACACTGACCTCTCACCTGATACCTCACAATGCCAGGGCAATGATTGACGGCAGCTCCTGACCAACAGGGTGAAGGGGTGGATTCAAAAGGCCGGTGGGAATCGGCTGGTCCTCCAGCCAATCGGAGTGAACAAGGAGGCGGGACTGGGCCGAGTGAAGCATGCGCAGTGCGATTAATGGCGGCGTTCTTTCTCGGATGTATGATCCGTAAAGGAGGGAATGGCAGGACCGAGGGAGAGCTCAATTAGGCGCGTCGTTGGACACACTTCTTAAACATGTTATATTAACCGAAAATCCTGAAAAATAACCTACCGGTATCGGGGGGGACCTGAGCGGGACCTGCAGCTTTCTCACAGACGAGACTAAATGGCGGCCATCTCTCTCGCGCGTACTAGAGGGGCTGCGCATGCGCATTCGTCAACGTTCTTGGGGCACGAGCAGCAATGCGCGCGCGCGCATCCACCGTCTGTCTTGGGGGCAGCAGCGGAGCGCATGCTCAGTCGCCATCATTGCAATATTTTTGAAATGTTTCACCATGACAGACTCACTCTGAGTTACAAATTCTTATTTATGAGGCAGAACAATGATACATGTCCAGGGCAGTGACAATATTGTGCCTTGACAAAATCAAGCATTTTAACACATCGCAGAGAAACGTTATAAAATAACAATTGACACTGAGCAACATGGGGAGATATTAGGAGAATCTTAATGGAGGAAAGTGAGTGAGAGAGTCGGAGAATTTGAAGGAGGAAATTCCAGAGCTTGTGGCCCAGTCAAATGATAAAAGGCCAGTAATGGTGGACCGAATAAATCAGGTATGCTGTAGTGGCCAGAATTAAATTAGTGCAGAGATCTTGAAGGGGCGTGTGAGGAGATTACAGAGATCAGGATGATCACAACTATAGGAATCGAAGAATGGGAAATTTCAACTTTTGGTACTTCTTAAAAGGAAAGTGAGCACAGGGGATGGGTAAACAAGACTTGTTTGTATTGTATTTGTTTTATTGTCACATGTACTGAAGTACAGTGAAAAGTATTCTTTTCGTACAGTCATAAGTTCGGATATGGAGATGCTGGCATTGAACTGGGGTGAGCACAGTAAGAAGTCTTACAACACCAGGTTAAAGGAGGAAGGAGCAGTGCTCTGAAAGCTAGTGATTTGAAACAAACCTGTGTAAGGACTTTAACCTGGTGTAAGACTTCTTACTGCAGTCATAAGTTCATAAGATACAGGAGCAGAATTAGGCCATTTGGCCCATCAAATCTGCTCCACCATTCTATCATCGCTGATATTTTCCTCATCTGCTCCCTACAATGCTAAAGACCAAGAGCGGGATTGCAAAATCAGCCAGAGCATCTCCTCGCTAGAACACATGACCTAGGAGCAGGAGTAGTAAATGTAGCCTCCCGCGCCTAAACATCTTCAATGTGATCATGGCTGATTCCATCCTGGCCTCAACTCCACTTTCTCCATAAAGCATTCTCCATAAACCTTCAACCCATCACCAATTAAAAATCTGTCTAACTCCTCCTTGAATTTACTCACTGTCACTACATCCATCACACTCTGGGGTAGCGAATTCCACAGATTCACAATCCTTTGGGAGAAGTAGTTTCTCTTCAAATCTGTTTTTAACTTGCTACCTCTTATTCTAAGATCATGACCTCTCGGTTGAAATTCCCCACGAGAGGAAGCATCAGCTCCATGTATACTTTATAATCTTTATTGTCAAAAGTAGGCTTACATTAACACTGCAATGACGTTACTGTGGAAATTCCCTAGTCGCCACATTCCGGCGCCTGTTTGGGAATACAGAGGGAGAATTCAGAATGTCCAATTCACCGAATAAGCACATCTTTTGGGACTTGGAGGAGGAAACCGGAGCGCCCGGCGGAAACCCACGCAGACACCGGGAGAATGTGCAGGCTCCACACTGACAGTGACCCAAACCAGGAGTCAAACCTGGAACCCTTGCACTGCGAATCAACAGTGCTAACCACTGTGCTGCCTTGCCACCCATTATCCATATCTTTTACCATCTTCTTTACCTCAATTAGATCTCCCCTCATTCTTCTAAACTCTTCTAAAGAGAGTATAGGCCTAAACTGTTCAATCTCTCCTCATACGACAAACCCCTCATCTCTGGAATCAATCTAGTGAACCTCCTCGGAACTGCCTCCAATGCGACTACATCTTTCACAAATAAGGGGACAAAACTGTGCACAATACTCCAGGTGCGATATTACCAATGCCTTGTATAGTTGCAACAACATTTCCTTACTCAATTCCTTTTGCTAACATTCCATTTGCTTTCCTTATTATCTGCAGCACCTGGATGCTCGTTTTCTGTGACTCATGCACAAAGACACCCAGATCCCTCTGCATAGGAGTTAAACTCCATTTGCCACATTTTGGCCCACTCTCCTAACCTATCGATATCCATTTGTAAGGTTCTTATTTTCTCATTGCAGTTTACTGTCCCACCTATATTTGTGTAATCTGCGAATTTGGCTTTTGAACCTTCTTTCCCTGTATCCAAGTCGTTAATATAGATTGTAAATAACTGGGGCCCAAGGACCGAACCCTGTGGTAGCCCACTAGTTACATCTTGCCATCCAGAATAAGAAATATTTATCCTGACTCTCTGTCGTCTGTCCTTCAGCCAGTCTTCTATCCAAGCTAATAAATTACCCTAATCCCATGTGATCTCACCTTGTCAATTAACCTTCTTTGTGGCAACTTATCAAACACCTTCCAGAAGTCCAGATACACTACATCTACAGGATCCCCATTATCCACTTTGCTTGTTACATCGTCGAAGAACTCACAATTCTTTAGTCCAGAAATTAACTTCTTAGTATTTGGAATGGTGGAATGTGAATTCAGTTTTTTAAAATCTGGATTTAAAAGTCAAATAATGACCATGAAACCATCGTTCATTGTCATAAAAACCTATCTGGTTCACTCATGTCCTTTAGGAAAGGAAATCTCCTGCCCTTACCTGGTGCGGCCCACATGAGATTCCAGACCCACAGCAAAGTGGTTGACTCTTAAAATGCCCTCTGAAATGGCTGAGCAAAGCACTCAGTTCAAGGGCAATTAATGATGGGCAGTAAATGCCCAGCCAGCGACACCACATCCCATGAGATAATTTTTTTTAAACTTGAGGAAGGATGTGAAGGCATTGGAGTGCAGAGTCCAGAGAAGGTTCCCAAGAATGTTTCCAGGGATAAATATGAGAAGACGTTGGGTCTGTTTTCCGTGGAGAAAAGAAGGCTGATTGGAGGCTTGTAGAGGTAATCAAGATCCTGAGGGCTTTAGACCGGGTAAATAATGAAAATCTATTTCCCTTCTGGAGTACATCAAGAATTGGAGAGCACAGATTCAAAATAATTAGCAAAAGGAACAGAAGTGATGCGAGGAAAAAGGTTTTCACCCAGAGGGTGGTTGGAGTCTGGAACGAACATCTTAAGAGGGTGATGGAGGCAGCTCCAATCAAGGTATTTAAACGGGAATTGGATTTTTATCTGAAAAGAAAGAATGTGCAAGGTTACAGGGATAAGGCAGGGGAGTGGGATTAGGTAGAATGTTCTTTCAGTGAGCAGTGCAGACTCGATGGGCTGAATGGCCTCTTCCTGAACTGTAATGATTCTGTGGTTCTGTCAGCACAGGCCCTCCATCATCAGCATTGGAACTGAAACTCGGATCATTACATCAACACAGAACCGCACTGGAATTTCAGAAAACTGGGAAATCTTCCGAGGGCAACTGACACCAACATCAGGTGAAATTCACCAACCGCCCAATGTCTGCAACAGATTGATAGGATTGATGAAAGCTCAGTGTTTAATCTGGGAGAAGGTGAACCAGAGAACAGAAATAATTCAGAGTAAGAAAAGATCAAAAATAATGTCCCAATCAGTAACAGGAGATCAATCAGTCTCCTCTTATCATTGAGGAAACCGAATATTCAAAACACAGTGTCTGAATCAGAGCTGATTTAATCAATATTTATACAGAACATCAATGCACACCCCAGCTTTCAGGCTTATTAATACCGGCAGCAACAAACTCCAGCTGTCAGAGTGAAGATGGTTCAGTCCAGATGTGATTAACAGCAGAATCCAGATCCAATCCCTGCAGTCACTTGTGAACTCGCTGGTATCTCAGCATGTGGGATGACTGAATGAATCCCTTTCCACACACTGAGCAGATGAACGGCCTCTCCCCAGTGTGACTCCGCTGGTGCTTAAGTAGGTTGGACTTCCAAGAGAAACCTTTCCCACAGAAAGAACAGATGAAAGGTCTCCCTGGTTTGAGTGCGTTCATGTGTCAGCAGATCCTTCCGGCTTTTAAAGCTCTTCTCACAGTCAGGATATTTAAATAGCCTTTGATCAGTATGAACAAGTTGGTGTGTCAGCAGATCGAATGAACGGGCGAATCCTTTCCCACAAACGGAGCAGGTGAACTTGAGTGAGTTTATGGCTCAACAGATCTCTTTTCCTTTTATAGTTTTTCTCACAGTAAGAACATTTAAAAGGTCTCTCCTCACTGTGGATATGATGGTGTTTCAGGAGGTGGTACGAAGTTCTGAAGCCTTTCCGACACACAAAGCAGATGAACGGTCTTTCCCCAGTGTGAACTCGCTGGTGTCTCAGAAGGTCAGATGATTTAGTGAATCCTTTCTCACACACAGAACGGGTGAATGGTCTCTCCCCGGTGTGACTGCGTTGATGAATATGCAGCTCAGACGGGTAATTGAATCCCTTCCCACAGTCTCCACATTTCCACGGTTTCTCCCCCATGGGACAACACTTGTGTTTTGACAAGTTTGATGATTGGCTGAAGCTTCGTCCACACACAGAACACGGAAACACTTTCTCCCCATTGTGAGCGGATTTTTTTGATTCCATGTTCAAAAGCTGATAATGTTCTGGCTCTGATGAGTCGAGTGACTGTTACATCCTGATGTGATATTTACAAAGCACCCCTTCCAATATCCTGAAAAATGAATTCAAAGAGGAGAAAAAGAGAGTGATAAACACAAAGGCAGCTTGTGAAATGGAGTTGGATGAATCCCTCATTTGTGGGACCGGCACTAGGAAACGTGACCATGAAAACTTCTGGATTGTCATAAAAAACAACTGGTTCACCAATGTCCTTCTGGGAAGGGAAGCTGCCACCTGATCTGGGCCTACACCTCCTGGTCTGGGGGAGAGAGGAAGAGGGAGGTGGGAGTGGGAAGGTTTGAAGGAGAGGATTTTATCTAAAACTCGACCAGAGCTCTCATGTAACATCCAAAACCATTAACCTCCACTATCATCTCCAAGTGTCCCTCCAAGTCAGAAAATGTCCCGAATTGTCTGACTCAGTACTGGATAAGCAGAAATGTCCTCCATTTAAATATCGGGACGAGGAAAGCAATCATCTTCAGTTTCTGTTACATATCCCACTCCCTAGCTACTATCTCTATTGCAACTCTTTGAGGCTGAACCAATCTGTTCATAATCTGGTTGTCAAATTTCATCCCAAACTGTTTTTTTGATGACACATCACTAAGACTGTCTATTTCCACCTCAGTAACCTTGTCCAGATGTGCTGCTGCCTCATCTCATCTGCTACTGAAATTCATTCATTCCTTTGTCACCTCAATCCTTAACGGCTCCAAATCATTCCCTTGCCAGCCTCAGATTCAACTCCACACAAGGCCATGTCAAAATCTGCTGCTTGTGTGCAGATTCACACTAATACCTGTTCAGGAGTGACCAAATCCACTGGAGAAAAGGGGACATCTTGGGGGGGGGGGGGGCGGTATGGTGGGAGATGTTGATGACAAAACAATTGATGGGGGAAGGGTGAAACCTGTTGAGAGTGAAGATTGTGGAAACTGGAGACACGTGGCTTTATCAGGGGTATCAAGTGCACACCATTTACATGGTGGAGGAGGCCCAACAGTTGTCCAGAACCAAAAATATGAAACATGCCCTTATAACATTCCAAATATAAAATATTTGACTTACACTCTGCCTGTTCTACCCACCAACAGTGTGCACAGAGCTCTCTTGGATCTTAGACACTCCATGCTGGTCCCCAACATATAAACACAAAAACTCTGTCAATATCCCCTCCCTTGACAGACAGAAGCCTATTCCCTTAATCCTAACTACCATTGCCCACTCAGGTCATTCTCATCAAACGTCCTCACCCAACTCAGTCAGAAGCCTTTCTGTCAACCCCCCTCCCCATCTCACTCACAGGTTCCCGGCTTCAGACCTCCTTCCTCACTCACTCCAACTATCCCTGCTCACTCACAATCTACTTTCTCCAACCTCCCCTCCACATGCTCAGCCCCTGCGGCTTTGATAATTTAAATTCCAAACATTACCATATGACCATAAGACATAGGAGCGGAAGTAAGGCCATTCAGCCCATCGAGTCCACTCCACCATTCAATCATGGCTGATTTAAACTCCATTTATCCGCTCTCTCTCCATAGCCCTTAATTCCTCGAGAAATCAAGATTTTATCAACTTCTGTCTTAAAGACACTCAACGTCCCGGCCTCCACCGCCCTCTGTGGCAATGAATTCCACAGACCCACCACTCTCTGGCTGAAGAAATTTCTCCTCATCTCTGTTCTAAAGTGACTCCCTTTTATTCTAAGGCTGTGCCCCCGGGTCCTAGTCTCCCCTGCTAATGGAAACAACTTCCCTACATCCACCCTATCAAAGCCATTCATTATCTTGTAAGTTTCTTTCAGATCTCCCCTCAACCTCCTAAACTCCAATGAATATAATCCCAGGATCCTCAGACGTTCATCGTATGTTAGGCCTACCATTCCTGGGATCATCTGTGTGAATCTCCGCTGGACCCGCTCCAGTGCCAGTATGTCCTTCCTGAGGTGTGGGGCCCAAAATTGCTCACAGTATTCTAAATGGGGCCTAACTAATGCTTTATAAAGCTTCAGAAGTACATCTCTGCTTTTATATTCCAAGCCTCTTGAGATGAATGACAACATTGCATTTGCTTTCTTAATTACGGACTCAACCTGCAAGTTTACCTTTAGAGAATCCTGGACTAGGACTCCCAAGTCCCTTTGCACTTCAGCATGATGAATTTTGTCACCGTTTAGAAAATAGTGCAAGCCTCTATTCTTTTTTCCAAAGTGCAAGACCTCGCACTTGCCCACGTTGAGTTTCATCAGCCAAATTCTTGGACCACTCTCCTAAACTGTCTAAATCTTTCTGCAGCCTCCCCACCTCCTCCATACTACCTGCCCCTCCACCTATCTTTGTATCATCGGCAAACTTAGCCAGAATGCCCCCAGTCCCGTCATCTAGATCGTTAATATATAAAGAGATCAGCTGTGGCCCAAACACTGAACCCTGCGGGACACCACTCGTCACCGGTTGCCATTCCGAAAAAGAACCTTTTATCCCAACTTTCTGCCTGACAGCCAATCGTCAATCCATGTTAGTACCTTGCCTCGAATACCATGGGCCCTTATTTTACTCAGCAGTCTCCCGTGAGGCACCTTATCAAAGGCCTTTTGGAAGTCAAGATAGATAACATCCATTGGCTCTCCTTGGTCTAACCTATTTGTTATCTCTTCTGCACTGTAAATTCTATGATAAATTCTATGATAAAGTACACGAAAAGAAAAGGAAATAAAAGAAAATACATAATAGGGCAACACAAGGTACATAATGTAACTACATAAGCACCGGCATCGGGTGAAGCATACAGGGGTGTAGTGTTACTGAGGTCAGTCCATAAGAGGGTCGTTTAGGAGTCTGGTAACAGTGGGAAAGGGGGGATCAGATAGGGGGAAAGAGTGGGGGGGAAATATATATAAAGACAGACAAAGAAATAAAAGGTAAAAGACAGTTAAAATTAAATGGAATGAAAACAAAGGGGTCGAGGTGGGCTAGAACTAATCATCTGAAGTTGTTGAATTCAATGTTGAGACTGGAAGGCTGTCGCGTGTCGAACCGGAAGATGAGATGCTGTTCCTCCAGTTTGCGTTGAGCTTCACTGGAACATTGCAGCAGGCCAAGGACAGACATGTGGGCATGGTAACATGGTCATGTGTTAAAATGGCAATCAACGGAAAGGTCAGGGTCCTGAATGCGCAGAGACCGAAGGTCTATGTTTGGTTTCTCCAATACAGAGACCACATTGGGAGCAGTGAATGCAGTAGACCAAATTGAAAGAGGTGCATGTGAAACGTTGCTTTAACCTGGAATGAATGTTTTGGGCCTGGGATGTTAAGCATGGAAGAGGTAAAAGGATAGGTGTTGCACCTTCCGCAATTGCATGGGAAGATGCCATGGGTGATGGGAGAGGTGTTGGGTATGGTGGAAGAGTGGACTAGTTTATCTCGTTGGGAATGGTGTTTGTGGAATGCTGACAGAGGGAGTGGAAGGAAGATGTGTTTGGTGGTGACATCACGCTGAAGTTGGCGAAAATAGCAGAGGATTATGCTTTGCATACGGAGGCTGGTGGGGTGAAATGTGAGAATGAGCGGGATTCTATCCATGTTCTTGGGGGGAGCGGACGGGGTGAGGGTAGTGGTGTGGGAGATGGACCGCACATTGTTGAGGGCCCTGTCAACAGCTGGAGGTGATAAATGATGGTTAAGGAAGAAGGAACACATTTGAAGCATCACCTTGGTAAGTGGCATCATTGGGACAAATGCGTCGGAGGCGGAGGATCTGAGAGAAAGGGACGGAGTCCATACAGGTTGTAGGGTGTGAAGATAGCTGTGGGAGTCAGTGGGATTGTAATAGATATTAGCAGATAGTCTATTGCCGGAAATGGTGCCAGCAAGGTCAACAAAGGGAAGGGAGGGGAGGAGTCTGAGATGGACCAGTTGAAAGTGATGAAGGGGTGGAAACTGGAAGCGAAGTTGATGAATTTTTCCAGTTCCGGATGAGAGCATGAAGCAGAACCAAAATAGTAATCGATGTACCGGTGAAGGGGTTGTGGGAGGGGACCCAGGTAGGCATGGAACAAGGAATGTTCCACATACCCCATAAAAAGGCAAGCATAGCTCAGACCCATGTGGGTACCCATTTCTACCTTTGATTTGGAGAAAGTGAGATGAATTAAAGGAGAAGTTGTTGAGCGATAGAACAAGTTCAGCCAGGCGGAGTAGAGTGGTGGTGAATGGGATTTGGCCAGGCCTCTTTTGTTCAAGTATTGTATCATTTTTTATTCAAGTATTTCTATTAAGTATTCCATGTTATATTTTTAATCACCTTATCTCCATGTCCACCAATGGACATGCACACCAAGGCCCCTCTGATCCTCTGTACTTCCTAGGGTCCTACCATTGATGATTTATTCCCTTGCCTTGTTTGCAGATTCTTTACCCAGCGTGAAACCACAGGTTGACGGTGTGCTGTGTAAAACCTGTCATTCCACAGGCCCCATTTTCCTGGAACAACATGAAGAATGTGCTGCCTTCTGTCATGTTGGGTGTTCCGATACACAAACAAACCAACATGGTTGTAGATGGTAAAACTCTGTTTTATTATTCTGTATAATAACAACTGTTAACTTCTGGCTGTGGTTCGTACTTCACCAGTTAACCTGTGGACCCAGCCCTAGCATCTTAGAGAGGCACTCAGCACATGGTGTATGTCTGAGTGTCACGCTGTGAGCTCTGTGCTCTGAGCTATCTCCTGGTGGAATGAGCGGGAACTGTGGTATCCCCTGTTTTATAGTGCGTGTGCTCTCACTGGTGATTGGTTGTGATGTTGCGTGTGTGTTGATTGGTCCGTCGACCTGTCCATCAGTGTGTGTGTGTTTGCACCATGATATGTTAATATGGATATCATGACATCCTCTCTTTTCACAAGAATATGTGCCTACATGGTAATAAATATTGGTGTGTACTGAGTGCGGCTGAGTATGTGTGTGCAATATTTACAACATGTACATGAGGCTAAACAATATACATAGGAAGGTGTCAGGTGCAACATAGCAACGAGGTTGTACCACAAACAAAACAAGTGCAATCATCAAATCTCGAAAGAGAACTCCTGGAACGACAAAAAGAGAAACATGTTAACATTGTTGCACAACAATTCAGTGAGTCCAATGTGCAAACAGACTCATAAGTCCAGCCTAGTAGGTGGGTGACGAATTTGGGTTGACCGCCTCAAGGGTGGGTCAGGATCCACCGGCTGAGGAATGGGCCTGGCCATGGGCGATAGAGGAATAGGCAGAGTGGCAGGAAGCTCTATGAAGTCGACATCAGGGACAACAGGAGGGCATGGCACCGGTGCATGATCACGTAGCGAGCGTGGAAGCAGCCGAAGGGCCCGCCGATTACACAGGCGAATGGAGTCATCAGGCATGCGAACCAGGAACGAGCGGGGAGCCGCGCGGCGGAGAACCTCGGCAGTTGCCGACCAGCCACCCTCTGGTAGGTATATGCGGATGTTGTCTCCAGGCGCCAGGGCAGGAAGATCAGTTGCCCGAGTGTCATGTGCCACCTTCTGCTGAGCACGCTGCTGTCGCATCCTTTGCAGTACTGGAGCATGGTCGGGTTCAGGAACATGAATGGACGGCACAGTGGTCCTGAGGGCACGACCCATCAACAGCTGGGCTGGTGAGAGGCCTGTGGACAGTGGGGCCGAGCGATAGGCCAGCAGGGCTAAACAGAAGTCAGATCCGGCATCAGCAGCCTTGCAGAGGAGCCGCTTCACGATATGGATGCCCTTTTCTGTCTTGCCATTTGACTGGGGATGCAGAGGGCTGGACGTTACGTGTGTGAAGCCATATGAAGCGGCAAAAGAAGACCATTCTTGGCTCGCAAAACAGGGCCCATTATCTGACATGACGGTAAGCGGAATGACATGGCGAGCGAAGGTTTCTTTACATGCTCTGATTACAGCTGATGATGTCAAGTCGTACAGGCGTATGACCTCCGGATAATTGGAAAAATAGTCAATTATGATGACGTAGTCCCTGCCGAGCGCATGAAAAAGGTCCACACCCACCTTTGCCCAGGGGGACGTTACCAACTCATAGGGCTGAAGCGTCTCAGGGGGTTGCGCCGGCTGAAAACTTTGGCAGGTGGGGCAGTTGAGCACCATGTTGGCGATGTCGTCGTTGATGCCCGGCCAGTACACAGCTTCTCGGCCCCTCCGCCTGCACTTTTCAACCCCGAGATGGTCTTCGTGCAATTGTTCGAGGACAAGCCTGTGCATGCTGTGTGGGATCACAATCCAGTCCAACTTTAGGAGGACACCATCAATGACGGCCAAGTCATCCCGGACATTGTAGAATTGTGGGCACTGCCCCTTGAGCCACCCTTCCGTCATGTGGCGCATCACATGTTGTAGAAGGGGGTCAGCCGCAGTCTCACGGCGAATGTGGGCCAGACTTGCATCAGTAGCTGGCAGATTGGCCGATGTGAAGGCTACATGTGCTTCGACCTGACAGACAAACCCCCCGATTCGGGCGGTGTGCTCACTGCTCTGGACAGGGCATCCGCGATGAAGAGGTCCTTTCCCGGGGTGTAGACCAGTTGGATGTCGTACCTCTGGAGCTTGAGCAGAATGCGCTGGAGGCGAAGGGTCATCTCATTGAGGTCCTTTTGTATGATGCCGATCAGGGGGCGAAGGTCGGTCTCCACGGTGAACTGAGGAAGACCATACACATAGTCGTGGAATTTATCTATGCCGGTTAACAAACGCAGGCACTCCTTCTCAATCTGCGCATAGCGCTGTTCTGTGGGGGTTATGGCCTGCGAGGAATGGGCGACCGGGGCCCATGCTGCAGTGTTGTCCCGTTGCAGGAGTACCGCCCCAATGCCGGACTGGCTGGTATCAGGCGAGATCTTTGTATCTCGTGTAGTGTCGAAGAACGCCAATACCGGGGCGGTGGTGAGCTTGATCTTGAGCTCCTCCCATTCCTTCTGGTGTGCGGGAAGCCACTGGAACTCCGTAGTCTTCTTTACTAGGTGGCGAAGAGCCGTTGTGTGGGAGGCAAGGTTGGGAATAAACTTCCCCAGGAAGTTGACCATCCCGAAAAGCGTAGCACTGCCTTCTTGTCTGCCGGCTGCAATAGCTGTCACTTTGTCTGCATCCGGTAGCACCCCTGACCGGGATATGTGGTTCCCCCAGAAACTTTAGCTCAGTTTGGCCAAAAGAATACTTGGCTCGGTTGAGGCGCAGGCCGTGTTCTCGTATCCGAGCAAAGACACACTGGAGACGACTGATGTGCTCCTGTGGTATGGTAGACCAGATGATGACGTTGTCAACATAGAAGCGCACCCCTTCGATGCCCTCCATCATCTGTTCCATGATTCGATGAAACACCTCGGATGCCGAGATGATGCCAAACAGCATCCTATTGTAGCAGTATCTGCCAAAGGGAGTGTTGAAAGTACACAGCTTCCTGCTGGACTGATCCAGCTGAATCTGCCAAAAGCCCTTTGAGGCATCAAGCTTTGTAAAAAGTTTAGCCCGGGCCATTTCGCTCGTGATTTCTTCCTGTTTGGGTATGGGGTAGTGTTCCCTCATGATGTTATTATTCAGGTCTTTCGGGTCGATGCAGATACAGAGTTCGCCAGAGGTCTTTTTTACGAACACCATGGAGCTGACCCATGGCGTAGGCTCCCGCACCCGGGAAAGCACTCCTTGGCCCTGCAGATCCTGCAGCTGCTGCTTGAGGCGGTCCTTGAGTGGTGCTGGGACTCTACGAGGTGCGTGAATGACCGGGGTGGCGTCTGGTTTGAGCCGTATTCTGTAAGTGTAGGGCAGTGTGCCCATGCCCTCGAAAACCTGCTGGTTGTGGGTGAGGAGTGAGTGGAGCTGTGCCCTAAAGTCTGCATCCGGGAAATCAGACATGCTTTCTGGAGACAGAGTGTATACCCACTGAACGAGGTGGAGGATCTTGCATGCCTGTGAGCCTAGCAGAGAGTCCTTCGAGGATCCAACTATCTCAAAAGACAGTGTGGCTGTGTATGAATTGTGTGCAACCTCGAGCTGGCAAGACTCCATGGTCGGGATAACATTACCGTTGTAATCGACCAACTGGCAGCGGTATGGCTTAATCGGTAGTTTGACCTTCAAGGTGTAGAAGGCTGACCATGCACAGAGATTGGCGGAGGCACCAGTGTCTAAACGGAATGTGATTGGTGATCGGTTGACCGTTAGGGTGGCACACCATTCATCGCCCGGATTAACGCTGTGCACTGGCATCGGCTGGTGGGTCCTACTTGGGGACATCTGATTTCTGTCTATTACCGCAACGCGGAAGGCTTCCCGGTCGTCGGTATCACCGGTCTGTACGTCGTCAGGGTATGACTCGGTGTATGGAGGCTGACTGGCCCGCACGTTCCTGCGAGGCTGGTGGAATTGCGGAGCATTGGCAGGTTGAGCTGCTGGACAGCAGGCAGCGTAGTGGCCCATCTTGCCACAGCGGAGGCATTGTCGAGTTTTGGCTGGACATTGCCGCTTTAAGTGTGCGGATCCCCAGTTGCCGCACGTCGTGACATAATGGCGTTCATTGCACCACCACGCATGCGCAGTCCGGTCCTGCGTAGAGCGCGCCTGCGCATCACGTCCTTCTGTGTCGACGTCGCCTCTTTTGGCGCGTACAAGCGCGGGAGGCCTCGGAAAGGGCGCAAAATGGCCACCCTCGTCCGGGCCGCGGGCCGGGAGGTACTCGATCAACTGGACCCGCTCGGCCTCGTAGGACCCCTGCCGTGCCGATTCGGCCGCCTGGAATTGGGAGTACCGGCTGGTCGCGTTTTTGTGGAGGATGCAGGTTTCGATGGCGGTGGCTAGGGTGAGGCTGTTTATTTTAAGGAGCTGCTGTCGTAGGGTGTCCAAGGTGACCCCAAAAACTGTCTGGTCCTGAATCATGGAATCGGAGGTGGCCTCATAGCCGCAGGACTGCGCGAGGATACGGAGGTGTGTCAAGAAGGATTGAAAAGGCTCATCCTTACCCTGCAGGCGCTGCTGGAAGAGGTACCTCTCGAAGCTCTCGTTCACTTCGACGCTGAAGTGTTGCTCATGTTTTAGAAGGACTGTCTTGTACTTGGTCTTGTCCTCGCCTTCCGCGAATGCCAGGGAGTTGTAGATGTGGATGGCGTGTTGCCCTGCCGTGGAGAGGAGGAGGGCGATCTTCCTGGTGTCCGATGCAGTCTTCCTGTCTGTGACTACTAGGAAGAGCTGGAAGCGCTGTTTAAACAGCTTCCAGTTGACACCGAGATTTCCAGCGATTTGGACCGGCTGCTCTGGGCTGATGGTGTCCATGGCGCAGGATGGCAGATCTCTGAAGATGTGCAGGTAGGTCTCACAGTTGCTGGCAAGTTTCCAAGCCTGGTATCATGTTGTGTTGGGTGTTCCGATGTACAAACGAACCAACACGGTTGTAGATGGTACAACTTTGTTTTATTATAATAACAACTGTTAACTTCTGGCTGTGGTTCGTACTTCACCAGTTAACTTGTCGACCCAGCCCTAGCACTAACTTAGAGAGGCACTCAGCACATGGTGTATGTCTGAGTGTCACGCTGTGAGCTCTGTGCTCTGAGCTATCTCCTGGTGGAATGAGCGGGAACTGTGGTGTTCCCTGTTTTATAGTGCGTGTGCTCTCACTGGTGATTGGCTGTGATGTTGCGTGTGTGTTGATTGGTCCGTCGACCTGTCCATCAGTGTGTGTGTGTTTGCACCATGATATGTTAATATGGATATCATGACACTTTCCAGATCCCATCATTTCCTCTCATCTGTTTAAAGCCACAAACAGAAAGGTCCAGTTTTCTCCTGGAGTTTGAGACAAATCAGTTTTCAAAATGATGCAGAGTTTCAGCCAATGAGGGAGATCCGGGATCAGCTCCGCCCCTCATTCACTCCGATTGGTTGGAGGATCAGCTCGGTCCTCCAGTCCCGCCCCCTCTTCCTATTGGTCTGGAGATGCTGTCAATCACTCCCCGGGGCATGGTGAGCTGGAGCATGCGGAGTATTGAGAGTAACTCCGATCAGAAGATTGGGGGACCTGTTCATTGACGGGACGTTTGCGAGCTTAGGGGCGCTGGAGGAGACGTTTGGGCTACCACCGGGAAACACTTTCAGGTACATGCAGGTGAGGGCGTTTGTGAGGCGGCAGGTGAGGGAATTTCCGCTACTCCCGGCACAGGGGGTTCAAGATAGGGTGATATCGGGCGTATAGGTTGGAGAGGTCAAGGTGTCGGCGATATACCAGGAGATGAAAGAAGAGGGGGAGGCTTTGGTAGAGGAGCTGAAGGGAAAATGGGAGGAGGAGTTGGGGGAGGAGATTGAGGAGGGGCTGTGGGCTGATGCCCTAAGTAGGGTTAATTCCTCTTCCTCGTGTGCCAGGCTTAGCCTGATACATTTTAAGGTGGTTCATCGAGCGCATATGACGGGGACGAGGCTGAGTAGGTTCTTTGGGGTGGAGGACAGATGTGGGAGGTGCTCAGGAAGTCCAGCGAACCATGTCCATATGTTTTGGTCATGCCCGGCACTGGAGGGGTTCTGGACGGGAGTTGCGGGAACAGTATCTAAAGTGGTGAAAGTCCGGGTAAAGCCAAGCTGGTGGTTAGCACTATTTGGAGTAGTGGACGAGCCGGGAGTGCAGGAGGCGAAAGAGGCTGGCATTCTGGCCTTTGCGTCCCTAGTAGACTGGCGAAGGATCTTGCTAATCCAGGAGGGCTTCTTAAAACAATATGTGGACAGTCCAACGAGGGAAGGGGCGGTACTGGACCTGGTATTGGGGAATGAGCCCGGCCAGGTGGTAGATGTTTCAGTAGGGGAGCATTTCGGGAACAGTGGCCACAATTCAGTAAGTTTTAAAGTGCTGGTGGACAAGGATAAGAGTGGTCCTAGGATGAATGTGCTAAATTGGGGGAAGGCTAATTTTAACAATATTAGGCGGGAACTGAAGAACATAGATTGGGGGCGGATGTTTGAGGGCAAATCAACATCTGACATGTGGGAGGCTTTCAAGTGTCAGTTGAAAGGAATTCATGACCGGCATGTTCCTGTGAGGAAGAAGGATAAATACGGCAATTTTCGGGAACCTTGGATAACGAGAGATATTGTAGGCCTCGTCAAAAAGAAAAAGGAGGCATTTGTCAGGGCTAAAAGGCTGGGAACAGACGAAGCCTGTGTGGAATATAAGGAAAGTAGGAAGGAACTGAAGCAAGGAGTCAGGAGGGCTAGAAGGGGTCACGAAAAGTCATTGGTAAATAGGGTTAAGGAAAATCCCAAGGCTTTTTACACGTACATAAAAAGCAAGAGGGTAGCCAGGGAAAGGGTTGGCCCACTGAAGGATAGGCAAGGGAATCTATGTGTGGAGCCAGAGGAAATGGGTGAGGTACTAAATGAATACTTTGCATCAGTATTCACCAAAGAGAAGAAATTGGGAGATGTTGAGTCTGGAGAAGGGTGTGTAGATAGCCTGGGTCACATTGAGATCCAAAAAGACGAGGTGTTGGGTATCTTAAAAAATATTAAGGTAGATAAGTCCCCAGGGCCTGATGGGATCTACCCCAGAATACTGAAGGAGGCTGGAGAGGAAATTGCTGAGGCCTTGACAGAAATCTTTGGATCCTCACTGTCTTCAGGGGATATCCCGGAGGACTGGAGAATAGCCAATATTGTTCCTCTGTTTAAGAAGGGTAGCAAGGATAATCCAGGGAACTACAGGCTGGTGAGCCTTACTTCAGTGGTAGGGAAATTACTGGAGAGAATTCTTCGAGACAGGATCTACTCCCATTTGGAAGCAAATGGACGTATTAGTGAGAGGCAGCATGGTTTTGTGAAGGGGAGGTTGTGTCTCACTAACTTGATAGAGTTTTTCGAGGCGGTCACAAAGATGATTGATGCAGGTAGGGCAGTGGATGTTGTCTATATGGACTTCAGTAAGGCCTTTGACAAGGTCCCTCATGGTAGACTGGCACAAAAGGTGAAGTCACACGGGATCAGGGGTGAGCTGGCAAGGTGGATACAGAACTGGCTCGGTCATAGAAGGCAGAGTGTAGCAATGGAAGGATGCTTTTCTAATTGGAGGGCTGTGACCAGTGGTGTTCCACAGGGATCAGTGCTGGGACCTTTGCTGTTTGTAGTATATATAAATGATTTGGAGGAAAATCTAACTGGTCTGATTAGTAAGTTTGCAGACGACACAAAGGTTGGTGGAATTGCGGATAGCGATGAGGACTGTCAGAGGATACAGCAGGATTTAGATTGTTTGGAGACTTGGGCGGAGAGATGGCAGATGGAGTTTAATCCGGACAAATGTGAGGTAATGCATTTTGGAAGGTCGAATGCAGGTAGGGAATATACAGTGAATGGTAGAACCCTCAAGAGTATTGAAAGTCAAAGAGATCTAGGAGTACAGGTCCATAGGTCACTGAAAGGGCAACACAGGTGGAGAAGGTAGTCAAGAAGGCATACGGCATGCTTGCCTTCATTGGCCGGGGCATTGAGTATAAGAATTGGCAAGTCATGTTGCAGCTGTATAGAACCTTAGTTAGGCCACACTTGGAGTATAGTGTTCAATTCTGGTCGCCACACTACCAGAAGGATGTGGAGGCTTTCGAGAGGGTGCAGAAGAGATTTACCAGAATGTTGCCTGGTATGGAGGGCATTAGCTATGAGGAGCGGTTGAATAAACTCGGTTTGTTCTCACTGGAACGAAGGAGGTTGAGGGGCGACTTGATAGAGGTCTACAAAATTATGAGGGGCATAGACAGAGTGGATAGTCAGAGGCTTTTCCCCGGGGTAGAGGGGTCAATTACTAGGGGGCATTGGTTTAAGGTGAGAGGGGCAAGGTTTAGAGTAGATGTATGAGGCAAGCTTTTTACGCAGAGGGTAGTGGGTGCCTGGAACTCGCTACCGGAGGAAGTGGTGGAAGCAGGGACGATAGTGACATTTAAGGGGCATCTTGACAAATACATGAATAGGATGGGAATAGAGGGATACGGACCCAGGAAGTGTAGAAGATGGTAGTTTAGTCGGGCAGCATGGTCGGCACGGGCTTGGAGGGCCGAAGGGCCTTTTCCTGTGCTGTACATTTCTTTGCTCTTTGTTGTTTGTAATGTGGAAGGAGGCGAAGCCCCCCAGCGTGGAGGCCTGGATAAATGATATGGCTGGGTTTATCAAGTTGGAGAGGATAAAGTTTGCCTTGAGAGGGTCTGCGCAGGAGTTCTACAGGCGGTGGCAACCGTTCCTAGACCATCTCGCAGAGCATTAGATGAAGGTCGGACAGCAGCAGCAGCAACCCGGGGGGGGGGGGGGGGGAGGGGTGGGGGGGGTCATCGTTCGTGGGGTGGGGTGGGGGTGGGGGGGAGGGGTGGGGGGGGTCATCGTTCGTGGGGTGGGGTGGGGGTGGGGGGTTTCTTTGGGGGGCATTTGAGCAAGAAAAGACATGAGTAATCCGGAAACTGACATGTACGGGATGAATCCAATGTACAAAGTTCTGTATCTTATTGACTTGCCATGTTCATGTCTTGCCACGCGAGTTCTCTTTCTTTTTTTTGTTACGGTGGGGGGGGGGGCGGGGGTTTGTTTGTAAGGTGGAAAATATTGTTGAAAAATTCTTAATACAAACATATTTTTAAAAAAAAGAGAGTAACTCCGGTTCAGGCGATCGTTTGGAAATTTTCAAACGGTCAGATACCACCGGGTAAGTCGGGAGGGAGGGATGACATTTGACGGCAAAAGTTGCTCCGGCGGAAGTTGCTCGGGCTTTTATCCCAGAAAGGCCCCGATTAAGCGCCGCATGAGGCTCTACCCCGCCTCCCATTCACTCTGATTGGTTGGAGGACCACCTGCTCTAGTTCGGTCCTCCAGCTACGCCCCCTCTTCCTGTAGCTCCAAACCTGCCGTCAATCAGTCCCCGGGCACTGTGAGCTGGAGCAAACCCTTCACAATCATTGTCAGCTCCCTGGTTTGCAGCTGCGGAGCTTCTCCCTCCCTCCCGGGAACAGGCCCAGGTTAACGGGCACCATCCTGCTTCAGACACTGGAGGATGATTCACATCAGAGGATGGGGGAGGGGCACAAGAAATGAGAGCTTACACTTTGCACTTAAATCAATGAGGACTCTGATCTCTGGCAAGGAAGGAAACTGGCAGATGGGCGGGGAGGATTCACAAACACCCGCTGGAGGCCCCAAACCCCCAATAAGACCCATTGGTTTTATTGTCAGACTGCAGACAGGAGCTGGAGAACTGATCCCAGGCAGAGGAGAGGGAGGGAGAAAACTTGGAGTGGAGGAAAGAAATGGTGCAGATGGGGAGATGGGTTTGGATTTCAGCCCAGGAAGGACGGAGGGAGAGTGTGTGGGACGGGGATTGACAGCTTTGGGGGAACAAGAGAGGAAAAAATGTTCCAGAGAAACTAGAATTGTCTCTTTGAGAATTTCTATCCTGGACTGACATTGATGACCTTTTACTAAGGGTTAGAAGTGGAGAATTTGCCCACAACAAACTGAATCCAAGCTGAAGAGACAAAAGGACATTCGCACAACAGGAATCATGAAGCAGCAATTGGACATTCAGCCCCGTGAGCCTGTTCCAGCATTTAATAACATCACGGCTGATCTGATAGTGACCTCAAATCTGCATCTTACCTACATCTGATAAACCTGTTGATACCCATGGAGAAACCGTGGAAATGTGGGGACTGTGGGATGGGATTCAATTACCCATCTGAATTGGAAACCCATGAACGTAGTCACACTGGGGAAAGGCCATTCACCTGCTCCACGTGTGGGAAGGGATTCACTCGGTCATCATACCTCATCATACACCAGCATGTTTACAGTGGTGAGAGGCCTTTCACCTGTCTGGAATGTGGAAAGGGATTTAATATTTTATCAAAACTCCAAACTCACCACCAGGTCCACTCTGACCAGAGACCATTTAAATGTGCTGACTGTGAAAAGAACTTTAAAAGCAGAAATAATTTACTGTTACATCAACGCACTCACACTGGAGAGAGGCCATTTACCTGCTCCGTGTGTGGGAAAGGATTCACTCAGTCATCGAGCCTCCGGACACACCAACGTGTTCACACTGATCAGAGATCTTTTAATTGTTCTGAGTTTGAGAAGAGCTTTAAAAGTAAAAATTATTTATTGATACATCAACGCACTCACACTGAGGAGAGGCCGTTCACCTGCTCCATGTGTGGGAAGAGATTCACTTGTGGATCGAACCTCCAGACACACCAATTTGTTCACACTGATCAGAGACCTTTTAATTGTTCTGAATGTGTGAAAACATTTAAAAGTATAAGGGATCTTCTGAAACACCAACGCATTCACACCGGAGGGAGGCCATTCACCTGTTCCGATTGTGGGAAGGGATTCACCCGATTAGCCCACCTTCTGAGACACCGAGTTCACACTGGGGAGAGACTGTTCTCCTGCCGTGTGTGTAGGCAGCAATTCATTGATTCATCCGACCTTCTGGTACTCCAGCGAGTTCACACTGGACAGAGACCGTACACTTGCCCCGTGTGTGACAAGAAATTCACTCAGTCATCCCACCTGACTACACACCAACTTATCATATTGATCAGAGACCTTTCAAATGCTCTGATTGCGAGAAGGGATTTAAAAGTAAATGGAATCTGCTGAAGCACCAGCGAGTTCACAGTGGGGAGAGGCCGTACACCTGCTGTGTGTGTGGGAGGGGATTCGCTCAGTCAAACAACCTGCTCAGACATCAGCAAGTTCACAGGCGACAACAGGGGATGGATTCTGCTGTTATTCCTGCTGTGAATCACATCCAGGATTGAATGATGTCTGGATGCCTGTTTCCAGTGGGGCTTCACAGTTTTCTGGTACAACAATTGTATGTATGGTTGACATTTAGGGAGAAAGCCGTGGACAGCAGGAAGATATCAATGGACTGGTCACATGGGTAGAACAATTACAAATGGAATTCAATCGTTAAATTTTTTTTTTTTAGAGCATCCAATTTTTTTCCAATTAAGCGGCAATTTAGCGTGGCCAATCCACCTACCCTGCACATCTTTTAACTTGGGGTGAGACCCACGCAGACGTGGGGAGAACGTGCAAACTCCACATGGACAGTGACCCAGGGCTAGCATCAAACCTGGGACCTCAGCGCCATGAGACAGCAGTGCTAACCACTGCACCACCCTGCCAACCCGGAATTCAATTTAATAATAATCTTTATTATTGTCATAAGTAGGCATACATTAACACTGCAATGAAGTGACTGTGAAAACCCCCTAGTCGCCACATTCCGGCGCCTGTTCAGGTACACAGATGGAGAGTTCAGCATGTCCAATTCACCTAAAAAGCATGTCTTTCAGGAATTGTGGGAGTAGCACACGGAGGAAACCCAGGCAGGCATGGAGAGAATGTGCAGACTCCGCACAGACCAGTGACCGAAGCTGGGAATCAAAACTAGGACCCTGACGCTGTGAACAGTGTTAACCACTGTGCTACAAACAGTGAGAGATAATGAATTTCAGAGGGAAAACAAGACAAGGAAATGAACTATAAATAGAATGATACTGAGAACGTAGAGCAACAGAGAGGCATTGGAGTCCCTATCCACAGGTAGCTGGAGAGATCGATCAGGCAGCCAAGAATCTTTTCTTGGATGAGGCCTGGAATATAAGAGCAAGGAGATGATGCAAGAAGCGTTCTGGTCACTGTATTAATGAACTATAAGTCATGATTCATTAATTAGTATAAACCTGAAGTCAATTTGATCATTTATATAATTGCAGTCAGTGTTCTGTTGATCAAATCGTGAGGATAAAGTTGAAGCTGAATGACAAGCGATTGTAACAGTGAAAAAATCTGAATTCTTCAGCAAGTTAAAATCCGAGCTGTTTCGGTAACAAGAATGAAGAAAATCATTTCAGTTAATTCCTGATAAAAATAACGTGACTTCAGGCAAATGGAACGATCTGATTGGTGAGTGGCTGATGAATCTTTATTTATTTTAACCTCCAGCTTATTGTTGCTTCAGTCAGTTAATAATGAAATAAATAAAGGCAATGACAGGGCATCCCAGTCCTGTGGAGAACACATCCTGGTCACTGCATTCATCAATTGTAAAGTGAGACAATTCATTAGTCATCACAAAACTGAAATCAATCTGATCATCATTCATAGAATCGTGGTCCATTCATCAAATCCAGGGGATAAAGATGAAGTTGACATTGTAAGAGTAAAAATGTCTGAATTTCTCAATTAATCATTTGAGAGGTTTAGATATTAACAACTAACAAAAACGGATAGTGCAATGGCATACTGGTTAGCACTGCTGCCTGACGGCGCTGAGGACCTGGTTTCGGCCCCGGATCGCTGTCCATGTGGAGTTTGCACATTCTCCCTGTGTCTGCGTGTGTCTTACCCCCACAACCTAAAGATGTGCAGGGTAGGTGAATTGGGCATGCTAAATTGTCCATTAATTGGAAAAAAAAGAATTGGGTATTTTAAATTTATTTAAATAAAACAATTATCAAAAACATTTCAGTTAATTCTCGGTAAAAGGTGACTTCAGCTCAATGGAAGAAACTGATTGGTGAGAAGCTGATGAATCTTTATTTATTTTAATCTTAAATTTATTTTGCTTAAGTCAACTAATCAAATAACTAAAGACCTGGCCAGGGATTCCAGTCCTGCTCCACGTGGGAAAACCAGGATACTTCTCATGTCCAGAACAATCACAAGTGCAGGAAGTGACATCAACTGGAGCAGCAGGAAGCAAAGGGCAGTGGTCGAGGGGTATGTTTGTGATTGGTGGAGTATTTCCAGTGCGATTCTAGATTTCTCAGGTCATGATTCCATGCTTCTTGAGTTCTATATCAATGCTTTAGACTTTAACATGGGGACAGCATTAAGTCATTTACGGTCCTCTTTTTGACAGTGAGAAAGAAAGCTGCAGACTTTTATTATTCATTTATGGAATGTGGGCTTCACTGGTTAGGCCAGCATTTATTGCCCATCCCTCGATGCCCTTCAGAACGTGGTGGGGAGTTTTCTTCTTGAACCGCTGCAGTCATTCAGTCCACCCACTGTGCTGCTAGGGAGTGCGTTCCAGGATGTTCTCCCAGCGACAGGAAGAAACAATGACATATTTGCCAGTCAGGGTGGTGAGTGACTTGGAGGGGAGCCTCCAGGTGATGGGGTTCCCATGATCTGCTGCTCGTGGCCATCTAGATGGTCATGGGTTTGGAAGGTGCTGACTAAAGAACATTGGTGAGTTACTGCAGTGCATCTTGTAGATGGTACACACGGCTGCCACTGTTCGTCGGTGATGGATGGTTTGAATGTTTGTGGAAGGGGGAGCAATCAAGCGGGCTTTGTCCTGGATGCTGTTGAGCTTCTTGAGTGTTGTTGGAGCTGCACTCATCCAGGCAAGTGGAGAATATTCCATTACACTCCTGACTCGTGCATTGCAGATGGTGGACAGGCTGGGGGGGGGGGGGGGGTCAGGAGATGAGTTACCCTTCGTAGGATTCCTCATCTTTGACCTGCCCTGGCAGCCGCAGTATTACTGTGGCACGTCCAGTTCAGATTTTGACCAGTGGATGTTGATTGTAAGGGATTCAGCGATGGTAATGTCATTGAATGTCAAGGGGCGATGGTTAGATCCTCTCTTGTAGGAGATGATCATTGCCTGACACTTGTGTGGCATGAATGTAACTTGCCACTTATCAGTACAAGCCTGGATATTGTCCAGGTCTTGCTGCATTTGGACAAGAGCTGCTTCATTATCTAAGGAGTCGCAAATGGTGCTGAACATTGTGCAGTCATCCACAAACATCCCCATGATGAAGGCAGATCGTTGATGAAGCAGCTGAGGATGGTTGGGCCGAGGACACTGCCCTGAGGAACTCCTGCAGTGATGTCCTGGAGCTGAAATGGTTGGCCTCCAACCACCACAACCATCTTCCTTTGTGCCAGGTACGACTCCAACCAGCGGAGAGTTTTCACCCTGATTCCCATTGACTCCAGATTAGCTGGGGCTCCTTGATGCCATACTCGGTCAAGTTCTGCCTTGATGTCAAGGACAGTCACTCTCACCTCAGGCATTCAGCGCTTTTGTCCATGTTTGAACCAAGGCTGCAATGGCTGCAGGAAGACATCAAATAGACTGATCAGCGGGCCAGAAAAGTAGCAAACTGAGGTCAATCCAGAGAAGCGCGGGGTAATAAATACATTTGGGGAGGACAAACACGGCAAAGGGAAAGAATATGAATGGTATGATCTGTAGCGGGACAGAGGGGCGATAGAATGCATGTCCACAGATCCCCGAAGGTGACAGGAGAGGTAGACATGGTGATTGTAGAGGCAGAGAGGATACTTTGTTATTCACGGGGACACAGAGTACTGGAGCAGGGAATATTCCCAGCAATTTCTATTGGCGGAAAGACATGAAACCCCTCTCTCCACAGATGCTGCCAAAGCTGCTGAGTATTTCCAGCATTTTCTGTTTTTATTATAAGATCAGGGAGGTTATACTGGAACAGTCCAAAACACTAGTTAAACCACAGCTGCATTATTGAGTACAGTTCTGGTCACCACATTACAGGAAGGATGTATTCATACAGCGAGGATGCAGATTGACGAGGATGTTGACACAAATGGAGAATTTTAACAATGAGGAAAGATTGGAGGGGCCGAGGTGGTTTTCTGTGGAACAGAGAACACTGAGGAGAGATTAACTGAGGTGTTTAACATTATGAGGGGCCTGGATTGAATGGATAAGAAGGATCTATTTCATGAATAGATCAATAACCAAGGGGTTTAGATTTAAAATAATTAGCAGAGGATTGGGAGTGGAAGGGGGTTAATGGATCTCTATGTCTATTCGGAACCCTGGATATGTGTTATTCCTTCTCAGTTCCCAAATAACAGATGTCAAGTCTGTGCTTGTTGGCAAAGTCCAGTTGAACTTTATTTGTCAGCTGTGCCACTGGGAAACTTGTTTTTAATACAAAATTTAGAAAGAATTAACAACTAGCCCTGCAGCAAGCTAGTCAGATTAATTGTCTTTCGCGAATACAGAAGTTGAGTTTTCTTTCAAATCATAATACACCAGATAAAGTAACTGGGTAATTTTGATTAGCAAAGCGAGCAGCAAAGGTTTCAGAAATATAGATGGAGTGAGCAAGAAGAGAAACAGAACAGAGCAACAGAAGCACTTTTCCATTCCGGTAAGTGATTCTTAAGAGAATTGTTATCTCAAAGTCTGGCCTTCTTTTTACTGCTGATTGGCTTTAACTATTTCGAATTTTCTCAATTCAGCCAAAGTGTCTGTCCATCAATTTAAGAGATATAGGTTTTTGAATATGTTGGTGTAATTTTCCCATTCAATCACTTGCCAATTTTCCAAATTATCGACACCTGCATCTCAACATTACTTAGAAAAAACACAGCCTTCAGGGCATTATGACCTTTGACTGTCTATTACCATGGAAACGAGACTGCCTGTGCTGGAAAAGCAGCAGCATACAATGGGGTCTTTTAGCTATTTGGCGTCACTGACCTTGTTTGGCTCAACAATTTGCAAATGTTAAAATCTAGGTTGAATGAAAGAAAACTAAAGTGGATTTTCTGGATGAACCCTTAATGGGTTTCCAGCTTTGTTGCACTCAAATTATGCTTAATGTGTTCTCATTTAAACCTTTTACCTTTATCATCGATAGCTAACTAGACAAGCCAATTTCTATCAGTCCTCCCTTTTGATTCTTCTAAAGATTAATAAGATGAATCAAAATAATGAATAGAAATTAAGGAAGAAATGTGACAAGATAGAAGTAAGCGCGGGGAGGAACGCATTCACATTGTCTGTAATCGTTCACTTGTTTGTGAACAGCCTTCAACACTGGAACGGGCAAAGCTTTGCAAGCGATACAAGCATTTTGGAAGCATTTTATTCAAAAAAATAATTATACAGTACCATAACGATTCAGTAATAATGGAAATTGATCATATGAATGGAGTAATATTTGGGTAATAATGCAATAATGCAGTAATAAAAGTTCAATAGTAGGAGCCTTGTTCAATGTCACGGGCTGGTAGTGCAGTTGGACCACTATGAACCACTTTGATTGTTGGGGCATTATAGGTAGCCATACATTGGCTAATGCATCTGATCGGCAAGATCACTACGTAAATGACAAGCACAAATATGAAAAATCAGAGAAGTCCCTGAATGATAGAAATTCCTGTGCCACCCACCCATCCAGAGAACCATCCCCAAAGAGTGGTGTCAGAGGGTTGGTAAAGTTTCCTAACTTCTTCTTGCATATGTGCTGACAAGCTTTTGATTTCTTCTGAATAACTGGGATGTAGGTGCAACACTCTGCACCAATCAGGGCACAGGTTCCACCTTTTTCAGCTAGCAAATAGTCAAGTGCCATCCGATTCTGTAAAGCCACAGTTCGAATGGCGAGCATCTCGGCTGAAATGCTACTTCGGGCTCGGGCAGTGTCATTGGCTTTTTTCTCTAGGTCTACGGCCAATTTAATGTATTCTCCGGTCAATACGATGACGCCATAGGCAGGGATGAGAGCAGAAAAGAATTTTGCAGCCCCTGTGATCTTGCGTTTAGACCTAGTGATGATAGTGGTAGGTTGATATTTCTCAAACTGTGGGATGAGAGGTCCATGTTTTGAGTCTGCGTTTATAGCATCGGCTAGGGAAAGGGAAAGGAATGGCGGATGAAGGGGACAATGAATCCTGAATAGCACGCTCCTCTCTAACTCATTGGGAGCCAAGGTTATGCAGTATTACCGCAGATGTAATAGGTGCCATTATAGGTAGAATATTGGGCAACCACTTGTGGGGACCAAAGTTCTGTACAATTTGTCCCATCGGTGTGATTAGGTAGCCCTTTAAAGTCGATGGGATTCCCTTCATGTCCATAGACCACTACCTTTCTTGTGTCATGAGTCCACGGTGTTCTGGCACTCGCATCCAAATAATATTCACATTTACTGTATCCCGCATTCCATGCTCTATGATTATAGCCGATTAACCATATGGTCCCAGTGTGGTTATGACCAGTTGGGAAGGTTACTTGGGGTGGTTTCTGTTTCTGATCATAGACATGTTGATACCATCGCTTGAAAGTGTTTAATGGGCGGCCTGTAGATCGCCATCTCTTAACCTCATCGTTTATCGTTTCTTTGGTTCTGGTGTCTCCACATTGGGGAAGGGTATAGTCGGGATTTTGGAAAATGTACCATTCTGCCATTTGGGATAAAGTAAAAGGAACAGGTTGTCGTGGGATACCGACTTGGGATTTGGTAGGGATAGAAGAACACACCCAGCATTTAGAGACGTTAAAGTCTCTGGCATAGGTACAGGACATGTAAAGGAACGTGTTAACATTGAACTCCTGGGTAAGGCCTGCTGGGCCAAACATGGAACTGAAAATCAATATTATGGCAAATATTTTGACAGATTCTGATTTTGGTACGCGCACTTCACATGTGACGCGTGAATGCATGATTTATTTCCTTGGAGTTTCACGGCTGACTGGGTTGTGAGTAATATCTGGTAGCGGCCTTCCCACTTGGCTCCTAAAGGTTCGCACTGAATCTTTTTTTACGTAAACGGAATCGCCGGGCACCGAGTCGTGGCCCCCCTCAGGAGGAACGCCCCACGCCGCCGACACCTGACAGCATTTGTTAAGTTTTGACAATAACTAAGTAAAACATCACTAATCAGATGACAGTCTGCCTTTCTTAAGTCAATAGTTCCTGGCAGTGACATGAGTCTGCCAGTGATGACCTCAAAAGGGCTTAGGCCTGTGGTTCTGTTTGGGGTTGCTCTGATACTGCACAAACCTAGTGGCAAGGCTTGAATCCAATTCCTGCCTTCTTGGTTGTATTTGGACAATCGTTCTTTTAAAGTCCGGTTCATGCGTTCCACTTGTCCTGATGTTTCTGGATGATAAGGGCAGTGTAGATTCCAATCGATGTTCAGTAACCTGCACACCATCTGGCAAACAGCACCTGTAAAGTGGGTTCCATTGTCTGAGTCAATGCTAGCTGGTACTCCCCATCTGGGAATATAGCCTTTGCATAGGACTTTGGATGTATGGGTGGCTGTAGCCCTCCTGGCTGGAGCAGCCTCTACCCATCTAGAGAACTTATCCACAAGGAAGTCAGTGTATCTTTGACATGTAGGAAGGGCGATGCAATTGACCTGTATGTTCTGGAATGGTCCTGCAGGGGCAGGAGCTTTTAGCTGAGGCATTGATGTTATAGGTCCAAAGTTGTTCTTTTGACATGTTACACAGTGGTTTGTGACCAATTGTGCATGTTTTTTGAATCCTTTGCCACACCAACTTTTCTGGAATCGAGCCATCATCTGTCCTGGGGCTAAACGTCCCCATGAATGGATCTGTTGGGCCAGAAATGGCATCAGTGCCTGTGGTGCAACTGTGTATCAGTCTGAACTTGTCTCCATGTATCATCATCATACAACTGGATACCTGAGTCTAACCATGACCATTTCTCTTCTTGTGTAGAGTCATGTTGCATTTCACGTAGACCTTGTAATAAATTGGTCACTCCCAATTTGTAGATGTGTCTTGGTTCTGCTGAAGAATCCCAATGGGAGGCAGCTTCCTTTGCTACTCGGTCTGCAAGGGTGTTTCCTTGGCTTCTGTAGTGTTGTCTTGAATACGGGCCTTACACTTTAGAATGGATACTTCTTTTGGCAAAGCTATGGCTTCTGGGAGGTCATCATTTCAGTGGTGGGAGTCCACAACTCGCTGTCTGATAGGGTCCTAGAAGCAGAAATCCTGATCTCTTAAAATAAATGTCTTGGATATCCAATTGAAGGACTGGGACATACAGGGCAATCGACTGAGATCTGCAAAATGGTGTTAAGCTGAAAGCTCCACTTCAGCCAGCACTCACACAATGGGCCAAATGGCCTCTATCTGGACCAGAACTTTCAGGTTTTTACTCTGATAGTTGGAGTTTGTTTCTGATGATAATAGCCTCGAAAGGACTGGAGTTTAACATTCTCGATATTGGTGAAATAAATCAGCTGTTTTAAACACGTTGTAGATTTTTGTCTTTCCTGCCTGAGTGTTTAACATCACCTGGCTGGAGCTCAGGAAGCACAATCTCACCTCATAGAATCAGAGAATTTACAGTGCAGGAGGCCATTCGGCCCATTGAGTCTGTGTCAGCCCTTGGAAAGAGCATCCGACTTAAGCCCACACCACCACCCTATCACTGTAACCCCATCTAACCTTTTGGACACAAAGGGCAATTTAGAATAGTCAATCCACCTAACCTGCACATCTTTGGAGTGTGGGAGGAAAGCGGAGCACCCGGAGGAAACCCTCGCAGACACGGGGAGAACGTGCAGACTCCGCACAGACAGTGACCCAAGCCGGGAACCGAACCCGGGTCCTTGGTGCTGTGAATCAACAGTGCTACCCACTGTGCTACCGTGCCACCCTTGCATCCAAGCTCCCGGATTGTCTGTCTTCTCTCCGAGTAAGATTCTGTTTGTCTCTTGTATTTCACTGTGACAGGGCAGAGACCTGATTGAAGGATTCAAACATGTGAGTTCTGGAAAAAATGGGCAAGGATTTGGGAGGTGGCAACATGTTTAAAGAGTTTGGAGAGGAGAGGGAGGTTGAAGATGGGGCAGTAATTTGTAAGGATGGCAGGGTCAAGGGTTTGTTTTATTGAGGGGGTGATGATGGCAGATTTGAAGGACAGAGGGACAGTACCTGAAGAGAGAGAAATGTTGACAATATCCAGGGACACAGGGTAGTTGGCTGATGGTCGATGGAGCAGGAGCTGGGTCACATGGACAAGATGAACTCTAAGAGGGCATGAGAGGAGATGGGAGAGAAACAAGATAAAGATGTGGGCTCAGTGCATGGGAAAGGATGACATTTAGAGACAGTTTGGTCCGGTGGGCTCGTGGAAGGGAGGGAAGCAGCAGAGGCGGCTGATCGGATTTACTCAATCTCAGTCACAAAGAAACTCCACAAGCTCCTCACACTTCTTGTTGGAGGTGAGGATGGACGAGACAGGAGAGCGAGAGTACTTCAAAAGGAACTAACTTGCGTCAGATATTAAAAATTTTCAGCACTCTGCGTATTTAACACAAATCTAATTTATTTGACTTTTAGCCAGAATATTAGCCCTTGTAAATGGGCTGGAGTTTGTTATCAGCAGAAAGAGACCCAAATGAAACCGGAATGTGAGGAACAGCAAAATCCAATCACTGGTTATTTGTGGCATCGCTGGTGCTGCTGCAGGTTGGATAACTGAGTGAATTCCTTCCCACACTCAGAGCAGGTGAATGGTCTCTCCCCAGTGTGAATTCGCTGGTGTGTCTGCAAGTTGAATAATCGAGTGAATCCCTTCCCACAATTGGCGCAGATGAACGGTCTCTCTCCAGTGTGAACTCGCTGGTGCTTTTGCAGAGTGGATGAGTTTGTGAATCCCTTCCCACACTTGGAGCAGGCAAATGGCCTCTCCCCAGTGTGAATTCGCTGATGTGCAGTGAGGTGTGATGATCGTCTGAACCCAGTCCCGCACTGAGAGCACCTGAACGGTCTCTCGTTGGTGTGAACACGTTGATGGCACTTCAGATCCCAAGAACTTTTATAGCACTTCCCGCAGTCTGCACATTGGAACGGTCTCTCCCCAGTGTGAAATCGCTGGTGAATCCGCAGGTGGGATGACTGAGTGAATCCCTTCCCACACTCGGGGCAGGTGAATGGTCTCTCCCCAGTGTGAATTAGCTGGTGTGTGGACAGAGTAGATGACTGAGTGAATCCCTTCCCACACTTGGCGCAGGTGAATAGTCTCTCCCCAGTGTGAATTCGCTGATGTAAAGTGAGCTGAGATGATCGTCTGAACCCAGTCCCGCAGTGAGAGCACCTGAACGGTTTCTCATCAGTGTGAACACGTTGATGGCTCATCAGATCCCAAGAACTTTTAAAGCACTTCCCGCAGTCTGGACATTGGAACGGTCTCTCATCAGTGTGAACTAGCTGGTGTCTCAGCAGGAGGGATGACTGAGTGAATCCTTTCCCACACTCTGAGCAGGTGAATGGTCTCTCCCCAGTGTGAATTCGCTGGTGCTTCTGCAGAGCGGATGCCTGAGTGAATACCTTCCCACACTTGGCGCAGGCAAATGGCCTCTCCCCACAGTGAATTCGCTGGTGCTTCTGCAGGTTGAATGACTGAGTGAATACCTTGCCACACTTGGCACAGACAAATGGCTTCTCCCCAGTGTGAATTCGGTGATGTGCAGTGAGGTGAGATGAGTTTCTGAACCCAGTCCCGCAGTAAGAGCACCTGAACAGTCTCTCGTCAGTGTGAACTTGCTGGTGTGCCTGCAGGCCGGATGACCGAGTGAATCCCTTCCCACACGTGGTGCAGGTGAATGGTCTCTCCCCAGTGTGGTTGCGTTGATGAGTTTCCAGCTGGGATGGGGAAGTGAATCCTTTCCCACAGTCCCCACATTTCCACGGTTTCTCCTCAGTGCGACTGCATTTGTGGCTTGTGAGGCCTGATGACTGACTGAATCCTCGTCCACACACACAAATCATGTACGGTTTCTCCCCACTCTGAACGATGCTTTTTCCTTCCATGTTCAAAATCCACTGATATTCAGGATCTGATAAATTGAGGACTCTGTCAGATCCCGATGTGATGCTTGGTTTGATTTTTCGGACTTGGAATCCTCCACTTCGAACACCCTGTGAAACTGATTTAAAAACAGAAAATAGGGAGTGAGAGAGAACCCACAAAAACACACAGTCAGGTTGTGAAATTGAGCTGAATGAATCTGGTGATTTGTGGGGCCGGCACTGGGAAAAAGTGACCATGAAAACTGCTGGATTGTCATAAAAACCCAACTGGCCTCTTTGGGAGGAGAAAGAGGTGAAGAGGGATTTTGTATATCTACAAGACATGTTAAGGGAATAGTTGGCAAAAAAATTTCAATCTTGAGCTTCATAAGCAGAAATATTGATACCAAAACTATGCTTCTGGTGGCACAGTGATTAGCACTGCTGCCTCACAGTGCCAGGGAGCCGGGTTCAATTCCGGCCTTGGTGACTGTCTGTGTGGAGTTTGCACTTTCTCCCCGTGTCTGCGTGGGTTTCCACCCGGTGCTCAGGTTTTCTCCAACAGTCCAAAGAAGGGAAAGTTAGGTGGATTGGCCTTGATAAATTGCCCCTTAGTGTCCAGGGATGGGCAGGTTCAGTGGGGCTACAGGGACAGGGTAGGGGTGTGGGCCTGGCAGGGTGCACTTTCAGAGAATCAGTGCAGACTTGATGGGCCGAATGGCCTCCTTCTGCACTGTAGGAATTCTATGGTTCTAATTCTATTCTATTAATCTTTATAAAGCTCTGGTCACCACTCTCCAGGAAGGATGTGAAGGTTCTTGGAGAAGGTGCAGAGGAGATTTACCAGAATGGTTCCCGCAAAGGAGGTTGAGGGGAGATTTGATTCAGGGACACAAGATTATGCCAAGTTTCGATCAGGTGGACAAAGAAACTTTGTTTCCATTCACTGATCGTACAAGCAGTCGGGACACAGATTTAAAGTTTTGGGTAAAACCTGGATTGAACTATATAAGATGCTGAGGGGTCTTGACAGGGTGGATGTGGAGAGAATGTTTCCTCTTATGGGAGAATCTGGAACAAGGGGGTCACTTGCAAAGTGAGGGGTCACCCATTTCAGATGGGGATAAGGATTTGTTTATTTCTTGAGGGTTGCAAGACAGGGGTGGCATAGTAGTTAGCACTGCTGCCTCACAGCACCAGGGACCAGAGTTCAATTCCCACCCTGACTGTGTGGAGTTTGCACTTTCTCCCCGTGTCTGTGTGGGTTTCCTCGGGGTGCTCCAGTTTCCTCCCACAGTTCAAAGATATGCAGGTTAAGTTGAATCGGTTAGGATTGTATTCCATAAGACCATAAGACATAGGAGCGGAAGTAAGGCCATTCGGCCCATCGAGTCCACTCCGCCATTCAATCATGGCTGATTTCAACTCCATTTACCCGCTCTATCTCCATAGCCCTTAATTCCTCAAGAAATCAAGAATTTATCAACTTCTGTCTTAAAGACACTCAACGTCCCGGCCTCCACCGCCCTCTGTGGCAATGAATTCCACAGACCCACCACTCTCTGGCTGAAGAAATTTCTCCTCATCTCTGTTCTCAAGTGACTCCCTTTTATTCTAAGGCCGTGCCCCCGGGTCCTAGTCTCCCCTGCTAATGGAAACAACTTCCCTACATCCACCCTATCTAAGCCATTCATTATCTTGTAAGTTTCTATTAGATCTCCCCTCAACCTCCTAAACTCCAATGAATATAATCCCAGGATCCTCAGACGTTCATCGTATGTTAGGCCTACCATTCCTGGGATCATCCGTGTGAATCTCCGCTGGACCCGCTCCAGTGCCAGTATATCCTTCCTGAGGTGTGGGGCCCAAAGTTGCTCACAGTATTCTAAATGGGGCCTAACTAATGCTTTATAAAGCTTCAGAAGTACATCCCTGCTTTTATATTCCAAGCCTCTTGAGATGAATGACAACGTTGCATTTGCTTTCTTAATTACGGACTCAACCTGCAAGTTTACCTTTAGAGAATCCTGGACTAGGACTCCCAAGTCCCTTTGCACTTCAGCATTATGAATTTTGTCACCGTTTAGAAAATAGTCCATGCCTCTATTCTTTTTTTTCCAAAGTGCAAGACCTCGCACTTGCCCACGTTGAATTTCATCAGCCATTTCTTGGACCACTCTCCTAAACTGTCTAAATCTTTCTGCAGCCTCCCCACCTCCTCCATACTACCTGCCCCTCCACCTATCTTTATATCATCGGCAAACTTAGCCAGAATGCCCCCAGTCCCGTCATCTAGATCGTTAATATATAAAGAGAACAGCTGTGGCCCCAACACTGAACCCTGCGGGACACCACTCGTCACCGGTTGCCATTCCGAAAAAGAACCTTTTATCCCAACTCTCTGCCTTCTGCCTGATAGCCAATCGTCAATCCATGTTAGTACCTTGCCTCGAATACCATGGGCCCTTATTTTACTCAGCAGTCTCCCGTGAGGCACCTTATCAAAGGCCTTTTGGAAGTCAAGATAGATAACATCCATTGGCTCTCCTTGGTCTAACCTATTTGTTATCTCTTCAAAGAACTCTAACAGGTTTGTCAGGCACGACCTCCCCTTACTAAATCCATGCTGACTTGTCCTAATCTGACCCTGCACTTCCAAGAATTTAGAAATCTCATCCTTAACAATGGATTCTCGAATCTTGCCAACAACCGAGGTTAGGCTAATTGGCCTATAATTTTCCATCTTTTTCCTTGTTCCCTTCTTGAACAGGGGGGTTACAACAGCGATTTTCCAATCCTCTGGTACTTTCCCGGACTCCAGTGACTTTTGAAAGATCATAACTAACGCCTCCACTATTTCTTCAGCTATCTCCTTTAGAACTCTAGGATGTAGTCCATCTGGGCCCGGAGATTTATCAATTTTTAGACCTCTTAGTTTCTCTAGCACTTTCTCCTTTGTGATGGCTACCATATTCAACTCTGCCCCCTGACTCTCCGGAATTGGTGGGATATTACTCATGTCTTCTACTGTGAAGACTGACGCAAAGTACTTATTTAGTTCCTCAGCTATTTGCTTGTCTCCCATCACAAAATTACCAGCGTCATTTTGGAGCGGCCCAATGTCAACTTTTGCCTCCCGTTTGTTTTTAATGTATTTAAAGAAACTTTTACTATCATTCCTAATGTTACTGGCTAGCCTACCTTCATATTTGATCCTCTCTTTCCTTATTTCTCTCTTTGTTATCCTCTGTTTGTTTTTGTAGCCTTCCCAATCTTCTGACTTCCCACTACTCTTTGCCACATTATAGGCTTTCTCTTTTGCTTTGATGCATTCCCTAACTTCCTTTGTCAGCCATGGCTGCCTAATCACCCCTCTGATAACCTTTCTTTTCTTTGGGATGAACCTCTGCACTGTGTCCTCAATTACTCCCAGAAACTCCTGCCATTGCTGTTCTACTGTCTTTCCCACTAGGCTCTGCTCCCAGTCGATTTTCGTCAGTTCCTCCCTCATGCCCCTGTAGTTACCTTTATTTAACTGTAACACCTTTACATCTGATTCTACCATCTTTCTTTCAAATTGGAGATTGAATTCTACCATATTATGATCACTCCCTCCTAAGTGCTCCCTTACTTTAAGATCTTTAATCAAGTCTGGCTCATTACATAACACTCAGTCCAGAATGGCCTGTTCCCTCGTGGGCTCCATCACAAGCTGTTCCAAAAAGCCCTCCTGTAAACATTCAATGAATTCCCTTTCCTTGGGTCCACTGGCAGCATTATTTACCCAGTCCACCTGCATATTGAAGTCCCCCATGATCACTGTGACCTTGCCTTTCTGACATGCACTTTCTATTTCGTGGTGCATTTTGTGCCCCTGGTCGTGACCACTGTTAGGAGGCCTGTACATAACTCCCATTATGTTTTTTTGCCTTTGTGGTTCCTCAACTCTACCCACACAGACTCCACATCATCTGACCCTATGTCATTTAGTGCTATTGATTTAATTTCATTCCTAATTAACATGGCAACCCCGCCCCCTCTGCCCACCTCCCTGTCTTTTCGATAGGTTGCGAATCCCTGGATGTTTAAATGCCAGTCCTGAACCCCCTGCAACCGTGTCTCTGTGATGCCTACCACATCATACCTGCCAGTCACAATCTGGGCCACAAGCTCATCTACCTTGTTCCGTACACTGCACGCATTTAAATATAGCACCTTTAATTCTCTATTGACCGTCCCTTTTTGTTTTCTTAGTGTGGTGGACCTTGGTTTACTGAGCCTTTCATAGAACATAGAACATAGAACAATACAGCGCAGTACAGGCCCTTCGGCCCACGATGTTGCACCGAAACAAAAGCCATCTAACCTACACTATGCCATTATCATCCACATGTTTATCCAATAAACGTTTAAATGCCCTCAATGTTGGCGAGTTCACTACTGTAGCAGGTAGGGCATTCCACGGCCTCACTACTCTTTGCGTAAAGAACCTACCTCTGACCTCTGTCCTATATCTATTACCCCTCAGTTTAAAGTTATGTCCCCTCGTGCCAGCCATATCCATCCGCGGGAGAAGGCTCTCACTGTCCACCCTATCCAACCCCCTTTCCATACACTGTGTCATATTTTGTGGGATGGGGACTATCGTAACCTCTCCTGAGTTTTGTCTTTTCGTGCTTTTTTGTATTCCTAAGCAGCTACGCTTCCCACTGATTACTTCACCTCTTGGTTCCCTGACTTTCCCTTCCCCCCCAATCTTTAGTTTAAAGTCCTATTGACCACCCTATTTATTCTTTTCGCCAGAACACTGGTCCCAGCTCGGTTCAGGTGGAGACCATCCCAACGGTATAGGTCCCCCCTGTCCCAAAACTGATGCCAGTGTCCCATGAAAAGGAACCCCTCTTTCCCACACCACTCTTTCAGCCACGTGTTAACTTCCCTTATTCTTGCCTCCCTATGCCAATTTGCACGTGGCTCGGGCAGTAATCCGGAGATTATGACCCTTGAGGACCTGTTTTTTTATTTGAATCCTAGCTCTTTATAATCTCTAAACAGGTCCTCTTTCCTAGACTTGCCTATGTTGTTGGTACCGACATGGACCACAACAACTGGATCCTCCCCCTCCCTCTCCCGTATCCTATCAAGCCGGTCAGAGATGTCCCGCACCCTAGCACCGGGCAGGCAAAATACCATGCAGGACTCTTTATCCGCTCACAAAGGATACTATCTATCCCCCTGATAATAGAATCCCCTACAACTACAACTTGCCTATTTACTCCCTCCCCTTGAATGGCCTGCTGAACCATGGTGCCTTGGTCAGCTGACTCATCCTTCCTGCAGCCCTGTTCGCCATCCACAAAGGGAGCAAGTGCCTCATACCTGTTGGACAGAGTCAAGGGCTGAGTCTCCTGAGTTCCTGACTGCTGGTTCCTTTTACCTGCCTGACTTGCAGTCACACCCTGCTGTCCCTGGCCACTGGCAGGATTTAAACTACTTACTCTGACTGGTGTGACTGCCTCCTGAAACACAGTGTCCAGGTAAGTCTCCCCCTCCCGGATGTGCCTCAGTGTTTGAAGCTCAGACTCCAGCTCATCAACTCTGAGCCGGAGCTCTTCGAGCAGCCAACACTTACTGCAGATGTGGTCGCTGAAGCTCGCAATGGGATCTGCCAGCTCCCACATCAAGCAGCTGAAGCACATCACCTGACCAGCCATCACTAATTAATTAATTAGTTTAATTTAAGTTTTGAGTTTAGCTGTGTTTTTTTAAAAATTTGGGGCAGATTTGCTATCAACCACTCAGATCACAGCTTCCCTCTGACGTCACTTTTGGGGAAAAAACTGGAAAACAGGAAGTTTCCGTTAGGATTTTATACTCACAGAGACTGCTCCTCCTCCTCCGAACGGCTCCCGAAATTAGGCCCGAAGAAAGAGAGAGAACAAAACAGTAGGGAAAAAGCACCTTCTCCCACTCTTCACCGAATTACCTCACTGCACCAAATTCTCACTCGGTCTGTATCTCTCTCACTCAGGCTGTGTGTCCTTGACCTGCGCAATGTATTCCAGTATTCGCTGGAACATAGAACATACAGTGCAGAAGGAGGCAATTTGGCCCATCGCGTCTGCAGCGACCCACTTAAGCCCTCACTTCCCCCTCATCCCCGTAACCCAATAACCTCTCCCAACCTTTTTGGTTACTAAGGGCAATTTAGCATGGCCAATCCACCTAACCTGCGCATCTTTGGACTGTGGGAGGAAACCGGAGCACTCGGAGGAAACCCACGCAGACACGGGGAAAATGTGCAGACTCCGCACAGACAGCGGGGAATCGAACCTGGGACCCTGGCGCTGTGAAGCCACAGTGCGACCATGCTGCCCCAAGTTCAAAAGAATGAGGGCGGATCTCATAGAAACCTAGAAACAGTGGGTGGCGCAGTGGTTAGCACTGCTGCCTCATGTCGCCAAGGACCCGAGTTCGATTCCGGCCCCGGGTCACTGTGTGTGTGGAGTTTGCATATTCTCTCTGTGTTTGTGTGGGTCTCACCCCCACAAATCCAAAGATGTGCAGGGTAGGTAGATTGGCCACTCTAAAATTGCCCCTGAATTGCAAAAAAAGAATTGGGCACTCTAAATTCATGTTCAAAAAAAAACAGGGCGAGACAGAGTAGATTCAGGACGGATGTTCCTGATAGTGGGTGTGTCCAGAAATAGGGGTCACAGTCTGAGGATACGGGGTCGACCATTTAGGACAGAGATGAGGAGAAATTTCTTCACCCACAGAGTGGTGAGCCTGTGGAATGTTTTCAAGAAGTAGTTCGATACAGCACTTAGGGCGAAGGGGATCAAAGGATATGGGGGAAAGCGGGATTAGGCTATTGAGCCGAATCAGCTCTGATCATGATGAATGGTGGAGCAGGCTCGAAGGGCCAAATGGTCTCCTCCTGCTCCTATTTTCTACGTTGCTCCATATCTATGCATGTAAATGGTCCAGTAGGTATGAGGAAGAATGTTTTTACCCAGCCAGTGTCAATGCTGAAACTTGCTGCCTCTGATGGAGTTTGGAAATAGCCACAATAAATGATGTTTTGAAAAATTGGATCGAAACCCGAGAGAAATAAAGCTGTGAGGATACAGAGACAGAGCAGGAGAATGACTCTGACTGGATTGCTCCAGATAATAATAATCCTTATTAGTGTCACAAGTAGGCTTACATTAACACTGCAATGAAGTTACTGTGAAAATTCCCTAGTCTCCATACTCAGGCTCCTATTCGGGTACAATTTAGTTCGGCAATTTATGACCTTCCAGACACATTCATTTCAGTAATTTCAGATTATAATCATCACTCCGATATTTTTAGACAGTTGGTGCTGGTAACGGTTCTGCTGTTGCCATTTATACCTCACCTGGACCTGTCTTTTATTTCTTCTCGTGTCCTATTAGTTTATTTACTTCTCTCATTGTCACCCAGTTTTGTCTTGCACCATTATCCCCCTTGTCATTTAATCACTTCAGCCTCACATCCTCCCAAACTGCCCCCTCTGAAATGGCCCAGCAAGCCACTCAGTTCAAGGGCAATTAGGGATGGGCAGCAAATGCTGGCTCAGCCAGCGACACCCACATCCCAAGGACAAATAAAGGAAAGTCGGCAGTTAGAAAGGCAAATGCAATGTTCGCATTCATTTCAAGAGAGCTACAATACAAGATGAATGGGGATGGGAAACATATCAGCCATGATCGAATGGCAGAGCAAACTCGAAAACTCAATGGGCTGAATGGCCTAATTCTGCTTCTCTATCATTTTTTTAATGAGGGGATCTCATAGAAACATTTGTAAAAAGATTGTTGTAATCCATCCCAGACCTGGATACAGATCAACTGATTCTTGGAGGAGACTTCAATTGTGTTCTGGATCCTAAATGGACTGGTCCAAGCTGATTCAACCACAACAAAAACATGAAAAAGGAATGAAACCAGACGGACCACCCGGCATCGACCCAGGCACCAGAAATTACAACGGCAAACCCAGCAAAAGATTTTTTAAAACTATTCCCATCAGTAGATTGTAAAAGGATTACAGGACACAGATTTAAGATTGTGAATAAGATCTACAGGGGAGATAGGAGGTAGTCATTTTATACAGTGAGTGATAATGATCTGGAACACCATCCTTCCACACAAAGGTCGATAATCTCCAGATCCAGATCGTCCCACTCATTGAAACATCGCCCGACAAAGATGACAAACGCGCATGCGCCCTGATGCACATCCAATAAAGATGGCGGCCGTTAACCCGAGCCGAACATGAGGAGCTGCAGCTCCGCTCGGTACAAATGGGGTCCCGGAAACTCTTTTCCAAGGATTGCAGCACCGAATGGTGCTGACAGAATTTGATGTGAGGATTGGTTGTGAGTTTCCTGTCTGCGAATCCCTTTCTCAGCCCCTGTGAAAGAAGTTTACAAAGCCATCACTGTCAGTCCAGAAATGAAATTCAGGAAAGATAAATATTTCTCCTGGTTTGAGTTTGCATTGTGTAAATCCTCCCCTACTAATCCCCTGTAAAAGAAGTTTCCAAAATGAATCACTATCAGTCCAGGATAGAAATCCACAACATTCTCCCCTCCAGCTTCCTGGTCCAGGATGACCCCTCATGCCCCCGCTGCACACTGACCCTCTTATCATCAGCAGTCCCCTGATTTGAGGGTGACGTCTACTCAGGGTTGTGAATTTCTTCCCTGGGTCTTCATGTGGCTGAACAGAGCCGCAGAGCTTTGGACACAGGGAAAGAATGTCTAATAAGACAGTGAAATCCGGAGAGCAGGATTGGCTTCCTTTTCTTTCCATCTCTGCCACCGCTTTGCATCATCAATAAGACATTGGGACTCAAAGACTAATCCAGTTTGATGGACAGGTTGTCTCCATTCTGAACAATGGGGAACAAGCTCCTCCCACTCATTGAAACATCGCCCCGACAAAGACGACAAACGCGCATGCGCGCTGATGCACATCCAACAAAGATGGCGGCCGTTAACCCGAGCCGAACATGAGGAGCTGCAGCTCCGCTCGGTACAAACTGGGTCCCGGAAACTCTTTTCCGAGGATTGCAGCTCACAACAGCTTTTCACAACGTTTCCGCCCATCCCCGCGATCTCTCGCTCCTGTTAAACGCCTCTTACCAATGTCAGAATTTATGAAGAGCGGAGAATTTGGCACTCATCCAGAACTCCATTCGCGGGAGCGATGTGAACGGAGAATTACGGCCGTTGTTTCTGTCAGGATATTGCTGGGGTAAAAGAAAATAAATTATTTGAATTGTATTTTTGTGTTTGTATTGAGATCTTTCCAACCTTCTTTCTCCAGTGTAATATAGTTAAGTTTCCTTTGCCGACTCCATTCCTCCCTCAGCCCCACAGCTGGAAACAGCCGCTCCAACACGCCCAGACCGCCGAGCAAAGTGACACTGCGCATGCTCGATACACCGAACAATGCGTCTGCGCACTGGGGTCCTGTGGAGTGCGCAGACGCAGAGTGGGCACATTCACAGGCGCAGTGAATATTGGGTAATAGCCGCACCATTGACACCACAAGCAGTAAATACAAAATAACTTCGTTACCAATTGATAAAAATAATCAAACAAATTATTGTCAATAGGTAATCTATTTTCCATTTCTGAAGATGATTAAATGCTGCTCTCCTGTGGAACAATGCAGAACTTAAGGTTTTTTTTTCCCCCAATGGGTCCTTCCTCTCTCCTCCCCAAAAGATGCAAACTCTTGCTGGATTCAATCCCAGAATCAGTAATTCCTCTATCTTCTTCCCTCGTGCTCGTGATACTGAATGTTCAGTGTTTTCTAGAATGATCCAGCACAGCGGTCACTCGGCACACCATGTCTATACTGACCCTGTACAAGAGCTGCCACTTTTCCTGGTGAAATTCCATTTGCTACTGTTCTGCCCATATAACCAGCCCATCTGTATCATGCTGTAATTTAAGGCTTTTCTCCTCGCTAGTTACCACACCAACAATTTTCCATCTGCAAACTTATCCATCATACCGTCACATATTTCAAGACCTCGATTTGATATATAATTACGCTTGGTGACTGAGGATGCAACAGGATCTCCATCAGCACCTGAACCTGTGCTTCCTTCCTTCGAGAGCTTTAATAGCTCTGGAGAAACAATGCTGAAAAAGCTGGTGTTCTGGTCAAGGCTAATATGTGGGTGCTTCCTTGCCTGTCTCTGAATTTACTCCACTCCTGTTCACTCCCCACTTATGTAATACGCATTGACCGTAATGACTGGAAAGAGTTTAGAACATAGAACAGTACAGCACAGTTCAGGCCCTTCGGCCCATGATGTTGTGTCGACCATTTATCCTAATCTCAGATCAACCTAACCTACACCCTTTCAATTTACTGCTGTCCATATGCCAAAACTCCCTAATGTTTCTGACTCCACGCCCTCTGCTGGCAGTGCATTCCATGCACCCACCACTTTCGGTGTAAAGAACCTACCTCTGACATCTCCCCTATACCTTCCTCCAATCACCTTAAAATTATGTCCCCTTGTGACAGCCATTTCCGCCCTGGGGAAAAGTCTCTGGCTATCCACTCTATCCGTGCTTCCCATTACCTTGTACACCTCTATCAAGTCACCTCTCTTCCTTCTTCGCTCCAGTGAGAAAAGCCCTCGCTCACTCAACCTTTCTTCATAAGACATGCCCTCCAGTCCAGGCAGCATCTTGGTAAATCTCCTCTGTACCCTCTCCAAAGCATCTACATCCTTCCTATAATGAGGCGACCAGAACTGGACACAATATTCCAAGTGTGGTCTAAGTAGGGTTTTATCAAGCTGCAGCAAAACCTCGCGGCTCTTAAACTCAACCCCCCTGTTAATGAAAGCTAACACACCATACGCCTTCTTAACAATCCTATCAACCTGCGTGGCAACTTTGAGGGATCTCTGTATGTGGACCCCAAGATCTCTCTGTTCTTCCACACTTCCAAGAACCCTGCCTTTTAATCCTGTATTCAGCATTCAAATTCGACCTTCCAAAATGAATCACTTCACATTTATCTAGGTTGAACTCCATCTGCCACTTCACAGCCCAGCTCTGCATTCTGTCAATGTCCTGTTGTAACCTGCATCAGCCCTCAACACTACCTACAACTCCCCCAATCTTTGTGTCATCGGCAAACGTACTAATCCACCCTTCCACTTCCTCATCCAAGTCTTTTTTTAAAACTACGAAGAGCAGAGGTCCAAGAACAGATCCCAGCAGGTCACTGGTCACCGACCACCAGGTGGAATACTTTCCATCCACTACTACCCACTGTCTTCTATTGGCCAGCGAATTCTGTGTCCAGACAGCCAAATTTCCCTGTATCCCATGCCCCCTAACTTTCTGAATGAGCCTACCATGGGGAAACTTAGCAAATGTCTTACTGAAATCCATATACACCATATCCACTGCCCAACCTTCATCAATGTGTCTCGTCACATCCTCAAAGAATTCAATGAGGCTTGTGAGGCATGACCTGCCCCTCACAAAGCCATGCTGACTATCTTTAATCAAACTATGGTTTTCTAAATAATCATAAATCCTACCTCTCAGAATCCGTTGCAGTACTTTGCTCACCACAGACGTAAGACCCTGTAAGATCTGTAATTCCCAGGGATTTCCTTATTCCCTTTCTTGAACAGGGGAACAACATTTGCCTCCCTCCAATCATCTGGTACTACTCCAGTGGAGAGCGAGGACGCAAAGATCATCGCCAACAGTGCAGCAATCTCCTCCCTCGCTTCCCGTAGTAACCTTGGGTAAATCCCGTCAGGCACAGGGGACTTATCTATCTTGATGCTTTTCAAAATTTCCAGCACATCCTCCTTCTTAATGTCAACCTGTTTGAGTCTATTAACCTAGTTCACACTGCTCTCATGAGCAACAAGGTCCCTCTCTCTCGTGAATACTGAAGCAAAATATTAATTTGGGGCCTCCTCCATCTCCTCAGACTCTAGGCACAGGTTCCCTCCACTATCCCTGATCGGCCCTATTCTCACTCTGATCATCCTCTTATTTCTCACATAAGTGTAGAACGCCTTGGGGTTTCCCCTAATCCTTCCCGCCACGGCTTTTTCATGCCCCCTTCTAGCTCTCCTTAGTCCATTTATGAGTTGCTTCCTGGCTACCTTGTAACCCTCTAGAGCAGTGCAAGATCCTTGCTTCCTCAACCTTGCGTAAGCTTCGTCTTCCTCTTGACTAGCAGCTCCATTTCTCTTGTCATCCAAGATTCATTCACCTTACCATTCCTTCCTCGTCTAAGTGGAACAAAACTATCCAGCACTCGCAGCAAGTGCTCCTTAAATAACCACCACATTACTGTTGTGCATTTCCCCACGAACAATTGTTCCCACTTTATGCTCCTCAGCTCCTGTCTAATACCTGCCAATCAGTCACTATCGTGACAACATGCCCACCAAACTGCATCATTAGGGCAGCATGGTAGCACAGTGGTTAGCACCATTGCTTCAGAGTCCCAGGGTTCCATGCTCGATTCCCACTTGGGTCACTGTCTGTGCGGAGTCTGCATATTCTCCCCGAAAGACGTGCTTGTTAGGTGAATTAGTCACCCGAACAGGCGCCAGAGTGTGGCGACTGGGGGATTTTCACAGTAACTTCATTACACTGATAATGCAAGCCTACGTGTGACAATAATAAAGATTATTATTATTACTTTTGAATTCCGACGCCTCAATGAAGAGGCAGAGAGGGATCTCTGCCAAAGATCTGCGGGTCGAGAAACACCTTCTCCCATCGCAAAAAGACCACAAGAGAAAACACGTGACTCTTGAGTCGATATCATCCTCGAAATGAGGAACAGCCAACAACAGAGGAGGAGCAGGTCATGAAGGTGTGACAGTCGATGGGATTTGTGTTTGAACAGTTCAGCTGGAATGCCATCCTTGCTGGGTGCCTTTCTGCTTTCTCAACAATCAATGGCCTTTTCCAGTTCAAGCGATGAGGATTGCTTGTCCAACTCAACCATGACAGGAAGCTGCAGGAGAGCCAAAGAGACTGGGAGGTGTCTGTCTCACAGAGGTACAGCTCACAGTAGTGTTCAATCCAGCAGGACATATTTACATCTGTTGGTGAGAACTTCACCATAATCCATAATCAGGGCGGCATGGTGGCACAGTGGTTAGCACTGCTGCCTCACGGCACCATGGTCCCTGGTTCGATCCTGGCCCCGGGTCAATCTCCGTGTGGAGTTTGCACATTCTCCCCGTGTTTGCGTGGGTTTCGCTCCCACAACCCAAAAATGTGCAGGGTAGGTGGATTGGCTAGGCTAAATTGCCCCTTAATTGGAAAAAATTAATTGGGTACTCTAAATTTAAAAAAATAATAATCCATAATCAAAGGCATTTCAGATTCCTTGATAAAAGTAAATTACTGCGAATGCGGGAATCTGAAACCAAAAGAAATCTGAAACCATCTTTTGTTTCAGATTCCTTGACGTCGGCTGCTCCAGTGTTTATTTGCACAGCATCTCCATCTTTTACACAATGGTCTTGGCAACGTTCAAGTCCCAAGTGATGCACTGTTCCAGCTCTTGAGTTTATGTTGGGCATCGGGTAGGCTTTGCTTTCTGTTTTAACGATAGATGTCATCTCTGCTGAGTGGGTCTCAAAACAGTCTTTATTGTGCGTTCCACCTTTACCAAATGCTGTTGCTGTGTTAGAAATGATTCAACTCAGCAACTTCCAAACTTCATCAATAATAATGTTGATTGATTAAGTTTCTATTCACGAGCCTGTGAAATATTTTACGGTTTTATTTCATGTTGAGAATTTAATTTCATAATGGTGGTGTCACAGTGAAGAATGTGTAAGTCAGAAAGAATTGTCAGCAAGGATTAATCAGCATTTTCCAATTGGAAATCAGTAGAATGTTTCAGAAACTGAATTATAGATTTTGCACCAAAAACTATTTCGGATTAAAGTAAAAGTTCATAACGCTATAACAAGCGTGTTCCTGGGAGAGATCTTGAATAAAGAGGAAAGATGTTTTTAAAAAGAGACACTGCAGCCCCAAAAATCAGTGACAAATCCAGAATATTAAACTGCAGCCAGTTATAGGGGTTGTTGACATCAGCAGAAATAAACCAAATATTGTAAGACTATCGATCTTGTATGTGATTAACAGCAGCAATAACAGCAGAATCCAGTCTCTTCAGTCACTCATGAAGCTGTTGATGTGTCAAGAGGTTAAATGACTGAGTGAATCCCTTTCCACACACAGAGCAGATGAACGGCTTCTCCCCTGTGTGAGTATGTGTATGAAACAAACAGCAGGCCGCTGGACTGAGAGTATCTCTTCCCACATACAGAGGAGATGAACAGTCATTTCCCCAAAATATGTTGGTGTGCAATGAGAGTGGATGACTGCCTGAAATTCTTTCCACACTGAGCATAAGTAAGTGGATTCTCCTCGGTGTGTATTTGTTTGTGTATCAGAAGGCTGGATGAATGAATGAATCCCTTCCCACACACGGAGCAAGTGAACGGTCTTTCCCCAGTATGAACATGTTGGTATACATTGAGGTTAGATGACCGCCTGAACGTCTTTTCACAGTGAGTGCAGCTGAACGGCCTCTCCTCAGTGTGAATTTGCTGGTGTGACATGAGGCTGGCTGACCTACTGAATCCCTTCCCACACACAGAACAGATGATTGGCTTCTCCCCAGTGTGACTGCGTTGATTTTCCAGCTGTGATGAACATTTGAACCGTTTACCGCAGTCCTCACATTTCCATACTTTCTCCATGGTGCCAGTGTCCTTGTGTCTCTCCAGGCATAATAACCAGTGAAGAAGGCCATTTGGATTGCAACGGAACTTGACAATTGGGCCAGTGGGCCGATGAATGGCAGATGGGAGTTTAATTTAGATAAATGCAAGGTGATACATTTTGGTAGATCGAATTGGGGCAGGACCTACTCAGTTAATGGTAGGGAGTTGGGGAGAGTTATAGAACAAAGCGATCGAGAAGGACAGGTTCATAGCTCCTTGAAAGTGGAGTCACAGGTGGACAGGATGGTGAAGAAGGCATTTGGCATACTTGGTTTCATTAATCAGAACATTGAATGGGCAGCACGGTAGCATTGTGGATAGCACAATTGCTTCACAGCTCCTGGGTCCCAGGTTCGATTCCGGCTTGGGTGACTGTCTGTGCGGAGTCTGCACATCCTCCCCGTGTGTGTGTGCATTTCCTCCCGGTGCTCCGGTTTCCTCCCACAGTCCAAAGATGTGCAGGTTAGGTGGATTGGCCATGGTAAATTGCCTTTAGTGTCCAAAATTGCCCTTAGTGTTGGGTGGGGTTACTGGGTTATGGGGATAGGGTGGAGCTGTTGACCTTGGGTCGGGTGCTCTTTCCAAGAGCCGGTGCAGACTCGATGGGCCGAATGGCCTCCTTCTGCACTGTAAATTCTATGAAATACAGGAGTTGGGACGTCTTGCTAAACTTGTACAAGACATTGGTACGGCCGCATTTGGAGCACTGTGTATAGTTCTGGTCCTATTATAGAAAGGATATTATTAAACTCGAAAGAGTGCAGATAAGATTTACTCGGATGCATCCAGTACTTGATGGTTTGAGTTATGAGAGGCTGTATAGACTAGGACTTGATGCCCTGGAGCGTAGGAGGCTTAGGGGTGATCTTATAGTGGGCTGTAAAATAATGAGGGGCACAGATAAGGTAGTCAACATATTTTCCCAAATGTAGGGGAGTCTAAAACTAGAGGGCATAGGTTTAAGTAAGAGATACAAAAGGGAACAGAGGGGCATTTTTTTTCACACAGAGGGTTGCGAGTATCAGACAGTTATATGAGAAAGCTGGGTATCGAGGTTTATGGGCCAAATGCGGGTAATTGGGACTAGCTCGGTGGTAAAAACTGGGCGGCATGGACAAGTTGGGCCGAAGGGCCTGTTTTCATGCTGTAAACCTCTCTGACTCGATACAACTGCAGCAAAACTTCCCTCCATTTATATTAGATTTCCTTTGCAATAAACAATAATATTCCATTGACCTTCCTAATCACTGGCTGTACCTGCAGACTAACTTGGGATCAGGCACCCCAATCCCTCTGTATCTCAAGAGTTCTGCAATTTCTCTCCATTTAAATAATATTGTTTTATTTAATACTTCCTGACAAAGTGGACATTTTCCCAAGTTATGCTCCGTCTATCAGTTTTTTGCCCACTCATTTAACCTGTTTGTAGTCCTTGGCAGAGTCCTTAAATCCACTTCACAAATTACTTTCCAACCGGACTTTGAGGCATCAGAAAATTTAGCCGCCAGGCATTCAATCCCATCATCCAACACATTCATACAGATTGTAAATGGTTGAGAGCCCAGCACTGATCCTGGTGACATTCCACTTGTCACACCTTACCAACCCAGAAATGACTCATTTATACCTACTGGCTGCTTCCTGTTCGCTAACCAATCCTCTATCCATGCTGATATGTTGCACCCACACCTTGAACTCTTATTTTGTGCAATAACCTTTGATGTGGCACCTTGGGAAATACCTTCTGGAAATCCAGATAAAGCACATCTACAGGTTCCCCTTTATTGACATCCCTTGTTACTTCCTCAGAGAACATTGATAAATTAGTCAATCACGATTTATTCCCTGAACTGCATTTTCAAACACTGTGTCAAAAGAAAATTCAAATCTCCTCTACCCCTCTGGCCCCTTTGCCAATTACCTGAGAGCGACTCACTTTCTGTTAAAGAGCCTGTCAATCCCTTTCACCGATTTTCCCGAAAGTGAACACATTTAATCAGGAAAAGTCCAACAAATTCAAATATTTTCCTGTTAAAAGTTTATTAACGAAACAGAACATGGTTAAAAAATCTAACAGGAAATTACTTGAGGATCAAAGACAACCAGAGTAACAGGATGTTCACAATGTTCTGGTCCCAAATGGTTTCCCTTCGGCTCCTCTGTACCCTGTTCCCGTGACTACCCGCTTTGGACACGGGCACTGAACCCTGGGGGTTGCATCACCGTCAGCCCTGGTCACCCTCACCCCTGAACCCTGATTGGTTGGAGGTGCAGTTTCCAGTCAGTCCTCCAGCACATTCCTGTCTCTATTAGCGACGCCCATGGCAGTTCCCCAACTGGGGCACAGGTCCCGTTATTCTCAGCTAAATTCAGCCCTCAGCTCCATCACCTGGCTGTCACTGACACGAGCAATAGAGACAGAAAGGTGCCCGAGGCTCAAATAGGAAGACAAAACTTGTGGATTAGGACCCCCATAAATGTCAGCAACTTTCTTAGAACAAAATCAAATTCCCAGTCAACAAATTAAAGGATTACACAACGGGACTTCAAGTTTTATGACTTTTAATGCAACAAACAAACTAGAAGCTACTTCAACTCGGAAAATTACACAGTAAAGTACAAAATAGAACTTTGTCCTGTTACACAATCTAAAATCACATTCCAAGATTATAGTTACTCTGTCCTGGAAGTCGAAACTGAATTGTCTCAGAACCTGTCCAAAATGATGACCCCTTCCAGAGGATTTACTTCCGTTCTTCGACTAAGACACCGAGGAAAAAAAAGAATAGAATAGAATGTGAACTGGCAAAATACATGAAAATGGACTGTAAAAGCTTCTGTGGCTACGTAAAAAGGAAACATTTGGCTTGGACAAAAGTTTTGTCCGTTCCAGATAGAGTCAGGAGAATTTAGAATGAGGAATAGAGATCTCTACAGCCACCTCGTTCAACACTCTGGGATGTGAATCAGCTTTTGGAGTTTTATTCACTTTCAGCCCCATTAATTTCTCCAGTACGACTTTTTCACCAATACTAATCTCCACCAGTCCCTTGGTTCTCTGGTGTTTTGGGGACAATTTCTGTATCTTCCTCTGTGAAGACAGACACACATTGTTCAGTTTCTCTGCATTTCCTTACTCCCCATTATAAACTCTCCTGTCTCTGCCTGGAATGGACCCACATTGGTCTTTGCTAATCTTTTCCTTTTCACATTCCTGGAGAAGCTTTTCCAGTCAGTTTTTATGTTTCTTGCCAGTTTGCTCCCATCAGTTTCTTGGTCCCCCTTTGCTGAATTCTAATGGATCTCATGGAATCTTTAACTTTTCTTGTTAGCCACGGTTACATCACTTTTCCTGTTAGATTTTTGTTCCTTAAAGGAATCTATATTTGTTGTATACATGTGAAATAAAAGTTGCAAAAATCCCAGAGGTCCATAGGCTGCTCTCCCCTTTGACAGAGAGAGAGAGCTGACTGGTGGTGATTTAACCCGAGGGTCAGCACACCTCAGGCGAGGGGCCTGGTTGAGAAGGCGGGGCCTTCATGAATAAACTCAGCCGGTACGGGAGTTGAATCCGCACTGTTGGCTTTGCTCTGCATCACGAACCAGTCGTCCAGCCAACTGAGCTAACTGACCCCTGATAAATATGTAATCATTCCTGAAATATTAGGTATTCCCTGTACCAATCAGTTTCCCAGTCCACCTCAGGCAACTTGCCCCTCATACCCTGATAGTTTTCTTCTGTGAGGAACGCCCAGATAACATAAACAAAAGAACCCTGTAACCACCCAGGCCCATCTCCATGGCAACATGGCTTTGGGGGGGTTCCAAACAGAAATGGAAACAAAATATCTTCAACTTCCAAACATCCATTCACTCTATGATCCTTGTGCAATTTGAAGCCAGGTATTAGCAACAAGGCTCAAAGTGCATCAGCCCACTGGAGGCAAAGTGGTGAGACCGGCCAGTCCAGCAGAAAGAAACCCTCCGACCATCCCCACTGACCACCTGTCAGAATGAACAAAATGCAGTCCTGGGTGTAGAGCAGAAACAATAACAGCAGAATCCAACCCCTGTAATCAATTGTGAAATTGTTGGTGTCACTGCAGGTCCGATCAAGCATGCAATCCCGTCTCACATTGAGAGGTGGACGGCGTCTCCCCAGTGTGAACTCGCTGGTGTGACTGCAGGTTGAATGCTCGAGTAAATCCTTTCCCACACTGAGGGCAGGTGAATGGCCTCTCCCCAGTGTGAACTCGCTGGTGTCTTCGCAGGTGAGATAATTGAGTAAATCCTTTCCCACATTGAGAGCAGCTGAATGGCCTTTCCCCAGTGTGAACTCGCTGATGTATTTGCAGGGTGGATGAATCACTGAATCTTTTTCGACACTGAGGGCAGGTGAATTGCCTCTCCCCAGAGTGAACTCGCTGATGTCTCTGCAGGTTGGATGAATCATTGAACCCCTTCCCACACTGAGAGCAGGTGAATGGTCTCTCCCCAGTGTGAACTCGCTGATGTGTCTGCAGACTGGATAACTGAGTCACTCCCTTACCACATTTTGAGCAGGTGAATGGCGTCTCCCCAGTGTGAACTCGCTGGTGTGTCTGCAGGCTGGAGAACTGTGTGAATCCCTTACCACACTGAGAGCAGGTGAACGGTCTCTCCCCATTGTGACTGCGTCGATGAGTCTCCAGCTGAGATGGGAATCTGAATCCCTTCCCACAGTCCCCACATTTCCACGGTTTCTCCATGTTTTGGGTCCCCTCGTGTCTCTCCAGATTGGACAATCAGTGGAAGCCTTGTCTCCACATAGAACATGTGCACTGTCGCTCCTCACTGTGAATTGTGCGATGTTTTTTCAGGCTGTGTAACTGGTTAACGCGCTTTCCACAGTCAGTTCACTGGAACACTCTCACTCGAGTGTGTGTTGTGTGGATCTCGGTGCTTTTCCAGTCACACTGATGTTTCAAATCTTAAGAAGCTGACAGTTTGGGTAAATGTTTCTCCTTCTTGATTCAAAGGCCTAAGGAATCGAGTGACTCAGTCAGATCGAGACTTGACTGTTTAGATTTCTGTCTGTAATTCCTCTTCGTTGAATATCCTGTAAAAAAAATACAAAATTCATCACTGTCAGTACAGGATAGAAACTCAGAAGAATAATTCTAATTAAATGGAACATATTTTCCTCTCTCTTATTCCCCGAAAGCTGTAAATCTCCATCCCACACACTCCCTCCATTCTCACTCTGCTGTATCTAATATTCACCCTCCCTATTCTCCTGAAGGTGCTGATTCAGGCTGATTGACAGATCCAAGCTCACAGCTTCCTGTCCAGGAGATCAGAAAAAATATGAGCTGCAGTCGACCATTCAGCCCATCGAGCCTGAACCAGTCAATGGGATCAGTGGCCGATCTACCTCAGCACCGTTTTCCCACACTATCCCCATATCCCTCGATATCTTCAATATCTAGAAACCTATCAATCTGTGACTTGAAAATACTTAATGACTGAAGCACCAGAATCCTCGGGGGTAGAGAATTCCAAACCTTCATAAAGAAATCCCTTCTCATTTCAACTTTCTCTCCATCTATCTGCCAGTTCCCGATAACACTCAACATCCTCATCAATCAGAAATCTGTCTGTGGCGGGTGTCGGGCATGTGCTGCGGGAGCTGCTTTTCCACAGGTTCTGGTGCCACTAACCTATAATCTGTCACTTATCCTGATTGCCCGCCACTCATCTACCTAATCTTTGAATTCATATTTGTTATGATGTCTTTGGAAGACTCAGAGTTCGGTTTGGTAGGATTATGCCAGTAAAAGTGAAGAAATGCGTCGATAAAACAGCGCAGGTGGATTCAGCGGGAATGGAGCAGCCTTTTCAACATGGCGGCCTGACCCTCAGGAGGTCTCACCCTCTCCGGGGCTCTCTCAGAAGCGGCGAAAATTATAACTGCCGACATTATCCGTGTTATTGACCAGAGGCGGAGTGTGCTGACTCAATATCTATGAGCTCATGAGGACCGGAGGAAAGAATCCTGAACGTTCTGCAAGGTGCCTCCTCGACGGAGGCAAGAATTCAATCCTTTGAAAACCAGCCGAGTGGCTGGCGGAGATCCTGGAGGACTTGGGAGAACCGAGGGTCGGAGAACGAACATCCGAGTCATTGCCTGTCAGATGGTCATTATCGAATTTACAGTGTAGGAGGGCCACTTGGCCCATCGAGTCTGCGCTATGGAAACAGCACCCCAGCCAAGCCCATACCTCCACCCCATCCCCATAACCCAGTAACCCCACCTAACATTTTATTTGGACACTGAGGGCAATTTATCGTGGCCAATCCACCGAACCTGCATATCTTTGGACTGTGGGAGGAAACCGGAGCACCCGAAGGAAACCCACGTTGACACGGGGAGAACGTGCAGACTCTGCAGTCAGTGACCCAAGCCGGGAATCGAACCTGGAACCCTGAAGCTGTGAAGCTACTGTGCTAACCACTGTGCTGCCTATAAATTATGTTATTTTCTGTCCATTTAGTGTGGAGGGTAAGGCTCCCATTAGGTTCTTCGAGGACCGAATTCCATGTTTTCTCAGCTGGATGTGAAGCCTGGGCGTTTCAAATTAGAAAGGGTGCAACGTATCCTGTCTCTTGAGGGTGAGGGATAGTTTTCATTCCAGGCCTGTAATCATTCACTTCCACAATTTGAAAGATCGGTAGAAGGTCCTGGAGACGGGTACGGTGAGGTGGCGTCTGGCTCCAGGAGGGAGTGAGGATTTACTTCTTCCAGGACTTTTCGGCAGCAACAGAAACGAAGCGTCGCGACGTCGATGAAGTTCAAAGGCAGCTCAAGCCTGTGGGGAGTGAATTACGTCAGGCTTTATCCTGCAACCCGAAAAATGGTATCGAACAACTCCGTCAAGTCTTTCAATAATCCAACTATTGCCTTGGTCTTCATCAAATCCATGAACGGCAAGGATCTGGAGAGATGGTTTGCAGCTTGGACTAACTCAGGTTCTAATCCGGACTCTTTCCCCATCATGGTGTTGTCTGAATTTCAGAACCACAGAAATTCACATCGGGACAGGAGTAGGCCATTCAGCCCCTCGAGTCTGTCCTGCCATTTAATGAGATGATGGCTGATCTGTGACCTAACTCCATATCCCTGAATATCTTTGCTGAACAAAAGTCTATCTATTTCAGATGTAAAATTAACAACTGATCCAGCTTCAACTGCTGTTCGTGGGAGAGAGTTCCAAACCTCTCCCACCCTGTGTGTGAAGAAGTTCTTCCTAACATCTCTACTGAACGGTCTAGCCCTGATTTTTAGACACTGATCCCCAGTTTTAGAACCTCCAACCAGTGGAAATAGTTTATCTTCATCGACCCTGTCTTTCCCTGTTAATATCATAAATACTTCAATCAGATCACACCTTAATCTTCTAAATTCTAGCAAAAACAGGCCTAATTTGTGTAATCTCTCCTCATAACCCAACCCCTGTAGTCCAGGTATTGTGGGGTATCGTCTTAGTAAACCTGTGTTTCATTCCCTCCAAGGCTAAAATATCTTCCCTAAGGTGTGGTGCCCAGACCTGCTCTCAGTTCTCCAAGTGGGGTCTTGTACATCTGCAGCATAACCTCTGAGTCTTTATACTCCAATCCTCCAGATAGGCGGCATGGTTGTACAGTGGTTAGCACTGGTACCTCACAGCTCCAGGGTCCCAGGTTCAATTCCGACCTCGGGTGACTGTCTGTGTCGAGATTTTACTTTCTCCCCGTGCGTGCGTGGGTTTCCTCCGGGTGCTCCGGTTTCCTCCCACTGTCCAAAGATGGGCAGGTTAGGTGGATTGACCATGCTAAATTGCCCCTTAGTATCCAAAAGGTTAGGTGGGGTTACGGGGAAAGGGTGGAATTTGGGCTTAGGCAGGGTGCTGTTTCCAAGGGCCGGTGCAGACTCGATGGTCCGAATGGCCTCCTTCTGCTCTGTATATTCTCTGATTCTATGTAAATGCCAGCATTCCATTCGCCTTTTTGATTATTTTCTGCACTTGTTCCTGGCAGTTTAGGGATCTGTGCATCTCAACCCCCACACTCTTCGCCATCCACTGTACTTAACCTCTTTCCATTTAGAAAATATTCTGTTCTATTCTTTTTTGGTTCAAAACGTATAACTTCACACTTCATAGATCATAGAATTTACAGTGCAGAAGGAGGCCATTTGGCCCATCGAGTCAATTGCAGTTGCAATCGAGTTGATTACATGGAATTCCATTTGCCACAATTTTGCCCATTCACCTAGTCTGTCAATATCTCCTTGCAATTTGATGCCATCATCTAGGCTGTCCATGATGCCATCTAACTTTGTATCATCAGCAACAGTGAAGAGGCCCTTCCGCCCATTGAGTCTGCACCGACACGCGCAAAACACCTGACCGACCTGATTCCATTTGCCAGCACTTGGCCCATAGCCTTGAATGTTATGACGTGCCAAGTGTTCACCCAGGTACTTTTTAACCCGCCTCTCCCACCCTCCCAGGCAGTGCATTCCAAACAGTCACTACCCTCTGGGTAAAAAGTTTATTTCTCAAAACCCCCCTAAACCTCCTGCCCCTCACCATGAGCTTGTGTCCCCTCGTGACTGACCTTCAACTGAGGGGAACAGCTGCTCCCGATCCACCCTGTCCAAGCCCCTAATAATCTTGTACACCCCAATAATCTTGTACACCTTGATCAGGTCGCCCTCCCCCCCCACCCCCACCCTTCTCGGCTCCAATGAAAACAACCCAAGCCTATAGCATAACCCAAAAAATTAAAAGGAAAATCCAGGATAATCCAGGAAATTACAATCTGGTGAACCTTACGTCAGTGATAGGGAAATTATTGGAGAGGATTCTTCGAGACAGGATTTGCTCCCATTTCGAAGCACATGGACGTACCAGCGAGAGGCAGCATGGTTTGTGAAGGAGAGACTGTGTCTCACTAGCTTGATCAAGTTTTTCGAGGAAGTGACGGAGATGATTGATGAAGGTAGTAAGCCCCTTGGCAGACTGGTACAGAAGGTGAAGTCACACAGGATCAGAGGTGAGCTGATAAGATAGATACAGAACTGGCTTGGTCATAGAAGACAGAGGGTAGCAGCAGAAGGGTGCTTTTCTGAATGGATGGCTATGACTAGTGGTGTTCCGTAGGGAGCAGTGCTGGGACCTGTGTTGTTTGCAGTATATATAAATGATTTGGAGGAAAATGTAATTGCTTTGATTAGTAAGTTTGCAGACGACACAAAGTTGGTGGAATTGCGGATAGTGATGTGGACTGTCAGAGGATTCTGCAGGATACAGATCGGCTGGAGACTTGGATGGCGAAATGGCAGATGGAGTTTATTCCAGACAAATGTGAGGTAATGTATTTTGGAAGATCTAATACAGGGGGGAAATATACAGTAAATGGCAGAACCCTTAAGAGTATTGACAGGCAGAGGGATCTAGGTGTACAGGTCCACAGGCCACTGAAAGGGCATCGTAGGTGGAGAAGGTAGTCAAGAACACAAACGGCATGCTTGCCTTCATTGGCCAGGGAATTGAGTTTAAAAATTGGCAAGTCATGTTGCAGCTTTATAGAACCTTAGTTAGGCCACACTTGGAATATAGTGTTCAATTCTGGTCGCCACACTACCAGAAAGATGTGGACACTTTGGAGAGGATACAGAAAAGATTTACCAGGATGCTGCCTGGTATGGAGGGCATTAGCTATAAGTATAGGTTGGAGACACTTGGTTTGTTCTCACTGGAACGACAGAGGTTGAGGGGCGACCTGATAGAAGTCTACAAAATTACGAGGGGCATGGACAGTGAAGATGGTTAGAAATTTTTTTCCAGGGTGGAAGAGTCAATTACTGGGAGACACAGGTTTAAGGTGTGAGGGGCAAAGTTTAGAGGGGCTGGCTTAGCACACTGGGCTAAATCGCTGGCATTTAAAGCAGACCAAGGCAGGCCAGCAGCACGGTTCGATTCCCGTACCAGCCTCCCCGAACAGGCGCCGGAATGTGGTGACTAGGGGCTTTTCACAGTAACTTCATTGAAGCCTACTCGTGACAATAAGCAATTTTCATTTTCATTTCATTTCATGTACGAGGGAAGTTTTTTTTTTACAGAGAGGGTAGTGGGTGCCTGGAACTCACTGCCAGAGGTGCTGGTGGAAGCAGGTACGATAATGACATTTAAGGGATGTCTTGACAAATACATGAATAGGTTGGGAATAGAGGAATATAGATCCCGGAGGAGTAGACGGTTTTAGGTCAGACGGGCAGCATGGTCGGTGCAGGCTTGGGAAGGCCGAAGGTTCAGGCTTGGGAAGGCCGAAGGTTCAGGCTTGGGAAGGCCGAAGGTTCAGGCTTGGGAAGGCCGAAGGTTCAGGCTTGGGAAGGCCGAAGGTTCAGGCTTGGGAAGGCTGAAGGGCCTGTTCCTGTGCTGAACGTTTCTGTGCTCTTTGTTTGTTCTATCCAACCTCTCTTCATAACTAAAATGTTCCATCCCATGCAACCTCCTCTGCACTGTCTCCAATCACATCCTTCCTATAATGTGGCGAGCAGAAATGCTCACAGTAATGTCCCATCTGCCTTTTTCACCACCCTATTAACCTGCCCTTCCACGTTCAGAGATCTCTGGACAAACTTGCCAAGGTCCCTTTGTTGCTCAGAACTTCCCAGTGTCATGCTGCTCATTGAATAATTCCTGGTCACATTACCCCTTCCAAAGTGTGTCACCTCACTTTTTAGGTTTCAATTCCATTTGACCATCCTGTCTATATCTTCCTGTTACCTCACTGTTAACCACCCGGCCAAGCTTTGAGTCACTCGCAAGTCTCCCACGTGGGATCTTGTCAAATGCTTTATTGAAATCCATGTATACTACATCAACTGCACAAACCCCATCTACACACCAGGTCACATGCTCAAAAAATGCAATTAAATTTGTTCAGCATTACCTCCCTCTGCCAGTGTCATGCTGACTATTCCTGATCAAACCTCGCCAAGTGGAGATAAGAGTGCATCAGAATTTTCTCCAATAGTTTCCCTGCCACTGACATGGGGCTCACTAGTCTGCAGTTACCTGGCTTATCTCCACAAACGTTCTTTTTTCTTTAATTTAGAGTACCCAATTGTTTTTTTTCCAATTAAGGGGCAATTTAGCATGGCCAATCCACCTAACCTGCACATCGTTGGGCTGTGGGGGTGAAACCCACGCAGACATGGGGAGAATATGCAAACTCCACACAAACAGTGACCCAGGGCCAGGATTCAAACCTGGATCCTCAGCACCGCAGTCCCAGTGCTATCGACTGCACCACATGCCACCCCTTCTACAATCTTTCTTAAATAGTAGGACCACATTAGCTGTCCCCGTGGCCAGAGCGGAATTAAAACTTTGGGTCAGAGCCCATGAAATCTCCTCCCTGTCTCCCACAGCATCAAATTGGGATTCTAATACAGGTGGGAATTCCACAATTCATCCAGACTTAGTAATCTAATAATTTTATGGGCGGCACAGTAGCATTGCTGCTTCACGCACCAGGGACCTGGATTCGATTACGGCTTGGGTCACTGTCTGTTTGGAGTCTGCATGTTCTCCCCGTGTCTGCATGGGTTTCCTCCGGGTGTCCCGGTTTCCTCCCACAAGTCCTGAAAGACGAGCTTGTTAGGTGAATTGGACATTCTGAATTCTCCCTCTGGGAACCTGAACAGGCGCCGGAGTGTGGCGACTAGGGGATTTTCAGTCACTTCATTGCAGTATTCATGTAAGCCGACTTGTGAAATGAAATGAAAATCGTTTATTGTCACAAGTAGGCTTCAAATGAAGTTACTGTGAAAAGCCCCGAGTTGTCACATTCCGGCGCCTGTTCAGGGAGGCTGGTACGGGAATTGAACCGTGCTTAGTCTGCTTTAAAAGCCAGCTCTTTAGCCCTGTGCTAAACTAGCCCCTAATAATAAAGATTATTATAATTTAAGCCTACTTGTGACAATAATAAAGATTATTGTGAATGGGCCAAAGAGCCTCTTTCCGTGCTGTAAAGAGAGGGAATGAATGAGAAGGAGTTTATAGAGAAACTGCCAAAGCCACAACATTCACCAGCTCGGAGGACACACCTTAGCTCCCTTTCCAATCTGAAAGCAGCCTGAGCTGGATTTACATTCCCCTTAATTGATCATTGCTGGGTGATAATCCTGTACTTCCTGACCTCACACCACTGTGACAGCACCTTCACTACACAGACTGCAGCAACTGACCAAACATCACCTTCCCAGTTCTTCCTGAAGGCACCGCCTTCCCAACCTGGCCCCTTGCCTGAGGTGCGGTGATCCTCAGGTCACATCACCGCCGGTCTGCTCTCTCCCGGGACGAGGCCCTTGTTCACAGCCGCCATCTTGGGGAAACAGAGCGCAGGCGCTGGCGTCTTGGTGATGCAACAGCGAGTGGGCGGGCCCTGAAGGTTTCTGTTCCCAGCCGGGTCCTAATGCTCATCAAACATATCAGGGGCCAGATTTTTAAAACGTTTCACCCACTCCCAGGCTGAACCTGATGTTTGTCGCCTGGAGGTCCCGTGGATCACGGATACATTCAGTGTGAGAGTCTGCAGCCTCTATATAGCTACCTGAAGGGGGTTATGTTACGTTTGATTACATTTCGCGGACTTTCCAGTCCATTATCAGGATGTTTGTGTGATATTTCCTTACTCTCTGATTGATTTTTTAAAATTTAAAATACATTTCAGCAGCAAGCTTCTGGTGATTTTTAACTGATAGAAGCTTATTTATTATCACACTATTTCCTGCATCTTTGAACATCTCAGTCTCTCTTCTCTTTCACAATCACTGACACATACACAGAAATTAGGTACAGATCAAGTTGAAGCTGTAATGATCAAAATGGAATGTAGACTGCAATCTTTATATCGCTGCAGGCCAGTCGTCTTCTTGTTGAGCTGATCCATTAGTTGGAGTGAAGCGTTTTTAGAAACAAATAATTCTTATGAGTCTCTGAAGCTTCTTGTAGATGAATAGCCAGGAGGTTGGTTCTCAGGTGGGCTTGGAAACTGGAATAAGTTCAGTACTGTGGCTGCACTGGGAGACATTCAGCTCCTCTGGTTCAGCTGGTTCCTGGTGCTCCAGATGCTTCTCACACACACATTTGCTTTGTTCAGGGTTTATTATACTGCATCCCTGACAATTAATTGCAGAGTTAAAACTCTGGGACCCAGAATACTCCGATACAATAGCAGTTTACGATGCTCACTCACGCTTATCTCTGCCCCAATTCGAGCTCATTCTCCAGTGTTCAATTTGACACTTGGAGACCAACACTCCAGAGATTTCATATTCCTCAAATACTGGTTCATCCCGACACAACAAGACATTTAAACTTCACAGGTGGCTGCAAACTTTCCTTATTCAGATCCGTGTTTAACTAAATATTGGTCACTGAATCGAACATTGCCCACAGTTTAATGTCCATAATAACATGTTAAGTTGCAGCCATCTTGGCAGAGTTTGTGGATTTTACAGTCTATAATATCTAGTATCCTTGTGCTGAGCGTGACATCCTGAATCTACTCTTGGGTCTGATTAAAACAGTGCATTGTAGCTGGGTGGGATCGGCGGCACGGCAGCAAAGTGGTTAGCACTGTTGCTTCACGGGTCCCAGGTTCGATTCCCAGCTTGGATCACTGTCTGTGCGGAGTCTGCACGTTCTCCCCGTGGGTTTCCTCCGGGTGCCCTGGTTTCCTCCCGCAAGTCCCGAAAGACGTGCTGGTATGTGCATTGGACATTCTGAATTCTCCCTCTATATATCTGAACAGACGCCGGAATGTGGCAACCAGGGGCTTTTCACAGTAACTTCATTGTAGTGTTAATGTATGCCTACTTATGACAATAAAGAGTATTATTATTATGGAGGGGGTGGGTGATTACTCTGGCAGCCGACTTCTGTTCTGTGGTCTTGTCTGTTCCCAGTGGCCCTGCAGAGGGAGCATGCGGTACCCGCCGGAATGCTTGACACCTTCCACAACCAGTGGATACCTCAGCGGACAGAGTGTTTCACAGACACTGGGAACAATATTCTGGTTCAGTCAGGAAGGTTCCCGACACTTTTGTTGGGATTTCTAGCTGATTTTGGTCTTTTATTTTGACTGGGCCCCATGCTTGGGGAAAGCAAGAGAGGGAAGAAGGTTTGATAGAAACTAGAATGATCTGTTGTGAATTTCTACCCTATTCTTCAAGTGATCATTTTTGTAAACTTCTTTTTCAGGCATTAGAACGGGAGGATTGGCAGCTGGGCAACTCGAACCAAATATAACATCAAGATCCCTTTTTTTTTTTCTTTTCTTTTCTTTTCTTTTTTCTTTTTTTTTTTTAAATTAGTTTTTTAGGCGGGAACAGGAAGTCGACCCGCGGACGTCTGGGAAGACCCTCACCAATAAATTCTGGTGGAGAGGAAACCCGAGACACTACACGTGTAGTGTCTCCCACCCACCCTCCTCCTCTAACCTAATAATAAAACCCATTGGTCTGAGGTAAGTACCATATTTTTATTATATTATTATTATTTTTAATAAAAATTTAATTTAGTTGTTAGCCAGATCTTGGTAGAAAGTTAGAGGAATGGCAGGGAAGGGAGTGCAATGTTCCTCCTGCAGGATGTTTGAGGTGAGGGATGCAGTTAGTGTCCCTGCTGATTTTACCTGCAGGAAGTGCTGCCATCTCCAGCTCCTCCAAGACCGAGTTAGGGAGCTGGAGTTGGAAGAACTTCGGATCATTCGGGAGGCAGAAGGGGTCATAGATAGCAGCTTCAGGGAATTAGTTACACCAAAGATTGGAGATAGGTGGGTAACTGTAAGAGGGACTGGGAAAAAACAGTCAGTGCAGGGATCCCCTGTGGTCGTTCCCCTGAGAAACAAGTATACCGCTTTGGATACTTGTGGGGGGGGGGACTTACCAGGGGTAAGCCATGGGGTACGGGCCTCTGGCACGGAGTCTGTCCCTGTTGCTCAGAAGGGAAGGGGGGAGAGGAGCAGAGCATTAGTAATTGGGGACTCTATAGTCAGGGGCACAGATAGGAGATTTTGTGCGAGCGTGAGAGACTCACGTTTGGTATGTTGCCTCCCAGGTGCAAGGGTACGTGATGTCTCGGATCGTGTTTTCCGGGTCCTTAGGGGGGAGGGGGAGCAGCCCCAAGTCGTGGTCCACATTGGCACCAACGACATAGGTAGGAAAGGGGACAAGGATGTCAGGCAGGCTTTCAGGGAGCTAGGATGGAAGCTCAGAACTAGAACAAACAGAGTTGTTATCTCTGGGTTGTTGCCCGTGCCACGTGATAGTGAGATGAGGAATAGGGAGAGAGAGCATTTAAACACGTGGCTACAGGTATGGTGCAGGCGGGAGGGATTCAGATTTCTGGGTAACTGGGGCTCTTTCTGGGGAAGGCGGGACCTCTACAGACAGGATGGTCTAATCTGAACCTGAGGGGCACAAATATCCTGGGGGGGAGATTTGTTAGTGCTCTTTGGGGGGGTTTAAACTAATGCAGCAGGGGCATGGGAACCTGGATTGTAGTTTTAGGGTAAGGGAGAATGAGAGTATAGAGGTCAGGAGCACAGATTTGACGTCGCAGGAGGGGGCCAGCGTTCAGGTAGGTGGTTTGAAGTGTGTCTACTTCAATGCCAGGAGTATACGAAACAAGGTAGGGGAACTGGCAGCGTGGGTTGGTACCTGGGACTTCGATGTTGTGGCCATTTCGGAGACATGGATAGAGCAGGGACAGGAATGGATGTTGCAGGTTCCGGGGTTTAGGTGTTTTAGTAAGCTCAGAGAAGGAGGCAAAAGAGGGGGAGGTGTGGCGCTGCTAGTCAAGAGCAGTATTACGGTGGCGGAGAGGATGCTAGATGGGGACTCTTCTTCCGAGGTAGTATTGGCTGAAGTTAGAAACAGGAAAGGAGAGGTCACCCTGTTGGGAGTTTTTTATTGCCTCCTAATAGTTCTAGGGATGTAGAGGAAAGGATGGCGAAGATGATTCTGGATATGAGCGAAAGTAACAGGGTAGTTATTATGGGAGACTTTAACTTTCCAAATATTGACTGGAAAATATATAGTTCGAGTACAATAGATGGGTCGTTTTTTGTACAGTGTGTGCAGGAGGGTTTCCTGAAACAATATGTTGACAGGCCAACAAGAGGCGAGGCCACGTTGGATTTGGTTTTGGGTAATGAACCAGGCCAGGTGTTGGATTTGGAGGTAGGAGAGCACTTTGGGGACAGTGACCACAATTCGGTGACGTTTACGTTAATGATGGAAAGGGATAAGTATACACCGCAGGGCAAGAGTTATAGCTGGGGGAAGGGCAATTATGATGCCATTAGACGTGACTTGGGGGGGATAAGGTGGAGAAGTAGGCTGCAAGTGTTGGGCACACTGGATAAGTGGGGCTTGTTCAAGGATCAGCTACTGCGTGTTCTTGATAAGTATGTACCGGTCAGACAGGGAGGAAGGCGTCGAGCGAGGGAACCGTGGTTTACCAAGGAAGTGGAATCTCTTGTTAAGAGGAAGAAGAAGGCCTATGTGAAGATGAAGTGTGAAGTTTCGGTTGGGGCGGTGGATAGTTACAAGGTAGCGAGGAAGGATCTAAAGAGAGAGCTAAGACGAGCAAGGAGGGGACATGAGAAGTATTTGGCAGGAAGGATCAAGGAAAACCCAAAAGCTTTCTATAGGTATGTCAGGAATAAGCGAATGACTAGGGAAAGAGTAGGACCAGTCAAGGACAGGGATGGGAAATTGTGTGTGGAGTCTGAAGAGATAGGCGAGATACTAAATGAATATTTTTCGTCAGTATTCACTCAGGAAAAAGATAATGTTGTGGAGGAGAATGCTGAGCCCCAGGCTAATAGAATAGATGGCATTGAGGTACGTAGGGAAGAGGTGTTGGCAATTCTGGACAGGCTGAAAATAGATAAGTCCCCGGGACCTGATGGGATTTATCCTAGGATTCTATGGGAGGCCAGGGAAGAGATTGCTGGACCTTTGGCTTTGATTTTTATGTCATCATTGGCTACAGGAATAGTGCCAGAGGACTGGAGGACAGCAAATGTGGTCCCTTTGTTCAAAAAGGGGAGCAGAGACAACCCCGGCAACTATAGACCGGTGAGCCTCACGTCTGTAGTGGGTAAAGTCTTGGAGGGGATTATAAGGGACAAGATTTATAATCATCTAGATAGGAATAATATGATCAGGGATAGTCAGCATGGCTTTGTGAAGGGTAGGTCATGCCTCACAAACCTTATTGAGTTCTTTGAGAAGGTGACTGAACAGGTAGACGAGGGTAGAGCAGTTGATGTGGTGTATATGGATTTCAGCAAAGCGTTTGATAAGGTTCCCCACGGTAGGCTATTGCAAAAAATACGGAGGCTGGGGATTGAGGGTGATTTAGAGATGTGGATCAGAAATTGGCTAGCTGAAAGAAGACAGAGGGTGGTGGTTGATGGGAAATGTTCAGAATGGAGTACAGTCACAAGTGGAGTACCACAAGGATCTGTTCTGGGGCCGTTGCTGTTTGTCATTTTTATCAATGACCTAGAGGAAGGCGCAGAAGGGTGGGTGAGTAAATTTGCAGACGATACTAAAGTCGGTGGTGTTGTCGATAGTGTGGAAGGAAGTAGCAGGTTACAGAGGGATATAGATAAGCTGCAGAGCTGGGCTGAGAGGTGGCAAATGGAGTTTAATGTAGAGAAGTGTGAGGTGATTCACTTTGGAAGGAATAACAGGAATGCGGAATATTTGGCTAATGGTAAAGTTCTTGAAAGTGTGGCTGAGCAGAGGGATCTAGGTGTCCATGTACATAGATCCCTGAAAGTTGCCACCCAGGTTGATAGGGTTGTGAAGAAGGCCTATGGAGTGTTGGCCTTTATTGGTAGAGGGATTGAGTTCCGGAGTCGGGAGGTCATGTTGCAGCTGTACAGAACTCTGGTCCGGCCGCATTTGGAGTATTGCGTACAGTTCTGGTCACCGCATTATAGGAAGGACGTGGAGGCTTTGGAGCGGGTGCAGAGGAGATTTACCAGGATGTTGCCTGGTATGGAGGGAAAATCTTATGAGGAAAGGCTGACGGACTTGAGGTTGTTTTCGTTGGAGAGAAGAAGGTTAAGAGGAGACTTAATAGAGGCATACAAAATGATCAGGGGGTTGGATAGGGTGGACAGTGAGAGCCTTCTCCCGCGGATGGATATGGCTGGCACGAGGGGACATAACTTTAAACTGAGGGGTAATAGATATAGGACAGAGGTCAGAGGTAGGTTCTTTACGCAAAGAGTAGTGAGGCCGTGGAATGCCCTACCTGCTACAGTAGTGAACTCGCCAACATTGAGGGCATTTAAAAGTTTATTGGATAAACATATGGATGATAATGGCATAGTGTAGGTTAGATGGCTTTTGTTTCGGTGCAACATCGTGGGCCGAAGGGCCTGTACTGCGCTGTATTGTTCTATGTTCTATGTTCTATCTGACAGTCACTCAATTCATTAGGATCTAAATATCACAAACTGTCAATGTGCTTGTCTGTTCTGACTGTGGGAAGAGATTTCAAACATCAGTGCGACTGGAAAAGCCCCGAGACACACACACACCCGAGTGGGAGTGTTCCAGTGAACTGACTGTGGAAAGAGCTTTAACCAGTTACACAGCCTGAAAAATCATCTTGTTTCCACTTGTGGGAAAGTCTAGGACCAAAGGGCATAATCTCAGATGAAGGGGGTCTCAAATTTAGGACAGAGATGAGGAGACATTTCTTCTCTCAGAGGGTAGTGAATCTGTGGAATTCTTTAACTGGCATTCTGTCTCTGGAGTTTACCAAAATAAGGCAAAGGCGAAGGTGTCATTGCCGAGATTGGCCGCTTGGTGGCGCAGTGGCGCTTTCACTGGGGCCTTGAGTTCAGAAACATCCCAGACAGGACTGGTGAGAAATATCTGTCTGGGAAAGGGGAGAAAACTGTGTAATCGGGGAAATGGAGCGCTGCCGAAGGACCTTAGAGAAAGGAGTTCAGCAAAGTCTTATTTTCTTCATTTTTCATTTAATATTTATTACAATTTCAGAGAAAATATTACAGAAAAGCTTATTTTGAATTAACAAAAGGGAACATAACGATTGAGGGTCACACTGAGAACAGAACACATGCCCTCTGAGCTGCCAAATGTATGTACAACTGTAACAGACATCAGAAAGAGAGAACAGGAACTCAACATAAAGGGAAGGCAACTGTTGTAAATAAGGTACCAGATAAGTTACTTATTTAGGCATAACATTGAGAGAAATTATTAGTTACAATTACATTACAGCCAAAATTATCTCGTACATTTCAAACTGAAAAACAGAAATACTGTCCATGATTGTCTCAGTTACAGATTCAGAATAATTAACTGAGAGGATTTTACTGTGAGAGGCACCAAGAGGAGATATTGTATTTGTGTCACACACAGATCATAATAAACATCTGAGGAAAATCTACAGCGTTCGAAAGTCAACCGATTACTTGATCTGTAAAAGAGAGAGAAAATGACGAAGCAGATGTTTATGATCTGGGACATTGATGTTAGAGTTTTTAATCAATCAAACATTTAGAGATTTTTGAAACTGCTTCTGTCAGTTTGAAGTGTGAGTGGATTGAATCTTCTCACCTTCACCAGAGTGACTGCAGCGCTGTAGGAAATGCTCAGGAAGAACAGGGTGATGAATGTGGAAGCGGTCGTCCAGATGTTCCCGTTATCATCCTCATAGTCTTCAGTCCAGGTGTGGTCTGTGGTATCTTCGGGGATAGAGCAAATAACTATAATCAGATTGTTTATTAATCCAGGATATGTTTTTAATATTCTCGCTTCATTTTCTCCCGCTGCTAATTCATTCTTTAATATATTTGTCATTGCATATCTACTGTTGAGTTCATGATACTCAGAAATCGATCTCTGTAACTTTTTTCATCCAATAAAGGGGAAAGTTAGCGTGACCAATCCACCTACCCTGCACATCTTTGGGTTGTCGGGGTGAGACCCACGGGTCACCGAGAAACTCCAATGGGACAGAGACCCAGGAGCGGGATCAACCCCAGGTCCATGGTGGCGTGAGGCAGCAGTGCTAACCACTATGCCACCGTGCCGCCATTGCCTGATGTTTGTGTTTGTTCTTTATCTTTTGTGTCTGTGTAGATGCGAAATTCGTGTTTTGCTTTAGTCTTCTTTTGTGTGTCCCAATGTCTTTATAAGTGTCATTGTGTGTGTTCATGTGTCAATGAGTATTGATCTGTGTATTTGTGTGTCAGCGCCTGTCTGTGAACTTTGTTTATCTTCTGTCAATGTGTATATATGAGTGTTTGATTGTGTGTGTTTGTGTGTTGAAATTTATGTTTATATATTAATGCCTGTGTTAATATAAGTTTATACTTCCCTGCCCAGTAATGAAAGTGTTAATGTGTCTTTATACGTTCAACATGCATGTCAGTGCCTTAATGTTTGTGTCTGGATAAGTGCATTTGTGTGTTTGTTGATGCGTGTATTTCATCATACAATCATCATCATATAATCCCTACTGTTCCGAACGAGGCCATTCGGCCCATTCAGTCTGCACCGACCCTCCGAAAGAGCACTCTACCTGGACGCATGCCCCTGCCCTATCCCCAGAACCTCGTAACCCCTGAATATCTGATAATTCCTTGTTTGAATATGGTTTTAGATCCAGGTCATGGAGGCTCTGTTTGTCAGTTGCTGACCTTAGATCTGAAGACAGTTGTCGAAGGGAAAACTTAAAAAGCTATATGCAATATCAGCTTCATTATTTATTCTGGCACCAAGAGCATCCAGATGCACAGCGCGCGAAGTTGCACTGCGGAAATTCTGGGTGGGTAAATGAAAGATTTTGCCAAACCATATTTCTTGGTAGAATTCGAGACCTCTACTCAATTCACCAGTTTAAGCTTCAAGGGGCGGCCGCTGACTGACTGTGCCGCCTATTACTGCGTTCTGTCTGTGGGAAATGTGGTGGAAAGCAGTCTTACTCCTGTGCGTCTACCTTGGACAGTAGCTCAGTCTCCTGTCTGTTTGGGGGTTCCACTGAATCTCGGGCAGATTCACCCGTAACATGAGCAGAGCTGTCAGCCTCTCAAACCCAATACTGCCAAGAAACCAATCTCATTTTGAATAAAAACGTCAAGATACCGGTTCCAGAAGCCGCTGAAAAAAACAAACAAAATAGAAACTTCAAAATGACAGCCGGATGCAGCACGAACTAAATGTAAGGGTTAATTATTCTTTCCTGCGCCTTTTCTTTCTTTATTCCTTTTAAAAACAGGGTTTAATATTAAGATCAGCTCCACGGAACAGGGTACCTCTGACGTCACAAATAACCGGCAGACTGACGTCACAGATAGTACAGACTGACGTCACAGAGGCTGCAGTCTGACTTTCCTCAGACGGAAGCACTGACGCATGCGCATTCTCCTACTTGCTGAGCTCCCTCATACCTTCACTTTGTTCTCCACATTCCCAGGGACAACTTTCTGGCCTCTACAGTGTATCTGGTGTAGGGCTCAGTTTGATGCTCAACAGCGTTGCCTTCTCTGGCCACGCCACTCAGTTTGGGTTCTGCTGACAGCTATTTTACAAATTGGTATTGATCTGAGATTTGAATCTGAGCTTCACTTTCGTGATCCGATTCAGTGAGAGGGGATGAGAGTGTCTTGTCGGTTTTTGTACGGACTGAATGCACCTCAGCGCACAGAGATACACGGCAGAGTCAGGGAAAGAAGCCCAACTAATATTTAAAGGAACTGTTTCCTTGTCCTGGTCGAAATCAGCAAAAACAAACGCTCTTGGGGTTCTGGAGAACAAGCCCCGTGTCCTTTGCCATACCTCCTCAGTAAGTATCCCGGAGCTTCTGCAGAATAGCGAATGTAGCAAAGAGGTAGGGATAGCTATCCGATGTATAGTATTTGCAGTTTTGTGTTACGGTCTGTCCTTCCTGAATCATTTATGGGACATTGAATCCGTTCCACAAATTCTGAAACAAAGACCAAACTGTGCGAGACAGCAGAGTAAATGCAAAGAATGGAATCTGGAAACGACTCAACAATCCACTCACCGGGCAGCACGACCATGGTTACCGGGAAAGGACATAGGAGAAATATGATAGATGGTTTAGATTTCAGCTAACCAATCAGAATGTGTTAAATATTCCGAACGCTACAGACTGACATTAAACAGTGAACACAGAACGAGGAATGCTTCGTTTATTGTGAATATGGGGGACAGCTGCCGAAGAAGAGGATTGGCTGCTCTCTCAGAAATTGAAATAACGACGAACCAATCAGTGATGCTGGTGCCCTATTACTGCATGAACACTCAGAGCTCTTTCCGCGCTAATCCGCTTGTGGTTGTCCCTCTGTCGAAGCACTTACACACACACCAGACGCACACGCAAACGCTTTCATACAAACACTCAAGCAGAGGCTCACACTTACAGTTAAACATATGTAACCGTTACCCAGTGTGGCTAAACCTATTTCGGTATCTTTCTCTTTCTTGACTTTCTGCTTCGAGTTTTGCTTTAAATCTTTCTCTCTCTCTCACTGTCCCCCTAGCTCTCCTTCCATGTGCTTGTCTCTCTCTCTCACTGTCCCCCTATGCTCTCCTTCCATGTGCTTGTCTCTCTCTCTCTCTCACTGTCCCCCTATGCTCTCCTTCCATGTGCTTGTCTCTCTCTCTCACTGCCCCCCTAGCTCTCCTTCCATGTGCTTGTCTCTCTCTCTCACTGCCCCCCTAGCTCTCCTTCCATGTGCTTGTCTCTCTCTCTCACTGTCCCCCTATGCTCTCCTTCCATGTGCTTGTCTCTCTCTCTCTCTCACTGTCCCCCTATGCTCTCCTTCCATGTGCTTGTCTCTCTCTCTCACTGCCCCCTAGCTCTCCTTCCATGTGCTTGTCTCTCTCTCTCATTGTCCCCCTATGCTCTCCTTCCATGTGCTTGCCTCTCTCTCTCACTGTCCCCCGATGCTCTCCTTCGATGTGTTTGTCTCTCTCTCTCTCTCATTGTCCCCCTCTGCTCTCCTTCCATGTGTTTGTCTCTCTCTCTCTCACTGTCCCCCTAGCTCTCCTTCCATGTGCTTATCTCTCTCTCTCACTGCCCCCCTAGCTCTCCTTCCATGTGCCTGTCTCTCTCTCTCTCACTGTCCCCCTATGCTCTCCTTCCATGTGCTTGTCTCTCTCTCTCTCTCACTCTCCCCCTATGCTCTCCTTCCATGTGCCTGTCTCTCTCTCTCACTGTCCCCCTATGCTCTTCTTCCATGTGTTTTTCTCTCTCTCTCTCACTGTCCCCCTAGCTCTCCTTCCATGTGCTTGTCTCTCTCTCTCACTGTCCCTTTAGCTCTCCTTCCATGTGCTTGTCTCTCTCTCTCTCACTGCCCCCCTAGCTCTCCTTCCATGTGCCTGTCTCTCTCTCTCTCACTGCCCCCCTATGCTCTCCTTCCATGTGTTTGTCTCTCTCTCTCACTGCCCCCCAAGCTCTCCTTCCATGTGCTTGTCTCTCACTCGCCCTGCACCATCCATTTTTTGGCAGTATCATTTTCTACCTTGCTCACTCTTATCCCCTCTCTCATCCCGTCTCTTGCAATATTTGACGAGGTTGAAAGTGCAGCAATTCCTGGTTTTGATATGACCCATTAATAATTCCAAACGCAATAACATGAGAAACATTATGCGCACGATCAGAATTTAAAAATGTGCACACAATGGCTTGATTAATTGAAGCAATTTACATACATTGAAAATATTTTCCTTGGAAAACCTTTACCAAATTATCTAGTAGCACCGTCTTGCATCACGTTTTGGTAACAGAAGCAGAACTGCAGACACCGGGAAACAAACGTGGAGACATACAAATTAACACTTCCAGACGCATACGCCTAAAAGGAAGGCAATGAAGAACACATGCACGCACGCACATACAACACACACAAGCACACACATACTCAAACAGACACATACATTCTCTCACACAAACATAAACACACATGCACACATACACACACATTCACACACACAAAGCAAACATTGGTAGACAGACCATTATTGCAATCGAGCGATAGCTTTCGATATACATTTGATAGCAAATTACACAGTTATTAATAAGGCATGACTGAATGCAGATAATTCTTTAATTGGATCCAGCAGCTTGTCAGAAACATTAGCAAATGGTTCAACACAAGTCGAAAAATTCCTGAGGATTATGCGAGAAACTGAATTCAGGGAATGTCCTTTCTCACTTCCCGTCATGGACACTTTTTCAAGGTGGAAATTTTCAACTGTCCCTCATTGAAAAAAAACGAGATTGCTTTTGATCTTCACGGAAGCTTCTGATTTTCAAGCGAGTTCCCATTTCTGAAGAACAGGCAGGAAATTGGACCTACGGCCGCAATCTGACCAACTGTGATCTTACTGAAGGTTCGAAGGGTCAACTGATCTGCGCCCGATGCTATTTCTTATATCGTTAGTTTCATATAATGTAGAGAGGACCAACAGAAGCTTAAAAACAAGTATCTCAGGTTTCTGAGGCGGAATATCAATGTCATTGTGTTTTTAAGACAAGGGCATATGCATTCCCCTTTAGGGGTTAGTCTATCGCGTGGAAGGAGTGATGAAAAAAGCCAATGTTGTTGTGTTGCTAATTCCGGAGTTTCTGAGGAGAAGAGTTTCTCACTGGCCATACTAACTGTCTACGGTCTGAATAGGAGGGGTAGTAGGCAGGCAGTGGCCCCGTGAGGTAACTGAAGAGGAAATTGTGGTAAATTACAAAAATAGAAATGAAATACGGAGTGCCCCACGGGTTTGAGGAAAATGGGATTATTGGACAAACAAGTAGAATCAGTGATATTTGGGTGGAAAGATCAGTCAGGGGATAATGGAGTTTTAAAGTGAGGGAGTTTCTGAGAAGTCAGATCATGTTGAGGAGTGGAAGCAGGATGGTCATGAATTAGTCCCTCTTCAGTGGAGGAAGTGATCAGCTGGAGCAGAAATACACACTCCCCGACCACTGCATTGCTGACCTATCTGATGCCACGAATGGGTCATGTGCGCCAATGTCCCCAACAGCACAATCGTTTCAGAACGAAAATGAGAACAGCAAACGGAAGCTGCTCCCCGGGACACCGCAGACTCTAAACTAGTCAGACTGTGCGGCTGGTATCAGCTGCAGGCGGGATTGCCGGAGCGGAAACAGTGACGGTTGAATCTCTAGAGGCATGTGACCATCCTGCACCTGCTCACTTTTCAAGTGAGTGAGAACAATTAGTGGGGGACTTGCATGCATCGCCCAGAAATATCTAAAATTAGGGAACGCAATGAGCATTCGTATTACCGTGCACGTGCCGATTTGAAAATGCCCCAAATCTTCTATATTGCTTTTCCTTCCCAGATTATGACAATCACCCTTTGAAATTTGCTATTGAATCTTCTTTCATTATTTTACGCGTCCTGTTCTAGATGTTAACAAATCGGAATATTATGAATAAATACATCATTCTCTATCATATTTTTCCATGAAATCGGGATGATTTGTCTTTGGACCTGCTGCTAATGGAAACAATTACAGACGATCTAGGCTACCGAAAAGGCATACTTTTCAGCAAAACGATTGAGTCTTCCTTCTACCTCCTTTGTGACAGGCAAATGAAACGAACGTTCTCTGGGTCTTTTGCATAAACGGCCCTCGTTCCTGGCAATATTTAAATATATAACATCCGCACTTTATCCATCGTCCTAACTCTACTTCTCATTTGTCGTGCAGGATTTGGAAAGTAACGGCCAGCAAAAATGTCATCGATGAATCATAGAATCATAGAATTTACAGTGCAGAATTTACAGTCCATTCGGCCTATCGAGGCTGCACCGGCTCTTGGAAAGAGCACCCTACCCAAGGTCAACACCTCCACCCTATCCCCATAACCCAGTAACCCCACCCAACACTAAGGGCAATTTATCATGGCCATTCCCTTTCTGACATAAACATCAACAGCAGTAAAATCTGTTTCGTAGCAGATCCAGTTTAGATTTCTGGGAAACATTCGTGTCTTCTTGTGTATTCCAATACTCCCTGAATCCATTCATTGGCTGCATTCCAACAGGAATGAAACTACTCCGGCACCAGGGGGCGCCACCTTCAAACATGGGGATGATGACGTTCCGTGACGGCACCGGCAAAACAAATAGGCGTCGTGGTCTGAGTGATGTCACAATGGGCCTAGCCTCCTGCAGTGTGTGGGTGGAACAGTGAGCTGAACAGAGCCTCTCTCCTCTCAATCTCTGCCTCAGTCCATTCCCATTCACTCAGAGATTCAGTCAGATATGTTTCTGTTAATACTGGCGGCGCTGTTGGACAGTGAGTAATGGATAATGTTCACAATGCCAGATTAGCAGGTTATTTCATAGAATTTACAGTGCAGAAGGAGTCCATTCAACCCATCGAGTCTGCACCAGCCCTTGGAATGTGTACCTCACCCAAGCACACACCTCCACCCTATCCCTGTAACCCAGTAACAGTACCTTACCTTTTTGGACACTAAGGGTAATTTAGCATGGCCACATCTTTTGACTGTGGGAGGAAACCGGAGCACTCGGAGGAAACCCATGCAGACATGGGGAGAACGTGCAGACTCCTCACAGACAGTGACCCATGCAGGGAATCGAACCTGGGACCCTGGAGCTGTGAAGCGACTGTGCTAACCACTGTGCTACCGTGCCACCCAAATTATAGATTGTAATAACATTTAATATAATTAATAACCAGAAATATCCACATGATGAGTAGAGTTGGGGTTTCCACAAACTCACGCATATACAAACAAATTGGATCAATTATGTTTAGACTATTGATGTTTCATTTCTCTCCCTTCGCAGGCAGGCTGAACACAGATCCAGTAACTCAATCACCGATGACAAAAACCGTGTCAGAAGGGGGTTTGGTGCGGCTAGATTATGAATATACAGACTCCAGTATGCAGTACATGCAATGGTATCAGCAGAAAGCGGCACATCCACCAATCTGGATTATTAGAAAATTCGTAGCTCTGAAGAAAGATGAAGTTTCAGGACGATATCTGGCAGCTGCTGACAAGTCTAAGCAGAACGGTTACCTCAATATCAGCGTGGAGGACGGGCGGTCTATTACTGTGCAGTGAGGCACAGCGTTAGAAAGCAGCTCGAGCACTGTACAAAAACCTCAGCGAGTATGTACTGCTAAACTAACCCTGCTTTCCTTTTCCTGTCTGCGGGAATTGTTCGTCCGGGGCTTCACGAACACAGTCAGGTCGATTTATCATAAAGTTTTATTGGTGTCTCTGAGCTTCTACAGGTCATGATGCCGGCTGGGGTGAGCACATTAAGAAGTCTGACAGCACCAGGTTAAACTTCTTTTTTTTAAAAAAATATTTTTTATTAAGGTTTTTTAACAACACAATTTTTTCCCCTTACAAACAATAACCCCCCCCCCCGTAACATAAAAACGCAAAATCTCCATGAGCAAGATATATACATGGCAAGATGGTATATTTACATAGCTTTATACACTGGCTCATGGCCGCACGTACCGTTTCTCCCCACCCTCCATGCCATATCCCGCTCGTCCATCCCCTCAAACAATCTCTCGTTCCCCCCTCTGCCCCCCCCCCCCCCGCCCCAGGGTTGCTGCTGCTGCTGACTGACCTTCTTCTAACACTCCGTGAGATATTCTAGGAACGGTTGCCACCGCCTGTAAAACCCCTGTGCAGACCCTCTCAAAGCAAACTTAATTCTCTCCAATTTTATGAACCCTGCCATGTCGTTAATCCAGGCCTCCATGCTGGGGGGCTTTGCCTCCTTCCACAATAGCAAGACCCTTCGCCGGGCTACTAGGGACACAAAGGCCAGAATTCCGGCCTCTTTCGCCTCCTGCACTCCCGGCTCAGCCACTACTCCAAATATTGCTAGTCCCCAGCTTGGCTTGACCCGGACTTTCACCACCTGGGATATTACTCCCGCCACACCTCTCCAGAACCCCTCCAATGCCGGGCATGACCAAAACATATGGACATGGTTCGCCGGGCTCCCTGAACATCTTTCACATCTGTCCTCTACCCCAAAGAGCCTACTCAGCCTCGCCCTCGGGGGCAGCACGGTAGCCTTGTGGATAGCACAATTGCTTCACAGCACCAGGGTCCCAGGTTCGATTCCGGCTTGGGTCACTGTCTGTGCGGAGTCTGCACATCCTCCCCGTGTGTGCGTGGGTTTCCTCCGGGTGCTCTGGTTTCCTCCCACAGTCCAAAGATGTGCGGGTTAGGTGGATTGGCCATGATAAATTGCCCTTAGTGTCCAAAATTGCCCTTAGTGTCCAAAATTGCCCTTAGTGTTGGGTGGGGTTACTGGGTTATGGGGATAGGGTGGCGGTGTTGACCTTGGGTAGGGTGCTCGTTCCAAGAGCCGGTGCAGACCCGATGGGCCGAATGGCCTCCTTCTGCACTGTAAATTCTATGATCTATGATCTATGATCTATGAAATGCGCTCTGTGAACCACCTTAAATTGTTTCAGACTGAGCCTGGGGGAGGAGGTATTAACCCTACCCAGGGCATCAGCCCATAGCCCTTCCTCAATCTCCTCCCCCAGCTCCTCCTCCCATTTACATTTCAATTCTTCTACTAGCGCTTCCCCCCTCTTCTTTTATCTCTTGGTATATAAGTTGTGGTCCACATTGGCACAAACAACATAGGTAGAAAGGGGATAAGGATGTCAGGCAGGCTTTCAGGGAGCTAGGATGGAAGCTCAGAACTAGAACAAACAGAGTTGTTATCTCTGGGTTGTTGCCATAGCAACTCTTGGACAGGCACATGGACAGCAGGTTAGGTTGATTTTAGAATAGGATAAATGGTCGACACAACGTTGTGGACTGAAGGGCCTGTACTGTTCTATGTTCTATGTCAACTGGTATAACTGCGCAGGTGGCCTCACTATTGATGATTTTGAGTGTTGTGATTTTTTTTACAATTTTTGTCACTCCCACTATGCAAATGGACTATCGACGAGGGCGCGCCCCCTGCTGTACAGTAGCTGGAACTGCGAGTATGGGGTTTTTGTACGGGATCCACTATCTCTGTAGCAGTGTGGGCTGCATGGCGCAGAAATACACGGCGCTGTCGGACATCATAGCGTTACTGATCGTTAGCTCAGTAGTCTTGTTCTTTTTATCAAACGTAGAAGAAAACCGATCATTGAGGTCGGCGTTTCTTTGCACATTCTCTCCAATAAATCGAAGCATGTACATTGGAGCTTTCCCGGGCTGCTGACTGTACCAGTAGGCATAAGGGTTAGAATTGCTTGTTTTCAAGGTGAAGGTTAATGTGACATTACTTTCCTCTTTAGCCGTTATTTGAGGTTCCTTTTGTTCCACAGTGTCTTGGTGGCTCCATTCTAACAGAAGACAAGAAAACCAGAGTCAGCCTCACATTAAGCAATACAACCATCAGTAACATAATCATTGTCATTTTACCAACAATAACATCTGGGTTGCAGCAGTCAGGAAGAGAATGGAGTGTTACTGGAAAGGAAATACTTACTGAGAAGTGAGATGACAATGAGGAGCGAAGTGAGATGGTCCCTCATAATCCTACTTGAGTTTGTGACTCTACAACGAGGGAAATCCTCTGTCAGAGACAGAAATACAGATCCCCGCCCCACTGCACTGCTGATCGGCCAATGAGAGGAATGAACCAACAGCAGCAATCTCTCCAGTAACACAATTGGGTCAGAATGAGAGCAGCAACCGGAAGCTGTGGGCGGGGCTACCGCAGTCTCAATATTGAGTGAAGTGTGCGGTGACTCTCAGCTGCACTCGGAACTGATGGAGCGGAAATAGCCACGGTCCAATCTTCACTGCACCGGGACCATCCTGCACCTGCTCACTGTTCAAGTCACTGAGAAGAAATAGATCGGGAGGGAGATGACGGACGAGAATCTAGAATCTTAGAGCCAGGGATGAGGCCACACGATCTATATAGCCGAGACACTTTGAAAGAATTATCTTATTCCTCTTTCAAAAACGGCATTTTCTACATAGCCCGGTAATTACCGTTAAATTTGTGCACAGTTTTCTTCTTAAAGTTGGTGTTGGCTCTTTTTCCGCCATTATTTAGTTTCCGCCTTCTATACTTTAACACATCGCAGTGAATGAATGAATGGAATTTTCCTTGGCTGTATTTATCCTCGATCCATATATTATCCAAGGGTCTGCAGTGGAAAGAACTCCAGGCGACCTTCATAAACTGAACCACTTTGCATTTGAGCAACTCAGTAAAGTCTCTCCTTTGCCTTCTTTGACCAAATGAGAGACGGTCTTGTGGCGCCACCGGCAGCTTCCCTGCCTCGGATTCGTTAGTCATAGTATTTAACAGCAAAAGACGAGGCCCTTCGGCCCATCATGTCTGTCCCGGTAATGAAGAACCTTTCTATTTTAATCCCATTTTTCAGAACCTGCTCCGCAGCCTTGTAGGCTCTGATGTTTCAGGTGCTCATCTAAATGCTTCTTAAATGTTGTGAGGTTTCCCGCCTCTACCACACTTACAGGTAATGAATTCCAGATTCTCACTACACTCAACTCTCCTCTAAATCGCCTGCCCCTTACCTTAAATCTCTGACCCCAGGTTATTGATCCCTCCAGAGGGAAATCTTTTCTTCCTGCCTACTCTCCCCTTCCTACCTACTCTACCCGTATAATATTGAACACCACAATCCCTCAGCCTTTTCTGCTGTAAGGACAAAACCCCAGCCCTAACCAGCCTCTTTGCATCACTAAAATACTCCAATCTAGGCAACATCCTGGTAAATCTTGGGCGGTACGGTGGCACGGTGGTTAACACTGCTGTCTCACAGCGCCAGATATCGGCTAAGGGAGACTGTTTGTATGGAGGTTGCGCTTTCTCCCTGTGTCCGTGTGGGTTTCATGCGGATGCTCCGGTATCTTCTCACACTCCAAAGATGTGTAGGTCAGGTGGATTGGCAAAGCTAAATTGCCCCTTAGTGTCCAAAGGTTAGGTGGGGTTATGGGGATAAGGTGGGGGAGTGGGCCTAGGTGGAGTGCTCGTTCAGACTCGATAGACCGAATGGTGTCCTTCTGCACTGTAGGTCTTTTGAATACTGACTCACCGAACAGCACGATGATTATTATCTTAAAGCACCATGGAAGACATGCTGCCTCCTTGTGACTTACAGAAAATAATTGAATTTAAATGGACTTTGGCCATTCTGATATTAAAGAGACAACCCAAATCAAGAACAGGTCTCTCTGATTGGGTGACTGAGGGGAATATCCAAGAGAGAAAATTGTTAAAAGACAACCTCTCTGATAACTGCACTTTCGGCATCACCCCGGCAGATTTTTGTACGGCGCTGAATTGTCTTCAGTTCACTGTGCCTCACTGCACATAAATAGGTGGCGGTGTCTGTCACTCGAGCTTCACTAACATTCAGAGAGCTGCGTTTCTCTGCTGAAATGAACGGAGCTTTGATCCCTCCCTGACTGCTGGTACCGCTCTCCAAGTGCTGCATGGTTCTATCCGGCTACTGTCTGTACCATTGTCAGATCGTTCCTGTTACTGTGGTGGAACAGCCTAAGGGTGCAATGTCTCGGTCGGTAACCACCATTGACTCAGGAGATTGTTATACCTCGTCACTGCCAGCGGCATCTGAGAAACATGTAGATGTAATATAACATGATAAATGTTATATCCCACAGAGCAGTAGAAGACACTACAGACCAATCAAATACAACGTGGCATAACAAGATTTCCAATAAAGCAAACTGTACGTCCCTACAACATGACATATCTGGTGTGTGACATATTTCTGCCAGATATAGTGATCACACTCACACGGCGAGAAGAGTAGGAAATTCAGGGAGATAATCACTAAAGTGAAGCTCAGCATCATGTTGGATCCTATCGATGTGTGTTATGTAGCTCTCGGTAGTTTTCAGGACGAGAGACAATGCTGCGAATGCTGTTGTATATCAAACTGAGTCCAACACCAACTGCATCGTGGCCCCCCGAGCCGGGTCTCTGGGACTTGTGATCACAAAGTGAAGCTGCGAGGGAGCTGCAGCATTCGTGGGGTGGGGGTAGGAGAATGCGCATGCGGCAGAGCACCGCCTCTGTGGTGTCAGATGAGGACATGTGTGACGTTTCCCTGCAGATTTAGTGACGTTAGTCTGTAAACTGAATGACGTCAGTGGGACTGGTTGAAGGGTCAGAAACATCTTTCCCGGAGCTGATCTGAATATCCAGCCCTGAGGTTCAGAGAAATAACAGCTGATCAGAAACAACAAGGACGGCTTACCCTGGAGACTGGTTTGATGACGGATCTGGCGGTCGGATCGGATTCTGCAGTTTATTGTTACTGCCGCTGTTGGAAACAGGTGGGTGACAGTTTGATTCGAGGTTAAGGTGGCTGCGTCCCGGTGTGGATTTGAGCGGCTGACAAGGCCACTGGTCGATGTGGCTGAATCTGCTCGAGTTTCTGTCGAAACCTCAACAGACTGGAGCTCTAAGACACAGTGCAAAGTACGGGAGTGGGACTCTTGTCCATGGTTTACTCAGTCTGTGAGTCCTGCTTCTGATCAGCTCTTCAGAGCCACTTTCTCCACCCAGAGACAGAGAGCAGTTTAGCTGCCTGAAAGCAGCTGTTGCTGTTTTGTTATTTTAGCATCACTGCTTGTCTGTTGACATGAGTAACACAGCACAGGTGACATCCTGGAACTCCCTCCCTAATACCACATGGACTGGAGCGATTCAAGAAGGCAGCATCAAAGGTGAAAGTAAAACAGCAACTTCTTCTTCTGCCTTAACATCTGAGGACAGTAGCCGAGAAACAGAATTTCCACCACACAGATCAGAAATATATGTTCAAACAGGAAATACTTATTTCTTTAAAATTCAGATTGAAACCATGATTTCAAATGCGATGAAATGTATTTGTTCCACAATTACCTTCCGAAATGCCCGCCCGCACCAGCCCCATACAACCCAGATACTGGGTGACCACATTGTCTCCGTCTTATCTGTAAAAGTTGAAATTCGAAGCAACAACATCTATTCCGCACCATCAAGAATCGGTTGTCTTTCTCAGGATTTTCTCACTTCACTTTCTTGCTTCTCGAATGTTGCTTTAACACCTGTAGGTGGAGAACTGCCCGTCAGAGAATGGCAACTGTCCGAGCTGGGATACAGTCAGTGCCTTAGAAGAAGAATCGCTGCATATTTCCAGACAGGGGTAGGAATGGGTTTGCTGGTCTGGTTATTCTAGGACGGAAACGCAGGTTTGTGAATTATGTCAGAAAACATTAAACAGCCACTCGAAAGGAGAATGAACATTGTGGAGGATTCTGTTCTTGGGGTTTGTTATAAACTGTGCAAACCACTGCCTTGTGAACTGTGCTCATTTTCTACAAACTGTCTGTCAACCAATAAAATATACCAGTCATACAGACTCTGTGACCCGGCATTCATCAAAGGGACCTAGAAGGGGAGAACGGAGATGGAGAAAGGTTCACACAATAATTCAGATAGAAATGGAAAGATCATAAAAAGACTAAATGTGAGTTAACGAATCGTAAATTAATTTGTGAAATTCATTTTAGTAGAAACGTAAGTTATAAACTAATCAATATAATTATTCAGTTTCTGCTCGCTTGTTCTTATTGAGTGTTGTGTTTTGATGGTTTGGTAATGACACTGTGACCCTCACAGGCTGAGTAGTTGTGTCTGTCTATCAATGTGAGAGCGCCCTCTGCCGAGACATGACTGGAACTCCCAGTGTGAGTTTTTGTACGGGACCCGCTATAACTCTGCAGCAGCGTGGGCTCCATGGCGCAGAAATACACGGCACTGTCGGAGAGATCAGCCACGGCGATATTTAAAGGTACCGTTTGGTTTTCATTGTGCAAAACAGCCGAGAACCTGGCTGGGAAATCTGGAGACTTATCTGAACTGCCCGTGCTATAGATTTTCATTAAATTCCTGGGAGGATTCCCGGGATACTGAATGTACCAGAAAAGAGTTTCCAAAACAGCTATCGAGTATCTACAGTCCAGGTTAATGCTCTGTCCTTCCAGAACCATTATCTCAGATCGATCCTGGGACACTGAATCTTCGCCATTTGTTCCTGGAATAAAACACAAAACGTATTCAATATCTGGGAGTAACGATAGCACACGGAACGCACGGTGAACATTAAAACATCGACTCACCGGGCAACATGACCATTATTATCAGTAACCAACATGGGGAACACATGGTATCTGGATTAGAGTTCGACAGAAATAAATCAGATTTTGAATATGTTCTGGTATTAAAGCGGAAATTCAAATGAATGTATGCTTCACTTACTGGAACAAGGTTCCTACAGACATGATTGGCTAAACTGTCGAAACTGATTACAGTTGGGCACCAATCCGTGTTCGTTCTGGATTAATGATATCTTCTACCTTCCTCTTTCTCCCAGACATTCTCTGTCCCTCGAGCTCTGTCTTTGTCTCAAGGTCTGCTCGCTCTGTCGCTCGGTCTTTATATCTCTCTTTCCCATTTCTCTGTTTCTGACCCTCTCTCTCACACGTCCTCCGCTTGTTTCTCTTTCTCTCGTTTTCCTGAAGTTCAGACTATAGAACATCCAATTCGACCAACTTTGCACGGAGTTCACCAAAGTGTTCAATTAATAGGAGCAGCTAAATCAGGTAAAATATAATATCTACAGCTGATGGGTAGGATTAAAATGGAAACACTTACGTGGAGATCAGAAAATAACACAGGATATTTGTGTGAGTCAGGCTTCATAGTGACATCTTTTTCGTGCTGGGATCTCATCGTGACCTCCGTGGTTTCATATTGTTTAAAACTAGTTTGTTTAATCAATGTGACTGAGATATTACACTAAACAACGGGAATCGCCAGGATTTAAAATAAAGTTGGAATTATCTCCGTGTATAAGTTTATCTTCATTGAAATAAGTCGCAATTATAGCAATATAAACCAAAAGTAATGCCACATCACCACGCAACGTGCAGTACGGTAGCACAAGTGAATAGCACTGTGGCTTCACAGCGCCAGGGTCCCAGGTTCGATCCCCTGCTGGGTACTGTCTGTGCGGAGTCTGTGCGTTCTCTCGTGTCTGTGTGGGTTTCTTCTGGGTGCTCCTGTTTCTTCCCACAGTCCAAAGACGTGCAGGTTAGGGGGATTGGCCATGATAAGTTGCCCTTAGTGTCCAGAAAAAGGTTAGGAGGGGTTATTGGGTTACGGGGCTAGGGTGGAAGTGAGGGGTTAAGTTGGTTAAGTAGGTCGAATGGCCTCCTTCTGCACTGTATGTTCTATGCAACAACATCTTTCAGTAATTTAAGACTTCGATGATTTTACAGGAAAGGTCCACATACCTCGGATGGCCACCAGATGGAGCTCGCCTACGGTGTTTTTCTGTTTACTGCACTGGGTACATGACTGGCATCATGGTGGTTGTGATACTGCTCTAGTATTCCAGGGCGTGAAATGGCCCTTTCCTTATTGCACTTCACAAAGATTTACCTGAATAATTACCATTCTATCTCCCTCTGACTGAGGGTCAATAATACACTCCCAGTGTATGACAGCTCCTGTGTTGGCCCTAAACTCAATCGCTTTGCCGTCAATTGATCATCTTCCAACATATCATTCCTTTTCCTACACAAATGTGTGTATTTGATGATCAAACCAATCTAGTTACCCACCCTTTTAATCCCCCTGTCTATCTCTGTCCGAAAACCCTGTCAGGAGAAATGTTGAGTCGCCATTCCTGTCCCCCTTTAATCTTTTCTATATTAACTATTATTTCAGATTGCTAGGTTCCTATTGCGGCTCTCAGTTGGACTGTTTTGTTTGCTGTGCTCATGATAATGAATTATATCCCATGACCAATGCCGAAACCCCCGTTTACAGGGCGACACGGTCTGCAGTGATTAGCATTGTTGCTTCACAGCGCCAGGGTCCCGGGTTCGATTCCCACACCGGGTACTCTCTGTGCGGAGTCTGCACGTTCTCCCAGTGACTGCATTCGTTTCCTCCGGGTGCTTCCGGTTTCCTCCCACAAGTCGCGAAAGACGTGCTTGTTAGGCGAATTGGACATTCTGAATACTGCCTCTGTGTACCCGAACAGGCGCCGTAGTGTGGCGTCCAGGGGCTTTTCACAGTAGCTTCATTTGAGTGTTCATATACACCTACTTGTGACAGTAACAAAGATTATTATTATTTTATTTTCTATCGTTGGATTCTTTTGATGACTAGACTGAGCCAATGATTATTTTCCTTCCATGACCATTTTTGATTGTTCCGCATCTGAATGTACCCTCCAGTTCCCACCCTGCTGCCAAATCAGTTGATCCCTTCCCAGTAGCACTCGCCAAACTCCCGACTGGAACCCACTTTCCCGCCACCTCTGAGTCAGTTCTGCCAGTCGGCCAGCACATTGTCAGGAATGTTGATGGAGGAGTCTGCAAAATGAGTGTGTGATTCAGTGAAAGTTGTTAGTTTGGGACCTCGTGGTATTATCACTGGGAAAGGAAATCAGAAATCCCGGTTAGAATCTCACCATGGTGGGTGATGGAATTTAAATTCATCAAGATGGTTGTTGTGAAAACCAGTTCTATATGAGACTGCAGATCCACAGTAATGTGACTGACTCTTTTTTTGACAAATATTTCATTGGGATTTTTAACATTTAGTAACAAGATTTATACTCAACATGAGACAGAGCCATTGGCAGGAACAGGAAAGAAGTAACACAAAAGAAGTAACCATGCAACAAAAAAAATCGTAAACATCTGTACAACAGATTGTCACATTCTCTGTGACCCAGGTTCCTGTGCTCACGCTCCCTTATTTACATTTACATTAAAATTAAGTTGTGAACACCAATTATTTCAAATTTTGTCAGAGTGGTTTTTCGGGCAGTCATATTAAAATGTTATGTTGTCCATATTATATCAACCTGTTGGTGCTGCACATACAACTGAGCAGACATAAAGACTGGAACGTCGCTATTATTTAAAAGTGTCACCACTTTTTCTGCGGATGTATTTTAAAATCGGGTTTAATTTATTCTGTAGAACTCTGACTTTCTTTACGTTCGCGATGATTAATCTAAACATCTATAGTGTACAGGTTTTGGATTTAAGGTGAGAGAGAATTCTCATCACTGCTTTCTTCTTGGAATGTGCCCCTCGTGGGTTGAAAGTGGTCGGAACAGAGCGCAGGGAGTGGCTTCAAAGTCTCTAAGTTAAGATGTAGGGACAATGTTTTCATCAACAATAATTCAACACCGAAGGGACATGGGTAACATTGTTTAGAATTTTGTCTAGGATTTAAAAACAGTGGGGCAGAAAAAGGAAATAAGACACCGGAGTTTTTATTTCGGCTTGCACTGCTTTACCATCCATTTCCACATCGTTGCATTTCGGAGTATTGTGGTCTCACGCGCGCCCTCTAGTGGGAGAGATGTTCGGCCGCTGCTGGACAGGTTGCGATTCTGTCTTCAATCTTTGACCTAATGTATAAATTGAGAATAACACGATATCCAGGTTTAGCGCTCCTGGCTCAATATTCAGAGCAAAAACAACGATTTTATATCATCCAACTAAAGACTGCGTTAAGAAAAGTGAAAGCATTATGAGTAAAAGGTAGAGACTGACGATGAGAGGGAACGGGCAGGGGAAATATATTGAAAAGCAGCAGGTTAATTAAGGTTCCAGAGATGCATTTGTCAAGTATATTTTTATCATACACATGAGTTGTTGATATAATTTTCCTAGAGGACTTGGTCCGTTCTTAATGAGTCCTGTGTTCCTTTGCAATTATCTTAAATCTCTGTGAATCTCACGGTAGTTGTGAATTATTGGTTTTGTTCATTCGTGCGGGAGCTAGCTGGAATGACATCGAATGGAACTGTCAGTGTGGGATTTAAGGGATGCGCTGTACCTCTGCAGCATTGCGGGACTCCGTCGTGGAGAAGTATGCAGCCGTGTGGCTATCAAGGCGAGGTAATTTTGGTAGATCTACTAAGCATGGGAATTAATCTCTCGTAAAAGTCGGGGCTCTGCTTTGTTATTGCTCCATAAGGTAAAAAAAAAACACTGTAGATAATTCCCGTATTCTTACTGTACCAGAACACATAAGGTCTGTGATAGCTTGTTTGAAAAATGTTGTTAATGGCAATATTACTTTTCTCTTCAACCGTCTGTTCAGCTACCGGCTGCTCCAGTGAATCTTAATGGCTCCATTCTGATTTAGATAATAACAATATTTAACATTACATAAACATCACAATAATTTCGATATTAACAATGATTTGGGTCGCAGCCAGGGTTGGTGGTGCAGAGAATATATATTTCCTTGGGAACATATATATCAATAAGAACTATTACCAAAATGAGTCTCCCCACTGGACCGCTGATAGAGTCAATGCCCAACAGAGAAAGGCGGCAACAATCTCTCCAATAAAACAGGGCAGGTAAGGCGCGTCAGAACAAGAACATCACAGGAAAGCTGAGGGCAGAATTGTTATATGTTGGATTTATCTGCAAGTAACTTAATAGAAAAATTATCTAATTGTCTCACTGTGAGGCGGGTAACTTAATCTTCATCCCATACTGCGGGCCACCAGGCTCGTATCAGGAGTGTCTATGTTAGTAAATTATGCAATGCTTAACGAAATCTTCATCTGTTTAGTGAATAGAAACCAGGTCGAATAGAGTCAGAGTTTTACAGCGCAGAAAGTGACCCTACGGCCCATGGTGTCTGAGCATTAAGCACCTATCTATTCTCATCCCATTTTCCAGCGCTTGCTCCATAGCCTTGTATGTCATGTTGTTTCACGTGCTCACCTAAAAGATTCTTAAATGTTGTGAGAGTTTCCACCTATACCCGTTCAGACAGTGACATCCAGATTCTCGCCAGCTCTGGCTGAAAATGGGTTTCCTCAAATCCCTTCTGATTCCCCTGCCTATTAACCTAAACGTTCCCCCTAGTTATTCACTCCTCTAATAAGTGGAACAGTGTCTTTCTATCTACCCTATCTATATTCCTCAAAATGTTGTAAACTTCAATCAGGTACGCCCCCCCCCCCCGCCCCTCCCAGCCTTCCGTGCCCTAAGGAACACAACCGCAGCCGGGTCAGCCTCTTGATGGCGGAAACGCTCCATTCCAGGCAACAGCCTGGTGAATCTCTCTGAAACCTATCTCGAGCCACCACATCCTTCCTATGGTGCGGTGACCAGAACTGCACACAGTACTCTAGCTGTGGCCTAACGACAGTTTCATACAGCTGCATCATAGCTTCCCTGCTCGTATGTTCTATGCCTCAGCTAAGGAAGAGAAGTTACCCTTATGTCCTCTTAACCACGTTATCTCCCTGTTTTGCTGCCTTCGGGGGTCTATGGACATGTATCACAAGGTCCATCTGGTCCTCTATTGTGAGGATACGCTACCTTTCATTGTGTATTCCCTTGTCTTGTTGGTCATCTCAAAATGCATCATTTCACACTTTTACGGGTTGAATTCTATTTCCACAATTTCATCCATCTGACCTGCCAGTCTATATCGTCCGGTAATCTCAAACTTGCCTTCTCGCTATTTATCACATCACCAGCTTTCCTGTCACCTGTGAACTTGCTGAGCACACCCACCACATTCACATCTAGATCATTAATGTGCACTACAGACAGCAAGTGACTCAGCACTGATCACTGCTGTTCATCACTGGAAGCAGGCTTCCAGACACAAAAAACTGAACAGTTGTGTTCGAATGGCTCTGAATTAATTTACAAGGTAGTAGGAAACGCTTTAAATGTTTATATTAGAGAGGGGAATGAATAAAGACACGTGCAGTCACCAAGAAAAGGACAGGGAAAGATGTTGAAAACTAAAAAGACTAGTAATGGTATCACTGATCGATCGGCCAATCCATTATCAACGAAGCTGCATTATAAACTAGTGCAACGGGGCAACTGAGCCACACCAGCTTGGTGACGTTTTAAGAATCTCCCTGTCACTCTCATTGTGGAAACTAAATTACCCGCTTGTGTGCGTGCTGAATCTGAACAGATTTAATTGTGAGTGAGAGTTTTTGTATGGAATCCGCTATATCTCTGCGGCAGTTTGGGCTTCATGGCACAGAAATCCACATATTAGCTCGGTAATCTTGTTCTTCTGATCAACCGTAGAAGGAAATCGATCATTGAGATCACTCTTCCTCTACACAGTCACCCCAATAAGACGAAGCATGTAGCGCGCGGTTTCCCTGGCTGCTGACTGTACCCGTGTACATAAGTGGCAGAATCGACTGTTGTCAAGATGCAGGTGAATATGGTATTATTGTTCTCTTTAACCGTATTTTTGCAGCATCTAGCAAAATGCATCAAGACTTTCTAGCTCCATTCTAACAAACATAAAAGTAATATTAAGAATCAGAGTCAGCCTCATGATAATCAATATAATAATCAACTCCGCCTTCACTATTGTTTTACCAACAATAACAGTTATGGCAGTCAGGAGGAGAATCGATTTCACTGGGAAGGAAATACTTAATTTTCACGCAGAAAGTGATGAATGCTTGGTACGTGCTGCCACAGGATGTGGTGGAAGCAGGCATATTAGCAACATTTAAGAGGTATCTGGATGGGTACATGAATAGGGAGGAAATAGAGGGAAACGGACCTAGTAAGGGTAGAACGTTTTCTTTTCGTTCAAGCATCATGATTGGCACAGACTTGGAGGGCCGAAGGGCCGGCTGCTGTGCTGTACCTTTCTTTGTTTGTTTTGTTCATACGGTTAAATGAGGTTCGTTTTAATCAAGATGTAAACACAGACCTGCCAACGATTCTCTGAATCTTAAACACACATTCGTAGATAGGTTGCAGATAGGTAGATAGATAGGACTTCCGATCCGCACATATCCTACACCGGATTCAAAGTTAGCTGCTTCCATGTTAGTCTGGCGTCTGATCTGTAGTTATCATCTTGTATATTCTATAGTTCCTCCCAACAAAGAGCTCCCCCATCGTATTTGCCTGTTTACTGCAACGGGTGCGGTTACGGGTTCCTTTTTATTGCTATTATAACGTGGTTTAACACAGTTGAACAGATAGACAGAAATTAATTTTGAATTTTGTTTAAATCGCAGTGGAGTGACTTGTTTTGGCAAGTGTTGTGTTTTATTCAATTGATTATACCTTATTTCACATTTATTTAATATTTTAATATATTATTTATGTATTGTTTTTCTTCCCATTTTGAATTGCTGCGTCTACTATATGTTTTTTTCTTACCATATCCCTTTATTTCTCTCTCTGTTTATGTTGTTACCTGTTCCTTTGTCTCTCTTCGTTTCCTCGACTTTATTGTCTCCACATCACTTCACCGGGTCCCCTCACTGTACTTTGGTTGGTGAATTCGTTGAAACGGGAATTTGAGATGAATTTGATTTTCTGCTCTCTGAATTTGAATGCCACGCGAAGGAACGAAAACGAGACAGTGAAATTGAGAGAGAAAGAGACGACATACCGACAGAGAGAACCGATCGGCAGAAGAGAGAGAGACAGACACGGAGGGAAAGCTGGAGCCACGAAGGAAGCGTAAATGCTGAAGGAGTTCATTAGCCCAGGAGCAAGAACGATTCGAGCCCGACTCTCACCAGCACTGAGGGACGAGCCAATCCTGCCCTTGGGAAACGCCACTCAGAATCACATTGCGTGAAATCTGCAGCTGATTGGAGATTACTCTTTAATATCAGACTAGAACTGCAACGTATTTCAAGCATGATCTTATTTCTTTCCAACTTTAAACCAGGCACCATGTTCTCCTCATATTGCTTTATGGTGATTCTCATCATCCTACCCAGTGAGTCAATATTTACTATAATATTCAATATCACACACGCACATGTTCCATACGTTATGTTCAGTCCCAGATGTTTGAAACATTATGTATCTTGTTACAGGAACAAATTGTGAAGATGCAGTTTTCCAGGATCGATCTGAATTAAAGGTTCTGGAAGGACAGAACGTAACACTGGATTGTAGATACTCGAAAGCTGCTCTTCGAACTCTGTTCGGGTACATCCAGTATCCCGGGGAAGCTCCAAAATATTTAATGGCAATATATAGCTCTGGGGATGTAAGTAATTCTCCAAATTTACCAGCTAGATTCTTGGCGGTTTTGCAGAAAGAAAACACAACGGTTCCTTTAACTATCGCCGGGGCTCTTCTCTCCGACTGCGCCGAGTATTTCTGTGCCATGGACTCCGCACTGCTGCAGAGATATAGCAGATCCGTACAAAAACCCCACATTGAGAGTTTCCGTTAGTGCCCACCAGAGGGCGTCCTCTCGCCAATAAACATTCGACGTCCACAGTGTAAGTCAACGAGACTTTTCATAATTTCAAAGCAAGATAGGGCACCCAACAAAACCAGGCAAGTGCCACCTAAGGAATTAAGGTAGTTGTTTTCAGCTCACAGCTATAATAAAAATGAGAGTCACAAATTAATTTCTGGTGTCAACTCATTTTTTTCTTTTGATGTTATTTCTGTGTCTGTCTGATTTATTGTGGACCTTTTCCCCCATCTCCCCATTAATGTACCGATGTTTTCGATCACGACTCTGCGCAGAGTCCATATGAACAGCGTGTTTTAGTTGTCTGGAATTTATTTCCTGAAAAGATTGAATTTTACAAGTTAGGAACATCGAGTGTTAAAGTACGCCACATGCATCACTTTCACTCATGTTCATGGCCTTTTGGAGTATCTTTTTAAACCTATAATATTTTCCACCAGTTTTCATAGCCCGGAGTTTCTGTCTGGTGTCTAAAGGAACGTTTTCTTCTCACCCATCTCCTCCAGCAGACACAGACTCCAAAATGTACACGGCACAAGAGCCGGGCCCGAGCCCGGTATGTTTCTATTCACTTGCAGTCACTTCGCCATTCATCCGTTTCACAACCGCACTGCGAGCAAATGGCAGTGAGGTGATAGAATGCTGAGACTTTTCAGCAGATTAGTGATGGTGGGATCGGAACCAGTGTTCAAATATTCAACCCTTCTTTTAAAGAGCGGTAGCGAGCAAAATGTTACTTAGCATCAGGATATTGCAGGGACATTCTTGAGAGGTAATGGTGGAATAAACACCTTCCGCATTTTCTCTCATTTTCAAAATAGGGAGTGAACCAGAAAATTTACCTCCGCCTGTCTGATAATTCCTTGTTTCAATATGGTTTTGAGATACACGTTATAGAGGTTATGTGTCTCAGACGCTGCCCTTAGATCTTAAGACAGTTGTAGAAGAGAAAACTTTAATCTGTATCTGCAATATCTGCTTCATTATTTATTCTGGCACCAGGAGCATCCAGATACACAGCGCGAGTTTGTACTGCGGTAATTCTGGGTGGGTAAATGCAAGTTTTGGCAAACACATTTCTTGGTAGAATTCGAGACCACGACTAAATTCACCAATATGAGCTTCAAGGGACGACACCTTACTGACTGTGCCGTCTATTACTGCATTCTGCTTGGGGGAAATGTAATGGAAAGCATTCTCACCACCGCGCGTCTACCTTTGGTCAGCAGCCCAGTGCTCTTGTGTGTTTGAGGTTTGTATAGAATCTCGGGCAGATTCAGCCGTAATATGAGCAGTGCTGGCAACCTCTCAAACCAAACACTGCCAAGAAAGCAATCGAATTTTGAATAAATTGTCCTGATACGGGTTCCAGAAGCGGCAGAAAAAAAACTAGAGACTTCAACATGACAGGCAGATGCAGCACACAATAAATCTACCGGTTAATTATTCTTCCCTGCTCCTTATCATTTGATTATTCCTTCTAAAAACTTGGTTTGATGTTCGGATCAGCTTCGCGGAGCAGGAAACTGACGCTCTGACGTTACAAAGCACCGACAGACCGACGTCACAGTGACTTCAGACTGATGTCACAGAGACTGCAGTCTGACGTTCCTAAGATGGATGCTCTGACGCATGCGCATTCTACTGATTGTGGTAGAACATCAATGCCAGAGACACCTTTCTGGCTTCTACAGTGGAATTGGTGTAGGGCTCAGTTTGATGCTCAAGGGCGCTGCCTCTCTGGCAACGCCACGCAGTTTGGGTTCTGCTGACAGCTACTTTACAAGTTGATATGATCCGAGATATGTATCTGAGCTTCACTTCGTGATCCGATTCAATGAGAGTGCCTTGTCGGTTTTTGTACGGACTGACTGTGCTTTAGCCCACCGATATATAAAGGAACTGTTTTCTTGTCCTTTTCGAAACCAGCAGAAAACTGGTCTTGGAATTCTGGAGCATCATCAGTATGTAACTCGGAGTTTCCACAGCACAGCGAAAGGAGTAGAAGCGGTAAGGATAGCTATCCGATGGACAGTAATCGCAGTTCGGTGTTACGGTCTGACCTTCCTTAATCATTAATTCAGGTGGACCCTGGGACAAGAACAAAGAACAAATAAAAATTACAGCACAGAAGCAGGCCCTTCGGCCCGCCAAGCCTGCGCCGATCCAGATTCTCTATCTAAAGAATCCGTTCCCGTAATTGCTGAAACACAGACCAACATGTGTCAGACGTTAGAGCAAATGTAAACAACGGAACATAGAAATGACTTGACAATCCATTCACTGGGCAGTACGACCATGATTATCGGGAAAGGACATAGGAGAAACCTGGTAGATGGTTTAGATTTCAGGTGACAAAACAGAATGTTTTAAACATTCCGAATGTTATAGACTGACATCAAACAGTGACCAGAAAACGAGGAATGCTTCGCTTATTATGAATCTGAGCTCCTGCTGCTTAGTAAGAGGTTTGGCTGCTCACTCAGGAATGGGAGGGACCACGAACCAATCAATGATGGTTGGGACCGATTACTGCATGAACACTCAAAGTTCTTTCCGTGCTAATCCGCTCGAGGTTGTCCCTCTATCTACGCACTTACACAACAAGACACACACCAGACACACTCATACAGGCACTCAAGCAGAGGCTCAGACCTACATTTCAATATATGTGTGCACTAACTCGTGTGGCTAAACCTGTTCTGGTATCTTTCTCCTTTTTGACCTTCTGCTTAGAGTTTTGCGATCAATCTCTCATTCTCTCCCTGTTCCCTGCTTCCATGTGCTTGTCTCTCTTTCCCTGCACCATCCATTTTTGCCAGTGTCACTTTCCATCTTGCTCACGCTTTTCTTCTCTCTCATGCGAACTTTGACGAGGTGAAACTGAGGCAATTCCTGGTTTTGATGTGGCCCATTAATAATTCCAACCTTAACGTGAGAAACATGGCACACACTATCAGAATTAACAAAAGTACACAAAACGCCTTGATAAATTGGAAGTAATTTACAGACATTGAAAATTGTTTGCGGTAAAAAGTCTTTCACAAATTATCTAGCAGCGCCCTCTTGCGTCGCAGTTTGGCAAAATAAGCATAACTGCAGACGCCGGGAAACAGAAGTAGAGACACTCATATAAACGCTTCCAAACGCACACGCAGATATTGATATCATTCGCCTAACGGAAGGTAATAAAGCACACATGCACGCATGCACATACAGCACGCGTACATACACATACTCAAACAGGCATATACACTCTCTCACACAAACAGAAACACATGCACTCACCCACACACAGACATCCACTAACAAAACAAACATTGGTAGACTGACCATTATTGTAATCGTGTGATAGCTTTCCATGTACATTTCATTGTAAATGACACAGTTTTTAATAAAGCGTGACTGAATGAAGATAATTCTTTAATTGGATCCAGCAGATTGTCAGAAAGATTGGCAAGTGGTTCCAAACCAGTCGGATAATCCCTGAGAATTACTCGAGAAACTGAATTCAGGGAATGTCGTTTCTCACTTCCCGTCATGGACACTTTCTCAAGGTGAACATTTTCAACTTTTCCTCGTTGGAAAAAAAAACACCGAGTTGCCTTTGATCTCCAAGAAAACTTCTGATTTTCAAGCGAGTTGCCGTTTCTGAAGGGCAGATCCGAAATTGGACCTCAATCTGATCAACTGTGATCTTACTGAAAGTTCGAAGGGTCAACTAATCTACGGTCGATGCTACTTCTCAGATAGTTATTTTCATATGATGCACAGAGAACCAAGAGATCCTTGGAAAATATCATGGTCTCAGGTTTCTTAGGCGGAATATCGACTTCATTGTTTTTTTAAAGGCAATTCTCTTTTAGAGGTCAGTCTATCAAGTGGAAGGAGTGTTGTGAAAGAGCCTATGCTGTTGTGGTGCTAATACCGGAGTTTCTGAGGAGAAGAGCTTCTCATTGGCCAAACTAACTGCCGACAGCCTAAATATGAGGGGTAATAGGCAGGCAATGGCCCCGTGAGGTAACTGAACAGGAAATCGTGTTAAACTACAAAAGTAGAAATGAAATAGAGCGTGTCCCACGGGTTTGAGAAAAATGGGATAGTTGGACAAACAAGTAAATTCGGTGATATTTGGAAGAAGAGATCAGTCAGGGCATAATGGAGTTTTAAGGTGAGGGAAAGATTTTCTGAGATGTAAGATCATGTTGAGCAGTGGAACCAGGAGGATCCTGAATTAGTCCCTCTTCAGTGAAGGAAGTGATCAGCAGCAGCAGAAATACAGATGCACAGACCACTGTATTGCTGACCTATCCGATGGCACGAATGGGCCATGTGCAGCAATATCTCCATCAGCTCAAATAGAGCAGCAAACGGAAGCTGCTCCACAGGACACCACAGACTTTAAACTAGTCAGACTGTGCGGCTGCAATCGGGTGCAGGTACAATTGATGGAGCGGAAATAGCGACGGTTCAATCTCTAGAGGCCTGTTGCCATTTTGCACCTGCTCACTGCTAAAGTGAGAGAGATCAATTAATAGGGGACGGACATGAACGCCCAGAATTATAGAAAATTATGGAACGCAATGAGCATTCGGTTTATGTGCCTATTTGAAAATGCTGTCCCAATCGACTTTCGCACCCCACATTTTCCATATTGCTTTCCCGTTTCAGATTATGGCAATCCCCTTTTGAAATTTGCCATTGAATCTTTTTCTGTCATCATTTTACGCGTCATGTTCGAGATGTTAACACATCGGAATGTTATGAATAAATGCATCATTCTCTGTCATATTTTCCCATTAAATCGGGATGTTTTGTTGTTGAATCTACTCCTAATGGGAACAATAGCAGACGATCTACGCTATCTAAAAGGCATATTATTCAGCAAAAGTCTTCCTTCAACCTCCTTTGTCACAGGCAAATGAAGCCAAATTTCTCTGGCCTTTTGCATAAATGGCCCCCGTCCCTGGTAATATTTAAATATATCACATCTGCGTGTTCCGCGGAGATCAGTGCTGGGACCTTTTCTGTTCGTAGTATATATAAATGATTTGGAGGAAAATGTAACTGGTCTGATTAGTAAGTTTGCAGACGACACAAAGATTGGTGGAATTGCAGATCGCGATGAGGACTATCAGAGGATACAGCAGGATTTAGATTGTTTGGAGACTTGGGCGGAGAGATGGCAGATGGAGTTTACTCCGGACAAATGTGAGGTAATGCATTCTGGAAGGTCTAATGCAGGTAGGGAATATACAGTGAATGGCATAACCCTCAAGAGTATTGAAAGTCAGAGAGATCTAGGTGTACATGTCCACAGGTCACTGAAAGGGGCAACACAGGTGGAGAAGGTAGTCAAGGAGGCATACGGCATGCTTGCCTTCATTGGCCGGGGCATTGTGTATAAGAATTGGCAAGTCACGTTGCAACTGTATAGAACCTTAGTTTGGCCACACTTGGAGTATAGTGTTCAATTCTGGTCGCCACACTACCAGAAGGATGTGGAGGCTTTAGAGAGGGTGCAGAAAAGATTTACCAGGATGATGCCTGGTGTGGAGGGCATTAGCTATGAGGAGCGTTTGAATAAACTCGGTTTGTTCTCAGTGGAACGATGGAGGTTGTGGGGCGACCTGATAGAGGTCTACAAAATTATGAGGGGCATAGACAGAGTGGATAGTCAGAGGCTTTTCCCCAGGGTAGAGGGGTCAATTACTAGGGGGCATAAGTTCAAGATGCGAGGGGCAAGGTTTGGAGGAGATGTACTAGGCAAGTATTTTACACAGAGGGTGCCTGAAACTCGCTGCCGGAGGGGGTAGTGGAAGCAGGGACAATAGTTACATTTAAGGGGCATCTTGACAAATACATGAATATGATGGGAATACAGGGATACGGACCCAGGAAGTGTAGAATATTTTAGTTTCGTCGGGCAGCATGGGCGGCACGGGCTTGGAGGGTCGCGGGGCCTGTTCCTGTGCTGTACTTTTCTTTGTTCTTTGTTCTTTTGTTCTTTCTCCAAAGTCCTAACACTACTTCTCATTTGGCGTGCACAGGATTTGAAAAGAAATGGCCTGCAAATATTTCATCGATTTAGTATCCCTGTATGACATAAACATTAAATTAATACCAACTGTTTCCTAGCAAATCCAGTTTAGATTTCTGCGAAACATTCGTGACTCCTTGCGTATTTCAATACACAGCGAATCGATTCAGTGGCTGCATTCAAACAGGAATGAAACTACTCCGGCACCAGAGGGCGCCACCTTCAAACATGGGGATGATGAAGTTCCGTGACGGCATCGTCAAAACCAATCGGCGTCGTGGTCTGAGTGATGTCACAATGGGCCTGTCCCCTGCAGCGTGTGGCTGCAACAATGAGCTGAACAGATCTCGGGTTGACTCTCTCCTCTCAATCTCTGCCTCATCCCATTCCCATTCACACAGAGAGATTCAGTTAGACATGTTTCTGTTAATACTGGCGGTACTGTTGGACGGTAAGTAATGGATACTGTTCATTAAACCAGATTAGCAGGTGATGGATTGTAATAACATTTAATAATTAACGATCTGAAATATCCACATGATGAGTAGAGCTGAGTTTCCACAAACTCACACATATACAAATACATTTAGATGAATTAGCTTTAAACCATTGATGCTTCATTTCTCTTCCCTTCGCAGGCGGACTAAGCGCAGATCCAGTAACTCAATCACCGGTGACAAAAACCGTGTTAGAAGGAGGTTCAGTGCGGCTGCATTGTGAATACACAGACTCCGGAATGGATTCCATGCAATGGTATCATAAGAAAGCGGCACAACCACCAATCTGGATTATTAGCAAATATATAGATGTGAAGAAAGATGAAGTTTCAGGACGATATCTGGCGGCTGCTGACAAGTCTAAACAGAACGGTTACCTCAATATCAGCGCCCTCAGTGTGGATGACGGGGCGGTCTATTACTGTGCAGTGAGGCACAGCGTTAGATAGCAGATAGAGCACCGTACAAAAACCTCAGCGAGTATTTACAGCTCCACTAAGTCTGCTTTGCTGCCGCTGTCTGCGGGAATTGTTTGACCCTGGATTCACGAACACAGTCAGGTCTATTTATCATTTATCTATTTATCATTTGGCGTCTCTGTTCTTCTGCGGGCGAACAGAGGAGCAATTTGGGAAATCACGCGACTCATTTCCAGGCCGCGATGTACATGTTAAAGTAAAACTTGGAATGCCAGAGTATCAGCCGAGGTAATAACAGTTCTCAGATGTGGAGATAATGTAGCCGGAAATGACAATTTGTTCTTCTAGACCCGTCAGCTCAGATGAGCCCCAGGCCGCTGAGTATGCCCCGTACGTAACAAAACAGAGAATTGTGTCAAACTCTGCTGTTGTATTGAACACACGGAATTCACAATAAGAATTTCAACAAGGACTTACGGAACAACACAACTATTATTATCATGCAGGATCATGGTGTCTGCTTTAGGCTTCGTAGAAAATCGATTTTTCGAACGAAAACTCATCTCTTACCTGCTGCGAGGGAGTCACTCAGATAAGGGACTTATTTCGGAGGGCTGCGGCTCACGGTGAGGCCGATAAATCTGCCGGCGCTCGGTTGACTCCACAAGCCATGAACGCTTGTTATGATCGTCAGCTGGGTAATCTTGTCTTTTTAATATTTGACACACCCAGGATTTAGGCAAAAGATTCCAGCGGTGATTTCCGCAGATTCAGCATACGTTTCTGGCATAAACATCAATAGTAACAAAGACAGTGTCTAAACAGCTCCAATTTAGATTGCTGGTTAGCATTCGAGTCTTCTTGTATTTTGCAGCAAATCCTGAACCCACTCGACGGTAAAATTCGATTTAACAGAATTTGCCAGCAGAGGGCGCCGAATTCAAGCACCGGATGTTTTCTCTCAAGCCTGTATGGCTGGGAGACCAGTGAGGTCACAATAGACTCCCCCTCCCCTCAAACCCCTCCGCCCCTCAATGAGTTGAGCAGAGCCCGGGCTCCCTCCCTTCTTCACAATCTCTGCGAGAGATTCAGTCAGGCATGTTTCTGATAATACTGGCGGCATGCAATGGTATCAGCAGAAACCGGCACAACCACCGAGATGGATCATCGCTAACACTCTGAACAATTTTTACCCAAAGGGTGGTGGGAATCTGGAACTCACTGTGTGAAAGGGCGGTAGTGGTGGGACGCCTCACTGCATTGAAGATGCATTTAGATAAGCACTTCGAACGCCATAGAATACAATGGTTTGGGCCAGCTGATGGAAAATTGAGTTCTAGAAATGTATTTGATGGCCAGCACATGCAAAATGGGCCGAAGGGCCACCTTTTGAGCTGCAAAGCCATATGGTTGAAATGAAATGAAAATCGCTTATTGTCGCAAGTAGCCTTCAAATGAAGTTACTGTGAAAGGCCCCTAGTCGCCACATTCCGGCGCTTGTTCGGGGAGGCTGTTACGGGTTTACAAGAATCGAACCGTGCTGCTGGCCTGCCTTGGTCTGCTTTCAAAGCCAGCGATTCAGCCCTGAGCTAAACAGGTTCTGTAATTCCAAGTGAAAAGGTGGTGATGTCTAGGGAGGAAATTCCAGAGTGTCGGGTGCAGGCAGCTTTAGGCACGGCCAGCGATGGTGAATTAATTAAAATCAGAGGTGAACGCAGCAAGGTCCAGACTTTCGCTGTCGTCTGGATGAAAACGTTTTTCCTCAAATCTCCTCAAATTCTCTTATCTTTAATCTACGCCCATTGGTTATTGACAGGAAAAGGTTTCTTCCAAACTGCCCGATCTATGTCCGTCATAATTTTGTACACTCTGGAAGAACAGTCATTGTTCCTTTGAGACTCTCCTTACAGAAAACTCTTGGACCAAGCTTCTGATGGTATAACCTAATATGCCCTTATGTTCCCGCGAAACTCCTTGGGATATGTAATGATGTCAAAAGCTCGACATGAATACAAGTTGCTGCATTTGTTGTCGCTCAGTAAGACCTGATAGTTTACTGAGTGAGTGAGTCTCTACACCAAGGTATAATAATAGCTTATTGTCACAAGTAGGCTACAATGAAGTTACTGTGAAAAGCCCCTAGTCGCCACATTCCAACGCCTGTTCGGGGAGGCTGGTAAGGAAATTGAACCCGCGTTGCTGGCATTGTCCTGCATTGCAAGCCAGCTATTTAGCCCACTGTGCTAAACCAACCCCTACAAGCAGCATGAGTTAAGGTATCGCAGAACGATTCATCAATCGTATATCTGTTATAATCATAAACTGGTATAACTGTGCATGTGCGTCTCACTATTAGTGGTTTGAATGTTGTAGTTTTTTTTTACAATCTTTGTCACTCTCATCATAGAAACTGAACAATCGATGGGGGCGCGTCCCCTGCTGATCAGTCGCTGGAACTACCAGTGTAGGGATTTGGACGAGATCCTCCATGTCTCTGCAGCAGTGTGGGCTGCATGGCACAGAAATACACGGCGCTGTCGGACATCATTGTGTTACTGATCGTTAGCTCGATTGTCTTAACCTTTGTATCAAACGTAGAATAAAACTGATTATTGAGCTCGGTGTTGCTTTGCAAATTCTGTCCAATAAATCGAAGCACGTACATTGGAGCTTTCCCGGGCTGCTGACTGTACCAGTACACAATAGGGCTAGACTCGCTTTTTTCAAGGTGCAGGTTACTGTGTCATTACTTTCCTCTTTAACCGTTATTTCATATTCCTTATGTTCCACTGTATCTTGGGAATATACAATAAACGATAGGATGCTAGGAATTACAGAAACCAGAGGGACCCTGGGTGCGAATCCATAGACCCCTTAAGGTAGAGGACAGGTAAATAAGGTGGTTAAGAAGGCTTATGAAATACTTTAGTTTATTTTCCGTTGAATATAAGAGCAAGGATGTTATGAAGGAGCTGTAGGAACGCTTGTTAGCCCACAGCTGGTGTACTGTGTGCATTTCTGGTCGCCACACTATAGCAATGGTTTGATTGCAGTAGAGAGGGTGCAGTGGAGAGTCACCAGCATGATGCCGGGGATGGGGTGTTTCAGCTATGAAGAGAGGCTGGTTAGGTTGGGGTTGTTTTCCTTGGAGCAGAGAAGGCTGAAGGGGGACCCGATTGAGGTTTATTAAATCCACCTATTATGCATATTTTTGGATTGTGGGAGGAAACCGGAGCACCCGGAGGAAACCACGGGGTGGACACGGGGAGAACGTCTAAACGCCACAAACTCGCCCAAGGCAAGAATTGAATCTGGGGCCCTGGCGCTATGAGGAAGCAGTGCTAGCCACTGTGCACCCAAATAACCAAACTCTTTGACCAAGCTTTTGATAATACGACCTACATTTTACTCTGACACTCCTTGGGAGTAGTAATGATGTGAAGAGCTCGACATGTACATAAATTGCAGCATTTGTTATAGTTCAGTGAGACCTGATAGTTTACCGAGTGAGTGAGTCTGTTCACCAAGATATGAACTGGAAGCAGGAGTTAGGGAATCACAAATCGATTCATCAATCTGTTATGAATGCGAGTTGCAATCGTAAACTGGCAAAACTATACACGTGGACCTCACCTGTTGCTGTTTTTGAGTGTTGTTTTGTTACACTATTTGTCACTCTCAGTATGGAAACAGAACTATCGATGAGGGCGCGCCCCCTGCTGAGCAGTAGCTGGAATTGCCAGTGTGGGGTTTTTGTACAGGATCCACCATATCTCAGTAGCAGTGTGGGTTTCATGGCACAGAAATACACGGCGCTGTCGGAGATCATTGTGTTACTGATCGTTAGCTCGGTAGTCTTGTTCCTTTTATCAAACGTAGAAGAAATCCGATCACTGAGGTCGGCGTTCCTTTGTACGTTCAGTCCAATAAGACGAAACATGTACATTGGAGCTTTCCCGGGCTGCTGACTGTACCAGTAGACATAAAGGTTAGGAGAACTTGATTTGAAAGTGCAGGTTAATGTGACATTACTTTCCTCTGTAACCGTTATTTCAGATTCCTTTTGTTCCACGGTATCTTGGTGGCTCCATTCTAACAGAAGTAACAGCAATAATGACAATCAGAATCAGCTTCATATTAAGCAATACAATCATCAGCAACATAATCTCTGTAATTTTACCAACAATAACATTATAACAGTCAGGAAGAAAACGGAGTGTTACTGGGAATTAAATACTTACTGAGAAGTGAGAAAACAATGAGGAGCGAAGCAAGATGGTTCCTCATGATCCTTCTTGACTCTGTAACTCTCCAATGAGAGAGACCCTCTGTCAGAGACAGAAATACAGATCCCCGTTCCACTGCACTGCTGAAGCGGCCAATGGGAGGAATGAACCAGCAGCAGCAATCTCTCCAGTAACACAATTGGGCCAGAGTGAGAGCAAACGGAAGCTGTGGGTGGGGATACCGCAGTCTCAATATTGAGTGAAGTGTGCGGTGACTCTCAGCTGCACTCGGAACTGATGGAGCGGAAATAGCGACGGTTGAATCTTCACTACACCGTGACCATCCTGCACATGCTCGCTGTTCAAGTCACTGAGAAGAAATAGATCGGGAAGGGCATGACGGAGTAGAATATGGAACCTTAGAGTCAGGGATGAGGCCACACGATCTATATTGCCCGAGACACTTTGAAAGTGTTACTTATTCTTCTTTCAAAGACCGCATTTTCTACGTACCCGTTGATTCCCTTTACATTTCGTCTTAAAGTTACTGTTGTATCGTATTCCTTTATTTAGACACGACTTCTATAGTTGAGCAAATCGCAGTTTAGATAACGAATGGACTTTTCCTGGGCTTTATTTATCATAATAATCTTTATTGTCACAAGTAGGCATACATTGCACTGCAATTTCTCATCGATCCTTTTATTATCCAGGGATCTGCTCGTGGAAACAGCTCCTTGTGATCTTCATTGACAGACTCACTTACATTTCATCAACTCTCCATTACCTTCTTTGATCAAAGGAGAGGCGGCCTTGGGCGTCATCGGCAGCTTCCCTGCCTCAGGTCCATTAGTCGCAGAGTTTTACAGCAAAGAAGAGGCCCTTTGGCCCACTGTGTTTGTCCCGACCATCAATACCTATCTAGTTTAAACCAATTTTCTAGCCCCTGGTCTGTAGCCTTGTATGCAATGGCGTTTCTTGTCCTCATCTAAACGATTTTTAAGAATTGTGAGTGTTCCCGCCTCGACCACCCTTACAGCCAGTGTGTTCCAGGTTACCACCACGCTCGAATGCCATCTAAATCTCATGCCCCTTACCTTAAATGATTTCCCCCTGGTTGTTGACCCCTCTACTAATGGGAAAGGGTTCTTCCTATCTATGTTCCATGTGATTTTGAACACCTCGATCAGATCCCCCCTCAGCCTTCTCTGACAATGTTTGACAATTAATGACAATATTCCCAGCCTCTCCAGCCTCTCTTCATAGCTGAAACACTCCTTCACAGAAAACGTCCTGATTAATCTCCTCTGCACCCTCTCCGGTGCAATCACATCCTTCCCATAGTGTGCCGACCAGATGTGGACAAAATATTCCAGCTGCGGGCATACCAGCGTTCTGTACAGCTCCATAACAACCTCCCTGCTCTTATATTCAATGCCTCGGCTAATGAAGGCAAGTAGCTCGTATGTCTTGTTCACCACCTTATCTACTTGTCCTGTTGCCTTCGAGGATCTATGGACATGCAGACAAAGGCCCCTCTTGCTTCTATACTTCTTGGCGTCCTGCCGTTCATTGTGTATTTTCTTGCATTCCTCGTCCCCCAAAAATGCATCATGTCACCCTTTTCAGGGTTAAATTCCATTTGCCACTGTTCTGCCCATCTGGCCCTTCCGCCTATATAATCCTGCAATCTAAACCAATCCTCCTCGCTATTTAGCACACCGCCCATTTTCATGTTGTCTGCGAACGACGGTTGAGGATAGCTCAGGAATTGAAAAGCCAGAACGGTGTGGTTCCTGTTCCAGCTCTAGGCTGGTTGCGACCTGCCTCCCAGTGAAAGTGCAATGGATTAGACCTGCCTGAAGACAGATAACGCCAGAGAAAGAAATAATGAGTCGAATCTAGATTCAAATAGTCAAATCTCATTCCTGACATTGATGTTTTGACATATAAATCAATGAACCTTAAATCCATTCAGTAACCCCCCACTCTGAACCGGATTGAACAGAATCCACCATCAGACGGCGCAAAGCCCAAGCATGATAATTAGAAAGTCACATGAGACCCAAACCAGAGGTATCCTCAGTGATGTCACAATGGACCTGGCCCCCTGCAGTGTGTGGATGGAACAATGAGCTGAACAGAGCCCAGGTTCCCTCTCTCCTCTCAATCTCTGCCTCATTCCAGTCCTATTCACTGAGAGATTCAGTCAGCCATGTTTTCAATATTACTGGCGGGCTCTTGGACATTAAGCACTGGATTATACTCATCACTACAGTTTAACAGATTGATGGGAATTTGCACAAATTCATACAGTTAATAGAGGTTTACCTCCATCCTATTTATCCTTCTGCACTTTTGATGCTCTCCATTCACAGGCGGACTATTTGAAGATCCAGTCTCCAGTGACAGTGACTGTGTTTGAAGGGGCCTCGGTGATGTTAGAAAAGAATACAGAACTCAGGTAAAAACGGGCATCCACTAGTATGGAGAGAAACCGGCACAGTCTCCAAACTGGATTGGTAATGAAGTAGTAGGACTGTAAAAAGATGGAATCTGAGGGTAATATCTGGTTGTTGCTCATAATATAAGCATGCCGCGTGGAGGTCTCTTACTGTGCAGTGAGGCACATCACCAGATAAAAATCAAGAACCCGCACAACACTCCTCTGCGAGTATTTGTGCAGTCTTCTTTAGTGCCTCGATCAGCCGGGTCAATTTCATCCCAGGCCCACGGAGAAAAAACATTGCCAGGTTTGTTTATCAAACAGTTGCATTGCTTTATTTGTCCTTGTTCAAATCAACCGATCTGAGAAATCTTGTGACGTAGCTCAAAGTCACGGCCGATGCCTCCTCAGTAAATATCTCGCAGTTTACCCGGAATACTGACCTGCCTACATAGGCAGAGAAAGCTCTTGGATATGGACTGACTATAGCTCAACATTGCTGACTGTTTTTTCAGAGTCTTCAATTCGGCCGGATCCTGGGAGACTCATTGTGCATCACTCATCCCTGTAACAAAACGTAGAATGGGTCTCAGTCTGGAATTTGATTTGACACAAGAAATAGACAACGATCTTTGAATATTAACTCAACGAACGGCACAATGATTATTATCTTAAAGCACCATGGAACCCGTACTCTCTTGCTGATACTTGTACAGAAAAAAACAGTACTTAAGTGGGTTTTGGCCCTTCTTTTCTTATATGAAAGAGTAAGCGCAAATCATGAACAGGTCTCACTCATTGCGGCACATCCACGGAAGAGTGTTACTAAATTCCCTGCTCTTGGATAACTGCACAGGCTACACATTTTCAGAATCACCCCGGTAGATTTTTGTACGGAGCTGAATGGCCTTCAGTTCACTGTGCCTCACTGCACAGAGATAGGTGGCGGTGTCTGTCACTCGAGCATCACTAACATTCAGAGAGCTGTGTTTCTCTGTAAAACTGAACCGAGATGTTATCCTGTCCTGAGCACTGGTACCGCTTGCCAGGTGCTGCACGGTTCCATCCGGGTATTGTCTGTACCATTGTAGGATCTTTCCTGATACTGTGGTGGAACAGGCCAAGGATGCAATATCTCCCTCGGTAACAACGATTGACTCAGGAGACTGTGATACCTCTTCACTGCCGGCGGAATCTGAGAAACATACAGATGTAAAATAACATGATAAATTAAATACCACACAGACCACGAGCATATACTATAAACAATCAAATACAACATGGCACAACAAGATATACAATAATGCAAACTGTATGTTACTACTACATAACATATCTGATGTGTGAAATATTCCTGCCAGATATAGTGATCACCCTCACACGGAGAGAAGAATAAGGCATTCAGGGAGATAATCACTAAAGTGAAGCTCAGCTTCATGTTGGATCCTATCGATGTGTGTTAAGTAGCTCTCGGTAGTTTTCAGGACGAGAGACAATGCTGCGAAGGCAGCGCTGTTGTATATCAAATTGAGTCCAACACCAACTGCACCGTGCCCGCGAACCAGGTCTCTGGGGATCACAAAATGAAGCTGTGAGGGAGCTTCAGTATTGGGTGGGGTGTGGGTAGGAGAATGCGCATGCGGCAGAGCATTGCCTCTGTGGTGTCAGACTGAGGCCATATGTGACGTTTCCCCGTAGTTTTAGTGACGTTAGTCTATAAACTGAGTGACGTCAGCGGGACTGCTTGAAGGGTCAGAAACATCTTTCCCGGAACTGATCTGAACATCCAGCCCTCAGTTTCAGAGAATTAACAGCTGATCAGAAACAGCAAGGACGGGTTACCCTGGAGACTGGTTTGATGACGGATCTGACGGTCGGATTGGATTCTGCAGTTTATTTTTACTGCCGCTGCTGGATACAGGTGGGTGACAGTTTGATTCGTGGTTAACGTGGTTTCCACCCGGTGTGGGTTTGAGTGGCTGACATCGCCACTGCTCAATGTGGCTGCATCTGCCCGAGAGTCTGTCGAAACGCCTACAGACTGGAGCTCTAAGAAACAATTGAAAGTACGGGAGTGGTACTGTTGTCCACCATAAACTCAGTCTAAGAGTCCTGCTTATGATCAACTCTTCAGAGCCACTTTATCCACCTAGAGATAGAGAGTGGTTTGGCTGTCTGACCGATGCTCTTGCTGTTTTTTTTTTGCCTCACGGCTTGTCTGCAGATGTGAGTAACACAGCACGGGTGAAATCCAGGAACACCCTCCCTAACACCACAGCAACACCTTCTATTCCGCACCATCAAGAAACGGTTGTCTTTCTCAGGATTTTCTCACTTCACCTTCTTGCGTCTCCAATGATGCTTTAACACCTGTAGGTGGAGAACTGCCCGTCAGAGAATGGAAACAGTCCGAGCTGGGATACAGTCAGTGTTCTTGTATGGACAGTCGCTGCATAGTTCTGGGCGGGGGTAGGAAAGGGTTTGCTGGTCTGGTTATTGTAGGACGGAAACACAGGTTTGTGAATTGTGTCAGAAAACATTAAACAGACACTCGAAAGGAGAATGACCATTAGGGGTCTCTTGGGGTTTGTTATAAACTGTGCAATCACTGCCTTGTGAAATGTGCTCATTTTCTACAAACTGCCTGTGAATAAAATACACCAGTCATACAGACTCTGTGTACCGACTTTGATCAAAGGGACCTAGAAGGGGAGAACGGAGATGGAGAAAGGTTCGCACAATAATTCAGACAGAAATGGAAAGAACATAAATAGACTAAATGTGAGTTAACGAACCATAAATCAACTTGTGAGATTCATTTCAGTACAAATGCAAGTTATAAATTAACGAATATAATTATTCAGTTCCTCCTCACTTTTTCTTATTGAGTGTTGTGTTTGTTTTGAAATTTTATTAATGAGCCTGTGACCCTCACAGGCTGAGTAGTTGTGTCTGTCTATCAGTGTGAGTGCGCCCTCTGCTGAGAAATAACTGGAACTCCCAATGTGACTTTTTGTACGGGATCCGCTATAACTCTGCAGCAGTGTGGGCTCCATGGCGCAGAAATACACGGCACTGTCGGAGAGATCAGCTCCGGCGATATTTAAAGGTACCGTTTGGTTTACTTTGTGTAAAACAGTCGAGAACCTGGCTGGGAAATCTGGAGACGTATCTGAAGTGCCCATGCTATATACTTTCATTAAATTCCTCGGAGAATCCCCGGGATACTGAATGTACCAGAACAGAGTGTTAAAAACAGCTGTCGAGTATCTACAGTCCAGGTTAATGCTCTGTCCTTCCAGAACTGTTATCTCAGATCGATCCTGGGACACTGAGTCTTCACCATTGGTTCCTGTCACAAAACACAAAACGTAATCAATATCTGGGAGTGAAGACAACACACGGAACACACGGTGAACATTTAAACATCAACTCACCGGGAAGCATGACCATTATTATCAGTAACCAACATGGGGAACACATGGTATCTGGATTAGAGTTCGACAGAAAAATATACTATCTGAAATATGTTCTGGTATTAAAGCGGAAATTCAGATCAGTGGAAGCTTCACTGACTGGGAGACGGAGGGGCGTTTCCCAGCGACATGATTGGCTGGTCTGTCGAAACTGATGACAATCGGGCACCAATCAGTGTTCGTTCTGGACTAATGATATCTTCTGACTTCCTCTTTCTCCCTGTCTTTCTCTGTCCCTCCAGCTCTGTCTTTGTCTCAAGGTCTTCCCCTCTCTGTCGCTCGGTCTCTATGCCTCTGTCTCCCAGTCAGTGAAGCTTCCACTCTATTTCTGACCCTCTCTCTCACACTTCCGCTGCCTCTTTCTTCCCTTTTCCTTTAAGTTCAGACTGTAGAAAATCCAATTCGTCCAACTTTCTCATTTCAAGGAGTTCATCAAAGTGTTCAGTTAATAGGACCCTCTATAAATGGTAAAATATAATATCCATAGCTCAGGAATAGGATAAACATGGCAACATTTACATTTAGATCCCAAAATAATATAGGATATTTGTGTGAATTAGGGATCATATTAACATCTTTTCTATGTATTGGTATTTTAGAGTCAGGATCTCATCGTGATCTCCGTGATTTCATGTTGTTTAAAACCAGCTTCCTTAAGAAATGTGACTGACATATGACACTAAACAACGGGATTCGGCAGGATTTAAAAATAAAGTTGGAACTAGCTCCATGTATAACTTTATCATCATTGAAACAAATAAATAGCAGTAAAAACAATATGCACCAAAAATAATGTTACTTCATCATGCAACAACATCCTTCAGTAATTTGAGAATTCGATAATTATCCGGGACAATTTGGGGCAGCACAGTAGCACAAGTGAATAGCACTGTGGCTTCACAGCGCCAGGCTCCCAGTTTCGATTCCCCGCTGAATCACTGTCTGTGCGTTCTCCCCGTGTCTGCGTGGGTTCCCCCGGGTGCTCCTCTTTCCTCCCACAGTCGAGAGACGTGCAGGTTAGGTGGGATGGCCATGATAAATTGCCCTTAGCGACCAATAAGGTTCGGAGGGGTCATTGGTTTACGGGGATAGGGTGGAAGTGAGGGCTTAAGTGGGTCGGTGCAGACTCGTTGGGATAGGAGTATAAATTATTGCCGAAATAAGGAGCCGAATGGCCCCATTCTGCACTGTATGTTCTATGTTCCATGAAAGCGCCATATACCTCAGATCGCCACCAGACGGAGCTCGCTCACCATGTTTTTCTGTTCACTGCACTGGGTATAGGAGAGACAACATGGTGTTTGTGCTACGAGTCTCGTAATCCAAGGCGTCAAATGGCTGTCGAAAATGGTTCTTTCCTCATTGCTTTCGCACTTTTCAAAGATTTACCTGAATATTTACCCCCTATCTCCCTCTGACTGTTTGATTGTCTGTAATACACTCCCAGTGGTGTGAATGTAGGGCCTTTATTGGCCCTACACTCAATCGGTATGTCGTCAATTGGTTCCAACATATCATCCCTTCTCATGTCTGTAATTGATTATCTAACGAGTATAGCCACCCCACCCTTTTTTATCTCCCTGTGTATCTCTGTCTGAAAACACTGACAGAAGGAATTTTGAGCTGCCATTCGATCCCTCTTTATCTGCTTCTGTAATAACTATTATTTCATACTCCTATCGGTGCCCTGAACTGGCCTGTTTTGTTTGCTCTACTCACGATATTGAATTATATCCCAATTGCCACCGCCAAATCCTCCATTTATTTTCTATCAATGGATTCCGTTGTTGTCCAGACTCACCCAATGATTTTCCGCCTTCCAGGCCCATTTTTGATTATTCCACGTCTGAATTTACCAATCAGTTCCCACCCTCCTGCCAAACCATTTTATCCTTTCCCAGCAGCACTCGACAAATTCCCGACAGGAAACCACTTTACCGCCACCTCTGAGTTAGTTCTGCCAATCGGGCAGAATATTTTCGGGGATGTTGACAGTGGACTCTGCAAAAGGAACGTATGTTTAAGTGAAAATTGTTATTTTGGAACTAGGGGCTGTCAGTGGGGAGGTGATGGCGCCTCGTGGCATTATCACTAGGTAAGTAAATCAGAAATCCCGGTTTGAACCTCACAACAGCGGGTGGTGGAATTTAAATTCACTCCAGTTGGTTATTATAAAAAAACAGTTCGACAGGAGACTGCAGATCTACAGCAATGTGATTGACTATTTTTTCACACATGTTTTCATTGGGATTTTTAACATATAGGAACAAGGTTTGTACACAACATGAGCCGGAGCCATTAGCAAGAACAGAAAAGAAGAAACAAAGCAACAGAAACTTCATAAACATCTGTACAACAGGTCGTCACTTTCACTGTGAACCAGGTTCTGTGCTCACATTCCCTATTGTACATTTATATTTACAATCAAGGCCAGAACCTTTAACTTTATTTATATTTACACTCGTTTTGAATGGCGAGTGTGGGGGGGGGGGGGGGGGGGGTAGGACCCCTGTCCCCCATTGAGATTTCGAGGGAGGCTCGGATGGTCCATCTCCTCAGTTTTCCATTTGTGTGTGTTGGGGGGTGGGGCCGGTCTATGTCCCCTCCGCCGAGTGGCCTTCCTCTCCGTCTCTCATCTACTGTATTCATCCCAGCGGTACTCGCTGCCACCACCCACTACATGCCCCCCCCCCCCTTCTGCTTCCTACCCACTTCCTATCAGCTCCCCCCCACCAGTTAGTTGCTGGAACAGATCCTCAAAGAGGTTTGTGAACGTCTTCTATGTGTCGTGGAATCTCCCCGGACCCTCTGATGGACAATTTTATTTTCTCCAGCCTCAGGAACTCGGTCAGGTCTGAGAGCCACTTCGACTGTGTGGCGCTACCGGCTTCCAACTGAGCAGGAGTCTCCACCTGATTGCAGGGATTGCAGGGAGTGGTGCGGTAGCGCCCGCTCGGGGAGACGCCCACGTGCAGGAGGCTTCACTTGGACACAGTCCGTCTCCGGTACCCTCAGTCACCCCCTCACCCTCTCTCATGTTCTCTAGCGTTCAGTAGAACGATAGGTTCGGTAGGGCCTGCTTCCCATGTGTCGCCCTTGCGGCAAGATTGTCTTACGTAACCTAGGGAATATCCCCCCACCCCACCCCCCAGAAACAGGCCATGATTAGCTTGTCGGCCCTGGTGAAGAAGGATTAGGGAATGAAGATCGGGAGTGATCTGAACACGAAGAGTAACCTAGGCAGCATGTTCATTTTGACCGTATGTATCCTTCCCGTTCGCGAAAGAGGCAGTGAGTCCCATCTTTGCAGGACCTTCTTACCCTCCTCCATCAGGATGGAGAGGTTCCATTTGTGGAGCCTCGCCCAGGTGTGGGAAACTTGGTTCCCCAGGTACCTGAATTTGGGTTATTTTAAACGGCAGTACTTCGAGCTCCGCACCTCCCTCTGGGGGGTTCGCCGGGAAGATTTTGCTCGTGCTCCGGTTGAGTTTGGAACCTGGGAAGGCACCGAATTCCCCAAGGAGTCCTGTTATCTTCCCCATGCTTGCTACGAGGTTCTATACGTAGATGAGCATGTCGTCAGCATAGAGTGAGACTCTGCGCTCCATGGCCTTTCTCCGAATGCCTGTCCACCAGTCCGCTGATCTGAGGGCAATAGCCAGCAGCTCGATTGCCAGCGCGAACAGGAGGGGTTGTAACGGGCAGCCCTGCCTAGTTCCCGTGCTTAGCCTAAAGTATTCGGTGTTGGTGGCGTTCGTTCATACCATCGCCACAGGAGCGCTGTACAGGAACTTCACCAATGCGGTGAACCCTGCTCCAAACACAAACCATTTAAGTCCCTCCATGTGTTACCGCCATTCTACTCGATCGAAGGCTTTATCAGCGTGCAGGGAGGCAATAACCCTGAGGACGTCTCCCGGATAGGATCATTGTTACATTCAGCAGGAGTTAAATGTTCGCTGTTAGTTGCCTGCGTTGACAAACCTGGTCTGATTTTCCACGATCACTTCAGGCAGGCAGCTCTGCAGGCGCCTCGCCAGTGATTTCATTAGGACTCTTGCATCACTGTTTAAGAGAGAGATGATCTGTATAATCCACTCTGCCGGGTCTTTGTCATTTTTGTGGATCAATGAGATCGAGTCCTGTGCCAGCGTGGGCGGCAGGCCCACCTTGACGGTGGGTCGTTGAATATCTACGCAAGTGCGGGGCCAGTGCTGTTTCAAATGTTTTGTAAATGTTTACCGCGAACCCATCTGGCCCTGGCACTTTTCCCTGACTGCCTGGAATTAATTAATCCACGATTTCTCCCAGCTCCAGCTGTGGTTCCATCCCTTATTTCCTGGCCTCTCCTACCATCGGTATGTCCAGGCTGTCGAGAATCCCCAAGTCCCTCTCCGAGGGATCGGATGTGTATAGCCTTCAGTAAAAGTTTCCAAAGACCACTTTAATCTCGATTGGGTCTGCTACCATCCTACAATTTCTGTTCCTAACTTGCGCTTTCTCTTTTGCGGCTGCTTGTTTCTCAGCTGGTGCTCCAGCAGGCGGCTGGCCTTGTCTCTATGTGTGTGGCGGAGCTGGTGGAGAGACTTCCTGGTGGAGAGCAGATCAAATTCCATCTGCAGCTTTTTACTCTCCACCAGCAGTTCCACGGTTATCCAGCGCCGCTCCACACCCAGCATGGGGTCAATCAGCCGCTGCTTGGCTGCCGTGTATTTCCTGACCCTGAGGGCCCTATGAGCTATGATTTCGCCTGTAACCATCGCCTTCGATTCCTCCCAGAACGTGGAAGGTGAGACCTCCCCGTTCCGGTTGCAGGTTACATAACCGTCGATAGCTTGGGTATCGCTGTACAGAATTCCTTATCGGCGAAGCGGGCTGCGTTGACCCGGCCCTTCTCCACATTCATGGCCCTTATCGAGCCTCATGACCACGTAATGTGGCGTGTTGTCGGAGATTACAATCGTGGAGTATTTCCACTTTTCTACCCCTGCGACAAAAAAGTCCATACGTGAGTAGAGCTTGTGCTCATGGGAGTAGAAGATTAATTATTTTCCTCTCGGGTGATTGTACCTCCGGGGGTCGCCCCTCTCCTCCATCAGCTCCATAAATGTGTTCAATTCTGGTGCCATACCGGACACGGTTCCTGTCCTAGGGTTGGATCTGTGCATTGTCGGGTCCTGTACACAGTTAAAGTCTTCCTATGTGATAAGTCACTGGGTGTCTAGGTCCGGGATTTCGGTCATAGCTTTCTTGCCGAAATCTACATGGTCCCAGTTCGGGGCATATATGTTTACCAAGACTACCAGAGCCCATGGTCCCGCTGCCCATAACCTCTCGGCCCCCTGGTTCCGTCACTGTGCTCATTGACATAACTGAAACTGGCCTGTTGATTAGTATGCCCCCCTCCCCCCCTTGTCCGAGTGTCGATATATGAATGAAACGTCTGTCCCACCCAGCCCTTCCTTACCCACGGTCTTAAGTGTGTCTCCTATAGGAAGGCTACGTCCACCCTTAAACTCTTGCAATGGGCGAGGACCCTGTATCTCTCCACCGGCCCGTCGAGGGCCCTCACATTCCATGTTACTATCCAGGTTGGGGGATGGTCTGGGGCGGCCTCCTCTTCCTGTGGGGGTCAACCATACTCTTTAAAAAAAAAAATATTTATGAAAGTTTTAAACACAATTTTTCACCCTTACAAACAACCCCCCCCCCCGCCCCCCCCGTACCAGATAGAAAGAAAACGCACACAGCAAGACATAAACATGGTAAAACGATATGTTACAGAACTTTGTACATTGGATTCCTCCCGTACATGCCAGTTTTCCAGATCCTTCATGTATTTTCTTGCTCAAATACCCCCCAGACAGACCCACCTTCCCCCTCCCTCCCTCCCCCCCCCCCCCCCCGCCCTTCACAAGACATCACTCCCCCCCCCCCGGGTTGTTGCTGCTGACCGACCTTCATCTAATGCTCCGCGAGATAGTCTAGGAACGGTTGCCGCCGCCTGTAGAACCCCTGCGCAGACCCTCTCAAGGCAAACTTTATCCTCTCTAGCTTGATAAACCCAGCCATATCATTTGTCCAGGCCTCCACGCTGGGGGGGGGGCTTCGCCTCCTTCCACATTAGCAAGATCCTTTGCCGGGCTACTAGGAATGCAAAGGCCAGAATGCCGGCCTCTTTCGCCTCCTGCACTCCCGGCTCTTCCACTGCTCCAAATATTGCTATCCCCCAGCTTGGCTTGACCCGGACTTTCACCACCTGAGATATTGCTCCCGCCACTCCTCTCCAGAACCCCTCCAGTGCCGGGCATGACCAAAACATATGGACATGGTTCCCCAGACTTCCTGAGCACCTCCCACATCTGTCCTCTACCCCGAAGAACCTACTCAGCATCGCCCCCGTCATGTGCGCTCTGTGAACCACCTTAAAGTGTATCAGGCTAAGCCTGGCACACGAGGAAGAGGAATTAACACTACCTAGGGCATCAGCCCATAGCCCCTCCTCAATATCCTCCCCCAGCTCCTCCTCCAATTTACCCTTCAGCTCCTCTACCAACGCCTCCCCCTCTTCTTTCATCTCCTGGTATATTGCTGACACCTTGCCCTCTCCAACCCATACGCCCGAGATCATCCTGTCTTGAATTTCCTGTGCCGGGAGCAACGGGAATTCCCTCACCTGCAGCCTCACAAATGCCCTCACCTGTATGTATCTGAAAGCATTTCCCAGGGGTAGCCCAAACCTCTCCTCTAGTGCCCCTAGGCTTGCAAACGTCCCATCAATGAACAGGTCCCCCATTCTTCTAATCCCCGCCCGATGCCAGCTCTGAAACCCCCCGTCCATCCTCCCCGGGACAAACCGATGGTTGCCCCTGATCGGGGGCCACACCGAGGCTCCCATTGCCCCCCTGTGCCGTCTCCACTGGCCCCAAATCTTTAGCGTTGCTGCCACCTCCGGGCTCGTGGTGTACCTTGTCGGCGAGAGCGGCAGCGGTGCCGTCGCCAGCGACCCCAGGCTCGTTCCTTTGCAGGACGCCATCTCCAGCCTCTTCCATGCCGCCCCCTCTCCCTCCATCACCCACTTACGGATCATCGCCACATTTGCTGCCCAGTAGTAGCTCCCCAGATTCGGCAGCGCCAACCCTCCTCGGTCCCTACTGCGCTACAAAAACCCTCTCCTTACCCTCGGGGTCTTATTCGCCCACACAAACCCCATAATGCTTCTGCCTACCTTCTTAAAAAAGACCTTGATGATCACGATGGGAAGGCACTGAAACACAAAGAGAAACCTCGGGAGGACCACCATTTTAACCGACTGCACTCTACCCGTTAGCGAGAGCGGCAACATGTCCCATCTTTTTGAAGTCCTCCTCCATCTGCTCCACCAGCCTCGTCAGATTCAGTTAATGTAGCCCCCCCCCCCCAACTCCTAGCTATTTGGATCCCCAGGTACCAAAAGCTCCTTTCCGCCCTCCTCAGTGGTAGATCATCTATCCCCCTTTCATGGTCTCCTGCCTGTACTACAAAGAGCTCACTCTTCCCTACATTAAGCTTATAGCCCGAAAAATCCCCAAACTCCCTTAGAGTCTGCATGACCTCCACCATCCCCTCCACTGGACCCGCCACATACAGCAACAGGTCATCTGCATAAAGCGACACTCGATGCTCCTCTCCCCCTCGGACCACCTCCCTCCATTTCCTAGACTCCCTTAATGACATGGCCAAGGGTTCAATTGCCAATGCAAACAACAGTGCGGACAGGGGGCACCCCTGCCTCGTCCCATGGTACAGACGGAAATACTCCTACCTCCGCCGATTCGTAACCACACTCGCCACCGGGACTCTGTAAAGGAGCTTTACCCAACTAATAAACCCTCCCCTGAACCCAAACCTATGCACCACTTCCCAGAGCACTCTACTCGGTCAAAGGCCTTCTCTGCGTCCATAACTGCCACTATCTCCGCCTCTCCCTCCACCGATGGCATCATTATCACGTTTAGGAGCCGCCGTACATTAGTGTTTAGCTGCCTGCCCTTTACAGATCCCGTCTGGTCCTCATGAATCACCCCCGGGACACAGTCCTCGATCCTCGTAGCCAGCACTTTTGCCAGCAACTTAGCATCCACGTTGAGGAGTGAGATCGGCCTGTACGACCCACATTGCAGTGGGTCCTTGTCCCGTTTCAGGGTCAAAGAAATCGTCGCCTCCGACATTGTCGGGGGCAGGGTCCCTCCCTCCCTTGCCTCATTAAAAGTCCTCACCAGCAGCGGGGCCAACAGGTCTACGTACTTCCTGTAGAACTGAACCGGGAACCCATCTGGTCCCGGGGCCTTCCCTGCCTGCATACTCCCCAACACTTTATTCAGCTCCTCCAACCCATTGGTGCCCCCAAACCAGCCACCTCCTGCTCCTACACCCTCGGGACCCTCAGTTGGTCTAGGAATCGTCTCATCCCCTCTTCCCCCGCTGGGGGCTGGGATCTGTACAGCTCCTCATAGAAGGCCTTAAATGCCTCATTTACTTTTGTCGCAATCCGCACCATAGCTCCCCTTCCATCCTTGACTCCACCTATTTCCCTTGCTGCCATCCTCTTACGGAGCTGGTGTGCCAGCATCCGACTAGCCTTTTCCCCATACTCGTACGTCGCCCACTGCGCTTTCCTCCACTGTGCCTCTGCCTTCCCTGTGGTCAACAGGTCAAACTCCGTCTGGAGACGTCGCCTTTCCCAAAGTAATCCCTCTTCAGGGGCCTCTGTGTATCTCCTGTCCTCTCTTAAAATCTCCCCCTCTAACCTCTCCCTTTCCATGCCCTCTATCTTCTCCCTATGGGCCCTAATGCAGATTAGCTCACCCCTGATCACCGCCTTCAGCGACTCCCATACCACCCCCACCCGCACCTCCCCGTTGTCGTTGGCCTCCAAGTACCTTTCGATACACCCCTCACCCTCCCACACACCGCCTCATCTGCCAGCAGTCCCACATCCAACCGCCACAACGGGCGTTGGTCCCTCTCCTCTCCCAACTCCAGTTCCACCCAGTGCGGGGCGTGGTCTGAAATGGCTATGGCCGAATACTCCGGTCCCTCCACTTTCAGGATCAGCGCCCTGCCCAGAACAAACAAATCTAGGAGTAGGCTTTGTGCATGTGGGAGAAAAAAGAAAATTCCCTGGCCTGCGTCCTGGCAAACCTCCACGGGTCCACTCCCCCCATCTGATCCATAAACCCCCTAAGCACCTTGGCCGCCGCTGGCCTCTTACCGGTCCTAGATCTGGAGTGATCCAGTGCTGGGTCCAACACTGTATTGAAATCCCCACCCATTATCAAGCTTCCTACCTCGAGGTCCGGAATGCGCACCAGCATCCACTTCATGAATCCGGCATCATCCCATTTTGGGGCGTGTACATTTACCAATACCACCCACGTCCCCTGCAACTTACCGCTCACCATCACATATCGACCTCCATTGTCCGCTACGATATTCTTGGCCTCAAACAACACCCGCTTGCCCACCAATATTGCCACCCCTCTGTTCTTCGCGTCCAGCCCCGAATGGAATACCTGTCCTATCCATCCCTTTCTTAACCTTACCTTATCCGCCACCTTCAGATGTGTCTCCTGGAGCATGACCACGTCTGCCTTCAGTCCCTTTAAGTGCGCGAACACTCAGGCCCTCTTTACCGGCCCATTCAGGCCCCTCACATTCCAGGTTATCAGCTGGATTGGGGGGCCTCCCACCCCCGCCGCCTAGCCATCGCCTTTTCTAGGCCAGTCTTGTGCCCGTGCCGCCCTCTCCTTCCAGTCCCCCACACGGGAGACCCCCGCCCCGACCATCTCTTCTGTGTCCCATTCCCCTTCGGCCAGTGCAGCAGCAACCCGTTTCCCCCCACCTCCAGCCCCCCCCCCCCCCCGCTAGACCCGTGTCTAGCTTTTTTGCTCCCCCCATAACACTCCCGTAAGTCAGCTGACAACTGTTGACCCCGGCTTCTCCGCCGCCCCATTGACCCCCCCCCCCCCCCCCCGTGTGGGAATCTCTCAATCAGTGTGCCTTCCTCCATTCCCCCCCCCCCTTTCTTTCCTAGTGCGGGAAAAAACCTTCGCTTTCCTAAGCCTGCCCCGCCCCCTCTGGCGCAGCTCCTGTCGCGGCCTTGTCTCATTTCCCCCATCCCCAAGTCTCCTCTCCCTCCAGCACCAGCGCCCACCGTCTCGTACGGTCTTCTCACCCGGTCCCTTTCCCCATCCCCATCCCTCCCCCAGCCCGTGGAACATTTCCTGCACGTGACTAACACCCTATGTACACCAAACATCAAACATCCCCCCCCCCCACCCTCACAAACCCTCAGTTTGAGTCCAACTTTTCAGTTTGAATAAAGGTCCAAGCCTCTTCAGTCGTTTCAAAATTGTGGTGTTGCACCTTATATGTGACCCACAACCGCGCTGGCTGCAGCATTCCGAATCTCACTCCTTTCCGGTGCAGCACCGTCTTGGCCCGGTTGAAACCCGCTCTCCTCTTTGCAACCTCCGTGCTCCAGTCAGGGTATATTCGGATCTCCGCATTCTCTCAGCTGCTGCTCAGCTCTTTCTTGGCCCATTTCAAGACCCTCTCTCTGTCCGTGAAACGGTGAAACCTCACCACAATCGCCCTTGACGGCTCGTTAGCCTTGGGCCTCCTCGCCAGCACCCGGTGTGCCCCATCCAGCTCCAACGGCCTTAAAGGGGCCTCCGCGCCCATCATTGACTCGAGCATCGTGCTCGCATATGCCCCGGCATCGGCCCCCTCCACTCCTGCAGGGAGACCCAGGCTCCAAAGATTCTTTCTCCTCAACCTGTTCTCCAGGTCTTTGAATCTTCCCACCCGCCTCTTGTGCAGCACCTCGTGCTCCTCCACTCTCACCGCCAGGCCCAAGATCTCATCCTCGTTCTCATTGACTTTTTTCTGCACCTCCTGGATCTTTAACTCGTGGGCCTTCTGGGTCATCCCTAGTCCTTCAATCGCCGACAGCAGAGGCGCCAGCATCTCTTTCCGCAGCTCCTCGAAACAGCGCTTGATGAACTCCTGCAGCTCCGGCCCGCATTCCACTTTATCCCCGGCCGCCGCCATTTTGTTTTTCTTCCCTCGCTTCTCCCGCTGTTCCAATGCCGCTTTTTTGGCCGTTTCGCTTCTAGTCCGGTCCATAAACGGTGAAGGGGGACCTCACTCTTCCCTTCCCACACGGAGCGTCTTCACAAAATTCCCGTTGGGGCTCCTCTAGAGAGCCCGAAAGTCCGTGATCGCGGGAGCTGCCGAATCGTGTGGCTTAGCTCCGCATCGCCGCAACCGGAAGTCTCGGGTCAACCATACTCATCCTGTGGACCTGGCCCTGTTTGTCCGGGCCTGCCCTTGCTCACAGGCCATTCAAGAAGACCGCCCATGACTTCCTCATTTGCGTCACCTCCACATGTTGTCAGCTGCAACCAGCGACCTCCTCTTCCCCCTCTCACTCCCTACCCCCGCTGTTTTAACCCCTGTACGGCCTACCCTTTTGTTATCCGCTCCAAGTCCCCTCCTGTTTGGCTTTACCCCCTCCTCGACCCACTCCCCTTTTGCCCTTTGTTTCCCCGAAGTTCTGTTTTTCTATCCCCCTCTGCCAGGAGCTCCCTCCGTCGCCGGAGGCACCCCACGGCATCCTACTTCCCTGTACGTCAGTACTCCAGCTTGCTCGCCAGTGTAGCGGCTCCCCGAAGACTTGGGTTCCTCTATTCAATCCCCCTTCAGCCCCTCTCCCCCCCACCCCCCCCCCCCCCGCCCCCCGCCCTCTCTCCGCACCTCTGCCTGTGTTCGCCCCTGACTCTCTCGACGCCTTGCCACCCGCGTTCTGGCCATTGCCCTCTATCGTTGGTTGTCCAGGCCATTTGGATTGGATTGGATTGGATTTGTTTATTGTCACGTGTACCGAGGTACAGAGAAAAGAATTTTTCTGCAAGCAGCTGAACAGATCATTAAGTAGATGTGAAGAAAAGGGAATAAAAGAAAATACATAATAGGGCAACACAACATATACAATGTAACTACATAAGCACTGGCATTGGATGAAGCATACAGGGTGTAGTGTTAATGAGGTCAGTCCACATAAGGCTCATTTAGGAGTCTGGTGACAGTGGGGAAGAAGCTGTTTTTGAGTCTGTTCGTGCGTGTTCTCAGACTTCTGTATCTCCTGCCCGATGGAAGACGTTGGAAGAGTGAGTAAGCCGGGTGGGAGGGATCTTTGATTATGCTGCCTGCTTTCCCCAGGCAGCGGGAGGTGTAGATGGAGTCAATGGATGGGAGGCAGGCTCGTGTGATGGGCTAGGCTGTGTTCACGACTATCTGAAGTTTCTTGCGGTCCTGGGCCGAGCAGTTGCCATACCAGGCTGTGATGCAGCCTGATAGGATGCTTTCTATGGTGCATCTGTACAAGTTGGTAAGGGTTAATGTGGACATGCCGAATTTCCTTAGTTTCCTGAGGAAGTATAGGCGCTGTTGTGTTTTCTTGGTGGTAGCGTCGACGTGGGTGGACCAGGACAGATATTTGGAGATATGCACCCCAAGGAATTTGAAACTGCTAACCATCTCTGAGGATTCTCTTGCAGCCAGTCCGGATGAAATGATCAGTCGAACACCTTGTTACTTTAACATGTTTATTTCTCGGCGCTGGAGCTAGGACCACTGTGTCTCTCCAGAGTCACAATAGCAAGCCCAAGTCAATACATCTAACATCACCGCAATCATAATTATCTTCAAGCCTAGTGCACCCATTCCCAAGGCCGTTATTGCACTTTTGTCTGGTTCAAAACAACCTTGTTATCAGAAGCCTTTGACAGCCTATCTTGACATTCCTCAGCTTGCCATCAGAAGCCGGTAAGGGTCTGTCTTGACATTTCTTCACACAAAGCTTTACCTAACATTTTGTTTTTCCCATAAAGTTCCAATCCATCTTGAGCCAAACTCTCATTTATCGATCATCAGCCAAACTCTCATTTATCGATCATCAGCCAAACTCTCATTCCCCCCTTTTATCATTTCATGATAACTTCTAATCCATAGTCAATCGTCTCAATCTCTCCCATTCTATTTGCATTTCGATCATTTCCTCATATTCCTCTGCACTTTCTTTCACATCCATTAACTCTTCAAGGCGCACTTCATGTTGCTGCATTAACTGTTGAGAAATTACTGCTGCACCGACACTTTTACACAAGCATTTCATCAGGAAGCTAAGCATAATTATTACAAGTATTACAACTACCAGGATTATCAATCCATGCACTAGGTAAGACCCGCATGATCCGGCAAACAACCAATCTAACCACCCATCTCTTGATATTTCATGCAACTTCTTAACCTCTGTGCGGATATGATCCACGAGGTGGGTGATGTTCTCCGAACTATCGGGGATGTAGGTGCAACATTCCGAACCGATCATGGCACAAGTCCCACCTTTGTTTGCAAGGAGGTAATCGAGGGCCATTCGGTTTTGTAGGGCTACGGTGCTTATTGCCACCATTTCATTATTTATCTCAGTCAATGCTTCAGGGGTGTCGTTTGCTACCTCTTCCAGGATTTTTGCTATCTTCCTTATTTCCTTTATTGCAAGAGCTACCCCGATAGGGGGAAGCAGGATCCCAAAGAATCGCTGCGTTTCCGTTATTGCCCTCATTTGCCGCTTCAGGTGAGGGTGATTCCTTCAACTAGTGAGATGGTGCACGTAGGGAACAACGTATCCCAAATAACAGGATCCCGTCCAATTCTCTGGTAACCAGGGGTAAGCCTTGTGGCCACAAATAAAATACGTCCCATTGTATGAAGTGAGTTTGTCCACATCAAACCCTTGGGCCATCATGGAGTACTTGAAGGTACCTGTCCCATTTGCGTATGGGATGTCCAGTGTACACCCATAAAACTGAGGAGACGTATATACGGGATTGACCTCGGATATGTTGGCCACCACAAATCTGTGCTCGCATTGACTAGCACCTACAAATATCCCTTTAACCACATTCCTTACCAAACATATTATTCCCAGTGGTCTTCCCATGTTGGTGGTATTAGTGAGGGTAAGAAACGGAGGCTGGTGGGATTTGTTATAACCTGGTTGGTACCACATCTCAAACGTGTTCATTGGATAGCCCCCCTCTTTCCAAGGTCTTGGGGATATGGGGAGAAACGATAAACTAGAAGCTGCCCCGCGTCTGGGTGTCTTACCATAGAGGCAATTCTTATAGTCCTGGGTGATTGACGAGTACCATCCTGGTAAATGTACCATTCTACTGTTTCTGACAGGTTAAGGGGAACAGGCCTGAGTGGGATCCCTCCCTTAGCATGGGTCGGGATATGTGTACATACCCAGCAACCAGAAACATTCATATCCTTTGCGTACACATATGACATATACAAATAAGTGTTCACATGTAATTCCCTTTTTCCCCGCAGCCTTACCCTCCCTTGGTCAACGCATCCCAAGGGTAAAGTCTTTTTTTTTTTTGTTTCTGCAGCTATAGTCCCATTTACAGTTGACCTGATGACAGGGTAGGTTGCCCTTAGTCACTCCACTGATGAGTATGGTCCGATTGCATCGTTGTACGTAGGCTGAACATCCGTCCGCAGGGGTCGCGTTCCAAGGTCCTTCTCCTGGGCCTTGACTGGTACACAGTAAGGTGTCTCCTCGACAGAGGTGATGAGTCCGTCTTCCCTGGGGGCCACAGGTTCTTCGCTTGGCCTCTCCTCCCGTTTCCAAAAGTCCCAGCAGGGTTACGATAATAAGGCTGTCCTTCATCCCGTGAATGATGCTGAAGTTATTACCTAGGGCTCGAAACAGAGGGTTATTCTCTATTGCATTTTCACAACCTTACAATGGTGGATGTGGATCCAGGCATTTCTGCCTTTTACTTTTACAGCAGTGGGAGTAGTGAGTAGGACCTGGTGTGGTCCTTCCCATCGGGGTTCTAATCCTTTCCGAACACAGTTCCGGATCATAACGTACTCGCCTGGGTGAATGGTGACAGTACTGGATAAGGGGGGTATCTCCCCACGGGCTGCTCGGACCCGCGAGTGGAGACCCTTTATAGCCTTTGTTAGAGCTATAACCTAATTGGCCATTTCCGTGGTCATGTGGTGAAAGTTGACATCTTTTGGTTTGTCCTGATCCCATGGAGTATGAAAAGGCCTTCCGTACAATATCTCGGCAGGGCTTAATCGAGTTTTTCCTGCGGGTGTAGCGCGAATTTGAAAAAGGGCAATGGGTAATAGCTTGAGCCAGGTAGCGCCTGTCTCAGCCTGTAATTTGGCTAGTTTGGTTTTCAATGTCTGGTTGGCGCGCTCTACCATTCCTGCTGCTTGTGGCCTATATGCACAGTGCAACTGTTGTTTTATGCCCAGCTGAGCACAGAATTCTTCGTTAATCTGTCCCACAAAATGAGGTCCATTATCAGAGCTTAATCGATATGGAATCCCAAACCTAGGAACAATTTCTCGCATCAAAACTTTTACTACCGTGGAAGCTTTGTTATCTACAGTGGGGTAAGCTTCTATCCACTTACTAAATACATCAACAATAACTAATACATGTTTCTAACATTGGCATCTTTCCAACTCAATGTAATCCACCTGGAGTGTCTCAAAGGGACCTTCCGGTAGCGGGGTTTTACCCATTTCACAGGGTATTGCTTTACCAGGATTATACTGCTGACATACTAGGCAACGACTGCTAATGTTTTGTGCTATATCTTGCAGTCTTGGATGCCACCATGTTTTAAGCAATACATCACCCGTAGCTCGCGCACCACAATGAGTTGCAAAGTGAACACATTCGGTAACCCAGGCTGCCAATGCATCGGGTATACAAGTCTGCCCTGCCGGGGTGACCCACAATTTGTTGGCAGAATCATAACAACATCCCAATTCTTCCCATAGTCTTTTTACACAGCCAGGAGCGTCCTCCTGTAATTGAATGACATCAGTGATGGTCGGCATTGGCTTTTCAGAGGGAGACTGACCCTTAGAGCTTTTAGTCTGGCTCATCATTTTGGGGACCACCATGCCTTTTAAGCGAGAAGCCTCTTTGGCCTGATGGTCCGCCTGCCTATTGCCCACATCCACTAAAGTTTTTCCATTTGTATGTGCTGCACATTTTATAACCGCAATCTGTTTTGGAAGCATTAGAGCTTGTAATAATTATGTAACTAATTGTTTATGAGATATCTGAGTACCTGCTGACGTCAGAAATCCCCTGTTTTTCCATAATTGGCCAAAATCGTGTGTGACCCCCCAAAGGCATATCGGGAATCAGTGTAGATATCTTTCCCTAATACACAGGCTCGAATAAGTGCAAAAAGTTCAGCCTGTTGGGCGGAAAAGGGAATTTCGAATGCTGCTGCTTCAAGCGTTTCTCCTTGTTGGTTAACAATTGCATACCCTGATAATCTATTTAACAATTGCATACCCTGATAATCTATCCCCCCTTTCACCAATGGATGAACTACCATCGGTGAATAGATTCAGATCAGCATTTGATATTGGTGAGTCAGCTTGTTGCCGAATAAGATTCTGTATAAGTGCCTCTAGTGAATTCTACAGGGATAGTCAAGAACTGTCAACTTAAGAGAACTGTCATTATTCTGAATATTGCTTTATCAATTTTAAGAAAACAACATATCTTGCTAGTAGTGCCTTCTATAATAGAATCGACGAATTCATCTACAGAAAACCTATATGTTTAATAAGTTATTGTGTTTGATATTTTAAAATAAATGTTTAGAATTAGCCTGGAAATTAAAACTTCAAACAATGGAAGCTGGTTTTACAAAAACCAAAACAACTCAGATTAAAAGGAACAGATCGTTCAAGGACACCTGATAACGGGATTTGGCAGCAATCCAACTTTTACTCCCAGTCCATTTGAGTGACCAATATTTTTTTTATTTAATTATTTTTTAAAAAAGTTTGGAGATGCGAATGGCATCATTCCAAGCTATACGCCTCTTTTTGTCTCTGCAAGAAAATTAACCCTTTCAACAAGCTTTTGTGTATAATCCAGAAGATGTCAAAGTGCAGAATGTTGTACTTTCTTTCCCAATAACTCTAAAGAAGTTAAAGATTTGGCATTACATATCCAAAAAGAAATCAAAAACTTGATCCACCCCAATTTATCTTCCAACTGTACCCCAATCGATGAATTTGAGCTGAAATACTATTATTGAAATGTTACTGATCAATCAACTGTTTGACTGTTTTATATTATATAATTTATTAATACTGAATCAGTAGTATCAAATGTGATTAATTTATTAATTATAATAATTATTTTGAAATGCCTGGTTGTTGGGCCCAGGGGTTGGCAGGGTTGTATGCTATATTGGAAACTTGCCGGACGGGAAACTGACACTGCGGCTGATAATCGTCTGGGTAATCAGGGAAATCCACCCCCTCTTTTCCCAGGACTAACTCTTGATTCATCTGTGGGAATTGATTAGCATGGGTTTTAGAATGAGTGCGAGTCGCCAGACCTCCTTGCAACGGTGGAGGCGGTGATAGTGGCGGGGGAGCGGTGGATAAAGGGCTTGAATGTACACATCTTTAATGTAATTTCTAACATGGTCACACCAGAGGAATAAAGAGGTTTTTTTTTCTGAAACATCATTTGTTTTAGAACAGTTTAAACTACAATCAGAACCCTGGGAATGTAAGGTGGAGGCGGTCGTAGTGGCAATTTTCAGGGTCATCCTCATCGTCTCCCTCGGTCAAGGCAAGGCCGGCCATTTGTCCGTACGGACTAGGTTGCAATTGCGGCGGTTTGGACCCAGGAGATCGTGCCCGTTTTTTATGGGCGCACTCCTTTTTTAGGACTTCCGCAGTTTTAACAATTCCGCCCTCGGTTAATTCTATCCCCAATTTTAAAGCATTTGCCTGCCAGCTGGCTAATAGAGATGCATCTTTTAGTTTTTGGCAATATTCACGCCATAGGACAATCAGCTTTTTTGCCATCGAACTTCGATTATGTTGCCAAATAAGTTGCTGTGCCCCTAGAACAGTAGGCAGATCTTTCGGTCCTCCTAGAGGCCACTGTTCTTTCCCTAGGTTTTTATGCAATTCTCCCGACAGCTGTCGCAATTGTTCAGAATATTCCGGATACTGTTCACAAAGTGTTTGAAGCGCGCTTCCACTATCAGCTGTGCTATCTAAAGTATTACCCATTGTCTCCTATCCTCGGATGATCCTTGTGGTTTCCTATTTAATTTTGGTAGCGATCCTAAATTGCCTATTCAATCAAGAATTTAAACGGGGTTATCCTGCCCCATTGCCCAATCAAAAGGCTAAATCAAACTGTTCGAAAGTGATTTTTAGAAGGTCAAAGTCTGGAAATGAAACATGAAAAGAGAGAGAGAGAGAGAGAGGGGACTGATTTAAACAGTCTGACAGGGAACCAAAGACAGAACTAACAGACAGACAGACTCAGAGAATTAAAGGCAGAACTAACAGATTTAAGAAATTGTTCGAGTGTTCCGACAGGACACGCAACGGTCAAGCCCTGTTTATTATGTTTCCCTTAGGTGTTATCCGCACCCTCATTTAAATTTTATAATATATAATTTGGACAGAGTTATCCATTCTCCGTAATATTCAATCTGATCAACCCGAAGTGTCGAACAAGTCTAGACAACGGTTGATAAACTTATTTATCGAAAATCACCTTTTATCGCGAAGGTATTAGGCAACCCTAAGGATCATCATCACTCATTTACCTACCCAGAGATTTAAGGAGCCCTGGTACTCCAATTCGGACTATTTAGGGGAAGGACTCTAACCCCCCCCCCCCCAAGGTTTCCAACCCGGTTCTTTAGGAAGGATTTTAACCTTCCAGGGACTCCAACCCGGACTGTTTAGGAAGATTCTCTTATTCTCTAATTCTCTAATTGGAAGATATAGGAGGGATATCAGAGGTAGGTTCTTTACCCAGAGAGTAGTGGGGGCATGGAATGCACTGCCTGTGGAAGTAGTTGAGTCGGAAACATTAGGGACCTTCAAGCAGCTACTGGATAGGTACATGGATTTCGGTAAAATGATATAGTGTAGATTTATTTGTTCTTAAGGGCAGCACGGTAGCATTGTGGATAGCACAATTGCTTCACAGCTCCAGGGTCCCAGGTTTGATTCCGGCTTGGGTCACTGTCTGTGCGGAGTCTGCACGTCCTCCCCATGTCTGCGTGGGTTTCCTCCGGGTGCTCCGGTTTCCTCCCACAGTCCAAAGATGTGCAGGGTAGGTGGATTGGCCATGATAAATTGCCGTTAGTGTCCAAAATTGCCCTTGGTGTTGGGTGGAGGTGTTGAGTTTGGGTGGGGTGCTCTTTCCAAGAGCCGGTGCAGACTCAGGGGGCCGAATGGCCTCCTTCTGCACTGTAAATTCAATGATAATCTATGATTAATCTAGGACAAAGGTTCGGCACACCATCGTGGGCCGAAGGGCCTGTTCTGTGCTGTATTTTCTATGTTCTATGGTCTATGTTCTATGTTCTCTAATTCTCTAATTCTCTAATTCTCTTATTCTCTTCCCTGATTCCTTTCCAGGGAACTTTATTCTCTTATTCTCTTCCCTGATTCCTTTCCAGGGAACTTTATTCTCTTATTCTCTTCTCTTATTCTCTTCTTCTCTTCCCTGATTCCTTTCCAGAGAACTCTATTCTCTTATTCTCTTCTCTTATTCTCTTCTCTTATTGTCTTTTTCTTTTCCCTGTTTCCTTTCCAGGGAACTCTATTCTCTTATTCTCTTCTCTTATTCTCTTTTTCTCTTCCCTGATTCCTTTCCAGGGAACTTTAACACCAACCCTTCTTCGTAACAGGTTCGCCGGACTGCTTTGATTTCGTCAGAGTCTTCACCGAAACCAAACAGCAGGGCGTGGCCACACTCGGGACAGCAGAGGGGGAAACCAAAGTGGTAACAAGGGTACTCACGTTTGGTGCGCAATTCCCTCCTCAGCGTCCGAATGCGATCAGTCTGTTGCGCCGTCAGGTTCCAGGAAGGCTCCTGTGAAATCCCACTTCTGACACCAAATGAGGATTCTCTTGCAGCCAGTCCCGATGAAATGATCAGTCGAACACCTTGTTACTTTAACATGTTTATTTCTCGGCGCCGGAGCTAGGACCACTGTGTCTCTCCAGAGTCACAATAGCAAGCCCAAGTCAATACATCTAACAGCAGGATTTATACATTTTTGGTTCATTTCTGAGGACAGCTCCCTCGCATTCCTATCTGTGCTCTCAGCTTAATTATAATTCAGCCCCCCTCAATCATAATTGTCTTCAAGCCTAGTGCACCCATTCCCAAGGCCGTTATTGCACTTTTGTCTGGTTCAAAACAACCTTGTTATCAGAAGCCTTTGACAGCCTATCTTGACATTCCTCAGCTTGCCATCAGAAGCCTGTAAGGGTCTGTCTTGACATTTCTTCACACAAAGCTTTACCTAACATTTTGATTTTCCCATAAAGTTCCAATCCATCTTGAGCCAAACTCTCATTTATCGATCATCAGCCAAACTCTCATTTATCGATCATCAGCCAAACTCTCATCTCCACCTCGGCCCCGTTGATGCTGACAGGGGTGTGTGCAGTACTTTGCTTCCTGAAGTCAGTAACCAGCTCTTTAGTTTTTCTGGTATTGAGGGAGAGATGGTTGTTGCTACACCACTACCCTAGGTTCTCTATCTCCCGCCTGTATTCTGACTCGTCGTTATTCGAGATCCGGCGCATTATGGTACGCAGCCTTGCGGGGCCCCGGTGTTGAGGACTATTGTGGAGGAGGTGTTGTTGTTCAATCTTACTGATTGTGGTCTGTTGGTCAGAAAATCGAGGATCCAGTTGCAGAGTGGGGAGCCAAGTCCTAGGTTTTGGAGCTTTGATATGAGCTTGGCTGGGATTATGGTGTTGAAGGCGGAGCTGTAGTCAATAAACAGGAGTCTGATGCAGGAGTCCTTGTTTTCGAGATGCTCTAGGGATGAGTGTAGGGCCAGGGAAATAGCGTCTGATGTGGACCGGTTGCAGCGGTATGCGAATTGCAGTGGATCAAGGCGTTCTGGGAGTATGGAGGTGATGCGCTTTGATCAACCTCTCGAAGCACTTCATTACGTCTGAAGTCAGGGCCACTGGACGGTAGTCATTGAGGCACGTTGCCATTGTAATGTAAATATGTTGGCTTCATCCCGGGTGTTCTTTACCCTGGAATGTCACCCATATTTTGGCAGGGTAGAGCACACCAAGCTGCTCCCCAATTTCGTACAGCGTGGACTTTACACAGTTCAATTCTGCCCAGCACTTGGCCAGGTGAGCACCAATGTCCTGGTGCAGGCGGCTGGAATGTCGTTCCCACTTGCACCCTCACGCACTCTTCACCCACTTCAGGATCGGCGCTTTACCCTGGTACCTGTGGAGCATCACGATTATCGGCCACAGTGGTTCTCCAGCCCTGGGACGTTGCCAATGCGACATGTGTGTGCCCTCCTCGCCGACCAGCTTCCCGAGCATCCCTGCTGCATATTCTGTCCGATTTCTCCCCTCCGTTCCCTCCGGCAGCCCCACGATTCTCAGGTTTTGCCAATGTGATCGGTTCTCCTGGTCGGCGACTTTATCCTTCAACTCCTTCTAGGTCTGACCTCGGCCTCGAAAGCCGCAATCCGGTCCCCTTGGTCCGTGGCAGCCTTTTCGAAGTCCCGTGTCGTCGTCTCCTGAGCCTCCAGTCTCCGCTCCATATTGTCCATTGCCTCCTTCATCGCGGCCATCACGCCTTTCACTGCGGCCTCGCCGGCTGCAAGGAGATATTTTCTCATCTTCGCCCTACGTCTCTGGAGCGCGGAGGGGATGAATCCAGTCAGATTTTCAATCCTAATCTGATCAGGATGTGTTTATGTCTCAACATTCATTGTTGAAAGATTGTACATCTTGTGGTCTGACCTAGCGGTCCTGTGCCGTCCATTTATATCGCCAGGGACGGTGAAGATCAGTAGCATGGAGAAGAAGATGTTAAATAGAGTTTAGTCTAGAACACGGTCCTGTTTCACTCAATTCTTCACTTAGAATATGTCGGAAGTAAAATCATCAATCTGTACAGTGCAGCACATGTTGTCACGGAAGGCTTGAATGAGACTGAGGAGCTTTGGTGGACAGGCAATTTCCCCCAAATTCTTGTAGTCACGGCTCTGTTTACAGTATCGAATGTATTAGTGAGATTTATCAAAATAAGGTGAAGAGGTGCACCTGTGGCAGAGGAGGCAGATCATGTCCAGAGTAATTCTTCCGACAGAACCACCACATCTTGCTTTTGGTTACATTCGGTCTGCAAGCAGATGAAGTATTCAAAGTGTGAACCTAGCAATAGCCTTCCCATTGATGCTATGAGTGAGATATGTCTGCAAGTGTTTACAGATAGTGGTGATGTTGTTGCATCATGTATCTCCTGTGGAATGGATCTATTCTGGCAGAGAAGGAGCAGGCCACAAATGTTCAGAAATATTTTAATCGCCTACACTAATTCCCATCCATTCACGAATATAAATAATTATATGTGTTAATTGTGTTAAACGATGTGGGCGTCTCAGGTGAGGTCGTCATTTATTGTCCATCACCATTGCCCCTGGGAACGTGGTGGTGTGCTGCCTGTATGAACCTCTCCAGACCCTCTGGTTTAGAGATGCTGACAGTACTATTAGGGAAGGGATTCTAGGCTTTTGAACTAGCGAAATTAAAGAAATGGCGATACGCTTCCAAGTCGGGCTAGTGAGTGATTTTTTTTTTTGGGGGGGTGGGGGGGGGGGGGGGGATCTTCCAGGTGCTGATTCCCACCTGTCAGCTAGCTTTTTCTTCTACAATATAATTGTCCTCTGTGTAGAAGGTGTTTCAAAAGCAGCCTTGTTACGTTCCTGGAGTGCATCTTGCGGTTAATACAGTGTAGCCATTGTTCGTTGGTGATGGGTGGATCGAATATTTGCACGTGGGGTGACAATCAAGCGGCCTGCTTTGGCCTGGATGATGCCAAGCTTCTCGGAAGTTGTTGAAGCTGCACCCAGCCGGGCAAATAGAGAGTATTCAGTTACACACCTGACTTGCGATTCGTGAACAGGGAGACTGCATTTTATTTCATGCAAAATGTAATCGCAATTAATTTAATATAATTTATTGAGATAGCATTGACCATTCTGCCAGCAAGGGATCACATATGTCCCATAATTCAATGTGAATTGGAATTAAACCAGACCAAGGACAATGAGCAGCTACCCAGCAGTCTCTGCACTATATTGGCAAGTAATCGCATCATCATCACACAGAAACATCAGATCTGTAACTGGATTTTGCGCTGATTTTTAAAGTTACCTATACCCTAATGTAAATTTAATAATCTTTACGTGGGCTATAAGTTACACTGTTTGCAAAGTAATTCAACATTTGCAGATGCCCTCTGAGTTTCACAATATTTCGCTTTTCATGTTAATATGTTTTTACCATGTTGTCTTCGCTTATTTGGGTGAGGTCATGTTGAGTGACTTGTTGTACATGAAATGACTACATGTTCCAAATATTACAACTATCCCTCCTCAATGCAATCATGTTCCAGCTCTCTGTCTTCGAGATGAAGATTCGCCATCAGCAGAGAAGAATCACCAGCACCGGAGGAATATCGTGACGTCTCGCTTTTTTTTCGAGAGATTAAGAGGATGGATGTCACACGGAAAAGCTGAAGGACCGAAGGTATAAGTCTGACATAAATTATAAAGGACCTGCTTCAATTTCGGATACAGTCGAGCACAAAATGAGAATGTTCAGCAGCATATTTCAGGCATATATATCGATCCGTCCATCAATCTCATTCACTAATTCTTTAGTCAAAATATTTAACTATCATTCGTTGCAGCATCAACGCAGTAATTACTTTATCTTTTGGGCAGATTGTGATGTAGGAATAATGTAATTGAACCAGTGATCCAAAGGCCCAGGTCAATTCTGCGGGGACTCGGGTGCAAATCCCACCATGGACTGGTGGAGGAATTTGAATTTAATTAATAAATCTGGAATACGTACTATTGGTGAGCATGAAATCCTCTCTGCTTTACCAACGAAGGAAATCTGGCATCCTCCCTAGTCTCAGCTACATGTGGCTCCAGAGGGACAGCAACATGTCTGACTCTTCAGTTCCTTCTGAGCTGGTCCAGTAAACCGCTCAGTTCAAGAGCAATTAGGGACAGGGATCACATGGTGATCTTGCCAGAGAGTCCCACATTTAATGGAAGAATTAAGGGGAAACATGTATTTTAATATATTTATCTAATACAAAACATACCCTCTGTCTGATAGTCTACCTGTATTTCTATAGTCATAGAACATAGAACAATACAGCGCAGTACAGGCCCTTCGGCCCACGATGTTGCACCGAAACAAAAGCCATCTAACCTACACTATGCCATTATCATCCATAGAACATATAGATGTTCTATGATGTCATCACAATGTTGTTGGACATCATGTTAGCACAAGTGGATCGCACTGTGGCTTTACAGCGCCATGGTCCCTGGTTCGATTCCCTGCTGGGTCACTGTCTGTGCGGAGTCTGCACGTTCTCCCCGTGTATGCGTGGGTTTCCTCTGGGTGCTCCGGTTTCCTCCCACAGTCCAAAGACGTGAAGGTTACGTGGAATGGCCATGGCCAATTGTCCATAGTGACCCAAAAGAAAGTTAGGAGGGGTTACGGGGATAGGGTGGAAGTGAGGGTTTAGGGGATAGGGTGGAAGTGAGTGGGTCGGTACAGACTCGATGGTCCGAATCGCCTCCTTCTGCACTGTATGTTCTATGTCCATATTATGAGACGTTAGAGAGATCCTCCAGCCGGCGATTGGTGCTAAAAGGGTCAGAGAAGCTAGATAACTCTCCTTTCCTTTGAGATGGGAACAGTTCAAATAGGCTCACAATCTAAAACCTAAAATTATCTCCAGTAGTGTTGCTGGGTAGATTTGTTTATAAATTGTCCTCATTGACAATGTTAAGAGTTTGAAGGTGGTTTGCAGCCAAGCGGTAAGCACTAAGGAAACAGATCTTTGAAAACAAATCCAGATGCTTCCTGTAAACAACATGGGACATTCGAGCCTCCCTGACTGCAGGCGGCTGGATTGCTGCCAAATACTGTGTGGGGCAGATTAGCCTGAATATGAATGGATAAAATGGCATTAAGCAATTCAAACATTAAATACTTCAGTCGCAGATGAAGTAAATGTTTTAAATGGTGTTGCATAGAAATGCATATTTTCCGTTAATGTTCTGATCACTCTGAGATTAAACATGATCGGAAAATAGTAAACTAACCAAATGCTATTTCATTTATATTAGTTCAGAGTAATGATCCCTCTAGTTATTAAAGTTCGTTTGGTAAGAACCTAATGAAGTGAGAGTGAGTGGTGTTGATGGACCCAGTCCACAAGCCCAATCATTTGATTGGAATTACAAAGAAAATTAATTAAATGTAAAGAAAATCATAAATCTGCCTTGAATCCGCCGGAATTCCTGGAATATTAGCCGAGTTGTTGACCCCATTTAAACGCAGGCGACTCTTATACCTGATTAGCACCGTGTTCTGTACAGGTTAATTTGTGCTGATTTCCATTGTTTAACAGTCCCTCTCATTGCTGCTAATGAGTGGGGAAATGACCAGTTCATGACCTGCTTCAGTGGAAGATAAAACATTTATTCTTATGATATTGTGTAATATGCCGCAAAGTCCTGCTATCCTGTGTTCCCAACACCAGTGAATGTTAGGCAACCGGTGGTCAGTAAAATTAGCGGCAATGATTTGGATGCTGAAGGATAACTTTGCTGATCGCCCTGTCCGTTCTGATTCATTCATTAACTTCTCTGTCAAAAGCTTTTTAAATTTATTTTTCAAATTAAGGGGCACTTTAGTGTGGCCATTCCATCTGGGCTGCACATCTTAAGGTCGTGAGGGCGAGACACACGGGGAGAATGTGCAAACTACACACGGACGGTTTCCCGGGACCGGAGTCAATCGCGGGCCCTCGGCGCCGTGAGACAGCTGGGCAAACCACCGCCGCCCTTTCTCTGTCAAAAGTTCATGTGAATTTTATGTTTCTCTGTCAATTTACTGCTTAATTATCAGGCAAGGTGGCTTATTTTATCGCGAATGTTGACAGTGTCCTCGACTCAGGGGGAGTTTGAGAAATTCCAGGAGTGGTATTGTATAATATGACATTTTTACGTTTCTACAGACCCACATTGTACAGGGATAGCCACCTACACTGTAAAGAGAATCACTTTGTTCAACTCCCGCATTTGGTTACATAAATCGATAAAGAAATCCCACTGATAAATTATACTTTATTGCTGTCACGGGATTAAAAACTCGCCGTTTCAAATCAGACGAACAGGCGACTTATTCACTGTTAATATAGCTATATTTATTTATATTCATCCCCTTATATTGAAATGAATGAGATGAAAATCGCTTATTGTCACAAGTAGGCTTCAAATGAAGTTACTGTGAAAAGCCCATAGTCGCCACATTCCGGCGCCTGTTCGGGGAGGCTGGTACGGGAATCGAACCGTGCTGCTGGCCTGCCTTGGTCTGCTTTCAAAGCCAGCGATTTAGCCCTGTGCTAAACAGCCCCAGAAGAGTAGAAATAAAGGGACTTAACTTAAAATGGAATTATTTTTTTCACAGTAACTTCATTGCAATGTTAATGTAAGCCTACTTGTGACAATAAAGATTAACCTGAGTATGTTAACAGATGCTCAAATGTAATTTCACAATTAGAACCAATGGAGACATTCCAAATAATCCATTCAGGCAAACAAATGCCCCAATACAGATAAATGCTAACTTTTAACAATAACCTGTAGTAAATCTCTGGGTCCATTCTGTTAGGGGTGTGGAAGGTGGGACGTCGCCGCCTCCACCAGGGAATCAACAGGCGGCGCCTGGAAACCCGCCCCTTCTGCCGGGTATTTAAATACCGCCCACTGGGATCCGAATCCAACAGTCCGGGAATTGGTTTGTTCACTGAGTTCCTGACACAATAATTTCCACCAAATGGCCAGAAGGATGAGGTGGGCCGTTTCTCTCAGTTTGTTGCTGACTTTCTTATCCCGTGAGTAGTTTTTATTGTCCAAATCTCTCACTGTTACTGTCTCAGTGTTAGTCTCTCTCTGGAATGTTCCAGAGTCACCAATCATTTCCCCAGGATTAATCCTCGGGCTTTTTGATATATTTTTACAGGTGTCCAGTCGGATGTTGTGTTGACTCAGCCAAAGGCAGAGAGCGGGCATCCCGGAGGCTCCCTGAGACTGACCTGTAAAACCAGCGGCTTCAGTCTTGGCAGCGACACCATGCATTGGATCCGACAGGTTCCCGGACAGGGGCTGGAGTGGCTGCTTTGGTACGACACTTCTTCCAGCAATGGCTACGCCGCAGGAATTCAAGATCGATTTACTGCGTTCACAGACACTTCGAACAATATCTTCTCTTTGGCCATGACGAACCTGAAGGCCGAAGACACCGCCATCTATTATTGTACAGTGGACATAGTGGGTGGGATGGACTACTGGGGACAGGGGACCATGGTAAGGGTGCCTGCAGGTAAGAACCAGTCAATTATTTCCAACTGTTTTATTCCAGTGGTATTTTTATACTTTTGTGTATATTCACAATTTATTCAGGGCAGCACGCTGGCGCAGTGGTTAGCTGATATGTCAGGGCGCCGAGGACACGGATTGAATCCCGGCCCCGGGTCACTGTCTATGTGGAGTTTACACATTCTCTTTTTAAAAATAAATTTAGAGTACCCAATACATTTTTTCCAATTAAGGGGCAATTTAGCATGGTCAATCCACCTAGTGTGCACATCGTTGGGTTGTGGAGGCGATACCCACGCAACAGTTTACACATTCTCGCCGTGTCTGCGTGGGTCTCGCCACCACAGCCAAAAGATGTGCAGGCTAGATGGATTGGCCACAGTAAATCCTTGATTGGAAAAACAATTGGGTACTCTAAATTTTAAAAAACAATTAATTCGTTCACTGAATCGTGGGTATACTGTATTACACTACAATACTGTATTGGGATTTTGTTGTAATATTTCATGTGATTCTGCTGAAAAGGGTTATAGAATTACTCTGCGCCTTGACAAAAGGCGCTGCTGAGGGATTCAGTCCATGGTTGTTGTGATTTAAAAAAAATACATTTAGAGTACCCAATTCATTTTTTTCCAATTAAGGGGCAATTTAGCATGACCAATCCACCTATCTTTGGGTTGCGGGGGTGAAACCCACGCAAACACGGGGAGAATGTACAAGCTCCACACGGACGCTGACCCACAACCGAGATCGAACTTGGGACCTCGGCGCTGTGAGGCAACAGGGTTAACCCACTGCACCACCGTGCCTCCCCCGGTTGCTGTGATTTGGTGTTTATTTGCTGAGGGTACTGTGTGGCCGGATTACCTTAAATACCCAATGCATGTTACCCAGTTTGGCGTTTCTGCAATGTTTAATCTCGATAACATCTGGTGGCTACAAGTTTTACCACCTCCTGCACAAGTGTTAGAAATCGAACCCGATATTACCAAAATATGTTGAGGTTTATGTGTTACTTTATTGAACATAGATTATCATAGAATTTACAGTGCAGAAGGAGGCCATTCAGCCCATCGAGTCTCCACCGGTTCTTGGAAAGAGCACCCTACCCAAGGTCAACACCGCCACCCTATCCCCATAACCCAGCAACCCCAAGGGCAATTTTGGACACTAAGGGCAATTTATCATGGCCAATCCACCTAACCCGCACATCTTTGGACTGTGGGAGGAAACCAGAGGACCCGGAGGAAACCCACGCACACACGGGGAGGATGTGCAGACTCCGCACAGACAGTGACCCAAGCCAGAATCGAACCTGGGACCCTGGCGCTGTGAAGCAATTGTGCTATCCACAAGGCTACCGTGCTGCCGTGTTCTGCGTATTCACAACGCTTATGATATTCTTCTAAATTTCTGTTTAATTATTCATTCATTTGATGGCAGGCGGATTTGGTGGCTTCTAGATTGGTAATTTCTTAAAACGTTATGTTTGATTCTGTTGGAAGTGATTTTGAATTGAGCTGCTTCTCCATGAAACGAGTCCCGGCCCCTCGGTGATGTGATTTGGTGGTTTTCTGATGAATAGATTGTATCTGGGTGACTTTGAATAAATAAGATGTTTGAAACGGTTTGCCGTTTCTGCATTGTTTCTGCATTGTTCAAACTCGGTGACATTGAGTGGTTCCATGTTTTCAATGGAATGTTTGAAGTTGCTTGCCGCATGATTGTCGGCAGAAAACAAGCAGGATTTTAGAGCAGTTTTTAAAAAGTGATTATTGGACATTAAACTAAGGCTGGGTTCAAGGTTTTCTTTCCGAACATCAATTATTACTGCAATCACAGCCTGTGCTTTCTGCAATGTTTCGTCTCGGTGAGATTGATGGTTACAGCTGCTGCAAATATTAAGTGTGTTTGAAATATCGTCCACTATGAATTAACCGCGGTAAATTTTCAATATTTATTTTGAACACATCCCAGCTCCTCACAATTACATTGCTGTTATTACAGATTTCTATTTAGTTTGATAATTGATACATTTGGTGGCGAGCTGGTTTGATGAATTCGATATTGAGATGTTTTTGAAATGTTAAGTTTGATTCTGTTGAATGTAGAATTGAGCTGCTTCTCCATGACACGGGGTTCAGCTGCTCAGTGATGAGTTTTGTGTTTTCTTGCTGAGAAGATTGTGTGTCTGAATAAGTACAATTTGTGAAGCGGTTTCCTGTTTCTGCATTGTTTATGCTCGGTGACTTAGAGCGGTTACAGGTGTGTTGTTAAATGCAAAAAGTCAACGTGTTTCAATCTGCTTGAAACACGATTATAGGTAGAAAACAAGCAGTTGTTGTAAATTCAGAACGGAATAAAGATATGTTTGTGTTTTTTTACTTTAACTGATGACTACGGATTAAACCAAAAGATGGCGTCATTCAGAACATAACATATTACTGCAAACTCATACTTCTTAATTAACAATTGTTCAAATTGGAGAGTAAAATTAATAGAATGTAAACAATTTAATGCAGTAATCTAACCGCAGATTATCCAAAGATGTTTTACTATTAATATAACTAATCATCAATCGCCTTTCACAATTCTGCTGTACTCTGCACACCATTTGCATGGCCGGAAAATTTTCGAGCCTGAAAATATAATCTGATTGTGCCTGGAACTGTTTGAATAATAACATACTGATTCTACACAGGTGTTCAGTTACACAAGAGATTTTGGACTATTTTTTAGATCCCTGATTACGTTTGCAGTTACTTAAATAGGAATTTTATCTTGCAGTTTGGCAATTTATGTACCCGGTTATTATATTCTTTCTGTGCAGCCGCAACAATAAGATTCTGCATTGTTCACTGTGATTCATGATTCCTTCAGTGTAATTTGTAGTTGGATAGTGAGATATGTCACTAATCTAATCATAACCCGTTTTCTGCGATCTGGAAGTCGCTGACAGTGAATATATTTTTCTTATGATTTTATTTAAATTGTAGGAATGTTCAGGCTGCACAGGGCTGGAGATTGACAAGGAACAGCTTGAAATTCAAAAGATTAATTTAATTACAAAATGCGAAAATGCGCTTTACAATAATTAATAACAGCCAGTCTGGCATAACTATGCTGTACACATTATAGAATTATAGTCAAAACAAATGAAAGAATAAAGAACAGATTATATCTGATTCTCAAGGTTATTTATATTGAATATTAACTTGAACAACAAAATCTCTGCTCCATTTGCTTATGTTTCAGTTTTGGAGAGGATCTGAATGAACAGCTTTAACTGGGTTTTACACTGATTGATTTGGATCTCCTTTCATTGAGCAGTAGTTTTAATAATTCAATTGTCAAAATTATTGTCAGAATATATATACATATTTTATATATCCGAGCTGAAAGTGAGATATATTTATGTATATATATAGAGAGAGACGCTTATAGATTTATCGTGTGAATTATACTCTGTGAATAGATGGAATTCAGGATTTATCAATGCGTTCAGAAATATACATAGTTCACATTTTTGTGGGTTAAAACAGGACGATTATTACAAAAAAGTAAAATATAAAAATGTTATTAGATTAAAGTAAAAATATTATCCTGGTCTGAATGTTTCCATCCGGTTATTTGAGGTTTATTGTTTAGCATTGCCTGACATTTAATTATACGCAATTTATAAGCAAAGTTCCAGGCAAGATTTCGTTTTGAATTATAGAACATTTTCATGTTTTTATTCTAGAGTGCAAATCATCTAACAAGACACACTAACAATTAACAACAATGTGCAATGCAATGTCAGTTCGAACAAATCAAACATAAATGCGACAGTTGATCTTTTAGAAAAAGTTTTATTGTACCTAAAATGAATTTAGAAAGCAATACATGTCTTTGCTCAAGTCGATGATGTGTTTTGCCTGGATTATTTTCCTGATTACATTTACTTAAGAAATTAGATCAATCAGGTAATCGAATTTCTCTTTTGTTTGTTTCGTATCATATCTCCGAATCTTTTTCACTGACGTTAAACTGAATGCAATCTGTTATCGTCAATGCGAACAGGGTGGTAAGGTGGCGCAATGGTCAGCACTGCTGCCTCACAGCACCGCGAATCTGGATTCGATCTCCGCCCTGAGTCCCTCCACTTTAGAGTTTGCACATTCTCCCTGTGTCTACGTGGAGATCCATGGCCCCAAACATGTGCAGGATAGGGGAATTGGACACGTTAAAGTGCCCCTTAATTGGAAAAGAATATTTGATGTGATTGTTTTCAGTCATTATAAATGTTGCACAGTTTGGGCAGACAGAATTAGTTACAAGGCGAAGAGAGTTTTAATGAATATCAGTTTAATTTCAAAGAGGTTATTGTTGTTGTCTAAAGTTGACCATTTATCAAGAATAAAGCAGTGTGAATAATCCATCGTCTCGTATTTCAGGGACTGTGCTTTGATTTATTTCTTCAAAAACGTGTATCTGTGAGGAATGTGAAAAAATTGACTTTATGTTAGTTAAGGCGCCTCAGAACTGAGATCCTTTCCCCAGATTGTGACAGTCATAATGAACAATTCAGCAACACCAGACAAGGGTGGCATGGTAGTGCAGTGTTTAACACTGCCGCCTCACAGGCCCGCATTCGATCCCGGCCATGGGTCACTGTCTGTGTGGACTCTGCATATTCTCCCCATGTCTGCGTGTGTCTCACCCCCACACCCCAAAGATTTTCAGAGTAGTTGGTTTGGCCACGCTAAATTGCCCCTTACTGAAAACCACAAGAATTGGGTACTCTAAATTGATAGAAGCAGAAATGCAATACAGACTGGAGGAGATGTGGGTACGCTTTAACCACTGATGTATCTGGCTTTGGAATGTTGGACTAGGCAATGCAGATGGAGCTTTATTCCCTTTTATTCCGTGCCGTAGCAGTCCTTGACCTATTTACTGGGGCAGTGAAAAGGGGCAATTAGTCTGTATATTAACTGTCATCTTATTCAGGAACTGTAGAGCCTGTGGTTGGACCAACATTTGTTGTCTCTGCTTAATTGCTCCTTGAGAAAGTGATGATGTGAAGCATCCTTGAATAACTGCAGTCCATGTGGTGCAGGTACACCCGCAGTGTTGTGATGAAGAGTGTTCCAGGATTTTGACCAAACGAGAGTGAAGGAACGGTTGTTTAGTTTCCAGTTAGGGTGGATGGTGTGTGGCTTGGAAGGAAACAACCAACTGCTGGTGTTCCCATGCATCTGGTGCTCCTGTCGTTCTACAACATAGAACATACAGTGCAGAAGGAAGCCATTCGTCCCATCGAGTCTGCACCGACCCACTTAAGTCCTCACTTCCACCCTACCCCCGTAACCCAATGACCCCTCCTAACCTTTTTGGTCACTAAGGGCAATTTATCATGGCCAATCCACCTAACCTGCACGTCTTTGGACTGTGGAGGGAAACCAGAGCACCCGGAGGAAACCCACGCAGACACGGGAAGAACGTGCAGACACCGCACAGACAGTGGCCCAGCGGGAACTCGAACCTGGGAACCTGGCGCTGTGAAGCCATAGTGCTATCCACTTGTGCTATCGTGCTGCCTCGGTGGCAGGTGGTAGAGGTTTCAATTTGGAAGGTGCTTTGGATGGAGCCTTGGAGAGTTCATCTTGTACATCATACACACAGCTGCCACTGTGTGTCCGTGATGGGGGAGTGAATGTTTAAGACGATGAATGGGGGCTAATTTGGCGCGACGCTTTGTCCTTGACAGTGTTGAATTTCTTGAGTTTTTTTAGAATTTCACTCGGTGCAGCAAGTTGCAATTCTTCAATTAGAGACCTGACTTGTAGGTGGTGAAGTTCCTTTAGGTGAATATGTTGAAGATCGGAGCCGCAGTGGCAGTGGTTAGTGCTGCCGCCTCACAACTTTGGAGAACCGGTTCGATTCAGACCTCGGTGAGTGTCTGTGTGGAAATTGCACATTCTTCCCGTGTTTGTGTGGGCTTCTTCCGGGTGCTGCGGTTTCCTCTTACAATCTAAAGATGTGCATGCTATATGGATTGGTCATGCTAAATTGTTCCTAGGTGGAGTTACGGGGATAGGGTGAGGAATTGTGTCTAGGTCGGGTGTTCTGTCAGAGGTTCTGTGCAGACTCAATGGTTCGAATGCCTCCTTCTGCTCTGTGGGGAGACCATGTTGCATTTTGTAATCAAACCCGTGTTGAGTCTCCATTCTTGCAGTTAGAGACAGGAACTTTTGTGGGGAGGAGTGGAATTTTTACTCTATATCTTAACTTGGTCTGTACCTGACGTGAGAGCCTTTCCCCGCAGAGGTCAAGTAGGCGGAATGAACATCGAACTAACGAGCTGGAGTTATCCAATCATACATCGGGAAATAAATTGTTCCATTGTTCGGTGAAATGACGCGCATTTTAACAATATTTCTGAAAAATACACCAATTTTAATGAATTAATTATGTTGAAGCATTTTGTGTATCAGAGAATCATTAAATGTGAGTGCCCTGAATTTGAGCATAATTTGTGAATAAACAGGATCAGGAAGTGAGAGTAACGCCCCAGAGAGCAGTGCCTATTCGATCTGACAGGAGACAGCAAGTTATTTTTACAACTTGAATGGACACTGACGAGACCCCCGTTCCAAATACTCATTAGAATACACTAATGTCTGAAAATATTACATTGTTCAAATCTATTTGTTCTAAAATCCGTCAGAGATAAACTGCGACGACATCAAATTTCTCGATACGGTCACGAAACAAAGCAGAACGTCAGTGGACGACATTTTGATAATAATAATCTTTATTATTGTCACAAACTAGGCTTACATTAAAACTGCAATAAAGTTATAGTGAAAACCCACTGGTCGCCCAAATACGGCGCCTGTTCGGGTACACTAAGGGAGAATTCAGAATGCCTAATAGCACGTCTTTGGACTGTGGGAGGAAACCGGAACACCCGGAGGAAACCCAGACAGACACAGAAAGAACGTGCAGACTCCGCGCAGACAGTGAGCCAATCCAGGAATCGAACCTGGCACCCTGGAGCTGTGAAGCAACAGCGCGACCGTGCCGCCTCTGCCAAAGACCGAAATGATTCTCCAACTCATGTTCCGCAACCGAATTATGCTCACTGAGAGACTGGATGCGAGTGTGTGTGGTGTGTGCGGGTGAATGAGAATATGGAAACTGGGAGTGAGCCATCCTGACACATACACACATTATACTCTCTCACCCGCAAACACACAAGCACACACTCATACACTGACATATTCTCTCTTACACACACTCACTCATCCTCTCACACACAGTCACAACAATAGGGGCTGTTTAGCACAGGGTTAAATCGCTGGCGTTGAAAGCAGATCAAGGCAGGCCAGCAGCACGGTTCAATTCTCATAACAGCCTCCCCGAACAGGCGCCGGAATGTGGCGACTTGGGGCTTTTCACAGTAACTTCATTTAAAGCCAACTTGTGACAATAAGCGATTTTCATTTTCATTCTCACTCTCAGACATTGCCTCCCTCACGCACTCACGTACAAATAGACTATGAAACGCACCTGTGCTTCTCTCGCTCAAAACACAAACACGTAATCACGTTCTCCCATACACTCACACGCTGACATAGAAAGCACTCTCACGCACACTCTTACAAACAGACACACTCTCAGAAATTCACCTATTCACAGACACATTTTCTCTCTCACTCTCTCACACACTACCCGTCTTTCACAGACTCTCTGCGAGGCACACGCCCTCTGCACATCACATACATCCTCTCACATGCTCTCTCTCCCACATGCACACTCTCAGGGACAAACGCACACAACTTATCTGTCTTTCAACCGCGCGCTCTCCCCCACACTCAATCACACACACATTCTATCTCTCTCACACACTTACTCGTACACACTCTCACACAAAGCGTCTCTCTCACGCACCCTCGATCACATAAACAGTATCTCGTTCACATACTCCCTACCACACACACATTCCCTTAAACACTCTCTCACATGCACACCCTCCCGACCACGCAAACACACACACAGAGACTCAAATCCACTCCTACTCTCTCTCCCCGAGACACATACTCACAGACGGACGCTATCTCACTCCCTCACACCATCCTTTATCACAAAATGCGGTTGATTGTGAAATACACAGCTCAGTTAGCTGGATTATGACGTACACAGCTTAGTTAGCTGGATTGTGACGTACACAGCTCAGTTAGCTGGATTGTGACGTACACAGCCCAGTTAGCTGGATTGTGACGTCCACAGCTCAGTTAGCTGGATTGTGACGGCACAGCTCAGTTCGCTGGATTGTGACGTACACACAATTCAGTTAGCTGGATTGTGACGTACACCGCTAAGTTAGCTGATTGTGACGTACACAAAACCTAGTTAGCTGGATTGTGACGTACACAGCTCAGTTAACAGGACGGCTGGTTCGTGATGAGGAGCGATCCCAACAACATGAGTTCAATCAATGTACCAGCTGAGGTTATTCATAAAGGCCCCCATTCTCAACCTTGCCACTCACCTCAGGTATGGTGACCCTCAGGTTAAAGCACCACCGGTCAGCTCTCAAAAGAAGAGAGCAGTCTCAGGGACTACGGCGCCATTTGCATTGTTGAAATAAGGGGGAAACCCCCTGCTTCTCTCTTTCAATTGAATCAAAGTTACACCATTCATATGGCACCAATGTGCCATTTAGTATCAGGTGAGAGAGCTGGAGGAAGAGATGTGAGTTTCGAGTGACTAGGCAAAGAGGTTATGAATCTCAAACGAGAGATTATTGGAAGCTTAAATTGTCGATGTAACTTTTAATGGGGAAATGTTAGCATAAACACATAGCTTGAGGCACATTTTGAAATGTTTGGTTACTTAATAAACTCAAATATAAGTCTAATTTGTTGAATGGGCCATTCTTTCCCAGCGACACCGTCTCCGCCCACTGTCTACAGCCTGGTTTCCTCCTGTCAACAACACAACGCCGACGGCTCCGTGACTTATGGCTGTTTGGCGATGGACTACTCCCCAGAGATCACCAGCCTTACCTGGAAGAAAGATGGGCAGCCGATCATCACTGGAGTTAAGAAATACCCGTCAGTGAGAATCAAGAAGGGAACCTACACCCTGAGCAGCCAGTTAACCATCACCGAGTCAGAGGAGGGATGCAGCAAAATCAGCTGTGAGGTTCGACACAGCGGCTCAGACAAGAGCATTGAAATACGTAAGTGTTGTCGAACATGTGAAAACAGAAGCGCTGTGATTACTTTATTTTCAACTTTGGTTATAACACATTTATGGAGCACTGCGCAGTTCGGATTCCAGAAAGAAATATTGAGCGCAGAGTAACTGGGAAAAAATAATAAGTCAGTTTATTTGTTACAATATCTTCTGCAATAATGTCTAACTTATGGTACTTGAAGTTCCTAGAAATGACATCCCTCCACATGTTCTCCTCACCGTGAGTCCAAATGAAGAAATCATAAGGCAGAAATTTGCAACCATCATCTGTTCAATCATCGATTTCCGTCCAAAGTCAATGACGGTGAAGTGGTTGAAGAATGGACAACCCATGGGTTCAGGAATTGTCACTTCTCCCGCCTGTGAAGTGAACGGGAACTTCTCGGCGAGCAGTCGGCTGACAGTCTCCGCTGGGGAATGGTTCAGCAAAGCGGTCTATGCCTGCCAGGTCACTCATCGAGAGGTCACCAAAAGTCAAAACATCGCCTCGTCTGGTAAGAGACACAAACAGAGGAAACTATAGATCATCCTGCACTCTGATGTTAATCAATAGCAGGAATGTATTGAAGTTAATACAAAGCTCAGAACAACGTCTAATTTACTGCCACGTAGTTTGTGTTTCACTCTGATGTAAGAACTGCATTAGGATTGCTCACCATTCAGGATTTTATCAGAACAGCAAAGAAAGCTTCCTCTACTTCGAAGACATTAAGTGAGTGAGGTGGAATTGATGTCAGCTTTATTCTGAGACAGCTGATTATATTTGAGAGGCAGTGAGTGTCTGGAACCCTTTACTGATAACAATTCCGGGGGAAAGTGTTGGAAAGTTCATCCAACCTATTTATAAATCAGCCTTCATTACTTCATTCCAGAGATCAGGAACAGTGTATTCGTATTGGGAATACTGCAATGCAGTTATTAGAATGATTCCGGGGCTGAACGACTTTGACAATGAGAATAGCGATTAGCACTGCTACATCTTAGCGCCACGATCCCGGCTTCGATTCTGGCCTTGGCTGACTGTCTGTAAGGAGTTTCTACATTCTCCCCGTGTCTGCTTGGGTTTCCTCCGGGTACTCCGGTTTCCTCCCACAGTCCAAAGATGGGCAAGTTAGGTGGATTGGCCATGCACAATTGCCCCTTAGAATCTAACGGTTATGTGGGGTCATTGGGTTATGGAGGAAGGGCGGGGGAGTGGTCCTTGGTAGGGTGCTCTTTCGAGGGTCGGTGCAGACTCGATGGGCCGATTGGTGCCCTTCTGCACGGTAGTGATTCCATAATAGGTTTCACAGAACACGCTGTTTACCATGTACAAAGAACAAAGAAATGTACAGCACAGGAATAGCCCCTTTGGTCCTCCACGCCTGCGCCGGTCAATATGCCCTATCTAAAAAGAACCTTCTGCCCTTACTCGGTCCGTATCCATCTATTTACTCCCTGTTCATGTATCCATCCAGATGCCTCTTAAATGTTGCTAATGTGCCGGGATCCACCACGTCCTCTGGCAGTGCGTACCAGGCATCCACCACTCTCTGCGCGAAAATCTTATCCCGCACATTTCCCTTAAACTTTCCCTCTCTCATCTTGAACCTGTGCTCCCTTGTAATTGACACTCCATCCTTGGAAAAAGCCTCTGACAGTAAACCCTGCCTAATCCTCTCATAATTCTATAGATCTCTATCCGATCTCCCCTCAGCCTCCGTCTTGGTAGTAAAAGCATTCCTAGTTTTTTTCAAATGCTCTTCATAGCCAACACCCTCAAGAGCAGGCAACATCCTGGTGAACCTTCTTTGCACTCTCTCTAAAGCTTCCACGTTCTTCTGATAATGTCGTGACCAGAACTGCATGCAATACTCAAATTGCGGCAGAACCAAGCTTTTATATAGCTGCAACATGATTTCCCAACTCCTGTACTCAATGCCCTGACTGATGAAGGGAAGCATGCCATTTGCCTTCTTAATCACCTTGGCCACCTGTGCTGCCACTATTAGAGAACTGTGGACCTGCATGCCAACGTCCCTCTGTATGTTAATGGTCCAAGGGTTCTGCCATTTACGGTATAATTCATAACTAGATATGACCCTCCAAAATGCACAACCCCGCATTTGTCCGGATTAAACTCCATCTGCTATTTCTGTGCGCAAGTCTCCAATCTATCTATACCCACTTATACCCTCTGACAACCCTCGGCACTATCAGAAACTCCGCCAATTTCGTGTCATCCGCAAACGTACTAATCAGAGCACCCACATTTGTCTCCAGATCATTTATATATACTACACACAACAAAGGTCCCAGTACTGATCTCTGCTGAACACCACTTGTTACAGTTCTCCACTCAGAAAAAAATCCTTCCACCGTTACTCTCTGTCTTCTATAACAAAGCCAGTTCTGTTCATCGAAGATCTTTAGAGATTGCTAATTCGAAGTTGATTCATTCCCATTTAGAGAGTGAAGGTTGAACACCGCTGTCCTGATTCTGAAGATGAAGCTTGGGTTGATTTTCATGTTTCCATTCACAGATCCTTCCCTTTGCACTGTTGCCTCAGTCACAATACTGCCACCACCAATCGAACAGATTTTACTGGAGGCGACTGTAACCTTAACCTGCGTCATTTCAAATGCTCCTGATGGAGTCAACGTGTCCTGGAGTGAAGCGAAGAATCCGCTGAAATCAGAGATTGCCGAGCAGCCTGGGGCAGATGCTGAGAGTGTGGTCAGCAAATTAAACATCTCGACACAAGCCTGGCTGAGTGGGGCTGTGTTTTTCTGCGTTGCGAGCCACCCGGAACTGCCAACTCCTTTGAGAAATTCGATCCATCAGATAATAGGTGAGCGTTGAGATTAAAGCAATATGTGAGCCACTGTGTCTATTTCTAGTGTCAGTTCAACGGTCAATATTTCGTATTCAGTGTATTTTGGATCTACTTTGATTGGTAATTCCACTAACTGAATAATCTGGAGTGGCAGACGTTAAGGAGGAAAATGATATGCTGATGACTGAACAATGAATTGAAGGCGGTGATGTTGGGTTTGGATGGAGCAAGACCATCGACTATAAGATGTAAGAGCAGATCTAGGCCATTGGGTCCATTGAGACGGGCCGGCATTCTGCAAGACCGTGACTGATCTCCGGCAATCCTCAGTTCCACTTTACTGCCTTAACCCCATATCCCTTGATTCCCGTACTGATTAAAAGTCCATCTATCTCAGCCTTGAACACACTGAATGAAGCAATTCCTACATCTTTCCGCGCTACTGAATTCCACAGATTCGAGATAAGAAATTCCTCCTCATGTCTGCCTTAAATGGCGACCATTTAGTTTGAGATTAAATCCTCAGGTCCCAGACTCTTCCACAAGGGATAGGAACCTTTCGGCATTTACCCTGTCAAACCGTCCGAGAATGATTTATGTCGCAATTAGGTCGCCTTCATTTTACTAAACTCCAGTGAGTATAGATCCAATCTACTCAGCCACTCTTCACAAGAAAATCCATACCCGGGCTCAACATCGCGAACATTCTCTGGACTGCTTCCAAAACCAATATGTCTTCCTTCACAAAACTGTTCAAAGAACATCAGGTGTGACCTAGCTGCTGCACTGTGTAGTTTTATCAACACTTCCCTATTTTTATATTGCATTCCCTTCAAAATAAAGGTCAACATTCAATGTGCCTTCCCTGTTACCTGCACAACTTGCATGCTAGCTTTTTGTGATGTCTGCAGGATGATGGCAAATCCTTCGTCACTGTAGTTTTCTGTTGCCTTTCTCCATCTAAATAATATTCAGCTCCTTTATTCCTCCTACCAAAGGAGGCATAATCTCACATTTTCCTACATCATGTTCTTTTTGGCAAATTTCATCCCAGTCACTTGACCTGACTATATCCCTGTGTAGATTACCTGTGTCATTCTCACCACTTGCTTTCCTTATTTTAAAAAATATTTCCATTAAAGGGCGTTTTGCACACAAACATAAAAATCACAGAATACATCGCAATAACATTATCAGAAAAACAACTCCAAGGGTGACACGGTGGCGCAGTGGTTAGCACTGCAGCCTCATGGTGTCGAGGATCCGGATTCGATCCTGGACCAGGGTCACTGGCCGCGTGGAGTTTGCGCATTCTCCCTGCGTCTGCGTGGGTCTCACCCGAACAACCCCAAGGTTGCAGGGTGGGTGGATTTACCGCGCTGTACTGACACTTAATTGTAAAAATTGTAAGAAATTAAAAGACGGGAAAACTCCTCCCCCAGGGACAATAAACACTCTAGGCCTATGATATTCCCTAACACCCATTCCACCACTGTACCCACCCCCTCAATTATTACCCCCTCCCTCCTGCACAACGAGAACAACCCCTTACCCTCCTCCGGCTGAAACTTTAATTCAACATGAAGATATAATAAATGCCTGCCACACCGGGCGCACCCCTGTTCCGCTTCACGTAAGGCGAACTTTATCTTCTCCAAATACAGGAAATCTGCCAGCTTGCTCAACCACACCCCCATCTATGGCAGCCCTCAGAATCGCCAGCTGAGCAAAATCCGTCTCCGGGCTATCAGGGAGGCAAAGGCCAAGAGATCGGCCTCTGATTCTTCGTCTACCGCAGCAAAAAAACGGATAATCCTCGTGACCCTCATATTGGGGGGGGGGGGGGGGGGGACACCTTAAATTGGATGAGGTTTAACCTGCACACGACGAGGATGCGTTCACTCACCTGAATGTTCCTTCCACTCCCCGGACCGCACCCCCTCATCCAACCCCTCCTACCATTTGCGCTTGATCTTCTCCTCCAGAACGCCCTACATGTCTATCCGCTCTTCATACATGTTAGACACTCCCCTCTCCAATATTTCCCTCCGTCAGCAGCTTATCTTGCAACATCGGAGGTGGCAGCTCTGGGAAGGACGACACCTCACTCCTCACACCGAACTCCCCGCCACCGCCGCAGCTGCAGATGAACCCATTTCCCTTAGGCAATCCGTATACTTCCTCTATAATCTCCAGTCCTCAAAACCTATCCCCTGCAAACGTGGCAATAGTACATTAACTTATCAAACGCAGTTTCGAAATTAATGCATATTCTATCTATTGGTTCCGCTAGGCTGTTCCTCAATTAATTGTAATTAATTTGTTGAGAATGATTTCCCCTTCATAGTAATAACGGCAAGTAGGCTTCAATGAAGTTACTGTGAAAAGCCCCTAGTCGCCACATTCCGGCGACTGTTCGGAGAGGCCGGTACGGGAATTGAACCCGCGCTGCTGGCATTGATCAGCATTACAAGCCAGCTAGTTTAGCACTCTGTGCTAAACCAGCCCCTTGGCGCTATCAAAACTCCGCCAATTTCGTGTCACGAAGCCGTTCTGTTTCATTATATTATGTCTTTCTAAATGCTGTGCTATTACATCCGTTCTAATGGACACTAAGGGATTCCCACTGACAGATGTTAATGTCAGTTGCCTACAGTTACATGCACTTGACTCCCTTTTCGAATCAGGGTGTTCCATTGGCAGTTTTACAATCCTCTGGGAGTAAGGAGGTGGTGGTGGTGGTGGTGGTGGCGGGGGGGTTCCGGTGTGTGTAGCTTATACACCAGCACAGAACAGGCGGGCCGAATGGCCTGTTTCCCTGCTGTACACTTTCTGAAACTTTCGAATCCAATATCTATAAATTCTCAGGGTAAAGGATTATGTCCACCTCAGCTCCGAGCTGGGAAACCGGACAGATCCCAAAGTGGAAAATGGAAACCTTTAAAATCCAACACAAAACACATTTCTCTCACATCTAACCCGCGGTTCCAATGTCTCCGGAATCCCCCATTTTATTAACATTTATTGTACATTTTCTGCAGCTCCCAATCCGCGGGAACCGTCCGTCTCTGTCCTCCTGCCCTCGGCTGAAGACGTCTCCGCTCAGAGATTCGTCTCCCTCAGCTGCTTAGTGAGAGGTTTCTCCCCCCGAGAGATCTTCGTCAAGTGGACCGTCAATGACAAGCCGGTGAATCCCGGGAACTACAAGAACACCGAGGTGATGGCGGAGAACGGCAATAACTCCTTCTTCATGTACAGCCTGTTATCCATTGCAGCGGAGGAGTGGGCCAGCGGCGCTTCTTACTCCTGTGTAGTGGGACATGAAGCCATCCCCTTGAAGATCATCAACAGAACGGTTAATAAATCAAGCGGTAAACCGAGTTTTGTAAGCGTTTCCCTTGGCACTGCTGGACACCGTTAATTCATGTCAATGAGAATCTATTGGTGACATTTCGAACTACAATAGAAATAATAAAGTTTTTTATCCCCTCCAAATGTGCTTGAACGGCACAACCGTTTTATTAATAGCGCATCCGCGTTCCTGATGTCAGACATCTTTAATTAGTCTCGGATTTCTGCAGATCTCGGATCCATGTCCAGTGCAGGGAGTGGCACAGTGGCGTAATGTTTAGAACTGCTGCCTCACGATCCCGAGGAGCCTGGTTCCATCCCACCCTCGGGTTACTGTCCGTGTCGAGTTGCACATTCTCCCCGTCTCTGTGTGGTTCTCGTCCCCACGTCCCAAAGATCTGCAGGTCGGTGGATTGGAACAAAAACAAGTGGGTACATTAAAAAAACAGAAGCAGCCAGGTGTACAGACAGAGTTAAACTAATTAATAACAGGATTCCGCAAAATATCTTTATTGATGAGAAATCGGACACGTTCCCATTTTAGGCGCGAGTGGCACGGTGGCGTTGTGGTGCAGTGGTTAGTACTGCTGTCTGCAGTGATAAAGACCGGAGTTCAAATCCCGTCACTGTCCATGTGGAGTTTTCCCATTTTTTTCCGTGTCTGCAAGGGTTTCGCTCCCCAACCCCAAGGTATGCAAGGTAGATGGATTTGCCACGCCAAATTGTCCCTTAATTGGGAAAAAAAATTGGGTGTTCTAAATTTATTTTTTTTAAATCCCATTTCTGTCAAACACATCACACTTAGATTTCCGTGCACCTACTGCTCTCGTTGTCTATCTCCTTATAATTGATGGCAGTTTTAAATTGTTGCATCACACCCACTGAATTGAGGATCAAACAGAAACATGGACCAGCAATCCACCGTCAAAGAAAGGGGAGAGGGGAATTGTTGATGCACTGTATCCCACTTTTCCAACAAAGAGAGAGCAAGGTCCATTAGTCAACCTACTGCACCCCACTTCCCAAGCAAAGAGCGGGGGAAGGGCAGTAGTTAATCCACTGCACCCCCTCTTCCCAAGAAAGATAGTGGTGGGCCATTAGTCAATCGACTGTACCCCACTTCCCCAACAAAGAGAGGGGGAGTGACATTACTTAATCCGTAGTAACCCCGCTTGCCCAACAAATAGAAGGGGAGGGGCATTATTTAATGCACTAACCCCACATCCACAATAAATACAGGGGGGAGGGGCGTTAGCTAATCCACTGTACCGGCGCTTCCCCAACAAAGAGATGGGGAGGGGTAGTACTTTATGCACTATAACCCCATTTCCCCAAGAAAGATAGCGGTGGGGCATTAGTTAATCGACAGTGCCCCCACTTGCCCAACAAAGTGCTGGGGAGGGCCATTTGTTAATCCACTGATCCCCCATTACCACAACAAAGAGACGGGGAGGATAACTAGATAATCCACTGTGCCCCCTTCCCCAACAAAGACAGGGGAAGGGGATTATTTAATAAAATGTTGCCCACTTCCCCAGAACAGCGCGGGAGGGGCATTTTTAAATGTTCTTTACCCCCACTTCTCAAACAAAGAGCGTGGGAGGGGCATGATTTCATGTACTGCTTCCCCACTTCACCAGCAATGTGTTGGGGAGCGACATTAGTTAATCCACTGTAGACCCACTTGCCGAACAAAGAGAGGACGAGGGGCATTAGTTAAGCAACTCTGCCCCGACTTTCCCATCACAGAGAAGCGATGGGTATTAGTGAATCCACTGTACCCCCACTGTACCCCAACAAAGTGAGGATGAGGGGCTTTAGTTAACCCACTATAATTCCATTTCCACAAACCATATCTGTGAAGGCCATTAGCTTTGCACTGTATCTCCACTTCCGCAACAAAGAGCTTGGAGGGTAAATACTTAAATCACTGTACCCCAACTTCCCCAACAAAGCTCAGGGAGGGGCACTAGTTAATTCACTGTAATCCTATTCCCCAACAAAGCGAAGGGGAGGGCATTTGTTAATCTACTGTACCCGCACTCCCCAAATATGGAGAGGGGGAGGGCCATTAGAGAAGCCAGTGTACCGCCATATCCGCTACAAAGAGAGGGGGAGGGCCATTAATTCCTCTATAGTACCCGCACATCCCCTACAAAGAGAGGGGGAGCGGCAGCAGTTAATCCACTATACTTCCCCAACCAAGCGAATGATAGGAAATGTATTAACCTACTACACATCCACTCCCCAACGAGATGGGGAAGGTCATTTGTTAATCTACTACACGACCACTTCACCAACAAAGAGCGTTGAAGGGCATAAATTAATCCACTGTACCCTCACTTCCCCAACAGGGAGGGGCATTAGTTAATCCATTGTTCATCACTTCCCCAACAGAGAAAACTGAAGAGAAAATCCTGAAACTATTTTGCTGCACGTCACCAAGAGAGAGAGGCGAAAGTGAATTGGCCATCTCCTCAAAGCCGCGAACCGAAAGGGAAATTGCTTAGCCCAGCAGGGAGAGACAAAAAAAATAACTCACCGGTTACTGACCGCAGGGTTCTGTGCTGAGACCCCAGCTGTTCACACAATACATAGAACACACATTGCAGAAGGAGGCCATTTGGCCCATTGAGTCTGCAGCGACCCACTTAAGGTCTCACTTCCACCCTATCCCCGTAACCCAATAACCGCTCCTGACCTTTTTAGTCACTGAGGGCAATTTATCACGGCCAATCCACCTAACCTGCACGTCTTTGGACTGTGGGAGTAAACCGGAGCACCCGGAGGAAAACCACACAGACACGGGGAGAATGTGCAGACTCCACACAGACAGTGACCCAACGAGGTATCGAACCTGGGACCCTAACACAGTGAAGCCACAGTGCTACCCACTTGTGCTACTGTGCTGCCCAATATTCATTACTGATTTTGACGAAGGAATTGCAGGCAATATCTCCAGAATTGCAGATGACACTAAGTTTGGTGGTAGAGTATGCTGTGAGTAGGATGCAAAGAGGCTACAGGGTGACTTGGACAGGCTGACTGAGTGAGAAAACACTTGGCAAATGCAATATGATGTGGCTGAATGGGAGGCTGTCCGCTTTGATGGCAAAAACACAAAGACAGATTATTATCTGAATTGTGGCAGTTTAGGAAAAGTGGAATTGCAACGAATTGAGTGTCATGGTGGAACAGTCGCCTAAGATTCGTGTGCGGGTACAGCAGGTGGTGAGGAAAGTTAATGGCAAGCTAGCCTTCATAGCGAGAGGATTTGTGTATGGGAGTTGTAATGTCTTGCTGCAGTTATACAGGACTTGGTGTGATCACACCGTGAACATTTATTGTCACAAGTAGGCTTACATTAACAATGAAGTTACTGTGAAAAGCCCCTAGTCGCCACATTCCGGCACCTGTTTGAATACACAGAGGGAGAATTCAGAATGTCCAAATTAACTAACAAGCACGTCTTTCGGGACTTGCGGGAGGAAACTGGAGCCCCCGGAGGAAACCCATGCAGACACGGGGTGAACGTGCAGACTTCTCACAGACAGTGGCCCAAGGCGGGAATCGAACCTGGGACCCTGGCGCTGTCAAGCAACAGTGCTAACCACTGTGCTACCATTCAAGGAGTGAAGTGGGTAATAGCCTGTCCACACCAAAGAGTTGAGTCAAGTCCATTTAGTGGCAAAAGCTTTTGGGAGAAGAGCCGGCACTCTGCAGTGCTCGCAGTCACCTTCTCAATTTCACAGCGGCAGTTAGCCTTTTTTATACATGTTCCTCATTCGCTTGAAGGGGTTACATACATGACCAATTAGGTCCCCCGGCAACAATTAGCTTCCAATCACATTCCTCTGAATACATTCGAGAACTGAGGTCCACAATTCATTGTTTTCAGTTACACGAATAGCAGGTGTCTCAACAGTAAACGGTTAGTTTGCTGCACTTTTGTATCAGAACTTTGCTGAATCTTCCAAACACATTATTACAAGCTGCACCAGATCTTTGCAGAATCCCAATTACATGATTGCAAGCATAATTAAAACAGAGAGAACTTTAATTTTAACTTCTCCATGTACAACCCTTATTTTTAACTTCTCCGTGTACAATTTTTATCTTAACAAGGGATATGGAGAGAAAGCGGGAGTGGGATACTGAATTTACATCATCAGCCATGATCATATTGAATGGTGGTGCAGGCTCGAAGGGTCGAATGGCCGCCTCATGCACCTGTTTTCTATGTTTCGATATTTCTCTCCTCCCACTCCCCGAGAGGAGAATTCGGAAGGGAACGAGTCTTTAATGTAAGGACTCAGCTTTCAACAATGCAAGTCGTTACTCACTTACTGGTCATACGTTTTAAACTTGCATCAGAACAACCATGGTGAAAATATACCTTTAAACAACACAATTTTTCAAACGTGTAACGCTCCTTTTCCTGTTTTAAAAAAAATAATCTTTATTCTCACAAGTAGGCTTACATTAACACTGCAATGAAGTTGCTGTGAAAATCCCCTAGTCGCCACATTCCGGCCCCCGTTCGGGTACACAGAGAGAGAATTCAGAATGTCCAATTCACCTAACAGCCCGTCTTTTGGGACTTGTGGGAGGAACCCCGAGCACCCGGAGGAAACTCATGCAGACACGGGGAGAACGTGCAGACTCTGCACAGAGAGTGACCCAAGCCGGGAATCGAACCTGCGACCCTGGTGCAAAGAACCACTGTGCTACCGTGATGCCTTCATATGCCAACACACTGCGTTTGTCGTATGCTAGTATACGCAGACCCGCATAAAATAGGCACAGGCACACAGACAAACACACACTCACGCACACAGTAATAACCATTGTGCAGATTCACACACGCGTACAAACAGACTCACAAGCAAATATATTATTTGCAAGAGAAGCAGAATCACAAAAGGACCTGAAACACAGATGTAACCATCAAAATATACATTAGCACACGTTGTCGAATACATTCGTGCAGAAACAATGACATCCACTGTCATACACATTAACACAAATATATAGACACACAAACACGCACATTAACGGCCGACGTGGACGCACAAACACATAGTGTAGAGTGCCCTTTCTGAGGGTCGGTGAAGACTCAAAGGACCGAATGGCCTCTTTCTGCATTGGAGGGACTCTATGTTCTATGTTCAAGAACTCTAAAACGCATAGTAGCATACAAGGGGGCATAAACACATTTAAAAACATAAGCATATAACTCTATCAACACATTAATATACCCATGAATGCACTCACAGAGATACACATACACACACGTGCATTCGCACATTGATAGATAGATGGCGCACAAAGAAACGTATTACTACATATAGTATCAGGCATGAACACATAAGCACGCATTAACACAACTATTAGTAAATAAACAAAGACTGTAAGCCAAAAATAACTCATTCGTATATACACATTGACAGAATCACAAAATATACAGACAATCACAGATGAAAACACATTGGCACATCAACACTCACATTAATATTCAAACACACATTGGGAGAGACAAACAGATAAAGGCAAATCACGAGTTACTTAAGCACAAAAAGAAACGACAAGATGACAGTTTATTTCTAATGTAACTGTTTGAATGGGCATACCAATCAAAACATATCCCCATTACATAACGATCCCACAAGCGCACTGAATCAATTCTGACTGAGAAACTGGCTTCAGTAAACGACGTGACAAATGTTTCCATCACAAATAAACAAATAAGATGGGACTCACGTCCGAGTTGTTGCGGCAACATTCACAGTTTCGAAATAAGAAGCTGAATGAACGTCCCTCAGTATCAGTCATAATAATCTCCAATTATACCAAATTGTTCCAAAACAAACTGAAATTAAACAAAAGCGGCCGTGTTTTGCGACACGGACTGTTTGAGCAACGTAAAGGACGAACAGCTGTGGAGATTGATACAGAGATCGGTTTCTGAGTATCACGAATTTAACAGTAGATATGCAATGAAAAGTAGATTACTAAAATTACTTCAGAAAGATAAAGGATAATATTTATATATATTTTGAAAGATATCCTGAATGAAAATGCAATTTAATAATTTTTCCTCGGCTATATCCCCTTAGATTCTATAGACAGCATCCGGATTGAAGACGATCAGGATGATAATGGCAACATCTGGACAACCGCTTCCACATTCATCACCCTGTTCTTCCTGAGCATGTCCTACAGCGCTGCAGTCACTCTGGTGAAGGTGAGAGCATTCGATCCACTCACACTTTAGCTGACAGAAGCAGTTTGAAAAGTCACTGAACTTTTCTTTGATAAAATATTAATGTCCCAGATCACAAACATCTGCTTCATTGTTTTTTTTCTGTTTTTACAGATCAAGTGATCGGCTGAATTTTGCATGTCGTATTTATTGATTTGGATGTCGTAGATTTTCGCCAGCTGTTTATCAACATCTCTGTTACAAAATCATGAAATGCCCCCTGGTGACGTTACAAGATTTTTCTGTTTGAAAAATACGAAATAATATGGACGTATTGTAATTTTCGATTATAATTGTCCTGTAGCTTGATTTCCATTTGTAAATAAGTAACGTTTTTAATTCCTTATTCTCAATTATTGCCTTCCCTATATTTTGAGCTCCTGTTCCCTCTTTCTGATGTCTGTTGTACATACATTTGGCAGCTCAGAGCTGATGTGTTCTCTTCTCAATGTCACGCTCAATCGTTAAATTGCCCCTTGTTAACTTGAAAATTAACATTTCTGTTAATTTTTCTTTGAATTTTTCAATAAATCCTGAATGAAAAATGAACCAGATGTGACTTTTCTGAACTCCTTTCTCCAAAGTCCCCTGACGACTGACCATTTCCCTTATTTCAGTGTTTCGCTCTTTCCCAGACAAATATTTCCCCTGTTGTGAAAGAGTCACTGCGTCACCGAGCGACCCTACCTCTTTATGGTGAACCCCCGAGACAGAATGATTGCAGAGCGAGGAGAATCGAGTTGATTTCAGTCATACTCTGGTCAGTCACAGTCACATGTCAGGTAATTCGGAACAGCGGGGGCTCTGCTTCATAAGAGAGCGACACAAGGTGGTGAATGGGAGAAGAAACGTTTCCTTCACACTGTCTCATAAAACACTTCCAGGGTCGCTGCAGCACAGGGTAACACTCTCCATGTTGGCCGAATAAATAATCCCAAGGCAGATATTCCACAGGCTATATATAACGCAGACAGAACAGAGGGTGTAAACCATTGGGAGAGCACTAAAGGCTGGGAAGTATATTGTACACAACATATAATCGAGCACGAATTTCCAAATATTACCTGAGTTTGGCGCCTACAAGATACACCAGAGAACAGAAACGGTGGAAGTTCCTAGATACTAGAGTTCGTCAGACACAACAGATAAGCAGAAGGCATGGGAATAGATACCGGAGAATAAAGCCGATCCATATTCAAGCTCGAAATTTCCTTTGAAGCATACAAATAGACACTTTATCGCCCTGTTCTGGTACATACGCAAACAGCACTTTCTGGTTAAAACAAAATGACTGACTGCTTCAAGCTTTACATTTTGTCCCATTTAAAACTGACACTGTGTCCATTTTAGAGGATGCATTGATCGATAATAACCTCCATTCCCTCTGATACCATCGCCCTGAACTCATTGAGTATCAGCCTGGCATCTCCCTGCGCCATTCTGCCTGATACTCTCCCGCTGAACACAGTGACCATCACCCAGGGATAAGACCATAAGACCACAAGACATAGGAACAGAATTCGGCCACTCGGCCCATCGAGTTTCCACCGCCATTCAATCATGGCTGATGTTTTCTCATCCCCATTCTCCCACCTCCCACCCTGCTCCATTCACTCTGCTACCACCCCCTTGAACTCACTGACCATCACCCCAGGGACCCTCTCTCCCTGCTCCATTCCCTCTGACACCATCCCCCTGAACTCACTGAACATCACCCCAGGGATCCTCTCTCCCTGCTCCATTCCCTCTGATACCATCCCCCTGAACTCACTGAACATCACCCTAGTGATCTTCTCTCCCTGCTCCATTCCCTCTGATACCATCCCCCTGAACTCACTGAACATCACCCCAGGGATCCTCCCTCCCCGCACCATTCCCTCTTATACCACCCGTGAACTCAATGAACTCACTGAGCATTACCGCAGGGATCCTGTCGTCCTGCTCTATTCCATCTTATTCCAACCCCCTGCACTCATTCCAGGGAATCTATCTTGCTGCCCTACTTCCTCAGATCGAAATAAATAAAAGTCCCCGAGGATCATAGGCTGCTTTGCCCTTTTGTGAGAGAGCTGACCGGTGGTGATTTTACCTGAGAGTCACTGCATCTCAGCCGAGGGGCAAGGTTGAGAAGGCGTTGCTTTGATTTAACACATCAGCCGGTGCAGGAATTAAACTCACGCCGTCTGCTTCACGACCAGCCAGCCAGCCAACTGAACTGTTGACTCCCTGACTCTAATACTATATCTGTGAACTTACTGGGCGCCATTCCAGGGATGCTCTCTGCCTGCTCAATTCCCTCCGATTCCATCTCCCGAAATTAACAGAAAATCCATGGGATCTGTCTTGTTTACATCTGCTCACTGACCGTTGGGGACATTTACTCAGAGGACAGGCTAGCGACCTTAGAGGACCAGAGTCAGAGGCTGCAGCTGCCCAGCGGGGACGAAATTTGTCACCTCGAGGTTAAGAACCTTCTCTGCAAGGATGCTACAACATAACCACGGACCTCGAGATGCACAATGTTAGAGGAAATACTGTAGGCGTGTAACCTGAGAGGGGGAACTCCGGGGACCTGTATCGACAACTATTAGAAAGGATACACTCCCCACTGAACGAAACACGGGACAAATGTGACAAAGAACTATGGATGGAAATAGGGTGGGGAATCTGGAGCGAACCCCTGAACAGGGCCAACTCCACCTCCGCTTGCGCAAGGCTAAGACTCGTGCAAATGAACGTGGTGCACAGGGTGCACCTGACAAGGAGCAGAAAGTATAGTTTCTTCCTGGAGGTGGAGGACAAATGTGAATGGTGCCAGGGAGGCCCGGGCAACCACACCCACATGTTCTGGGCCTGACCCAGACTTGACGGGTTTTGGACAGCCTTCATCGAGGCAATGTCCAACGTTATGGGGGTGAGCGTGGACAAGTGCCTGGGGAATGGAAGTCTTCGGGCCAAGGGACCAGCCAGAACTATTCCAGGACCGTTACGAGGTCAACACCCAAAAGAGCGAGGGGAAGAGGGGAGAGCCAACGAGACAGCAGGGATCAGATAGGGAGGAGTGTTGGGGGAGGCCGGGGAGAGAGGCTGGAGCATGGATAATAGGGGGCCTAGAGTAAGACCACAAAGGACAGAACCCCCAAAGAAACACCGAAAACGGGACGGAGAGGGGTGTGGTGGCGATGGAAACGGGGTAATTGACAAAGTGAGGGAGGGGAGGGCGAAGGGGAAAGAGCTGCATATATTTAAATAGGTGACATTCACCTACCTGTAAGATATGCGATCGAATAAATTATATAAAAACAACGAAAACGTGGGGGTGGTCAAGGAGTGGATGGGGGACGGTGGAAAGTTCGTGTATACTGCACCCGATTCACATATCCTTGTCTATTGTATAGTGTATGAAATCAAAAGTAACAACTGCAATAAAAATATATATTTAAAATCGTTTACATCTGTCATTGAACGTGCAATGTAGTTTGGTCGACCACTGTTTCCCTGCTATTTCATGTTAGTTCTGAATGCTGGAATACAACATTTGTGTTGTAAACAGTTTAATGTTTCTGTCTCTATATTATAAAGTTTATTTTGTTCAGGACCGTGAATTATTGTGGCTTTATAATCTTAGTAAGTGTGATTTTATACTTTATCTACTTTGAAACATAGTAATGGTCCTTAACTTGATCATGAAGCATCGGTTTAACCGGTTCATCTCAGTACTGCACAGTAACTGTGAGTACTAACTGTGCAGTTAACTTGAGATTAACCTAAAGTAACTGGTGAAAATGGCGAAAGGAAAAACGAGCAACTTCTTCAGCTCATTTCGGAACTTGGTCTGGGCTACTGCATAGATGAAGGTGTTGTTGCAGGAACTGAGTAACTGAAGCATGGTGGTCGTTTCTTGAAAGATGAAGTGTGGGTCATTGAAATCCAGACCGGTGAAGTAGGCGTCACCTGTAACCCGAACGTATAGGAAATGTCCAACATATGTGACCCATAGGGGGAGGAAGCTGAACGAGATGGCGAAGAGCAGGACAATCGACTTCTTGCGATTGGCAATTTCTGGATCTCCGTCACTCTCGGAGCCCTTGAGCCTCCTGCGAGCTCTGCTGGCTTCTACAATGTGTCTTACAGTCAGGGCGTTGAGCAGCAGAATGAAGAAGAACAGGAGAAAGGGGGTTAATATGCGGTCGAGCCAGTCATAGGCTTGCCACGATGGGATAGTGTGATAGCTGGATTTAATATCACAGAATCAGGGCACCCCGTCCAATATGTACAGGGGCTAGTAGGTGAAATAAAAAGGGACGTTCTTGATGTAGCTCAGGGTAATGACTATTCCTATGACCAGCAGTGAGGTTTTCCCGGTGCAGTATTTGGTCTTCAGCCTCTGACAGCAGATGGATACAAAACGGTCGAAGGTGAAGGCCACGGTCAGCCAGACTGAATCATCGCGGGCCGCATACACGAGCACGGTGCTGACAGCGCATCCGGGGGTGATCGATATGACCCTGTACCTAAAGTAAATGCCACCAATCCGGTTGAGGATAACAGCGGTGACCATGACAAGGAAGTCAGTCACTGCTATCGCTACCAGGTAGTAGGTGATGCACCGAGAGAGTCCGCAACGTCCTCGGGATAGGATGATGATCGCTATCACATTGGCTGTAATAGAGAAAAGAGAGACGTATCAACGAGCAGACTCCAAAGACCAGCGATTCCCTAATCCATTCCGCTACCGAAACCCTCCTGACCTGTCCATTTCTCACCTCCAGGTTTCAATTATTCCAAAGCCATTACCTCTTGATACTAATCCAATGCTGGATTAAACATTTGTCAATTCATAAAATATTGCCTCGAGTCCCTGCAACAAACTCCGCTCTCTGGCCACTGGGTCCATTCCCGTGGCTGGCCATCCTCTGAAGTTAGCGACCATTTACAATATTGAAGTCTTGTTTGACCGTGGGCTGAACGTTCAACGCCCACAGTCCCAATCCGACCATAAACACCGACACTGCAAACTTCTACATTTCTCCACAGCCCATTGTATCTCCCATTGTATTTCCAAGGGCCGATGCAGACTCGATGTGCCGAATGACCTCCTTCTGCACTGTAAATGCTATGATTCAATGATCCGAAACTGTTGTTCCCAATGATTAACTCATACCCGATCCCGTTCAGCCATTATAAATGTGCTGCCTTCGGTTACAGCGCCAGGGCCCCGGGTTCAATTCTGGCCTTGGGTCACTGTCTGTGCGGAGCCTGCACGTTCTCCCCGTGTCTGCGTGGGTTTCCTCCGGGTGCTCCGGTTTCCTCCCACAGTCCAAAGATGAGCAGGTTAGGTGGATTGGCTATTCTAAATTGCCCCTTAGAGTCCAAAACAGATGTGTAAGTTAGGCCAGGTTAAAGGGTTATTGGAATAGGGCAGGGGATTGAGCTTGGGCGGAGTACTCTTTTCAGAGGGTTGGTGCAGATTCGAATGGCCTCCATCTGCATGATTCTCTGATAGCCTAATAACGCCTCTATTTCAGCATCCGATTGTTTGAATTCCCTCGTTAGCCTTATTAGACTAGTTCCGCCCAATTCTTGTGCCATCCTGCAGCCCAATAACCAACTGTAGCAATGTATTGCACCGTTTAACAATGTAACGTCCGTACAATGCTAACCATTATAACTCATATGTCTGCAGTCTAATAAACAGTTGTTCTATAAGTGTGACGGGTAATTTATTGACCATATAATGCCCTGGTCTGTAATACAAAATTAGTTGATGCACACTAATATATCATGATGCAATAAACCTTTTAGCACGATCCTTAAAGGGAAGAGACAAGAATTCTGGAGATTCAGAAGAAAAATAAACATTGTAGTTGAGATTCCGCTCTTACCTGGGACACCAATAATAGCGAGTGCGGGGTAATATATGGCATAAAGTGCTCCATTCGCTGGTCCATGCATCGTCTTTCAGGAACCAATTGAATTCTGCAAGGTGTACATACTAGCTCTGCAAGACGTCCAAAGGGTCCCTCATTTATAACAGTGAGAGTCTCCAGAGGGGCAATTCAATTCCAACATGCACTTTAGTTACAGATCGGTGAACAAACAAATTAAGTACGAAGTCTTACAACACCAGGTTAAAGTCCAACAGGTTTGTTTCGATGTCACTAGCTTTCGGAGCGCTGCTCCTTCCTCAGGTGAATGGGCCCTTTAAGGACACAAAATTAAGGGACGAGTCCATGCCTTTCATTTGTTCCCTTAGTGAGGGGAGTGAATTCATTGCCAACTTGGGTGAACTGCTGATTGCAACTTCTACGATCCCTCCTGGCTCCAAGATAATTCTCTGCGCCTCCATCAATCAGAATTCCTCTTGTTAACTCTGAGCTGAAGTTTGATCTCTGATAAAAATCCGTCCCTTTCAATCTCTGACATATTGTGCTTTTAGTTAACGGATACATGTTTTGCGTATTTGTAAGTGTTCTGGTGTTTAGTGCTGCATTGATACACTAATATTGAAAGATATTTGCAACGAAAGAACTTGAAATAACTCATCGCTAACATGAGAGGGCGGGCTTCCGGGTGCGGCTATGCAGAGCTGAGTCGCGCGTTCGGCAGCTCCCGCTTGGAACGGACTTTTGGGCTCTTTTCAGAGACCCCAACGGCATTTATTCGGCATTCCCGGTGTGTGAAGAAGATTGCAACATTCCCCCGACAGTGTGCGGCTTGGACCAGGAGCGGGGCGACTAAAAAAGTGGTGGTGATGCCAAAGAAAGTGCGAGGGAAGAAGAGCAAGATGGCGGCGGGCGGGGACCAGGCAGCGTGGATGCAGTGGGCGCAGGAGCAGCAGGAGGTTATCCAGCGCTGATTCAGGGAGCTCAAAGCGGACCTGCTGGAGCCGATGAAGGCTTCTATTGATAAGCTATGGATAAGCACCCGACCCAGGGGGTGACGATCTTGGGCCTAGTGGTAAAGGTGGAGGTGCACGAGGCGCTCCACAAGAAATGGTAGGAACGGTTCGAGGAGATGGAGAATCGGTCGAGGCGGAAGAATCTGCGGATCCTGGGCCTCCCGGAGGGGCTGGAGAGGTCGGATGTGGGGGCCTATGTGGTCACCATGTTAAACTAGCTGATGGGAGCGGGATCCTTCCAGGGGCCCCTGGAGCTGGAAGGGGCCCATAGAGTGCTGGCGTGAGGCCCAAGGCTAACGGGCTGCCGTGGGCGGTGCTGGTGCGGTTTCATCGGTTCCCTGATCGGGAGTACATACTCAGGTGGGCCAAGAAAGCGAGGAGCAGCAGGTGGGAGAACGCGGAGGTTCGAATATATCAAGACTAGAATGTGGAGGTGGCGAAGAAGAGGGCTGGGTACAACCGGGTGAAGGCGGTGCTGCACAGGAAGGGGGTGAGGTTTGGCATGCTGCAGCCAGCGCGACTGTAGGTCACCTACAAGGACCGGCACCATTATTTTGAGTCCCCGGAGGAGGCGTGCGCGTTTGTTCAGGCCGAGACGCTGGACACAAACTGAGGGTCAGGATGGGGGATAGGGCGTGGGGATGGTCGGGGATTGTTGTTGTTGTGTTGCATTTTGAGGGGGAGGTTCCTTGTCCTTGTTCATTTTTGGTTTGGTGTGGGTGGTTAGGGTGGGTTGGGCACTGTTTTGGTTGGGTCTGTCGGGTGGGCTCTTGGAGGGGGGGCAAGTGAGCGGAGTGGGGGATGGTTGTCCGCTGGGGGGGGGGGATGGGGCCCCGCGGGGGAGGGGGAGGCCCAAGTCGGGAGTGAGGGGACTGGGCCTGTCAAAGGAGCTGCGCCAGAGGAGCCGGGGCCGGGCAGGTGGAAAGCACGAGCGTTTTCCTGCGCTGAAGGCTGGAGGGGGCCGGGGCGGGGAAGCACGGTTTTTTTCCCACGCTTGGGATGGAAGGGGGAGGCGGAGAGCCCGTTGATGGGTAATGGAGGGAGAGGGGAAGTCCCACACTGGGAGGAGTCGAAGGAGAGGCGGGGGCGGCCGGGGTCAGCAGGAGTCAGCTGACTTGCGGGAGGCAATGGGGGGAGCAATGCAGCTAGGAGGGGTCCTAGCTGGGGGGTGGGGAAGCGGGGGTGGGGGGAGCGGTGTTGGGGGGGGGGACCGGGTTGCTGCTGGTATTTTCAAGGGGGAGCTGGAGCGAGTAGAGCGGGTTGGGACGGGGGTCTGCTGCCGTGGGGAACGGGACGGGCGTGGGGCGCGGGCGCGTGGCTGGCCGAGGAGGGGTTGTGGCTAGTCGGCGGGAGAGGGGGGCGGGTAGCCCCCTGATCCAACTGATAACCTGGAATGTAATGGTACTGAATGGGCCGGTTAAGCGGGCCCGGCTGTTCGTGCACGTGAAGGGGCTGAAGGCGGATGTGGTCATGCTCCAGGAGACACAGCTGAAGGCAGCAGACCAGGTATGATTGGGGAAGGGGTGGGTAGGTCAGGTGTTCCATTCGGGGCTGAATGCCAAAAATCGGGGGGTGGCAATCTTGGTGGGAAAGAGGGTGTCGTTCGAGGCGTTGAGCATTGTGACAGACAATGTCGGCAGGTACGTAATGGTGAATGGTAAGCTACAAGGGGAGAGAGTGGTGCTGATCAACGTGTACGCCTCAAACTGGGACGATGTGGGTTTTATGCGACGCATGGTGGGTCGGATCCCGGACTTAGAAGTGGGGGACCTGAAAATGGGGGGGTGGGGGGGGGGGGGGGGGGAGGGGGGCTTTAAAATGGTGTTGGATCCGGCACTGGATCACTCCAGGTCTAGGCCAGCGGTGGCTAAAGTGCTGAGGGGGTTTATGGACCAGATGGGAGGTGTGGATCCTTGGAGATTTGCAAGGCTTTGGGCTAGGGAACTTTCATTCCTCTCGCACGTTCATAAGGCCTATTCCCAGATAGACTTTTTTGTTATGAGCAGGGCGCTGATTGCAAGAGTAGTGGACACTGAGTACTCGGCCATAGACATTTCGGATCCAACCCCGCATTGGGTAGACCTAGAGCTGGGGGAGGAGAGGGACCAGCGCCCGTTGTGGCGCTTGGAGGTGGGGTTGTTGGCAGACGAGGAGGTGAGCGAACGGATCCGAGGAAGCATAGAGAGACACCTGGAGGCCAACGATAACGGGGAGGTCTGAGTGGGGATGGTCTGGGAGGCGCTGAAGGCGGTGGTTAGGGGAGAGCTGATCTCCATTTGGGCCCACAAGGAGAGGAGAGAGCAGAGGGAGAGGGAGAGGCTGGTGGTAGAGATGGTGAGGGTAGACAGGAGGTACGCAGAGGTGCCGGAGCAGGGACTGTTGAGGGAGAGGCGTAGCCTCTTGGCCGAATTCGACCTGTTGACCAACAGGAAGGCGGAGGCGCAGTGGAGGGAGGCCCAGGGGACAATTTATGAATATGGGGAAAAGGCAAGTCGGATGCTGGTGATTCAGCTTCAGAAGCGGGACGCAGTTAGGGAGATCGGGGGAGTTAAGGATAGGGGAGAGAGTGTGGTGCGGAGTCGGGTTGGCATCAATGGGGTCTTCGGGGACCTTTATGAGGGACTGTATCGGTCCGAACCCCCACTAGAGGAGGGAGGGATGGGCCACTTTCTGGACCAACTGAGGTTCCCAAAGGTGGAGGAGGGACTGGTGGGGGGATTAGGGGCCCCGATTGGGCTGGACGAGCTGGCCAAAGGGATAGGGAGCATGCAGGTGGGGAAGGCACCCAGGCCGGACGGTTTCCCGGTCGAATTTTACAAAAGATATGTGGACCTGTTGGGCCCGTTGCTGGTTAGGGAGGGAGGGGCTTTGCCCCCGACGATGTCCCGGGTACTGATCTCCATGAGCCTGATGCCGGAGAAGGGTCCCCTGCAGTGTGGGTCGAACAGACCGGTTTTGTTGTTAAATGTAGATGCCAAGGTGCTGGCGAAGGGCTTAGCCACAAGAATTTAGGATTGGGTCCCGCAGGTCATCCATGAAGACCAGACAGGGTTTGTGAAGGGGAGGCAGTTGAACGCAAATGTGCGGAGGCTTCTGAATGTTATTATGATGCTGGCGAGGGAGGGGGAGGCGGAGATAGTGGCGGTGATGGACGTTGAGAAGGCCTTCAATAGGGTAGAGTGGGGGTACTTGTGGGAGGTGCTGAAGAGGTTCGGGTTTGGGGAGGGGTTCGTCCGGTGGGTTAGGCTGTTGTACGAGGTCCCGATGGCGAGTGTGGCCACGAACAAGAGGAGGTCTGAATACTTTCGGTTGCATCGAGGGACAAGGCAGGGGTCCCCCCTGTCCCTCCTGCTCTTCGCACTGGCGATTGAACCCCTGGCTATGGCACTAAGGGAGTTGAGAAACTGGAGGTGGTTGGTGCGGGGTGGGGAGGAGCATAGGGTGTCGCTCTATGCGGACGACTTGCTGCTATATGTGGCGGATCCGGTGAGGGGAATGCCGGAGGTAATGAGGATCCTCAGGGAGTTCGGCGATTTCTCAGGGTACAAGCTCACATGGGGAAGAGCGAGTTGTTCGTGGTTCACCCAGGGGACCAGGAGAGGGGGATTGGCGAGCTCCCACTAAAAAGGGCGGAAAGGAGCTTCAGGTATTTGGGGGTCCAGGTGGCCAGCAGCTGGGGGGGCCCTGCATAGACTTAATTTCACGAGGCTGGTGGAGCAAAGGAGGAGGAGTTTAAGAGGTGGGACGCGTTGCCGCTGTCCTTGGCAGGGAGGGTGCAGTCAGTCAAGATGATGGTGCTCCCAAGGTTTTTGTTCCTCTTCCAGTGCCTCCCCATTCTTATCCCGAAGGCCTCCTTTCGGCGGGTCAACAGGAGCATAACGAGGTTTGTGTGGGCGCGAGTGCCTCCGAGGGTGAGAAGGGTGTGCCCGGAGTGGAGTAGGGATGGCGGGGCCTGGCACTGTCCAACCTCTGTAGGCACTACTGGGCCGCCAATGCGGTGATGGTGTGAAAGTGGGTGATGGAGGGGGTGGGGCGGCATTTAAGAGGCTGCAGGCAGCGTCTTGTGTGGGTACGAGTCTGGAGGCGCTGGCAACGGCGCCGCAGCCGCTCCCTCCAATGAGGTATACCACGAGCCCTGTGGTGGCGGCTACCCTCAAAATTTGGGGGCAGTGGAGGCGGCACAGGGGGGAAGTGGGGGCCTCGGTGTGGACCCCAATACGGGAGAATCACCGGTTTGGCCCAGGGAGAATAGATGGAGGGTTTTTGGGGTGGCACAGGGCAGGTATAAGAAGGTTGGGGGACGTGTTTGTGGATGGGAAGTTTGCGAGCCTGGGTGAGCTGGAGAAGTATGGGCTCCCCCCCGGGGAACACCTTTAGGTATCTACAGGTAAGGGCATTTGCCAGGCGGCAAGTGGTGGAATTCCCGCGGCTGCTGCCATGCACGGTACAGGACAGGGTGCTCTCGGGGTGGTGCGTTGGAGAAGGGAAGATTTTGGCAACATACCAGGTGATGCAGGAGGAGGAGGAGGCCTCTGTGGAGGAGCTGAAAGGTAAGTGGAAGGAGGAGTTGGGGAGGATATCGAGGAGGGGACGTGGGCAGATGCCCTAGGGAGGGTGAACTCTTCCTCTTTGTGCAAGAGGCTCAGCCTCATACAGTTTAAGGTGCTGCACAGGGCACACATGACCGGGACAATGATGAACCCGTTTTTGGGGGGTCAGGACAGGTGTGTTAGGTGCTCAGGGAGCCTATCAAACCACACCCATATGTTCTGGGCATGCCCAGTGCTGGAGGAATTTTGGAAGGGCGTAGCGAGGACGGTGTCGAGGGTGGTAGGATCCAGGGCCAAACCGGGCTGGGGGCTCGCAAAATTTGGGGTTGCAGAGGAGCCGGGAGTGCAGGAGGCGAAAGAGGTCGGCATTCTGGCCTTTGTGTCCCTGGTAGCCTGGCGAAGGATTCTTCTTCAGTGGAAAGATTCGAGGCCGCCAAGTGTGGAATCCTGGATCAATGATATGGCGGGGCTTATTAAATTGGAGAGGGTGAAATTTGCCTGAAGGGGATCGGTGCAAGGGTTTTTCAGGCGGTAGCAACCGTTCTTAGACTTCCTGGCAGAACGGTAGAGAATGGTCACCAGCAGCAGCAACCTGGGGGGGGGGGGGGGGGGCGGAGGGGGGGGGGGGTTCTATTTTATTTTTGTTTGTCTATACTGGTGATCTGAGGGTGTGTGTATATTTGCTATGTTTGCTATCTGTTTCGGCGGGTGTTAATTTATTATTTATGTATAGGTGAGGGGGCACTGGGTTGTAATGTTTTGTTTTGTATTTAATTCTATTGGGTTCCTTTTACATTTTGTTGTTGATATCTGGTGAAAACTTGAAGAAAAATTATTTTATTTTTAAAAACATGGGAGGGTGGATGAGGTCCAGCCGGTCGCAGGCAAATGCTTTGCCCTAATAAACCATACATACCGAAAGTGCCTTAAAATGGTCCGGTATGAATTTAAAGTTTTTAGTGAAGGAACAATTGATACCTGGCTGGTGGAATATCAATTCCGATATCATTGGGCAAGTAATTACCGAGACATGACTCAGAAGCAATAGCACCAAGTGCAGTGAAAATGGAGGCACGATCCATAAAATCGAGAAATGAACATTTTTCGGACAGTGGGCTGTGGAGGCAAAATTGCTGAATCTATTTAAGAAGGAAATAGATTTCTGAACAATAAATGTGTCAAGGTGTATGGGGAATGTGCTGGGATATAGTTTTGATAGAGAACCCATTGTGATCATGTTGGATGGAGGAACAGACTCGAAGGGCCGAATGGCCTACTCCTACTAATATCTAAAACGTTTTTATATTTCGATGATACACGGTTCTGTGTGGTAATACCTGAGATTGCACCTCGTAAAATACAGAGGCATTGTCCAGCTTATTGAATCATTTCATTATAGTAGGTGCAGTATCAGTTCCTGCTGCAACACACCATGTCACTGTTCATACCGCACTTGATTTGGCCACTGTTTATACAACACTGTGTTATGTTGTTATTAATACTCCACGAGGGAGGCGTGGTGGTGAGAGGACTAATGCATATGGTCTCGTGGACTTAAACATTTTTTTCCCAATTAAATGGTAATCTAGCGTGGCCAATTCACCTACCTGCACATCTTTGGGTTGTGGGGTGAGACCCACGCAGACACGGGGAGAATGTGCAAACTCTACACGGGCAGTGACCCCGGCGGTTTGAACCCAGGTCCTCGGCGCCGTGAAGTAGCAGTGCTAACCACTGCTCCAGCGTGCCACCCTCGTGGAGTATCAACAACAATTGTCCCACCACGACACCCAAGTCTCGTTGCAATTCCCGTTTTCCTAAACTGCCACTATTCTGAGAATAATCTGCCTTCCTGTTTTTGCCACCAAGGAGGGTAACCTCACATGTGCAGTCCTTGAAGGTTGGCATGCAGGTACGGCAGGCGACGAGGAAAGCCAATGGTATGCTGGCCTTCATATCGAGAGGGTTGAGCATAGGAGATGGCATGGCTTTCTACAGTTATATGGAGTCTTGGTGAGGCCACACCTTGAGTGCTGTGTGTAGTTTTAGTCTCCTAGTTTGAGGAAGGACATTCTTGCTATTGAGCGTGTCCAGCGAAGGTTCATCAGACTAATTTCCGGGAAGGCAGGAGTGACATATGAAGAAAGACTGGATCGGCTGGGCTTGTACTCACTGGAGTTGAGAAAGATGAGAGGGATCGCATAGAAACATATACAAGGCTGATAGGGCTGCATGGGCTAGATGCAGGAAAAATGTTCCCAATGTTGGGGACGTCCAGAACTCGGGGTCACAGCCTAAGAATAAGGAGTTGGCCATTCAGGACTGAGATGAGGAAGAACATCTTCTCTCAGAGAGGTGTGAACCTGTGGAAATCTCTACCACAGAAAGCCGTTGGGGCCAATTCGTTGGATATATTCAAGAGCGAGCTGGACGTGGCTCTTGCACAGTGGGGTCAACATCTGGCTTGTAATGCAGATTAATACCAGAGGCTCGGGTTCAATTCCCATACCATCCTCCCAGAACAGGCGCCGGAATGTGGCGACAAGGGGCTTTTCACAGTAACTTCATTGAAGCCGACTTGTGACTTTAAGCCATTATTATTATTATGATTATTATTATTATAGGGATCAAGGGGTATGGAGAGAAAGTGGGAGTGTGAGACTGAATTTGCATTATCAGCCATGAAGATTTGAATGGTGGTGCAGGCTCGAAGAACCGAATGGCCTACTCCTGCACCGGTTTTCTATGTCTCTATGTTGATATATATCAGTAACCAAACAAATGCAGATATGGAGTAGAAGAAATTTGAACACAGGGTTGTGAGAATATGGAACCTGTTTCCACATGGAGCTTGGAGCAGAGTATTGATACATTTATGGGAAGACTTGGAAATACTGGAAAGAGAACAGAATAGACTGACACACGGAACTGGATGGGAATGGTCAATTAGATGTCGCGCGGGAGGGGACAGTCTGGTCTGGAGCATATGCGCAAATACAATTTAGTTGGGCCGAATGGTCTATTCCTCTTCCGCAATATCTATACTATGCAAACCGCAGATAATACTGCGCACAGAGAACCATGGAGAGAATCAGTCAATGGGCGGAAAGAATTGTAATTGGCAGAGAGCCGGAAGAGGCAGTTCCCAGTGAGTAGCAGTGAAACCCACTGCAGTAACTGAGCAGACTGAACCCAAACGACAACTGTGAGATTGGACAAGTCCCCACGATGACGAGAAACACAAACAGCACAAAGTAAATTTCGACAAAAATCGAAACTAACTGTAAATACATAAAGTTAAAGAGAAACTGAGAAAAAAATGTTATTGATAGAAGAACTTAGTCAAATCGATGAAAAGGCAATCAGAAACTCCGGGAAATGTTAAACTGCAGTCAGTGAGCGACCGCTGACCACCGGTGTTCAACATCAGTTGGGCCCCATTGCTGCTGATGAATCGCAATCAAATTCTGTTGGATCTTGCTGTGCGAAGTGATAAAATCCGTTTGGGTTTCTCTTGGCCAATTATTTTTCGAACTGATTGGCTCATGGATAAAACAAAATTCCATCGGGTTTGTCTGTCAGCAAGGAAAATAGGAACTGAAAGTCACATCCATGGTAGAAACAAAGAGAAATAAGGACGACATTCGGTCCCTGGTGTAAATGCCGTGCCTTAATAAATGAACTACTATTCCTCCATGATTTTCTCACGCCCTGTTATTATCCTTTTAGCGGATTTGACCTTTACCCGTTTGTAAATCACTGTTGAATCAGCTCCCACCACCCATTCTGATAGAGCATTCCAGATCGTTAGAGCTTACTGGGTGCAATAAAATATCCATTCCCCACTGGTTTATATTGTAAGAATTGTATTGTGACAGTGAATACAGTTCAAATGCAATTAACGTGATAAAATTGCCACTCAAACTGAGCAATTCACGCAATTGGCAAATACCCCAGGTTAATCAGTGGCTAAACCATTTTTCTTGATGATCCAGATTGAACGTGGTGTGCATTACAGACGTGGTGAGCTGTCTGCTGGTGATTTAACCTGAGGACCACCACACCTCAGGCGAGAGACAAGATTGCGAAGGCTATGCCTTCACGAATAACCTTAGCCAATGTGGAAATTGACCACATGATGTTGGCCATCATCACCCAGCTTGCCAGCCAACGAAGCTAACCGGGCCCAGTAGCGAAAATTACAGACACAGTGATTACCGAGACAGTGATAGGGAAGGCAGTGGCCTAATGGTGTTGTCCCTAGACCAGTAATCTCTGGACCTCGAGTCATTTGCTGGGAACTGGGTTTCGAATCTCGCAATAGCAGATGACGAACTTCGAATTCAGTGAAATAAATAAATCTGGAATCAAAAGTCTCAAGATGACCATGAAACCATTGTGGATTATTGTAAAGCCCCATCTGGTAACCGAATGTCCTTTCAGGAAGGAAATATGTCTTCCTACCTGATCTGGTCCACTTGTGACGCCAGATCCACAGTGGTTGACTCCTTTATTTTCCACAGTGATTGACTCTTAAATGCTATCAGGGATGGGCAATAAACGCTGGCCGATGGGCGATATAAAAAATATGCAGAGCTGGAAAAAAATCTGAAAATGGCAAGGATTAAAGACAGACAGAGATGCATCACAGAGAGAGCTCTGTGAGAAGTTGAGTCTGTACTCCTCAACATTTTTAGATGTTTCTAAAGCTGTTTCCGTGCTCTGTATCACTGTGTGTGATCCTCGCCATGTTCAGGTTTCTGTACAGCTGTCTGCGTGCTCTGTATCACTGTGTATATAATCCTCGCCATGTTCAGGTTTCTGCACAGCTCTCTCCGTGCTCTGTATCACTGTGTGTGTAATCCTCACCATGTTCAGGTTTCTGTACAGCTCTCACCGTGCTCTGTATCACTGTGTGTGTAATCCACGCCATGTTCAAGTTTCTGTACAGCTCTCTCCGTGCTCTGTATCACTGTGTATGTAATCCTCACCATGTTCAGGTTTCTGTACAGCTCCCCCCGTGCTCTGTGTCACTGTGTGGGTGTAATCCTCACCATGTTCAGGTTTCTGTACAGCTCTCTCCGTGCTCTGTATCACTGTGTGTGTAATCCTCACCATGTTCAGGTTTCTGTACAGCTCTCTCCGTGCTCTGTATCACTGTGTGTGTAATCCTCACCATGTTCAGGTTTCTGTACAGCTCTCTCCGTGCTCTGTGTCACTGTGTGTGTAATCCTCACCATGTTCAGGTTTCTGTACAGCTCCCCCCGTGCTCTGTGTCACTGTGTGTGTGTAATCCTCACCATGTTCAGGTTTCTGTACAGCTCCCCCCGTGCTCTGTGTCACTGTGTGTGTGTAATCCTCACCATGTTCAGGTTTCTGTACAGCTCTCGCCGTGCTCTGTATCACTGTGTGTGTAATCCTCACCATGTTCAGGTTTTTGTACAGCTCTTTCCGTGCTCCGTATCACTGTGTGTGTAATCCTCACCATGTTCAGGTTTTTGTACAGCTCTTTCCGTGCTCCGTATCACTGTGCTGTGCGCCGACTCAGTGCACAGTAATACACAGCAGAGTCGCCCAGTTCAAGTTTGGAGATCTTTAACCGGCTGATTTTCTCGGCAGTACCGATGGAGACAGAAATTCTCCCTCCCTCAGCGTTTTCTTTATTCGCTTCTCCTGAAGTGTGTGTCCGAAGCAGGTATTCCGGAGCCTGTGCTGGGGACTGACTGTACCAGTGTACTGTGTACTGACAGAACCCTGAATATTCACAGCTTAATGCAACTTTGTCACCGGCAGCAGACATTTGGAGAGAAGGACTTTGAGACACTAGGGAACTGGAATCTGGCGGATGAAAAAAAAATGATTGATTTGTTTGGTTAGCCACTGTTTGTCAATCACGTGAATAGTTCAGTATTTTTTTGCTGTATTGTTATTATTCTGTTTCTTTTCCGTTCTGTATCCACTGTTATTATAGTATAAAGCGGTGAGGAATGAGGTGATATTTTATTTCACACCATAAGTTCTAAAGATCTGGAAAGCACTGTCAGGTTGGGTGGTGGAAGCTGTTTCTATAAAGACTTACAATCTGGCAATGGTCCTGTCCCGAAATTGGAACAAATGATTTCTGGGGGTAAATAATGGATCATGGAAATAATTGGATTTCATTGATAAAAGGGTAGCATTTATCTTGGGTACCAAATGTTATCCTAACGTCTGTATGATTCTACCATGGATATGACATTCCTGCTCCTATTTTCCTTGCTGAGAGACAGACGTGAGGGAACATTTTAATGTCAGTGAGCCAATCTCTTCCCAAAAATGTGGCGGAGAGTAACCCAACTACATTTATCACTTCGCACAGCAAGATCCAACATAAATGATTGAAGCAGCAATGGGGCCAACCGATGTTGAACATTTGTGGTCAGAGGTCAATCACTGACTGCAGTTTAACATTTCCCGGAGTTTCTGATTGCCTTTTACTCTATTCATCTATTTTCTTCAATCAATAATATTTATTCCGTTTCATTTAAACTGAAATATTTACTGTTGGTTTAATTTTATTTCTCCATTTACGTTGTGCTGTTTGTGCTTTTCGTGATCGTGGGAACTTGTGCCAAAGTCTCTCAGTTGTCGGTTGGGTTCAGTCTGTTCAGTTTCCGCAGTGGGTTTACTGTTACTCCCTGGCAACTGCCTCTTCCGGCTCTCTGACAATTACAATTCTTTCTCTTTATTAACTGATTCTTTCCCGGGTTCTCTGAGTGGTGTTTTCTGTAAGTTTTACATTGTGGATAACCTAATGAAGGGGAAATAAACGATTTGGTTTCATGATTTATGTCTGTGAATACTCCAGATCAGCCTGACCCGCCGAAAATCTAATTGACCATTTCCATCCAGCTCCTTGTGTTGGTTTATTCTGTTCACCCTCCTTTATTTTCAATCCTACCTATATAGGAACCAATAGTCTCTGCGCCAACCACTCAACGTGATAGCGATTTGCATATCCTGATGTCTCTGTGTTTAAATATCTTCTTCTGAATGTTTTTGTTTTTTTCTGTTGGGAACTATCACATGTTCATGGTCCACTGTTATCGACACACTCACAAATACACAATTGTTCCGCGTCTACACATGAAACTCGTTCATAATTTAAAAGTTTTGTATGTATCCTCTTTCTGATTCTCTTCCTTCAGAGAAAATGAACTCAACATGTTCAACCTATCCAGAGAGATTTGGATTTCTGCCGATTTCCTGCCCCAGAAGTGCAAGACAGCAGTGGATAATTTCCATCAGATTGAAGCAATAGCAACGAGATCGCCTCTGAAAGCAGGCGATCTCCTCCCTCAACATCTAATTCCCTAATTGTCCCTATATCCTTTGATTATTTCACTATCTATCAATCTATCGAACATTGCTTTGAATAAACTCAGCTCAGAATATTCACAACTCGCTGAGAGATGGAAATCATCGCTGAGAGGGGCAGCACGGTAGCATTGTGGATAGCACAATTGTTTCACAGCTCTAGGGTCCCAGGTTCGATTCCGGCTTGGGTCACTGTCTGTGCGAAGTCTGCACATCATCCCCGTGTGTGCGCGTGGGTTTCCTCCGGGTGCTCCGGTTTCCTCCCACAGTCCAAAGATGTGCAGGTTAGGTGGGTTGGCCATGATAAATGGCCTTAGTGTACAAAATTGCCCTTAGTGTTGGATGGGGTTACTGGGTTATGGGGATAGGGTGGAGGTGTTGACCTTGGGTAGGGTGCTCGTTCCAAGAGCCGGTGCAGACTCGATGGGCCGAATGGCCTCCGTCTGCACTGTAAATTCTATCATCAACGATCCACAAGAATCGATTGACTGGAGAATGTTTTACTCTTCTTAGTTCTGCTGGTTGAACACTTATTCTGAAACTGGTACCCCAGGTCATACACTGATAAACTGCCCAGCCTGGAAGCACCTCCCCAGTATATGTTCTATCAACCTCCTTGAAAATACTGTATGTTCTGGTGAGGTCACAATCAGTGCTCTAACCCCTGGGTATATAGTTCCAAACCACTGAATATCTTCTCACAGGATTTACCTCAAGAGTATTTGCTAAATTACCACCCAAGCATTTCGATAATTTCTTAATTGAGGAGAGCATACATTACAAAGAATTCCAGACCGGGTTCCATTTCAGTCTTTCCCTCCACAAACCTCCCAATCCACCTTTGTATCTGGTTGTGCTTTGAGCGTTTCATAGAACATAGAACATAGAACAATACAGCGCAGTACAGGCCCTTCGGCCCACGATGTTGCACCGAAACAAAAGCCATCTAACCTACACTATACCATTATCATCCATATGTTTATCCAATAAACTTTTAAATGCCCTTAATGTTGGCGAGTTCACTACTGTAGCAGGTAGGGCATTCCACGGCCTCACTACTCTTTGCGTAAAGAACCTACCCCTGACCTCTGTCCTATATCTATTACCCCTCAGTTTAAGGCTATGTCCCCTCGTGCTAGCCATTTCCATCCGCGGGAGAAGGCTCTCACTGTCCACCCTATCTAACCCTCTGATCATTTTGTATGCCTCTATTAAGTCTCCTCTTAACCTTCTTCTCTCTAACGAAAACAACCTCAAGTCCATCAGCCTTTCCTCATAAGATTTTCCCTCCATACCAGGCAACATCCTGGTAAATCTCCTCTGCACCCGTTCCAAAGCCTCCACGTCCTTCCTATAATGCGGTGACCAGAACTGTACGCAATACTCCAAATGCGGCCGTACCAGAGTTCTGTACAGCTGCAACATGACCTCCTGACTCCGGAACTCAATCCCTCTACCAATAAAGGCCAACACTCCATAGGCCTTCTTCACCACCCTATCAACCTGGGTGGCAACTTTCAGGGATCTATGTACATGGACACCTAGATCCCTCTGCTCATCCACACTTTCAAGAACTTTTCCATTAGCCACATATTCCACATTCCTGTTTTTCCTTCCAAAGTGAATCACCTCACACTTCTCTACATTAAACTCCATTTGCCACCTCTCAGCCCAGCACTGCAGCTTATCTATATCCCTCTGTAACCTGCTACTTCCTTCCTCACTATCGACAACACCACCGACTTTAGTATCGTCTGCAAATTTACTCACCCACCCTTCTGCGCCTTCCTCTAGGTCATTGATAAAAATGACAAACAGCAACGGCCCCAGAACAGATCCTTGTGGTACTCCACTTGTGACAGAACTCCATTCTGAACATTTCCCATCAACCACCACCCTCTGTCTTCTTTCAGCTAGCCAATTTCTGATCCACATCTCTAAATCACCCTCAATCCCCAGCCTCCGTATTTTCTGCAATAGCCTACCGTGGGGAACCTTATCAAACGCTTTGCTGAAATCCATATACACCACATCAACTGCTCTACCCTCGTCTACCTGTTCAGTCACCTTCTCAAAGAACTCGATAAGGTTTGTGAGGCATGACCTACCCTTCACAAAGCCATGCTGGAGCCATTTCCCGGAGATCATCCAATCTTCCTCTGCCTTTCAATGAATTATTTCTTGCTGGTTCTATATTAACTTTCTCCAAGTTTATATTTGTTCCCTAAGTTCCTGTTTTCCTCTGTTAAATTAACATATCATTCCCACATTGCTTCAAAATACCAAAAGTCCATAAGACATAGGAACAGAACCAGAACCCTCGATCCCCTTATTAATCAAGAACCTATCCGTCTCTATCAAAAGGACACTCAGTAATTTGGCCCCCACAGTCTTCTGCGGAAATCAGTTCCACAGGTGCACCACTCTCTGGATGAATACATTTTCCTCATCTCTGTTTTAAAGGAGTGTCCCTTTAGTCTGAGATTGTGTCCTCTGGTTCTAGTTTTTCCGACGAGTGGGAACATCCTCTTCCTTGTCCACTCTATCCAGGCCGCGCAGTATCCTGTAAGTTTCAATAAAATCGCCCCTCATCCTTCTAAACTTCATCGAGCATAGACAGAGTCCTCAACCGTTCCTCAAACGACAATCTCTTAATTCCGGGGATCATAGTTGTGAACCTCCCCTGGACCCTTACAAAGGCCAGCATATCATTCTTTAGATGAGGGGCCCAAAACTGCTCAAAATATTCCAAATGGGGTCTGACCAGAGCCTTATACCGCCCCAACAGTACATCCCTGCTCTTGTATTCTAGCCCTCGCCACATGAATGCTAACATTGCATTTGCCTTCCTAACTGCCCACTGAATTTACACATTCACCTGAAGAAAATCATGAACTCCTAAGTCTCTTATAAAAGGAAATTACTGCGGATGCTGGAGGGAGAGAAAATTCTGGAAAACCTCAGCAGGTCTGACAGCATCTGTAGATTTGACAAAGGACATTGACAAAGGGTCATATAGACTCGAAACTTTTGCTCTTTTCGCTCCCTACCAATGCTGCCAGACCTGCCGAGATTTTCAAGAATTTTCTCTGTGAGCTTCTAAGTCCCTTTATGCTTCTGATTTCCAAAGCATTTTCCCATTTAGAAAATAGCCTGTGCCTCCATTCTTCCTTCAAAAGTCCATAACCTCACACTTTTCCACATTGTATTCCATCTGCTAGTTCTTTACACTCCTAACCTGTCCAAGTCTCTACGAATCCCCCCTGCTTCCTCAATATTTCCTGCCCCTCTGACTATCTTTGTATCATCCGCAAAGTTAGAAAGATTGCCCTCAGCTCGTTCATCCAGATCATTAATGTATATCGTGAATAGGTGTTGTCCCAACACCGACCCCTGAGGCACTCCACCAGTTACCAGCTGCCATCCTGAAAAAGATCCCTTTATCCCCACTCTGCGTCTTCTGCCAGTCATTCTCTATCCAAGCTGGTATGATACCCTTAACACGGTGGGATCTTAACATATTCAACAGCCTCCTATACTGCAGCATGTGAAAGGCTTTCTGGAAAAGTAAATAAATCACATACTTTTTCTAACGTCCATAATAATCGCTTATTGCCACAAGTAGGCTTCAATGAAGTTACTGTGAAAAGAGGAGGCCCATGTTACCTCCTCAAAGAATTCTAACAGATTTGTCAGACATGACTTCCCCTTGACGAAGCCGCGCTGACTCAACCCAATTTTACCATGCACTTCTAAGTTTATCCACCTTCAGATATTTGGGTTCTCCCAGAACATCCTCCTCAATCGTGACCAGTACACTCACCTCTGTCCCCTGCTTCTCCTGGAGTTCCGGTGTCCCTCTGGTGTCTTCCACCATGTACTTTCGATAGAACACATATCCTTGGATATTTAGATCCCAGCCCTGATCCCCTTGCAGGCACATTTCAGATGCCCACAGCGTCGGAACATCCAATTTCAATATGTTCAACAATCTCATTTACATTGTTGCATATACCACGCACATTTAGGTACAACTCCCTCAGTTCTGCATTGACCACCCCTTCTCATATTTGTCACCTTTTTTCCACTGCCTGAAGTTAGATCCCTGTCACCTTCCAAAATCTTCGCACTCAGAGATCATAAGTAGGAAGGAACTTAAACGTGGAATTAGGAGGGTTAAAAGGGACCATGAAATGTCTTTAATAAACATGGTCAAGGACAATCCCACGGCTTTGTATACATACATTAGGAGCAAGTGATTAGCAATAGAAAGAGTAGGCCCACTTAAAGACAATGGAGAGAAGTTGTGCGTGGAACCACGGCAAGTGGGTGAAATCCTTAAGGAGTACTATGTATCGGTAATCACCAAGGAGAAGGGGATGACGTCAGAGATGGATGTGTCAGTATATCAAAGGAGAAAGTGTTGAGTATTCTGAATTGCACTAATGTAGACCATTACCCGGAGCCAGATGTCATCTATCCGCATTTACTGCTAGAGGCAAGGGGAGAAATTACTGGGGCCTTAACAGATATCTTCAAATCCTCTTTGACCACGGGCGTGGTTCCAGAGGACTGGAGAATAGTCAATGTTAGTCCCTTGTTTAAAAAAGGAAGCAGGCATAATCCAGCGAATTATATGGCGGCGAGGCTATTTGGAAAAGATACTGAAGATCGATGCACATTTGGATGAAAATTGACAAGTTCGTGACAGACAGCAAGATATTTTACGGGGAAGGTCATGTCTCACTAAATTGATTGCGTTTTTTGAAGAGGTGATAAAGAAAATTGATGAGGGAAGGCCTGTAGTTTTTATGGGCTTTAAAAAGGCGTTTGACATAGCAGACTGGTACAAAAACTTAAATCACATGGGATTTGTGGTGGGTTAGCTGGATGGATAGAGAACTGGCTTGGTTATAGAAGACAGAGAGTAGCGGTGGAAGGGTGTTTTTCTAATCGGAGATATGTAGCTAGTGGTATTCCGCAGAGGACAGTGCTGGGATCTCTGCTGTTTGTAGTGTATCTAAATGATCTGGAGGAAAACGTCGATGGTCTGATCAGTAATTTTGCGGTGGACACGTAGATTGCTGGTAGTTCTGAGGATTGTCAGAAAATACAACAGGATATAGATAGTTGGAGAATTGGGCGCAGAGATGGCAGATGGAGTTTACTTCGGACAAATGCAAGGTGATGCATTTTGCAGGATCAAACCTATGTATGAATTAGACTGTAAATGTCAGAACCCTCAGGAACATGAACATACAGGGGATCTAGGCGTGCATCTCCACAGCTCTCTCAAAGTGGCAACACAGGTGGCCAAGGTGTTGAAGCAGGCTTATGGCATGCTTGTATTCGTCAGCCGGGGCATTAAGTTGGGAAATCATGTTGCGGCTGTATAAAACCTTGGTTCGGCCGCATTTGGAGTATTGAGTGCAGTACTGGTCAACACATTGTCAGGAGGACGTGGACGCTTTGGAGAGAGTGCAAAAAGGTTCACCAGCATCTTGCCAGGTCTCGAGGGTGTTGGCTATGAGGAGAGGTTGAATAAACTCGTATTGTTTTCATTGGCAAGACGGAAGCTGAGGGGAGACTTGATGGAGGTCTACAAAATTATGAGAAGCTTAGACAGGGTGGATAGTCAGAGCCTTTTTTCCAAGATGGAAGTGTCAATTACAAGGCGGCACAGGTTCAAGGTGAGAGGGGGAAATTTTAAGGGGGATGTATGGGGTACGTTTTTCACACAGAGAGTGGTAGATGCCTGCAACGCACTGCCAGGGGATGTGGTGGGAGCAGACACATTAGTAACATTTAAGAGCCACCTGGATGGATACATGAATAGGGAGGAAATAGAGGGTTACGGCCGAGTAATGGCTTTTTGTTTTTAGTTAGGGGATCATGATCGGCACAGGCTTGGAGGGCCGAAGGGCCTATTCCTGAGCAGTACCTTTCTTCCTTCTTTGCAATCAGGGATTCTGATAAATGTCAGCAGTTCCATCTCGCAAATATCTACATTCAATATAGGGAAGTCCCTGCATTTCCAAACTATAACATGTACAGCGGGCGGCAGAAAGAAAGAGGAATGTGAATCTTATAAGAAGGAAATTGAAAGAAACGCCTGGGACAATGTAACTAATTTCAGTCACGTATTGCCCAATAAGAAAATTCCACCTGTGTCATAGAATCCCTTCATTGCAGAAGGAGGTCATTTGTCCCATCAAGTCGGAACTTGCCCTTAGAAAGCGCACCCCACCTAAGCCGATGCCTCCATCCCATCCCCGCAAACCAGTAGCACACTTAATCTTTTCCACACTAAGGGCAATTTATCATGGCCAATCCACGTAACCTGCACATCTTTGGACTGTGGGAGGAAACCGGAGCACCCGGAGGAAACCCACGCAGACACGGGGGGAAAGTACAAACTCCACACAGATATCTGGAGTTAATGCAACTCTTCTATCTGAAGTAGTTTGTGTCACGCTCCCGCTGTCTACTGGAACAGGTATTGCACGGGCCACTACCGGTATCTGACTAGGCTGCAGCCATGTTACACCATAAGAGGACAAGCCGTTGGAGTAGAAGTTGGCTCCACCATGCAATGAGATCATGACTGATGTATTATCATGCTCAACTCCACTTTCCCACCTTGACCCCATAACCCTCGATCCCCTCACTGATTAAAAATCTGTCTATCTCAGCCTCAAACATACTTAGCCACCAATCTCTAAGCTCTCTGCAGTAAAGTATTTCACAGATTCACTACCTTCTAAGAGAAAAGATTTCTCCTCATCTCTGTCCTAAATAATGGCCCCATACTCAGCGATTATGCCCTGTGTTCTGAGACTCTCACGCAGGAGGGAAAATGCCCTCAACATCTATCCCGTCAAGCCCCCTGACAATTAGGCCAGGTCTAAACACCAACGACTAACAGGCGCAATCTGCTCAAACACTCCTCAACACAAAAACCGTCCATACCCGGGGTCAACCTAGTGAACCTTCTCTGGACTGCCTCCAATGCCAGTATATATTTCCTCCGATGTTGCATTTGTGCACCCGGTGCCTCATTCAGATTGTGCGGCTGGGAGAGGAAACTGCTGCCGCGTAGAGAGCTCTAAGACCCCGATGCCGTGTGCTCAATGAGGAAGAGAATTCCCTCCCTCAAGGTCAAATCCGAGAGTGGAACCCGGATTGTCCACAGTCTGCAGTCCTAATGAAATAGGACAGTGAGAGCCCGTGATGTTAACATTGGACGGGATATGCCCGTTAAACGATAATGGTGCAGTTACTAGAAACCCTCAACAACAACACCACGCAACCCCCGCGACCCGTACCCCGCTGACCACTTATTTCGGCAGGTCTCTCACACACACTTGTCCCAGGACAGACCTGGACCCAACATCCTGCTCTCACATCGAAATTTGTAGCAAGCGAAATCCAAATAAAGCAGATTAGCTCTAGATTCAGTAGATTTGAAGATATACAGATCACTATAATATATTCATGGGCGAACATTCACCGACACAGTCTGTAACACAGCGAGGTTTGGAGACACTTACCGGCTGTGACAGTCACCACCGTCCCGGATCCCTCTACAGAATCAGCATACCAGTAACCACACAGTGTCACGGTTCCCAGTCTCCCCGGTACAATAACCACTGACACCTCAACCAGCCGGAAAATCATCACCAGTCATTCAAAGCTGGCCAATTGTTCGGGGGATTAAAATAAATAAACAACATCCAATGTTTCAAAGTCTCTGTTTCTTCAAACTGTTCTCTTGTGAGGCCCTGAGCTCTGACGAAATGGTATGAGGTAGGAAATATTCGCTTCTATGTAAACTGATAAAAATGGAAAAGAAAGGTGTAAACGGTGGAAATTACAATGAAATGTAACCATGTTACAGCGATAATAACATCAGCCCGATAATTCGCTATCCAGGCCGTGAGAATTGATATTGGCTTCGTCCAGAGGAAATTGTCCCGGTCCCTGTCACTGTGAATCCTCCAATGTAGCACAGTCTGACAAGTCAATATAAAATCCCCGGGTCTCAGGTGAATGTGGGGACATAACTTCAACAGTGGGGGCTGTTGGAACAGGATCCGGCTGGTCTGAGGGTCTGTCACTGGGATCAGTTATTCCCAATCTCCATTCACTGACCCTAATTCTGAGAAAAACATCAACATCCGCACACACTCGGCATTTATAAAACTCAAGATGTCACCGGTAATGATCCAGTCTCATTATAAACCAGAGCATGGGATAGACAGTGTGAGGCGGAACTGTGGGGATTCAGGGCAGATTAGCTCCGCTTTTACATTTGTTTATGTGATAGCCCGCAGTGAGGGATTTTGTATCACGAGAAGCCGAGAACCATCACTGTGTGCTCCTGTATTCGTACTGAGCTTTACAGTAATAGGTGGCGCTGTCTTCAACTTTCACATCCCAAATTTCCAGCGAATATGTCTTTTCTGCTTTATTCACCGCCACAACAAACCTGGAGATCTCCGCTGGAGATCCACTCCCGCTCTGTCCCGGGCTGGGTTTGTCTGAAGAAATGCCCGCTTTTCAGTTGAACAGTATATAATCCACCATATAAAACACAGGTGATGGTGAGAGACTGACACTCCTCCCTGGTCACCGCTGCCGGGCTCTGTGTCACTGACTGACTGTAACATCCTGGAAATTAAACAGAGACAGTTTATTGGGCTATCACAGCCAGAAACACACATCAGGGCTAAAACCCCAGGCAGGGTCTGTAATTGGAATGGACTCGGGCAGCTTTATATTAAATCCACACAATGTGGGTTAGTTTGATGGGTACTCACCGGGTAAACAGACACACAGGGTGAAAACAAAGAGGCTCCCCATCGTTCTGCTGCCTGGAGCTGATGGTTTAGATGGCGGGGAGATGGAGACTGCAGACCTGGACTGCTCTGGGAGACTGTGCGTCAGAGCAGGACTAAAATTAAATTCCGCCCTTAAATCGGTCAATTAGGCCACGCCCACAGTCCACATCACAAAAAAATGTTGAGCATTTAAGGGGGGCATCCGGCTGTGAACACTCAGTCGACAATCCAGAGATATTGTTACCTCGAAGCGCCAGGAACCAGAATCTGGACCCGCGACCCCAGTGGTCATTGTGAAAGAGGGTTTGGAATGGCCCATTTGATGTGACCTGGAGTTGACTGGCAGAGGGTAGAGTCTATGAGATTACTCATTGCGGAGTGAGGCAGAATGTAAGAAAGTAATGATCAGTTAGTTTTACATGTGTCTTTGGCAAATTGTTAGAATTGTTGAGGAAGTAATATCAAGTCAGTTGGAAAGTCAAAACGCAATACATCAGAGTCAGCAATGTTTCATGAAGGTAAAGCATTTTCGACCAATTTCCTAGGTCTATAGCAGGAGGAGCGGTTTGCAAGTCAGGAAGAGCTGAGGGAAAGGGTAGAGTTCGCGAAGGGAAGCAAATTCAGGTATATGAAAGCGAGGGTCCTTGCGCGGAAGGTATGGAAAGGGTTTCCCAAGCTGCCTAAATATGCCCTATTGGAACGGTTGATTCTCCCGGAAGTGGAGGGGGAGGGTAGGATCATGGACATATACGAGTGGCTGGGGGAGCAGGGTGCAGCGCAAGTGATGAGGATTAAGGAGAAATGGGAGAAGGAGGAGATAGGATGGGGAGTGTGGTGTGACTTCGATCTCCTCATGTGCGAGGATGAGTTTGATTCAGTTCAAGGTGGTACACAGGGTGCACATGACACGGACGAGGATGTCTGGATTCTTCCAGGGTGTGGCAGACGAGTGTGAGAAGTGTGGGCGATGACGAGCGAACCAAGTGCATATGTTCCGGGATTGCGATAAGTTGGAGAGATGCTGGGAGGGGGCGTTCGGAAGGCTAGCAAATATTATGGGGGAAGGGGGTAGAGCCCGGGCCGAACCGTATGCTGGCTATTTATGGGGTGTCGAAAATGCCGGAGCTGATGGAGGGAAGGAATGATAATGTGGTGACCTTCAGCTGTCTAGTTTCGCGGCGAAGGTTTTTGCTGGAATGGCGGCCGACAACGCCGCCGGGACCTGGTTAGGGAACCTGTACGACTTCCTCTGGCTGGAGAAGATTAAGCTGACATTGAGGGGATCAGCAGAGCGATTCGAGACTCCGTGGGGACTGTTGAAGACCAATTTTGAGGACTTTTACATCGCGGAGGGAGATAGGGTGGGAGAGGAGGGAGGGGGTGAAATGGGGAAAAAACCTGTACAAACTGTACACTGCTCTCCCGCACTCGCAAACCGCTCCTCCTGGTATAGACCTAGGAAGTTGGTCGAACATGCTTTTCCTTCATAAAACCATGCTGACTCTGAGAATGTTGGAAAATGTTCTCCGATTTATTTCTGTTTTCATACTTTTGAATATGTTTGGTATAAAATATACTCACAATAAAGGCTTTGGACTAATAACATTGCTTCGGAATACTTTTGGTTAAACGGGGGATGAGACATGGCTGCCCACTCTCCCCGTAGCTCTTCGCTTCAGCTCTGGCACTTAGGAGTTCGGAGGGGGCGAAGCGTATTATGGGTGTTGGTGATGTGGAACATTGAGTCTCCCTTGACATAAACGATCTTCTGCTGTATATTTCAAACGCATGTGGAGAGTTTTGAAGCATTGTGGAGATTTTGGGGGAGTTTAGTTTGTTTTCGAGGTGAAAACGCAACATGGTGAAGACCAAGATATTTCCGATCAACGCAGAGGGTCAGGGAAAGAGCTTTCTTTAGCTGGGAATACCGGTGGCGCAGAGCTGGGCCCAGGTTTCCACAGTAACTTCATTGAAGCCCACTTGTGACAATAAGAAATGAATATGTTCATAGCTGGTTCCTTGGACAGCACGTTCCAAACCCACAACCACTATTATCTAAAAGGACCAGCAGCAGATAGCTGGGATTCCCACCACCTTAACGTTCCCCTCCAAGTCACTCACCAACCTGTCCTGGAAATATATCGCCGTTCCTTCACTGTCGCTGGGACAACATCCTGGAACTGCCTCCCTAACAGCCCAGTGGGTGAACCTACGCCTCAAGGACTGCAGCGGCCCTTCTGAAGGGCAGTTAGTGATAGACAATAAATAATGGCTTAACCGGCGACGCCCACATCCCGGAAATGAATTAAAAAGAAAAAAAAATTCAATTTGGTGAATGTGGTGGAGGGAATGAAGAAAGATTTTAAGAGGTGGGATGTGTTGCTGTTGTCATGTGCTGCAAGGGCCAAGGCGGTAAAGGTGACGATGTGGCCTAATTTTGGTCATCTTCCAGAATATCCCGATCTTTGTGCCCAAATGCTTTGTCAGAAAGAACAAGAAAATGATTTCGGCGTTTACATGGGTAGGTAAGGTACCTCGGACGAGGAAGACGTTCTTGGAGAGGGATAGACGGAGAGGGGGATTCGTTTTATCGAACTTGCAGAACTATTGCTGGGGCGCAAATGTCGCAAAGTTTGGAAGTGGGCGGTGGAGGAGGGGTCGTTGTGGGGTGAATGGAAGAGGCCTCGTGCAGAGCGTAGAGTTTGAGGGCTTGTTTTATTGTAATTTATTTTTACAAATTGCGAGAACCCTGCACGTCGTTTGGGCTGTGTGGGTGAGACACATGCAGACACGGGAGAATGAGCAATCTCCACACAGACAATGACCCTGGGCCGGGATAGTACCCGGGACTACGGCACCTTGAGGCAGCAGTGCGTTTGAGGGCGATTCGCTGGCCCTTCTCGCCGGCAAGGGGCTCAACAAACGCTGCAGTGGTATCGGCGCTGAGGGTGTGGAACGAGTACTGACAGCAATTAAAGATTGAAGTCATGTAATTGTAGGCACCGATTTGCAGCAATCATCGGTTTGTTCCGGCTGGGCTGGGCTCTAAATTCAGGATGTGGGAACAGGCGGGGGTAGAATACCTGAGGGACCTGTTTAAAGTGGGGAGGTTCGCAGAGTTGGAGAACTGAGAGGTGACGTACCAGTTTTCAAAGAGGAATGGGTTTCACTCCCTGTAAATTCTTTCCTTTCTGAGGAAGGAGCTGGCCTCCTTCCCGGAGTTGCCACCCCGGCGCTACAAGATAAAGTTATGTCAGAGGATGAGGTGGGGGAGAGTAAGTTTCAAAAATACACGAGGAGCTGATGGAGAGAGAGAGAGATCTTTGGTGGAGGAGGTAAGATAGAAGTGGAAGGAGGAGCTGGGCTGGGTTGTTGAATCTGGCGCATGGACAGAGGCTTTGCAAAGGCTAACCTCAACCTTATCATGTGCGAGGCTGAGTCTCATCCAGTTTATTATAGTGCTTAGGACACACGTGACGGGGCATAGGATGAGTCGTTTCTTTCCCAGCGCTGAGAACTGATGTGGAATGTGCACAGGGGTGGCCGGAGGACCACGTTCACATGCCCTGGACATATAATAATAATAGCCATCGCTTATTGTCACAAGTTGGCTTCAATGAAGTTACTGTGAAAATCCCCGGTCGCCACACTCCGGCGCCTATTCTGAGGAGGGGGAGGGGGGGCGGGGGGGGGGGCGGTACGGGAATTGCACCCGCGCTGATGGCTTTTTTCTGCATTATAAGCCAGCTGCTTAGCCCACTGTGCTGAACCCGAAGCTGGAGGCCTTTTGAACAACTTACGCAGAAGTAATATCGGAGATTCTATGGGTAAAGAAGGCTGCCAGCCCGTGGGTGGCAATATTTGGAGTTTCGGAGGATCCGAGAGTGCAGTTGGGAAAAGAGGCTGATGTATTGGCCTGTGCCTATCTGATTACTTCGAGGCAGGTATTATTTGTGTGACGGAAAGTGGACGCACCTAAAGCAGGGCGTGTGACTTGGCGTTCTACCCAAATCTGTGAAGGCTTTCCTGGATAAAGGAGCACAGACAGCCAACAGAACTGGGAAAGTGATCTTGAGTGTAGTCCTCAGCATCCTGTGTGGCCGGCGACGAGAACTGCACTATTCTAAACACCCCGCACCCAGCTATATCTGGTGGCCGAAGGGTGCAATCGCACCGGCCTGGAATTCTTAGGTGAAATGCCGCCTGGTGGTCGAAGGACGGAATTGTGCCAACCTGAACATCTCGAGTTCATCAATTTCCCAGAGGTTGCAACCGCATTAGTGAGGCCTCATCTCAGACCTACCCCTTTAAGCCCTGTTTTTTCTTAATTCCCCGCCAACCCTTACTTTGTGTCCAACTTGTTTATAAGAGGGTTGAGGGTGGGACAGGATCTTGGTATTAGGTAGTATGGAAGACGATTATCCTGTCATTTCATTATCTGTTCATCTTTGCTTCTTTCTATTAATAAACAGTTTGTTCATGTTCTACTTATGACACAGGTGTCTGTAACTAATTGAAGCAGTCAAGGATTTAAGATCATAAAATACAAATTATTGGTTAATTAACTTATGTTGGCACTCCGGGTCTGTGGGGCTGGAATTGACCAAGGTATCGGAACATAAATTCTGGCTCATCTGGGATTGGGAACGTTCGACGGAGAATTTGGGGGTACAGAGTGAACTAGACAGGGACACCTGATTTGAAGTAATATATCAACATGATTATGAAAGCTACTAAGAAATTTCTCCAGGTGGATGACATGTCTGGTATTTCTGTGGAGCTTTGCAAAGACTCGCTCAACGAATTAGCACCGAGGAAATGAAACTGGTTGGACCAGCCAGAACTAAGAAGGGGAAAGTGATTGATGCGTTTGTTCAACATTTAAATTTGAAGGCAATACAGCCGAAGCCAGGTCAACAGTCAGTAGAACTGCGTAAGATCCAGTTACAGATGAAACAGTTAGAAATGTAGCAAAATCAGAGAAAAAAAATGGAAATGGAAATGACGAGAGAGAAAAGGGGGAGAAAACAAACGGGAAAGTAATAGACATGGAAATGAGGAACTTAAAGTTAGACAGAGACTTCCAGCTTAAGGCCCTGGAAGGGCGTGGGAAGCTTCCGGAACTTGACAAAGAGCCTTGTCTTAGATCAGAACATAGTGATGATATGTTGAAGTTCATAAAGGTTCTCCCAAAATTTGAATAGGATGAAGTCGAAACGTTCTTCCAGACTTTTGAGAAATTAGCGACTCAAATAGAGTTGCCATAAGAGAAGTGGACATTACGCCTGCAGAGAAGCTTGACAGGGAGGGCACAGGACGTTAATGCCACCTTGTCAAAAGAGGACTCTGGGGATTATGAATCGGTGAAAATGGCTATTCTAGATTCATAAGAATTGATTGCCGCAGCGTGTAGACGACAATTCTGGAATTTGAAGAGACTCCCGTCACAGACTTATGCAAAATTTGAGAGGGCTAAACAGAACAATTTTAACAGATGAGTACGAGCATTGGGAGTTGCGACTACCTATGAGGCTCTAAGAGACATTATTCTCTTAGAGAAATTTAAGAATTCCTTTCCTCCGATAATAAGAACCCATGTTGAAAGCCAGAGGGTACAAGCGGCTCGTCAAGCAGCAGTTATGGCTGCCGATTACGAGCGAAACCATAAATTTAAACCTTTGTTCCATCACCCCCATAAATTTGACAAGCATATGAGGTGGGAGGGTGAGAGGAAGGGGGTAGCCAAGGTGGGGAGTGGAAGCTGAGAAGGCTTCAAGATCTCCTCCATGAATCAAACTGAAGGCACCAAGTGTGGATGGGGGACTTGGAAGCCTAGATGTTATCATTGTAACAAGGTGGGACATAAACAAAGAACAAAGAAAAGTGCAGCAGAGGAACAGGCCCTTCGGCCCTCCAAGCCTGTGCCGACCATGCTGTCCGTCTAAACTAAAATTTTCTGCACTTCCTGGCTCCGTATCCCTCTAGTCCCATCCTATTCATGTATTTGTCAAGATGGCCCTTAAACGTCACTATCGTCCCTGCTTCCACCGCCTGCTCCGGCAGCGAATTCCAGGCACCCACTAACCTCTGTGTAAAATACTTGCCCCGTACGTCTCCCCTAAACCATGCCCCTCGCACTTTAAATCTATGCCCCCTAGATATTTACCCCTCTACCTTGGGGAAATGTCTCTGACTACCCACCCTGTCTATGCCCCTCATAACTTTGTAAATCTCCATCAGGTCGGCCCTCAACCTCCGTCGTTCCAGTGAGAAGAAAACGATTTATTCAACCTCTCCTCATAGCTAATGCCCTCATACCAGGCAACGTTCTCGTGAATCTCTTCTGCACCCGTTCTAAAGCCTACCACATCCTTCTTAGGACATCATAGTTCAGTCTGTTGGAAGTTGCAACGAAGGCCCATTGAATTTGTAAGGGTTCGGAAGGAGGGTTCTGAGAAAGGAGCGAAGGTGGAGAACGATCTGGTGCAGACGATAGCGTTAACAACACATCGGAGTCCAAAGGTGAACAATGAGGTAGACGAAAGATATACTTGTTTTGTTTCGAAGGGGGAAATCACCCCTTACCCAACATGTCCAAACCCATAACAAGTTCGGCAGTGCCAATCGCCCCACCACCCCATCCCCTCCCCCTTACAGCCTTCGGCTCCGCTCCAGCACCACTTTTCTTACTTGCGGGGTTTTACCCGCCCACACAAACCCAGAGATCACCTCATTCACCCGCTTTAAAAAGGTCTTTGGTATAAAAATTGGGAGAAACTGGAAAACAAACAAAAATCTCGGGAGAACCGTCACCTTTACGGTCTTTACCCTCCCGCCAGTGACAAATGGGAGCATGTCCCACCTCCGAAAGTCTTCCTTTATTTGCTCAACTAACTGAGCCAAACGTAATTTATGCAGCTGCTCCCATCCCCGTGCCATCTGAATACCCAAGTTTCGAAAACTGCCTTCCACCTCTTTAAACAGCAACTCCCCCAGTCTCCTCTCCTGCCCCCTCGCCTGGATCACAAAAACCTTGCTCTTACCCATGTTCAATTTGTATCCCGATAACCTGCCAAATTCCCCTAAAATCCGCATTATCTCTCCCATCCCCCCGAACGGGTCAGAAATATACAGAAGTAGGTGAACGAGACCATGTGTTCGGAAACTGCAACCCTTCCAAATACTGCCTCGTCCCCTCTACACCAGCTGGGGGCTCCGACTCATACAGTCGACTGTAAAACTCCTTGAACACCCCGTTCACCCCCGCTGGGCCCAAGACCTTGTTCAACCCTCTGTCCTTCACTCTTCCGATCTCCCTGGCGGCCTCCCTTTTCTTGAGCTCGTATGTTAGCATCCTACTGGCCTTCTCACCAGACGCATGTATCGCCCCTCTCGCCTTCCACAACTACATCAGCGCCATCCCTGATATCAGACCAAACTCCATCCGCAGCATCTGTCGCTCCTTCAACAGCCCCGCCTCCGGGGCTTCAGAGTACCTTCTGTCAACCTGGAGTATCTCACTAACCAACCTAACAATCTCTGCCCTCTCCACCTTCTCCCTTTGAGCCCGTATTGAAATCACCTCCCCCCCTAACAACTGCCATCAGTGCCTCCCACGCCGTTGCTCCCGAACCCCCCCCCCCCCCCCGCGTCATTTATCTCCAAATAATTCTGGATGGCCTCGCTCAACTGCCCGCATACTTCCTCATCTGCTAACAGTCCTACATCCAATCTCCATTGCCGGCTCTGGCACCCCTTCGTGCTCACCCGTAGATCCACTCAGTGTGGGGCATGGTCCGACTCAACCATAAGGCCATGAGACAAAAGACATAGGAGCAGAATTCGGACACTCAGCCCATCGAGTCTGCTCCACCATCAAACATGGCTGCAATTTTCTCATCCCCATTCTCCTGCCTTCCCCCCATAACCCCTGATCCCCTTAGTAATCTTGAACATATCTATCTCTGTCTTAAAGACATTCAGTGAATTGGCCTCCACAGCCTTCTGCGGCAAAGAGTTCCACAGATTCACCACCCTCCAGCTGAAGAAATTCCTCCTCATCTTAGTTTTAAAGGATCGTCCATGTGGTCTGAGATGGTGTCCTCTGGTTCCAGTTTTACCTCCAAGTGGAAATATCCTCTCCACGTCCACTCTATCCAGGCCTCGCAGTATCTTGCAAGTTTCAATAAGATCCCCTGTCATTCTTCTAAACTCCAACAAGTACAGACCCAGAGTTCTCAAACGTTCCTCATACGACAAGTTCTTAATTCCAGGGATCATACTTGTGATCCTCCTCTGGACCCTTTCCCAGGCCAGCACATCCTTCCTTACATACCAGGCCCAAAACTGCTCACAAAACTGCTTTACAAAACTACAAAAGGGGTTTTACCAGAGCCTTATACAGCCTCAGAGGTACATCCCTGGTCTTGTATTTTAGCCCTCTTGACATGAATGCTAACATTGCATTTGCCTTCTTAACTGCCACCTGAACCTGCACATTAACCTTAAGAGAATCGTGAACAACACTCCCAAGTCCCTTTGTGCTTCTGCTTTCCGAAGCATTTCCCCTTTGAGAAAATACTCTGTGCCTAAGTTCCTCATTCCAAAGTGCATAACCTCACACTTTTCCACATTGTATTTCATTTGCCACTTCATTGCCCACTCTCCTAGCTTGTCCAATCACTTCTGCAGCCACCTCAATACTACCAGTCCCTCTACAGGTTTTTGGATCATCTGCAAACGTAGCAACAGTGCCTTCAGTACCTTCTTCCAGATCATTAATGTATATTGTAAAAAGTTGTGGTCCCAGCACAGACCCCTGAGGCACACCACTAGTCACCGGTTGCCATCCTGAAAAAGACTCCTTTATCCCAACTTTCTTCCTTCTGCCAGCCAGCCAGTCCTCTATCCATGCCAGGATCCTACCCTGAACACCATGAGCTCTTAACTTATTTAACAGTCTCCTATGCGGCACCTTGTCAAAGACCTTCTGGAAATCTAAATAAATCACGTCCACTGGTTCTCCTTTGTCTAACTTTCTTGTTACCGCCTCAAAGAAATCTGGCAGATTTTTCAGGCACGACTTCCCTTCAACAAAGCCGTGCTGACTCAGTCCTATTTTACCATGCATTTCCAAGTACTTCGCGATCGCATCTTTAATAACAGACTCCAAAATCTTACCAATGGCCAAAGTCAGACTAACCGGCCTATAATTTCACGTCTTCTGCCCCCCCTCCCTTCTTAAACAGTGGTGTTACATTAGCAACCTTCCAATCCTCTGAGACCCTTCCTGCCTCCAGTGATTCCTGAAAGATCATCACTAATGCCTCCACAATTTCCTCTGCTATCTCTTTTAGGACTCTGGGGTCGTAATCGAATACTCAGCATCTCCCATCCCCGCCAGCAAAGCCCTGTTCAAAATGAAAAAAATCGGTCCGGGAGTACACTTTGTGCACGTGGAAAAAAACACAACTCCTTCGCTCTTGGCCGCCCGAACCCCCACGGATCTATCCCTCCCATCTGCTATATAAACCATTTTAGTTGCTTCACCACAGCTGGCACCCTCCCTGTCCTTGAACGCGACGGATTCCACCTCGGGTCAATAGCCGTATTAAAGTTCCTCCCCCCCCCCCCCGCCCGATGATCAGCCGATGAGTCCGGCGTCTTCGCCAACCCCCGCCTCATAAACTCCGCATCATTCCACTTTGGTGCACACATACTCACTAATACCATCGGTATCCCCTCTAGCTTCCTACTCACCATAACGTACCTACCTCTCTAGTCCGCCACTATACTGCCCACCTCAAATGACACCCACTTATTGATCAAATTCGCTACCCCCGTAGTTTTAGAGTCGATCCCCGAATGAAATACCTGCCCAACCTACCGCTTCCTCAGCCTACTCTGGCCCACCACCCTCAGGTGTGCCTCCTGTAGCATCGTCTCGTCTGCCTTCAAACTCTTCAAATGAGTGAACACGCTAGCCCTCTTGACCAACCCATTCAGCCCTCTAACGTTGCATGTGATCAGCCTGTTTGAGGGGCACCTTGCCCCACCCCTTTATCAGCCATCGCTCTTCTTAGGCCAGCCTCCAGCCCGGGTCCTGCGCCTCCTCAAGCCCGCCCTCGTGTGCCCACCGTCACGACATCCAATTTGGCTACAAGAACCGGACCCCACTGTCAGCAGAAAAATTCCCCCTCTCACTCCCTCCCCCACTAACAGCAAAATAGCAATCCCAAACCCCCTCAACAAACTTATCACCTGCTTCCCACTGCGCTTCCGAGAGCTAGCCCGCCCAGCTAGCCTGGTAGACCCCGCCCATGGCACGAAGCATCCTACCCCCACTGATCTCTCTCCCCCCGCTCGAATATACATATGCAAAACAGTACAATCCTCAACAAACACAAAAAAACAAAATTATACCCGCCACGGTAGCATTGTGGATAGCACAACTGCTTCACAGCTCCAGGGTCCCAGGTTCGATTCTGGCTTGGGTAACTGTCTGTGCGGAGTCTGCACATCCTCCCCGTGTGTGCGTGGGTTTCCTCCTGGTGCTCCGATTTCCTCCCACAGTCCAAAGATGTGCAGGTTAGGTGGAGTGGCCATGATAAATTGCCCTTAGTGCCCAAAATTGCCCTTAGTGTTGGGTGGGGTTACTGGGTTATGGAGATAGGGTGGAGGTGTTGACCTTGGGTAGGGTGCTCTTTCCAAGAGCCGGTGCAGACTCGATGGGCCGAATGGCCTCCTTCTGCACTGTAAATTCTATGAAAATCTATGATCCCCCATTAAGAACAAAGTTCACCCGCAGCACCAGCCCAAATGTTAGTGCAAAAACTATACATACAGAACCTAACGAGAAAATAAATTTAGCAGCATAAGTACAGAATTACCCGCCCCCAAGTTTGATGTCCTCCATCACCTGCCAGTGCCCTGTCCTTAACAAAGTTCATCGCCTCCTCTGGCGATCCGAACTAAAGTTCTTGGCCCTCGTAAGTGACCCACAAACGAGCTGGGTACAGCATGCCGAACTTCACCCCTTCTTAAAGCGGGCCAATTTAACTTTATTGAAGCTCGCCCTTCTTTTGGCCAGTTCCGCACGTAAGTCCTGGTAAATGCACAGCTCGTTATCCGCCCAAATAAGCTAACAAATAAGCTATCACTCACTCCATGGCGGCTCCCGGAAGTCCTAGCTAGTGACATCCTGAAGGATGATTAGGAGTCAGGAGGTGTTGGTTTCTTACTATTGAAACTTAGCTGGTGTGTGCTTCATCTGACTCATCTCAGACAATCCAACTCTATTTAAGTAAAGACCTTCAAAGCGCACTCACAGTTAGCTTGGTGCAGGAGCAGAGGGAGAACCCACATCCGGAGTGAGGCACAGACATAATTAAGTTTAAACTTGGGAATTTGAAGTCGAGTGAGAATTCGATGGAAAGGCCGGAAGAGGTACTCCTTGCTTTGTAGCTTTTAAATCTTCAGAGATGGGTATTTGTATGCTCCAGCTGAGGCTACAAGTGAGCGAGCTGATTGGTAAGTAGTGGGTCAGCTTGATAACTCATTGAAACTTTTATCACTTATATTTTTAAAATAAGTTTCGACTTCCGGTGGCGACCATGGAGTGAGCGGTTGCACATTTGGCAGCTCCCGCTCATGGTGTTCATTGTATGACCTTTATGCCGGATTGTTTCAGGAATTCTGTAGAGAAAGGGCGTAGAATCAAGATCAGAAGAAAGAGGCCCTCAGTATATGAAGCTGCGGCCCAGAAGTCATCGGAAGAGGACGAACTAGATGGTGTTGACGAGTGAGGAGCAGACAACGTGTGTGCAGATGGCGGACGAACAGCGTCGGACCCCGTCAGTCCAATGGACGATGGAACAGTTGGTGAGCTTCTTAAGCGAGAAGTTCACACAACAACGGAAGGAAAGTGTGGAGGACCTGGCCCGGGCAGTGGACTCGATCAAGGCAGTGGTTGACCGCGTGGAGACAAAACGGGTGGCCCAGGGTCAGGCGATCCAGAGGTTGGAGGAGCTGGCTGGGGAGTATGAGGACCAGTCCATCTCGTTGGCAGCAGAGATTGGGTTGCTGCGTGACCAGCAGAAGAGGTTGCTGGAGAAAGTGCAGGACCTGTAAAATCGTTCACGGAGGCAGAACATTCGGATCGTGGGTCTGCCAGAGGGAATCGAAGGATCCGATGCAGGTGCGTATGTGGCGAAGATGTTGGAGAAGCTGCTTGGGGAAGGTGCATTTGATCGACTGCTGGAGGTGGATCGGGCCCACAGAGCACTGATACGCAAGACCAGGGCGGTGAACAGCCGGGGACGATGGTGGTACGATTACATCGGGTCCTGGACAAGGAACGCATTATGAGGTCGGCCAGACAGATTAGGCGATGTACAATATTCGCAATTGTGATGTCCCGCAATTAGTCGACCTGCAACTCAACAAAGGTAAGGCCCAACGGCCGCAATAGAGGTTAGGTGTGGGGCTGTTAGCAGAGGAGGAGGTGAGCGAGCAGTTGACTGAGGGCATTCGGAGTTATACAAAGATCAAGGACACAGGAGAGGTTTCGGCAGGGGTGGTGTGGGAGGCACTGACCGCGGTTATGAAGGGGGAACTCATCTCAATTCGGTCCCATAAGGAGAAGACTGAACGAGCGGAGTTGAACAGACTTGACGGCGAAATTTTACAGGTGGACAGGAGGTATGCGGTGTCTCCGGATGACGGTCTTTTGAAAATGAAATGAAAATCGCTTAGTGTCACAAGTAGGCTCCAAATGAAGTTACTGTGAAAAGCCCCTAGTCGCCACATGGTACGGGAATTGAACCATGCTGCTGGCCTGCCTTGGTCTGCTTTAAAAGCCAGCTATTTAGCACAGTGTGCTAAACGAGCCCCTTTTGAAAGAGCGTCAGAGACTGCAGCTGGAATTTGGGCTCCTGTCGACAGGTAAGGCAGAGGGACAGTTGAGGAGGGTAAGGGGGGCCATATATGAACGTGGGGAAAAAGCCAGCAGGAAGCTGGCGCATCAGCTGTGGAAACGGGAGGCGGCGAGAGAGATTGAGACAGTGAAGAATATAGGGGGGAAGGTGGTTTTGGATCAGGCGGGGGTGAATGATGTATTTCGGGAGTTTTGCAGTAGATTGTATAAATTGGAACCCCCAGCCGGGAGGAGGGTATGAAGCGATTCGTGGGGGGGGGGGGGGGGGGGGCTCTGGAGTTAACGAGGAAAGATGAGGAGTTGGTGGAGGGTTTGGGTGCCCTGATTCGGCTTGACGAGGTTATACATGGGTTGGGGGCAATGCAATCGTGTAAGGCCCCGGGACCCGACGGATACCCGGTTGAGTTTTATAAAACGTTCTCTGGGTTGCTGGTAAAGTCTTTTAATAAGTCAAAGGAGCTTGAGGTGCACCACCCAACGTTATCGCAGGCATCTATTTCCTTTCTTTTGAAGGTGGTTAAGGATCCGGAGGGCTGTGGGTCCTATAGGCTGGACTTACTGTTGAATGTGGATGCGTAACTGCTGGCAAAGATCTTGGCCACACGCATAGAGGATTGTGTCCCAGAGGTAATAGGGGAGGACCAGACGGGATTTGTGACGGGATGACACCTGCCGTCCAATATTAGACGGCTCCTAACTTTGGTTATGATACCTGCCGAGGGGCGCGAGGTCGAAGTGGTGGTGGCTATGGATGCAGAGAAAGCCTTTGATCGAGTGGAGTCGATTCCTGGGAAGGTTCGGGTTCGGGCAGGGATTTGTGGATTGGGTCTGGTTGCTATATCAGGCACCGGTGGCGAATGTAGGGACAAACCAGCTCCGGTCTGAGTATATTAGTCTGTGCAGGGGGTCCACTCTCCCTGCTACTGTTTGCTATGGCCATAGAACCTTTGGCAATGGCGCTGAGGGCATCGGACATTTGTCGGGGTACAGTGAGAGGGGAGTAGAGCATCGGGTCACGCTCTATGCGGACGATCTGATCCTGTACATAACAGACCCGCTGCTGGGTGGGGGGGGCGTGGGTGGGGGGGTGGTGATGGTGGGGGGGGCGGGGGTGGGGGGGGGGGGTGGTGATGGTGGGGGTGGGGGTTGGGGGTGGGGGTGGGGGGGGTGGGGGTTGGGGGTGGGGGGTTGGGGGGGGGGTTGGGGGGGGGGCGCGGGTATTGCAGGAATTATGGGAATACTGGAGGAATTTGGCCGGTTCTCAGGATATGAACTAAACATGAGCAAGAGCGAGGTCTTCGCGATCCAGGCACGGGGACAGGAAAAGAGGATGAGGGAGATGCCGTTCAAAGTGGTCGGAGGGAGTTTTAGGTATCTGGGGGTTCAGGTGACAAGGGACTGGGGTCAGCTTCATAAACTAAATTTGGGCAGGGTGATTGAGCAAATGAAACGGGACTTCCGCAGGTGGGACGTGTGCCCACTGTCATTGGCGGGGAGGGTACAGACTGTGAAAATGACAGTCCTCCCGAGATTGCAGTTTATGTTTCAGTGTCTCCCAATCTTTATCCCGAAGGCATTCTTTCAGAAAATTAACATGGCGATCTCAGCTTTTATATGGTCTGGGAAACCCCGAGGGTGAAGAAGGTTGTTCTTGAGCGGGGGCGCGGGAAGAGAGGCCTGGCCCTTCCGAACTTTATTAATTACTACTGGGCGGCTAATATTTCGATGGTTAGGAAGTGGGTAGTGGGGGACGTGACGGTGTGGGAGCCGGTGGAGGCGGCATCTTGTTAGGGCACGATTCTGGAGGCTCTGTCACCGGCACCTCTGCCGTTCTCGCCAGCTCAGTACTCCACAAGCCCAGTGGTAGTGGCAGCCCTGTCAGGGTGGGGGCAATGGACGCTGCATATGAGACTGGAGGGGGCGTCGGTGTGGTCACCGATCTGTGACAATCATCAGTTCGCTCCGGCGGGAGCTGGATGGGGCTTCAGGAGTTGGTAGCGGGCAGGATTTGAGAGATTTGGGGATCTCTTCATTGAGGAGGGGTTCCCGAGCCTGGACGAGCTAGAGGAGGAGTTTGAGTTTCCAGGTGTCAACGGATTTCGGTGCCTGCAGGTACGGGACTTTGTCCGGAGGCAGGTTCCAATCTTTCCTCGCCTCCCTCAAAGGGGACTAAAGGATAAAGTGATGTGTAAAGCAGGGGTTTGGAGGAGGGGCCTCTGAAATATATAAGGAATTGATGGAGTGGGAAGGGGTCCCAATCAGGGAGGTGGAGGAAGTGGGAGGATGAGTAAGGAGGGGAGTTGGAAGTTGGGCTATGGGAGAAGGCCCTGAAAAGAGTCAATGCATCCTCATCTGTGCCGGGCTTCGCTTAATCCAGTTCAAGGTGGTCCACAGGGCTCATATGACTGGCCCAGATAAGTAGGATTTTTGAGGCCGTGGAGGACAGGTATGAGCGCTGCGGGGGAAGTGCGGCCAATCATGTCCCTATGTTTTGGGCGTGTCTGAATCTGAGGGGATTTTGGCAAGGATTCCCAGATGTCATGTCAGAGGTCCTGCAAAGGAGGGTGACTCCGCGTCCAGAAGTGGCAGTATTTGGAGTTTCGGAGGATCCGGGAGTCCAAGGGAGCGGGAAAGGCCGACCTTTTCGCCTTTGCCGCCCTGGTGCCCCGGAGACGGATTTTACTGGGATGGAGGGACTCGGAGCCTCCAAAGTCAGGAGTTTGGGTAGAAAATTCAGTTCGCCATAAGGGGTTCATTACAGGGGTTCACACTGAGGTGGCAGCCGTTCAGCGACTTCCTCAAGGAAAACTGACCATCAGCAGAAGTGTGTGGGGGGGGGGGGGGGAATGGGGAGGGGGGAAAAAGGAGGCATGGCAGTGGCGAGTAAGGCAGGGAATCTAATATATGGGTAGCTAGAAGTTAGGGCGGGGGTACGTTGGGTATGTTACTGTGGGTTTTTGCGTGTGTTCGACCGCTCTACTGTTTAGTATGATAAAATGTTAAAATTATAAATGCCTCAATAAAATGTTTTCTTAAAAAAAAAATCAGTTTCTAATCTTTAAGGGCAATAATTCGTACTAACAAGGACAAGGAAATAAGGTCCACACAGAATTGGATCTAATCTAATACCAGGCATCTTCCAAAGCTTCCAAGTAATGTAAAACGGGAAGTAATGGCAGGAGGACTCAAAACTATGGTTTGCTCCTCTTGCTACATGTGGGAGGCCGGGAAAATTTCCAGTGCCCGGGCCAAACTGTGTGCAGGATGTATATCCAGCGACATCTCCTGGAAGCCGGGGTTTCCAAGCTGGAGTGGTGGCTGGCGTCACTGTGGCGCATCCGCGAGGTGGAGATGGTCATGGATAACACATATAGCGAGGTTGTCAGGAAGAGGCTGACCACCAGGCACAGCAGGAGTGTTCGCCAGGAAGTGTAGGAATCTCCTGTGACCATTCTCCTGCAAAGACGAGGGACAGATGAAGATATAGAATGGGGGAGTCACTGAATAGATTGGATGCACTTATATATTCCATATGACTTTTAACATAGATTTACAGACGGAAAGAAGAGAAAGAAAGACGTAAATTGAACAGAACATCTCACGAACTGGTGACAATGAAATGTGTTTGCAACCAATGAAATACTCGGATACCATGATTGTGGCCAGTGTTGTACAGTAGTGTCACAGAGAGAGAGCTTGACAAAAATGTTTATTCAGCAGATGACAAAATGCGATCAAATGCTTCTCAATGGAGAATCTTTATTTTTCCATTTCGTTATTTGTTCGATGCAGAATCATCAGTTCAGTGAATAAATTTCTCCTGGAATCCCGGAAGGAATAGGATCAAATCTTTCCATTTCTCACAGGTCATCTCTCTGGAGAGAAGAGGCTCAGAATTTTCAGCCTTTCCTGATGATTATCGAAGAATCATAGCATTTATCGTGCACGAGGTGGCCACTCGGCCCATTGAATCTGCACCGGTCCTTGGAAGGAATTACCCACCCAGGCCTACAACTCTACCATTCCACCCTATCCCCGTAACCCAGTAACCCCACCTAACGTCGTTGGAGAATAAGGGCAGAGCAAATTCATCTAACCTGCACATTTTCAGACTGTGGGCAGAAACTGGAGCACCCGGAGGGACACGCAGACAGGGGGAGAAAGAGAAGACTCCGCACAGACAGTGACCCAAGCCGGGAATCGAACCTGGGACACTGGAGCTGTGACGCAACTGTGCTAACTACTGTGCTACCGTGCCGCCCAAAGAAGCAGGTCCTTGGCTTATTGTCCGTTGATGCTTCACGCTGAGCTTTCATCTGAGCAGGCTTTATCAGTGGAGTTTGCTGTTACCTTACACTCGGGAATGAGGAGGCAAGTCCCAAGTAAGAGTGCGAATTGAACCTGTGCTGCTGCCATTATTCTAACCAAACACTAACGATCCAGCCAATTGAGCTAACCAGGTAAACAATCCGTCCTTGTACATTGGCGATTGAACTTCTATCTCACTGTTCTTGTTACATACAACCTCAGCAGAAAAAGTTTTAATGTCCGCGGATTTCAATTTGGAGCATTTATATTCATAAGTTATTTCTCTCGATGTCCCATTACGCTAAGAATTTAAGCACAACGACTCGGTGTCTCTGTATAAACGTTGCTTTCTGAAAATGTATATCACTCTTCATTTGCAACATGTGGATGCCAAGTTGGTGACCAATTAAAAAACAAATGGAGCAAGAAATGTTTCCGCACATCAATTATAACTTTATCCTTTCTACGATTTTAATATGAAACTACAAAACTGATTTGAATTAAGTTTTAATTGAGGTAAGTGGGAATCTAAACGCCTTGGCAAACATATAAGACATAAAATCTGAGAGCCATAGAAGCCCAAGAACAGACAAACACCCAGAAAGCAATTATGTCAGCAAATGTGCTCAGTTTCTGTTCCAAATATGACCGCCAATTTCTTAAATGCCAGTAAATGGACGGAAATAAGGGGGAAAGGTGCAGGGACAGGTGATCCCTTGGGTTAATGTTTAGTGCGTTCAGCGGGATGGTATCAGAGGGAATGGAGCTGGGAGAGCAGATCCCTGGGGTGAGGTTCAATGAATTCAGGGGGCTGGTATCAGAGGTAATGGGGCAGGGAGAGACGATTCTTCGGGCGTGTTCATTGAATTCAGGGGGATGGTATCATAGGTAATGGAGCAGGGAGAGAGGATGCCTGGGATGATGTTCAGTGAGTTCAGGGGAGTGGTATCGGAGGGAATGGGGCAGGGAGAGAGGGTTCCTGGAGTGATGTTCAGTGAGTTCAGGGGATGGTATCAGCGGGAATAGGGCAGGGAGAGAGGATCCCTGGGATGATGCTCAGTGAGTTCAGGGTAATGGTATCAGAGGGAATGGAGCAGGGAGAGAGGATTCCTGGGGTGATGTTCAGTGAGTTCAGGGGGATGGTATGAGAGGGAATGGAGCCGGGAGAGAGGATTCCTGGGGTGATGTTCAGTGAGTTCAGGGGGATGGTATCAGAGGGAATGGAGCAGGGAGAGAGGATCCCTGGGGTGACGTGGATTTTTAATGGAGAAAACGCAACGTGGTGATGGATCTTCGAAAAAGCAATTCACCAAAGTCATAGTTCATTTTCATTTAAGATTAATTAATAATTTGAGAGAACAGTTTGCAGAAACGTTTATTTTAAAGTTAACAACCGTGAATATAATGTTTGAACGCCACAATGAAAACAGAGTTTTTGGGTGCTGATCTGCCATAAGCAGAAACATTAACCCACTCAACAGTGTGCCGGCAATGTAATTATAGCCTCGAATTTTCCAGTAGATTGTAATCAATGTAAAAATAAGTACCTTTTCTAATTTATTATTCAATATTGTTCGCTTCAATTTATAATGAGCTTCTGTATTCTGTTTGGTGTCTGGCACACTTTAAGTATTAACATCTTTACATTACAAATCGAAAAACTGAAATACTGTCCATGAAGGCCTAGTTATAGTTTGGAATCGCAAACTGAAGGATTTCATTTTTTGAATGATCAAGAGTACAAATTTATAGTTCGGAATGCGGAAATCTTAATAAACAAGTCAGGAAAATCTACGGCATCTGAAATTCGCAATTCAGTGCATCACTTGATCTGTAAAAGAGGATAAAATAATTAAACAGACGTTTGTGATCTGGGAAATTAATTTTAACGTTTTGAATGAATGAAACATTGGGATATTTTTGAACAGCTTCTGTTGGACCTAACTATAAGTGGATTGAATCATCTCACCTTCACCAAAGTGACCGCAGCGCTGTAGGACATGCTGAAGAAGAACAGGGTGATGAATGTGGAAGCGGTTGTCCAGATGTTGCTGTTATCATCTCCATCGTCTTCAATCCAGATGCGATCTGTGGCATCTACAAGGATGTTACCGAGTAAGTATAATTAGATGGTTTATTAATCCAGCATGACCTTTTCTTTATATCTTCTGTTGTTTCTTCGACAATCTATTGCATTTTCTCGACTTTAATGTCCAATTCCCGTTTTATTAAGTTAGTGACTTTTAACAATCGCAACACCGAAATTGTTCTTCCTGAACATTCTTCACACAAAAATGCGTTTTTCTGCCAGTGCCTTTTCTTTTGAAAGACGATGGCACGATTACAACTGAAGAATATTCTGATGGTTATCGTAGGAGTGCCTGTAAGTTTTTCGGAGGGTGCATCCATTGAAAAACTACATTCCAATTGATATCCCGACGAGACGCTAGTGCCTGGTATTTAAAGTTTGTGTGTGTGTGTTTTATGGGTGGCACCGTAGCACATTGGTTAGCACTATTGCTTCACAACTCCAGCCATGCGGGTGCGATTTCCAACTTGGGTCAGTGTCTGTGTGAGTCTGCACGTTCTCCCCGTGTCTGCATGGGTTTCCTCGGGGTGCACCGGTTTCCTCCCACAATCCAAAGGTGTGCAGATTAGGTGAATTGGACATTCTGAGTTTCCCCTCTGTGTATCCGTACAGGCGCCGGAGTGTGACGACTAGGGCGTTTCCACAGTAACTTCATTGTTCGCTTAATGTAAGCCTACATGTGACAACAATAAAGGTTATTATTATCACTGTTAATGTACATTCAAAGACCTGAGGGAGGAGCTGGCCAGAGTTGATTGGAAAAGAAGCCTAACAGGAAAGACCTCAGTGGAACAGCAATGGCAGGAGTTGTTGGGGGTTATTCGGAGGGCAGAACAGAAATCCATCCCATGAGGAGGAAACATGCTCAAGGGAGGTCAAGGCATCCATGGCTGACGAGGGAAGTCAAGGACAGCATAAAAACAAAACAAAAAGCATACAAAGTGACGAAGATTAGTGAGAAATCAGGATTGGGAAGCCTTTAAAAGCGAGCAGAGGACAATTAAAAAAGCAATAAGGGGGAGAAGATGAAATATGAGTGCAAGCTAGCTAGTGATACCAAAGAAGATAGGAAGAGTTTTTTTCATTTTAGAAAAGGTAAGAGAGAGACAGAAATAGACATTGAAATGAGGTTGGAATAGTAATAATAGGAAACAAAGAAGTGGAAGAGGAACTGAATAGTTACTTTGCATCAGTCTTCACGGTGGAAGACACCAGTGGGATAACAGCTTCAGGAGAATCAGGGGGCACAGCTGAGTGTAGTGACCATCACTGAGGAGAAGGTTCTGGGGAAACTGAAAGGTCTGAAGGTGGATAAATCACCTGGACCGGATGGACTCCACCCCAGGGTTCTAAAATAGATTGCTGAGGAGGTTGTTGAGGCATTGAATCATAGAATTTACAGTGCAGAAGGAGGCCATTCGGCCCATCGAGTTTGCACCGGCTCTTAGAAAGAGCACCCTACCCAAGCCCACGCCTCCACCCTATCCCCATAACCCAGTAACCCCACCAAACACTAAGGGCAATTTTGGACACTAAGGGCAATTTAGCACGGTCAACCCACCTAACCTGCAAATCGTTGGACTGTGGGAGGAAACCGGAGCACCCGGAGGAAACCCACACACACACAGGGAGAATGTGCAGACACAACACAGACAGTGACCCAAGCCGGGAATCGCACCGGGGACCCTGGAGCTGTGAAGCAATTGTGCTAACCACTATGCGGCCGTGCTGCCCTGATCTTTAAGGAATCACTGGAGGCCGGAAGGGTCCCAGTGGACTGGAAAGTGGCTAATGTAGCACCACTGTTTAGGAATGGAGGGAGGCAGAAGACAGGAAATTGTAGGCCGGTTAGACTGACTTCGGTAATTGGTAATATTTTACTGTCCATTGTTAAAGATGAGATGGCGGAATACTTGGAAGTGCATGATAAAATAGGACTGAGTCAGCACAGCTTTGTCAAAGGGAGGTCATGTCTGACAAATCTGTTTGAGTTCTCTGAGGAGCTAACAAAGAAGTTAGACAAAGGGAAACAGTGGCCATGATTCATTTAGATTTCCAGGAGGCAAGGTGCCGCATAGGAGACTTAAATAAGTTAAGAGCCCATGGTGTTAAGGGTAAGATCCTGGCATGGATAGATGATTGGCTGACTGGCAGAAGACAGAGAGTGGGGATAAAGGGGTCTTTTTCAGGGTGGCAGCCGGTGACTAGTGGTGTGCCTCAAGGGTCGGTGCTAGGACCACAACATTTTACAATATACATTACTGATCTGCAAGAAGGAACTGAAGGCACTGTTGCTTAGTTGGCAGATGATACAAAGATCTGTAGAGGAGCAGGTAGTACTGAGGAAATAGCGGGGCTGCAGAGGACTTGGACAGGCTAGGAGAATGGGCAAAGAAATGGCAGATGGAATACAATGTCGAAAAGTGTGAGGTTATGCACTTTTGAAGGAGGATTTTGGGCACAGACTATTTTCTGAATGGGGAAATGCTGAGGGAATCAGCACAAAGGGACTTGGAAGCCCTTGTTCGCGATTCTCTTCAGGTTAATGTGCAGGTTCAATCGGCAGTTAGGAAGGCAAATGCATTGTCAGCATTCATATCGAGAGGGCTAGAATACAAGACCAGGGCTCTACTTCGGAGGCTGTATGAGGTTCTTGTCAGACCCCATTTGCAGTATTGTGAGCAGTTTGGGGCTTCGTATCTAAGGAAGGATATGCTGGCCTTGGAAAGGGTCCAGAGGAGATTCCAAGAATGATCCCTGGAATTATGTGCTTGCCGTATGAGGTACGGTTGAGGAATCTAGGCCTGAAATGTACAGGATACTGTGAGGCCTGGATAGAGTGGACGTGGAGAGGATGTTTCCACTTGTCGGAAAAAACAGAACTGGAAGACACAATCTCAGACTGAAGGGACGATCATTTAAAACAGAAGTGAGGAGGACATTCTTCAGCCAGAGGATGGTGAAGCTGTGGAACTCTTTAACACAGAAGGTTGTGCAGGCCAAATCACTGAGTATCTTTAAGACAGAGGTAGATAGGTTCTTGATTAATAAAAAGATCAGGGATTATGGGGAGACGGCAGGGGGATGGTGATGAGAAAAATATCAGCCATGATTGAATAGCGGAGCAGACTTGATGGGCCGAGTGGCCTAATTTTGCTCCTAGGTCTTATGGTCTTATGTGCCACGAGTGTTGATACGATTCTTTTCGTGTTTGTTTCGGTGGGTGCAAGTCTGTTCATCTATAACTGTGTGTACGTGAGTGCATTTATCAGTCTGATTATGTTTTGATGTTCAGATTTCCATATCCACATTTGTGCTAAAGTGTGTCAATGCTGTTAATATATCTGTTTATATATATTTTTACATTGTTAGTTTAATGACGATCACTCACACACGGTGACACTCACATGCCGGTGCTCCCTTGAGTGCCTCTGTGTTATAATGGTTGACTTTACGTGTCGATGAACATTGATAACTATGTGCTGATATCTGTTTACGTGCGCATGTGTATTGTTGCGTGTGTTTATGTGTGTGGCTGTGTAACCATATTAATTGTTATATCTTCTCAATGTCTGAGAATAATTTTTATGTGTCCTTGTATCAAAGAGTTCATAACGTTGTACAAAGTGCCTCCATTAATCAATATGATAGTGTAGTTTATGGCTATAATTCGGTGTTCTTAAAGGTATAACAATGAATATGGCAATAGTCATGCACGAGCTTCTATCATTCTGCTAATGGGATTATGTTTGTATGAACCTTCGTGTATTTGCATGTGTATTTATGCATATCTTTATGTGTGCATGTGTGTTTTCTTAGGTGTGGGTTTCTGTAAAAACGATAGAACATAGAACATAGAAAATACAGCACAGAACAGGCCGTTCGGCCCACGATGTTGTGCCGAACCTTTGTCCTAGATTAATCATAGATTATCATTGAATTTACAGTGCAGAAGGAGGCCATTCGGCCCTTGAGTCTGCACCGGCTCTTGGAAAGAGCACCCTACCCAAACTCAACACCTCCACCCAACACCAAGGGCAATTTGGACATTAAGGGCAATTTATCATTGGCCAATTCACCTAACCCGCACATCTTTGGACTGTGGGAGGAAACCGGAGCACCCGGAGGAAACCCACGCAGACACGGGGAGGACGTGCAGACTCCGCACAGACCGTGACCCAAGCCGGAATCGAACCTGGGACCCTGGAGCTGTGAAGCAATTGTGCTATCCACAATGCTACCGTGCTGCCCTTGAGAACAAATAAATCTACACTATATCATTTTACCGTAATCCATGTACCTATCCAATAGCTGCTTGAAGGTCCCTAATGTTTCCGACTCAACTGCTTCCACAGGCAGTGCATTCCATGCCCCCACTACTCTCTGGGTAAAGAACCTACCTCTGATACCCCTCCTATATCTTCCACCTTTCACCTTAAATTTATGTCCCATTGTAATGGTTTGTTCCACCCGGGGAAAAAGTCTCTGACTGTCTACTCTATCTATTCCCTGATCATCTTATAAACCTCTATCAAGTCGCCCCTCATCCTTCTCCGTTCTAATGAGAAAAGGACTAGCACCCTCAACCTTTCCTCGTAAGACCTACTCTCCATTCCAGGCAACATCCTGGTAAATCTTCTTTGCACCTTTTCCAAAGCTTCCACATCTTTCCTAAAATGAGGCAACCAAAACTGTACACAGTACTCCAAATGTGGCCTTACCAAAGTTTTGTACAGCTGCATCATCACCTCACGGCTCTTAAATTCAATCCCTCTGTTAATGAACGCGAGAACACCATAGGCCTTCTTCACAGCTCTATCCACTTGAGTGACAACTTTTAAAGATGTATGAACATAGACCCCAAGATCTCTCTGCTCCTCCACATTGCTAAGAACTCTACCGTTAACCCTGTATTCCGCATTCATATTTGTACTTCCAAAATGGACAACCTCACACTTTCCAGGGTTAAACTCCATCTGCCACTTCTCAGCCCAGCTCTGCATCCTATCTATGTCTCTTTGCAGCCGACAACAGCCCTCCTTACTATCCACAACTCCACCAATCTTCGTATCGTCTGCAAATTTACTGACCCACCCTTCAACTCCCTCATCCAAGTCATTAATGAAAATCACAAACAGCAGAGGACCCAGAACTGATCCCTGCGGTACGCCACTGGTAACTGGGACCCAGGCTGAATATTTGCCATCCACCACCACTCTCTGACTTCTATCGGTTAGCCAGTTCGTTATCCAACTGGCCAAATTTCCCACTATCCCATGCCTCCTTACTTTCTGCATAAGCCTATCATGGGGAACTTTATCAAATGCCTTACTAAAATCCATGTACACTACATCCACTGCTTTACCTTCATCCACATGCTTGGTCACCTCCTCAAATCATTCAATAAGACTTGTAAGGCAAGACCTACCCCTCACAAATCCGTGCTGACTATCCCTAATCAAGCAGTGTCTTTCCAGATGCTCAGAAATCCTATCCTTCAGTACCCTTTACATTACTTTGCCTACCACCGAAGTAAGACTAACTGGCCTGTAATTCCCAGGGTTATCCCTAGTCCTTTTTTTGAACAGGGGCACGACATTCGCCACTCTCCAATCCCTTGGTACCACCCCTGTTGACAGTGAGGACGAAAAGATCATTGCCAACGGCTCTGCAATTTCATCTCTTGCTTCCCATAGAATCCTTGGATATATCCCGTCAGGCCCGGGGGACTTGTCTATCCTCAAGTTTTTCAAAATGCACAAAACATCTTCCTTCCTAACAAGTATTTCCTCGAGCTTACCAATCTGTTTCACACTGTCCTCTCCAACAATATCGCCCCTCTCATTTGTAAATACAGAAGAAAAGTACTCGTTCAAGACCTCTCCTATCTCTTCAGACTCAATACACAATCTCCCGCTACTGTCCTTGATCGGACCTACCCTCGCTCTAGTCATTCTCATATTTCTCACATATGTGTAAAAGGTCTTGGGGTTTTCCTTGATCCTACCTGCCAAAGATTGTTCATTCCCTCTCTTAGCTCTCCTAATCCCTTTCTTCAGTTCCCTCCTGGCTATCTTGTATCCCTCCTATGCCCTGTCTGAACCTTGTTTCCTCAGCCTTACATAAGTCACCTTTTTCCTCTTAACAAGACATTCAACCTCTCTTGTCAACCATGGTTCCCTCACTCGACCATCTCTTCCCTGCCTGACAGGGACATACATATCAAGGACACGTAGCACCTGTTCCTTGAACAAGTTCCACATTTCACTTGTGTCCTTCCCTGCCAGCCTATGTTCCCAACTTATGCACTTCAATTCTTGTCTGACAACATCGTATTTACCCTTCCCCCAATTGTAAACCTTGCCCTGTTGCACGTACCTATCCCTCTCCATTACTAAAGTGAAAGTCACAGAATTGTGGTCACTATCTCCAAAATGCTCCCCCACTAACAAATCTATCACTTGCCCTGGTTCATTACCCAGTACTAAATCCAATATTGCCCCTCCTCTGGTCGGACAATCTATATACTGTGTTAGAAAAGCTTCCTGGACACACTGCACAAACACCACCCCATCCAAACTATTTGATCTAAAGAGTTTCCACTCAATATTTGGGAAGTTAAAGTCGCCCATGACTACTACCCTATGACTTCTGCACCTTTCCAAAATCTGTTTCCCAATCTGTTCCTCCACATCTCTGCTACTATTGGGGGGCCTATAGAAAACTCCTAACAAGGTGACTGCTCCTTTCCTATTTCTGACTTCAACCCATACTACCTCAATAGGGTGATACTCCTCGAACTGCCTTTCTGCAGCTGTTATACTATCTCTAATTAATAATGCCACCCCCCCCCACCTCTTTTACCACCCTCCCTAATCTTATTGAAACATCTATAACCAGGGACCTCCAACAACTATTTCTGCCCCTCTTCTATCCAAGTTTCCGTGATGGCCACCACATCGTAGTCCCAAGTACCGATCCATGCCTTAAGTTCACCCATCTTATTCCTGATGCTTCTTGCGTTGAAGTATACACACTTCAACCCATCTCCGTGCCTGCAAGTACTCTCCTTTGTCAGTGTTCCCTTCCCCACTGCCTCATTACATGCTTTGGCGTCCTGAATATCGGCTACCTTAGTTGCTGGACTACAAATCAGGTTCCCATTCCCCTGCCAAATTAGTTTAAACCCTCCCGAAGAGTACTAGAAAACCTCCCTCCCAGGATATTGGTGCCCCTCTGGTTCAGATGCAACCCGTCCTGCTTGTACAGGTCCCACCTGCCCCAGAATGCGCTCCAATTATCCAAATACCTGAAGCCCTCCCTCCTACACCATTCCTGCAGCCACGTGTTCAACTGCACTCTCTCCCTATTCCTAGCCTCGCTATCACTTGGCACCGGTAACAAACCAGAGATGACAACTCTGTCTGTCCTGGCTTTTAACTCCCAGCCTAACTCCCTAAACTTGTTTATTACCTCCACACCCCTTTTCCTACCTATGTCGTTGGTACCAATGTGCACCACGACTTCTGGCTGCTCCCCCTCCCCCTTAAGGATCCTGAAGACACGATCCGAGACATCCCTGGCCCTGGCACCCGGGAGGCAACATACCTTCCGGGAGTCTTGCTCGCGACCATAGAATCTCCTATCTATTCCCCTAACCATTGAATCGCCTACAACTATTGCTTTTCTATTCTCCCCCCTTCACTTCTGAGCCCCAGAGGGGCCAGATCTTCCGGCTGTTCAACATTGGGGCCTTCCGCTTCCACCAATGTCTCACCACCACCGTGGGTTTCACGGCGGCGTGGGGTGGATTCAATGGGAAATCACATTGATGCCAGCGAGACCCGAAGATCTCGCCACTGCGAAATCCGCCTCGGAGAGGGCAAGTAATCTCGCCCAATTTGTGCATGTGCATCTCAGTATGCTTCGGTGTTTATACGTATGGATTAGTGTGTGCCTATAGATATGTTTTTGTTGGCATTTACACGTCTTCAGGTTTTTGTGGGTTTGTTTGTGTGTTTATCTGTGTATATGTTTTCGTCAGTAGTTTTTCTTTGTTCTTTAAGATTGTAGTTTAGTCGGGCAGTATGGTCGGCACGGGCTTGGAGGGCCGAAGGGCCTGTTCCTGTGCTGTACATTTCTTTGTTCTTTGTTCTTTGTTCTTTGTATGTGTGCCTCTAAGTCCCTGTGTGTGTTTCAATGTGTCTGTATGTTCTTGGTGTGTATTTCTGTGTTTGTGTTAGTTTGTTTGTGTATCTACGTCTGGCCTTCTCTGTGTGTGCATGTGTCCTTGTGCTTTTGTTTGTATTTCTCTCTGTCTGTGAGTATGCGTGTGGCACATGTGTGTGTTTCCATATGTGTGTGTATCGGGTGAATGCGTGTGAGTGATCATGTGTCTGTGTCTACGTATCTGTGTCAGTGAGTGTTTAGGTACATGTTTGTTTGCCTATATGTCTCTATCTGTGTGTCTGTCTAGTGTTCTGTGTTCGTGCGCATGCTCTGAGTTTGTGTGATCTTGTGATTGTGTCTGTTTTTGCGATCTTTGTGTGAATGCGTACGAGTGATTTTGTGTCAGTGTGTTTGTGTGTACGTGCATGTGTGTGTTTACATGTCCGTTTGAATGTGTGCATACCTGTGCCTCTGCGTATGTGCACATGCTTGTGTGCTGTGTGTGATCCTATGTCAGTGTAATTGTGTGTGCTTTTGTGTGTGTACTTGTGTATTGCTGTATGAATGTGTACTCGTGTGTCCTTTCCTGGCGTGTCAGCTTGTGCATGTGTGTTTTTGTCTGTGTGTTCATGTTTCTGGTTGTGCATGTGTGTGATGCTCTGGCATAGTTATGTGAATGACTTTTGACAGTATTAGTCTGTGCCTGTGCGTGTGTGTGCCCGGATATGTGCCACTTTACGTGTGAATGTTTCTGTGCGTGAGTAATCGTGTGTCTTGTGAGCATGTGTGTTAATGTGTATGAGTAATCTTGTGTCACTACGTATGGGTTTGTAATTTTGTGTCACTCTATACTCTGTGTGCATCTGTGCTTGTGTGCCCTTGTGTGGTTGCATTTGTGTGAGTGATCTTGTGCAGTGTCTGCATCTGTATGTGTGTGTGATGGGCGTGTGTGCATGTCTGTGCTTCTCAGTTTGTGACTGTATGAGTGCGAGTGGTTTATGCTCATACAGTTGTGTCTGTATGTTTGCGTGTGCCCTGAGCATGATCTTGTCTGCGTCTATGTGTTTGCGTGTGCCTGTGTGTGCTGTGCATTATTGTTTGTGACAGAGATCTTGATTCACTTTGTGTGTGCTTCTCTCTGTGTTTCTGTTGTGTGTATGTGTGTTTGCGTGTATGCGTGTATGATTTTGCACCAGTGTATATAAATTTGAGGGATGTATAGTTTGTCCGTGATCTCGTGTGTATTTCATAGAATTTACAGTGCAGAAGGAGGCCATTCGGCCCATCGAGTCTGCACCGGCTCTTGGAAAGAGCACCCCACCCAAGGCCAACACCTCCACCCCATCCCCATAATCCAGCAACCCCACCCAACACCAAGGGCAATTTTGGACACTAAGGGCAATTTATCATGGCCAATCCACCTAACCTGCACATCTTTGGACTGTGGGAGGAAACCGGAGCACCCGGAGGAAACCCACGCACGCACGGGGAGAAAGTGCAAACTCCACACAGACAGTGACCCAAGCCGGAATCGAACCTGGGACCCTGAAGCTGTGAAGCAATTGTGCTATCCACAATGCTACCGTGCTGCCCCTGTCTGCGTCTATGTGTTTTTTTGTGTGCATGTATGTCACCTTCTGTATCTGTGTGCTTGAATCTGTGCATTTGTATGTGTATTTGTGTAATATTTTGATGTCAGTGATCTTCTGTCACTTTGTGTGTGTGTTTGTTTGTATGCGTTACATAGTGTGCGTGTATTTCTGTGAGTAATCTTGTATCAGTCTTTGTGCGTGTGTGGTTGCATCTGCATGTTTCTGGTTGTGCATCTTGATGCATTGGGCTTTGTGTGTCCTTGTGTCCATATATGTGCGGGTGCCTGTGTTTTAGGTATGTGTGTGTGTGAGCATTTGTCGTTGCATGTAAGTGCGTATGAATAATCTTGTGTGGGTGGGTGTTTCTTTGTGTCTGCATCTTTGTGTTTATGTGAGTAATTTTGTGTCAGCCTGCGTCTATGTTGCTCTGCGTATGTGTTTCAATCTCTGTCTGCATGCCTGGCTGCATATGCATGAATTCGTGCACGTGGCTTTGTGAGTGTAACTGTGTTTGGCTGTGTCCGTATATATGTTAGCGTCTGTTTGAGTTGCTGTGTGAGTTGGGGTTTGCTTTTGTGTGACATCATTCGTCGCTACAAGTGTACGTGTGTGAGAGAGTGGGTTTGCGGATGTGTCTATGCTCGTGCCTGCTACCTTGTGTCAGTATGTCTCTGTGGGTACATGCTTTTGCATGCCCATGTAGCTTTGTGTTTCTATGAATGTTTGTGTTCGTGTATGTGTGTATGAATATGTTTGTGTGCGCGTCTGTCCGGGCATCTGTTTGTGTGTGTGCCTGAGCCTGTGTCTGCCTAGATTAGTGTATGTTAGTGTAGTAGAGGTTATCCCTGTCTTCTCAACCTTGCCCCTCGCCTGAAGTGCGGTGATCCACAGGTTCAATCACCACCAGTCAGCTCTCCCCCTCAAAAGGGAAAACAGCCGATCGTCACCTGGGGCTACGGTGACTTTACATTTTGACCCTTATTAGTGTACGTGTGATCCAATGTCAGAGTGTGTATGAGTTTATTCGTGTGCGTTTGTGTCTCTGTGAGTCTGTGTGTGTGCGTTTGTTGTGTGCCTGTGTGTGTGTTTGTGTTTGCGCGCCATTGATCTTGTGTCCGAGAGTATGTGTGGAACTTTCACTCTGTTGGGGAGGTGGGTGTTCAATGTGTTCAATGATACCCATCCTTGCACCTCGGTTGGGAACTAGAGATATAATTTGCTTTCCTGAATGGCAATCATTTTTTCTCCCAGTGGGTTGATGCAGCAACATAAAGCTGACATCAATTTTAAAGGGATGGACGCTGAGAGAAGCAGGAACACCGAGATCTAAATGTGATGTGTTCGTCTGAAATAGAAAATTGTCAGATCATTCGTCAACGGAAGGAAAGATGATAAAATTACTTTGTGAAATGAATGATCTTTCCTCTGTCTCTAAGCCAGGTATATTTGAGATTGAGTTATAAAAGAGCTGAGGCTGTGACTATGTGCCTTAAATTTAACATGTCGAATATCAGCAAAATTGAAAAACCATTAATTCAGAGTTTGTGTATTTAACTCACAAGTGGGGAACATGCCTTTATTATTTATACGAAAATAAGAATTCTACTCGATATATTCTCATTGACATGAATTAACGGTGTCCATCAGAGCAAGGGAAATGTTTACAAAACTCGGTTTACCGCTGGATTTATTAACCGTCCTGTTGATGATCTTCAAGGGGATGGCTTCATGTCCCACCGCACAGGAGTAAGAAGCGCCGCTGGCCCACTCCTCCGCTGCAATGGATAACAGGCTGTACATGAAGAAGGAGCTATTGCCGTTCTCCGCCATCACCTCGGTGTTCTTGTAGTTCCCGGGATTCACCGGCTTGTCATTGACGGTCCACTTGACGAAGATCTCTCGGGGAGAGAAACCTCTCACTAAGCAGCTGAGGGAGACGAATCTCTGAGCGGAGACGCCTTCAGCCGAGGGCAGGAAGACAGAGACGGACGGTTCCCGCGGATTCGGATCGACTGAAATGTACAATAAATATCAATAAATGGGGAATTCGGAGGCAATGGAACCGCAAGTTAGATGTGAGAAAACTGCGTTTTGCTTTGGATTTTATTTTTTCCGTTCTCAACTTTGGAAACTGTCTCGTTTGCCAGCGCGGAGAAGCGTTGGACATTATCATTTTCACTGGAGAAATGAGGAGGTTGAACAATGTATAACGTTTACAGCACAGAAAGAGGCCCATCTGCCCAACTGCTCTATGCTGGTGTTCAAGATCAACACAATGTTCCTCCTTCCATAACTCATCTAACTTTAATCCTTCAAGTCCTTGCCCATTCATTCAAACAAAGAACAAAGAACAAAGAACAAAGAAATGTACAGCACAGGAACAGGCCCTTCGGTCCTCCAAGCCCGTGCCGACCATGCTGCCCGACTAAACCACAATCTTCTACACTTCCTGGGTCCGTATCCCTCTATTCCCATCCTATTCATGTATTTGTCAAGATGCCCCTTAAATGTCACTATCATCCCTGCTTTCACCACCTCCTCCGGTAGCGAGTTCCAGGCACCCACTACCCTCTGTGTAAAAAAACTTGCCTCGTACATCTACTCTAAACCTTGCCCCTCTCACCTTAAACCTAAGCCCCCTAGTAATTGACCCCTATACCCTGGGGAAAAGTCTCTGACTATCCACTCTGTCTATGCCCCTCATAATTTTGTAGACCTCTATCAGGTCGCTCCTCAACCTCCGTTGTTCCAGTGAGAACAAACCGAGTTTATTCAACTGCTCCTCATAGCTAATGCCCTCCATACCAGGCAGCATTCTGGTAAATCTCTTCTGCACCCTCTCTAAAGCCTCCACATCCTTCTGGTAGTGTGGCGACCAGAATTGAACACTGTACTCCAAGTGTGGCCTAACTAAGGTTCTATACAGCTGCAACATGACTTGCCAATTCTTATACTCAATGCCCCGGCCAATGAAGGCAAGCATGCCGTATGCCTTCTTGACTACCTTCTCCACCTGTGTTGCACCTTTCAGTGACCGGTGGACCTGTACTTCTAGATCTCTCTGACTTTCAATACTCTTGAGGGTTCTACCATTCACTGTATATTCCCTACCTGCATTAGACCTTGCAAAATGCATTACCTCACATTTGTCTGGATTAAACTCCATCTGCCATCTCTCCGCGCAAGTTTCCAAACCATCTAAATCCTGCTGTATCCTCTGACAGTCCTCATCGCTATCCGCAATTCCACCAACCTTTGTGTCGTCTGCAAATTACTAATCAGACCAGTTACATTTTCCTCCAAATCATTTATATATACTACAAACAGAAAAGGTCCCAGCACTGATCTAGGTGTCCATGTACATAGATCCCTGAAAGTTGCCACCCAGGTTGATAGGGTGGTGAAGAAGGCCCATGGAGTGTTGGCCTTTATTGGTAGAGGGATTGAGTTCCGGAGTCAGGAGGTCATGTTGCAGCTGTACAGAACTCTGGTACGGCCGCATTTGGAGTATTGCGTACAGTTCTGGTCACCGCATTATAGGAAGGACGTGGAGGCTTTGGAACGGGTGCAGAGGAGATTTACCAGGATGTTGCCTGGTATGGAGGGAAAATCTTATGAGGAAAGGCTGATGGACTTGAGGTTGTTTTCGTTAGAGAGAAGAAGGTTAAGAGGAGACAGAATAGAGGCATACAAAATGATCAGAGGGATAGATAGGGTGGACAGTGAGAGCCTTCTCCCGCGGATGGAAATGGCTAGCACGAGGGGACATAGCCTTAAACTGAGGGGTAATAGATATAGGACAGAGGTCAGGGGTAGGTTCTTTCCGCAAAGAGTAGTGAGGCCGTGGAATGCCCTACCTGCTACAGTAGTGAACTCGCCAACATTGAGGGCATTTAAAAGTTTATTGGATAAACATATGGATGATAATGGTATAGTGTAGGTTAGATGGCTTTTGTTTCGGTGCAACATCGTGGGCCGAAGGGCCTGTACTGCGCTGTATTGTTCTATGTTCTATGTTCTATGATCCCTGCGGAACACCACTGGTCACAGGCCTCCAATTAGAAAAGCGTCCTTCCATTGCTACCCTCTGCCTTCTATGACCTAGCCATAAGACCATAAGACAAAGGAGTGGAAGTAATGCCATTCGGCCCATCGAGTCCACTCCACCATTCAATCATGGCTGATTTCAACTCCATTTACCCGCTCTCTCTCCATAGCCCTTAATTCCTCGAGAAATCAAGAAATTATCAACTTCTGTCTTAAAGACACTCAACGTCCCGGCCTCCACCGCCTTCTGTGGCAATTAATTCCACAGACCCACCACTCTCTGGCTGAAGAAATTTCTCCTCAACTCTGTTCTAAAGTGACTCCCTTTTATTCTAAGGCTGTGCCCCCGGGTCCTAGTCTCCCCTGCTAATGGAAACAACTTCCCTACATCCACCCTATCTAAGCCATTCATTATCTTGTAAGTTTCTATTAGATCTCCCCTCAACCTCCTAATCTCCAATGAATATAATCCCAGGATCCTCAGACGTTCATCGTATGTTAGGCCTACCATTCCTGGGATCATCTGTGTGAATCTCCACTGGACCTGCTCCAGTGCCAGTAATTCCTTCCTGAGGTGTGGGGCCCAAAATTGCTCACAGTATTCTAAATGGGGCCTAACTAATGCTTTATAAAGCTTCAGAAGTACATCCCTGCTTTTATATTCCAAGCCTCTTGAGATGAATGACAACATTGCATTTGCTTTCTTAATTACGGACTCAACCTGCAAGTTTACCTTTAGAGAATCCTGGACTAGGACTCCCAAGTCTCTTTGTACTTCAGCATTATGAATTTTGTCACCGTTTAGAAAATAGTCCACGCCTCTATTCTTTTTTCCAAAGTGCAAGACCTCGCACTTGCCCACGTTGAATTTCATCAGCCATTTCTTGGACCACTCTCCTAAACTGTCTAAATCTTTCTGAAGCCTCCCCACCTCCTCCATACTACCTGCCCCTTCACCTATCTTCGTATCATCGGCAAACTTAGCCTGAATGCCCTCAGTCCCGTTATCTAGATCGTTAACATATAAAGAGAACAGCTGTGGTCCCAACACTGAACCCTGTGGGATACCACTCGTCACCGGTTGCCATTCCGAAAAAGAACCTTTTTATCCCAACTCTCTGCCTTCTGCCTGACAGCCAATCGTCAATCCATGTTAGTACCTTGCCTCGAATACCATGGGCCCTTACTTTACTCAGCAGTCTCCCGTGAGGCACCTTATCAAAGGCCTTTTGGAAGTCAAGATAGATAACATCCATTGGCTCTCCTTGGTCTAACCTATTTGTTATCTCTTCAAAGGTTTGTCAGGCACGACCTCCCCTTACTAAATCCATGCTGACTTGTCCTAATCCGACACTGCACTTCCAAGAATTTAGAAATCTCATCCTTAACAATGGATTCTAGAATCTTGCCAACAACCGAGGTCAGGCTAATTGGCCTATAATTTTCCATCTTTTTCCTTGTTCCCTTCTTGAACAGGGGGGTTACAACAGCGATTTTCCAAACCTCTGGTACTTTCCCTGACTCCAGTGACTGTTGAAACATCATCACCAACGCCTCCACTCTTTCTTCAGCTATCTCCTTTAGAACTCTGGGATGTAGCCCATCTGGGCCCGGAGATTTGTCAATTTTTAGACCTCTTAGTTTCTCTAGCACTTTCTCCTTTGTGATGGCTACCATATTCAATTATGTCCCCTGACTCTCCGGAATTGTTGGGATATTACTCATGTCTTCTACTGTGAAGACTGACGCAACGTACTTATTCAGTTCCTCGGCTATTTCCATGTCTCCCATCACAAAATTACCAGCGTCATTTTGGAGCGGCCCAATGTCAACTTTTGCCTCCCGTTTGTTTTTAATGTATTTAAAGAAACTTTTACTATCATTCCGAATGTTACTGGCTAGCCTACCTTCAAATTTGATCCTCTCTTTCCTTATCTCTCTCTTTGTTATCCTCTGATTGTTTTTGTAGCCTTCCCAATCTTCTGACTTCCCACTACTCTTTGCCACGTTATAGGCTTTCTCTTTTGCTTTGATGCATTCCCTAACTTCCTTTGTCAGCCATGGCTGCCTAATCGCCCCTCTGATAACATTTCTTTTCTTTGGGATGAACCTCTGTACTGTGTCCTCAATTACTCCCAGAAACTCCTGCCATTGCTGTTCTACTGTCTTTCCCACTAGGGTCTGCTCCCAGTCGACTTTCGTCAGTTCCTCCCTCATGCCCCTGTAGTTACCTTTATTTAACTGTAACACCTTTACATCTGATTCTACCTTCTTTCTTTCAAATTGGAGATTGAATTCGACCATATTATGATCACTGCCTCCTAAGTGCTCCCTTACTTTAAGATCTTTAATCAAGTCTGGCTCATTACATAACACTAAGTCCAGAATGGCCTGTTCCCTCGTGGGCTCCATCACTAGCTGTTCCAAAAAGCCCTCCTGTAAATATTCAATGAATTCTCTTTCCTTGCGTCCACTGGCAGTATTATTTACCCAGTCCACCTGCATATTAAAGTCCCCCATGATCACTGTGACCTGGCCTTTCTGACATGCACTTTCTATTTCGTGGTGCATCTTGTGCCCCTGGTCCTGACCACTGTTAGGAGGCCTGTACATAACTCCCATTATGGTTTTTTTGCCTTTGTGGTTCCTCAACTCTACCCACACAGACTCCACATCATCCGACCCCATGTCGTTTAGTGCTATTCATTTAATTTCATTCCTAATTAACAAGGCAACCCCGCCCCTTCTGCCCACCTCTCTGTCTTTTCGATAGGTTGTGAATCCCTGGATGTTTAAATGCCAGTCATGAACCCCCTGCAACCATGCCTCTCTGATGCCTACCACATCATACCTGCCAGTTCTGTATCCACCTTGCCAGCTCACCCCTAATCCCGTGTGACACTTCACCTTTTGTACTAGTCTACCACGATGGACTTTGTCAAAGGCCTTACTGAAGTCCAAAGAGACAACATCCACTGCCCTACATGCAGCAATCATCTTTGTGACCTTCTCGAAAAACTCTATCAAGTTAGTGAGACACGACCTCCTCTTCACAAAACCATGCTGCCTCTCACTAATACGTCCATATGCTTCCAAATGGGAGTAGATCCTGTCTCGAAGAATTTTCTCCAGTAATTTCCCTACCACCGAAGTAAGGCTCACCGGCCTGTAGTTCCCTGGATTATCCTTGCTACCCTTCTTAAACAGAGGAACAACATTGGCTATCCTCCAGTCCTCCGGGACATCACCTGAAGACAGTGAGGATCCAAAGATTTCTGTCAAGGCCTCAGCAATTTCCTCTCCAGCCTCCTTCAGTATTCTGGGGTAGATCCCATCAGGCCCTGGGGACTTACCTACCTTAATTTTTTTTAAGACGCCCAATACCTCGTCTTTTTGGATCTCAATGTGACCCAGGCTGTCTACACACCCTTCTCCAGACTCAACATCTACCAATTCCTTCTCTTTCGTGAATACTGATGCAAAGTATTCATTTAGTACCTCGCCCATTTCCTCTGGCTCCACACGTAGATTCCCTTTCCTATCCTTCAGTGGGCCAACCCTTTCCCTGGCTCCCCTTGTGCACTTGCCCTGAACTGTATCATATACCGTTGCAGACGTTTCCTCTTCGTGAAATTAGCAATCAAAGTGGTCCGATAATACACTGGATACCACAAATATACCTGTAAACTGGAAATAGACACAACCACTCACTTGTAGTTTCAATCTTATCACTCACCTTCCTTGCAGAATGAATTTCTTAAAGGAGTTGGCAGGTCCTGATGGCTCACCACGCAGTCAAACACCCCCCCACTCAGCCAGGCTTGTGTCGAGATGTTTAATTTGCTGACCACACTGTGAGGATCTTCTCCAGGTTGTAAGGCAATCTCTGATTTCAGCACCTTCTTCTCCTGGGTCCAAGACACAGTGACTCCATAGGGAGCATTAGAAACGATACAGGTTAAGGTTACTGTGGCCTCCAGTAAGATTTGTTCGATTGGCGGTGGCAGCAGAGTCATTACAGGATCCGTGCACCGGGAATTATCTGGGAAGCAGACGTGAATTTCAAATAAAATGTCATCTTCAAAATAGGAACACCGGTATTCAGTTTTCACTCTCACAAGGTAAATATATATTTGTGACATTTCATGTCTCCCTGTCGTGTCAAACACTATCATTATTTGGAAATCAGGGATTTACAACAGTTCCGGAAGACTCAATAGAATTTCCTGTTTATGTCCAGGCCGAACCATTGGAAATGGCTAAACAAAATACCAGTGACAATAATTACATTAAATACAGGGGGAATCGTGCTACAGAATGAACATCCCCACAACCGAATGCAAGAAAACTAAGAACCAAAAGACTATCACAACACGGAAGGTCAGGGCGGCCCGGTGGCGCAGTGGTTAGCACAGCTGCCTCACGGCGCCAAGGACCCGACTTCGATCACGGCCCAGGTCACTCCATGTTGGGATTGCACATTCTCCCCGTGTGGGTCTCACCTTCACAACTCTAAAATATGTGCAGGAGAGTTGGATTGGCCACATTAAAATTACCCCTTAAATTGAAAAAAGATAATTGGATACTCAAATGTATTTAAAATACAGGAGAAGTCCATATAGCGTGGCACATATTTTATTCGTTTGGAAGCCGTGATGTGGTTGCCGAGAAAATGGCAATCTCTCTTTTTATACAATAGAAATTCTTGGGCAGAATTAAAGTTATAATGGTCTACAGTGTGAAAAAAACGCTTTTATGTTCCCTGTTGGTGTTATATAACTGAACAGGAAATCCCAGAATTAAACCCTGGCTCTTTAGTTTATATATTAGAAAACTCGAGGAACACCTCACAGGATCGTTAATTGGTTTTGAGAATAACTAAAAGCATTTATTAAACATTAACAGGGGTAGCACGGTAGCATGGTGATTAGCACAATTGCTTCACAGCTCCAGGGTCTCAGGTTCGATTCCCGGCTTGGGTCACTGTCTGTGCCGGGTCTGCCCGTTCTCCCCGTGTCAACGTGGGTTTCCTCCGGGTGCTCCGGTTTCCTCCCACAGTCCAAAGATGTGCAGGTTAGGTGGATTGGCCCTGATAAATTGCCCTTAGTGTTGGGTGGGGTTACTGGGTTATGGGGATAGGGTGGAGGTGTTGACCTTGGTAGGGTGCTCTTTCCAAGAGCCGGTGCAGACTCGATGGGCTGAAATGCCTCCTTCTGCACTGTAAATTCTATGATATTAAAACATTTAAGATACATTATTCCTTTACTCCTTTCGATGTCACTAGCTTTCGGAGCGCTCCGAAACAAACCTGTTGGACTTTAACCTGGTGTTGTAAGACTTCTTACTGTGCTAACCCCAGTCCAACGCCGGCATCTTCACATCTTTGGAGAACAACAGAGAATTCTGTAAAATCTCAGCAGGTCATACATCATTGTAGAAAGAGAACAGGGCGAACGTCTGCATTCCTCTTCGTCAGAACAGATACTGGACGTAAGGGAAAATTTAAATTGTAGTGGGAGGTATGGAGTAGTGGGGCTGGATAGATGGCCAGCAACAGCTGGAGGCTAGGGAGAGATTGACAAACATACTGTGGACAAAAAGGCAAAAGGAATTTAAATGGTGGCGATAATGACTAAGAAAGTGCGGGTAGTGGCACATTAAGAGTTCAGAATACCTTAATGGCAGAACAAAGATAAGCAGTATGTAAAAGTACAACGTAGAGCCTCCACCTAGTGCTGACTCTCTATCGGGACTCAGTGTTCCACATCGCGACGACAGTATAAACCTCGTCCTATTTCCAGTTTCCACTAGCTCTGACAAAGAGTCATTCAGACTTGAAACGTTCGCTCTTTTGACTCTCCAGAATTCAGCCAGACCAGCTGAGATTTTCCAGCATTTTCTGTTTTCCATTCAGATTCCGCCATCCGCAATAATTTCCTTTCATCTGAATGTTTATTGGTTTCGCCTCAAAATCCTCACCATCCCCCACCCCGAGATCAATCTTACACCATGAGCCACCTTGTCTCACTTAACTCCGGCCTCCACACGAGCGATTTCAACTTCAATTTTTTAAACAACGCACATTCAAATCTTATTTTAAACAATTATTTCCCTCAGCACCTTCCATCAATGATACTTGACCACGCTTTACAATCCCGTCTTAAGGGTTTATTTAGTCTTGAAGGCTTTTTAGCAATCTCAGAGATCAGCCACCGAATTTCACGATTATTTCAAATAATTTCTCCCAGACTACAATAATATCTCGCAAACCTGTTCCCGTTTGCTAAGCAATGGCCTTACGCTTCTGCTAGCTGTTATTTCCTCTTCACTCCATAACATCTCTCAGCACACTTGAAGCACAGTTTGAACTGAAACCAAAACCTCCAAACATTGAACATCTTTGTCCAGCTGGAATATAACTAAAGGTTTACCATGTTTTACACAGAAACATTAAACTAAACACACTTAAAATGATACATTTTGGTAATATTTAACAATACAAATATACATCACTTAAGGCTAAATTTGTTTTCCTAACATAACGTCGAGGTATGTTAGCTCACATCACAAGAATACAATCACTAATTATGTGGACTTAATCCAGAGCAAATATTTTCACTGTAACTTCAATTTCATGAATTAACGGAAACACCTCAATTAGCTCAACCATTAATCATTAACGATCAATGGAATGCGAGTTTGTCGATGGAACCTGCCAGCTGTGCTGCTTAAACTGAAAGCAAAAGCAGGTATAATTTGTATATCATTGCTAGATTTGGAGTTGTGTGCAGTAATGTTTTGCAGTCAGCTACTACCAGTCCCAATTTGGGATAAAGGTGAAACAAATAGCCACCCACTGACTGTCCCACGTTTGATCAGAAATCCCACGTTAAAGGGTGGTATGTGGCGCAGTGGTTAGCACTGGGACTGTGATGCTGAGGACCCGGGTTCGAATCCCGGACTTGGGTCACTGACCGTGTCGAGTTTGCACATTCTCCCCATGTCTGCATGGGGGTCACCCCCACAACCCAAAGATGTGCAGGTTAGGTGGGTTGGTCCCTCAAAATTGCTCCTTAATTTGAAAAGTAAAAAAAAACAAATGTCACGTTATTGTGTGAGGTCTTGGAACCTTGAATACTGATGATTTCTGATTCACAAGGAGCGTGGGTAGAATTCACACGCCAGATTTTTCTTAGCACACGATTGTAGTGACATTATCAATGTGGCACCGAGCCAGTACTTTATTGTGGGAGATATGGATTTTAGCGTGAGATGCTAAGCTCAGGGAATATCTTCTTTGTCAGTGTGATGTGAAATTTCCTATGTTACTACCTGGAAGAAAAACTAAGAATGAAATTGAAGTTACAGTGAAAATATTTGCTCTGGATTAAGTCCACATAATTAGTGATTGTATTCTTGTGATGTCAGCTAAGATACCTCGACGTTATGTTAGGAAAACAAACCATTCTCAAATCCAATATCTGTAGATGCTGGAAATAGACAATGAAAATAATAAGGAAAACGATTGAAACACTCAGATGAAGCCTGACTATTTCCTGGGAAAGACGTAGCCCTCAAGAAACAGAATCAGACCCAAAAAATGTATTGGCATAAAATCGCTTTTTCTAGGATGTTCTGTGCACACCCGCTAACAAGTGTTCTACTCTAATACAATGTGCACATTTGTGAGGCCATTGGTTGGGTCTATCCGATGTTCGAAAAGACAGTGTGTAAAGGAAAGGCTTTCTTTTCTTTGAAATTTGGAAGGCGGCACAAATTACGCAATTGACAAATAGGACTAATTCTAGTACTTCTAAAGATTCTAATATTATTATTGACTTTGAGCGAAATAAGAATGACCTTTAACTTTCTTGGTTGGTCTCTTACCCTGAGATCTGGTGATGTTTCGGCTTTGAGTGGAGTTTTTATGAGTGACCTGGCAAGTATAGACCGTGTTGCTGAACCATTCCCGAGCAGGCACTGTCAGATGACTCGTCGCTGAGAAGTTCCCTTTTACTTCGAAGCCGGGAGAGGTGATGAAGCCCGAGTCTATGACTTGACCATTCTTCAACCACTTCACGTTGATGGAAATCGGACGAAAATCAACGATTAAACAGACTATAGTTGCAAATCTGTTGCTTGTGATTTCTTCTCTGGCACTCAATGTGAGGAGAATAGTTGGATGATGGACCACACGGTCTTCGAGAAAATGTGTGTTATTCTCAATTAATTTTGTTTCAAACCAAACAATTACAAATATTTGAATTATTGATATAAACGCCACAAAACAGAACAATGCCACTCGACCGCAGGGTTCAGCGGCAGTGTTTATATTCCACGTGAATATCTTCTCACCCTGCTTCATCTCGCTGTATGGAAACAACATTATTCTTATTCTTCCTTGTGTACGTATGTATCGATTAATGTTTCCCTGAATAAACCTATGTAACGCCACAAACACAGCAAGCTCTACGTTGTGCTCACTCTTTTTGTAAAGGAGTTTTCAAATACGGATTGCATCTGTTAAGTCATTCTGTTTTACAAATGGACGGTAGTTTGAGTCTGATCTATCCATCTGCTTCATAAGTCTGATTACCTTAATTCTGCTGAGTAGAGAAAAGGCTGGCATGCTATCCAGTCTGTCTTGGCAAAGATAATCTATCGCCCTCATGATTAGGTTTGCTCCTATTCCAATTCCCCTGTATTATTCTCCTGACATGGAATAAATTGAATGCATTATTGTAGGAGTGATAATGGAGTAATGTGTACAGAAAACTAAATGTATTGTGCGACCAAAACTGCATGCAGTACACTATACGTGTAATTTGGAGACCAGAAATGTACACAGAAGACAAAGTGTGCTGTGGGGACCATAAATGTACCCAAATCACGAAGTATGTTCTGGACAAATTGTACACGGAATATTAAGTGTAAAGTTGACACCAGAAATGTACACAAAACACTAAGTGCATTGTGAATCAGAGCATTTACAGTGCTGAAATAGGCCATTCGGCCGACCGAGTCTGCACTAGCCTTTGGAAAGTGCACCGTACCTCCATCCTAACCCGCAACTCAACCGAACCTTTTGGACACTAAGGGGCAATTTATCATGGCGAATCCACCAAACCTGCACATCTTTGGACTGTGGGAGGAAACCGGAGCACCCGGAGGAAACCCACACAGACACGGGGAGAAAGTGCAAACTCCACACAGAGTCACCCGAGGCCGGAATTTAACCCGGGAATCTGGAGTTGTGAGGCAGCAGTGCTATCCACTGTGCCACTCACCAAGTCACCCTGTGGGGGCCAGAAATGTACACTAATGGCTAAGTGCATTATGGGGAGCAAAACTGTACACCAGGAATTTGCACAGAACATTAAGTGTGATGTGGAGGCCGGAACTGTACACAGTACACTGAGTGTGAAATGAATTTGTGCTCTCAGTATGAAATGGAGGCAAGAGCTGCTGTACGCATTGCACAAAGTGTCACGTGCAGATCAGAACTGTACAGACTAAACCACGTGTGATGTGACGAATAGAGGTACGCACAATACAATTAGTGTGATGTGGAGACTAGAACCTTGCACAGTACATTAAGTGTGCGGTATGTAATATAATTATCCACAAGGCAGCAAGTATGATGTGAGAATCTGGACACTACACAATACTTGCACTCGCTTCTGACCGGTTTGATCCATAGTTTGAACACAATTTATTTGCTGTCCACATTCACTCTTCACCCACACCCGGCACTGCCGCCCCGTGCATCCAACAACACTAACCTGGCATCTCCTTCTTCCAGACCGTCCCATCGCGTTGAACCTCACAGTAAATTTTGCTGCTTCCCACCTCCGATTCAGTGATTGTTAACTGGCTGCTGAGGGTGTGGGTTCTTTTCTTGTTCAACACTGATGGGTAAGTCCTCAGTCCAGTGGTGATCGTCTCTTGATCCTTCTTCCAGGTGAGGCTGGTGATTTCTGGGGAGTAGCCCATCGCCAAACAGCCGTAGGTAAGGGGGCCGTCGGTGTTGTGTTGCTGACAGGAGAGCAGAGCGTAGAGCGAAGGCACAGACGGTTTTGCTGCGAAAGAATGGTCGAGTGAGCAAGTTAGAATTTTGATTCGTATTATGAAATAAGCAAAAGGTCGACGTTTTATGATAGATATGAATTAATACTAAGACATTCTGATGTTAGTCTGCATTTATGAGATAGTAGACCACAGAGAGCACGCTTTCATCATCGGCCACACTTTTACACAAGTGAGGGCAGGGGTCTGAAAGGGGAAATCCTGTCCTTGAGTCCATTTTATTGGCATTTAAATTTAGAATATTATATCCTGACCTTCATCCAGTTTTTGGTGCTCTCTTGAGGATAGCATCTCTCATTCCCCAATCAATTTCACTTTTGTTTCTGACACATCATTTTTGCCATAGTTGCTGACAATTTCCGCAGCAGCATTACGAAGACCAGCTTTCAGTTCCAGATTTTATTACGATTATTACATTTTCACCAGCTGCCGGGATGGGATTTGAAACTGGGTCCCCAGAGCTCCATGCTCAGTGTTTAAGTGCACTGGTCCAATGACACTACTCCGGTATCACTGCTCCAACTTCGCCTCATCGTATACCTGCACAAACGTTCAGGGACGGATTTTATCTGCTTACATTTGTGCATCGTCGTGAGCCGTTCTACTGGTTTAGAAACGCCAGATAAACCCAAATTGCTGCAGTTTTCAGCGTATAAACTTGGAGAACTTGCATCAGCATTTATTCTACGAAATCATGTCACTGTTACTGATACATCTAATAGTTGTATTACCTTTAGACTACATTCTAACAAGATTATAAAGCATGATTCAGGGGCATTGCATAATATAATTTGATAGCACAGACGGAGTTTATTCGGCCAATGAGAAGTCTGAATTATCTCTCTACCAGTCCCGCTCGATTTACACTTCGCAATGTTCGATACAGTAATCCAATTTTACGAACTCTTTTGGATTCTGTTCGTCCTATTATTTCTGATAGAGAATTCTAGGTTCTACAGACGCCGTTCAGTGGAGCAAGAATTCATACTCTTTCCTTTCAATGTTTTGCTGCTGGTTTTGTAGCAGATTACTTTACTTACCAACATGCCTAAATGGAAACAAATATGCTTCTCGAATTCCTGAGAAACATAGAAGCTCGGAGCAGGGGTAGGCCATTTGGCCCATCGAGCCTACTCGAGTACTAAATGGTTCACCCCACAGCCCGAGACTGTGCTCCCGGGTTTTAGACTCACCGATAAGGGGACACATTCTCCTTACACCTAGCCAGTCCAAAGCTGTGAAAATTGTGTAAGTTTCAATCAGATGTCCACTCAACCTTCTAAACTCTATTTAATACAGGGCTAGTCGAAGCAATCTCTGCTCATAAGAGAGTCTGTCAACCCCGGTATCAGCCTCGTGAACCTCCGCTGCACTCCCTCTGTGGCAAGTATATCCTTTGTTCGGGGACAAACCTGCACGCAAAACTCCAGGTGTCGTCTCATCTCAGCCATGCCTTACTGCAGTAAGAAATTTACTTCTGGACTCGAATGCTATTGCAATGCCAGCCAACATACCACTTGCCTTCCAAATTGCACCTGCTTATCCACTTGCATTGATTGGTGCACAAGAACACCGAGGTCCCTCTGCACATCCACACTTTTCAATAAACTACCATTTAAGTAATGCTCTTCCTTTCCGTTTTCCACTTCGAAGTATATGACTTCTCATTTCACCTCGTTGTACTGCATCTGCAAAGTGTTTCCCTACAGTGGGTGACAGGGGAATGGTTGCATTTTCTCATACTGCAGCTGCAAAGGGCATATTTCCTGCCGCATGCATTGCAGTTTTTGTATTTTTGGGACACTGTTGTAAAACCTTTGTTACTGTGCCGAGGACAGGGTTCCAATCCCGGCCCCGGGTCACTGTCCTTGTGGAGTTTGCACATTCTAGCCGTGTCTGTGTGGGCCTCACCCTTATAGACCAAATATGTGCAGGGTAGGTAGGTTGGCCACGCTAAATTGCCCCTTCATTGGAAAAGGAAAAATAATGAATTCCTATCTTGCCTGCTTTTAATGAACAGTTTGTGCTGGCTGCTGCCACACTGAGACTTTTGCTTAAACTTCAGACTTTAGGCAAACCGAAACACATCTAATGAATTAGCCAAGATTCCTGTTTGGGTCAATGGTAGAGTCCATGATTTCAGTCTGATGAATTTGGCAAGCAGTCAATCGGTGAATCTGAAATTCTGAGCTATCTCCTGTTGTTGGTCGCGATTGGTGGAGCCATTGAGAACCTACTTGAAGAAAGGTGCGTTCTAGGGTGGCACGGCGGTGCAGAGGTTAGTACTGCTGCCTACGGCGCCGAGGACCCGGCTTTGATCCTGGCCCCGGGTCACTGTCTGTGTGGAGTTTGCACATTCTCCCCGTGCCTGCGTGGGTCTCACAAAGACGTGCAAAGTTGTTGGATTGGCGACGCTAAATTGCGCCTTACTTGGAAAAAAATGATTGGATACTCTGAATTTATAATGTGGAGGATTCGGAGTTGGACTGGGGTGTGCACAGTAAGAAGTCTTACAACACCAGGTTAGTGTCCAACAGGTTTGTTTCGAATCACTAGCTTTCGGAGCGCAGTTCCTTCCTCAAGTGAATCTCCAAGGAGCGCACCCCAGTCCAACGCCGGCATCTCCACATCATGTTAAAGTTCAACAGGGTTATTTGGAATCACAAGCTTTCGGACATCGCACCTTGATGAGGTGAATGAAGAGGTCGGTTACACAAACTATCATCTTGCATCATTTGATTTGTCTACATATGCTGTGTTTGTGGCACCTACTCCTTCACTCACCTGATGAAGGGGCTACGCTCAGAAAGCTCGAGATTCCAAATAAACCTGTTGAATATTAACCTGGTGGTGTAAGACTTCTTACTAAATGTATTAAAAAAAGAAAGGTGGGTCCTTTGATTATTATTAATAATAATAATAATCTTTATTGTCACAAGTAGACTTTCATTAACACTGCAGTGAAGTTACTGTGAAAAGCCCCGAGTGTCCCCACATTCCGGCGCCTGTTTGGGTACACAGAAGGAGAATTCAAAATGTCCAATTCACCTAACACACTTTCGGGACGTGTGGGAGGAAACCCACGAGGAGAAAGTGCAGACTCCGCACAGACAGTGATCCAAGCTGGGAATCGAACCCGGGACCCTGGAGCTGTGAAGAAACAGTGCTACCCACTGTGCTACCGTGCCACCCATTAGCTCCATTTTGTCATGTGTTCTGTGAAGAGATTCCACCCGGAGGCTGCTGAAAGGCACTCTCTCTCTGCTCTCTGTCCGCCAGAAGATTTTAAAAACACCTAATCAGACCTGTGATTGCAGCCCTATTAAAACGACAGACAGCAATCAGAACTGTGAAGGGGTCTTCTGGAGTTCAGGCAGTTTCTTACCAGGACTTAATACACTAATCCTGTGTCTGAATGGCGTGCTAGAGCGCAAAATGAGAACAATCTTCGTAATACCGCTGATGTTTCTGAAAAGACTGAAATTCTCAGGTATGAAGCTGTATCTGCTGTTCAGAGTTCAGAATTGCATCGATCCGAATCACCTGGGAAAAGCTCCATCTGGTGGTCGAAGGTCAGAATTGCACTGACCTGAATCATTTGTATGACCCAATTCCCAGAGGGTTGCATTCTGATAAGACCAGCGATTAACCACAGCAGCGAAGATTAATTTCAGATATTTTCCTTCCATTCCCGTTATTATAACCCATTTCCTATTTCTTCACTCTGTGTCTGTTTGTGTGTGTCTGGATAGAGGACGGGACAAGGTTTTGGGGAACCTGTAGACCAGTAGGCCATCGTTTCAGTTAGTTGTTATATTTGTTAAGCTTTTACTCTACGAATAAATAAACAGTTTGTTAATGTTTTGCTTGTACATCTGGGTACAGATTCCTGTTCCTGAGACAAAGTGTTGACGCCAGTACAGGATTCTACGATAGAGAACTGGCGCCGCATCTGGTCGCAGGTTCAATTCCAGGCTTGGATCACTGTGCGGAGTCTGCACGTTTTCCGTGTGTCTGCGTGGGTTTCCTCCCACAGTCCAAAGATGTGCAGGGTTAGGTGGATTGGCCATGCTAAATTGCCCTTAGGTTAGATGGGGTTACTGGGTTACAGGAATAGGGTGGCGATGTGGGCTTAAGTAGGGTGCTCTTCCCATGAACCGTGCGGACTCGATGGGCCGATTGGCCTACTTCTGCACTGTAAATTCTCTGATGATCGATGATTCAGCGGCCGTTGAGGGGCTAGCACTAGCGCCACATGGAACATGCCCGATTCCAATGGGAAACGGTGTTGGATTCGCCAGGTCCGTGATATACACTGAGGAGGCTGACAAGCTGCACTCGCATATAAACACTTCTCTCCACACAGACACTCATCCCAGCTAACAATATGGCAGCAAGATGCGGGGCACCACGGTTTCCCGATGCTGAATTGGAGATCCGGCTCAACGCCCTGGAGGAGAGGTAGGCGACTCTTCACCCCGGGGTGGGAAGGATGCTACACCGACCGACGTTCGTCAGGACAGGGCAGAGGTGGCAGGGTCGGTCCATCACCATGGGCAGCACCTTCCGGATCGGCCGTCAGTGCCGGAAGAAACTGCATGACTTCCTCAGGGCTGCCACTGCGAGTCGGCAGCACTATGCCCCCGGCACCAAACATCGTCCCACACACCCATAGCCCCGTCGCTCCCACGCGCATCGGGAGAGTGGACTAACCCTCATCCTGCGCCACATCCTGGCACCCTTTCGGCCGCCATCGTCGATGCCCTGGCTACAGTGGCAACCATCTACATCCCCCTAGGATGCATGCTTCGGACTTTCTACCATTGTGCATCTTCTGTTTCTCTTGACTACACGAGGGGTTATCACTGAGCATCCAACAGCTGCATTATAACAATATTAGGCGGGAACTGAAGAACATAGATTGGGGGCGGATGTTTGAGGGCAATTCAACATCTGACATGTGGGAGGCTTTCAAGTGTCAGTCGAAAGGAATTCAGGACCGGCATGTTCCTGTGAGGAAGGAGGATAAATACGGCAATTTTCGGGAACCTTGGATAACGAGAGATATTGTAGGCCTCGTCAAAAAGAAAAGGGAGGCATTTGTCAGGGCTAAAAGGCTGGGAACAGACGAAGCCTGCGTGGAATATAAGGAAAGTAGGAAGGAACTTAAGCAAGGAGTCAGGAGGGCTAGAAGGGGGTCACGAAAGGTCATTGGCAAATAGGGTTAAGGAAAATCCCAAGGCTTTTTACACGTACATAAAAAGCAAGAGGGTAGCCAGGGAAAGGATTGGCCCACTGAAGGATAGGCAAGGGAATCTATGTGTGGAGCCAGAGGAAATGGGCGAGGTACTAAATGAATACATTGCATCAGTATTCACCAAAGAGAAGAAATTGGTAGATGTTGAGTCTGGAGAAGGGTGTGTAGGTAGCCTGCGTCACACTGAGATCCAAAAAGACGAGGAGTTGGGTGTCTTAAAAAATATTAAGGTAGATAAGTCCCCAGGGCCTGATGGGATCTACCCCAGAATACTGAAGGAGGCTGGAGAGGAAATTGCTGAGGCCTTGACAGAAATCTTTGGATCCTTACTGTCTTCAGGGGATGTCCCGGAGGACTGGAGAATAGCCAATGTTGTTCCTCTGTTTAAGAAGGGTAGCAAGGATAATCCAGGGAACTACAGGCCGGTGAGCCTTACTTCAGTGGTAGGGAAATTACTGGAGAGAATTCGTTGAGACAGGATCCACTCCCATTTGGAAGCAAATGGACGTAGTGAGAGGGAGCGTGGTTTTGTGAAGGGGAGGTCGTGTCTCACTAACTTGATAGAGTTTTTCGAGGAGGTCACTAAGATGATTGATGCAGGTAGGGCAGTGGATGTTGTCTATATGGACTTCAGTAAGGCCTTTGACAAGGTCCCTCATGGTAGACTAGTACAAAAGGTGAAGTCACACGGGATCAGGGGTGAGCTGGCAAGGTGGATACAGACCTGGCTAGGTCATAGAAGGTAGAGAGTAGCAATGGAAGGATGCTTTTCTAATTGGAGGGCTGTGACCAGTGGTGTTCCACAGGGATCAGTGCTGGGAACTTTGCTGTTTGTAGTATATATAAATGATTTGGAGGAAAATGTAACGACACAAAGGTTGGTGGAATTGCGGATAGCAATGAGGACTGTCAGAGGATACAGCAGGATTTAGATTGTTTGGAGACTTGGGAGGAGAGATGGCAGATGGAGTTTAATCCAGACAAATGTGAGGTAATGCATTTTGGAAGGTCTAATGCAGGTAGGGAATATACAGTGAATGGTAGAACCCTCAAGGGTATTTAAAGTCAAAGAGATCTAGGAGTACAGGTCCACAGGTCACTGAAAGGGGAAACACAGGTGGAGAAGGTAGTCAAGAAGGCATACGGCATGCTTGCCTTCTTTGGCCGGGGCATTGAGTATAAGAAGTGGCAAGTCATGTTGCAGCTGGCTAGAACCTTAATTAGGAAACATTTGGAGTACAGTGTTCAATTCTGGTCGCCACACTACCAGAAGGATGTGGAGGCTTTAGAGAGGGTGCAGAAGAGATTTACCAGAATGTTGCCTGGTATGGAGGGCATTAGCTATGAGGTGCGGTTGAATAAACTCGGTTTGTTCTCACTGGAACAACGGAGGTTGAGGGGAGACCTGATAGAGCTCTACAAAATTATGAGGGGCATAGACACAGTGGATAGTCAGAGGCTTTTCCCCGGGGTAGAGGGGTCAATTACTAGGGGGCATAGGTTTAAGGTCAGAGGGGCAAGGTTTAGAGTAGATGTACGAGGCAAGTTTTTTACGCAGAGGGTAGTGGGTGCCTGGAACTCGCTACCGGAGGAGGTGGTGGAAGCAGGGAAGATAGTCACATTTAAGGGGCATCTTGACAAATACATGAATAGGATGGGAATAGAGGGATACGGACCCAGGAAGTGTAGAAGATTATAGTTTAGTCGGGCAGCATGGTCGGCACGGGCTTGGAGGGCCGAAGGGCCTGTTGCTGTGCTGTACATTTCTTTGTTCTTTGTTGTTTGCAGGCGCAGGTGGATGATTCCAACCACGTGCAGCAGCAGGAGATGGTGCCGAACATGCGTGCCACCCAGGCCAACAACGCACGGGTGGCATTGTGGTGGAGGCCTTGGAGGCGACAATCTCGGTCATAGATTAACGTGTCCAAGGCCTGGGGCACTCTGTGCAGGTTTGGGCTCAGACCGAGGGCTGGGCTGCCCTCTCACTGGCAGCAATGTGCCAGAGTCAGTTGGTCATTGCAGCAGCTCAGTCAGATGGGTTTGAGCGATGGGTTGGTCTAGACCGGCCGCTGTGGGGTGGGTGTGAGTGCGGGAATGGGCAGATTGCAGGGACCTTGGTTCACCCAGTGCTCACAGCTCTGGTGTCTAATACCCACCGTCCCACCACCCCAGTGTTTAAGTGGGATCTTGTGTAGAATGGTCAGCTCGCATGCAGGCATCAGCCAGGTGAGCAGTGGGATGTGCTACCGTGGGCAACAGTCAGGCGTCTTCAAATGATGCGGAGCAACAGAGCCCAATGCTGTGTGGGTAGTCATCAACCTCCATCCCATGGACTATACCCGCTGTTACTGCCAATCTACAGCCCGCAGCCATAGTGAGGTAGGTAGGAATTCTGGTGATGGGTGCAATCGGGAGGGGGGGGGGGGGGGGAGGTTGCCGGTGGGGCGAAGGAGGTGAGGGGGTCGATGTGGTGCCCATGCCCCTGGCCAGTTCCCAACCTATTCAGTGAACCTGGAGTCGATCAGAGCGTCTTGTGCGCGTTGGCTCTGGGGCGCACGTGTTGTGTGTCCTCCCGTATTTCCGCGGACCACATGTCCGGCCCAACCCCGCCCAAGCCCGCATCCTCCTCGTCGGTCGAGGACTGACGTTAATCTCCTCCTCCAGCACGTCGCCTCGCTGCTGCGCGGTTGTGGAAGATGCAGCAGGCCAGCACGATATGAGCAACCCCCCAGTGCTATACTGGACGGCCCCTCCAGTGCGAGCCAGGCACCTGAACCGCTTCTTCAGGATGCTGAAGCGCCGTTCAATCATGCCCCTGGTCGCGGCATGGGCATTGCTGTAGCGGGTCTCCGCATCCGTCTGTTGCCACCGGATAGGCGTCATCAGCCACGACCACAGAGGATAACCCTTGACCCCCCCCCCCCCCCCCCCCAGGAGCCAATATCCCAGCTGTTGGTGAGTGTCGAAAATGCCAGGAATCGTCGAGTCTACAAAGATGAAGGCATCGTGCACATTGCCAGGGTATCGGGTGCAGAGGTGCATGATGCTTACCTCATGGTCACACATCAGCTGCATTCATCGAGTGGATCCCATTTTGGTTTGTGAATATCAGCGAGTAATCTGCAGGCAGTCGAAGGTCGACATGCACTGCGTCGATCATCCCCTGGACACAGGGTATCTTGGCAATGGTGACGAAACACGCTGTCTGGTCATCTCGATGAGCTCGGTCATTGAAATGGATGTGCTGGGCCGACTGGGCATATATGGCCTCTGTGATGGTGCGGATGCACCGTTGCACCGAACTCCGTGAGATCCCGGGCAGGTCCCCACTCGGCACCTGGAGGGAATCCGTGGCGTAAACGTTCAGTGCGGCCATCACCTTGATGACCACAGGGAGCAGGTGTCCTCCCCCCACCCCGCCCAGTGCCAGTAGCGCCATGATCTGGCAGATATGTGGTGCGGTCCCACTGCTCAGCCGGAGCCTTCGACTGCATACCTCGTCTGGCAGCTGCTAGAACAACAGGTACATCAGATACACATGAGGTCTCATGCAGTACTCATTTTGCACCTCCTAATCTTCGGCCTGTTGAGTAGCCAACTCGCCATCCTCGGTGGCTGCCCTCCGTTCCTCTGGGGCAGGCTCCGCTGCTGCAACGTCCACCTCCTCAGCAGCTCCAGCTCGTACAGCCGCAGTGCATTACCCAGGGATGCAGCGACTGGGAGGAAGGCCACCCTTGGTGGTTGTGTTCCGATATCCATTATCTGCAGGGTGCGAAATACCGACATGTAAGCATGGTGCGTGTCCCCGTGCTCAACAAGGTCTAACGGGCTAGGTGATAGCCTTGGTTTTCACTGCAGGCACTGCCCCTACATGTCCCCCACCCCCTTCCTTCATCTCTGCATGCCTGGGCCCCTCGGTGCCTGGCACCGTGGGGTGGGGGGGGGGCGTCTGGCCTTAGTGCGCGTCGCTACTGCCAGGGGTACCGCAGGCTGGTGCTGGCCTTTCCAGCGGTGCGCTCCACCGCCCCCTCCGGCGACCCGGAGTCTGCTGTGGGCGCCGTCCCTGAGTGGGCCGCTTGTTTTGATATGCCTGTGAAAAGGTCAAGAGACAAAAGGGAAACTAGTTTATCACAGAGTCAGTCTGTCCAGAAACCTTCGAGTCCTTGTGGAGCGCTTCAGTTCCCGAATCGGCTCCTCCTTCACTGAACTTTCTTGTTGCCTGCAGATGACAAAGGTCAAGGAGACGCCACAGCTTGTGTATGGTGGCTTTCTTTTTCAGCTCGCACCTGGTCCGCTGGCAGAGTCAACTTGGAACTCCTCAGCTCGCTCTGCTCTGGGACAGCACCCGTTCACACGTCGGCTCAGGAATGGGGGTTGTCATCCCCCGGCATCTCACGACATGCTTTCTGATTGTCTTGCCCTCCGGGGTAACACGGGGGATTGTAGGACAAGAGAAAATTGGTCAACCTATGGTGCAACGGGAGGTCTAATTGTTTTTTTCACAGCATTTTAAAAGTTTGGACGGCTCTTGCCGCCAACTCCTTTGATGCGGGGTGATATGAGGCTGTTTGTTTGAAGGAAGTTTTGGAACTCATCCCCAGCGAAAGGAGTGCCGTTTCCAAGACGGTGGCTTCTGGGAGGCCATGTATGACAAATACCCGGAGCAAATCTTCTACTGTGGCCGCTGAGGTCTTCACTCACACCTCTTGTATGGATCAGTATTTGGAATGAACGTCTGAAATGAAATGAATGTAAGGAACATCCTTCGCCAGAAGGGGCCTGTAAAGGTACATGCGCCTGGTGCATTGACGCCCCAGGCATTCCCAAGGATAAAGGCTGGCTTCAGGAGGGTTGTGTCTGACCAGGGTATACTGGCGCACTACGTTTTCAATTTCCTTATCCATACCTAGCCACTAAATATAACTGTGAGGTAGCATCTTCCTGCACATCTTTCGACTGTGGGAGGAAACTGGAGCACCCGGAGGAAACCTACGCATACACGGGGAGAAAGTGCAAACTGCACGCAGACAGTAGTTCGAGGCGGGAATTGAACCCGGGTACCTGGAGCTGGGAGGCAACAGTGCTAATCATTGTGCCACAGTGCCACAGGCCTGTCCAGAAGTCCGCATTAGAACTACCCAGCTCGAGAGGATGGTCCAGGTTTGATGCCTTGAATTGAGGTATTTGCTGGGTGGCTGGGTGGATGACGTCTTGTGCCAATCGCAGGTCAGGTCTTTTGGGCACGCTTTCGACCAATCGTGTTTTGGAAATGAAACCTTCATTCCTACAGATAAAACTCGTAGTTCTCACGTCGTTAGTTTGATATAAATTAAACTTCCTTGAGCCCTTCCAGGGCAGACAGAAACAGGTCAGATTCTGGAAGCGGAAAATAGTTCGAAATCTGCCTTTTCACGGGCCTGCGAAGCGCAGTAAAGCAATGATGGAATGTATTCTGGCGCAGCTGTTAGCACTGCTTCCTCACAGCTCCAGGGTCCCGGGTTCAATTCTGGCCTCCGGTGACTGCCTCTTTTTAAATACATTTTTAGCCCAATTCAATTTTTCCAATCAAGGGACAATTTAGCGTGGCCAATCCACCTACCCTGATCATCTTTGTGTTGTGGGGGTGAGACCCACGCAAACACGGGGAGAAGATGCAAACTCCACACGGACAGTGACCCGGGGCCAGGGTCGAACCTGGGATCTTGGCACCATGAGGCGGCAGTGCTAAACGCTGCCCCACCATGGAGCTCCTCCGGTGACTGTGTGGAGTTTACACTTTCTTCCTGTGTCTGCTGGGTTTCCTCCGGGTGCTCCAGTTTCCACTCAGAGTCCAACGATGTGCAGGTTAGGTGGATCGCCCATGCTAATTTGCCCCTTAGTGCCCAAAAGGTTAGGTGGGGTTTTGGGGAGCGGATGGTGGTGTGGGCTTAAGCAAGGTGCTCTTTCCAAGGGCCGGTGCAGACTCGATGAGCCAAATGGCGTTTTTTTGCACTGTAGTGATTTTATGATTCTAAAACTTCATCGAGGCTGCATAGGGGGCTGGTTTAGCACAGTGGGCTCAACAGCTGGCTTGTAATGCAGAACAACGCCAGCAGGCCAGGTTCAATTCCCGTACCAGCGTCCCCGAACAGGCGCCGGAATGTGGCGACTAGAGGCTTTTCACAGTAACTTCATTGAAGCCTACTCGTGACAATAATATTATTATATTATTCGTTAGAACTTCCATTCAGATGCAGCAATTAAGAAATCGCGGCTCGGATCCAGTAAGCACTGAACATCTTTCGTAACTGTGTGCACTGAAATTCTACTTTTGAATTTCGTAAACTATGATATTGATCTTATTTCATGGACACCTTGTCATCTGAAGGACAGATTTGTACCTTGTTCACAGATACAAGCTTCTTAAATCAATGCGAAGATTTAGCTACCTGAAATACAGGAGAACGAACCTGAGGTTTCACTGTTATGCACAGGGATTCCTGATTCGCACAGTGACCACGCTCATAGAAACAGAACAGGTCTAAGTAATTCAAGAATCATTCCCTGAAAAGATAGATCTCTATGGTAAGTCTGGAAATGAACAAACATTGTAATTCAAACAGCTTAGCTTAATTACAAATGTAACTGTTGAATTGAAGAAAATCTCCAAAAACTGTGCTGGGCGGGGGACAGAATTAAAGACAGTTGACAGCTTACAAGTGAGAGCTACATTTATTTCTTATTAATATTGGTATCTGTTGTGCTCATTGAGTTGCAATATTTCAGATGATGCTGGTGGATTTTTATCTCTCAGGTTTTCACTGATTAACGTGAGTCTCAATTTTAATAACAGCATTGCAAATTAAATACTCAATTATGTCTGGTTTACGGAAGTAACACACAAAAGCTTTTCTGCATTATTAACTGACGGCGGCTCCGATACTGAGCACAAACTGCCGCCTGTATAAGCCAGGAAGAAAGCGATTAATTTAAGATTCCTTATTAAAGTGAATGCTGCAACGAAATTAGGACTTTAAAAAAAACACAATTGGATACTGCCGTGAGCCTCAACATTTTCCAGCTCCTGTTAATTTTGTTGGTGTGCAGCACAATTGTGGAAGCGAAGCCATGTCGAAAAATTTCAACGATACTGTTGATGACTTTGATTACATATTTTGTCAATTTCGGAACGTACCATACATTTGAAAAATGCGAACACTATCAAGTATCACTGGCAGCATTGTGTCTGGGTGTGTCTGTGAGTGAGAGTGTGTAGTGAGAACGAGGGTGTGAAAGAGAGTGTGCGAGAGAGCGAATGATTGTTTGTGAGTGTGTGCGAGGAAGTACATATCTGAAGGAAAGATAGCATGTGTGTCAGAGACAAATAATGCGTGTTTGAGGGAGAGCGTTGCCGTGAGTGTGTGTTTGTGAGAGAGAGTTTGTGTGTAAGACACTATTTATGTATGTGTGAGTTTCCGTGTGTGAGGGACAGTGGACTCTATGTGGGAGAGAGCGTGTGAGAATGTGTGAGAAAATGTAATCACGTGAATTTGACAGATTGTGTCTGTGCGTGAGAGTTTGTGCGTGTAAGAGTGCAAAGTACTGTATATGTGTGAGAGGGAAATAGTCTGTGGGAGAGATAGATAATGTGTTTGCGCGCGCGTGTGTGCGAGATGTGCCTGAGCGAAAGTCCGGATGTGTATGTAAAAGAGACATTGTACGAGTGTAAGTGCCTGAGTGAGTGCGCTTGAGGGAGTGTGTGCGTGAGAGTGCGTGTGTGATTTTGGATAAAAACATGTTTTTGAGAAAGACATTGCCTATTTGAGAGTGTTTACTTCTGCGAAAGAGTGTCTGTATGTGAGAGAGACTGTGTAGCGAGCAGGGGCGTCGGCAGAATTTGCGAGTGCCAGAGAGGTAGTGTGTGTGAAGAGACCAGAAGACCATAAGACATAGGAGCGGAAGTAAGGCCATTCGGCCCATCGAGTCCACTCCACCATTCAATCATGGCTGATTCCAACTCCATTTACCCGCTCTCTCTCCATAGCCCTTAATTCCTCGAGAAATCAAGAATTTATCAACTTCTGTCTTAAAGACACTCAACGTCCCGGCCTCCACCGCCCTCTGTGGCAATGAATTCCACAGACCCACCACTCTCTGGCTGAAGAAATTTCTCCTCATCTCTGTTCTAAAGTGACTCCCTTTTATTCTAAGGCTGAGCCCCGGCGTCCCAGTCTCCCCTGCGAATGGAAACAACTTCCCTATGTCCACCCTATCTAAGCCATTCATTATCTTGTACGTTTCTATTAGATCTCCCTTCAACCTCCTAAACTCCAATGAATATAATCCCAGGATCCTCAGACGTTCATCGTATGTTAGGCTGACCATTCCTGGGATCATCCGTGTGAATCTCCGCTGGACCCGCTCCAGTGCCAGTATGTCCTTCCTGAGGTGTGGGGCCCAAAATTGCTCACAGTATTCTAAATGGGGCCTAACTAATGCTTTATAAAGCTTCAGAAGTACATCCCTGCTTTTATATTCCAAGCCTCTTGAGATAAATGACAACATTGCATTTGCTTTCTTAATTACGGACTCAACCTGCAAGTTTACCTTTAGAGAATCCTGGACAAGGACACCCAAGTCCCTTTGAACTTCGGCATTATGAATTTTGTCACCGTTTAGAAAATAGTCCATGTCTCTATTCTTCTTTCCAAAGTGCAAGACCTCGCACTGGCCCAGATTGAATTTCATCAGCCATTTCTCGGACCACTCGCCTAAACTGTCTAAATCTTTCTGCAGCCTCCCCGCCTCCTCCATACTACCTGCCCCTCCACCTATCTTTGTATCATCGGCAAACTTAGCCAGAATGCCCCCAGTCCCGTCATCTAGATCGTTAATATATAAAGAGAACAGCTGTGGCCCCAACACTGAATCCTGGGGAAACCACTCGTCACCGGTTGCCATTCCGATAAAGAACCTTTTATCCCAACTCTCTGCCTTCTGCCTGACAGCCAATCGTCAATCCATGTTAGTACCTTGCCTCGAATACCATGGGCCCTTATTTTACTCAGCAGTCTCCCGTGAGGCACCTTATCAAAGGCCTTTTGGAAGTCGAGATAGATAACATCCATTGGCTCTCCTTGGTCTAACCTATTTGTTATCTCTTCAAATAACTCTAACAGGTTTGTCAGGCACGACCTCCCCTTACTAAATCCATGCTGACTTGTCCTAATCGGACCCTGAACTTCCAAGAATTTAGAAATCTCATCCTTAACAATGGATTCTAGAATCTTGCCAACAACTGAGGTTAGGATAATTGGCCTATAATTTTCCATCTTTTTCCTTGTTCCCTTCTTGAACAGGGGGCTTACGACAGCGATTTTCCAATCCTCTGGGACTTTCCCTGACTCCAGTGACTTTAGAAAGATCTTAACTAACGCCTCCACTATTTCTTCAGCTATCTCCTTTAGAACTCGAGGATGTAGCCCATCTGGGCCCGGAGAATTATCAATTTTTAGACCTCTTAGTTTCTCTAGCACTTACTCCTTTGTGATGGCTACCATATTCAACTCTGCCCCCTGACTCTCCGGAATTGTTGGGATATTACTCATGTCTTCTACTGTGAAGACTGACGCAAAGTATTTATTTAATTCCTCAGCTATTTCCTTGTCTCCCATCACTAGATTACCAGCGTCATTTTGGAGCAGCCCAATGTCTACTTTTGCCTCCCATTTGTTTTGAATGTGTTTAACGAAACTTTTACTATCATTCCTCATGTTACTGGCTAGCCTACCTTCATAATTAATCCTCTCTTTCCTTATCTCTCTCTTTGTTATCCTCTGTTTGTTTTTGTAGCCTTCCCAATCTCCTGACTTCCCACTAGTCTTTGCCACATTATAGGATTTATCTTTTGCTTTGATGCATTCCCTAATTTTCTTTGTGAGCCATGGCTGCCTAATCCCCCCTCTGATAACCTTTCTTTTCTTTGGGATGAACCACTGTACTGTGTCATCAATTACTCCCAGAAACTCCTGCCATTGCTGCTCTACTGTCGTTCCCACAAGGGTCTGCTCCCAGTCGATTTTCGTCAGTTCCTCCCTCATGCCCCTGTAGTTACCTTTATTTAACTGTAACACCTTTACATCTGATTCTACCTTCTTTCTTTCAAATTGGAGCTTGAATTCTACCATATTATGATCACTGCCTCCTAAGTGTTCCCTTACTTTAAGATCTTTAATCAAGTCTGGCTCATTACATAACACTAAGTCCAGAATGGCCTGTCCCCTCGTGAGCTCCATCACAAGTTGTTCCAAAAAGCCCTCCTGTAAACATTCAATGAATTCCCTTTCCTTGGGTCCACTGGCAGCATTATTTACCCAGTCCACCTGCATATTGAAGTCCCCCATGATCACTGTGACCATGCTTTTCTGACATGCACTTTCTATTTCGTGGTGCATTTTGTGCCCCTGGTCCTGACCACTGTTAGGAGGCCTGTACATAACTCCCATTATTGTTTTTTTGCCTTTGTGGTTCCTCAACTCTACCCACACAGACTCCACATCATCTGACCCTATGTCATTTAGTGCTATTGATTTAATTTCATTCCTAATTAACAAGGCAACCCCGCCCCCTCTGCCCACCTCTCTGTCTTTTCGATAGGTTGTGAATCCCTGGATGTTTCAATGCCAGTCCTGAACTCCCTACAACCACGTCTCTGTGATGCCTACCACAGCATACCTGCCAGTCACATTCTGGGCCACAAGCTCATCTACCTTGTTCCGTACACTGCGTGCATTTAAATATAGCACCTTTAATTCTCTATTGACAGTCCCTTTTTGCTTTCTTAGTGTGGTGGACCTTGGTTTACTGAACCTTTCCATACACTGTGTCATATTTTGTGGGATGGGGACTATCGTATCCTCTCCTGTGTTCTGAATTTTCGTGCTTTTTTGTATTCCTAAGCAGCTACGCTTCCCACTGATTACTTCACCTCTTGGTTCCCTGACTTTCCCTTCCCCCCCCCAATCTCTAGTTTAAAGTCCTATTGACCACCCTATTTACTCTTTTCGCCAGAACACTGGTCCCAGCTCGGTTCAGGTGGTTACAATCCCAATGGTATAGATCCCCCCTGTCCCAAAACTGATGCCAGTGTCCCATGAAAAGGAACCCCTCTTTCCCACACCACTCTTTCAGTGTTAACTTCCCTTATTCTTGCCTCCCTATGCCAATTTGCTCGTGGCTTGGGCAGTAATCTGTAGATTATGACCCTTGAGGACCTGTTTTTTTAATTTGAATCTTAGCTCTTTATAATCTCTACACAGGTCCTCTTTTCTAGACTTGCCTATGTTGTTGGTACCGACATGGACCACAACAACTGGAACGTCCCCCTCCCTCTCCAGTTCCTTTCAAGCCGGTCAGAGATGTCCCGCACTCTAGCACCGGGCAGGCAACATACCATGCGGGACTCTTTATCCTGCTCACAAAGGATACTATCTATCCCCCTGATAATAGAATCCCCTACAACTACAACTTGCCTATTTACTCCCTCCCCTTGAATGGCCTGCTGAACCATGGTGCCTTGGTCAGCTGACTCATCCTTCCTGCAGCCCTGTTCGCCATCCACACAGGGAGCAAGTACCTCATACCTGTTGTACAGGGTCAGTGCTGAGGCTCCTGAGTTCCTGACTGCTGGTTCCCTTTACCTGCCTGACTTGCAGTCACACCCTGCTGTCCCTGGCCACTGGCAGGATTTAAACTACTTACGCTGACAGGTGTGACTGCATTCTGAAACACAGTGTCCAGGTAAGTCTCCCCCTCCCGGATGTGCCTCAGTGTTTGAAGCTCAGACTCCGGCTCATCAACTCTGAGCCAGAGCTCTTCGAGCAGCCAACACTTACTGCAGATGTGGTCGCTGCAGCTCACAATGGGATTTGCCAGCTCCCACATCAAGCAGCTCAAGCACATCACCTGACCAGCCATCACTAATTAATTAATTAGTTTAATTTAAGTTTACGAGTTTAGCTGTGTTTTTTTTAAATTTGGGGCAGATTTGCTATCAACCAATCAGATCACAGCTTACCTGTGACGTCACTTTTGGGGGGGAAACTGGAAAACAGGAAGTTACCGTTAGTTTTTTATACTCACAGAGACTGCTCCTCCTCCTCCGAACGGCTCCCAAAATTAGGCCCGAAGAAAGAGAGAGAACAAAACAGTCGGGAAAAAGCACCTTCTCCCACTCTTCACCGAATTACCTCACTGCACCAAATTACCAAATTCTCACTCTGTCTTTGTCTCACTTACTCAGGCTGTGTCTCCTTGACCAGCGCAATGCTTACTAAGTGCGCTTTCTGTCTGTCTTTTATACAGCGAGAGACAGCGAGAGTGTGAGAGTTCATGAGTGAGAGGGTGTGAGAGAGTGTGGATCTGAAGCCCAGTGCGTGCATCTTACTGTCTGCGTGAGAGAGAATAGCTTATGTGCGTGAGGTTGAAAGAGAGTGTGTGATAAATAATTTGTGTTCGCAAGGGTATGAGTTTGTGAGAGTGTGTCTGTGTGTGTAAGAAAGAGTGTGTATGTGAGAGAGTGAGTGCGTGTTCCTGTGTATGAGAGAGTATGTGAGAGAGCGGGGGAAGAGCTCGCTTGAGAGTGTGGCTTTGAGAGAGCGAATGCGTGAGTTTGAAGAGCGATTGCATATTGGCAAGTGTGTGTTTGTGCACATGTGTGTGAGAGAGTGTGTGTTAGATTGCGGTTGTGTGACGGAGTGTGACAAAGGGCGCGATATTGTATGTATTTGTGTGTAAGAGAAAGCTTTTGCGTGGGTGCATAAGGGAGAATGAATGTGTGAATGTGCGCGTGTTTGCATTTGTGTGTGAGAGAGTGTGATGTGTGAGGGTGTCTGTTTGAATCACTCCCAGTCTCAATACGCAGAACAACACTTTTCAATGTACCTCGGCACACGTGACAATAAACCCAAATCCAATATTCTCATTCACCCTCATACTTCCATACATACTCTCACCCACTCTCACAGTAAGCATACTGCGCATTCGCAAGCCATGGGTTGGGCAAATATTTAAATCGTTCACAGAAATGTAGTCTGCTAACTTTGTGATCAGTGCTCTGACCGAGTCGGATCTCACGACAGCTTTTCCTTGATTGTGAACTTTCTAAAATAATTGACAATATAATATTTTCAGAGATTAGTTTATTGCGATAGTTATTTGGAGTGTGTCTGGCCATTGTCCATTTGAGTCGTCAAACTAACCTGTCGTTATTCGGAGAATCCCTACATTGTAGAAGGAGGACAGCCGACCCATCGAGTCTGCGAAAACCCTCCGAATACGCACCCTACCCAGGACCACACGCCGCCCCATCCCGGTGAACTCACCTAACCTGCAACTCTTTGGCCACTAAGTGACAATATAGCATGAACGTTGAACTGTGGGAGGAAACCGGAGGACCCCGAGGAAACCCACGCAGGAGGGACACGGGGAGAAAATGCAAACTGCACTCAGACAGTCAACCAAGGCCGGAATAGAACCCTGGACCCTGGTGATGTGAGGCAGCAGTGCTAACCATTGTGTCACCGTGCATGATATCAGAACAGACGCTGCTCTTTGGAGCGTTACCCTCACTTCCTGGTACTGTTTGTTCTGAAATTGGGCTGGTGCTCAGGGCACTCACGTTCATATTGTCCCATATTAAAATGCTAAAGCTTGATTCATTTATTCTAATTGATGCATTATTTCATAAAGGTTGTTGAAGTTAATTGACTTGCATCATTCCACCCGAGCAATCAAACAATTTAATTTCACGTATCAGACTCTACGTCTCCCAGCTAGTCAGTTCGATGCTGATTCAGGTTTCTTGACGTCTGCGGGGAAACGTCTTTCAGTTCAGACACAGGAGAAGTTCAGGTACAGAGCAAAACCCTCACTCATGCCCGCGAATGCTCTGATCAAAACTTTCAATGGTGGAATTCACTGAAATGTCAAGCACTCCGTGTAAGTTACAGCGCTGCTTTCATCAAAAATAAAACTCCCTGAACATTGTCTCATCAGATATTTCTTGTGGAGGGTTCAATCCGGTTTAGATATAAAGCTGGTCAGAGGGTATGAAGTGTGTGGCGAGTAACAGCACTGTGGAAGACGCAAGTGAGGACTGTGATTTAATAACTTCCACTTGACTCAATGAGTGAAACTCCCCGAAAACTCAGGAAATTCAACATTTTCCAGGACAAAGGAGCCCGGGAAATTTACACCCCCTCATCACTTAAACATTCACTCCACCACTCACGCATTGCACCAGCAGTGTGGAATGTAGACAAGATGCACTATCGTAACTCGCCAATACAGTTTCGACTGCACCTTCCAAACCAGCAAGCTCTACCACCTAGAGTGGCAAGGGCAGCAGATGAAAGGGAACATCACCACTTGGACGTTCCCCTCTAAGCCAACACCACCCTGACTTCGAACTATATCGCCGTTCTTTCAATGTTGCCTGGTGAAAATCCTCCTTTGCTAACAGAATTGCCGGTATATCTCCCCAGACGGAGTCCAACTTTTACAGGAGGCGTCATATCAACACTTTCTCAAAGGGAAGTACGGTGTAGACAACAAATGCTGTCCTAGACAACGAACCGACCACACGTGATACGATTAAAATTATGTCTAATTTGTCGCTGTACTCTGTCACATGAAACAGGTCAAGGTCTGTTAAATACGGATTAAAATAAAATAAAACGCCACTTGCATTGCATAATCGAACAGTTCCAAACAGATATATCACTGTTTAAAATAAACAAAATCTAATTCCACAATCAATCGGTCATTTCCGAATTGTTCTTTTTGCATGTCACGAATCTCATTTCTCAGGCGCTTGGTCAAACATGACGTGACCCTTTACATTCCAGATGCAAAAAATGTTGAAGAAATTAAATAAATTCCGCTCTCTGAAACACAGGACAAGGAAGCAGAAGGTTTACAATCAATCATGAAGGCGGCACTGTTGCTTCCCAGGTTAGATAAGACCCGGGTTAGATTCCCGGCTTAGTTCACTGTCTCTGCGTAGTCTGCACGTTCTTCACGTGTCTGCGTGGGTTTCCTCCCGGTGCTCCGGTTTCCTCACAAAAGTCCCGAAGGTCGTGCTTGATAGGTGAATTGGAAAATTCTGAAATCTCCCTTAGTGTTACTGAACAGGCGCCGTAATGTGGCGACGAGCGGACAGACACTGTGTGGGATTCCTCCGGGTGCTCCGGTTTCCTCCCACAGTCTAAAGATGTGCAGGTTAGGTGGATTGGTCACGCAAAATTGACCCTCAGTATCCACAAAGGTTAGGTGGGGCTACTGGTGACGGGTATAGGGTGGAGGCGTGGGGCGTTCCTTCCAAGGATTGGTGCAGACTTGATGGGCCGAATCTCCTCCTGCACTGCACTGTAAATTCTAACTCTATGACAAAGACCGTGCAGCAATCGAGGTCCCAGTTGATACATCTGTTTAATCTGTCAATTTCATTCAAATTCTGATTCTAATGGACCAATGGTCAATTTATGAGACTAATAATTGCATAACTTATTTTGAATTAAGCCTGTATTCATTTCAAAAGCCTCCACTGTTTCTCCTGCTCTCTCTGCAATCCCGAAACAGTATTAGATGTAGCTTCCCTTAAAATGAGCACATGAAATATTAAAGACTCAGCATAGTTTGATGTCCATAACAAAGACGTGACTGCGTAAGAATTAAACAAATTCGGAAACACTCACATTGAAAACGTATTGCCCACTGATTTGATATGAATTCATAATTAAATGTAACGAACAAAATCATCGTAGCGAACCATCTTATCGAATTTAACACGAATCTGGTTTTACATTGAATGATAAATTATATCATCCCTTTGATTTGTTACATCGCTACAATGAGACGTGTACTTCAATTGTTGGAGCCATTTAAGTTGAGTTAATTGGCACTAATATTATTTCCTTGTTAGCTGAATTTTACTCGATAAATATGAAAGCATATTTTTTTCGGAAAGTAGAAGTTGCTTCCGCCTGTATCATTTTGCAATAATAAAAGTTTAATGAAATGAACCTGACAGTTAAAGAATGTCAAAATATCAAATGCTATATGGAAAGATTCAAACATGTAAATGACATTTACTCAAATGTGGTCATATTTTGGTATTTTACATTTCAAAATACTACCTGAACCGCTCTGCTTTAACACACAAAGTTGCAATTTATGCATATTTCTGAACGCTTTGAGAAATCATAAACTCCTTCTATTCTCAGCGCAATTTATTTCCAACCTTGGTCTGGTTCGCATCACACTAATTGTTCTTTGTTCCCTGGTTGTCACATCACCCGTTAAAGCGGGCCTCGAAAACATAAGTTGCAAATTGAGTTTAGATATTTTTTTGTTCAATTTAATATTTAACAGGCATTTAGCATGCAGTTCAGCTTTAGTCAATTTTTCTATTCTGTCTTCTCTTCTACCTATAATTCTATCTTATGTACAGCACAGCTCGGGGAAACGGCATGTAATTATTAACTGGAAAGCTCATTTAACTTTTTGTTCATAGGTCAGCTTATTTGAATTTCAAACTTACTTGCCAATCTCCAGCCAACCTCCCCAGAACTTTAATTAAATAATTTGAATAATTTTTTGACTGCTAACTACTTCCACCTCTTAGAAAACAGTTTAAGGTAAAATAAACAACAATTATTTCACTATCGACCACCATTGGCACTGAAGCTATGGTTCCGGCTGCACAGAAATAATGTAATTACCGGCTAAATGTATTGCTAAAGTGCACTGCAAAACCTCTATCTGAATTCAAATGCATTCAGCGACAAAACAATTAATTTAAAAAGTGAACACAGTGGTGCATTCAGAACTGTTACTGTGAAAATCCCCTCGTCGTCACGCTCCGGCGCCTGTTCGGGCACACTGAGGGAGAGTTCAGAATGTCCAATTCACCAAACAGCACGTATTTCAGGACTTGTGGGAGGAAACCGGAGCGCCCGGAAGAAACCCACGCAGACGCGGGGAGAACATGCAGACATCCCAAGTGGGAATCGAACCTGGGACCCTGGCGCATTGAAGCAACAGTGATAACCACTTGCTACCGTGCGCTCTTGCTAAATGTGCTCAGTACCCACCAAAATTTTGAAAAGACATTAAAGATTAATGCTATTGGTAGAATGATCGTTTATTTGCTTATTAAGGAGCAATTTTAGTGCATTATAATTGTTTAGATTATATTAATCTTGGTCTACAATTTGAAAATTTGTTCATTATATATTTTGTGATTCCAGTAACGAACCATGTTCTGAAGGAGTATTACAGGCACATGGAACATTTATAATATCTTCTTAGGACTCAAAAAATCCTTTTGTAAATTAAATAGATTGTATTGGAAAAAATTATCGATTTGATCAGTACATGGTTTAGTTTAACTTGCAATTATCAGTTAAATTTAAAATTGCCGTAACATATCCTTACATGTGTATTTGTCTTTCCTGAAACCTGCCTGTTTCCTCTCTATAATTTTATTCAAGCAGTTTCAACAAACGGAGACAGTTTCCTTTAAATCTCAAAATACGTCGTCGACTTTAAACAATGCAGAAACGCCAACCCCTTTCACAAATTTGCAACATTCACTGTCACGCAGGCATACAACCTCCACAGCAGGAAACCAAAAAATCACATCACGGAGGAGCTGAAAATAGTTTCATGGAGACACAGCTCAATTCTACGAAAACTTCCAATCGAATCAAATGTATCATTGCCTAAAAAGCTCAATATCGAAGAAAGACAACCCGCTCATTGCCAAAAAATTTAATGTTTAAACAAACATAAATATGGAATAGAATGTGGAATTTACACTGCAGCAGGAGGCCATTCGGCCCATCGAGTCTGCAACGGCTCTTGGAAAGAGCACCCTACTTAAGCCCCAAACCCCCACCCTATCCCCGAAACCCAGTCTGACCTTTTTTGGACACTAAGAGCAGTTTAGCATGGCCAATCCACCTGACCTGCACGGCTTTGGGCTGTGGGAGGAAACCGGAGCATCCGGAGGAAACCCACGCACACACGGGGAGGATGTGCAAACTCCGCACAGACAGTGGCCCAAGCCGGGAATTGAACCTGTGACCCTGGCGCTGTGAAGCAACTGAGGTAACCACTGTGCTACCGTGCTGCCCTATGAATGATAGCATCATCATTACTAATATACAGCACATGTTCAATAAATCTATTTTGAATCTTGAACACATTAATTCTTTATTTTGTTATGTGTCAGGCATATTTAAAAAGGTAATCTTTGCATTGGATGGCAATACCTTCAACCATCAGATATTACTGAAATTAAACATTGTATCAACGCCAAATTGTATAACAGAGGTTCCGCATTTAAAGTAACCCGGCCACACAGTACTGAGCAGAAAAACAACAAAACCACAATAACCAGGGACTGAATCACAGAACTGCACCTTTTGTCAAAAACCAATGGAATTATATAATACCCTTTTCAGCAGAATCACATGTAATATTGCAAAAAAAAATCACAGTACAGAATCCGCCAAACAGGCATTCGAATGAACGACGGAATAGAGTAAAATATAAAATAGAGACTCAAGTAAATCACTTGCAGAATAATTGCATGATTCTTACCTACAGTCACCGTCACCATAGTTCCTTGTCCCCAATGGCCCAGCGTATTGCCATCCAATCCCACCGCTGTAGATGCACAGTAATAAATGGCGGTGTCTTCAGTCTCCAGGTTCTTCACGTCCGCCGAGAAGATATTGTTTGAAGCGTCCAATGACGAAGTAAATCGATTCTCAATTCCTGGGGCAGCGCTGCTGCTTGATGAACCATAGTGGTTCAGCAGCCACTCCAGTCCCTGTCCGGGAACCTGCCGAACCCAATGCATGTAAGTGCTACCTAGATCAAACCCGCTGGTTTTACAGGTCAATGTCAGAGAGCCTCCGGGGCGCCCGGTCTCTGCCTCTGGCTGAGTCAACACAACCTCCGACTGGACACCTGTAAAAATATATCAAAAAGCCCGAGGATTAATGCTGGTGAAATGATTGGTGAGTCTGGAACATTCCAGAGAGAGACTAACACTGAGACAGTAACAGTGAGAGGCTTGGACAATAAAAACTACTCACGGGATAAGAAAGTCAGCAACAATCTGAGAGAAATGGCCCACCTCATCCTTCTGGTCATTTGGGGGAAATGGTTGTGTCAGGAACTCAGTGAACAAACCCGCTCCCGGACTGTTGGATTCGGGTCCCAGTGAGCGGCATTTAAATACCCGGCAGAAGGGGGCGGGTTTCCAGGCGCCGCCTGTTGATTCCCTGGTGGAGGCGGCGACTGGATCCACGTCCCACCTTGCACAGCGAAAATAATGGATTCAGAGATTTATAGTAGATTATTATTAAAACGGACATTTTATCTGAATCGGGGTATTTGATCGGCTGAATATTTTCTTGGTGATGTTTCCAATGGTTCTAATGGCGAAATAACATTGAGCATCTGTTAATAAAAACTAATTCCATTGTAAATTTAGTCCCTTTATTTCTACTCTCCAACAGAAAGGGAAGAACGTGAACAGACTACAATATAATATGGAGGAATAAACCGACTGCTAGTCTGCTTTGCCAGAATTCCAGATCTTTATCTCATTACAACAATAAAGTGTCATTTATCAGCGGAATTGTGATCGATTTCTGGAACTAAATGCGGGGCATGAACAAAGTGCTGAACAAAGACCCACATTTATATTGCGAGTGGCGATCACTGCACAATGTGGGTCTAAAAACCAGATGACACTCCTCATATGGTGCAATGATTCCCGTGGCAGTTCCCGACCTGCCCCGGATCTTTAGACAGTCCTGTGAACATTAGAGGTCGAAGAAGCCCGCTTGCCTGATAATTAAGTAGTCAGTTGACAGAGAAACATAAAATTCATATTAACATTTGACAGAGAAGGTAATGAATCGGAATGGACACGGCGATCAGCAAATTTATCCTTCAGCATCCATATCATTGCCGATAATTTTAATGTCTACAGCTGTCTCACATTCACTGGTGTTGGGAACACAGGATATCAGGACTTTGCGTCATATTACACAATATCACAAGAATAAATGTTTTATCTTCCACTGAAGCAGGTCATGAACTGGTCATTTCTACACTCATTGGTAGCAATGAGAGGGATTGTTAAATAATGGAAATCAGCACAAATTAAAACTGTACAGAATGCGGGGCTAATCGGGTATACGAGACGCCTCCGTTTAAATGAGGAGAACAACTCGGAGAATATTCCAGGCATTCCGGTGAGTTCAAGGCAGTTTTATGATTTTCTTTCAAATTAACTTATTTTTCTACAGTTCAACTCATCTGATTAGGCTTGTGGATAGGCTGCATCAACATCACTCACTCTCTGTTTATTAGGTTCTCAACAAACGGAATTTAATAACTCGTGTGACTTTTACTCGAATCTAATATAAAATAAATAGCATCTGGTCAGTTTACTATTTTCGGATCGGCTTTAATCTCAGAGTGAACAGAATATTCACTGAATATATTTATTCAGATGGAACACCATTTAAAAGGTTCACTTCATGTACAACTGAAATATTTATTGTTTGAATGGATAAATCCCATTTTGTCCATTCATATTCAGGTTAAACTTCCCAACACAGTATTGGGCAGCAATCCAAACGCCTGCAGCAGGCAGGCTCGAATGTTCAGTGTTGTTTGCAGGAAACATCTGGATATTTTTTCAAAGATCTGTTTCCTCAGTACTGACTGCTTGGCTGCAAGCCGACTTCAAACTCCAAACAATTGTCAATGAGGACTATATATAAACAAATCTAACCAGCAACAGCACTGGAGATAATTCTATGTTATAAATTCTGAACCTATTTGACCTGTTCCCATCGCTAAGGATATGACTTTCCAGTTTTATTGGCCCCCTTAACATCCCATAACATTGTTAGCTGGAGAGAATCTCGAAGAAATCACTCAACGCTCAGGGCTGATCCTCGCATTAAACGGTTTATTTCGCCAGTGGGGAGGTGGTGTCTGTTGAAGGCCCAGACCGTCTCTCCACCGAACAAAAGAAAACACGCATTTTTGTACATTTTACTAAATAGCGACGCAGCACATTCCGGTTGGATCTTGATTGTAGATTACATACATTAGTTATATTCCAATTAAATTTGACAATACATAAAGTGGCTTGGTACCTTACCAGCCCCTGACTTCATGATGAAGTTACCCATGCTAACTCATGCTAACGCAAGGGTCCTGGTCGTCGACAGGTGTTAGTTTTGATCCTATTAAGCTTCGCCTGTATGGGCGGAACACGTCTGATATTCAGTTGTTGTTGTTTCATATTTTCATATCTATTTTCCTCGTGGTTGCGCACCTGATTCTGTTTCGCTTGAACCCGACCCTGACGTGCTTGTGTCTGTTTACTAAGCCACCTTAATATAACCCATATCCTCTCCCCAACTATCTCAAAGTCCTGAAGCTACTGCAAAGCTTGTTCCATTTGCAGTTACTTGCAAAGGAAAACACAAAAGATCCATTCTGCTTGGAATAAAGTGGGTTAACTAATCTGACAATCAAAACATAAGGTTTGTAATTTCCAATAAATAATAGATCTTCAGCTGTTAACAAGCAAGTGTCCATTCTCTGCTGGTTTGAAAAGGGGTGGAATAAGAGTTCTCCACCAGACGTCATTTTGTCACCATCCTTCTTTTGTTGAAACAAGAAACATGATTGTTGGCCTAGTTTATTTAATCATCTGTCCTTTACACTACTTTCTGCAATCTCAGAATTATTCTTTTTGCATGCTGCCAGTTGTGACAGGGAAGTTTTAACCCTGAACTAATCCAACACCGGATTGGTCATTTGCATTTAGCCTAACGCAACTTCCAATGAACCTTATTAAATTAATATAATCTTATTTTATGTGCTTGAATTTGCATCCTGATGAAAATTCCTCATGTTTATCAAACATATCCTGGAATTATCCGTAGATATGGATATAGGTTGAGAACTTTTGAAAATAAAGATTTGCTAATTACACATCAGTTTGTTAGCTGTTTGTCTCAAACCACTCAAACTATGATCCGAAACCACAATATCATACGACACACAAATACCACCACACTCACAAAGGAACCTAGCACTTCAGAGCTTTGCCCAAAATTAATCAGGTAAAGATCCTGGTACATAGATACATAGATACATAGAGGATAGGAGCAGGAGAAGGCCTTTTGGCTGTTCGAGCCTGCTCCGCCGTTTATCTTGATCAAGTCTGCTCATCTAACTCAATAGCCTAATTCTGCTTTCTCCCCATAACCTTTTACCCCATTCGCCGCAAGTGCTCTCTCTAGCCGCCACTTGGATATAATCAATGTTTTAGCATCAACAACTTCCTGTGGGAATAAATTCCACAGGCTCACCACTCTTTGGGTGAAGAAATATCTCCTCATCTCTGTCCGAAATGGTTTACCCTGAATCCTCAGACTGTGACCCCTGGTTCTGGAAACACCCATCATTGGGAACATCTTCCCTTGCATCTACCCTTTCTAGTCCTGTTAGAATTTTATAAGTCTCTATGAGATAGCCCCTTACCCTTCTGAACTCCAGCGAGAACAATCCTAACCTAGTCAATCTCTCCTCATATGACAGCCCCGCCATCCCTGGAATCAATCTGGAAAACCTTTGCTGCACTCCCTCAAGAGCAAGAACATCCTTCCTCAGAAAAGGAAACCAAAACGGTGCACAATATTCCAGGTGTGGCCTCGCCGAGGCCCTGTATAATGGCAACAACACATTCTTGCCCCTGTACTCGAAACGTCTCGCAATGAAGGGCAACATACCGTTAGCCTTCTTTACCGCCTGCTGCACCTGCATGCTTATCTTCTGCGACTGGTGCACAAGGACACCCAGGTCCCCCTGCAGACTCCTCTCTCCCAATTTGCAACCATTCAGGTAGTAATCCGCCTTCTTGTTTTTGCGTCCAAAGTGAATAACTTCACACATATCCAAATTATTTTGCATCTGCCATTGATTTGCCCACTCACCCAGCCTGTCCAGATCATGCTGTAGGATCCCTGCAACCTCGTCACAGTTTACTCTCCCACCCAACATGGTATCATCTGCAAACTTTGAGATGTTACATTTTGTTCCCTCATCCAAAACATTAATATCTCTTGTGAATAGCTGGGGTCCCAGCGCCGATCCCTGTGGTACCCCACTAGTTACTGCATGCCAATTGAAAATTGACTCATTAATTCCTACTCTTTGTTTCCTCTCTGCCAACCAGTTTTCTATCCACCTCAATGCACTTCCCCCAATTCCATGCGTTTTAATCTTGCACAATAATCTCTTATGCAGGACTTTGCCAAATTTACCACATCGACTGGCTCCCCTTGTCAACTGTGGTTCGTGTTCTAAACTTCCAAATTATAAACTCAAGTTTACTTCCCATAAGATAAACCTTAGCAGGGATGTATGAACATCCACATGCCAAACACACACATTCTCACAGCTCGCAAATATCACAGTTAACCTTCTCTCACGGCTACAGCTTCTTATAGAGACAGCAATTTCACAATTGTTTGATTAAAATACTGAACAAGATATTCCATTCGCCTTCATCATAACACTTTTATTTATTTTATTCCATTTAAGTCAATTTTCAATGATTGATTTTATAGACATTAGCTATTCTTAGAGACGTATATTTCTTTTTGCAAAATTTAAAACAGGCCAAGTGTGTCCTGAAATGGGTAGTTTTCCTACAGAACCTAAAGGGACGGAGAGGGGGCGGGGAAACTTGGAACGGCATTGCGTCCCTTCACAAAATCTAAAAATGTATTTTGTCCTTTCCTCTAATTTTACTCAAATTTCTTTCTTGTTCTTTCAGCTGGTCTCAGTTTTAAATGTTCGCTACTTAATCAGTGTTTGAAAGAATCTTACCAGTTTTTAAAAACCTGAATGAATTGGATTAGTGCCGAGTTTAACTCGGAGGCACTGGCCCGGACGGCTTGAATGCCTTAATCTCAAACTGAAACCCGATCTTGCAAATTTGAAACAATCTGAATTTCTTTTTAGACAGGAACCTATTTGTTACATTTAACATTAATCTTCTATTTATTTTACTCCCTTTCTTTTTTGTTTTGGGACGGGGTCAGCTGCAGTGTCCAGCAACGCGGTTAGGGCGAGCCGTCATCCCCAGATATTCCTGGAAAGAGTTATTGAGCTTTCCAGCCCTTTTTGCTGTGCAGCGGAGTGTCTGTAATAGAACATAGAACATACAGTGCAGAAGGAGGCCATTCGACCCATCGAGTCTGCACCGACCCACTTAAGCCCTCCCTTCCACCCTATCTCTGTAACCCAATAACCCCTTCTAACATTTTGGTCACTAAGGGCAATTTATCATGGCCAATACACCTAACCTGCACGTCTTTGGACTGTGGGAGGAAACCGGAGCACCCGGAGGAAACCCACGCAGACACGGGGAGAACGTGCAGACTCCACACAGACAGTGACCGAGGACGGAATCGAACCTGGGCCCTTGGCGCTGTGAAGCCACAGAGCTAGCCACTTGTGCTGCCGAAATCCTGTCAATGAAATGTCTATTGAAATTCACCCGGCTTCCACAATTTAGCAATTGGGTCGCAGTGCTTTTGGGTGAGGAAAAGGGACATTGTACCTTCCCTTCCTTATTCCTCAATGAACCCGACGTCTGTCTTTTTGAATTTAGCTTCATTTACATTTCCTTTTTCCTTTCGACATGACTATTTTATCCAAATGGTGATTGAAGATCTACACTTTGTGGGGATTCGGCGCGTCCCCTTCACAGGCAACCTCACCACTCAATGAAGTTCAAATTGGATTTAATTATCTGATCGATAAACTTCTTTTCTAGCACAGGGGACCACTTCTGTCCCGACTCGAGCTCTATCTTTTTACTTGCCATGACTGGGTGAGGCTAGAACCGTTAGGAACCTACTCTCAGAGGTTCCCTTTTAGTCCAGCGCAACCTGTAGTAGATACGTCTCTTGGCTTGTTGTCAGATCACTAGTCAGTTACTTACTTATCACACACCTATAAGCACTTTCAGACAATATCCGACAACGCCTCCGTCCCGTATCGAACTACCCAACGCAGTTTGACTGCTGGCCAGGCCCTGTTCACAGCTTCGTCAGCCGCCTAATACCGTCCGGTCCCCGGGATAAGCCTATACTTGTAATAGGTAAGTGTACTCACCCGGTCTCTTACGATATCGGTCGGCTGGGGTTCTGAGGCACGGCACCAAACTGTTAGCGGGAGCAAATCTCGAATAATCACTCAAGGCTGGTCCTCGCATCCAACTGTTTGTTTCGCCGGCGGGAAGATGCCGTCTGTTAAAGTCCCAGACCGTCTTTCCACCGAACATAGGAAAACATCCATTCTTATACATTTTCCTAAACAGCTACACAACCCAGTTGTCGGCTGGACCTTGTCCAATAATATTGATTATAGATTACATACATTAGTTATATATCCAATGAAATTTGACATTACGTAGAGTGGGCTGGTTCCTGACTCTCCCCTGACTTCATGAGCACTACTCATGGTAACTGTTAAAGGTATCTTCTCTGTCTCCTTCTGGAGACCTTGAGCCGGCGAGGATGAACAATGCTCCTTGTCCTGTGTACGATGGTATTGCTTCTTCGTGCATTCCTCCCTGTATCCCACATGTCGGTTTTCTATTGGAACCCTAATATCAGTCATCATTATCTCCCTGATTATCTCTGCTGTTAATAATTATTAATGTTGTTTATACCAGTTTCCCATCTAATGGTTGCTCAGGAATGTGGCTAGTTCAGATAACAACCATTTTGTGTAACTTATTTTCAATTGGATGTCTTCCTTTCTGATATTAGTAATTCTTAGGTTACAAAATCACAGTCATAGTTTATACACTATCTATTTCTACAAATTGCATCTTATACAGGCATCTAAGCCAGTGAGTACCTTTTGTCTAAAAAACATATTTCCAAAGCAGACGTCAACAATACCATGAACTGAAACAACCTCCTCCTGCCCCCTGGTTGGAGTGCTTGTAATCGGCATGCACCTAACACAAAGTGGGCAGGCGGGGTTATTTGTGACTATTAAAAACAGATGCAGCTGAAATCGTATATTGACACCCAAAAATGACTGATTGTATGAATGATTATTTGGCTTAGGTCTTCACAATTGATCGGCTTTGTAACAGACTTCAGCAGGAATAGCTTCTATCATGCAAAGCGGCGAGAGTTCGTTTCCGAGGATTTAACTGTTTGTTTATCACCGGAAGCCCGAGGCCACAGCAGAAAACTGCGGAGTCTCTCAGTTACTGCCCAGAGTTGGTTAAAGTGGTATTTCCTAGCAAACTGCTGAGTTTCCAAAACAGACTTTCACAAAACATGTTTCATCTTTGAACCACTCGTATATTTTATCAGAATGAACCATGGCTGTGTGTCAGGTTGTTGCCGGCACTTTATTAATAATATTATTATCAGATTGTTGCCAGGACAGTATAAGTCATTGTTGTCACTTGATGGAGCATTTTACCATCACCGCTTCTTCTTCTATCTTCATGCCTGAGGACAGCGGCTGAGTAACAGAATCTCCTTGACTCTGATCTGAAACAGATGTCCCAACGATAAACGGTATTTTCTAAATGGGAAACGGCTTAGGAAATCAGAAGCACAAAGGGACGTTGGAGTCCGAGTTCAAGATTCTCCTAAGGTAAACAAGCAGGTTCAATCAGCAGTTAGGAAGGCAAATGCAATGTTTTCATCCATGTCGAGAAAGTATAATACAACAGCAGAGATGTACTTCGCAGGCTGCATAAGGCTCTGGTCATACCCCATTTCATTATTGTGAGCAGTTTTCGGCCCATGTCTGAGGAAGGATGTGCTGGAATTAGAAAGGGTCCAGAAGAGGTTTACAGGCATGGTCCATCGAACAAAGGGCTTGTCATATGAGGAGCGATTGAGCACTCTGGGTCTGTACTCATTGGAGTTTAGAAGGTTGAAGGGGGATACTATTGAAACTCTCAGAACACTGAGAGGCCTAGGTAGAGTGGACCTGGAGAGGATGTTTCAACTAGTTGGAAGAATTGAAACCGGGGGCACCGCCTCAGACTGAAAGGACAATCCTTTAAAACTGAGACGAGGATTAATTTCTTCAGCAAGAGTGTGGTGAGTCTGTGGAATTCTTTGCCGCAGAAGGTTATGGAGGCCAAATCATTGAGTGTCTTTAAGACAGAGATAGATAGGTTCTTGATTAATAATGGGATCAGGGGTTATGGGGGGAAGGCAGGAGAATGGGGATGAGAAAGAAAAATCAGCTATGATTGAATGGTGGAGCAGACTCAATGGGCCGAATCCTATGTCTTATGGCCTTCTGGTTTTATGGAAAAATCAACCAGGCGGGAGTTTGAAACTCAGATTCAAAGCAGGTTGGAAATAAGAGGAAAATTAAATTGTTTTAAACTCTCCATTACCGTCATTACTACCATTTTGCAAAACGTTACAGATTGCTTCGAAACTCAACGGGAAAGCGGACATTAATTTGAAAGCAAATAACCACTGAAATGTCAGAGTCATCAGTAATAGCAAAGGGTGGTTCCATCTATCGCAGGCACTTTATCCAGCCGCATCGCTCCACGCCCCCCCCCACCCCCCCACCCCCCCCCCCCCCCCTCCCCGCATTCTGACCCGATTTCCAGTTCTCTAGCTTTGACAAAGTGTCATCCAGACTCAACAGTAGCTCCCTTCTCTCTCCACAGATACTGTCAGGCCTGCTGAGATTGTCCAGTATTTTCCAATGTAGCTTGTGTAGCTCCTCCCATTCCCGCGTTACCTGGATTCCCAAATATCGAAAACTCCCTCCCATCACCTTGAACTGCATCTCCCCCAATCGCCTCTCTTGGCCCCTCGCTTGAACCATAAAGACCCCGAAAAATGGCTGAATTCCCCTTGGATCCCCATAATCTCTCCAATCCCCCCCCCCCCCCGCCCCCCCCCTCCCCCCAGCGCGTCCGAAATGTACAAAAGCAGGTCGTTCCCGTATAATGAGACCCGGTGCTCCACACCTTCCCCCGTTCTACCCCTGCCAGTCCTTCGATGCTCTCAGTGCCATCGCCAATGGCTCTATAGCCAAGAAAAAGAACAGTGGGGATAGTGGAAATTTCTGCTTTGTCCGCGGTTGAGGCCTAAAATAATCCAAGCTCACCCAGTTCATCTGCACACTCGCCACTGGTGCCTGGTATAGCAACTGGACCCATTGGCCAGCTGGCGAGATGCCAATCATGGAGGCGCGCGTCACCAGAAATCTGGTGCGGTGGGACGAAGAATCCTGCCCAGAGAAGGGATAAATGGATCTTTTTCTGAATGGCAACATGACACTAGTGGGTTACCAGAAGATTCGGCTCTTGGGCCTCAACTGTCTACAATCTATATTAATTACTTGGATTCAGGGGTAGAAGGTAATAAAGCCAAATTTGCATATGCCACTAAAATAGGTGCAACAGTAAGTTGCAATCAAAGAACAAAGAAAAGAACAGCACAGGAACAGGCCCTTCGGCTCTCCGCGCCTGTGCCAACCATGCTGCCGATCTAAACTAAAATCTTCTGCAATTCCGGGGTCCGTATCCCTCTATTTCCATCCTATTCCTGTATTTGCCAAGATGCTCCTTAAACACCACAATCGTCCCGGTTCCACTACCTCCTCCGGCAACGTGTTCCAGATACCCACTACAAATGTGTAAAAAAAAATGCCTCGTCCATCTCCTCTAAACCTTGCCATTCGCACATTAAACCTATGCCCCCTAGTAATTGACCACTCTACCCTGGCGAAAGCCTCTGACTATCCACTCTGTCTATGCTCGTCATAATGTTGTAGACCTCTATCAGGTCGCCCCTCATCCTCCGTCGTTCCAGTGAGAACAAACCGAGTTTATTCAACCTCTCCTCATAGCTAATGCCCTCCATACCAGGCAACATCCTGGTAAATCACTTCTGCACCCTCTCTAAAGCCTCCGCATCACCCTGGTAGAGAGGCGACCAGAATGTAACACTATACTTCAAGTGTGGCCTAACTAAGGTTCTATACAGCTTCAACATGACTTGCCAATTTTTATACTCAATGCCCCGACCAATGAAGGCAAGCATGCCGTATGCCGTCGTGACTACCTTGTCCACCTGTATTGCGCCTTTCAGTGACCTGTGGACCTGTACACCTAGATGTCTCTGACTGTCAATACTCTTTCGGGTTCTACCATTCACTGTATATTCCCTACCTGCAACAGACCTTCCAAAATGCATTACCTCACAATTGTCCGGATTAAACACCATCTGCCATCTCTCTGTCCAAGTCTCCAAACGTACTAAATCCTGCTGTATCCTCTGACAGTCCTCGTCGCTATCCACAATTCCACCAACCTTTGTGTAGTCTGCAAACTTACGAATCAGATCAGTTACATGTTCCTCCAAATCATTCATATATACTACGAACAGGAAAGGTCCCAGCACTGATCCCTGTGGAACACCACTAGACACAGCCCTCCAATCAGAAAAGCACCCTTCCATTGCTACTCTCTGCCTTCTATGACCTAGCCAGTGTTGTATCCATCTTGTCAGCTCACCCCTGATCCCGTGTGACCACCTTTTGTACCAGTCTGCCATGAGTGACCTTTTCAAAGGCCTTACTGAAGTCCATATAGACAATATCCACTGCCCTATCTGCATCAATCATCTTTGTGACCTCCTCGAAAAGCCTGATCAAGTTAGTGAGACAGGACCTCCCTTTCGCAAAACCGTGCTGCCTCTCGCTAATACATCCATTTGCTTCCAAATGAGAGTAGATCCTGTCTCTAAAAATCATCTCCAGTAATTTCCCTACACTGACGACAGGTTCAGCGGCCTGTAGTTCCCTGTGTTATCCTTGCTACCCTTCTTGAACAAAGGAACAACATTGGCTATTCTCCAGTCCTCCGGAACATCACCTGAAGACAGTGAGGATCCAAAGATTTCTGTCAAGGCCTCAGCAATTTCCTCTCTAGCCTCCGTCAGCATTATGTGGTAGATCCCATCAGGCCCTGGAGACTTATCTACCTTAATATTTTTCAAGACGCCCAACACCTCGTCTTTTTGGATCTCAATGTGACCCAGGGTACCTACACGCCCTTCTCCAGACTCAACATCCACCAACTCCTTCTCTTTGGTGAATACTGATGCAAAGTATTCATTTAGTACCTCACCCATTTCCTCTGGCTCCACACATAGATTCCATCGCATGTCTTTCAGTGGGCCAACTCTTTCCCTGGGTATCTTCTTGCTTTTTGTGTCTGTGTAAAAAGCCTTGGGATTTTCCTTAACCCTATTTGCCAATGGCTTTTCGTGACCTATTTTAGCCCTCCTGGCTCCTTGCTTAAGTTTCTTCCTACTTTTCTTATGTTCCACACAGGGTTTGTCTGTTCCCAGTCTTCTCTTCTTGACAAATGCCTCCTTTTCCTTTTTGACGAGGCCTACAATGTCTCTCGTTATCCAAGGTTCCCGAAATTTGCCGTATTGATCCTTCTTCCACACAGGAACATGCCGGTACTGTAGTCCTTTCAACTGACATTTGAAAGCCTCCCACATGTCAGATGTTGATAGACCTTCAAACATCCTGCCCCAATCTAGGTTCTTCAGTTCCTGCCGAATATTGTTATAATTAGCCTTACCCCAATTTAGCACATTCACCCTCGGACCACTCTTATCTTTGTCCACCAGCATTTTGAAACTTACCAAATTGTGGTCACTGTTCCCGAAATGCTCGTCTAGTGAAACTTCTACCACCTGGCTGGGCTCAATCCCCAATACCAGGTCCAGTATAGTCCCTTCCCTAGTTGGACTATTTCTATATTGTTTTAAGAAGCCCCCCTGGATACTTCTTACAAACTCTGCTTCGCCCAAGCCCCTAGCACTATGTGAGCCCCAGTCAATATTGGGGAAGTTAAAGTTTCCCATCACAACAACCCTGTTGCTTTTACTCCTTTCCAAAATCTGTCTACCAATCTGCTCCTCTACCTCCCGCTGGCTGTTGGGTGGCCTGTAGTAAACCCCCAACATTGTGACGGCACCCTTCTTATTCCTGATCTCTACCCATGTAGCCATGCTGCCCTCTGAGGTGTCCTCCTGCAGTACAGCTGTGATATTCTCCCTAACCAGTAGCGCAACTCCTCCACCGCCAAAACACCCCCCTCCCTGCCGCCTGAAACATCTAAATCCTGGAACGTTTAGCTGCCAATCCTGTCCTTCCCTCAACCAGGTCTCTGTAATGGCAGCAACGTTCCAAGTACTAATCCAAGTTCTAAGTTCATCTCCCTTACCTATTATGCTTCTTGCATTAAAACATATGCACTTCCGAAAATAAGAAATTAAAAGTGCATATCGATAAGTTAGGTGAGTGGGCCAAAATGTGCCAAATGGTGTATAACGTGGATACTTGTGAAGCCATCCATTTTTGTCGTGGAAACGGGAAGGTAACTTATTATCTAAATTGGTAGATACTTTGGGTGGTCCGCTTCAAAGTGACCTGGGTGTCCTCGCACATCAGTCACAGAACGCTTGTATGCAGGTACAGAAGAAAATGAAGAAAGCGATTGCAATGATCATATAATAGTTTCCCTACAGTGCAGAAAGTGGCCATTTGGACCGGAGCGTATTGAACGGCCCTTGGGAACAGCACACTACTTAAGCCGAGGTCTCCACCCTATCCCCGTAACTCAGTAATCGCACCAAAGTATTTTGCCTAATAAGGGGCAATTTATCATGATCGATCCATCGAACCTGCACATCTTTGGACTGTGGGAGGAAACCGGAGGAAACCAACGCAGACACGGTGAGAAAGTTCAGTCACGCAAGGCCGGAATTGAACCCGGGTCCCTGGAGTTGTGAGGCAGCAGTGCTAACGACTGTGTCAACATGCTGATGAAATAGAGTAAAAATGCAAGGAAGTGTTGTCGCAACTGTGCAACGCATTGTTGTGATCGTACCGGGAGTACTGGGTACAGTTTCAGACCCCTTATTGGAGGAAAGATGTAGGTGCATTGGAAGCAGTTCAGACCACGTTCATTAGATTGATTTCAGAGTTGAGAGGGCTGTCTTATGCAGAGAGATTGAGCAGTTTCGGCCTATACTCTCCAGCGTTTAGAAGAATGAGGGATATCAAATTGAGGTATATAAGATGATAAAATAAATGGATAAAATAGACGTGCAACGGATGCTTCCTCGAGTTCGAGAGGTCAGAGTCTCCGGACAAGGGGAAGCTAATTGAAAACTTCTCTGCGATGAGATTTGAAGTATTTTCTGCCGGGACCGATAAGTTACCTGCATAACAGTCCGGGGGAATGTCCTGTTCTACAATTTGTGTGTCTTTATTTTTTACATCAAAAACAACCCGTTATCGGGGTTTAAATTGCCAATATGTTCACTCCCGAGACGGAGCAGTCATGTGCGCGGCCGCTCACGTCATGGCCTCCAAGCGGATCGCATTCACACTTTTAACTCAGATGTTGAAATCCCAAATAGCAGAAAATGCATTCATATGAAACAAAGTACTGCTGTTCACCAGGAGTTTCGCCAGGATCTTAAGTTCTCCTCAACCGCTTCGCAGCAAAGGGAATAAGTTTGAAATGTCGTGGCTGTAGTCATGTAGGATACGTTTTTTCACAGACAACGAGGCAGGGAAGTATAATTCACTGCCAGAAGGTATGGTCCCAGATATCGATCCCATTACTGCTGATCAGTTAATTATCCTAAAGTTACCGGATTTGGCTTATCATTGTTTCTAAATAATGTGGGCTAGATTAGCCAGCATCCAGTTTACTGAAACTATCCTAGAATCCACTAAGGTATTTAAAATGTTGACTGGGTTCCCACAGCACGTGTCCCATCTGCCTGAGGATCCTTGAGTGAATACATGATCCACCCATTCAAAAAATATTTGATGTATCTGAAACAAAATGTTTGGATGGAGAAATGGTATATTGGCTGCAACAACAAAAAAATCGAGATAGGACTCAGGCTATTGAATGACCTTTCGTGCTGAGAACATGGAAATGCCACCAGATATGGAAATTCTACTGTGTATTTAAATCCAATCTACTGCACGCAGAGACTGACAATTAAGGTCCGGGAAAATGTAATGGTATCAAGAGACCAGGAGTCAGGAATCTCAGTGTGCACTTACATCTAATCTATTACAGCGTTTGACTGGGGAGAAACGTCTCCCATAATATTCTGGGGGCTCGGTGTGAGAAATGTGGATCTTTCACTCATAGCGAGCATATATAAAAGTTTCCGCGCATGAAACCACCAATTTAACAATTTTAGAGAGGACATAATCCTATTCCGGAATTGGTGTAGGGTACTGGGATGACCTTTGCATCTGTCCCTCTGGCACAAGACGTTCCCCAGGCGAGAATGGAGAATGTATCCCAATCAAATGGGGCTGTGTTTAACCCTGCAAAGAGAATAATTAATTCAATGCCGAAATATGTCCATTCGGTCAGAAAACTGCATCGTGTCTGGATCTGAACTTAACGCCAATTGCTAGGAGTGAGTGGGTAATAAAACACTACTCTCGCCAAGATTGGAATTTTATCCAGGTAGGCATTACGAATCAAACCAATAAGCAGAGTGGGAGGACCCTGAGTTGGCAATGATGTGGACGAGCACAGTAATAACACCAAATGCAAATCGGGAATTATAAAAATTCGTCAGACCTCACAGCTGTTTGTACTTGTTGGAAGTTGCATGAAGGGCTGCCTGAGATATCTAATTTCTCGCTTGCTCTTGAACACAACTCACTCTCAACAACAGTAACACATTCCATTCTGGGTTTACACCGATATTCATTGATTCTGGATCAGTTTACAGGTAATGGTACAAATATTTCAGTCCAAAACTTAGAATTAGAGAGAGAGAGAAGAAGGCGAATTATACTTTCAGCAGTTGAGTGGGCCAAGCCGGATTAGCTGCAGGGACATTCAGAAGTGACGGATAAGGGACGAGAACGGGTCAGTAGATATCTGGAATGCTGGAATAAAGAACGGAATTTGGACCTTATGGTGTAGGAATCAGAAAATAGGCCATGAGGATGAAGGATCAGGAGCAGAAATAAGAGATTAGTGAGCAAGGGTGGGGGTGTTAGAGAGTAGGGTTGGGAGAGCAATAAAACGGGTGAGGGAGCAGAAGGTGTTGACGAAGCAATGGAGAGAGCGGGATGTGTTAAACGAGACGCGAGTTGTGCTTGTAACTTACTAGAGGAGGACGACTGATAGAGGCCGGATGCTGCAAGAATATATCCGGCAGAAGGGAACGATAAATACGATGGTGCACATATCTCCCTCTGAGAAAATGACTGACAGACACCAGGGAGAACAACAATATTGCAGAAATAGAGACTAAGGCAGAGTTTCCAGCCAGGGTGCAAGTGTGTGTTCGAGGGAGGGGGGACTGAGTTACACAGTTGGCGTACATGGCAGCACGGTAGCATATTGGCAGCACTGCTGCTTCAGAGCCAGGGACCCAGGTTTGAATTCTGGCCTTGGGTGACGTTCTGTGTGAAGTTTGTTCTTACACATGTCTGCGTGGGTTTCCTCCGGGTACTACGGCTTCCTCCCACAGTTCAAAGGTGTACAGGTTAGGTGGGGTTATGGGGTTACGGGAATAGGACGGCGCAGTGAGCCTCGGTAGGGCGCGCTTTCAGAGGGCCAATACAGCCGCGATGGGCGAATAGCCTCCTTATGTACTGTGGGGATTCGATGATTCCGTACCATAGTCACAGTAGGGGAGCTACAATAAATATGCATGTATTTACTACGGTGAGTGGGATTGAGAGACCAGTCTGCATCCATATACCTAGCTCTATAACTTCTAAAATGTAATTACGTTCAGGCAATTCATACATTTGATCATATCTGTTTGTTGCAGAATTCAATCTCCAATTTCATCTATTGAACTTCACAAATTCGGCATCCTGGCATCATAGAGATCTCTCACGTACCTTTGTATCCCACCAGTTTCAGAGGAGAACTTCAGGCAGTCTGAACCACTGAGATAGCATTAAGGTGCTGAACTGCGTGATTCAGCAGTGAATAATTGATAGGAAATTTCCAACTAACATTTGGAAATAGCATTTCCCAACTGGTATTCGACAATCTATCTGCTCATTTCCCCCGCATTACTCATCGGCTGTTTTAAAAAATATTATCTGATCAAAACATCAAATGGCGACGATTATGACCTGGAATGCGACAGGCAGCCGACCTTGAACGGAGGTCACCGCAGCCAGTCATACTGGAAATGCAAGTCTTGGGCTCTTCGAAGCCATGGAACGGATTGGAACGCTCGTCCTCCCTTGTCTGCTCAGCTTCACTGTCGTGCTGGGCGTGGCTGGGAACTCAATTTCATTGTGGCACATCACAAGACTAAATAAAGTTTCATCAGCAACTGCTGTTCTCCTGCTTGATTTAACCGTCACCAACGTCTTGGTCATCCTGGCTTCTATATTTTATCTCATTCATTTGATCCCAGAAATTAAGTTCACGAAGCGTCTCCTTGAAGCCCATCTGCTCATCGGTACAGTCAACATTTATGGCAACCCACCATTCATGGCCTGCATTGCTATTGACCAGTACATCGCGGTTGCCCATCCGATCAGGTCTCATAACTGGCGAAGACCCCGATACTACGTCGCCCTGTCCATTGTAATATGGTTGTCAGCGTTAAGCCTGAGCGTGGCGGCCTTTCCCTTTAAAAGAAACATCGTAGATGAAAGCATCTCATGCAAGGGTAAGATAATAACGAGGAAGCCTGTGCAAATCTTCATGCTCGTTTGTGAAATGGTATCATTTGTCATTCCAGTTCTGGTCCTGTTGATCTGCTATGCTCTGACAGTAAAAAAGCTGAGAGAAGTATGAGCTGGAAAGGAATCAATGAAGCTGTTGAAGACGAAAGTGCTCAGGACCATGTCAGGAATTCTGGCTGACCTCCTTTTCTGCTTTGCCCCTTTTTCACATCCCACAACTGTATTTTGCAAGTGAGGGTCTGATAGGTCCATTCAATAGATTATCAGTTTTTTATATGTGCTATGTTAAGATTTACACCTGGGCCCTCACTTTATTATCTGCTTTCCTTAATCCGATGATGTACATTTCAGGTCCCAAAACGTTCAATGGAGAGCACGTTGCTGCGCCGTGTAACGCACGGATGCGACTATGGTCATGATATTGACAGCATCTGCGTTAGAGATAAATATCACTTCCACCTTGTTGACAATGTACTCGGAGAGAATTTTCTGAAGTAAAGTACGAACAGAACCATATTCTTTCTTCCAACGGAGGAGATGACATACCAATGAAAACCAACTAAACTTGAATACAATCTCTCCAAACTTAGCCATGTGGATACATTGATATCTTGTGCGTGTATTGTAAATGCTGTTTGGACCTGTACTCGCTATCTGTTAAGTTGTTAACTCTTCTGTTTGTGTATGTATTTGTGTCTGCCGATGTCTTTCACTGCGTATATTTCAGACATTTTTCATCTTTCCATGCATCATTCAGTTTTCAATTATCACTGTATCTCATCATCGTTCCATCATGTCTGCATGCTTCGGTCTTTCTAGATACGTTTCTATCTTTCTATCTATTTTTAACTATCTACCTGTATGTCTCAATATACCACTAGATGTATCAATATATGTTTCCATCATGCTTTCTACTTATGTCTCCGGTCAGACATATCTCCTGATCACGGAAACCCTCGATACGAAAGAGGCTGTGTTATTCACCTAAGTGGACTGTCTCTCCCAATGCCACTATCTTTGTCACTTGAAATACAAACGCCATGAAAACAATGGCCATGGGAAAACTTATTGCACCGTCGTACCAAATCACACTAAATAACAGCTCATTTGAATTGATTCTCTAATACTGCTGCCTAGAGTTCACGGCTGCAGTCCTTTGATGCACAGCTCGAGGTCAGCATTGGGAAATACCCTGCCATCTTTGGCAGACTCACGAAATGTACGTATGCAGGACTAAACTAACCCTTCAGAGTAAACTGATTATGACAAAATCTGTGTCATAATCCTTAAGGGGGGAGGGCACGGGAGCAATAGGTCAGAAGGTGAGAGCATTGAGGGAGAACTAGGGAATAGGGACAGTGTGGCTCTGAGGCAGAGCAGACGGGGAGAAGTTGCTGAACACAGCGGGTCTGGTGGCCTGAAGTGCATATGTTTTAATGCAAGGAGCATTACGGGTAAGGCAGATGAACTTAGAGCTTGGATTACTACTTGAAACTATGATGTTGTTGCCATTACAGAGACCTGGTTGAGGGAAGGGCAGGATTGGCAGCTAAACGTTCCAGGATTTAGATGTTTCAGGCGGGATAGAGGGGGATGTAAAAGGGGAGGCGGAGTTGCGCTACTTGTTCGGGAGAATATCACAGCTATACTGCGAGAGGACACCTCAGAGGGCAGTGAGGCTATATGAGTAGAGATCAGGAATAAGAAGGGTGCAGTCACAATGTTGGGGGTATACTACAGGCCTCCCAACAGCCAGCGGGAGATAGAGGAGCAGATAGGTAGACAGATTTTGGAAAAGAGTAAAAACAACAGGGTTGTGGTGATGGGAGACTTCAACTTCCCCAATATTGACTGGGACTCACTTAGTGCCAGGGGCATAGACGGGGCGGAGTTTGTAAGGAGCATCCAGGAGGGCTTCTTAAAACAATATGTAAACAGTCCAACTCGGGAAGGGGCGGTACTGGACCTGGTATTGGGGAATGAGCCCGGCCAGGTGGTAGATGTTTCAGTAGGGGAGCATTTCGGTAACAGTGACCACAATTCAGTAAGTTTTAAAGTACTGGTGGACAAGGATAAGAGTGGTCCGAGGATGAATGTGCTAAATTGGGGGAAGGCTAATTATAACAATATTAGGCGGGAACTGAAGAACATAGATTGGGGGCGGATGTTTGAGGGCAAATCAACATCTGACATGTGGGAGGCTTTCAAGTGTCAGTTGAAAGGAATACAGGACCGGCATGTTCCTGTGAGGAAGAAAGATAAATACGGCAATTTTCGGGGAATTTGGATGACGAGTGATATTGTAGGCCTCGTCAAAAAGAAAAAGGAGGCATTTGTCAGGGCTAAAAGGCTGGGAACAGACGAAGCCTGTGTGGCATATAAGGAAAGTAGGAAGAAACTTAAGCAAGGAGTCAGGAGGGCTAGAAGGGGTCATGAAAAGTCATTGGCAAATAGGGTTAAGGAAAATCCCAAGGCTTTTTACACGTACATAAAAAGCAAGAGGGTAGCCAGGGAAAGGGTTGGCCCACTGAAGGATAGGCAAGAGAATCTATGTGTGGAGCCAGAGGAAATGGGCGAGGTACTAAATGAATACTTTGCATCAGTATTCACCAAAGAGAAGGAATTGGTAGATGTTGAGTCTGGAGAAGGGGGTGTAGATAGCCTGGGTCAAATTGTGATCCAAAAAGACGAGGTGTTGGGTGTCTTAAAAAATATTAAGGGAGATAAGTCCCCAGGGCCTGATGGGATCTACCCCAGAATACTGAAGGAGGCTGGAGAGGAAATTGCCGAGGCCTTGACAGAAATCTTTGGATCCTCACTGGAGAATAGCCAATGTTGTTCCTCTGTTTAAGAAGGGTAGCAAGGATAATCCAGGGAACTACAGGCCGGTGAGCTTTACTTCAGTGGTAGGGAATGCTGCCCGACTAAACTACAATCTTCTACACTTCCTGGGTCCGTATCCCTCTATTCCCATCCTATTCATGTATTTGTCAAGATGCCCCTTAAATGTCACTATCGTCAATATCTCTCGTTATCGGTAGCCTTGTGGATAGCACAATTGCTTCACAGCTCCAGGGTCCCAGGTTCGATTCCAGCTTGGGTCACTGTCTGTGCGGAGTCTGCACGTCCTCCCCGTGTGTGCGTGGGTTTCCTCCGGGTGCTCCGGTTTCCTCCCACAGTCCAAAGATGTGCAGGTTAGGTGGATTGGCCATGATAAATTGCCCTTAGTGCCCAAAATTGCCCGTAGTGTTGGGTGGGGTTACTGGGTTATGGGGATAGGGTGGAGGTGTTGACTTTGGGTAGGGTGCTCTTTCCAAGAGTCGGTGCAGATTCGATGGGCCGAATGGCCTCCTTCTGCACTGTAAATTCTATGATATCCAAGGTTCCCGAGATTTGCCGTATTCATCCTTCTTCCTCACAGGAACATGCCGGTCCTGAATTCCTTTCAACGACACTTGAAAGCCTCCCACATGTCAGATGTTGATTTGCCCTCAAACATCCGCCCCCAATCTATGTTCTTCAGTTCCCGCCTAATATTGTCATAATTAGCCTTCCCCCAATATAGCACATCTTATCCTTGTCCACCAGTACTTTAAAACTTACTGAATTGTGGTCACTGTTACCGAAATGCTCCCCTACTGAAACATCTACCACCTGGCCGGGCTCATTCCCCAATACCAGGTCCAGTACCGCCCCTTCCCTAGTTGGACTGTCTACATATTGTTTTAAGAAGCCCTCCTGGATGCTCCTTACAAACTCCGCCCCGTCTAAGCCCCTGGCACTAAATGAGTCCCAGTCAATATTGGGGAAGTTGAAGTCTCCCATCACCACAACCCTGTTGTTTTTACTCTTTTCCAAAATCTGTCTACCTATCTGCTCCTCTATCTCCCGCTGGCTGTTGGGAGGCCTGTAGTAAACCCCCAACATTGTGACTGCACCCTTATTATTCCTGATCTCTACCCATATAGCCTCACTGCCCTCTGAGGTGTCCTCCCGCAGTACAGCTGTGATATTCTCCCGAACCAGTAGCGCAACTCCGCCTCCCCTTTTACATCCCCCTCTATCCCGCCTGAAACATCTAAATCCTGGATCGTTTAGCTGCCAATCCTGCCCTTCCCTCAACCAGGTCTCTGTTATGGCAACAAAATCATAGTTCCAAGTCCTAATCCAAGCTCTAAGTACATCTGCCTTACCCGTAAAACTTCTTGCATTAAAACATATGCACTTCAGGCCACCAGACCCGCTGTGTTCAGCAACTTCTCCCTGTCTGCTCTGCCTCAGAGCCCCACTGTCCCTATTCGCTAGTTCTCCCTCAATGCTCTGACCTATTACTCCCGTGCCCACCCCCCTGCCATACTAGTTTAGACCCTCCCGTGTGACACTAGCAAACCTCGCGGCCAGGATATTTATGCCTCTCCGGTTTAGATGCAACCCTTCCTTCTTATATAGGTCACACCTGCCCCGGAAGAGCTCACAGTGGTCCAGATAACGGAAACCCTCCCCCCTACACCAGCTGTTTAGCCACGTGTTTAGCTGCTCTATCTTCCTATTTCTAGCCTCACTGGCACGTGGCACAGGGAGTAATCCCGAGATTACAACCCTGGAGGTCCTGTCTTTTAACTTTCTGCCTAGCTCCCTGAACTCCTGCTGCAGGACCTCATGCCCCTTCCTGCCTATGTCGTTAGTACCAATATGTACAACGACCTCTGCCTGTTTGCCCTCCCCCTTCAGAATGCCCTCTACCCGTTCGGAGACATCCTGGACCCTGGCACCAGGAGGCAACATACCATCCTGGAGTCTCTTTCACGTCCACAGAAGCGCCTATCTGTGCCCCTGACTATAGATCTCCTATTACTATTGCTCTTCTGCGCTTCGACCCTCCCTTCTGAACATCAGAGCCAGCCGTGGTGCCACTGCTCTGGCTGCTGCTGTTTTCCCCTGTTAGGCCATTCCCCCGACAGTATGCAAAGGGGTATACCTGTTCGAGAGGGGGACAACCACTGACTGCCTGCCCTTTCTGGTGGTCACCATATTGGGGTGCATACCTGCCTGCACCTTGGGTGTTACCACATTTACATAACTGCGATCTATGACGCTTTCCGCCACCTGCATGCTCCTAAGTGCATCTCCAACCGCTGCTCCCAATTGCTGCTCCAACCGAACCATGCGGTCTGTGAGGAGATCCAGTTGGGTGCACTTTCTGCAGATGAAGCCATCCGGGACGCTGGAAGCCTCCCGGACCTGCCACATCTCACAGTCAGAGCACTGCACCCCTCTAACTGACATTGCGTCAATTAATTAAAATTAAAATTAATTTTTTTTTCATTTTAAAAAATATATATTTTTTTAAATTTCAAAGTTACTGTTAACTATCTGTTTCCTAGCACTAGATTTCTAATAGAAATGCGAAAGCTAAATATAGTACTCTCCGATCTCTGGCTTAGATACCCCTCTAAATTATAATTAAGTAATTATGCTTAATTAGTTACCAATTCTAATTAGACTTTTAATTCTAGATTTTTATTGAATTAAAATTGTACCATCTGCCGCGGTGCGATGGGAACCCGGGATGCCAGGGCATTATCTCTGGATTACTGGCCCAGTGACTACCCCACCGTCTCGCCGCGTGGACTCTTTCATATCTACCTAAATAGGCAAATCGAGTCTTCAGATACATATACATGCAGGCAGACAGCACCGCCCACAATGCAGCACTTCTGCAGTGCCAACAATTGAATTTCGGCCGAGATTACGTGTTCAATCTTGATGAAGGATAAATCTCCTGACGCCGAGTGGAGAATTACTTCAACTAAAATAATGTGACACTAAACTTTAAATGAATGGAAGGTAACATCCTATGTGTAGAAAGATGGGTGTTAGAGCTCAGTGTTAATATAAAGACTTTATATAAAGCATTCCCTTTATTTAATCCTTTGCCAGGTGACGAGTACTACATAGGAGCTGGGGCACATTGATTAATATAAGAGGTGTCTCGTTCAAGAGGGAGATGAGGAGAACATTGTCTTCTCCCTCACAGGCTCACCCACCTGTGAGATTCTCTTCCACAGAAAGCAATAAAGGCCTGGTCATTCCTTTTGTTCAAGGCTCAGTTGGATAGATTGTTTACAGACAAGGTTAATTGAGGATTCCAGCGAGAAGATAGGACAGTGAATTTGAAACAACTAACACATCTGCCATTATCTTATTGGATTGCGGAGAAGCTAAAAGTGCCCATTGGTGAACTTGTAAGTGTTGTGTTGCTATGTTCCAAAGAATGATGTGCAAGAAGGCTGCCTTCATATATAGATGGTGTATTGATCTTTGAATGGCTGGAGGTTTCAGAGAGAAATAACAATTATAATTCTTCCTCACGTTTGGCATCACGTTAGAAGAGCTAATATCGGGTATTTACCAAATACGTGCTTGAGTGCATTGAATAAAGCTGTTTAATATCATAAGACAGGATAGAAACCTTTCGATCGTCAAGAAAAAAAGTGTGCAATTTCGACTGGATGTTTCCTCGCCTGGTCTTTGATTATAATTATTTATTTGGCAATCAGTATACATATTTTAGCATTTGAGTGAATAAATTAACAGTTCGTTATACAAACCCACTGGCTCCTTCTTTATTTTAATGTCTGTTGAAAAAGGCCAACGATATGGGGTGGTTTGGGCGAAGGGATTTATCTTCTCAGTCCTGTATGAAACTAAATCGACGTTTACAGGTGATGTGCCTGAAGATTGGAGACTAACAAATGTTGTGCCTGGGTTTAAGAAGGGCCGCAGGGAAAATACTGGGAACTACAGACTGGTGAGCCTAACGTCTGTGATGGGTAAGTTGATAGAAGGTATTCTGAGAGACAGGATCTACAGGCATTTCGAGGCAAGGGCTGATTAGGGACAGTCAACATAGCTTTGTGAGTAAAAAATCATGTCTCACGAATTTTAGTGAGTATTTGAAAGGGGTAACCAAGAAGATAGATGAAGGCAGTGCTGTCGACGTTGTCTACATGGACTTTAGCAAGGCCATGATCATATTGAATGATGATGCAGGTTCGAAATGCCGCATGGCCTACTCCTGCACCTATTTTCTATGTTTCTATGTTTCACGCGCTCTTTCTATCCGCCACTCGAAGGATTTCCGACTGATAATCAACCAGTTTGGCCAGGTTATGAATAAACCTGTAATTTTCATCAAGTCTTGAATTGCGACACCTTCCCGGAAGTTCTGGGAGAGTTAGAGGCGCTGCTCAGTGGGCCACTAGTCTCTGGATCGATTCGCAGCTGAATAAACATACAGGTAAACAGACAGAGAGGCAATACACTGATGTGTATTCTTAGCTTAAATAGAAAGATAGGCAGAAATGCAAATATCTTGTTGAATCCGAAATAAAGACAAAGGATTAAATTTGAATAGGCGCCAATCACTATTTGTAGTTCGTGTTGAGTATGTGGAAAATGCTCAGTGTCACCTTGAAGTATGGAAATCTCAGCACTGCACTGACAGCTGATCTATTGCACTTGCAAGTGCGCAGCCAGGTTGATGATAGTTTAATGTCGAAGGTCAGGACATGAAAATAAAGTGTCTGCTGTCAACTGATCTTATAAATTAGCCACTCTGTAATTGCAAGGTGTGATCCACCTCCCCAGCAGCTCGCATCAGAAGGAAGATAATCCAAACATTTCTTTGGGTCGGGAATTGATAAGCATATCCAAATCAACACCAAACCGTCTTTTTATCTATCTTTCTAAATCCAGATCAATTTTTCACGCCTAAAGAAATGCTTTAGTTACTTATAATTCTAAATGGATAATGACAAATGCACTTCTCTTCGTTTGCACAACTATTCACATTTTTATCAAAGCTGTGAAGACTGTTTGTCAATATTTGTAAAGATTATCTTTTTTCATGAAATCATGCTGGTACCATTGATATATTCCGAGATCCAAGAAATCTTTAACGTGGGCGGCACGATAGCACAGCGGTTAGCTCTGTTGCTTCACATTCCCAGGGACCGGGGTTCGATTCCTTTCTTGGGTCGCCGTCTGTGCGGAGTCGACACGTTCTCCCCGTGTCTGAATGGGTTTTCTCTGGGTTCTCCGGTTTCCTCCCGCAGGTTAGGTGGATCGACCATGCTAAACTGCCCCTTAATGTCCAAAAGGTGGGGGGAGGGGTGCACTTAAGTATGGTGCACTTTCCAAGCGTCGGTGCATACTTGATGGGCCGAATGGCCTCCTTCTGTGCAGTAAATTCTATAATTTACTCAACAGTTTCTGCATTACAGACTGAAGGTAATGTGTGTTTAGTTTTCCAGGTCTGCTTGTCACTTTTTTAAAAGCCTTGATTACATTAACTTACTTTCAGACTACATGAACTATCCCGAATCGCTGTGCTATAGATAAAGTGACTCGGGAACACACAGCACTGCCTCGTGTCTTTGATGGGCCTCGGGTAGGTATCTCTTCTTAAGTAAAGCGAAAATACTTTGTTTAGAAAGCTGGGTATGTTGGAGAACAGATAAACAGACAATGTACAAATATTTCGTAATTGAAATGACCCATTTATGCTAGTAATGTGGCGACTTGGTAGGCTAGAGGATGGGAATTCTATGGTGAGTAACTCACCAACTGCCCTCGCAAAGCCTGTCTCCAATTACAAGACACAAGACAGGAATGTGATGGAATATTCCATTTTTGCCTGGATGATTGCACTTCCAACAAATCTGACGAAGCTCAAAACCACCCATGACAAAAAAACCCGCTTGATTGTCATGTCACCACGGCTCCCCCCCCCCCCCCCCCCAAGCTTGAATATTCACATCCTCCACCACCAACGGACAGTGAGTGCAGTGTGTATCAGCTATGAAATGTATTGTAGTAACTGACGAACAGTCAATGACAGCACTGTCCTGATTTGCGACACCTACCATCTAGAAGGACGAAGATCACCCCCACGAAATTCCTGTTCAAGCCACACACATGGAGTCACAGAGATTTTACAGCACGGAAACAGGCCCTGCAGCCCCCCGTGTCCGCACCTATCTGCTCTAAGTGTTGTAAATACCGATCTGGTTTACTGATGCCCTTTAGGGAAAGGAATCCACTATTCTTACCTGGCCTCTGACCGAATAACGAAGAATATCGCAAGGGTGAAATGTCTGATTTTGAACAGAAACATGCCTCTGTGTGGAGTTCAGATGGAGAACTAGGAAAAATCTGAGTATCATCATTGTGCATGGAAAGTTCATTGTGGACTGAAACCTGATATACCACACGGTGTGTCTGGATATCAGGTTTTGAAACGTGCAAACGGATTAGGTGCTGCGTCCATTTGGAGACAGGTTCCAATGGTCGCTGATTTACTGAATTACCTGCGAAACGTTAAAATGTGGAAGGTGAGAGATGACCAGAATCTTAGTGACTTCAGGTCCCACAGGATGTTATCTGACCTCTGCCCAAATCACGGCAGCAGAATGGTTAGTACTGATGCTTCACTGCTCCAGGATCGCAGGTTCGATTCCCGACTCGGGTCACTGTCTGTATGGAGTCTACACGTTCTCCCCGTGTCTGCGTGGATTTCCTCCGGGTGCTCCGGTTTGCTCCCACAGTCCAAAGCCGTACTGTTAAGTGAATGTGACATTTTGAATTCTCCCTCTGTGTACCCGAACAGGCGCCGGAATGTGGTAACTAGGGGATTTTCATCGTAACGTCGTTTCAGTGTAAATGTAAGCCGATTTGTAACAATAGTAAAGATTATTATTGTAACCTGTCAAGCAGGAGAGTTAGTGGAACTCAATCCGCTTTTTCTTCATTCGGATTTGACGGCGGGTTCCCGGGTGAGTGGACAACATTCCGACGAATAATTCATTTTAGTTCAGAGTGACATCAGCAACCAAATACAATGTGGGAGGAGCCTGAGGTTCTCATGTGATGGAATCGCTGATCATCGTACCAACTGCAGCTATAAAATGTCCTGAATCCCAGCAGCTGTTTGCACATTTTTGCAGTTGAGTGGAAGGCAGCCTGAAATTTCTGATTTCGTGCTTGTATTAGTGCCGATTGTCCACACCAAAATCAAGTCCATCTGTGACTTTGCTCTGACATTCCCCGTCAATGCGCAGTCTATGCGTCAGGCAAATCATAACATGTGTGCAGAAGAAAGCAATCGCGAAGAAGTGGAAGGTGTGCGGTTCTTTCAGGGGCTGTGCAGGTGCAGATAATGTGACGACCAATGGAAGATAAAATACGTGGATGATGCTTCATGAGCTGAATGAGTGAGAATTTCTTGAGCAGAGCATCTGTGTGGGGTAATAGAAAGTGGGGGTGAGTAAGCGCAGAAGGAAGATGGGTGAACAGAAAGTGCGGATTGGTGGGAATATTGCAGCCATGGCGGAGCCGAGAGCGGGCATTGATAAGCAAGGGGCTGTTGGATCTGTAAAATCTCAGACACTTCGACCAGCGTATTAATCAAACGTTTTACCCAGATGTCTTTCTTGATGAGGCGAGTAAGGTACAAGATAACGATCAAATCAAACCAAGTTTGAAGAGTGAGAGGGAATCTCAGAGCAACTTACAAAATTCAAACATGAGTAGGAGACAGGGTAGATTCAGAAAGATTGTTCCCGATGGTGGGGGAGTCCAGGACTAGCGGGCATGGATTGAGGATAAGGAATAAACTTTGTAGGGCTGAGGTGAGGAGATGTTTTGTCACCAGGCGAGTGGTGAATCTGTGGAATTTTCTGCCACAGAATGTAGTTGAGGCCAAAACGTTTTGTAATTTCAAGAAGCAATTAGCTGTAACTCTTGGGGCTGAAGGGGTCAAGAGATATGGGTGGGAGGCGGGATCAAGGTATTGAACTTCATTATCAACAATGATCATAATGAATGGTGGAACATGCTCGAAGGTTCAAATGGTCTTCTCCTGCTTCTACTTTCTATAAATGTTTCAATGTATCTTCATGCAATATATTGCATAAAGAGTATTGAAAATTCCCTTAAGAGTATTGAAAGTCAGAGAGATCTGGGTGTACAGGTCCACAGGTCACTGAAAGGAGCAGCACAAGTGGAGAAGGTAATCAAGAAGGCATACGGCATGCTTGCCTTCATTGGCCGGGGCATTGAGTATAAGTATTGGCAAGTCATGTTGCATCTGTATCGAACGTTATTTAGGCCACACTTGGAGTATAGTGTTCAATTCTGGTCGCCACACTACCAGAAGGATGTGGAGGCTTTAGAGAGGGTGCAGAAGAGATTTACTAGGATGTTGCCTGGTATGAAGGGCATTAGCTATGAGGAGCGGTTGAAAAAAGTAGGTTTGTTCTCACTGGAACGACGGAGGTTGAGGGGCGACCTGATCGAGGTCTACAAAATTATGAGGGGCATAGGCAGAGTGGATAGTCAGAGGCTTTTCCCCAGGGTAGAGGGGTCAATTACTAGGGGCACAGGTTTAAGGTGCGAGGGGCAAGGTTTAAAGGAAATGTACGAGGCAGGTTTTTTACACAGAGGGTAGTGGGTGCCTGGAACCCGCTGCCGGAAGAAGTGGTAGAAGCAGAGACGGTAATGACATTTAAGTGGCATCTGGACAAATACATGACTAGGATGGGAATAGAGGGATAAGGACACAGAAAGTGTAGAAGATTTTAGTTCAGACGGGTAGCATGGTCGGCACGGGCTTGGAGGGCCGAAGGGCCTGTTCCTGTGCTCTACTCTTCTTTGTTCTTTGTTCTCTGTATTAACCCTTAAAATATTCCAATAACAATCAAGATAAAGATCCCGCAAATTCGTGATACTACTCGTGCTGATGAACTGAACAAGCCCCGGGTCTGATTCTCTGAGTTTCATGTTCCTCAGGGCTGTTGGCACAAAGGTGGGCGTCACTGGCTGCTTCCTTCCTTCGGCATAGTGGCACAGAGGCGACGCGGTGGCACAGTGGATGGCAATGCTGCTCCAGAGCGCCAGGGACCCAGGTTTAATTCCATTCGGCGCCTCTCTGTGTGGAGTTTGCACATTATCCCCGTGTCTGAGAGGGTTTCCTCCGAGTTTTCGTGTTTTCCCCGTAGTCGAAATATGTGCAGATTAGGTGGACTGGCCATGCTAAATTGACTCTTTGTGTCCAATTATTAGGTGGCTTCAGGGAAGTGCGGTCCGAGTAAGGTGTTCTTTCAAACGTTTGGTGTAGGATCGATAGACCGAATGACCTCCTCTGTATTCACGGGATTCTCTGATTCACTGGTAAGTCTTCAGAATGGTCAAGGTCACCTCCACGCCGAGTCTTCACTGGGATGTGTCTTGGGTGTCTACATTGATCTCCCTTTGCGCGCTTTTGCTGAAACGTCTGGATGAAAGCAAATTACTGCGGATGCTGGAATCTGAAACGAAAGATAAAATGCTGGAGTCTGGCAGCATCTGTAGGGAGAGAAAATAGCTCTTTTCACTTAGCTCTTTTCTCTCCCTACAGATGCTGCCAGACTTGCTGAGATTTTCCAGCATTTTCTCTTTCGTTTGCAGAAACATTTCTGGCTTTTGGCCAATGAGGCCTGGGGCGGGGGATCCAAAACCCACTGGATACGAAGGTGACCGCTGACGTGACACCGGGGCTCGCGCCCACTACCCATTGGTGGCGTTGCTCGCACGTAACCTGTTGCCATATACGTGAACAGCTGGAATCCTGGCCCTCGAAAGTCGGGCAAGATGTTATAAATTAACAAGCAATGAATAAAGACAGCGTGATGTGGGGAAAGAATGACAGCGCAATGAAAAGGGATGCACAAGTAACATTAGAGAAATATTAAAGAGATAAATAGAACGAACAAGCAGATGGAATAACATAGAGAGGGCAGACCATTGGCAGAGACAGGGAAGCACAGAATGTGAGATGGCGAGATTAAAACAAGGCGAGTGAGGGAAGGAGAGAACAAAAGGGAAAGAGGTCGCAAGGGAAACACATGGGAGCTATTGCAATACTATGGACAGTGAAAGATCCTGCATGACCATCAGTTTTTCAAATATATTTGTGTTTTTCCACAGTTGGCGCAATGAGCAGTTGTTGAGCATTTAGATTCTCAAATATTATCTAGCAGTGGAAACAGAAAAAGTGGAAGTATCAAGGTGAGTATGAAGAATAGATAAAAGGGAGAATAAAAGGCAGATAATCGATCGGGAATAAAAACAAATTCCACCGGAACATGTGAATCTGCACTGACCATCTAAAAGAGAGCTCCGCCCAGGTCCAATGTCCCACCCCATCCCCATAACCCTACCCAAGGTGGACAGTGCACCTAACCTGCACATCTATGGACTGTGGGAGCAGCCGCAGAAAGCCCACACAGAAACAGGGAGAAAGCGCAAACTTCATACAGAGAGTTATCCAAGGTCAGAGTTGAACCCGGCATCCTGATGATGTGAGGCAGCTGAACTCACCATTGTGCCATCGTGCCTGTAGCAGCTCCATGCAGGTCAGAGGCTGGTATATTTCAGTCAAACGGATACTACCGCGAGGCAGAGAAATTGAGATACACCTTTCTCTATATAACATCCCTCTGAGGGACAGGCCACCAAGAATGCAATTAATTGTGGCATAGAATCAAATGGTTTGTAAGCAGGTGTGGGCTATCTGGCCCTTTGAGCCTACTCCGCCATTCAATCTGATTTTGGTATATCTGATTATGGTCTCAATTCCATCTTCCTTTCTTTAATCCTTCCCCCACCCATCACCCGTGGTTCCCTTGACTTTCAACAATCTATCCAACTCAGCCTTGAATAAATTTTAAAACACGGCCTCCATTACTTTCTTGGGGTGAATTAGGAGAATTCCATAGACTAATGACCACCTGAGAGAACAAAATGACGTAATTCCTATCTTAAAATGTAGAATACTCATTCTTAAACTGTGCCCCTAGTTTAGTCTTCCCGCACTGGAAAACATCCTCCGTGTATTAACCGCCCCCCCCCCCCCTCATCCCCTCAATACATTATGTATTACAATAGGATTACCTCCTCACTTTTCTAAATACCAATGCGTTCATGATCGGAAGATATATATCTAACCGAGGTTGACTGAAACTCACTGACAGAAATAGATCACGGTTTCATATGGAGCAATGCGTGGAATTTCACAATTGAACAGCTCTTTGCGTATCTGTTCATTTCCAGGCTTCAGATTAATTCACGATCTCCGCAATTAAATTGCCACATGAATCAGTTGGTACTATTGCTGTGCACGGTTTGCAGATGTGACTTTTATACAGACTGAAAGAGTGAGAGAGGAAGAATGGCTTTCAGACCCAACTTCTTCCTTCAACAGCTATTAATCTGAGACTAAAACCTAAATCTTTATTGTGGAATATCCAATCGGAGATTCTCCATATTTTTCATTGGCTATCTTTATTGTTCGCTAAAACATCAAATGGCGATTATTGGGACTTGGAACGCAACATTCACCAATCAGACTGGAAATGATAGCATTGGACATCCGACGGATAACGCCAATGAATCCAACTTCATGGTGCACTTGCATGTGATTCCCATTTTCCTCGTCCCGTGCATTGTTTTGGGAATCATTGGGAATTCAATTGCACTGTGGCACATCATACGGAAGAAGCAGCTTTCATCACCAACTGATGTCCTCCTGCTCGACCTAATCATCATGAACATCTTGATTATCCTGACTTCCGGAATTGGCATGTTGGAAATTGTACATTCATTCATTTCAGTACAGCTACTTGGTTTTTTCGCCGTTACCACAACCGTAATCAGTCTTTACGGCAACCCAGCCTTCATGACCTGCATTGCCGTTGACCAATACATCGCTGTTGTCCATCCCATCAAGTTCCATGCATGGAGAAAACCCCGATATTACCTTGTTCTGTCATTAACAGCTTGGCTGACATTTCTGACCCTGGGTGTTCTGATCTTTTTCCTCCAAAGAGGCACATTGGACAACACATTTTCATGCATAGCTCAGGTTTCAATCTGGGAACCTGGTGCTTATGTTGTGTCCCGAACTGGTCGTATTTTTCACCCCAATCCTAATCCTTTTGACCTGCTATGCCCTGAGCGCAAAGAAACTGATTGAAATGGGAGCTGGGAAGGAGTTCATGGAAATGATGAAGAAGAAAGTGCTGAGAACCATTTTGGCGATTTTGGCTCTCCTGCTTTTGTGTTTTGCTCCATTTCACGTCATTGAACTTTCTTTTATTTTGAAGAACCTTCTGGATCCGAGAGAGGAAATTGTGAGATGGTACGTTTGTAATATTCGGCCGTACACCTGGGCTATCACTTCTCTTAACACCGTCCTCAATCCCCTGCTCTACATTTTCAGGTCACAAAATTTCCAATGGAAGATGGTTTGTTGTAGACCATACCAGTAATGCAGACAGCCGGGACCATCGCTACTGTCAGTCACGTGCCCTCACACCACCATGACAGGAGCTAATGTTATTCGACTACTAATCCAATGGTCCAGAGTAATGCTTTGAGGACACGATTTCCACTCCCACATTGGTTGACAGGAAGAATTTATATTTAATTAATAAAAAAATCTGGGCACAGAAGTGAGTCTCATTAATGGTGATCATCGAACCTGTCAGATTGGAAGTTTTAAAAATGATCTAGTTCACTAATATCCTTTCAGGATAGAAACCTGCCACCCATACTCGCTCTGATCTCTATGTAACTCCAGACCCACAGTTGACTCTGAACTGCCATTAGAAATTCCCAAACAAACTATTGAGTTGCACCAAACCGCTGCAGAAAGTTTGAAGGGAATAAAGCCAGGTGGGCCACTCGACAGCAAACTAGACACCGACAATTACAAAAGTACGCCTTCGGCCAGTCGATCCCGCAATGTCTACCACTACAAGGTCTGGGGACCTGTGCCAGAACTAGGAGAGGTGCCTCGCCGACCTTTCAAAAAACAGAGTACTATAGCCACACCAATGAATCATGACTTGTAGACTCCTTTGCCAGCGTTTCTCCTTATGTATTATCCCACCCGCAAGTCAGAATGACCAGAGGCGGTAAGCACCGTGCTTTATAGTGCAGATGTAAAGGAAACCTCTTGCTGATTAAACCCTACTTGGAAGAACAACTGAGGGAAGCAATGGCAAATAATGTAATCTGGTAGGAGCCTTCAATGTACATCACCAGGAGTGACAGTGGAAGCATTACTGACAGAGATACCTGAGTCTTGAAAGTTATACCTTCGAAGAAGGTGGTTACAGAAGCAAAAAGAGGGAAATACCTATTAGGCGCATCATTACTAATTTTCGGATTTCTGATGGCCAGCAATGGAGCACTGGCAGTAATTTTGAATTACTACAGGGTTGCAGCAAGCTGGTGTAGAGTGGGGTTCGTTTTGGAATGACACTGGGATATGTTGTGAGGTTGAAACATATGGTTTCAGGTTCGATACAATTTGTAAAAAAAATTAATTTTGAACACGCAATTCTTTTGTTTCAATTAAGGGCAATTTAGCGTGGCCAATCTTTGGGTTGTGGGGGTGAAACTCACGCAGGCTCGGGGAGACTGTGCAAGTTCCAAACAGACAGTGGCCTGGGGCTGGGATCGAACCCGGGTCCTCAGCGACTTGAGCAGCAGTGCTAACCACTGTGCCACCGTGCCACCCAGACTCGATACAAAATTAGGGGAGACGGTCGCTGTGGATGTACTTTGGGACGATGTCAGGGCTGTTGGAAGCGAGGTATTATTGCACTTAGTTTGTGGTTAACAAGTGAATCTTGAGCACCACCTGCAAGTTCACCTCCAGGCAATCCATCCTGACTCGTTGCCATTCGTTCACTGTCGCTGGATCAAGTTCGCGGAACTCCCTCGTGAACAGCAACATGGGCATACCAGCAGCAGATATACTGTAGAAGTTCAAGAAGGCAGCTCACCGCCATCTCCTCAAGGGAAATAGCGATGCACAATAAATCATGCCAAACAGAAAGGCCGTTATAATTTGAAAAAATAAAGATAAAGATAAGGCAAGATCAGAGATGGACTCAGCTGGGATGCAATGGCAAAAATTGGAAATTAATATAGAGTTATGGCGAGAGATGGCAAATCGCGTGTGGGGTGCAGAATTATAGTGAGATTAATAGAGGGTTGTGAGATTAATAGAGGGTTGTGCTATAGAGTGATCAATGCGATTACGTTGCATTCATAACGAGCTCTGAGTGTATAATATTGTGTGAGATTACATCGGATTAACGTGCTTCAGATAGTGTGGGAAGTCAACTAAGAGTAGAATTGATACACAGCTATGGGATAGGGTGGTCACTGAGTCTATCTTGTAACAAATATAGGGATAGAGTGTATGCCATTAGGGTTAGAGTAGGAGTTGAGTCGTTTATTTTCTTTTACCTGTTGGATGATATTTTATATTCTCTCTGCAGCCACACCCATATGGTCAAAGTGAATAGTTCATTAATAATAATAATCACTTATTGTCACAAGTAGGCTTCAATGAAGTTACTGTGAAATGCCGCTAGTCGCCACATTCCGGCGCCTGTTCGGGCAGGCCACTTCTTCAAGGAGAAATACAACCAAATTGACAACATTGATGCTAAACCTCATTGCCTGTTTGTTCCATGGCCTGTCGGCATTTACTCGGAAATGCTGTATCAATCTTTGAATGTAGTATTTGTAATTGTTAGATCGATTGTCAATAAAACCTGTACTTTTATGTGTAACCGATGATGTCTCTCCGCTGTTCCCAAGCAAACTAGAAACATCTGAATCAAACCACATGGGAATTAATTTCTTGTCTCGCAAATACTTGCATCTATGATTCCTGCAGCCTCTACAACTTAGCAAAACGTTCAACAAGTTTCAGAAGGCCGCTATGATGTAAAATGTAAAAATTGATTGCAGCGCTGGATACTAACCATGTGGTCAATAGCTTGAGGTTTTTTTTAAACACTTAAAGGCGTGGGGTGGAAGGCGATGGGGGCACGAGCATAAGGAGGTAATTTCTCTCTCTCTCTCCCTGTCGCTCTTTCTCCCTCTCGCCTTGTCTCTCCCTTACTGATACATGGATGGGCAAGGGCTTAGAAAACCCCAAAGTGTATCATGGAGTTTACCTGACCCACAACTTTTACTAGATTGTGGAATGGGGAGCACAGGGCCCACTCTACAGATGTGGTACAGCAGAAATGGAAACATATTTTTTAAAGCAAAACAATGTTTATTCTATGAACTCAAGTTAACCTTTTTAAAACAGTACGAAGTCTCACGACACCAGGTTAAATTCCAACAGGTTTGTTTCGATGTCACTAGCTTTCGGAGCGCTGCTCCTTCCTCAGGTGAATGAAGAGGTATGTTCCAGAAACCTATATATAGACAGATTCAAAGATGCCAGACAATGCTTGGAATGCGAGCATTAGCAGGTGATTAAATCTTTACAGATCCAGAGATGGGGTAACCCCAGGTTAAAGAGGTGTGAATTGTATCAAGTCAGGACAGTTGGTAGGATTTCGCAGGCCAGATGGTGGGGGATGAATGTAATGCGACATGAATCCCAGGTCCCGGTTGAGGCCGCACTCATGTGTGCGGAACTTGGCTTTTTACGGAACTTTTTAAAACATACAGTGAACATCTTAGCTACCATTAATTCAAATACAACCCCCAAAGAATACAACACTAAGTAATCATAGATTATCATATCATAAAATTTATTGTATAACAAGAAAGGGGATTATTGAGAAAAAGTAAATGGTTAACTGTATACAGCACAGAGGTCTCTGAACATTAGGGACCTTCAAGCAGCTATTGGATAGGTACATGGATGACGGTAGAATTATATAGTGTTGATTAATTTGTTCTTAAGGTCAGCCGCAGCACGGTAGCATTGTGGATAGCACAATTGCTTCACAGCTTCAGGGTCCCGGGTTCGATTCTGGCTTGGGTCACTGTCTGTGTGGAGTCTGCACGTCCTCCCCATGTGTGTGTGGGTTTCCACACCGGCTGCTCCGGTTTCCTCCCACAGTTGAAAGATGTGCGGGTTAGGTGGATTGGCCGTGATAAATTGCCCTTTAGTGTCCAAAATTGCCCTTAGTCTTGGGTGGGGTTGTGGGGATAGGGTGGAGGTGTTGACCTTGGGTAGGGTGCTCTTTCCAGCAGCCGGTGCAGACTCGATAATAAATTCCCAAACAACATCCAGAAGACAAAAGAAACACCTTTTAACAGGAGCACATCAGGTTTACATTCACTGCTGAGAACATTTATAATTCTGAATTCACCAAATAATCAAGAGATAGTCTTTTCATGGCAGAGAGAACAACAGTACGCCTGCTTTGTCTGGCTTCAGCTCCAACACTGAAACAGAACCAAAAAAAACAGACACACCCAAACTTTTCTCAAAGTGAAACTAAAACCAGAGCCAGAGCTCAGCTCCACCCGCACTCTGGCATCACTGCAGTAACATGAGGAGCCAAACATTTCTTAAAGTGACATTCCCATGACAGAAGCTTGATGGATGATTTAAATATATAGACACGTTGTTCGATAGACACATGGATAAAGAGCAAACGATTAATTTAATGGAGTTACACAGATTTGCAGAATAAGACAGCTAGAGTAATCGTAAATTATTACCTTTGAGATAGATAGATGCCAATAAATAATTGGGCGAGAAGCATGGAGGAAAACGGTGAAACGGGGACATATGTAGACCGTAATTTGGCAGAAAAATATAGATTACAAGAGAGATTGTTGGATACAATATGAGCGAAGAGATGTAAAAAGCTCGTTGTTACTTTTGAGATTCTAAATACCAAAGGTAGAAAAAATTGCTCAAGGGGAAAACAACTTGCTTTGAATATTGATATTTGGTTTCCATGAACGAGTAATGCTTGTTTGCAGTTTGTGTTTACACTGTGGAAATGCACAGCGCATGCAAAACTCAGAGTAAACTGACAGCTAATATCACGCAGGCTGGGCCCACTGCACAACCCGTTCCGCTGAAGAGGGGGGAGAGCTTTATCTTACCTGTCATGGGATGCATTTTTTCTCTGCCCCTAATGGTCAAAATTCAGTAGGCTCCCGGGGAATTAAAACATGTTATGCTCCTTTTGTGTGCAGCACTGCCAAAAACAGTGGGCTAATTTTCTCATTTCCGGAACTCGACAGGGACGTTCATTGGTGCGCCTCAATTTTACCGGAAAACGTGAAAACGTCAGTCACGATTGGCTCCTGCAACATGGCAGATGGTGAGAATCTACTGCCTGATGCGCCACCTGCTGATTGGCTTTAATGAATCACCTTTTAAATGATCTTACAGAAACCGGTAATGGGGCGAGTTGTCCCGGGGCCTTTCTCAGTGTGTTGACCTCAGCACACAGTAATATACCACGTGGTCAGTGCACTGCCGCCCTTCACAGTGAAAATGGTGATGTTCCTGGGTGTATTCAGAATGACAAGGAAACGAATCTTAACTTCATTATTTCCAGTAGAATGCACATGAGATCCGACAGTGGGACACATGTTCTAGTTCTGACGATAAAGTTGGAAATTTAATAGATACATTTATCCTCTGCGATTTGGGCTTCTGTGTGTGATAGCCCGAAGGGATGTCCATAAAACACTAGATGGATGGACGGATTTTAATTATATATTATTATGTTAATATTTTTCTTGTATTAACACCTGTTCCTTGTCACTGGGAGTCATAGGGACTGGGTTAACACAGTGGGCTAAATAGCTGGCTTGTAAAGCAAACCAAAGCCAGCAGCACGGTTCAATTTCCCTACCAGCCTCCCCGAACAGGCGCCGGAATATGACGACAAGGGGCTATTCACAGTAACTTCATTTGAAAGCTACTTGTGACAATAAGCGCATTTCACTTCATTCCAGCAGTGGGGGTATCCCGGTACTTCTGGACAAATCATTTCTCCTCCGCTCAACGTTCTAGTTTATAGAATTTAATTTGTATTTAATTACAGGCAGCTCCAGTCAAACTCCCGAGAATCTGGTCACCATATTATCAGATGGAGGAGGTGTACAAGTATTTAAAATATCTGTGGGCGGTGAGAAAGTCTCCACCACACTCACAGTGGAGATGTAAATTTTTCCTGGAACTGTTCCCTGGATTTCCATCCACTGGAGTTTCCATTTTCACAGTGACAGTGATTGGGGGATAAACATTGACCAGGACAGCGGGGAGAACTTCCCGGCTCTTCTTTCAGATAACCTCCTGGCATCTTTCACATTCTGGAGCCACAAACCCTTTCCTGTCTCTTCTTTCCCGGCTGAATAAGAAAGGAAGAGTTTCACCAGACCTGCGCTAAGACTCGGTTTCCCGTCTCCCTGGGTCGATTTCCCCCTTCCTCTGTCAGAAGCCACTGAACTGCGATGAGATTGCATCGACTGATATCATATTTCATTCAGCTTCACACTTGGAATTGTTCATGTAGAGTAACGGGTAACATATGTACTTTAAGAACAAAAGAGCCCCAGTTCCAAACTGTCCAGTCGGCATCATGAAGCGGATATTTTCCTGGAGATTTGTGTTCACAGATGCTGACTTGCGGAGTTTTCTTTTCATATTTTCATCTGGCGTCATCTGGCTTGAAGCGGGACGTTAAATGTGGGCTCATTCATCTGGAGAGGTGGTTCTCGCATACGAATTTTCAGTCAACGAGCACGCGAGCGGTCAAGGTATTGAATCCAAAATGCGCCCTTTATGCCAGGTCAGATGTTATGAATTGTTTGTTGCACTTGTTCTTTGTGTCCGGACGGCAGTTGTTGATCAATCTGCCATCGACATCTCCGCCAGACACATCTTTTGTTTCTTTGTTTCTTCCATTGCACTGACAGAGAGCTGGCACAGACACGGCAGCCCGAAAGGCCTCATTCTGTGGTGTCATTATTCTCTGATTCGATGCTAACCTCACCCTGTGGCCAGGGACCCAAGGCCTTTTCTCATTGAATCTCTCCTGACTTGCCCCCTATCAGAGCCTTTTCCTGTTGTTCTGTTTGCTTCCTCCAGGATTTCACTTGGTTAAAACGTCCTACATTTCTAACCTGTCCCGGTTTTAATGAAGGGTGATGGTGAAAGATGAAATTTGTTGTCCTGTCGTCAAATGCCACCTGGCTCGCTGAGTTGTTCCAGTATTTTCCGCTTTCTCCGCAGATGTCAGATCGACTTTCGATGGCAATGACAGTGTGCGACAGTGTGCTTCAGTCACGTTCGAGGGGCTCGTTGGTTTAGGGCTGTGATTCTCGCTTTGGGTATCTCAGTGTCGAAATTTGCGAAAAGTGCCGGGTTCAAATCCTGGACGAGCACTTTGATGAGGTTTTCCGTTGGTCAAGTGACATGGTTTCTTCATTTCATTGCGGCGCAGACGGCGGGATTCATTCACATTGGGTTTCCTTTGAGGAGCTAAGCTCACACTGCAGGGAACCAATACGTTCCCGAGAAAATCGAGACATTTTCGAAAAGCTAGTTTATGAATGCACATTCACTTATCTCTATTGACTAATTCTGGTGGATTCAGACAGCTCTCTGTCCCTTTCATTTTATTCAGTTCAACAAATTCAGACTGTGTAATCTCGCTTCCCCCTCCACCACCTATTTATTTCCATCAACTTATTTTCATTCCTTTCATTGATATGTTTTACCCTCAGCATTGCCCCCCTCCCCCAGCCCAGCCCATCCCACTGGAGCAATCTGATCCCTGTTGCCAATTGTTCTCTGACACACTGCTTACTTTGTTCTGCCATTAACACATTCTGACCTCTTAATGCGCCATCAGCACCTTCCTTGGCCTTGATTAGCCTCATTTACAGTCTCTTTTTCTTTCTGTCCTCGACATGTTCGTCATTTCCCACCTATTGATGACACTCTATCGAGGCCCGATACGGCACCCCACCCCCGCCCATCCACAACAGTCTGAATCTGACCCTATTTTCCGTCCTCCAGCTTTGACAAAGGGTCAACTTGACTGGAAACATCAGCTGCCATCTCGCTCCACAGAGGCTGTCAGACCTGCTGAGATTGTCCAGTATTTTCTGTTTGTGTTTCAGATTGAAGCATCCGCAGTAAGTTGCATTTGTCATACACTTAGACAAGTTTGAAATGCTGATTTAAATATTTTCATCTGCATTTGTAAATCCATGAAATTGTGTTGTGGGTGAACGTGCTGCTAATATCCGAACTGAGCCAAAATAGGAAGATCCTTTTCTTCTCATTGCCTGTCGAAAATTCAGTACTTGTGACAAAATGTTGAATTAATTTTAGTGAACGAAATCTCATTTTCCTCGAACATCCGAGATTCCGGCAATATTCAGGAACAGACGTACTTTGTGCAAACGTTTCTCACAGGAAATGCTAAATGTCTGATGTTTCTGCCCGGCTTCGGAACGGTGACTTTTCGCGGTTGAGGCGAATGTGATAACCACTACACTACAGAAACCACCGCCAGCCAACGGCAGTGCGCAATGCACAACCTCACTGTGTTGCTGCAGATTCTAATGGTGAGCTGAGAGACCAGGTCACTTATTCCAAGACGACAGCTTCTTCTTTAAAACATAGATGTCTCAACATATAAAACCATGAGATGTAGAACTTATATCGAACTTAACATAAGTTATATTTTGCTTAAGCTCGGTCTTAAATTTGTGCTCCTTGGTCTACAAGCGAGAGTCCCTCTCGCTTAGGTATCTTCAATCAATGCCCATGCGAGCGGTCGTGTGTTTAAATCCAGGACAAGCCCTTTACTCCAGGTCAGACATTATGAATTGGTTGCGATGCTGACGGCGGGGTTGATTTACATTGGCCCACTCTGAAAAAGGTTCCTCCGGTCTCGGGATGTTTATGTCGTTTCCCTCCCCACAGATGATGCTCGCGTTTACTCCACAGTTTGTGTTTTTATTTTATATGTCCAGTGTCATAATATACACCAGTATATCATGGTGCAGATACACACACACTGATGGACACACAGCGGGACCAATCAACACACACAACACCGCAGCCAATCACCAGGTAGAGCACACTCACTATAGAGACAGGGGGCATCAGAGTTCCCGCTCATTCGGGACGCAGCCTCCACAAAGAGAGAGTTTACAGTTTACAGCACAGATCCTTGCCATGTGCTGAGTGCATTGACTGGTTCGGACAGGCAGAGGTCTTTAGTTTAATCTAACATCGTGTTAACCCACAGTGAAAGTATGTTCAACAGTTTCTAACTTAATAAAATACTATTGCACTATTTTAAGTGTTGGTGGCTGTTTGTGTTCCACGGGTCCAGAGCACCCACACATCATCCAGCTTCCGCAGTATTTCGCTTTATATTCGATCCAGGTTGAATGAAACCAAATTGCTGGGCAGCGAGCATCTAAGTACCAGAGTCTTTGGTGAGTTGATATCGGAGTGGAAATTTGCTCAGAGAGATAGTGTCTGAGCTGGAGTGCGTTTGGGAAGAATTGATGCTCCAGGTATTCGTTAATTTAACAGGGGCGGGAACCATCTAATCCACAGAGCCAAAGTGGAGAATTGAACTGACTGGAGAGCTGGATCTTAACGCTGACCTCCCGGACCTCGGCCTCCTGAAATGTTCCAAAGAAGCTCAACAAACACTCGAGGAACAGCAGCGCATCTTTCCACTGGGCTCAGTACAGCTTTCACACTCAGATTGTGTTCAACAGTTTCACACTGTAAATGCTGCCCCCATTTTGTTTGCGTTTACATCACAGATTTGGGTTTGAGTCTTGTTTTCACTTGTTCTTTGTGTCCGGGCCGCAGTTGTTGATCAATCTGCCATTGACAGCTCCTCCAGACACATCTTTTGTTTCTTTGTTTCTTCCATTGCTCTGACAGAGAGCTGGCACAGACACGGCAGTCCGAATGGCCTCATTCTGTGGTGCAATCATTGTCTGATTCGATGCTAACCTCAGCCTGTGGCCAGCGACCCAAGGCCTTTTCTCATTTAATCTCTCCTGACTTGCACCCTATCAGAGCCCTTTCCTGTTTGCTCCCTCCAGGATTTCACTTGGTTAAAACGTCCGACATTTCTAACCGGTCCCGGTTTTAATGAAAGGTGATGGTGAAAGACGAGCTTTGTTGTCCTGTCGACAAATGCCGCCTGACTCCCTGAGTTGTTGCAGTAATTTCCGCTTTCTCCGCAGATATTAGATCGACTTTCGATGGCAATGACAGTGTGCCTCAGCTATTTTCGAAGGCTCGTTGGTCTAGGGGTATGATTCTCGCTTTGGGTGTCTTTGTGTCGAAATTTGCGAGAGGTCCCGGGTTCAAATCCCGGACGAGCCCTTTAATAAGGTTTTCCGTTGGTCAAGTGACATGTTTTCTTCATTTCATTGCGGCGCAGACGGCGGCATTCATTCACATTATGCTTTCTTTGAGAAGCTGAGCTCACGCTTCAGGGAACCAATACGTTCCCGAGAAAATCGAGACATTTTCGAAAAGCTTGTCTATGAGTGGACATTCACTTATCTCTATTGACTAATTCCAGTGGATTCAGGCAGCTCTCTGTCCCTTTCATTTTATTCAGTTCAACAAATTCAGACTGTGTAATCTCTCTTCCCCCTCCACCACATGTTTATTTATATCAACTTATTTTCATTCCTTCCATTGATACGTTTTACCCTCAGCATTGCCCCCCTACCCCCAGCCCATACCATCCTACTTGAGCAATCTGATCCCTGTCGCCAATTGTTCTCTGACACACTGCTTACGTTATTCTGCTATTAACACATTCTGATCTCTTGAGGCGCCACTATCGGCACCTTTCTTAGCCTTGATTTGCCTCATTTACATTCCTTTTTTATTTCTGTCCGAGACATTTTCGTCATTTTCCCCCTATTGTTGACCACTCTATCGAGGCCCGATAGGGCACCCCAACCCCCGCCCATCCACAATAGTCTGAATCTGACCCCATTTCCAGTTCTCCAGCTTTGACAAAGAGTCACCCAGACCCGGAACGACAGCTGCCATCTCGCTCCACAGAGGCTGTCAGACCTGCTGAGATTGTCCAGTATTTTCTGTTTTTGTTTCAGAATGAAGCATCCGCAGTAAGTTGCATTTGTCGTTCATTTAGACATGTTTGAGATGGTGAATAAGTATGTTCATCTGCATTTGTAAATGCATGAAATTCTGTTGTACTAGCTCCGAATATCCAAAATAGGAAGATCCTTTTCTTCTCATTGCCTGTCGAAAATTCAGTACTTGTGACTTAATGTGGAATTTATTTTAGTGGCTCATGAGAGACTAAACCTCATAATACTCGAACATACGAGATGGGGGAACAAAAGCACTTAGTGCAAACATTCCTCACACAACATGAGAAGCACTTGATGTTTCTACCCGGTATCGACCCGGGGACTTTTCGCATGTTAGGGGAATGTGATAACTACACTACAGAAACAGCTGGCAATTACCAGAAGTGCACAATGTACAACCTCAATGTGTTGCTGCAGATTCGCATGGTGAGGCTGAGAAGCCAGGTCACATATTACAAGACGGCAGCTGTTTCTTTAAAAAAAACAGATGTTTCAACATATAAAACCGTGAGATGTAGAAATTATATCGAACATAGCATAAGTTATATTTTAAGCTCAGTCTTAAATTTGTGCTCTTTGGTCTCGAGGTATGGGTCTCGTTTACGGATTTTCAATCAATGCCCATGCGAGCGGTCGTGGGTTTAAATCGAGGACAAGCCCTTTACTCCAGGTCAGACATTATGAATTGTTTGCGATGCTGACGGCGGGGTTGATTTACATTGGCCCACTCTGAACAAGATTTCTCAGGACTCGGGATGTTTCCGTCGTTTCTCTCCCCACAGATGATGCTCGTGGGAGACAGTGTCTGAGGTGGAGTGCGTTTGTATAGAATTGATGCTCCAGATCTGCGTTAACTTCACAGGGACGTGACCCATCTAATCCACAGAGCCAAAGTGGAGAATTGAACTGACTGGAGAGCTGCATCTTAACGCTGACCTCCCGGACCTCGGTCTCCTGCAATGTTCCAAAGAAGCTCAACAAACACTCGAGGAACAGCAGCGCATCTTTCCACTGGGCTCAATACAGCTTTCACACTCAGAGCGTAGTCAACAGTCTCACACTGTAAATACTGCCTCCATTCTGTGTGTCCTTACATCGCAGATTTGAGTTTGAATCTTGTTTCCACTTGTTCTTTGTGTCCGGGCGACAGTTGTTGATCAATCTGCCATTGACAGCTCCTCCAGACACATCTTTTGTTTCTTTGTTTCTTCCATTGTTCTGACAGAGAGCTGGCACAGACACGGCAGCCCGAATGGCCTCATTCTGTGGTGTAATCATTCTCTGATGCGAAGCTAACCTCACCCTGTGGAAATGGACCCAAGGCCTTTTCTCATTTAATCTCTCCTGACTTGCCCCCTATCTGAGCCTTTTCCTGTTGTTCTGTTTGCGCCCTCCGGGATTTCACTTGGTTAAAACGTCCGACATTTCTAACCTATCCCGGTTTTAATGGAAGGTGATGGTGAATGACGAGCTTTGTTGTCCAGTCGACAAATGCCGCCTGACTCCCAGAGTTGTTGCAATATTCTCTCCATTGCGCCATAGCAGTACATAGCTTTTGCTATTCCTCGATGATGAAGACCAGTTACGATGTTGAGGTTGATATGAGATTGAGGTAATATTCAGCAAGACAAAACTAGACGCACTACATGTTTCAGCCGGTTTCGAACCAGGGACATTCCGGGTGTTAGGAGAATGTGATAACCACTACACTACAGAAACGGCTGTCAGTGCAGCTATCAGTGGACGTGTGCAATGTTCAACCTCACTGTCTTGCTGCAGCTTCTCATGGTTCGGGTGAGAGGCCATGTCACTTATTACAAGAAGACAGCCGTTTCTTTATAACCGATGACTCAACTTATAAAACCATCAGATATCGAACTTTACTGACCTGAAGATAAGTTATGTTTTGCTTGAAGTGGAAGTTAAATTGAGAAGGCAGGGCTTTCCTAAATAACCACAGCTGATACGAGAATTGATGATGCTCTGCTCACTTTGCTCAGCATCAAGAACCAGCTGTCCCACCCACTGAGTTAAAGCGCACGCCGAAAGCTAGCCAGGAATCTCCTGATTCGGAGTCAGACGCGTTACCCATTGCGCCACTGGCCCTCAGCAGTGCTAGGCTTTTGCTATTCCTCGATGATGAAGATCAGTTACGAGATTGAGGTAACGTTCAGGAACAGACTAAACTTGAAGCACGAGGTGTTTCTGCCAGTTTCGAACCGGGAACCATTCGCGTGTAGGGCGAACGTGATAACCACTACACTACAGAAACCGCTGGTAATGCAGAAGCCAATGGACCTGCGCCACGTTCAACTGAACTGCCTTGCTGCAGCTTCTCATGGTTCAGCTGAGACGCCATGTCACTTCTCACAAGAACACGTCTGTTTCTTTAAAACAGATGTCTAAACTTACAAGCCAGAAGAAGTAGAACCTATATTGAACTGAAGCAATTGTTCAGCAAATCTCTCACGGCGAAATGCTCGCTTCAATTATTAATGCAGCATTCTTAAATTCCTGCAGTAAAAAACAACCAACTTTACACAATGCTTGTTTTCTTATTCAATGCTTAAGTTGAGTTTTAGGATTGAGAATTATGTGTTTCTTATATTTGACCTCTTTGTGTTTTGGTGTGAAACATGCTGCAGCCTAAGTACCGTTCATGTATAAGAAAGGAGGGCTGACAGCAAACCCGCACTGAGCCTGGATTTCCCCAGTGGCTTTTCCTGTTTCTCCATCAGAAAGACCGTTTTTTCTTTCCGAACGCTGGTTCAGTTAAGTCTCTGGAATTTCCTCTAAGTCAGTTACAGTATCGTTTGTGTCTGTCCTTTTGAGTTCACATTACTATAAGACATCCTTCAATCTGGCCTGTTCCATTTGCGGCTCTTAATGCGGTCTACTCTACATTGAAGAGACTAAATGCCGACTGGGGGACCGCTTTGCAAAACACCTTCGCTCCATCGACAAGCTGGAGACAGACCCTCCTGTCGCTATTTCAACTCACCGTCCTGCTCTCGTGTCCACATGTCCGATCTTGGCCTGTTCCAATGTTCCCATGTAGTTCAGCACAAAGCCGAGCAACAGCCCCTCGTCCTCCGATTAGGCATGGAACAGCCTTGTGGATTTAACAGTCAGTTCAACAACTTCGGACTGTGAAATCCCTCCTCCCCCTTCACCACATGTGTATTTCCATCAACTTATTTTCATTGCTTCCATTGATATGTTTTCCTCCACCATTGTCCCCCACCCCCATCCCCCGAGCCCATCCCATCGCTCTTGAGAATTCGGCCCCGTGTACCTTATTGTCCTCTGCAATTAACACATTCTAATCTCCCAATCGCCTCTATCAGTACCGTTCTTAACTTTGATTACTGCCATTTACATTCTCTTTTTCTTTCTGTCCAACACATTTTTGTTATTCTCCACCTATCGCTGGCCGTCTATCGAGGCCCAATGCTTTGTGCTTTATACTCCCCCGCTTCCCCCACACATCGCCAGTCTAAATCTGACCAAAGATCCAGTTGTCCAGCTTCGACAAAGAGTCACCCAGACTCGAAACGACTGCTGCCACCACTCTCCACAGATGCTGTCAGACCTGCTGATATTGGCCAGCATTATCTGTTTTTGTTTGAAGTTGAAGTTAAATTGAGAGGGCAGGTCTTTCATAAATAACCACAGCCGATACGACATGCTCTGCATCAAGAAGCAGCTGTCACACCCACTGAACTAAAGGGGACTCCAAAATTTTAAACTCCGAGCCAGCCAGGAGTTGAACCGGGAATCGCCTAACGCGTAGCCAGTAGCGTTATCGATTGCGCCACTGGCCCATAGCCGTGCATGGCTTTTGGTATTCCTCGATGATGAAGATCAGTTACGAGATTGAGGTAATATTCAGCAACAAGCTAAACTAGACGCATGGGATGTTTCTGCCCGGTATCGAACCGGGGACTTTTCGCGTGTAAGGCGAATGTGATAACCACTACACTACAGAAACAGCTGCCCATGCAGGAGCCAACGGACCTGTGCCACGTTCAACTAAATTGCCTTGCTGCAGCTTCTCATTGTTCGGCTGAGGGGCCCTGTCACTTCTTACAAGAACACGTCTGTTTCTTTAAAACTGATGTCTCAATTTACAAGACCAGAAGAAATAGAACTTCTCTTGAGCTGAAGCATTTGTTCAGCAACCAAAGGCCGGAAGTGAACCTTGGTCCCTGGCGCTGTGAGGCAGCAGTTCTAACCACTCTGCCACCTCGCTGAAATTTAGCTTTGTGGAAACCGCTCATGTCTGCAGATAAAATACTCACCGAATCGACTAATTGACCTCATCCTAAAATGTTTTACTACGCGCCCGCCAGTAGAGGGTGCTATTGTCAAGCATGGGCATGATGAAGTCACGTGATAGCACTGACAATGCCAATGTAGATGGTATCCTGAGTGATGTAACAATAGCACTGACACCCTGCAGTATGTGGGTGGAACAATGAGTTGAACAGAGCCCGGGTTCCCTCTCTCCTCTCGATCTCTGCCTCATCCCATTCCCATTCACACAGAGAGATTCAGTCAGGCATGCCTCTGTTAATACTGGCGGCGCTCTTGCATAGTAAGTTCTGGATTGTGGGCTGGATTCGCCGGTCCCCCAGCCGCTTGTTTCTCAGATGGACAACTCACTCTCAGAGTCTCGGAAATTTTGATTAACCCTTGATAGATTAGAATTTAGAAGGATGAGGGGGGCTCTTATAGAAACATATAAAATTATGAAGGGAATAGATAGGATAGATGCGGGAAGGTTGTTTCCACTGGCGGGTGAAAGCAGAACGAGGGGGCATAGCCTCAAAATAAGGGGAAGTAGATTTAGGACTGAGTTTAGGAGGAACTTCTTCACCCAAAGGGTTGTGAATCTATGGAATTCCTTGCCCAGTGAAGCAGTAGAGGCTCCTTCATTAAATGTATTTAAGATAAAGATAGATAGCTTTTTGAGGAATAATGGGTTTAAGGGTTATGGTGTTCGGGCCGGAAAGTGGAGCTGAGTCCACAAAAGATCAGCCATGATCTCATTGAATGGTGGAGCAGGCTCGAGGGGCCAGATGGCCTACCCCTGCTCCTAGTTCTTATGTTCTTATGTTCTTATATTTCATTCCTCTACTTTCGCAGGCGGACTATGCGCAGATCCAGTATTGTCACCGGTGACAAGAGGAAAAGCGTTTGTCTTGTAAACCAAAGATCGCGGTTCGAGCACCGCCTGTGTCTCGTGTGCGGCTGCTAGACTGTCCCGCGTTAATTCTGAACTGCCGTTGTACTGATCAATTCAAAATCGTCTATAACGCTTCATTATCGCCCACAAACAACCGCAACATGAAATATCATTCACCTACTTCTTTCTCGGACGTTGAACTTTCAGCTAATTCAAACAATTCTGTGTAATCTGGTCACTGCTAAAATTAAATCCTGAGAACACCCGTTTACTCGCTTTTGTAGCTTCGTTATGATCAAAATAAACAAAACTAGTCTGTTCAGCTCTGTTATCATTCTGATCTATAACCTCCGCCTGTCCTCCAAATTCTTAGCATTCTTTCGACTTCATCGTCCCAGGGCTAAACAGAGAACTCCAGCGGTCATTTGCACAAATTAAGCATCATTTTCTGATTAAAAACACCAACAGTAACAACAACAGTAACAGACGAAATTTAGATTTCTGGCTAGGTTTCCCGCCCTGATATGCATTGCAGTAAACACTGAATGCACTCAACAGCCGAATTCTGACGCGAAGTAAACAGAATCCGGCAGCAGAGGGCGCCAAATTCAGGCACGGGCGGCACAAACTCACTTGATGGCATCGGCCAAGCCGGTGGGATGGGAGGTGAGTGAGATCACAGTAGACCTCCTCCTCCACCACCCCCGCACTGTACTGAGCTGAACAGAGACCGGGCTCGCTCTCTCCTTCAATCTCTGACTCAGTCCAGTCCAATTCACTGAGAGAGACTCAGTTAGAGATGGTTCTGGTAATACTGGCGGCGCTGTGACACAGTGACACAGTGAGTAGTTATAATGCTCATCAAACCGGATTAACATATTAGGACTCATGGGCCAAAATATAATTCACGATCGGTAATATCTATGTGGTGCCTAGATGGGAGATTCCACATAATCCTGCAGAAAATAGCAAATTGTATCAACTCAGTATAAACACAGGGTGGCGCGGTAGCTCAGTGGTTAGCACTGCTGTCGCATGGCATTGAGAACCTCGGTTCAATCCGGCCGCGGGTCACTGGCTGTGTGGAGTTTGCACATTCTCCCCGTGTCTGCGTGGGTCTCACTCCCACAACCCAAAGATGTGCAGGGTTGGTGAATTGGCGAACGACGTCATAAAGCTGTACTTTCAAACGTTCTGGGTCTGGTGCCTATTTGTCAGTGGACATCTTTGAAATGTGAGCTAATGGCACAGTCAGAGTTATCACATTGTAAAGATCCTGTCGTAAAGATAATGACTGAAATCAGTACTTTACAAAGCTAACCCTAGTGGAACCGCATCACGGTGTAGAGTCGGTTGACTATTTATCCCTGGTCTCCTCAAAACAGTAACTATTAACGATGCCCATGCTCTGGGTGGCACTCGTTAATTCTTGTGCATTAGGCTGAATTAAAACGATTCCTTTCACCTTTCGCCTCGATTAGAGATAAAGATCTATCGATAGGGCAGCACGATAGCATTGTGGTTAGCACAATTGCTTCAGAGCTCCAGAGTCCCAGGTTCGATTCCCGACTTGGGTCACTGTCTGTGCGGAGTCTGCATGTTCTCCCCGTGTGTGCGTGGGTTTCCTCCGGGTGCTCCGGTTTCCTCCCACAGTACAAAGATGTGCAGGTTAGGTGGATTGGTCATGCTAAATTGCCCCTAGTGTCCAAAATTGCCCTTAATGTTGGGTGGGGTTACTGGATTATGGGGATAGGGTGGAGGTGTTGACCTTGGGTAGGGTGCTCTTTCAAAGAGCCATTGCAGACTCGATGGGCCGAATGGCCTCCTTCCGCACTGTAAATTCTATGAAACAAATAGATAAACATTAATTCGAAGAAAAGCGAGTTACACCCAGAAAAAGCCAAAACGACGGATAATATGAGACAGAAAAAGGGAACAAAACTGAAAAACACAACCAGGGGTGGAATCTGATTGGACAGACTTAGCTGTGTTTCGTCCTCAACTAACAGAGGCTGGTCTACAGCTGACGTAAAAGCTGCGGGACGAGCCAATCGTAGCACGGAGGAACGCCCCTCAATTTCCCAATAAGTGAAGCCTGCCTCTGATCAGAGTTTACTCTGTGATATGAGACTAGCAACAGCAACATGTTTGAAACAGTGTCGCTGTTTACTGTCCAATCAGGAACCATGTGCTCCCTGTGTGCTTTACTGATAATAATGGTCTTGCTGCCCGGTGAGTCTGAGCTCAAATCATGTGTTTCATGGGTTATATTTACTCCCAGATTTCTGACACATTCTGTATCTTGTTACAGGAACCAAAGGCCAAGGTTCAGTTTCCCAGGAGCCACCTGAATTAACGGTTCAGGAAGGCGAGACAGCAATATTGAACTGCAGTTACAAAGCACAATACTCCTCGCCAACTCTCTTCTGGTACATCCAGTATCCCGGGAAAGCTCCGAGATATTTACTGAAAATGTTCGGCAAGGAACAAGGCGATAAGTCACCAGAGTTTTCTGACCGGTTTTCTGCTGATTTGGACAAAGACAAGCAAATCGTTCCATTAAATATCACCGGGGTTCGTGTCTCTGACTCCGCCATGTATCTCTGTGCGCTGAACCCCACACTGTTACAGAGGCACAGTCAACCCGTACAAAAACCGGCAAGGCACTCTCACCTCCTCTTCACTGAATCGGATCTGTCAGTAGGATTGTGAACTGCTAATATTAATAAAGCAATATTATAAATGAAAGCTTGCCCGAATGATCTCTTTCTGTGGTGCTGAATGTTTGTTTTTCCGATTTACTGGCCTCCGAACAGCTCTGTAAATGGGAGGCTCTGGTTCTGTTATCAGAACAACATGAACTGTTACCAATCCGTGCCCCATCTCAAATATTAACCCCGATAAAGAACCAACATTTGATTTAATGCTCGTTTTATTATTAGTCTGCAGCACAGAGAACGTAGTTGTTCAGTCGCTGAGTTTCTTCAAGAAGGGTTCCAAAGATCTGCGGATATTAAGGCAAAGAAGATAGTTCTGGATAGTGCAGGAGGGTGGATGTGAGGTAGATCAGCCATGATCTTACTGAATGACAGACCAGGCCCGAGTGAAGGAGCCAATGGTCCACTCCGGCTCCTATTTCTTATTCTCTGAAGCTATTCCGTTCAATTCATTGTTCTGAGAACAGTTTCATCTGATTCCATGCTCTTTGTTCTGATGAAATGTAGGACACAGGAGCTCAGGGCTGATTGGGTGTCGCCTTTAGACACTGTCAGTAATGAACCAATCAGTAGCGAGGTGGGATATGATTCAACATCTTGTCAAGTCTTATCTGAAACAATTCAGCTTTAACTCACTCTGTTCACATCCACCACCAGCTCTGTGAACATGTCGACTGTTACCTTTTACACATCCCTCGCAGCTGCAGTCCTCTTAACTGGTAAGTTCCGAAGTTGCACAATTTTCACTTTGCTCGTGATATCGACATAGAAATCGTCATTTAAATGTATCTCCCCTCCGTTTGCAATCTATTTCCTTAACTTGAAACAATCGTGATAATTAAAAAATAAAGTCTCTATTTCTAACTGTTTTCAGGGGTTAGAGGTGAAGACTCGGTCTCTCAGGAGCCGCTTGCAGTGACACAATATGAAGGAGACTCAGTGACCATTAATTGCAGCTATTCGACCACAACTGCTTCATATTATTTACAGCTGTACCGTCAGGACCTGAATAAAGCTCCCACATTACTGATCTACGTTCATAACTATGGAGCTATTTCCAGAACAGTGGGTGTGGAGTCTCGATTTTCTGCATCAATAAACACTTCGAAAAGTGAGGGGAATTTCACCATCCGGGAGCTGCGGCTGTCTGACAGCGCGGTGTATTACTGCGGACTGAGAGACACAGTGACAGCATCCAGAGGGAGCCTCGTACAAAAACACTGCCGCAATGTGACAAAGGGAATAGCGGACTGAGGCGGAAAAGCTGGACTTTATGAACCTATCAGCAGATTTTTCTGATTTGAAATAAATCCAAATGATTGACAAGCAAGGGATAATAATAATCTTTATTGTCACAAGCAGACTTACATTAACACTGCAATGAAGTTACTGTGAAAATCCCCGAGTCGCCACACTCTGGCTCCATTTTACATCGAATACATTCTGAGCATAACGTTATGATATGTCGAGAGCATTTCTTCCAGTTTCCAAATTAAATATATTGCGACAAAAGTGCTGAGCGAATATTTGATATTGTGTTCCAGTCTTTAAAGGAGTGACACACACCGCATAAATGCAGTAGCGGGCATACAACAGTGAGGGGTGCTCAGGACAAAAGTACAAAAATTTTGTGCATAATGCCTTGTCCGGTGCGTTCAGATTCGCCAGGGCGCTCCTGGCGCTTTCTGATGTTCTTTTCCATTTGGATTTTGTATTTAGTTGGTTTTGTTACCATTAGTCCAGATGCCTGGAACACCAAATCTGACCTTAAGGATAATTTACTTATTTACCATTAGTCATCAACTTCTAATCATGTCCGGAAAATAACTCCTGTACTTTTTCTGTATTGAGGATTGGTTGTTTGGTAGCACAGACGTGAGCATTGCTGAAAATAATTGTCGATGCTTTTCGTTCTGAACTCATCAGGACAATGATAACAACAGCAATGTCAGGGGGAAGAACATAATGTATTTTTTCAGCTATATTAAGCATTCTCAGTGTTAATATATGTCAGTGACATTAACATTCAGACGTGTTTAATCGGGTTATTATGATTATTAAGATTTTCCTCACCTGGTGGGCATTGGTTTGCACTACACACTGATATTACAAACCTAAAATTACTTGTCCTTCAGAGATTTCCTGAACAGCGGTCAGGGATATAAATAGTGCCGACCACATACAGAGTTTGTTTTCTCAATGGTTGCGACGAGTTCTCAGATACTCTCATATCAGCATCAACTAAATCTGCTCTCAGTAAATGCAATAATTGGACTGAATCTGTCTTCGATGTGAACGATTTTAGATGGTGTTCATGTGGATTGTGTTCAGGGCCTGTGCTCACAGGAAACCATTCACGTTTCAGTGTCTGAGCCGCTGTGAAAACAAGCTCTCACCAGACAGCAGCTGTGACCCAGAAACTTGCGGCAGTTTTTGTTTGAAACTTTCCCTCGTTGCCATCACTGTGAGACTCTGTGCACAGTAATAGGCCGCGGTGTCAGACAGCCGCAGCTCCGAGATGGTCAATCGGTACAGCTTGTCTGACTGCTGAACTGTATCAGAAAACCGGTCCTGAGCGAAATCCGCCTTCAATTCAGCACCGCCGCCCGTGTCCTTCCGGACCACAAGCTTAGGCTGTCTGTCTGGGTACTGACGGTACCAGAATAAGTATAAAGCTTACCAGCCTCCCTGTACCAGCCTCCCCGAACAGGCGCCGGAATGTGGCGACTAGGGGCTTTTCACAGTAACTTCATTTGAAGCCTACTTGTGACAATAAGCGATTTTCATTTAATTTCAAGCATCGTCGGTATAGGTGCAGGTTAGAGTGACATCTTCTCCCTCTGTCTGTGTGAGCGAGGATTCCCGCTGAGTAACAGAATCTCCATCGCTCAGACCTGCAACACACGGTCATAGAAAGCGGAAAACATTGGCTAAAAATGTAACTGAACTGAACTGAGGGTGAAAATTCAGTCGGTGTAACATAAAAATAGATAGAATTTAGAGCACGAGAAAGTTCATTCGGCCCAATTGCTTCATGTCCGTGTTTACAATCCCCAGGAGAATCCTCCATCTCTCCTCATCTCATTGTATCAACAAATCCCTCCGCCCCTTTCTCCCTTATCTGTTTATCTAGTTTCCCTTGAAATATGTCTTTACTCCGCTCCTCAGCTCTTCCTTGTGTTAATTTGAGCCACATTCTACCGACTCTCTTTCTAAAGTGGCTTCTCCTGATTTCCCAGTTAGAGAATTTGGTGGTGTTTAGACTTCTGGCACCGAGATTTGGAACCTGTGGAATTATCCTCTCCACACTCGCATCAGATCATTGTAACGACATCAAGGTTGACGTCCCGTCAGTACAGAAAAGAACCAGAACTTTCTGATAGATATCATCCTCCAATTCCGGTACCGCCACTCTAACTCGCGTATGCTTTGTGTTTTGCCAACATAAACTCCTGGAAGGAAGAGGCTAGGGCATAGACTCGTCTTTTCTAAGGCAGATTGGATACTTGATTAACACAAGGGTACTGCTTTCCAAATTTATTCCTATGGAAATGAACGTTTTTTAACGTTCTAAACGTCTTACTAACAATGAATGTTACCCAGATCAAAGTGAGAACGGGGATCCGCATCGCTACTGGTCCTGGATTCCGGGGACTAATTCTGTCTCAGAAACCTGCAGAATATCCAACCAGATAAAGCTGAGAGCATTGGCTGAGGCTGCTCTGATGTCACTTCCTATGGAACGAATGATCGGAAGAGCTGGGTTCGCTGGATCTGATTGGTCTGATGTCACCTATTTAACCACATATGTTTATTCGAGGGAACTGAGGAGGTTGCTGTGCATTCTGCTGATCAGAGCGAGACCAGAAAACACAGACAGCTTGATCCCTAATTGAGCTGAGAGGCATTTTTACCTTCGATTCACCTGAAAGAAACAGCCTTGAAGAAAGGAAATACAAGTGCTGAATGTGATGAAGGTGTTCCGAGCATTTCAATCACGAAAAAGACTGAATGTGAGGCGGGGATGAAATAAAGTGTGTTCTCAGATTTGTTTTGTATTCCTGTCGTATCAAACAGAGGTGAAAAAATACAATGACAATCAACAGGAGAAATTTTCAATTTAACAAATGTTAAAATGTCAGTTTGTCAAATAGGCCTTAAACATTTCCACTCAACCGCTCATTATTGAGTGAATCAAATCTGACATCTAACACCTCTGTTCAGAGCTGCTGGGATCTGTCTCGTGGCTACATTCTCCAGTCCCCCTGCTCATTGCTGGTATTAGCAATGCATCTCTCAAGACTTCCGGTTGCGGCAGGGATGAGCTAGCCGCACGTTTCGGCGGCTCCAGCTCCGATGGAACTTCGGGCTCTTTTAAGACAGGGACTTGGACGGCCGTCAAACCCGGTGCGAGGCGCGAGGGAAGGGAGCCCCCCCCCCCTCCCCGAAAGACGGAGGGAAAAACCGGCGGCGGCGGCTGCAGCCCAAAGAATCTGCAGCCAGAAGATCAGAGAGAGAGAGAGAGGGAGTGAAACAAAATGGCGGCGGAGAAACCACAGGTGACATGGGGGCCTGAGCAGGACGAGGTGGTGAGACGGTGCGTGGATCTGCTGAAGAAGGAGGTAATGACCCCGTTGTTACAGGCAATTGAGGGGCTTAAGGAGACTTTAAAGACCCAGGAGACGGAACTTCGCGTGGTGGAGCAGAAAGTGTCAGGTATTGAGGACGAGGTCCTGGGCCTGGCGGTTCAGACTCAGACGCACGAGGCACTTCATAAAAAGTGTGCTGACAGGATTGAGGCCCTTGAAAATGGAGCGCGAGGGAAGAACCTTAGGATACTAGGTCTCCCGGAGGGTGTGGAAGGAGTGGACTGTGGAGCGTACGCAAGTAAGATGCTGAGCTCACTGATGGGTGCTGAGGCCCCTGCGGGCCCCATGGAGGTGGAGTGGGCAAATCGGATCCCGGTGAGAAGACCAAAAGCGGGAGAACCACCGAGGGCGATAATCGTGCGATTCTACCGCCTTAAGGACAGAGAAGAGGTCCTGAGATGGGCCAAAAAGGTGCGGAGTAGCAGATGGGAGAATGCGGTGGTAAGGATCTCCCAGGATTGGAGTGCGGAGGTGGCGAGAAGGAGGGCGAGCTTTAACCGAGCCAAAGAGGTTTTGCACAAAAGGAAGGTGAAGTTTGGGATGCTGCAGCCGGCAAGACTATGGGTCACGCATCAGGAGAGACAATATTATTTCGAGACGGCGGAGGAAGCATGGTCCTTCATCAATGAAGAGAAACTGGACCGGAACTGAGGGACTGATGCTGCAGGGAACTGTTATTGTTGTTATTATTGTTTTTGTTAATGGGATGGTGAAAGTTAAGCGAGAAGTAAACAGGGAAGGGGGGGGGACACTGGGGAAATGTGGGCGCCGGTGAGGGGGGAGAGACGGGACATAGTCAGAGAATGGGGAAGGAGAGGGGGAGGGGAAAGGGAGCTGCGCCATAAGAGGCGGGACAGGTAAAGGGATGTTCCCGCGCCAGAAAGAATAAGGCGGGAAAACAGGCGCAAGGTGGATGGGAGTTCCCTCACACCGGGGGGGCCGAGGAGCGAGCAGGAGTAGCCGGGGTCAGTTGAAGTCAGCTGACTTACGGAAGTGATATGGGGGGAGCAATCAAGCTAGATAGGGATCTAGCGGGGGGGGGGGGGGGGGGGAGGGGACAACTGGGTTGCTGCTGTGGAAATCCAAAAGGAAATGGCTAAAGAGAAGGTGGTCGGGGGCGGAATGCGGCGCTGGGGGAGCGAGCGGGAGCACGGAGGCGGGATATGGGACTGGCCTAGAGAAGGTAATGGCTAGTCGACATGGGAGGGGGGCAGGTAGCCCCCCAGTGAGGCTGATCACGTGGAACGTGAGAGGCCTGAATGCGCCGATAAAAAGGGCCCGAGCGCTCGCGCATTTGAAAGGACTAAGGGCAGACGTGGTTATGCTCCAAGAGACGCACCTAAAGGTGGCGGACCAAGTTAGGCTAAGGAAAGGATGGGTGGGACAGGTGTTCCACTCAGGACTGGATGCAAAGAACAGAGGGGTGGCAATTTTGGTCGGGAAACGGGTAGCATTTGAAGCAAAGAACATCGTAGCAGATAGTGGAGGTAGATATGTAATGGTGAGTGGCAGGCTGGAGGGAATGGAGGTCGTGTTGGTTAATGTTTATGCCCCAAATTGGGACGATGCGGGGTTCATGAGACGGATGCTGGAGCGTATTCTGGACCTGGAGGCAGGAAATTTGATTTTAGGAGGGTACTTCAATACGGTGCTGGACCCGGGACTAGATAGATCCAGCTCAAGGACTGGAAGAAGGCCGGCAGCGGCCAAGGTACTTAAGGGGTTTATGGACCAAATGGGGGGAGTGGATCCATGGCGATTTCTTAGACCCAGGGCTAGGGAGTATTCCTTCTTCTCCCACGTCCATAAAGTGTACTCCCGGATAGATTTTTTTGTTCTAGGAAGGTCGTTGATCTCTAGGGTGGAAGAAGCTGAATACTCAGCCATAGCGGTTTCGGATCATGCCCCACATTGGGTGGACCTGGAAGTAGGAGAGGACAGGGAGCAGAGAACACTCTGGCGATTAGATGTGGGACTGATGGCGGATGAGGGAGTGTATGCAAGAGTGAGGGGGTGTATCGAGAGATACCTGGAGGTCAATGACGACGGCGAGGTCCCTGTGGGAGTGGTCTGGGAAGCACTAAAAGCGGTGGTCAGAGGAGAGCTGATCTCCATTGGGGCCCACAAAAGGAAAACAGAGGCCAAGGAAAGGGATAGATTACTGGGGGAGATTTTAAGGGTGGACAGGGAATTTGCAGAGACCCCGGAGGAGGAGATGTACAGGGAGAGGAGACGACTCCAGACCGAGTTTGACCTTCTGACCACCAGAAAGGCAGAGGTACTGTGGAGGAAGGCACAGGGGAGGAGGTATGAATATGGGGAAAAGGCTAGTCGCCTGTTGGCGCACCAACTGTGAAAGAGGGCAGCAGCGAGGGAGATAGGAGGAATTAGGGATGAAAGGGGAGACACCGTGTGAAGGGCAGGAAAGATAAATAAGGTGTTTAAGACCTTTTATGGAGTACTGTATAGGTCTCAGCCCCCAGAGGGAGAGGAGGGGATGCGGCAGTTCCTGGACCGGTTGAGGTTCCCGAAAGTGGAGGAGCAGGCGGTGGCAGGCCTGGGGGCGCCGATTGAGGTGAACGAGGTTATTAAGGGACTGGGAAGCATGCAAGCAGGGAAGGCCCCGGGGCCAGACGGGTTCCCGGTGGAATTCTACAGAAAATATGTTGACTTGTTGGCCCCGTTGTTGGCAAGGACGTTCAATGAGGCCAGGGAAGGGGGGACACTACCCCCGACAATGTCGGAGGCGACGATATCGCTAATTTTGAAGAGGGACAAAGATCCGATGCAGTGTGGGTCCTATAGACCTATTTCACTGTTGAACGTGGACGCCAAACTGCTAGCAAAGGTGCTGGCATCGAGGATAGAGGACTGTGTCCCAGGGGTGGTGCATGAAGACCAGACAGGGTTCATAAAAGGGAGACAATTGAATGTTAACGAGCGACGGCTATTAGGGGTGATAATGATGCCCTCAGTGGAGGGGGAGGCAGAGATAGTGGCGGCAATGGACGCAGAGAAGGCATTTGATAGGGTGGAGTGGGAGTATTTATGGGAAGTGTTGAGAAGGTTTGGGTTTGGGAACGGATTTATTCGCTGGGTTAGACTACTTTATGGGGCACCAACGGCAAGCGTAGTTACAGGTCGACATAGATCGGAGTATTTCCGATTATATAGGGGAACAAGACAGGGATGCCCGCTGTCTCCATTGTTGTTTGCGCTGGCAATTGAACCTCTGGCCATGGCGCTGAGAGACTCCAGGAAATGGAGAGGGGTGACTAGAGGGGGAGAAGAACACCGAGTCTCGTTATACGCGGATGACCTATTGCTATACGTGTCGGACCCAGCGGGGGGGATGATAGAGGTTATGCGAATCTTGAGGAGGTTCGGGGAATTTTCGGGGTATAGGTTAAACATGGGGAAGAGTGAATTATATGTGATACATCCAGGGGACCGGAGTAGAGAGATAGAAGGCTTATCGCTAAGGAAAGTGGAAAGAAACTTCCGATACTTGGGGATTCAGATCGCTAGGAGCTGGGGAACCTTGCACAGGCTTAATCTGACACGGCTGGTAGAACAAATGGAGGAGGACTTTAAGAGGTGGGACATGCAGCCTTTATCGCTGGCGGGAAGGGTGCAGGCAATTAAGATGATGGTCCTCCCGAGGTTCTTATTTGTATTTCAATGTCTCCCTATTTTAATCACCAGGACCTTATTTAATAAAATAGATAGGAGCATTACGAGCTTTGTGTGGGCAGGGAAAGTTCCGAGAGTAAGGAGGGGGTTCCTGCAGCGCAGTAGGGACAGAGGAGGACTGGCACTACCGAATTTGGGAGATTATTATTGGGCCGCCAATGTGGCAATGATACGTAGATGGATGATGGAGTGGCGGGGCTTATTAAACTGGAGCAGATAAAGTTTGCCCTGAGAGGATCGGCTCAAGGGTTCACCAGGCGGTGGCAGCCATTTCTCGACTACCTAGGGGAACGTTAGAGGGAAGACGGATGACCAGCAGCAGCAACCCAGGGGGAGGGGGGGGGAGGGGGGGAGGCAGTTGAGTATAGGTCAATAGAGTACGAGGTTTTGATACTTGTATATTATTACTACTATTATTATTATTGTTAAAAAGTTTAAAAATTTCTGTTTTGTTACTGTTATCGTTTCGCTTGTTTTGTAAGCGGGAAAAATGTTGCTCAGGGGAAAAAATTTCAATAAAGTATATTTTTTTTAAAAAGCAATGCATCTCTCCACAGTCCAATTTTCCATTCAATTTCTCACACCGCGGTAGTGATTTTGCACGCAGCTCCCTCTGGTTGCTGTCACTGTGTCTCTCAGTCCGCAGTAATACACCGCGCTGTCAGACAGCCGCAGCTCCCGGATCGTGAAATTCCCCTCCCTTTTCGAAGTGTCGAGAGATGCTGAGAATCCACACGGCCTCTGCTCTGAAAACATCTCCGTATTTCGGGATGTCGATCAAAAATATGGGGGTTATATCCTGGCCCTGGCGGTACAGCGGTAAATTATGCGAATCAGCAGTGGTCGAATAGCTGAAATTATTTATCGCAAAGCCTCCTTCAAAATGTGTCGTGGAAACCGGTTCCTGTGAAACTGAGTCTAAACCAGTAACGGCTGGCAGAAATAAAGAAAAAACAGGGTTAACACAGAACACATTGCCTGCACGAAGGAGATTTTGTAGTTTGTAAACTTCCCAGTTAAGAGAGCAGAAGTTGTGAGGAATGAATAAAAAACAATATCTCACATGTTTACAGAGAGCTGGCAGCGGATTTGAACCTGAAATTGTATCTGTGATGAGTTGGGTTCGTGGTGAGTAATACCTGGTATCTTTGCCGATTGGTTCATTCCTGACAGAGTCATCAGTTTTCACCCAATTAGTTCATGGGGTCTTTGTTCCAGTATTGATCCAATCAGCTGAGAGCTCCTGTCTGCTCCAATTCATGACATCAGGGCGGGCAGCAGTGAATCGAACAGGGAACAGGAATTGAACACAATGTTGACCCTTCAACGTTTTCACTCTGCGAGATGGGTGAAGTGAAGAGAAATATCTCTTAATGTGCTACTAACAATGCGGTGGCTCCCATTAACGGAACTGCTCACTGGCCATTAGAGCTACTACAGCTAGTATAAAGGCCCATCGAGAGGACAAGTGAGCTCTGAAGGCTTTCAGTTCCGCCAATTCATGGGGCTGGTTTAGCACACTGGCTTAAATCGCTGGCTTTTAAAGCAGGCCAGCAGCCCGGTTCAATTCCCGTACCAGCCTCCCCGAACAGGCGCCGGAATGTGGCGACTATGGGCTTTTCACAGTAACTTCATTTGAAGCCTACTTGTGACGATAAGCGATTCTCATCTTTTTTCATTCCAGCTATTATATGGAATAAATGGCGTCGGCTTGGCAGTTCACTCACATTCAGCCTTTTTGTGAGCTTCCCTGTCTGTCTGAATTCATGTGCAGTCCTTTCTCAATCTTCTCTCTCCGTTTCTGCGTCACTTTGACCACAGCCGGTGCACATTGTCTATTTGTTCAGAGTACATTGTTAGTTTAGACACCGTTGGTAGGAAACGAATACATTTCACAGGCTATAATGAGGAGCGCGGGATCACTGCAAGCTGGGGCGGGGGGGGGGGGGGGGGGGGGGGGTGATCGGAAAGAATTTAGCAGAACAACGAGAAAACAGTTCATTTACTGCAGCGATATCCAAGGACCAGTTATTAGAGAACGTTTTCAGAGGATTAAACTGTCTAACTATCAAGGAAATGTGAGATGTGTTAAAGAAGAGAAAATTTAAATTGATTTGGGATGATTTACAATCATGACTTGATCTCATCTTTAAACGCATGATGCTTGTTCCTTTTCACTTTATCTCATTTATTTTTCCACAGTGCTTTGATTTTATATTCTCTGCGATTCCTGTACATTGTAGTTTACCTTTGTTGCGCACTCAATCTCGCTCGCCTGATTGTTCCTCGTTTCTCTTTGTCTATGTTTCTAACATTCGTCATCTGGGGCTGTTTAGTACAGGGCTAAATCGCTGGCTTTGAAAGCAGACCAAGGCAGGCCACCAGCACGGTTCAATTCCCGTACCAGCCTCCCCGAACAGGCGCCGGAATGTGGCGACTAGGGGCTTTTCACAGTAACTTCATTTGAAGCCTAGCTGTGACAATAAGCTTTTTTCACTTCATTCATCACTAATCCTTCCTCTGTTATATTTTCTGGCTCTTGCTCTCATTTCCCAGGCAGTTGTATTATTACTGCGCCAATCACAATGCCGATTCTCCGAGCACAGTAGAGCAGTGCTCCCACTCAGTGCAGGTTTCTGTACGAGCTCTCCATCTACATCTAACACTGTGCCTCACGGCGCAGAGATAGGTGGCAGTGTCTGTAACTCGGGCTTCTCTCACAGTCAGGACACTGTGGTTGTTTTCTCCCCCGATTGAGGCAGTGATCCTCGCGGGTTGATCGGTTTCTCTTGTGGCCAGCACAAGATGCTGGGGTGGCTGATTTGGCTGCTGTCTGTACCAACGCACCATGTTCATCACGACGGCGCTGGTGCAGTTCATGGACACGATTCCCGCTTCATTAACACCCATCCGCCGAGGGAGCTGCAGCAGCTCATCTTCTCCAGTCACAGCGGTGTAGATCAGAGTGAAAAACAGCAAAGAGACTCTGTAAACTCGGACCATTATCAAATCACCTGAAATGTCGGCGGAAGCAATTCTCCTGTGTGTTCAGATTGGCACCAGGAAACGTAGATTAAGTTAGTATGAACGAAAAATGAGCCAAAGACCCAGTTCAGATGCAACTCAGAGGCTTCCTCCAGTCGAAATGAAGAAAAAGAAACCGTATCTTGGGCTTTACCCGCTTGAGGTTTTAAACGAGCAGCGGCTCACACTGCCACTGCGTTCACAGAGGGCCGCCCACATTCAGAATTTCGAACCGATTCGCACTGCCCTCTGGCGGTGTGTGCTCCTGCAACTATTCACGCGAACTCCACCTCAGCTACAGTTCAATTGATAGCTGCAATTACAGAGCTAACTCATGCCTCTGGGTAGTGGTAGGGCTGGGGGTGGGGGTGGCGATGCGCTGCCGGGGTTTACTAAGTTATGAGGAATTTAGATAGTTCGTAATTCATAAGATATCGGATCAGAATTAGGCCATTTGGCCCATCGAGTCTGCTCCGTCATTCGATGATGGCTGATATGTTCCTCACCCCCATAACCCCTGATCTGCACATTAATCAAGAAATCCCCACGTTGATCATGAACACCATATTTGTGCCTGGCATGCTGTTACCTCCTGGGCTACAGACCAAGAGCTGAATGGTGAAAACAGGCTGAGTAGTTTTTTTTCTCAGAACATAAGAATGAGGAGTAGGCAATTTAGCCTCTCGAGCCGACACCACCGCTTAATACGACCATGGCTGATCTCATCTTGTTGCATAAGATAAAGATGCATGGCATTAAGGGGGAAGTAGTAGCATGGATAGAGGATTGGTTAATTAATAGAAAGCAAAGAGTGGGGATTAATGGGTGTTTGTCTGGTTGGCAATCAGTAGCTAGTGATGTCCCTCAGGGATCAGTGTTGGGCCCACAACTGGTCACAATTGACATAGATGAATTGGAGTTGGGGACCAAGGGCAATGTGTCCACGTTTGCAGACGACACTAAGATAAGTGGTAAAGCAAAAAGTGCAGAGGATACTGGAAGTCTGCAGAGGGATTTGGATAGGCAAAGTGAATGGGCTAGGGCCTGGCAGATGGAATACAATGTTGACAAATGTGAGGTTATCCATTTTGGTAGGAATAACAGCAAAAGGGATTATTATTTAAATGATAAAATATTAAAACATGCTGCTGTGCAGAGAGACCTGGGTGTGCTAGTGCATGAGTCGCAAAAAGTTGGTTTCCAGGTGCAACAGGTGATTAAGAAGGCAAATGGAATTTGGTCCTTCATTGCTAGAGGGATGGAGTTTAAGACTAGGGAGGTTCTGCTGCAATTGTATAAGGTGTTAGTGAGGCCACACCTGGAGTATTGTGTTCAGTTTTGGTCTCCTTACTTGAGAAAGGACAGTACGAAGTCTTACAACATCAGGTTAAAGTCCAACAGGTTTGTTTCGATGTCACTAGCTTTCGGAGCGCTGCTCCTTCCTCAGGTGAATGAAGAGGTATGTTCCAGAACTACATATATAGACAAATTCAAAGATGCCAAACAATGCTTGGAATGCGACCATTAGCAGGTGATTAAATCTTTACAGATCCGGAGATGGGCAACCCCAGGTTAAAGAGGTTTGAATTGTATCAAGCCAGGACAGTTGGTAGGATTTCGCAGGCCAGATGGTGGGGGATGAATGTAATGCGACATGAATCCCAGGTCCCGGTTGAGACCACACTCAAGTGTGCGGAACTTCGCTGTAAGTTTCTGATCGGCGATTCTGCGTTGCCGCGCGTCCTGAAGGCCGCCTTGGAGAACGCTTACCCGGAGATCAGAGGCTGAATGCCCTTGACTGCTGAACTGTTCCCCGACTGGAAGGGAACATTCCTGCCTGGTGATTGTTGCGCGATGTCCGTTCATTCGTTGTCGCAGCGTCTGCATGGTCTCGCCAATGTACCACACTTCGGGACATCCTTTCCTGCAGCGTATGAGGTAGACAACGTTGGCCGAGTCGCACGAGTATGTACCGCGTACCTGGTGGGTGGTGTTCTCACGTGTAGTAGTGGTATCCATGTCGATGATCTGGCAGGTCTTGCAGAGATTGCCATGGCAGGGTTGTGTGGTGTCGTGGTCACTGTTCTGAAGATTTGGTAGTTTGCTGCAAACAATGGTTTGTTTGAGGTTGCGCGGTTGTTTGAAGGCAAGTAGTGGGGGTGTGGGGATGACCTTGACCTTGGCAAGATGTTCATCGTCATCAATGACGTGTTGAAGGCTGTGAAGAAGATGACGTAGTTTCTCCGCTCCGGGGAAGTACTGGACGACGAAGGGTATTCTGTCGGTTGTGTCCCATGTTTGTCTTCTGAGGAGGTCAGTGCGGTTTTTCGCTGTGGCGCGTTGGAACTGGCGATCGATGAGTCGAGTGCCATATCCCGTTCGTACGAGGGCATCTTTCAACATCTGTAGATGTCTGTTACGCTCCTCCTCGTCTGAGCAGATCCTGTGTATACGGAGAGCTTGTCCATAGGGGATGGCTTCTTTAATGTGTTTAGGGTGGAAGCTGGAGAAGTGGAGCATCGTGAGGTTATCCGTGGGTTTGCGGTCGCATTCCAAGCATTGTTTGGCATCTTTGAATTTGTCTATATATGTAGTTCTGGAACATACCTCTTCATTCACCTGAGGAAGGAGCAGCGCTCCGAAAGCTAGTGACATCGAAACAAATCTCTTGGACTTTAACCTGGTGTTGTAAGACTTTGTACTGTGCTCACCCCAGTCCAAAACCGGCATCTCCACATCTTGAGAAAGGATGTACTGGCACTGGAGGGTGTGCAGAGGAGATTCACTAGGTTAATCCCAGAGCTGAAGGGGTTGGATTACGAGGAGATGTTGAGTAGACTGGGACTGTACTCATTGGAATTTAGAAGGATGAGGGGGGATCTTATAGAAACATATAAGATTATGAAGGCAATAGATAGGATAGATGCGGGCAGGTTGTTTCCACTAGTCGGGGAAAGCAGAACTAGGGGGCATAGCCTCAAAATAAGGGGAAGTAGATTTAGGACTGAGTTTAGGAGGAACTTCTTCACCCAAAGGGTTGTGAATCTATGGAATTCCTTACCCAGTGAAGCAGTAGAGGCTACTTCATTAAATGTTTTTAAGATAAAGATAGATCGTTTTTTGAAGAATAAAGGGATTAAGGGTGATGGTGTTCGGGCCGGAAAGTGGAGCTGAGTCCACAAAAGATCAGCCATGATCTCATTGAATGGTGGAGCAGGCTCGAGGGGCCAGATGGCCTACTCCTGCTCCTAGTTCTCGTGTTCTTATGTTCTCCGGAACCCTTCAACTCTTCTGTCAAACCCCTCCTTAAATTTACTCACTGTCCCAGCTTCCACCGCATTCTGGTGTCGTGAATTCTACAGGTTCACAATCCTTTGGGAGAAGTAGTTTGACCTCAACTTATTTTACTCCAAATCGAGACAGTTGATTATAATCCTTAAAATTAATCATCGTAGATTTCCTCACCAGATAGACCGCACTCATTGATTGAGTGACTGTTTGTTCAATCGGATAATGTATGCTCTGACTATTAGCATATTCGTGCAGACAAACGAGCAGAAGGAAATTGCAAAGGCCCCGGAGCCTTTCCTGCTCTCGTTCTGACACGTCATGCATACCGTTTGCTATTTGGTAGATTGATGTAGCAATTGTAAAGAGGAGGAGGTTTTTATACAGTGACTGGCGCCTTTTCTTCCACTGTGGGCTTTAGCACACAGTAATAAACAGCGGTGTCTGCGCTCCCTGTGTGTCCAATAACCAATTTGCCCTGTTTATCTGCAGTGGAAAGGTCCAATTCGAATCGGCCCTCTCTCTCTTTTCCAGCCGATATTCGCCTTATTATCCACTCCAGACCCTGACCAGACGTTTGTCTGTACCAATACATTTCGGATATGCTGGACATGTCATAGCTGCAGTTTATCTGCACCGAATCTCCGCTCTGGACTGTTCTCGCAGTGGGAGTTTGGAAAACTTGGTCCGAGCGACATCGACCTGTAAAACCGTTCAGACAATGAGACACTGGACCATCACCGATATAAATAAACATTCTGTCCAGATGATGGAGTAAATTTCCTACACCTACAAGTCAGTAGTACCAGAATGAAAGGCAGCTTCGTTTGCACCGTGTAGCACATCGTTCAATAAAAATGGCAATAAGAAAACGGAGCACAGCTCAGATCAGAGGAGCACGAAGTCAATCAGCGTCTTCAATATCCGGCTAATGGAAGAGGCACCGGATAAATGTTCAGACACGTTTTTCTCTGCGATTTGATTGGCTAGAATCAGACTGCCGGTATATGGAAGTGTTTTTTTGCAGAGCTGCTCACTTCTCCTTCGGATTACACGTGACAAGTTAATTATCTATGCACCAGAACATTGTGTGATTGCTGTGAATTTAATCGATAGAGGTGGTACTATAAACGCATGATCAATAACATGTTGGAAATATTTATATGGTTTATTTTCGCAAATATCATTAATTGCTCTTGTTGTTCCCGCAGTCGCAGTCTTCTCCAAACTCTGATGTCACTTCCCATTTCAGTTCTATTTCTGTAATTTGGAGGGCAGCGGTTCCAGGAGGCAGCTCATCGCCAGTTTCTAAAGCGATGGGATATCAATGATGCGGCCAGCGAAGCCTACATCCTTGAATAAACAAACAAGCAGATTCTGTTCAAGTCCTTCAGATACCACTGCTTGTCTATTACTCCTCTTTTCTATCCTCAAGACAGTTAAAGTGATCAGAACTAAACTCTGCTCCTCAGAATCTCTGACATTTGTACCACAATAACATTGGCTAGTCGGCGTCACAGCCTCCTCGTCATAGACTGTCACCCTTGAGAGATATTGTCCCCTTGTATTAGGACACACTGACCATAGGGTTTTCCTAAGGAACGTGAGATCTAAGTTTATATTTTAGTGACATTTGGGCCGTGTGCGTATTAGCAAAATGGAAGGTAAACGCAAGAACAGATCAGAAACACGAGCAAAAGAAACCATTGTATTTAATTAATAATCTTTATTGTCACAAGTAGGCTGACATTAACACTGCAATGAAGTTACTGTGAAAAGGCTACAGTCGCCACATTCCGGCGCCTGTTCGGGTACACGGAGGCTGTATTCAGAATGTCCAATTCACCTAACACCACGTCTTTCGGGACTTGTGGGAGGAAACCGGAGCGCCCGGAGGAAACCCGCAGCCACGGGAACAATGTGCAAACTCCGCACAGACAGTGACCCAAGAGGGAATCGAATCTGTGACCCTGGTGCTGTGAACGTACAGTGCTACCCACTGTGCTACTTTGACCCCCCCCCCCCCCCTCGCGATCCTACACCCTCGGGTGACCGCTATTCGGATTGTGACCTTAACTCCACTTTCCTGACGACCCCCATGAACATTCATTCGCCTGAAGTTCAAACAAATCATTGGAAATCAGAGTCAAAAGTAGGTAGAGGCTGGCGGAATGTTGAAAGTGAGGATAGTGCCTCGTATCCGCTTTGAGCAGGGAGAAAGGACAACCCGCGAATCAACTTCTCGCATGATCCTTCGGAATGTTCCGACAGGTTGGAAAATATTTTCACAAATGCAAAGAACCCGAGTGGATCAGATTGCAGAACAATTTCTATTCAGGCTTTATTCGTTAACGCCAGTGTACGGTGCCGTTAAATGTACCTCGACAGACACCACCGGATATCAACAACGGCTTATCCATCTGTGTTTGTGTTGGTGTATGTGTGCTGTATATCTGCTTGCGTGTGTGTGCGTATTTGTCTTGTGTATATGTGTGCTCGCGTGTGTGCGCATCCGGGTGCAATATGTATTCATCAGTTTACATCGGCACTTATGTCTGGGCAGTTACGTGCCTGTGTGTGCGTTTGTGTGTCTCTGTTAGCGAGTATGTGGTCGAGTATGCATATCATTGAGTGCAGATGCAAGTGGCTGTATTGTGTGTCTCTGCATGCACCTGTGTGGGGTTCTCTCGATCAGCTTTCCCCACTACTATACGAGCGGCTTGTACTGGGCACAGGATGGCGCTACTTCATCACTTGTTAAATGTTTTTCACGCCAAACACAGTCGAGTGTCCGTGCATAACTTTCAAATCTATAATCAGTTAGTGTATCTTTTACCCATTCGTTTTATATTTCCCGCATTATTTCAGTTCAACTATTTATCGGATCACTTCAATTCCATGCAGCGTCAATTTTCAACTGAATGAAAGGACAAATGAAGCAATATGTGAGAGAGAGATGGAGAAGTGATACCGAGGAAAGAGGATGAATCAGCAAGAGGCCTGGAGCGAAAATAAGTAAGTAACATATCGTTGGACCGAAAGAGGAAACCGGAGGCTCCGGAGGAAACCCACGCTGACAGTGTGCAAACTCCACAGCAGCAGTCACCCCAGACTGGAATTGTAGCCGGGTCCCTGGCGCTGTGAGGCAGCAGTGCAAACCACTGCGTGTCGGTGTGTGACTTGTTTGTGTTTGTGTGCGTCCAAGGTGGTTGTATCTGTGTGTTTCCGTGTTTGTCTGTGTACTTGTGATTTGTTCACATGGATATGTGTCGGTCTGTGTTTGTGTGTGAACATGCCTTAGTTTGCGCTTGTCTGCGTGTATTTTGTGTGTATCTATGTTTTCGCATGTTTGTCTGACTGTATCTTTGTGTGCGTGCGTGCCTGTGTGGACCAGTGTGTGCGTTTGTCAGTATTTAATTGTGTGTGTCTTTGTTTTGTGTGTGCGTGCGCGTTTTTGTGTGTGTGCCTGTGTGTCAGTGTTATGACTATGTGAGTGTGCCTGTGAGTGTTGGTCTGTCTTTGTGTTTCTGCGTGTCTGCATTTTGTCTGTGTGTGTTAATGTGTGTGTGCCAATACGTGTGGGTATATATATATGTATCTAGCTGTGTGTGTACTTGCCTTGGTGTGGTTTTGTTTGTATTTGTGTATGTTGGCATGTCTCTTTATCTCTGTGTCCTAGTGTGTGTGTGTGTGTGTTTTTGTCTGTCTGTATCCTATAATGTCTGTAGGTGCGTGTGTATGTCTTTGTGCATGTGTGTGTGTGTGTGAGTGAGTGTGCCGGTGTTTGTGTGATTATGTGTATTTGTGTACATGTGTATGTCCGTGTGTCCATCTGGGTGTCTATGTTTATGTACATGTCTCTGTGCCTGTGTGCGTCTGTCTGTGCCTTCCAGATGCGACTGTGCCTGTTTTTCTGTGTTTGTGTAGTCTTTGTGCCCGTGTGTCTGTTTTTGCGTCTGCATATATGTGAATGGCTATTTGTCTGTGTGCGCGGGTGTATGTGTCCTTGTGTATGTTTGTGTTTTCCTGTGTGTTGCTTTATTTGTGTGCTTGTTTGTGTGTATCTGTATGCGTGTGTTTGTTTGCCTGTGCTTCTGTTTGTTGCGTGTTTATTTCTGCATGTTTATGTGTCTGTAGGTGACCGTGTATCTGGCGGGAACAGGTGAGAGTGGCTGGGTTAATTACAAATTAGTGATACTGATTGGTTGACAGTGCATGTCTGTTTTTAAAAAAATCAGCCAATCCCCGTCGTGAGCGGCACCCTCAGTGTCTGAATAAGGGCAGTAATCCGTTGTCTGTACTTTTAAACATGAGAATGAAAGGTTCCGCAGTTTGGGGCAGCACGGTAGCATTGTGGATAGCACAATTGCTTCACAGCTCCAGGGTCTCAGGTTAGATTCCCAGCTTGGTTCACTGTCTGTGCGGAGTCTGCACATCCTACCCGTGTGTGCGTGGGTTTCCTCCGGGTGCTCCGGTTTCCTCCCACAGTCCAAAGATGTGCAGGTTAGGTGGATTGGCCATGCTAAATTGCCCTTCGTGTCCAAAATTGCCCTTAGTGTTGGGTGGGGTTACTGGGTTATGGGGATGGGGTGGAGATGTTGACCTTGGGTAAGGTGCTCTTTCCAAGAGCCGGTGCAGACTCGATGGGCCGAATGGCCTCCTTCTGCACTGTAAATTCTATGAACCATTCTGTTGTGCTAATCGGACTGCACACCACATACGTGCTGCGTATATCCTTTGCTGATAATCATGGTTCTGTTACCCGGTGAGTCGACGGTTCAATACGCCTGTGTGCATTGATCAGGTTTACTCCCAAATGTTTAACACGGTCTGTTCTTTATTTCAGGAACAGAGGGAAAGGATACCGTTTCCCAGGATCCGCCTGATGTGACGGTTCAGGAGGGACACGCGATACTATTAAACTGCAATTACTCCACAACCGATACCTATTCCTACCTCTGTTAGTACATCCAGTACCCCGGGGAATCTCCGAAATATTTACTGAACAAGTACGGCAAGACAGGGGGAGATAAGTCGCCACATTTCCTCGATCGGTTTTCTGTTCATTTGGGCGAGGAAGAGAAAACAGTTCCTTTAAGTATCACCGGGGTCCGTGTCTCTGACTCTGCTGTGTATCACTGTGCTCTGAGACACACACTGTTACAGAGCCACAGTCAGTCCACAGAAAAACCGGCAAGACACTCTCACATCCTCTCATTGATTGTGAACTGATATCATGTGAGGAATCACAATGTGTGGATCAGCTTTGCTAAATATCTGTTTTGTGTTAATTCAATCCAGCATCTTTCTGCTTGCTGCCGCCGCTGAGCAGATTATTTTGAGGGAATCTCGGGCGCTGACAAAATAAATACATTAAATGTCCCACCTCAAAGACTGATCCTGTTCAGTGACCAACATTGTCTTCACTGAAGTCACCGTTCCTGTTGTGAGGAGAACAATTTCACCCCCACGTCCCTCTACATTATTATCATTGATGTGGAGATGCCGGCGTTGGATTGGGGTGAGCACAGTACGAAGTCTTACAACACCAGGTTAAATTCCAACAGGTTTGTTTCGATGTCACTAGCTTTCGGAGCGCTGCTCCTTCCTCAGGTGAATGAAGAGGTCTGTTCCTCAGAAGACAAACATAGGACACTACCGACAGAATACCCTTCGTCGTCCAGTACTTCCCCGGAGCGGAGAAACTACGTCATCTTCTTCACAGCCTTCAACACGTCATTGATGACGATGAACATCTTGCCAAGGTCATCCCCACACCCCCTCTACTTGCCTTCAAACAACCGCGCAACCTCAAACGAACCATTGTTTGCAGCAAACTACCCAGTCTTCAGAACAGTGACCACAACACCACACAACCCTGTCATGGCAATCTCTGCAAGACGTGCCAGATCATCGACATGGATACCACTATTACACGTGAGAACACCACCCACCAGGTACATGGCACATACTCGTGCGACTCTGCCAACGTTGTCTACCTCATACGCTGCAGGAAAGGATGTCCCGAAGCGTGGTACATTGGCGAGACCATGCAGACGCTGCGACAACGAATGAATGGACATCGCGCAACAATCACCAGGCAGGAATGTTCCCTTCCAGTCGGGGAACACTTCAGCAGTCAAGGGCATTCAGCCTCTGATCTCCGGGTAACCATTCTCCAAGGCGGCCTTTAGGACCCGCGACAACGCAGAATCGCCGAGCAGAAACTTATAGCCATGTTCCGCACACATGAGTGCGGCCTCAACCGGGACCTGGGATTCATGTCGCATTACATTCATCCCCCACCATCTGGCCTGCGAAATCCTACCAACTGTCCTGGCTTGGTACAATTCACACCTCTTTAACCTGGGGTTACCCCATCTCTGGATCTGTAAAGATTTAACCACCTGCTAATGCTCGCATTCCTAGCATTGTTTGGTATCTTTGAATTTGTCTATATGTGTGTTTCTGGAACAGACCTCTTCATTCACCTGAGGAAGGAGCAGCGCTCCGAAAGCTAGTGACATCGAAACAAACCTGTTGGACTTTAACCTGGTGTTGTAAGACTTCGTATTATTATCATTAATCAGAAAACAAAGAGCTTTGCTGTGAATTGCTGGATTGTGACACAAGGGATGTTGATAGGATGTCATCAGCTGTTTGTGCCATAGAATCCCTACAATGCAGAAAGAGGCCATTCGGCCTATCGAGTCTGCAGGGATACTCAGAAAGACCACCTTACCTAGGCCCAATCGCCCGCCCAGTGACCGCACCTAACCTGCACATCAATGGGAGGAAACCGGAGCACCGGAAGGAAGCCCACACAGAATGAGGCCGGGTCCCTGGCGCTGTGAGGCTGCAGTGTTACCCACTGTGCCACAGTATTATTTTTGTTAGAGTATGATAATTACCTGAAATATATGAAAAATATAATTGTTCTGTATTTTCTATGATCGGGGAGCCGATAAATCACCTTGTGGGTGTTTAACTCCCCTTCTATAACTTGAATAAATACGTTCTGAACTGAAACTATTTGCGTGTAGTCTGATCAGAGGAACACTGACGGTGTGAAGATTGATATTCACAACATACAATCCGTGACAAATATACAGCAGCAGAGGGAGACAGCAGAGATATTAATGTCAATTTCCGGCACTGATGCCACATTAAATATCTCACAGACTGGACATCTGCATGGGCGAACCGTGGGCTTTCTGCACAAACTGTTCCTCGATGTGAGGGAACACTTTTAGAATGATTTACCAAACACGCCCTCCTGTGGAAGTTCATCGCCTTCTACTCAATAGGACGGATCCCAGATTACCCAATTTCGAAGGCAACAATTTACACTCGGTGAGAATTTCAGGTTCAACTTCACTCTGTTTGCCCCGCCCAGCTCTGACATCATGAATCTGAGAGCAAAGAAACTGCGAGTTGATTGGATGATTTGAAGACTAATGGTTGATGGGCTATTCGCTGCTGTCTCTGTCAAGAACCGACCAATCCACAAAGAGGCTGGATATGAGTCAATCTCTACCCAGTTCTTGAGTGAAAACTATTTCAGGTGGATGAAGCCTCTTCAAACCCGCCATCATCTCTGTTTGAACATGTTCACTGCTACTTTATCCTTTATCTTCACAGCTGCTGCTGTCTTAACTGGTAAGTTCGAATGTTACATAACTATGCGTTTCACATCTATCTCATACGTTATATTTAAGAGGTCAGAATGGACAACACAGAAATATCCACACCTTAATCCTAAGTGCAGAAACAATCATTCAGACCGATCTGAACTTAACGCTGAAAACTCTTCTGGAAATTCGCATTCTCCCCCCCACTGCCCCTAATCTTACCCCGCTGGAAAGTGCTGAAAGTTGTTCAAAGGGCTTTTTGTTCTCAACAAAACCCCTCCTCCTTGAGTCACATTTTGTGAGGAATGTCTTTCTGCTTAACACATCTGATTTAATTCCCAGGTAAGTGTTGGGAGTGATCGGCTGATAATGGGGATAGATAGTGGAGCGACGTTGTTTAATTTAATATCGCTCTGGGCTCTTACAGAGTATTGTCGAGGAGATTCGGTTTCACAGACACCAGCTGAAACCTCAGTACATGAAGGAGGTGACATTGAACTGTTCTGTAACTTCACATCTACAAGCAGCGACGTTCCTTACCTGTATTGGTACCGCCAGTATCCCAGCGGCTCCTTGGAGTACTTGTTGCAGAGGAACAGATACAGTGAGAAAACGGAGGGCATTCCTGAGAACCGCTTTCCAGCGAAGTTCGATGAATCTGGTCGGACCGTCCCGCTGAAAGTCTCTTAGGCACAACTGAGTGACTCCGCGGTGTATTACTGCGCACTGAGACCCACAGCCACACAGAACCCGCTGAACATGGACAAAAACTGTCAAAGCGTTAATGCACATAACAGCACTTCAACGATGTTGTAATCAGAGGGTGTCGAAGATCTCCCACCAGCGTCCCACCTTGCCGTTATACCTCTTACATTTAAGAATACTAACAACCGCTTATTGTCACAAGCAGACTTAAATGAAGTTACTGTGAAAAGCCCATAGTCGCCACATTCCGGCGCATGTTCAGGGAGGTCGGTACGGGGATTGAACCCGCGCTGCTAGCATTGCTCTGCATTACAAGCCAGCTATTTAGCTCATTGTGCTAAGTCTCTTTTGTGGTCATCAGAGAATTTACAGTCCAGAAGGAGGCCATTCGGCCCATCGAGTCTGCACCGGCTCTTTGAAAGAACACCCTACCCAAGCCCACACCCCCACCCTATCCCCATAACCCAGTAACCCCACCCAAAACTGAGGGCAATTTTGGACACTAAGGGCAATTTAGCATGGCCAATCCACCTAACCTGCACTTCTTTGGATTGTGGGAGGAAACCGGAGGAAACCCACGCACACACGGGGAGAATGTGCAGACTCCGCACAGACAGTGACCCAAGCCGGGAATCGAACCTGGGACCTGGATCTGTGAAGCAATTGTGCTAACCACTATCCTACCGTGCTGCCCACCTGAATATAAATTATACTCATTCTTAATAGCAAAATATACCAGTACAGTAAGCAGTGTGCGTTTGTGTAGCGTCAATTTATAAAGAAATGCTGTTGGTGAATGTCCAGGCTTGTGCAACACTTACCAGGACATAAAACAATAATCAAATTAATTTAAGAATGAAATGTTCCAGCTGCTTGTCGGTATTTCCCGTTCTGAGCTGCACAATGAACAACAACAAACCACACCAAGCATACTCAAATATTAACTTATATTCTCCTCTGTTCAACTGGTGTGGATGATCTTTGTCGACAAGCTGCAGGCTTTGTGTATATTTCCCCCTTCTGCGTTCATTCCCCTAGAATTGACATTCTGATTTTCTGCTTTCATCAAGTGTCCGACCGGTGTCAAGTTATGATCATATCCACCAGAGGGCGACATGGTCACACGTTTCCCGCTGCTCCCTCAAGGCTCACAGTTGACCGCATGGAGAGGGACACTGCGATTTGCTAAACTATAGAAGACGTGTCTAACTAAAGGAAGAAGATTCAACAATAGCTTTAAGAAGGAAATGTAAAGGGAATTACCGGGGTATATAGAAAATGCTGTTTTTGAAAGAAGAATAAGGTCACGATTTCAAAGTGTCTTGGGCAATATAGATGGTGTGGCCTCATCCCTGACTCGAAGATTCTGGATTCTAGTCCGTCAAGTCCTTCCCGATATATTCCTTCTCAGTGACTTGCACAGTGAGCATGTGCAGGGTGGTGACGGTGTAGGGAAGGTTCAACCGTCGCTATTTCCTCTCCATCAGTTCCGAGTGCAGCTGAGAGTCACCGCACACTTCACTCAATATTGGGACTGCGGTATCCCCGCCCACAGCTTCCGGTTGCTGCTCTCACTCTGACCCAATTGTGTTACTGGAGAGATTGCTGCTGCTGGTTCATTCCTCCCATTGGCCGGATCAGCAGTGCAGTGGGACGGAGATCTGTATTTCTGTCTCTGACAGAGGATTCCTCTCATTGTAGAGTTACAAACTCAAGGAGGATCATGAGGCACCGTCTCGCTTCGCTCCTCATTGTTATCTCACTTCTCAGTAAGTATTTCCTTCCCAGTAACACTCCATTCTCCTCCTGACTGCTGTAACCCAGATGTTACTGTTGGTAAAATGACAGTGATTATTTTGCAAATTCTTTTATTGCTTAATATGAGTCTGGCTCTGATTGTCATTCTCGCTGTCACTTCTGTTAGAATGGAGCCATCAAGACACCGTGGAACAAAAGGAGCCTGAAACAACGGCTACAGAGGAAAGTAATGTCACATTAACCTGCACCTTGAAAACAAGCGATTCTAGCCCGTATGTGTACTGGTACAGTCAGCAGAAAGAGAAAGCTCCAATATTCATGCTCCGTCTTATTGGACTGAATGTGCAAAGGAACACCGACCTCAATGATCGGTTTTCTTCTACGTTTGATAAAAAGAACAAGACTACCGAGCTAACGATCAGTAACACAATCATCTCCGACAGCGCCGTGTATTTCTGTGCCATGCAGTCCACACTGCTGCAGAGATGGATCCCGTACAAAACCCCCACACTGGCAGTTCCAGCTGCTGCTCAGCAGGGGGCGCGTCCTCATGAGTAGTTCAGTTTCTATAGTGACAGTTACAAAATTTGTAAGAAAACAACTCAAAAACAGCAAGAGGCGAGGTCCACTTGCACAGTTATTCTAGTTGACAATTGCAGCTCGCTTCATAACAGATATAATATTGACGAATCGATCTATGATCCCTTAACTCCTGCTTCTTGTTCATATCCTGGTGCACAGACTCACTCACTCAGTAAACTATGAGGTCTCACTGAACGACAACAAATGCAGCAATTTATGTACATGTCGAGCTTTTCAAATCATTACATATCCCATGGAGTTTCAGAGGAACATTTAGGTCGTATGGCCAAAAACGTGGTCAAAGAGTTTGGTTATTTGGGGTGGCACAGTGGCTAGCACTGCTACTTCACAGCGCCAGGGACCCAGATTCAATCCTGGCCTTGGGCGAGTTTGTGGTATTTGCATGAGGTGCCCGTGTCTGATTTGGTTTCCTCCCTCAATCCAAAAATATGCTGCGGATAAAAACATGCAGAATAGGTGGATTAGGTGGATTTAATAAACCTCAATCGGGTCCCCCTTCAGCCTTTTCTGGTCCAAGGAAAACAACCCCAACCTAACCAGCCTCTCTTCATAGCTGAAACACTCCATCCCCGGCATCATGCTGGTGACTCTCCACTGCACCCTCTCTACTGCAATCAAATCCTTGCTACAGTGTAGTGACCAGAACTGCACATAATACTCCAGCTGTTGCCTAACATGCGTTCCTACAGCTCCTTCGTCACCTCCCTGCTCTTATATTCAATGGAAAATAAACTCAAATATTTCATAAACCTTCTTAACCACTTGACCTCTACCTTCAGGGGTCTTTGGATCCGCACCCGGGTTCCCTCTGTTTACTGTAATTCCTAGCGTCTACCATTCATTGTATATTCCCTTGCCTTTTTAGTCCTGCCAAAATGTATCACCTCGCTCTTTTCACAGTCCATTTGCCACTATTCTAAGGTTTTCCTCCTCACTATTAACCACATCAACAATTTTCTCGGAATCCGCGAACTGACTGATCATACCTCTTGCCAGCGTCCTTGGGTTACACGGAATGTGGAGCTGAGGCCATGGTCACCTTAGACATGATCTAATTGATTTATGGAGTAACTCGAGTGGCCGATTGACCGACTTCCTGCTCCTAAGTCGGATGCTTATATGGCAATGAACCCGAATGAGTGTTTGTTAACCTTCAATGGTGTGGTGAACCCTATGCCACAGCCGGTTCGCGTTACTTGTTATCAGAAAATTATCACATCTTGCTTCATTGCAGCAGAGAAATGCATTCCTCCGATTGCCAGCGACGTTCCAGTGAAAGGCAAGGCCAGTAGTATTGGGCAGCCAATATCTGGATATAAATGTGTACGTGGCACACCCGGAAGTTTGTAACTTGGAATTAACCTAATGACAGGAATGTTCCAGCACTCGGAATCGCAGACACACAGAACCACACAGTTCAGACGAGGCCCTTCGGCCCCTTGTGTCTGCACCAACACGCGAAAAACACCGGACCGACCGACCTAACCCTATTTACCAGCACTTGGCCCATCGGCTTGAATGTTATGACGTGCCATGTGCTCATCCTGGTACTATTTGAAGGATGTGAAGCAGACTGCCTCTACCACCCTTCCAGGCAGTTTATTCCAGACCGTCACCACCCTCAAGGTAAATAAGATTTTCCTCAAATCCTCCATTACCTCCTGCTCCTCATGTCATGTGCTCAGTATTTAGTTTTTTTCAGAGACCAGATTGTGCGGAATTATTTCCATCAGCTGAAGGTTCAATGTTTTGTAAAGAAGACAGGGGCAGATGGATGATATTTCCTGTTGTGGGTGCTTGTGGGAAAAGATGAATCAAAGGACTTTGATTGGCTCAGCACAAGGAGCTCAGGGGAGCCGAGCAGCGACACCAAGGAACGGACGGGATTCAAACCCGCGATTTTTGGTTTACGAGACCAACTTTTGGCCACCGCACCGTGTGGAGGGGAACGATATTAATTGCACTGTGAGTTGTTACCATTTGCCAAAATTGATGAGAGAAGAAGAATCAACAGAACATTTCAAAAGTTATTGTCAGGGCGAAAAGGGCCAATAGAAATATCTCTTACAAATAGGTGCAGGTAGCGCCAGTTGACCCCCCCCCCCCCCTCTCCCCCCCCCCGCCTCCCCCCCCCCGGAACTATCGCGGGGAACCGCCTCTCGATCTCCTCGTTATGATCTCCCTACTTAGGATTTCGTTCACTGCAAAACCCCCATTCTCCCCTCACTGAGTAACCGGATATTCTTGTTCATTAAATGATATTGAGATGGTGTGGGTGACCGTTATGTTGGTCGATATGAGGCTGATTCTGAATTTTGACATTTGAATTGTTTTCTGTTCGTTTTTATCAGACTGGCACTGGAGCGGGTCCAGCGGAGATTCACACGGATGATCCCAGGAATGGTAGGCCTAACATACGATGAACGTTTGAGGATCCTGGGATTATATTCATTGGAGTTTAGGAGGTTGAGGGGAGATCTAATAGAAACTTACAAGTTAATGAATGGCTTCGATAGGGTGGACGTAGGGAAGTTGTTTCCATTAACAGGGGAGACTAGGACCCGGGGGCACAGCCTTAGAATAAAAGGGAGTCACTTTAGAACAGAGATGAGGAGAAATTTCTTCAGCCAGAGAGTGGTGGGTCTGTGGAATTCATTGCCACAGAGGGCGGTGGAGGCCGGGACGTTGAGTGTCTTTAAGACAGAAGTTGATAAATTCTTGATTTCTCGAGGAATTAAGGGCTATGGAGAGAGAGCGGGTAAATGGAGTTGAAATCAGCCATGATTGAATGGTGGAGTGGACTCGATGGGCCGAATGGCCTTACTTCCGCTCCTATGTCTTATGGTCTTATGGTCCAGCATGTTCAGAGGTTATTTCCTCTCAACAGGACACCGGCAGTCCGTCAGGAACAACAATCCTGGAATTTACCGAGGAGACGGTGCATTCCTCAGGGAATGCTGCACTCTCAGAGTTCCTGGCCTCTGGATGATATGTTAAATTGAGGACACTGCCTTCCTCCAGAATGTATCTCTGTGCGAAGCAGACACAGTGAAACACATACAAATGGAGGTATTTACACCGCATGGCCACCATTTCCAAAAAAAGAGCAGGAGAGACGCCCTGTCCAATATCCATCCACCAATCACAATTACTGTAACAGCGGGACGATTAAATATTACTGTATGGGATGATATGCTGAGTCCAATTATCTGCTGGGTTTTCTACATTTTATTATAACAGTGACGGTGAAACACTTTGGAACCTGAACCTCTATAATTTTTCTAATTTTCATTCTCGAAACTGCCCCCTTCCATTGCTTTATTTTGGCAATAAATTTATTAGTGCTAAAAGTGTATGTTAGAATTGAAAAGTTGAGATCTCACCTCGATTTCAGGCTCCATTTCAGACTCGCCGCTGATCACAGAGTGTGCCTAACGCTCTGTTATGCTGAGTGGTGACAGTTTTTGTACACGTTCAGCCCAGCTCTGTGTCTCTGTGGGTCTCAGCGCGCAGTAATACACCGCGGAGTCTGCCAGCTCTGTATTAGTCACGCTCAGCCGGACGGTGCGGATTGTATCATTCAGCTCCGCTGAGAAACGGTCCCCTGGGGATCTCTCGGTGTTCCCGGTGAATTTACTAATCTGCAGCAGGAACTCCATGGATCCGCTAGGGTACTGACGGTACCAGAATAGGTAAGGATTGCTCAAGCTTGTAGCTGTATAATTACAGAACAACTGAACATCATCTCCTTCACTCACTGTGACTGCAGCCGGTGTCTGTGAAACGGAATCTCCTCGACAATGTCCTGTAAGAACCAAGAGTGATTCTAAATTAAACAATGCGAATTCACTGAGTCTATACCGCAGATTCGTCCCGTCATCCTGAATAATAACCTCAGAGAGTGATCAGACAAGACAATAGAAATATATTTTCCACAGCTCAGTGGTTGCAACGGGAAAATGTTTGGACGGATAAATTAATCTTCTAACACAAAGATTCCGTTCTTTCGAACGAGATCCGGTCCTCACCTTCAGTCACTGCAACTGGAAGCGCAAAGTACTAACGGTCTGTGGGTTTGACAGTCTGCTGTTTGTCAAGGTCATTCACTGGCACCAGAGGAGCTTCAATCTCAGCCCAACTCTTCCGCTCTCATCCCCTCGGGAAATGTGCCGACTTCCAGCAGTGTTCCGTGCTGGGACCAGCGAAATTCGGATGACCTTTCGAAGTTGGGGTCAATCTATTTGTCCGACCACCCACACCCACCCCCTTGTATTGAGCGCACTGCCTGACAGAATGTCATGTGTAGAAAAGCTGTGACATAAAGAGTTGAGTAAACGGTGAACTTACCGGTTAAAAGCGAGACCGCTGTGAGGAATAAATACAAAGTAACAGGTGACATGTTTGCAGAGAGATCGTGGCAGCTTTCAGCAGAACTGGTTGAGGCTGAAATTGTTTTCGTCAAGAGTTGAGAAGAGGTTGCGTCACATCCGAGTGCCTGCTGATTGGTACATTGCTCACAACGTCATCGAGTCACATCCAATTGCCTGTAAGCTCATTTTCTCTTCAATTGAATCAATGTTCTCACAGGGCATTGGATCTCCAGTTCATCCTGTTGGCGCAGATCGAAAGCGACAACGTGAATTTGTTCATCCCCATGCTAATCTTTAAATAGTAAGAAGCCTTACAACCCCAGGTTAAAGTCCAACAGGTTTGTTTCGATATCACTAGCTTTCGGAGCACAGCTCCTTCCTCAGGAGCAATCTTTAAATAGGTTGACAGGAATAGGCTTATTTATAATGTGAGGTAGGCAGTTCTTTCGCCCAGAGCTGGAACAAATGAAATTCTAATGAATTTGGTGGGCATTGTTGTAAACAATGGGTGTTTGGATGAGAACTCTGTATTTTGCATGAACATTAGGCCTTGCGAATATGATGATATACTGAGCCATTGTTGCTCTCTTTGTTTGGCTCTTAAATTGGCTCTGTTTAATTATGTTTACTCAAGATTCGCCAGGTATCTTTTGACACCGCCACAAGGTTCAGAAACGAATACTGATCAATGACTCGATACACCAGTTAGTATGTTCAAAAGCAATGCTCATTTATTTACACACAGTCAAATCTACTCATGCATAAACTCTACAAACTAGACTACCACTATTACTAAAGCCTATACTTAGCTTCGGGCGCCCACTCAGTCAGAGGAACAATGGCCGTTGCTCGGTTCTGAGGCTGATGGGTTGAGCTGTTTACAGTGTAGCCACTAGGAGCGTCTATCTCGTAGCGTGCGTTAACTTGGAACTTACTTGGTCTGGTGCAGCTGCTAGGCTCGTCTCTCTCTTCGGTGAGAGCCAAAGCCAAAGGAGGAAGATTCTCCCTTGGGGAATATCTTTTATACTGAAAAGGACTCCGCGCGCTTTTGGGCGGGCCTTGAACTTGACCTCAACTAATTGGGTCTTTCTCAATCAGTTGCATCGATTTTCCTCCAATAGGGGGGTGGTTCCCTGATCGCTGGGCGTGTCCTTGTGACTGTCAGTCTGCTTTGTCTTAGCCTCTTCTGGTGCCGGGGAGCCTGCCTTAACATTGTGTATCTAAATGTTTCCCTTTTGTCCCAGGAGATGGCTCATTAGTATGTAGATTGATTGGTAGTTTCTGTCCTGTCTGAGAGTTTAAGGTTCTAATCAACAGACAGAGCTTGCACCTGCTTGTTTCTTAGCATTGTCTAATTTTCCCTGCATTCTTTGCAAGTGTCCATTTTGTAATCGGGACGTGACCATCCCAGAGGCTACACCATCAGCAACATAGATGTGCAGGATAAGTGGATTAGCCATGCAAAAATTGTCCCTTAATGTCCAAGGATGTGCAGGTTAAGTGGGGTTGCAGGGTTTAGGGCTGGGGAGTGGGCCGAGGTAGGATGCTCTTTCAGAGGGACGGTGCAGACTAAATGGACCAAATGCCTGACACCCCTCCCGCCACTCTAGTCCAGCCTGACCATCACACTCCAGCCCAGCCTGACCCTCCCACTCCAGCCCAGCCTGACCCTCCCACTCCAGTCCATCCTGACCCTCCCACTCCAGTCCATCCTGACCCCCACACTCCAGTCCAGCATGACCCTCCCACTCCAGTCCTGACCCTCCCACTCCAGTCCAGCCAGACCTTCCCAGTCCAGACTGACCCTCCCACTCCAGTCCAGCCTGACCCTCCCACTCCAGTCCAGCCTGACCCTCCCACTCCAGTCCAGCCTGACCCTCCCACTCCAGTCCAGCCTGACCCTCCCACTCCAGTCCAGCCTGACCCTCCCACTCCAGTCCAGCCTGACCCTCCCACTCCAGTCCAGCCTGACCCTCCCACTCCAGTCCAGCCTGACCCTCCCACTCCAGTCCAGTCCTGACCCTCCCACTCCAGTCCAGCCTGACCCTCCCACTCCAGTCCAGCCTGACCCTCCCACTCCACTCCAGTCCTGACCCTCCCACTCCAGTCCATCCTGACCCTCCCACTCCAGTCCAGCCTGACCCTCCCACTCCAGTCCTGACCCTCCCACTCCAGTCCTGACCCTCCCACTCCAGTCCAGCCTGACCCCACAAATCCAGTCCAGCCTGACCCTCCCACTCCAGTCCTGACCCTCCCACTCCAGCCCTGACCCTCCCACTCCAGTCCAGCCTGACCCCACAAATCCAGTCCAGCCTGACCCTCCCACTCCAGTCCGGCTTGACCCTCCCACTCAAGTCGAGCCCGACCTTCCCAACCAGCCTGACCCTCCCACTCCAGTCCATCCTGACCCCACCAATTCAGTCCAGCCTGACTCTCCCACTCCAGTCCAGCCTGACCCTCCCACTCCAGTCCAGCCTGACCCTCCCACTCCAGTCCAGCCTGACCCTCCCACTCCAGTCCAGCCTGACCCTCCCACTCCAGTCCAGCCTGACCCTCCCACTCCAGTCCATCCTGACCCTCCCACTCCAGTCCAGCCTGACCCATCCAATCCAGTCCAGCCTGACCCTCCCACTCCAGTCCATCCTGACCCTCCCACTCCAGTCCAGCCTGACCCATCCAATCCAGTCCAGCCTGACCCTCCCACTCCAGTCCATCCTGACCCTCCCACTCCAGTCCAGCCTGACCCACCCATTCCACGCCAACCAGACCCTCCCACTCCAGTCGAGCCTGATATCCCACTCAGTCCAACCCCACCTTACTAGCTCTGGTGCGATCTGAACACCTCCAGTCCAGCCTGACCCTCCCACTCCAGTCCATCCTGACCCTCCCACTCCAGTCCAGCCTGCCCCTCCCACCCCAGTCCAGCCTGACCCTCCCACTCCAGTCCAGCCTGACCCTCCCACTCCAGTCCAGCCTGACCCTCCCACTCCAGTCCATCCTGACCCTCCCACTCCAGTCCAGCCTGACTCTCCCACTCCAGTCCAGCCTGACCCTCCCACTCCAGTCCAGCCTGACCCTCCCACTCCAGTCCAGCCTGACCCTCCCACTCCAGTCCAGCCTGACCCTCCCACTCCAGTCCAGCCTGACCCTCCCACTCCAGTCCAGCCTGACCCTCCCACTCCAGTCCTGACCCTCCCACTCCAGTCCAGCCTGACCCTCCTTCTCCAGTCCAGCCTGACCCTCCCACTCCAGTCCAGACTGACCATCCCACTCCAGTCCAGCCTGACTCTCCCACTCCTATCCAGCCTGACCCTCCCACTCCAGTCCAACCTGACCCTCCCACTCCAGTCCAGACTGACCCTCCCACTCCAGTCCTGACCCTCCCACTCCAGTCCAGCCTGACCCTCCCACTCCAGTCCAGCTTGACCCTCCCACTCCAGTCCAGCCTGACCCTCCCACTCCAGTCCAGCCTGACCCTCCCACTCCAGTCCAGCTTGACCCTCCCACTCCAGTCCAGCTTGACCCTCCCACTCCAGTCCAGCCTGACCCTCCCACTCCAGTCCAGTCCAACCCTCCCACTCCAGTCCAGCCTGACCCTCCCACTCCTATCCAGCCTGACCCTCCCACTCCAGTCCAGCCTGACTCTCCCACTCCAGTCCAGCCAACCCTCCCACTCCAGTCCAGCCTGACTCTCCCACTCCTATCCAGCCTGACCCTCCCACTCCAGTCCAACCTGACCCTCCCACTCCAGTCCAGCCTGACCCTCCCACTCCAGTCCTGACCCTCCCACTCCAGTCCTGACCCTCCCACTCCAGTCCAGCCTGACCCCACAAATCCAGTCCAGCCTGACCCTCCCACTCCAGTCCATCCTGACCCCACCAATTCAGTCCAGCCTGACTCTCCCACTCCAGTGCAGCCTGACACTCCCACTCCAGTCCAGCCTGACCCTCCCACTCCAGTCCAGCCTGACCCTCCCACTCCAGTCCAGCCTGACCCTCCCACTCCAGTCCAGCCTGACCCTCCCACTCCAGTGCAGCCTGACCCTCCCACTCCAGTCCAGCCTGACCCTCCCACTCCAGTCCAGCCTGACCCCACAAATCCAGTCCTGACCCACCCACTCCAGTCCAGCCTGACCCTCCCACTCCAGTCCTGACACTCCCACTCCAGTCCACCCTGACCCTCCCACTCCAGTCCAGCCTGACCCTCCCACTCCAGTCCAGCCTGACCCTCCCACTCCAGTCCGGCTTGACCCTCCCACTCAAGTCGAGCCCGACTTTCCCAACCAGCCTGACCCTCCCACTCCAGTCCATCCTGACCCCACCAATTCAGTCCAGCCTGACCCTCCCACTCCAGTCCAGCCTGACCCTCCCACTCCAGTCCAGCCTGACCCTCCCACTCCAGTCCAGCCTGACCCTCCCACTCCAGTCCAGCCTGACCCTCCCACTCCAGTCCAGCCTGACCCATCCAATCCAGTCCAGCCTGACCCTCCCACTCCAGTCCATCCTGACCCTCCCACTCCAGTCCAGCCTGACCCACCCATTCCACGCCAACCAGACCCTCCCACTCCAGTCGAGCCTGATATCCCACTCAGTCCAACCCCACCTTACTAGCTCTGGTGCGATCTGAACACCTCCAGTCCAGCCTGACCCTCCCACTCCAGTCCATCCTGACCCTCCCACTCCAGTCCAGCCTGCCCCTCCCACCCCAGTCCAGCCTGACCCTCCCACTCCAGTCCAGCCTGACCCTCCCACTCCAGTCCATCCTGACCCTCCCACCCCAGTCCAGCCTGACCCTCCCACTCCAGTCCAGCCTGACTCTCCCACTCCAGTCCAGCCTGACCCTCCCACTCCAGTCCAGCCTGACCCTCCCACTCCAGTCCAGCCTGACCCTCCCACTCCAGTCCAGCCTGACCCTCCCACTCCAGTCCAGCCTGACCCTCCCACTCCAGTCCTGACCCTCCCACTCCAGTCCAGCCTGACCCTCCTTCTCCAGTCCAGCCTGACCCTCCCACTCCAGTCCAGACTGACCATCCCACTCCAGTCCAGACTGACTCTCCCACTCCTATCCAGCCTGACTCTCCCACTCCTATCCAGCCTGACCCTCCCACTCCAGTCCAACCTGACCCTCCCACTCCAGTCCAGACTGACCCTCCCACTCCAGTCCTGACCCTCCCACTCCAGTCCAGCCTGACCCTCCCACTCCAGTCCAGCTTGACCCTCCCACTCCAGTCCAGCCTGACCCTCCCACTCCAGTCCAGCCTGACCCTCCCACTCCAGTCCAGCTTGACCCTCCCACTCCAGTCCAGCTTGACCCTCCCACTCCAGTCCAGCCTGACCCTCCCACTCCAGTCCAGTCCAACCCTCCCACTCCAGTCCAGCCTGACCCTCCCACTCCTATCCAGCCTGACCCTCCCACTCCAGTCCAGCCTGACTCTCCCACTCCAGTCCAGCCAACCCTCCCACTCCAGTCCAGCCTGACTCTCCCACTCCTATCCAGCCTGACCCTCCCACTCCAGTCCAACCTGACCCTCCCACTCCAGTCCAGACTGACCCTCCCACTCCAGTCCTGACCCTCCCACTCCAGTCCAGCCTGACCCTCCCACTCCAGTCCAGCTTGACCCTCCCACTCCAGTCCAGCCTGACCCTCCCACTCCAGTCCAGCCTGACCCTCCCACTCCAGTCCAGCTTGACCCTCCCACTCCAGTCCAGCTTGACCCTCCCACTCCAGTCCAGCCTGACCCTCCCACTCCAGTCCAGCCTGACTCTCCCACTCCAGTCCAGCCAACCCTCCCACTCCAGTCCAGCCTGACTCTCCCACTCCTATCCAGCCTGACTCTCCCACTCCAGTCCAGCCAACCCTCCCACTCCAGTCCAGCCTGACTCTCCCACTCCAGTCCAGTCCTGACCCTCCCACTCCAGTCCAGCCTGACTCTCCCACTCCAGTCCAGCCTGACCCTCCCACTCCAGTCCAGCCTGACCCTCCCACTCCAGTCCAGCTTGACCCTCCCACTCCAGTGCAGCCTGACCCTCCCACTCCAGTCCAGCCTGACTCTCCCACTCCAGTCCAGCCAACCCTCCCACTCCAGTCCAGCCTGACCCTCCCACTCCAGTCCAGCCTGACCCTCCCACTCCAGTCCAGCCTGACCCTCCCACTCCAGTCCTGACCCTCCCACTCCTATCCAGCCTGACTCTCCCACTCCAGTCCAGCCAACCCTCCCACTCCAGTCCAGCCTGACCCTCCCACTCCAGTCCAGCATGACCCTCCCACTCCAGTCCAGCCTGACCCTCCCACTCCAGTCCAGCCTGACCCTCCCACTCCAGTCCAGCCTGACCCTCCCACTCCAGTCCAGCATGACCCTCCCACTCCAGTCCAGCCTGACCCTCCCACTCCAGTCCAGCCTGACCCTCCCACTCCAGTCCAGCCTGACCCTCCCACTCCAGTCCAGCCTGACCCTCCCACTCCAGTCCAGCCTGACCCTCCCACTCCAGTCCATCCTGACCCTCCCACTCCAGTCCAGTCTGACCCTCCCACTCCAGTCCTGACCCTCCCACTCCAGTCCAGCTTGACCCTCCCACTCCAGTCCAGTCTGACCCTCCCACTCCAGTCCAGCCTGACCCTCCCACTCCTATCCAGCCTGACCCTCCCACTCCAGTCCAGCCTGACCCTCCCACTCCAGTCCAACCTGACCCTCCCACTCCAGTCCAGCCTGACCCTCCCACTCCAGTCCAGCCTGACCCTCCCACTCCTATCCAGCCTGACCCTCCCACTCCAGTCCAGCCTGACCCTCCCACTCCAGTCCAGTCTGACCCTCCCACTCCAGTCCTGACCCTCCCACTCCAGTCCAGCTTGACCCTCCCACTCCAGTCCAGTCTGACTCTCCCACTCCAGTCCAACCTGACCCTCCCACTCCAGTCCAGCCTGACCCTCCCACTCCAGTCCAGCCTGACCCTCCCACTCCTATCCAGCCTGACCCTCCCACTCCAGTCCAGCCTGACCCTCCCACTCCAGTCCAGCCTGACCCTCCCACTCCAGTCCAGCCTGATATCCCACTCAGTCCAACCCCACCTTACTAGCTCTGGTGCGATCTGAACACCTCCAGTCCAGCCTGACCATCCCACTCCAGTCCAGCCTGACCCTCCCACTCCAGTCCAGCCTGACCCTCCCACTCCAGTCCAGCCCGACCCTCCCACTCCAGTCCAACCTGACCCTCCCACTCCAGTCCATCCTGACCCTCCAACTCCAGTCCATCCTGACCCTCCCACTCCAGTCCAGCCTGACCCTCCCACTCCAGTCCATCCTGACCCTCCCACTCCAGTCCAGACTGACCCTCCCACTCCAGTCCTGACCCTCCCACTCCAGTCCAGCCTGACTCTCCCACTCCAGTCCAGCCTGACCCTCCCACTCCAGTCCAGCCTGACCCTCCCACTCCAGTCCAGTCTGACCCCCCCACTCCAGTCCTGACCCTCCCACTCCAGTCCTGACACTCCCACTCCAGTCCACCCTGACCCTCCCACTCCAGTCCAGCCAGACCTTCCCAGTCTAGCCTGACTCTCCCACTCCAGTCCGGCTTGACCCTCCCACTCAAGTCGAGCCCGACCTTCCCAACCAGCCTGACCCTCCCACTCCAGTCCAGCCAGACCCTCCCACTCCAGTCCAGCCTGACCCTCCCACTCCTATCCAGCCTGACCCTCCCACTCCAGTCCATCCTGACCCTCCCACTCCTATCCAGCCTGACCCTCCCACTCCAGTCCAGCCTGACCCTCCCACTCCAGTCCAGCCTGACCCTCCCACTCCAGTCCAGCCTGACCCTCCCACTCCTATCCAGCCTGACCCTCCCACTCCAGTCCAGCCTGACCCTCCCACTCCAGTCCGGCTTGACCCTCCCACTCAAGTCGAGCCCGACCTTCCCAACCAGCCTGACCCTCCCACTCCAGTCCAGCCTGACCCTCCCACTCCAGTCCAGCCTGACCCTCCCACTCCAGTCCAGCCTGACCCTCCCACTCCAGTCCATCCTGACCCTCCCACTCCAGTCCAGCCTGACCCTCCCACTCCAGTCCAGGCTGACCCTCCCACTCCAGTCCTGACCCTCGCACTCCAGTCCAGCCTGACCCTCCCACTCCAGTCCAGCCTGACCCTCCCACTACAGTCCAGCCTGACCCTCCCACTCCAGTCCAGCCTGACCCTCCCACTCCAGTCCAGCCTGACCCTCCCACTCCAGTCCTGACCCTCCCACTACAGTCCAGCCTGACCCTCCCACTCCAGTCCAGCCTGACGCTCCCACTCCAGTCCTGACCCTCCCACTCCAGTCCAGCCTGACCCTCCCACTCCAGTCCTGACCCTCCCACTACAGTCCAGCCTGACCCTCCCACTCCAGTCCTGACCCTCCCACTCCAGTCCAACCTGACCCTCCCACTCCAGTCCAGCCTGACCCTCCCACTCCAGTCCAGCCTGACCCACCCATTCCAGTCCAGCCTGACCCTCCCACTCCAGTCCAGCCTGACCCACCCATTCCACGCCAACCAGACCCTCCCACTCCAGTCGAGCCTGATATCCCACTCAGTCCAACCCCACCTTACTAGCTCTGGTGCGATCTGAACACCTCCATTCCAGCCTGACCCTCCCACTCCAGTCCAGCCTGACCCTCCCACTCCTATCCAGCCTGACCCTCCCACTCCAGTCCAGCCTGACCCTCCCACTCCAGTCCAGCCTGACTCTCCCACTCCTATCCAGCCTGACCCTCCCACTCCAGTCCAGACTGACCCTCCCACTCCAGTCCAGCCTGACCCTCCCACTCCAGTCCAGCCTGACCCTCCCACTCCAGTCCTGACCCTCCCACTCCAGTCCAGCCTGACCCTCCCACTCCAGTCCAGCCTGACCCTCCCACTCCAGTCCAGACTGACCCTCCCACTCCAGTCCAGCCTGACCCTCCCACTCCAGTCCAGCCTGACCCTCCCACTCCAGTCCAGCCTGACCCTCCCACTCCAGTCCAGCCTGACCCTCCCACTCCAGTCCAGCCTGACCCTCCCACTCCAGTCCAGCATGACCCTCCCACTCCAGTCCAGCCTGACCCTCCCACTCCAGTCCAGCCTGACTCTCCCACTCCTGTCCAGCCTGACCCTCCCGCTCCAGTCCAGCCTGACCCTCCCACTCCAGTCCAGCCTGACCCTCCCGCTCCAGTCCAGCCTGACCCTCCCACTCCAGTCCTGACCCTCCCACTCCTGTCCAGCCTGACCCTCCCACTCCAGTCCAGCCTGACCCTCCCGCTCCAGTCCAGCCTGACCCTCCCACTCCAGTCCTGACCCTCCCACTCCTGTCCAGCCTGACCCTCCCACTCCAGTCCAGCCTGACCCTCCCGCTCCAGTCCAGCCTGACCCTCCCACTCCAGTCCTGACCCTCCCACTCCAGTCCATCCTGACCCTCCCACTCCTGTCCAGCCTGACCCTCCCACTCCAGTCCAGCCCGACCCTCCCACTCCAGTCCATCCTGACCCTCCCACTCCTGTCCAGCCTGACCCTCCCACTCCTGTCCAGCCTGACCCTCCCACCACAGTCCAGCCTGACTCTCCCACTCCAGTCCAGCCTGACCCTCCCACTCCAGTCCAGCCTGACCCTCCCACTCCAGTCCAGTCCAGCCTGACCCTCCTCCCTCCGATCCGACTCGACTCCTGCGCCTCCCATACCCTCTTCTTTGTTCCTTCGTAGGCCCTCTGGTCTGACCCGACCCCACCTTGTGATCCGACACACGTCCGGTCTGAGCAGACCCCCTCCCTTGCTGTTCGATCACCGTGCCCCCCACCCCATTGTACCCCCCCCTCCCCGAAGTGTCTGTCACACTTACCTTTTTAATTGTCCCTTTAAACACTTCTCTTCCGGCAGATAGTGCCGCAAGAAATAGGTGCTTCTTACCTTGCTGCGCCTCAGCTGCCCCACGCCAGAGAGCGATAGATCGGTTCTTGATTAATAAGGGTATCAGGGTTATACGGAGAAGGCAGGAGACTGGGGATTAGAAACACATCAGCTGTGATTGACCGGCGGAGTAAACCTGTTGAGACAAATGGCCTCATTCTGCTCCAATGCCTTATGGCCTTATGTTCCAGAAATGGGACAGGTATTTTGAAGCGCACATTGTAATGATTGTCACTGCCACCAGAGGGCAGTGAGAGACTGGGTGAGTATATAGAGTGAAGAACATGTGATGGAAGGAGCCAATATGGAAACAGAAGCATTATTTTAACACTGATATGAAACTTGAAATTTGAAAAAAGTTATTTATTATCGTGTGTTTTCACTGTTGCTATTACTGTTGGGATGTTACAAATGTCCGATAGATAGACGAGTTCGCATTTGACGGGTTCAAATTACAAAATGATATAAGGACCTTCATCAGGATCTTCTTGTCAAACCGAGTGGTCAGATTTGCAGGAAGAGTGAGTGAGCAAAAGGCACCGCAATCGCTGGACAGCAGTCATGAAGGAGAGATTTAGTCTCTCCCGCAATAAAGTAGCTATAACAGGAAGGAGGGAATACCTGTTCTCATTCGTTACTGTGCAACTTGTCGGCAGTTCAAGTGAATAATTGCACCGTGCACTTACCAGTATACACCGCCAGAGAGCAGTGTGATGTATGAAAAGTATTTGAGGAGGGAGGTCAGCTGTGTGCTCACAGTGCGAGCTGGTGTCAGCGTGAAACGTGGAGAATGGGTGGTTAAAACGGAAGGGATGATCAGCTCATTTAGTTAGTTTAACAGAAACACGTCACTGAGTGAACCCGAAGTAAGTGTTTGGCACCCCGTTAATTTTTCAGAGTATAGTATTCATCTCCTGGTTCTGAGCCGAGCTCGGTATTGCGTGTGGACTGATAATGCTTCGGGTTCACACTGGCATTTTGCTGTGTTTGACTCTGATCTGCACGGAGGTGAGCGGAGAAGCGGAGATGCAGCAGCTCCCTGGGTGGATGGTTGTTAGTGAAGCGGGTAACGTGTCCATGAACTGCACCATCGGCATTGCATTTGACCTCGTACGTTGGTACAGACAGTACCCGAACCAGTCGCCCCAACATCTGGTAATGGCCACAAGAGGAACCGACCAACACGGGAGGATTACAGCTGCAATCGGTGGAAACAACAAGCTCAGTATCCTGACTGTGAGAGCCGCGCGAGTTACAGACACCGCCACCTATCTCTGCGCTGTGAGCCACAGTGTAACTAACAGAGGGAGACCCCATACAAAAACCTGCACCGTCTTACCAAGCCGCTTTGCTGTGTCTGAAATATCGGCATTTCATGAGGCGGGATGTGGAATTCCATGGAAAGGGGGAATGAGAGCAAAACGTAGCGAGAAGGGGAAGATTTAAAGAGGGTGAAACATGAAGAGAATTGGAAATACAGTCGAGGGGGAAGCGTTAACATGCAAACCGGAATGAGTGAAAGAAGAATACATAAAGATACGTAAAGATACGCACATTCTGAAACAATGAAAAGAGAAATGAAAAAAAGTGAGAAATAACGGTTTTGATGCATAGAGTGAAGGATCAGGTAAAATCATAAATGAAGCGACTCAGAAATAATGTAAAACGGCCTTTGTTTTAACATCATTCAATCTTCCTTGATAATTCGACATGTCATGGCTTGAAAAACGGCTTTTGAAGAACTGCTATTGGATATTGCTCCATACGTAAATCTACACCCTTTCCACAGTTCTAACCATGTAAATTCCTCCCACTGGGAAACGCGCCAGAGGGCGAGGTGGTCCCAAATTATTTCCTGTTATTAACATAAAATATCGACAAAGAACTGGCGGTAACGCTGCGAGCTGCCGTCCCGATAACAGCTTGTTCAAAGTCTGATACACATTTTCTGCCCTGTGATCGTGGAGGTCTTTCCCAGTTTGTTATTGCCTCAGCAGGAATCCCGGGATCTGTAATTCTGTAACCTTTTCCTGCAATCCACAATGAACATCAAACTGTTTTTTTTTCAGTTTGTCAGGATGTGGTTAGTGCTGGGCTTCGAACGTTTACAATTTAGATAAATGACTTGGACGGTATAGTTGCTAAATCTGCTCACCAGAGAGAGATGTAGGAAAGTAAATGTTGAAGAGGACCTTAGGGGCCTATAAAAGGGCATGGACAGGATAATTGAATGGACACATGTCTGGCAAACAGAATATAATGTGGAAAATATTAAATTGTAAATTTTGCGAAGCAGCCACACAGAGAAGCTCATTATCTGAGGAATTGCAGTGGACTGAGATTCGGAGGGATCTGGGTGTCCGAGTGCGTGAATCACAAACGTCAGTTTCCAGGTGCAGCAAATAATGAGGATATTGTTATTTATTGTGAGGTGAATGAATTCATCACAAAAACATGGAGGTTATGCTTCAATTATTGAGGGTATGCGTGGGATCACATCTGGAATATTGTGAAGTAGGGTGCGATTTGTTGCCAGTGTCTAATGGTCCCCGACTGTAACTCTCACTGTGGAGGCTGGATTATTGTTCCTTTGCTGAGCACTAACTGGGACTCTGACTATTGGGTTTTCGTACGGGACCCGCTATATCTGTAGCAGTGTGGGCTGCAAGGCACAGAGATACAGTGCGCTGTCAGACATCAGCGTGTTGCCTATCATTAGCTCGCTAAGTTTCGCAGTTTTGATGAAGGTTGCTGAAAAGCGATCGGTGATGTCAGGGTGTCTGTAAAGGTTCTTTCCTAGAACACGAAGAATGTATTGTGGAGCCTTCCCGGGACTCTGACTGTACCAGTACACATACGGGTTAGCAGTGCTTGTCTTCAAGTTGCAGGTTAGTGTGACATTACTTTCCTCTTCAATCTTTATTTCTGCATCCGGCTGTTCCACTGTATCCTGGTGGCTCCAATCTGACATAAAAAATAGATTAAGAACAACAATCAGTATCAACCCCAAATTGATCAACTTAATCTTCACCATCACCATTATGTTCGCCAACAATAACATCTGGGTTACAGCAGCCAGGAGGAGAATGGAGTGTTACTGGGAAGGAAATACTTACTGAGAAGTGAGATAATGATGAGCATCTGAGTGAGCCGGTTCCCCATGATCCTTCCTGAGTCTGGAGCTCTGCAGTGAGAGGAATCCTCTGTCAGAGACAGAAATACAGATCCCCGGCCCACAGCACTGCTGATCGACCAATGGCAGAGGCAGCAGTTTCTCCAATGACACAATTGGGTCAGAGCGAGAGCAGCAACCGAAAGCTGTGGGCGGGGATACCGCAGTCTCAATATTGAGTGTGTGGTAACCCTCAGCTGCCCTCGGAGCGGAAATAGGAAGGGATGAATCTGCAGAAGACTGTGACCATCCTGCACCTGCTCACTGCTCCAGCCACTGAGAACAAATCGAGCGGGAGGGACATAAAGCAACCGAGGCCCCTTTAAACACGGCTTCTGACACTAAACACTGCGTCACTGGATCTGCAAATAGTCTGCCTGTCAATGTAGAGCATCAAAAGAGCAGAAGGATAAACAAACTTGCCAATGTTTGTTCTCCATTGGCCTGGATGAAATTAACCCGGCTGATGGAGGTAAACCTCTATTAATTGTATGAGTCTGTGTAAATTCCCATCAATCTGTTAAACTGTACTGATGAGTATAATCTAGTACTTAATGTGCAAGAGCACCGACGAGAAACGTGTCTGATTGAATCGCTCAGTGAATGAACATAGAACATAACAGCGCAGTACAGGCCTTTCGGCTCTCGAGGGAGGGTAGAGGGTGAAATTGTTCACCTCACAGCAGGAACGAGAGCTGCAGTGAAGGCAATGTTGGATACTGAACAGGCGGGATAGGGGAGACTTAATGTCTCTATTTTGTCAGCGCCCGAGATTCCCTTAAAATAATCTGCTCAGCAGCGGCATAAAGCGGATAGAGTGCTGGATTGAATTAATTCCAGGCAAAGAGTACACAAACAGGTATTCAGCAAAACTGATCTACGTATTGTGATTTCTCATGTGACATCATAGAACATAGAACATTACAGTGCAGTACAGGCCCTTCGGCCCTCGATGTTGCGCCGACCTGTGAAACCACTCTAAAGCCCATCTACACTATTCCCTTATCGTCCACATGTCTATCCAATGACCATTTGAGAACGCCCTTAGTGTTGACGAGTCCACAACTGTTTCAGGCAGGGCATTCCACGCCCTTACTACTCTCTGAGTAAAGAATCTACCTCTGACATCGATCCTATATCTATCTCCCCTCAATTTAAAGCTATGACCCCTCGTGCGAGACATCACCATCCGAGGAAGAAGGCTCTCACTGTCCACCCTGTCCAATCCTCTGATCATCTTGTATGCCTCAATTAAGTCACCTCTTAACCTTCTTCTCTCTACCGAAAACGGCCTCAAGTCCCTCAGCCTTTCCTCATCAGATCTTCCCTCCATACCAGGCAACATTCTGGTAAATCTCCTCTGCACCCTTTCCAATGCTTCCACGTCCTTCCTGTAATGCGGCGACCAGAATTGCACGCAATACTCCAAATGCGGCCGCACCAGAGTTCTGTACAGCTGCAACATGACTTCCTGGCTCCGAAACTCAATCCCTCTATCAATAAAAGCTAACACACCGTACGCCTTTTTAACAACCCTCTCAACCTGGGTGGAAACTTTCAGGGATCTATGTACATGGACACAGAGATCTCTCTGCTCATCCACACTACCAAGAATCTTACCATTAGCCCAGTACTCTGTCTTCCTGTTATTCCTTCCAAAATGGATCACCTCACACTTTTCTGCATTAAACTCCATTTGCCACCTCTCAGCCCAGCTCTGCAGCTTATCTATGTCCTTCTGTAACTTGTAACATCCTTCCGCACTGTCCACAACTCCACCGACCTCAGTGTAATCTGCAAATTTACTCACCGACCCTTCTACTCCATCCTCCAGGTCATTTATAAAAATGACCATCAGCAGTGGCCCCAAAACAGATGCTTGTGGTACACCACTAGTAACTGGACTCCAGGCTGAACATTTCCTATCAACCACCACCCTTTGTCTTCTTCCAGCTAGCCAATTTCTGATCCAAAATGCTAAATCACCCTGAATCCCATGCTTCCGTATTTTCTGCAATAGCCTACCGTGGGGAACCTTATCAAACGCTTTACTAAAATCCATATACACCACATCAACTGCTTTACCCTCATCCACCTGTTTGGTCACCTTCTCAAAGAACTCAATAAGGTTTGTGAGGCACGACCTACCCTTCACAAAACCGTGTTGACTATCTCTAATCAAATTATTCCTTTCCAGGTGATTATACATCCTATCTCTTGTAAACCTTTCCAAGACTTTTCCCATAACAGAAGTAAGGCTCACTGGTCTATAGTTACCGGAGTCGTCTCTACTCCCCTTCTTGAACAAGGGGACAACATTTGCTATCCTCCAGTCTTCTGGCACTATTCCTGTAGACAATGATGACATAAAGTTCAAAGCGAAAAGCTCAGCAAACTCCTCCCTAGCTTCCCAGAGAATCCTTGGATAAATGACACCCGGCCCAGGGGACTTATCTATGGGAATGGGAATGAAATGAGTCAGAGTTTTAGAAGGAGAGAGGGACCCGGGCTCTGTCCAACTCATTGTTCCACCGAGACACAGCAGGGGGGCAGGCCTATTATGACATCACTGAGGATACTTCTGCTGCTGGTCTCATGTGACTTTCTAATTATCATGTTTGGGCTTTTCTCCCTCTGATGGTGGATTATGTTCAATCCGGTTCAGAATGGGGGTTACTGAATGGGCTTAAGGTTTATAATATAGTCATCTTTATTGTCACAAGTAGGCTTATATTAACACTGTAATTATTGATTTGTAAGTCAAAACATCAATGTCAGGAATGAGAATTGACTATTTAAATCTGGATTCTGCTCATTATTTCTTTCCCTGGTCCCGGTCCAATATATTGCACTGGAAGCCCGGTCGCAACTATCCCAGAGCTGGAACAGGAATGCAGTGCGTTCTGGCTTTCCAGTCCCCTGAACCATCCCCAACCGTCGTTCTCAGACACCATGAAAATGGGCGGTGTGCTAAATAGCGAGGAGGAAAGGTTTAGATTGCAGCATGATATAGACGGACGGGCCAGATGGACAGAACAGCGGCAAATGGAATTTAACCCTGTAAAGGGTGAGATGATTCATTTTGGGAGGACTAACAATGCGAGAAAATACACAATGAACGGCAGGACGCCAAGAAGTATAGAGGCAAGAGGAACCTTGGGGTTCATGTCCGTAGATCCCCGAAGTCAACAGGAAAAGTAGATAGGTGGTTCAGTGGACACAGGGGCTACTTGCGTTTCTTAGCCCAGGCATGGAATATAAGAGTAGGGAGGTTATCATGGAGCTGTATAGAACGCTGGTTAGCCCGCAGTTGGAGTATTTTGTGCACATCTAGTCGCCACATTATGCGAAGGATGCGATTGCACCAGAGAGGGTGCAGACGAGATTAATGAGACTACGTATATTTAAGAAAACATTGGATATGTACGAAGTGCTTGGAGGTGATTCTGAGAGATGCGAAAGGTCATGATATATGAATATAGGTTTTTCCTTTCTATTAGTCTTATTTTAGCAGGGTCACGATAAAATAAATCAACCTATAGCGTGATTTAATGGGAAAAAAGCTGTCGTTTTGGGCGCAATTGGCAGGGTGTTTCTCAAAGGCCTCATTGGCGAAATCGCAGCCTGTAATTAAGGACACTTAGTGTTGGAAAGTAGCCCCCAGGAGCTTCTCACCATTACTGGCTGCCACGCCGTCAGATTCGCTGGATCCGCACCTCATCTAAGATGGGGGGGGGGGGCTGCTCTTAAATGCTCCTTCACCATTCACTGCAGTCAACACACAAGCATGGCAATATCTAGAGCTGCCCCTGGCTTTGGCAATGCCGACCTGGCTAAGTTTCTCGATGCTGTGGATGCATGAGAAGGGACATCCTGTTCTCCCGGGGGGGGGGGGGGGGGGGGAGGCGGGTCAGAGGGCCGGCAGCAGAGGCACCAATACCACCTGGGAGGCAGTGACAACGACTGTCAGTGTGAGAGCATGGCAAGGGGGACCGTCGTCCAATGTAGGAAAAAGACCAATGACCCCCAGTGACCTGCACGGGTAAGTTACCACCTCTCCCTTGGCCTCAGGTCCGCCTGCCCCCCTCAAATCCATCGCCCTCCCCCCCCCCCCCCCCCCAACACATGGCTGGCTGCCACCTTGCACGTACTGGTCTTTGTGCTTGCTCCTCAGAGCTTACTGGCACCTAGCACCACAACCCCTTGATGTCCAGGTGAGGTGCCCACACATACCATCTGCTATCGAACTCCCCTCCCAGCCCCGAGGTATGGAATAGAAGAGTAGGGAGGTTATTATGAAGCTGGAAAGAATGCTGGTTAGACCGCAGCTGGAGTGTGTTCTGCACATCTGGTCACCACATTATGGGAAGAATGTATTTGCACCAGAGCGGGTGCAGAGGAGATTAATCAGGAAGTTTTCTGGGCAGGAGTGTTTCAATTGTGAAGAGAGGCTGGATAGGTTGGGATTATTGCCCATAAAGCAGAGAATGCTGCGGAGGATATGATCGAGGTGTTCTAAATTCTGAGGAACATAGATAGGAAGAAACTTTGCCCCTTAGTAGAGGCGTCAACAACCGGGGGGCATAGATTTAAGATAAGGAGTAGGAATTTGGAGGGAATTTGAGCGGAGTGAGAACGTGGAATACACTGTGGAAACACTCGCAACACTGATGAAACGTTTAGATGAGGACTTGAAACGCCATTTCATACAAAGCTACGGACCAAGTGCTAGGAAATTGTTTTAGACTAGATGGATACTTGATGGCCGGGGCAAGCACGATGGGCCAAAGGGCCCGTCTTTGCTGTAAAACGCGACGACTAAGGGGCCTGAGGCACGGAAACTGACGATGGCGCCACACGGCCTCTCCTTAGGTCAAAGAAAGTGAGGGAGAGACTGAACTGAGTTGCTGAAATGTAAGTGGGTTGTTAATGAAGATCACACGGGGCTGTTTCCTCCAGCAGATCCTTGGATAATACAACGATTGATGAGAAATAAAGACCAGGAAAATTCCATCTATTATCTACACTGCGATTTGTTAAACTATAGAGGGCGGTCTAAATAAAGGCAGAAGAAGATTCAACAATAACTTTAAGAAGCAACGTGTACACAAATGTAAGGGGGATGACCGGGATATGTAAATAATGCAGTTTTTCAAAGAAGAAGAATATAACTCTTTCAAAGTGTCTCGGGCAATATATATCGTGTGACCTCATCGCTGACTAGACGATTCTAGATTCTAGTCCAGTCTTGCCCTTCAAAGTCTATTTCTTCCCAGTGACTTGCACGATGAGCAGGTGCAGGGTTGTCACGGTGTAGGGAAGATTCAACCGTCGCTATTTCCGCTCCATCAGTTCCGAGTGCAGCTGAGAGTCACCGCACACTTCACTAAATATTGGGACTGCGGTATCCCCGCTCACAGCTTCCGGTTGCTGCTCTCGCTCTGGCCCAATTGTGTTACTGGAGAGGTTGCTGCTGGTGGTTCATTCCTCTCATTGGCCCGATCGGCAGTGCAGTGGGGCGGGGATCTGTATTTCTGTCTCTGACAGAGGATTTCTCTCATTGTAGAATTACAAACTCAAGAAGGATCATGAGGCACCGTCTCGCTTCGCTCCTCATTGTTTTCTCACTTCTCAGTAAGTATTTACTTCCCAGTAACACTCCAGTCGCTTCCTGACTGCTGTAAGCCAGATGTTATTGTTGGTAAAATTACAGTGATTATTTTGCAGATTCTTTTATTGCTAAATATGAGGCTGACTCTGATTGTCATTATTGCTGTTATTTCTGTTAGAATGGAGCGAGCAAGATAACGTGGAACAAAAGGAACCTGAAACAACGGTTAAAGAGAAAAGTGAAGTTACATTAACCTGCACATTGAAAACAAGTGCTCCTAGCCTTTATGTGTATTGGTACAGTCAGCAGCCCGGGAAAGCTCCAATATACATGTTTCGTCTTATTGGACAGAATGTGCAAAGGAACACCGACCTCAATGATCGGTTTTCTTCTACGTTTGATAAACAGAACAAGACTACGGAGCTAACAATCAGTAACACAATGATCTCCGACAGCGCCCTGTATTTCTGTGCCCTGGAGCCCACACTGCTACAGAGATATGCTGGATCCCGTACAAAAACTCCACACTTGCAGTTCCAGCTGCTGCTCAGCAGGGGGCGCGTCCTCATCGGTAGTTTAGTTTCCATACTCAGAGTGACAAAATCTGTAAGAAAAGAACACTCAAAAACAGCAAGAGGTGAGGTCCACCTGCAGTTATTCCAGTTGACGATTGCCACTTGCATTCATAACAGATATAATATTGACGAATCGATCTGTGATTCCTTAACTCCTGCTTAATGTTCATATCCTGGTGTACAGACTCGCTCACTCAGAAAACTATCAGGTCTCACTAAACGACAACAAATGCAGCAATTTATATACATGTCGAACTTTTCAATTCATTACATGTCCCAAGGAGTTTCAGAGGAATATTTAGGTCGTATGGTCAAAAACGTGGTCAAAGAGTTTGGTTATTTGGGGTGGCACAGTAGCTAGTACTGCTACTTCACAGCGCCAGGGACCCAGATTCAAACCTGGCCTTGGGCGAGTTTGTGGCATTTGCATGAGGTGCCCGTGTCTGATTTGGTTTCCTCCCTCAATCCAAAAATATGCTGTGGATAAAAATATGCAGAACAGGTGGATTAGGTGGATTTAATAAACCTCAATCAGGTTCCCCCATCAGCCTTCTCTGCTCAAAAGGAAAACAACCCCAACCTAACCAGCCTCTCTTCATAGCTGAAACACTCCATCCCCGGCATCATCCTGGTGACTCTCCACTGCACCCTCTTTACTGCAATCAAATCCTTGATACAGTGTAGTGACCAGAACTGCACATAATACTCCAGCTGTGGCCTAACAGCTCCACCACAGCCTCCCGCTCTTATATTCAATGGAAAATAAACTTAAATATTTCATAAGCCTTCTTAACCACTTGTCCTCTACCTTTAGGGGTCTATGGATACGCACCCGGGGTGCCTCTGGTTACTGTAATTCCTAGCGTCTACCATTCATTGTATATTCCCTTGCCTTTTTAGTCCTGCCAAAATGTATCACCTCGCACTTTTCAGAGTCCATTTGCCACTATTCTAAGGTTTTCCTCCTCACTATTAACCACATCAACAATTTTCTCGGAATCTGCAAACTTACTGATCATACCTCTTGCCAGCGTTCTTGGGTTACACGGAATGTGGAGCTGAGGCCATGGTCACCTTAGCCATGATCTCATTGAATTGTGGAGTAAACTCGAGCGGCCGATTGACCGACTCCCTGCTACTATGTCGGATGTTCATATGGCAATGAAAAGGCCCTGCATTTTCCTGAGTGACTGTTTGTTATCATAGAATCATAGAATTTACAGTGCAGAAGGAGGCCATTCGGCCCATCGAGTCTGCACCGGCTCTTGGAAAGAGCACCCCACCCAAGGTCAACACCTCCACCCTATCCCCATAACCCAGTAACCCCACCCAACACTAAGGGCAATTTTGGACACTAAGGGCAATTTATCATGGCCAATCCAGCAAACCTGCACATCTTCCGGACTTTGGGAGGAACCCGGAACACCCGGAAGAAACCCACGCACACAGGGGGAGGACGTGCAGACTCCGCACAGACAGCGACCCAAGCCAGAACCGAACCTGGGACCCTGGAGCTGCGAAGCAACCGCGCTATCCACAATGCTACCGTGCCGCCCTTAAAACCCTTTAAAAAGTTCTAAAACAAAACTTATTATGAATACAGTATTATCACACCATTATCCTTCAATGGTGTGGCGAACCCTATGCCGCAGCCGGTTCGCTGTACTTGTTATCAGAAAATTATCACATCTTGCTTCATTGCAGCAAAGAAATGCATTCCTCCGATTGCTAGCGACACTCCAGTGAAAGGCAAGGCCAGTAGTATTGGGCAGCCAATATCTGGATATAAATGTGTACGTGGCAAACCCGGAAGTGTGTAACTCGTGGAATTAACCTAATGACAGGAATGTTATAGCACTGGGAATCGCAGACACACGGAACCACACAGTTCAGACGAGGCCCTTCGGCCCCTCGTGTCTGCACCAACACGCGAAAAACACCGGACCGACCGACCTAACCCTATTTGCCAGCACTTGGCCCATAGCCTTGAATGTTATGACGTGCCATGTGCTCATCCTGGTACTATTTAAAGGATGTGAAGCAGACTGCCTCTACCACCCTTCCAGGTAGTTTATTCCAGACCGTAACCACCCTCTAGGTAAATAAGATGTTCCTCAAATCCCCCATTACCTCCTGCTTCTCACCTTGAACTTGTGTCCCCTCGTAACTGACCCTTCAATTCAGGGGAACAGCTGCTCCCTATCCACACTGCCCCTCATGATCTTGTCCACCTCGATCAGGTCGCCCCTCAGTCTTCTCTGCTCCAGCGAAAAGAACCCAAGCTTATCCAACCCCTCTTCATAATTTAAATGTTCCATCCCAGGCAACATCCTGGTGAATCTCCTCTTCACCCCCTCCAGTGCTATCACATCCTTCCTATAATGTGGCGACCAAAACTGCACACAGCACTTCACCTGTGGTCTCACGACAGTTCTGTACAATTCCAACATGATCTCCCTGCTTTTATCTTCTATGCCTCTATTGTCCCTCCAAGCAGGGGTTGCGCGGTGACACAGGGGCGGCACAGTAGTTAGCACTGCTGCCTCGTAGCGCCAGGGACCCGAGGTCACTTCCGGCCGTGAGTGACTGTGCGCAGATTGCACTTTCTCCCCGTGTCTGCGAGGGTTTCCTTTGGCTGTTTAAGTTTATTTTTCATTGTCATTACTTTACAAGAGTTACAAAGCCAGAGCTCAGAGTGTGAACAGGGGCAAACCCCTAATGCAGCTCCTTGCCTGCTCCAAAAACCAATTCAAATTTAATCCAATTCACGGTCCCCACAAAAGAAACATACCAGATGCAGGCATTACACCTGACCTCACGCTCACCTTAGCCAAAAGGCCGAGAAGCGATTTCCTCCCACAGTTCAAAGATGTCTAGGAAATCTGGATTGGCCATGTTAATTGGCCCTTAGTGCCCCTTTGTCTCAATCGAGCGAAGTATGTCTCTGATCAGCGTGGGAATCCAACATCAGACATGTCGTGTCAATGGAAACTTCAAGTATTTTCGATCGACAAATTGATTTCTATTAAAGTCAAACCCGGCATCTTGTGCTTCCCATGTCCCAACTGATAGTAATTCTCGTGTTGCTCGGCGGTTATTGTATATTAAGCGTACATTGTAATAACAATCTTTATCAGTGTCACAAGTAGGCTTACATTAACACTGCAATGAAATTACTGTGAAAAGCCCCACGTCGCTACTTTCCAGCGCCTGTTCGGGTACACTGAGGGAGAATTCAGAATGTCCAAATTACCTAACCGCACGTCTTTTCGGGAATTGTGGGAGGAAACCGGAGCACCCGAAGGAAACCCACGCAGACACGGGGAGAACGTGCAGACTCCGCACAGACAGTGACGCAAGCCGGGAATCGAACACAGGTTCAGGAGCTGTGAGGCAGCAGTGCTAACCACTGTGTATATAAAGTACCGCAGCAGATATTGATCCATTCTGCATTTCGTTACAGGAACAGGTAATGAGGAGTCTTTGCCCTTGGACTAAGCTTGAAGAGCAGGCCATGATTTTCGCCTATCATTTGACTGCTTCCCTCTGCTGCTAGGTAGATACTCCGGTTTTTAAAGTTACAATAAAATTCGCGGCATGATAGCTCTCAACATTGCCCAAACTCTTCCTCGGTTGATCTACATGACAGAAAAATGTTCGGTAAATAGACTCTACTGCTTCCGTGAGCACAGGAACACCTCATTCGCGAAAAGGAACCTCAGTGAAGCTGTAAATACTCACCGACGCTTCTCTATGGCACTTTAGATTTTCTCTAACTCTGTGCCACACTGCACAGTAATTGACCTCCCTGTCCTCCACACCGAGAGCGCTTATACTGAGCTAACCGTTCAGTTTCGATTCGTCAGCAGCCGCCAGATATCGTCCTGAAACTTCATCTTTCATCGTTACTAAGGTGTTGGTGATGATCCATCTCGATGGCTGTACCGGATTCTCCTGAAACCATTGCATTTGGTACATGTTGGGATCTTTATATTGGCAATCTAACTTCACCAAATCCTATTCTGACACTGTTATTGTCACCGGCAACTGAGCTACTGGATGCGCAGATCCAGTAACTCAGTAACTAAATTACTGGATTTGCGCATAGACCACCTGAGAAAGTGTATTGTCTCAGTATTCCTGCATCTGTTCCTTTCACTGTTTCTTCACCTTATCTTCATCTCTTTCCCTTTCTGCCTTCACCTCTCCCTCATTTTTTTGATTCTGTCCCACTAATTATCACTCGTTATCTCCCTCATTTCTACCATTCCCTTTCATCGTGTTCATCTCCCAACATCTCGAACGTTTTCGTTCTATTTAGCTCACTTTTTCTATCACAGTCTCTCCCTGTAAATCTGTCATTTGTTTTTCTTCATTTATTAGTTCCCATTTCTCAGTATTGCTGCATTTTCCCTCTCACAGTATATTCATCTAAATTCTCCGTTCTCTCTCTGTCTCGCTCTGTTTGCCTTCATGTCTCTCTTTCATTATCTGCCATTGTCTTTCCTACTGTTTATCTCCCTGTTTGGAAGAACAGCCCGCACTGCACAGTTACTCATTCCATATCTGTTGGCTGATTTCGACCTCCATTGGAACATAGATATTCGGGGTAAGCTCCGTGATTTTTACTGAAATGTGTAACTGCGGACATAGAGCTAGGTCCCAGGAATTCGGCGACCGGATTTCTCTTGAATTGGACAAGGGCAACGAGGCATCGCAATTAATTATCCGAGAGGTAAGTACTCGCTGAGGTTTTTGTACCAGCTCTTGTCTTTTATTTGACGCGCTGCCTCGCTGCGCAGTAATAGACCGCTCCGTCCTCCACACTGAGGCTGCTTATATTGAGGTAACCAGACTTTGTCGACTCGTGGCCTATGCCAGATATCGTCCAGAGATTTCATCTTTTTTCAGTGTTACCGCATTGCTAATTATCCATTTTGGAGTTTGTGTCTGTTTTTGTAGATACCATTGCATGGTGTATATCAGCTGCTCTGCATATTCACAGTCTAACTGCGCCGATCCTTCTTCTAACACAGTTAAGGACACCGGAGGTTGAGTTACGGGAACTACACGCAATCCGTCTGTGAATGTGAATGAGCATAAGAGCATCGTGTTAAAGAGGATCGATCGAGAGTTGTGTCTATCTGTATGGGTGTGTAAATTCCCATTTACCAGGCAGCACGGTAACACAGTGGTTAGCACAATTGCTTCACAGCTCCAGGTTCGATTCCGGCTTGGGTCACTGTCTGTGCGGAGTCTGCACATCCTCCCCGTGTGTGCGTGGGTTTCCTCCAGGTGTTCCGGTTTCCTCCCACAGTCCAAAGATGTGCAGGTTAGGTGGATTGGCCATGATAAATTGCCCTTATTGTCCAAAATTGCCCTTAGTGTTGGGTGGGGTTACTGGGTTATGGGGATAGGGTGGAGGTGTTGACCTTGGGTAGGGTTCTCTTTCCAAGAGCCGGTGCAGACTCGATGGGCCGAATGGCCTCCTTCTGCACTGTAAATTCTATGATAATATATTTAGATAAAGTCGCCATAGTCCCAGATTGTCGTAGGCTACTTTCGCCTTTGAGGGGGAGAGCTGAATGGTGGCGATTTAACCTGAGCATCCCCACCCCTCCGTCAAGGGACAGTTGGGAAGGCAGGTTCTTCATTAATAACCTCAGCCGCTATGGAAATTGAACCCGCGCTTGCATCACTAATGAGCTTTCCAGCCAACTCAACTAAACCGGCCGCCAAGATCGATCTTCTGGTCAACTATAAAATACAAGCAAAAACTCTTGCGTCAATCTGCTAAATTATCCTAGTGATCTTACGATGCAACAGCGCTGTCAGTATTATCAGAAACATGTCTGACTCAATTTCTCTCAGTCAACGGGAATGTAATAAGTCAGGGATTGAGAAGGTGGAAGGGAACCCGGCCTCTTTATAGCTCATTGTTCCACCCACACACTGCAGGAGGCCAGACCCACTGTGACCAAACTCAGGGCAGCACGGCAGCACAGTGCTTAGCACAGTTGCTTCACAGCTCCAGGGTCCCAGGTTCGATACCGGCTTGGGTCACTGTCTGTGCGGAGTCTGCACATCCTCCCCGTGTGTGCGTGGGTTTCCCCCGGGTGCTGCGGTTTCCTCCCACAGTCCAAAGATGTGCGGGTTAGGCAGATTGAACATTCTAAATTGCCCTTCGTGTTCAAAAAGGTTAGGTGAGGTTACGGGGAGAGAGGGTGGTGATGTGGGGCTTAAGTGGGGTGCTCTTTCTAAGGGCCGGTGCAGACTCGATGGGCCGAATGGCCTCCTTCTGCACTGTAAATTCTCTGAAGTTACCATCCCTATTGGCGTTGACGTGGCCACACGGGACTTTAGGATTAGCATGCTTCAGTTTGACTGCCCCTGCTGGAGGATTCGGTTCCATCGGGACTTGAATGAGGTCATTGGGTGGATTTAGTGTTAATTGATTTAGATTTTTTTAGAAGTGTCAAATATTGCCTCCTGGAAATGTAAATCGGAGCTGATGAGACAGACTCTTTACTTCTCGTGATGTTTATGCTTCAAAAGATGTTATTCAATAAGTGTTCACATGGGTAAAACTAGTTTTTCGGAAAAGAAAATCTGAAGACGTGGGCGAAGGTGTGGGGGATATAGGCTAGAATTGTACCAGGAACTGGAGACTTCACAAAGGAGAACGGCGCAGAGAAACTGAGATTGTTCTTGTTAGACAAACCAGTAAAAGGAAAGACTTACTTAGGAATCGCTATGGGAGCAACTGTTTCCACTAAAATGATAGCCCAAGCATCCCTAATTAAGAGGAAAAAGACAGAGAGATGGTAGATTCCTTGATTAAAATGAGATGTCTTCAAATCTAGAATTTACTGCCTAAAAAGGCTGGCAGGAAAAAATTTAAATGTAACTTTCAAAAGGGAATGATCTAGGAATGTGAAAAAATGCGGGTGGGGTTAGGCTGGAAGACGAATTGGTTAATTATCTCATAAGATACAGGTTGGATAGGCCGAAAGGGCTCATGCCATTTTCGGACTTCCTGATATTTACCTTCCTTCATTCTTCTACCGTCTATTTATTTGCAGCCATTTGAACAGTGAGCAGTTGCAAGATGGTCTCAGACGTTTGGAGACTCAAGCGTTGCTAATTCCGCTCCGTCAGTTCTGAGTGCAGCTGCGCACACTGCACTCAACATTGAGTCTGCGTCATCCCGCCCACCGCTTCCGTTTGCTGCTCTGCCCTGATTGGGTTATTGGCTGCTCCGTTCATTGGTTGAACCAGCCGTGCAGGTGGACGGTGAACTGTATTTATGTCTCTCACAGAGGTTTTCTCTCTCTGCACAGTTACAGAAGGACCACGAGGAACCGTGTCACTCCGATCTTCATCGTTATATCATTTTTCAGTAAGTCCCAGTAACACTCAGTCTCCTCCTCATTGTTCTAACCCAGATGTTATTATTGATAAAATAATAGTGATGCTGATTATGATGCGTCAATAGATGAATATGGGACTGATACTGTTGTTGTTTTTCCTCTATTTTGATATCAGAATGGAGCCACCAAGACACAGTGGAGCAACCGGCTGCAAAAATGACGATTGAAGAAGGAAGTAATATCACATTAACCTGCGCTTTGAAAACAAGCGATTCTGATCCGTATGTGTACTGGTACAGTCAAAGCACCGGGCACCCTCCATATTATCTGCTTCATATTCTGGGAGGGAAACTATTCAGACACAGCGACATCAGTGACCGCTTTTCAGCTACTTTAGATAAAACTGCGAAGATTACCAAGCTAATGATTGCCAACAACCTGATCTCTGACAGTGCGGTATATTTATGCGCCCTGCAGCCCACAGTGATACCGACCTCATGGACCCCTCACAAAAACCCCACAGTGAGAATTCCAGTTAGTGCTCAGCAGAGGGTGCTCACACACCGATTATCAGACGTTATAATCCAGCCTGCACAGTGAGTGTCATAGTCAGGGACCATCGTAAAACAGCAACAAACGCAACCCCCTATAAGAACAGAGAATAACCACTTCCAGTCATATCATTCACAGCCTTCCGGATTTACCATTGAGTTCAGCAATTTCGGACTGTGAACTCTCTCCTCCACCTTCACTCCATTTTTTTTCGATCCATTTATTTTCATATCTTTCATCGATCCATTTTTTCTTGACCTTTGTCTCCCCTCCCCCACTCCCCGACACTGGGGTCATCTGTACCTTGGTAGTCCTTTGACACATTGCTTACCGCTGTACTGCCATTGACACATTCTGAGCTCTTAATGTGCCAATAACAGTATCCTTCTTAGCCATTATCACCAGCATATACATTCCATTTGTGCGCCTGTCCATATCTTTGTTAATCTCCACCTATCACTGATCCACTATCTAGTTCCCCCATCCACTCCAAGCCCATCCCCCACAACAGTATAAATCTGACGTAATTTCCAGTTCGCTCCAGCGTTGACAGAGTCATCCAGAAACGTTAGCTCCATTCTCTCTCCACAGATGCTGACAGACCTGCCGAGTTTTTCCAGCATTTTATTCCTATGTAAATGCAGTAATATTACTGTGCCATTTACACGAGCAAAAGTGAACATTACCAATCACTCTATGGTGCTTTCATTCACCCCCCCTTTAATGCCTTCCTCTGTGATTTTTCGAGCCAACTGTCTCCATCCGTTGCCCAGAAGTCAAAACATTTTCTTCTTCCATCTTTAAATTAAACTTTTCAGATCATTAATAGTTCTTTGGACATTAATTCAGAACTATTCCATCCCAGATGCCCATAGATTCATCCTCAGTTTTCTCGGAGGTCGGTAATACGGATTTTATTCAATATTGAACAATTCACTAATCCTGACACGCATCTGTTGACTTTGCATTCCTCCAAATGGAACGGGTGTGTAAGTATTGCCTCTGTTACAGAGAGTGGGGGGGGGGTATATAATGTTCGGTGGGAAGGTTATTATTGATTTAAGATCGTTACCCGTTGATTCTCTGTGTGAGATTTTATCTGCTGTTGCCCTTACTACAGCAGATGTTGCTGTCTTGCCTGCACTTACTGGACAGGGTGCTCCGGCTGTTCTATGCTTGGCATTGTTGTATCAGCAGTTCACTGGAATGGGGCTCGATAGTTTTGCTCTGTCAGAAGCTATCGTGATTGATTGGACCGCAGAGCTACCCATGTAACCGTCACGTGGGACGATTTCACTGGTCATTATTTCACTTTGAAATCAATATTTTCTTCCCAGATAAAATCAATTCAGCCCATTTCTCCTGCCATCTAGTTGTTATGGATATACTGATGATGCTGATGAAATAATGATCATTACTACCATTTCTGTTAGTATAGGAGGATTCAGAAAATAATTGTATTCGCTGGAGTTCAGAAAAATAAGGGGAGACCTCAGATAAACTTATAAACTTACAACAGGACTGAACGGGGTATTTGCAGGAGGGATGTTCCCGATGGTGGGCGTGTCCAGAACCAGGGGTCACAGTCTGAGGATACGTGGCCGACCATTTTGGACAGACATGAGGAGAGATTTCTTCACCCAGTGAGTGATCAGCCTGTGGAATTCGTTACCACAGGGAGTAGTTGAGGCCAAAATATTGTCTGTTTTCAAGAACAGTTAGATCCAGCACTTCGGGCGAAGGGGATGACAGTATTTGGGGGAATGTGGGATTCGGCTCTTGAGTTCGATGACTCATAATGAATGGCTGAGCAGTCTCGATGTTCCGAATGGCCTCCATCTGTTCCTATTTTCTCTGTTTCTCCATCAGAACCGAGCCAATAAGACACATTGGGACGGTGGGTTGCTGAAATGAGGCTTGCAAAGGAAAGTAATATCACCCCAAATTACACCTTAAATCAAGTTTTTCTGAATGTTCAGTGTTCTGTTCGTGTTAACAGCGCTATCATCCTCCAGGGTACATGCATAATCTCTGCAGAGGGAGAAAAACCTGGAACCTCGATGTTACTGATCGGTTCTATTCCACGTTTAGCAAAACTATCAAAATCACCGAGCTGACGGTCATCAAAGCCCTGATCTCCGACACCGCCGTGTATTTCCGTGCCATGAGTCCCCACGCTGCTATCGAGAGAAAGCAGGTTAAACACAGTGACAATTCCAGTTACTACGCAGCAGAGGGCGCTCGCAAACAGGAGCAATAATTCAACCTGTGGGGTGAGAGCCAGAGGAATCTATCTCAAAATGCAATAAACACAAAACGCAACAATCACTGGTGACGTCTACTCGCAAAATTATAATTCTTAATGATTTCAATTCGCAATATATTCAAAATGATCTTCACAAAGGCAACTGTGCAACCTTAATTGTCCTTGAGACTTAACATTTATTTTCCCACACTGCTCCGTCGAGTCGCCAGTTCCCACGTTTCACCCATAATCGTTTTACTTTCTTTCTTCTGATATTTAGATTAATGATTTAAAACTCAATTTTCTGCTCGGCATATTATTTCAGTCAGGCAAAAGTCCAGCTTTCCAAATATCAAAATAGTCAGCCCAGGCCAATGAATAACCACAGAATCTCTCCTCTTCATGCCGCCGGCATCGGAACATCTATCCGATATCCACGAGAGGGCGAGAGGCCGGCAGCTCACACTATCGCTGGTGGGGTTCGCAGCACCTGTAGCGAGTTGAGTAAGACCTCATCCATTTTGAAATAAACATAGGTTTAATGGTTGAACTCAACTGACCTCAATGGTTTGGAGAAGCTAATGCAGGCAATAATCATCACGAAGACATTCTCATATCGCAGGGTTTGCGCCTGATATTGGTCAGAGCACAGAGAGAGGGAGGGAAGGCGTGTCTGATGTGGGAAAGGATGTGAGAATGAGACTGAAAGACTCCCTTTGACCTGTTTTCTGAATTACTTCACTCTAACCATTTGGGTACCATGTGTATTTCTACTCCGAGTGGATGTGGCATGAAATGTTTTACTGGGCGGCTGATATAAACTCTAATGAATGAGAACTCGCTTTACATGTCCCCCAGACGCTGTGAACCTGCTCTTTGACCTTTGCTCCTGGGTTTTGAACAGAATAATGCAGAAATTCTGAAAAGCGCTGACGACCTTCTCTCATAAAGATATCCAAAATCCGAGAGCCGTGGCTCAGTGAATAAACGACAACGAACCAGATTGAAGTTAATCGTTTGATGGGTGTGTCAGAACCAGGGGTCACAGTCTGAGGATTCAGGGTAAACCATTTCGGACAGAGATAAGGAGACATTTCTTTACACAAAGAGTAGCGAACCTGTGGAATTCATTACCACAGAAGCAGTTGATGCTAAAGCTTTGAATATATTCAAGAGGCGGCTGGATATAGCACTTGGGAGAATGGGAGTAAAGGCTATGGGGAGAAAGCCAGATTGGGCTACTGAGTAGGATGATCAGCCATGATAGTGATCAATGGCGGAGCAGGCTCGAAGGGCCAAAAGGCCTCCTTCTGCTCCTATCTTCTACGTATCTATGTAAACAATAAGAAGCCTGACAGCACTAGGCTAAAATCCAACTGGTTTATTTGGAATCACGAGTTTTCGGGGCGCAGCTCCTTCATCAGGAACGTATCTCCCTCGCCTGATGATGGAGCTGCGCTCCGGAAGCTCATGGTTGCAAACAAACCTGTTGGACTTTAACCTGGTGTAAGACTTCTTACTGAGCTCACCCCAGTCCAACGCTGCCATCTCCACACCATTTTAAACTGAACGGAATCCTGCTTACATTAGTTGGAAACGTTTATTCTTTAAGAATGTCCAGTTGCTTGTGCAGTGACAGTTCGCGCCGTTGCTCTAAAGTGAAAGATCTATTCTTTTTAGCCATATGCTCACACACAATTTTTTCTTTCGGGAATATTAGCAAAGGATTCCAGAGCAAATATGAAGCCGTTGAACCGCATCGTAAGCTTTCCTTCCGGAGCAAACAGGTCCTCGCGGTGGACATGAATAAGTAGTTTCTGGGGACGCTGCTGTTGTGTAACAAGGCCGACTGGCGGGTCGTCAGCAAAGCCGACAAAATATGTAATCATGGTGAGACAATTGGCTCAGTGATTCATGAGAGAAAGCTCACAGGCGTCACGGCTGCCCATCCCCTGATGGCAACACTAAACTAACTGTCAGAAACGGAGTTTCCGAATTAACCAAATTCAGGAACAATCCCGTGTTTGACTGTGCAGTAAACAGAAAAGGGATTGAAATGCCGCAGTGGTATTGTCATAGAGTCATAGAATTTACAGTGCAGAAAGAGGCCACTTGGCCCATCGAGTCTGCACCGGCCCTCGGAAAGAACAAACAACTAAGAACAAAGAAAAGTGCAGCACAGGAACAGGCCCTTCGGCCCTCCGAGCCCGTGCCGACCATGCTGCCCGGCTAAACTACAATCTTCTACACTTCCTGGGTCCGTATCCCTCTATTCCCATCCTATTCATGTATTTGTGAAGATGCCCCTTAAATGTCACTATCGTCCCTGCTTCCACCACCTCCTCCGGCAGCGAGTTCCAGGCACCTACTACCCGCTGTGTAGAAAACCTGCCTCGTACATCTCCTCTAAACCTTGCCCCTCGCACCTTAAACCTATGCCCCCTAGTAATTGACCCCTCTACCCTGGGGAAAAGCCTCTGACTATCCACTCTGTCTATGCCCCTCATAATTTTGTACAGTACATCTCTATCAGGTCGCCCCTCAACCCCCGTCGTTCCAGTGAGAACAAACCGGGTTTATTCAACCTCTCCTCATAGCTAATGCCCTCCATACCAGGCAACATTCTGGTAAATCTCTTCTGCACCCTCTCTAAAGCCTCCACATCCTTCTGGTAGTGTGGCGACCAGAATTGAACACTATGCTCCAAGTGTGGCCTAACTAAGGTTCTATACAGCTGCAACATGACTTGCCAATTCTTATACTCAATGCCCCGGCCAATGAAGGCAAGCATGCCGTATGCCTTCTTGACTACCTTCTCCACCTGTGTTGCCCCTTTCAGTGACCTGTGGACCTGTACACCTAGATCTCTCTGACTTTCAATACTCTTGAGGGTTCTACCATTCACTGCATAGATCATGCTATTGAAGCCCAAGCCTCCCACCCTCCTGTAACCCAATAACTCCACCTAACCTTTTGGACACTTAGGGGGCAATTTAGCATAACGAATCCACCTACCCTGCACATCTTTGCACTTTGGGAGGAAACCGGAGCACCCGGAGGAAACCCACGCAGACACGGGGAGAATGTGCAAACTACAGCACGGTAGCCTTGTGGATAGCACAATTGCTTCACAGCTCCAGGGTCCCAGGTTCGATTCCGGCTTGGGTCACTGTCTGTGCAGATTCTGCACATCCTCCCCGTGTGTGCGTGGGTTTCCTCCGGCTGCTCCGGTTTCCTCCCACAGTCCAAAGATGTGCAGGTTAGGTGGATTGGCCATGATAAATTGCCCTTAGTGTCCAAAATTGCCCTTAGTGTTGAGTGGGGTTACTGGGTTATGGGGATAGGGTGGCGCTGTTGACCTTGGGTAGATTGCTCTTTCCAAGAGCCGGTGCAGACTCGATGGGCCGAATGGCATCCTTCTGCACTGTAACGTCTATGATAATCTATGCAGACAGACAGGGACCCGAGCCGGGAATCGAATCTGGAACCCTGACGCTGTGAGGCAGCAGTGCTAACCGTTATGCCACCATGCCGGCCCGTGTCGCCGGACTAGTAATCCAGGGATCCAGAGTCATACTTTGATGACTCGAGTTCGAATCCCGGCATGGCAGATTAGGGTGACCATGAAACCATTGTCAAACCCACCTGAGTTTCAAATGTCCTTTAGGGAAGAATTCTGCCGTCCTTACCTGATCTGGCCTCAATGTGACTCCAGACCCTCAGATATGTGGTTGACTCTTAAATGCCCCCCCCCCCCCCAGGGATGGGGAATAAATGCTGGTGCAGCCCGCGACGCCCACATCCCACGAACGAATCAAAATAAACACTGGTGTAATTTTCACCATCCAGCGGACGGTGGATGTAAAGCGGACTTATACTCACTGAAATGCACTGGATTTCTGTCATCACTGGCAGGCAGAGCACCACCCCGCCGATTCACTCTGCCATTGGGGACAGCAGGAAGTGAGGTGAGGGCAGCCGGGGATAGGACAGCAGATAGTTGGGGGCGGGGTTTTGGATAGAAGGCTTTAAACATCCAAATTCCTTTTTTACAGAGCCGACAGCGACAATGCGGCTACTCAGCATCTGGGTTGTGTGCGGAGCGCTTCTAACAGGTAATTGTGGACCAAACACATTTCACATTTTATCTCATTTTCACATGTGGCTTAAAATGGATTTTTAACAGTCCTTGGGCCGAACTTTTCTCCTATTTGAACCTGTTTTAATTTTCAGATCTGAGTCATGGAGATTCTGTCACGCAGCCGCTGTCCTCAGATGTTAAGACAGAAGGACAAGAGTTGACTCTTACCTGCAGATATGATACCACAGAGAGCTATTACGACTTATACTGGTACCGGCAGCATGCAGACTCCGAACCTGAGTTTATATTGTGGAAGGATTCGGATGGTAATGAAGATAAAGCAGATTTTGCTAAAAGTCGTTTCTCTGCCGAGCTGCAGACATCGACTAAATCCACCAGTTTAACCATCTCGGCTCTGCAGCTGGCTGACGCTGCCGTTTATTACTGCGCTCTCAGACTCACAGTGATAGGAAACAGGCTCTGCCCTGTACAAAAACTATCTTTAACTGCAGATTGCAGCCCCTTTCTGTCGCGGTTGTTAGGCTGATGCAACCACAAGGTTAAGCGAGAGGAAATCAAACTAACCGCCAATGAAACTGTTCCCAGCAGCGGTTGAAAACACAAACTGCAGAACTGAAGATGACAGACAGATCATCAATCACATTGGAATTCACCCTGTCCTGAATCATATGCTGCCGCGCATCCGGATTCCCCCGCCTCTCTTCCCTATGTCTCTCTGGCTCTGTGAGGCCAGTTGGTGGCGATCTGGGACATGGGTTGAAAGGAAAAGACGCAGGGCGCCGCTACAACCAGTGTCCTGCTAATCCTGGTCTGTAAATTATCATCAGGAAACCCTGGATTGTTCATGGCAACAGAAACCATACCAGCGCTAAGGAAATATTCTGAAGTTCAATGGACACTGGGGCCACAATTGGGTTTGTTTCAAAGATCATAGTCACTATCGTGTGACTTCTGCTCACTTTGTATACATTGTCTCTGACGCAGGAATACACTCTGTTTAAATAAAAGATGTGAACCGGCGAAAGGCTACAGGAAAGTGAGAGGGATGCCCGGGGTAGGCTTGTTCAACGTTATAAACAGGAACGAAAAAAGACAAAAGGAACAAAACAGTAAATTCAAGTGATCCAACAGCTAATACAGGTTGATTTCAATATAGCGCTGTGTTGAAATCAACTAACACGATTGAGCCAGTGTTCCTGATCTTTCCTTGTTGAGTGATGCATTTTGTTGAGAACATCGCTGTGACTCATTGACAGGCAGAGCTTTTGCTTCGTTTTTGGCGCGTGAGACTGTCTGGAACTTTCAATGTTCGGATTCTGAACCGGAAGCATATCCGGGACCGTTGGCTCGATCTCTTTGCATCGGTCCAGATTCTGACTCTTTCATAAGTCGATCTGTCCTTCCAGTAAACATCCTTTCCCGTGTAAAATGCATGGAAATTACAACAAATACTTCAGCGAATGAATGCAGGGTTGGACAAGTTCAACAAACAGGATCCCTAAATGGGCCTGTTCTCGCTCTGATCCACCTCACCAGCCCTGTTTTAGTGGAAAGATTGTTGCCGTTTTTCACTGCATTGCATTGGTTGGATCCGCAGTTCAATGGGAAGACGACCTATATTTCGGACCTCGGAGAGCATGTCCTTGGACAGCAGAGTTCACCGAATCGCAGAAAAATACAGTGCAGAAAAGGTGCTTAGGCCCATCGAGTCCGCACCGCCTCATTAAAGGCATCTGATCTGCCAATCCAAATCCCATTAGCCAGCAGTTGGCCCATAGCCTCGAGTGTTAAGACATGCGAAGTGCTCATGAAGGTGCTTTTTAAAGGATGTGAGGCAATCCCCCTCTACCACCCTCTGGGAAAAAGGCTGTTCCTCAAGTACCCCCTGAAACTCCCGCCCCTCACTTTGAACTTGTGTCGCCGCGTAACCGAACCTTCAACTAAGGGGAACAGCTGTTCCCTATCCACTTTGTCCATACCCTTCATAATCTTGCCCCCACCCCCCCCCCCCCCTCAGACTCTCTGCTCCAGCGAAAACATTATATAGAGTGGTTCAAACATAAAGTACCAGGGAACGCTTTTGAAACAGCTCAACAGACCGTTCCTGTCACCACAGCCGCTGTTTTCTCGGTGCAATATCTTATCTGCAGTTTCTGGCAACAAACGGCTATACAACGATCAAATGTGAAAACGACGGTTAACCAGACAGAACTCTCCGCGGCTGCATAGATTAGCACGGTATTCAGAGTACAGGCTGGAGTTAACGACATAAAACGAACAGGAAAATAAATGCCAATAATCAGATTGAATATCACAGCAGAGACAACGACTAGGAGATGGGTCACTGCCATGGACACCAGATGCCGAGTGATGCATTTCGAGAGACCACACCTTCCTCGTGAGAGGATCACAATCGCTACCAGGTTAACCGAGAAGAAGAAGAAAATTAATATTGTCAAGTTACTATACAAATTCCAAGCACGCACATTGATAAATTTTCCTAAAACCAAATTATAGTGAATGCGAGAATATGAAACACAAACAGAAAATAATAAACAATCTCAGCAGATCTGGCAGCATCTGTGGAAGGAGAAGGAGGCTAACAATAGCGATTTCGAGTCAAGATTACTCTTTCTGTTTTTGTTGCTTATTTATGACATTTTTCTAGTTCATCATCATGATCGAAAACATCGAAATGGTCATTCATATTTTTTTCAATGTCAGCCCTGTCCTAAACAGAGTTACAACGGTATCCTGAATTCATCTAGCACCTTTAATGTAAAAGGTGTCCCCAGTCGCTTCACAAAAGAGTGATGCAACAACATTTGACACCGAACCATATAAGAAGGTATTAAGTCAAATGCTGAATAACTGGACAATGGTATAAGCTGAAGGAACACATTGAATGTGCGAGGTGAGGAAGGAAGGCAATGTGATTAAAGGCTGGAATTGCATTACTCATGATCTGACGGCTGAAGATCTCGAGGTCACATTCAATATTTGGCATTCAACTATTGGATCATGTATCAGTAAAACGGAAATAGCCTGTTCAGATAGTTCACATATTAGTTACATTTGTATTTTTAAACCATAGAATGAAACAAGGAATCAATTTGGCTGGTTGGGATTCCATAGGAATATTGCAATATACGTGCAATGCGCTCCACACACCAGCAGATGGAGCTCCGTCAGCCTGTACAATTAATATAGCTTCCTTCCGGGGGAAAACACAGCTTTTCTCCACTTTGTCTCCCTATAAAACGTATCAACTTTGTTTGAACTCTACACAGAAATCCTGTCCTTACTTTAAGGAATGTTCTCAGTTCAGGCTTACATGTGTGCTCTTTCCAGCCCCTGCGACACACAGTTAGAATGTTCCAGAACTGTGGAAAAACGGCTGGCACTTTCACATTCAAGAGATTTATTTTTTCCAGTTCTGATGGCTGCCTCTGCTCTTTTAAAGAAGACAGTCTCCACAGATTTAGCTAAAATGCCTCTGAAAATCGTCTGGCCAATAAAGAGAGAGAGGGCGCGACAAGGAGATTGTCCGCCACCATCGAGCTGAGCATTCCTTCACAGAACTGAAACAAACGATCGAATTCTTCAGGAGACCAACCTTCCTCTTCTGCAAGTTTCTGACTGGCTTCACTGATCAAAGGCTACGGAAGGAGAAGGCCGAGAAACCAACATTCACCGATTGGCTGCCTGCGAAGTCTATCAAATCGTCATCACAGGCTGTACCATATAACATAAAGGGGCCGTCCTGGCGTGGTCCATCAGGGCAGGGGTGTTCCAGCTCTATGTAAAACCTGTAGTTTAACAGAGATCCCAAATGGAGCAGTAGTTTTGTCGTAGCTAACCAGAAGACTGCAGATTGCAACAGGCAGCAGGACGGTGATAAAAGGGAACCGAGGACAGTCAAAAGGTTGAACAACAATGTCCTAACAGAACCAGCAGATAACTGGGTTGGTTTCAAACGATTTCATATTGAGCGGAGTCAGGACGTCATATTGGAAAGACAAGGAGTATTTTTAACCCTCTTATGGCTTGGTAATGTTCTGCGCCCCAGCACACATAATACACCACGCTGTCGGATAACTGCAAAGAGGGAATGGTTCAACGGACCATTCTTGTGGCTTTATCTAATGTAACATATGGCCTCCACCTCCCAAAGGCAGTGACATTTTTTTCGGAACCCGTTTTTTCCAATTCATATTGAGGTCTTTTCTCTGGGTGCTGAATGTACTAGAAAAGGGTGGTTGAGGGTGTAATTTCGAATAATTGGAGTTTAAATTCACATTGTCTCCAGGACTCAATCTGATCCTCGGTGGTTTTTGAAACATTGACTTTATTTTGTCACTGCTTGAATAAGGATACATATAGGTGCCGAACAGATGAAAGGCAGCATAATATCAGAATAAGAAAATACCTACAACATAGGCTAAGGGCCTTCGTATTGGTTCATATAGCCTGCATCAAATGGTACTGGGCCCAACCCACCATCATGTGAACAGTGGAGTTAAACGAATCAACCACCTGAAATATTACTCTCTGACTGATGTGGGAAATGGCAACTTCCATGACAGGTTTTCTGACATATGCCCGCCTCCACCCGTCTCCCCCTCCCACCCAATCTCAGTAAAATAGCTAACCTGACCATTATCACCTTGTTCTTTGTGGGAGCTTGACTTGTACAATTTGGCTGCCGTGTTTCATAAATGAAGGGCGTCTCTACACTTCAAAACCTTCTTTGGCTTTAAAACGCTTACTGATGTCGTGCAAAATGCTGCGCAAATGGCAATATTTTTGTTGTTGCTGCCCTTGAGAGACAGAATGCGAATTAGAGCCAGAAGAGGGAGGGAATGTATTACATTTAGTGAAGTGCTAACGTTACATCAAACTCAATATCAGGGCTTTCTCCCTCTATATCCTTCTCACTTTGTTTGCATACTTCCCCGTCACTGTCTACTTCTTCACCCCACATCTCTATCTCCGAATTCATTGTGTCCCTCGCCACGTCCATGAAGTGGGAGGCATATGGAGGGAGAAACATACAGAAAAATAGAGAGAAATAGCAATGAAGATTTTCACTGCTTTTTATTAACTCGATGGAACAAATTGGTAAAGGGATTGAGGGAATGGAGTTCCTACAATGGGTATTGGATGCTTCTATAAACCAAAACGTAAAATAAAGACGAATAGTTGTCTCTAGTGTTCAGAGATCAAAGCAGATCAGATAAGAGAAGTACATGCATTGCAAAATCTCGGCAACACACATGCCACTATATTGTAATATAATATAGTATTGAAATGGAAAATATTTGACGGAAAAACAAACTAAACACTTGGTTAATTAATGAAAAGAATAATCTTTTTTAAAAAAAATGTTAGTGTACTCAATTCTTTTTTTCCAATTAAGGTGAAATTTAGCGCGGCCAGTCCACCTACCCTGCACATCTCTGGGTTGTGGGGGTGAGACCCATGCAGACTCGGGGAGAATGTGCAAACTCCATACTGACAGTGACCCAGAACCGGGATCGAACCTGGGTCCTTGGCGCCGTGAGGAAGCAGTGCTAACAACTGCGCCACCGTGCCGCCCTTAATAATAATAGTCTTGATTGTCACAATAGATTGTCTCCCTGCTGCAAGGGTCAAGGATGTCTCGGAGCGGCTGCAGGATGTTCTGGGAGGGGGAGGGTGGCGGGGGGGGGGGGGGGGGGGGGGAGAGGGGGGAGAGGGGGGGGGGGCGAACAGCTAGCTGTCGTGGTGCACATAGGCACCAACGATATTGGTTTAAAAAAAACGGGTCGAGATCCTGCAAGCTGAATTCAGGGAGTTAGGAGTTAAACTAAAATGTAGGACCTCAAAGGTAGTAATCTCAGGATTGCTACCAGTGCCACGAGCTAGTCAGAGTAGGAATGTCAGGATAGATAGGATGAATGCGTGGCTCGAGAGATGGTGCAAGAGGGAGGTATTCAAAATCCTGGGGCATTGGAACCGGTTCTGGGGGAGGTTGGACCAGTGCAAACCGGATGGTCTGCACCTGGGCAGGACTGGAACCGATGTCCAAGGGGGGTGTTTGCTAGAGCTGTTGGGGAGAGTTTAAACTAATGTGGCAGGGGGATGGGAACTGATGCAGGAAGTTGGAAGGTAGTAAAACAAGGACAGAAACAAAAGGCAGTAAGGGGGGAAGTATTAGGCAGAGAAGCCAAAGTCAAAAATCAAAAAGGGCGACAGTACAAGGTACAGTGACTGAGGGGAGCTCAGTGAATAGGACCAGGAATACTAAAAGGAATAAAACGGGAAGTGAAAACATTAATGGTAAGCGACGCGGCAGGTTGTTACATGAAGATATGGGTTCAACGACAAGGAAAATTAGGAGAAAGGTTCAGAGGAAATATAACTTAGGAGAGGTTACTAATCGAGGTGTTAAGATTCAGAACAGAGGTAAAAAAAAAAGCCAACATAAGTGTACTTTACCTGAATGCTCGTAGTATTCGGAGTAAGGTAAATGAGTTGATGGCGCATATCATCGTGAATGACTATGATTTAGTGGCCATTACTGAAACATGGTTAAAGGATGGTCATGACTGGGAGTTAAATATCCGAGGGTATCAAACTATGCGGAAGGACAGAGTGGATGGTCAGGGAGGTGGTGTAGCTCTGTTATTTAAGGATGACATCCGGGCAACAGTAAGGGATGACATCGGTGCTATGGAGGATAAGGTTTAATCCATTTGGGTCGAAATCAGGAATAGTAAGGCGAAAAAGTCACTGCTAGGAGTAGTCTGTAGGCCACCAAATAGTAACATTATGGTGGGGCAGGCAATAAACAAAGAAATAACTGATGCATGTAGAAATGGTACAGCAGTTATAATGGGGGATTTTAATCGACATGTCGATTGGTTTAACCAGGTCGGTCAAGGCAGCCTTGAGGAGGAGTTTATAGAATGTATCCGCGATAGTTTCCTAGAACAGTATGTAATAAGAACATAAGGACTTGAAGCAGGAGTGGGCCATCTGGTCCCTCGGGCCTGCTCCACCATTCAATGAGATCATGGCTGATCTTTTGTGGACTCAGCTCCACTTTCCGGCCCGAACAACATAACCCTTAATCCCTTTATTCTTCAAAAAACTATCTATCTTTATCTTAGAAACAATTAATGAAGGAGCCTCTACTGCTTCACTGGGCAAGGAATTCCATAGATTCACAACCCTTTGGGTGAAGAAGTTCCTCCTAAACTCAGTCCTAAATCTACTTCCCCTTATTTTGAGGCTATGCCCCTATGGAACCTACGAGGGAACAGGCGGTCCTAGATCTGGTCCTGTGTAATGAGACAGGATTGATTCAGGATCTCATAGTTAGGGATCCTCTTGGAAGGAGCGATCACAATATGGTGGAATTTAAAATACAGATGGAGGGTGAGAAGGTAAAATCAAGCAACAGTGTTTTGTGCTTAAACAAAGGAGATTACAATGGGGTGAGAGAAGAACTAGCTAAGGTAGACTGGGATCAAAGACTTTAAGGTGAAACAGTTGAGGAACAGTGGAGAACCTTCCAAGCGATTTTTCACAGTGCTCAGCAAAGGTTTATACCAACAAAATGGAAGGACGGTAGAAAGAGGCAAAATCGACCGTGGATAGCTAAGGAAATAAGGGAGAGTATCAAATTGAAGGAAAAAGCATACAAAGTAGCAAAGATTAGTGGGAGACTAAAGGACTGGGAAATCTTTAGGGGGCAACAGAAAGCTACTAAAAAAGATATGAAGAAGAGTAAGATAGATTATGAGAGTAAACTTGCTCAGAATATAAAAACAGATAGTAAAAGTTTCTACAAATATATAAATCAAAAAAGAGTGGCTAAGGTCCTTTAAGGTCCTAATTGGTCCTTTAGAGGATGAGAAGGGAGATTTAATAATGGGAGATGAGGAAATGGCTGAGGAACTGAACAGGTTCTTTGGGTCGGTCTTCACAGTGGAAGACACAAATAACATGCCAGTGACTGATGGAAATGGGGCTATGACAGGTGAGTAATTTGAGAGGATTGTTATCACCAAGGAGGTAGTGATGGGCAAGCTAATGGGGCTAAAGGTAGACAAGTCTCCTGGCCCTGATGGAATGCATCCCAGAGTGCTAAAAGTGATGGTTAGGGAAATTGCAAATGCACCAGTGATAATTTACCAAAATTCATTAGACTCTGGGGTGGACCCGGCGGATTGGAAATTAGCAAACGTGACACCATTGTTTAAAAAAGGAGGTAGGCAGAAAGCGGGTAATTATAGGCCAGTGAGCTTAACTTCGGTAGTAGGGAAGATGCTGGTATCTATCATCAAGGAAGAAATAGCGAGGCATCTGGATGGAAATTGTCCCATTGGGCAGACGCAGCATGGGTTAATAAAGGGCAGGTCGTGCCTAACTAATTTAGTGGGATTTTTTGAGGACATTACCAGTGCAGTAGATAAAGGGGAGCCAATGGATGTGGTCTATCTGGATTTACAGAAAGCCTTTGACAAGGTGCCACACAAAAGGTTGCTGCATGAGATAAAGATGCATGGCATTAAGGGGAAAGTAGTAGCATGGATAGAGGATTGGTTAATTAATAGAAAGCAAAGAGTGGGGATTAATGGGTGCTTCACTGGTTGGCAATCAGTAGCTAGTGGTGTGCCTCAGGGATCAGTGTTGGGCCCACAACTTTTCACAATTTACATAGATGATTTGGAATTGGGGACCAAGGGCAATGTATCCAAGTTTGCAGACGACACAAAGATAAGTGGTAAAGCAAAAAGTGCAGAGGATACTGGAAGTCTGCAGAGGGATTTGGATAGGTTAAGTGAATGGGCTAGGGTCTCGCAGATGGAATACAATGTTGGCAAATGTGAGGTTATCCATTTTGGTGGGAATAACAGCAAAAGGGATTATTATTTAAATGATAAAATATTAAAACATGCTGCTGTGCAGAGAGACCTGGGTGTGCTAGTGCATGAGTCGCAAAAAGTTGGTTTACAGGTGCAACAGGTGATTAAGAAGGCAATTGGAATTTTGTCCTTCATTGCTAGAGAGGTGGAGTTTAAGACTAGGGAGGTTATGCTGCAATTGTATAAGGTGTTAGTGAGGCTACACCTGGAGTATTGCGTTCAGTTTTGGTCTCCTTACTTGAGAAAGGACGTACTGGCACTGGAGGGTGTGCAGAGGAGATTCACTAGGTTAATCCCAGAGCTGAATGGGTTGAATTACGAGGAGAGATTGAGTAGACTGGGACTGGACTCGTTTGAATTTAGAAGGATGAGGGGGGATCTTATAGAAACATATAAAATTATGAAGGGAATAGATAGGATAGATGAAGGCAGGTTGTTTCCACTGGCAGGTGAAAGCAGAACTAGGGGGCATAGCCTCAAAATAAGGGGAAGTAGATTCAGGACTGAGTTTAGGAGGAACTTCTTCACCCAAAGGGTTGTGAATCTATGGAATTCCTTGCCCAGTGAAGCAGTAGATGTTCCTTCGTCAAATGTATTTAAGACAAAGATAGATAGCTTTTTGAAGAATAAAGGGATTAAGGGTTATGGTGTTCGGGCCGGAAAGTGGAGCTGAGTCCACAAAAGATCAGCCATGATCTCATTGAATGGCGGAGCAGGCTCGAGGGGCCAGATGGCCTACTCCTGCTTCTAGTTCTTATGTTCTTTAAAAAAAAATTCTCCTCCTTCTTCACATTTTCTCCCACATTTACACCCATCAACAATAAACAATAGTCAGCAAGATATGTCAATCCCCATAATAACGATCCCATCCGCCCACCAACCCCCAAACCTCAGCCCACATGTTTACATAAACAAATGACAAAAAGGAATCAGGGATTACCCATAGTCACCCTTAATCTACACAGTCCCCCCTCCCCTCCTTCCAGTACTCCCCTAGCTTTTGACAGGACCACAACATATGAACGTGATTCGCGCCCGCCCCCCTCCCCCGCAACGCTCACACACATCCTCTGCTCCTTCAAAAAATTGGCTCATCCTCGCCCTCGTGAGGTGCGCTCTATATACCACCTTCAGCTGTATCAGCCCCAACCTCGCACATGAAGTGGAGGCATTCACTCTCCGGAGCACCTCACACCAGACCCCCTCCTCTATAACCTCTCTCCCAACTCTTCCTCCCACTTTGCTTTGATCCCTTCCAGTGCTGCCTTATCCTCTTCCAGAATAGCTCCGTACACCGCTGACACTGCCCGCTTCTCCAGTCCCCTTGTCGTCAACACCTCCTCCACCAATGTGGAGGCCAGTTCCTCTGGGAAGCTCTATATCTCCTTCCTGGCAAAATCCCGAACCTGCATGTACCTAAACCCTTCTCCCTGCTCCAGCCCATACTTCGCTTCCAGCTCCCTCAATGCTGCAAACCGACTCCGAAGAAACAAATCTTTTAGCGTCTTAATCCCCTTCTCTTCACATTTCCGAAAACTTCCATCCCACCTCCCTGGCTCAAACCTGTGGTTCCCCCAAATCGGCATTTCCCTTGACCCTAAACCCAACCCGAAGTGCTGGCGAAACTGCCTCCAGATTTTCAATGAAGCTATTATTACCGGACTCCCTGAATATTTCCCCGGAGCTATCGGGAGCGGAGCTGTTGCAAGTGCCTTCAGCCCCGACCCCCTGCACAAACTCTCCTCCATTCTGACCCACTGAGAATCAACCCCTCTGACCCAGCTCCGCACTTTCTCCACATTCGCCGCCCAGTAGTAGTACACCAGGTTTGGGAGACCCAAACCCCCTGCCTGCCTTCCCCTCTGTAGCAGCACCTTTCTCACTCTGGCCACCTTCCCTCCCCATATGAATGAGGTAATCCTTCCCTCAATCTCCCTGAAAAAAGACTTTGGCAGGAAAATCGGTAGGCATTGAAAATTAAAAAGGAATCGCGGCAACACATTCATTTTAACCGCCTGTACCCGACCTGCCAGTGACAGAGGAAGGCCGTCCCACCTTGGCAGATCGGCTTTCACTCTCCGCACCAAACTAGTGATGTTGTACCTGCGAAGCTTCCCCCACTCCCGGGCAACCTGCACCCCCAGATACCTAAAATGAGTCCCTGCTCTACGGAATGGCAGCCCCCCCCCCCCTGCCCCCACCCCTGGCCGAGACAACACAAAGTACTCACTCTTGTCCAGGTTCAACTTGTACCCCGAGAAAGACCCAAATACCCGCAGTAGCTCCAATATTCCTCCTATCGACGCACTCGGCTCCGACACATACAGCAGCAAGTCGTCGGCATATAAGGACACCCTATGCTCTATCCCACCACCACCCCCCCCCCCCCCCCGCACTATTCCTTTCCATGCTCCCGAACTTCTCAATGCGATGGCCAACGACTCAATCGCAAGTGCAAACAGCAGGGGGGACATAGGCATCCCTGTCTCGTCCCACGGTGATGAGAGAAATATCTCGAACTGATATTATTTGTGCGGACACTCGCCTTTGGTTCCTTATATAATAGCTTTACCCAGTTCACAAACCTTGGTCCAATCCCAAACCGCTCCAGCACTGCCATCAGGTACCCTCATTCTACCCGATCAAACGCCTTCTCGGCGTCCAATGCCACAACTACCTCTGTTTCCTTTCTTTCCGCTGGTGCCAGAACAACGTTCAAAACCCTCCTAATGTTCGAAAACAGCTGCCTCCCTTTCACGAACCCCGTCTGATCCTCCCCTATTACCTTCGGGAGGCACTCCTCCAGCCTACCCGCCAGTACCTTCGCCAACACTTTTACATCCACATTTAGAAGTGATATGGGCCGATGCGACCCACACTCCGTTGGATACTTATCTTTTTTTAGTAACAGGGAAATCGATGCCTGCCCCTAGGTTTGCGGCAACACCCCTTTCCCTATCGCCTCCTCAAACATCCCCACCATCAGGGGTGCCAACCTATCCTTAAATTTTTTATAATATTCCACCGGAAACCCATCGGGCCCTGCCACCTTCCCCGACTGCATCCTCCCAATCGCATCCTTTATCTGCTGCTCCACTATTGTTCCTTCTAATGTAGCCCTGTCCCCCTCCCCTAGCCTCGGGTACTCCAACCCATCGAGAAATTCCTGCATCTCACGGGCTCCTCCGAGTGGCTCTGACTTGTATAACCTCTCATAAAACGCCTCAAAAACCTTGTTAATCAGCACTGGGGCCACCACCAACTTCCCTGCCCTATCCTTCACCTGAAGAATTTCCCTTGCCGCTGCCTCCCTCCGGAGCTGACCTGCTAACATATCTCCATGTTCATAAACTGCACCCCTTGCTCGACTCAGTTGGCGCACCGCCTTCCTGGTGGACAGTCATTCGAAGCTCACCTGTAGTTCCTTCCTCTTTTCCAGCTTCGCCGGGTCCCCATCCTCTGCATACCTCCTATCTACCTCCAACATCTCATCTATTAACCTCTGCCGCTCCAACCTCTCCTCCTTATCCACCCTGGCCTTAAACGAAATTACCTCACCTCTCACCACCGCCTTTAGAGCCTCCCAGGCGACCACGTTCAACACCTCACCCATACAATTGAAACCTACATATTCCTTAATTACCTTTTCAATTTTCTCACAGAATACTTGGTTCCCAAAAGCCCCACATCCAGTTTCCACCCCGGTCTCTGCGCTGCCCCCTTCTCTAGCACCATATCCACCCAATGTGGAGCGTGATCTGACACTGCAATTGCAGAGTATTCCGACCCCTTGACTCCAGCCAGCAAAGCCTTCCCCACCACAAAAAAGTCGATCCACGAGTATACCTTATGGACCGTGGAGAAAAACGAATACTCCCGTTCCCTTGGGTGCAAGAACCTCCAAGGGTCCACCCCTCCCATTTCCACCATTATCCCAGCCAGCACCTTCGCCCCCCCCCCCCACCCCCCGATGGGACCAGCGAGCGCAGCCGTGATCTGTCCAACCTTGGCTCCTGCACCAGGTTCCAGTCCCCCCCTCCCCCCCACAATCAGCTCATGCGTGTCTAAGTCAGGAATAGCCCCAAACATCTTCCTCGTGAATCCCACATCATCCCAATTGGGACCGTATACACTTAACAGTGCCACTAATCTCCCCTCCAATGCCCCTGTCACAATCACATATCTACCCCCCCTGATCTGCCACCACCTTCTCCATCTGGAAGCAAACCCTTTTGCTGACCAGCACCGCTACCCCTCAAGCCCTTCCATCAAATCCAGAGTGAAACACTTGGCTAACCCAGCCCTTTTTAAGTCTCACCTGGTCCTTCACCCTCAAGTGAGTCTCCTGCAGCATTGCTACATCAGCTTTCAAACTTTTAAGATGTGCAAGCACCTTGACCTCTTGACCGGACCTCCTAACCCTCTCACGTTCCATGTGATTATCCTTACTGGGGGTCTCTCACCCCCCCCCCCCCCCCCACCTTTCTTCTCCACCATCACCATACCACCGGGCCCTGCCCCATAAGCCTGACCCGCCCCTGTCCATTGTTAACATCGAACCCCTTCCCTCCCTCCCAAGAACCCCCCACCAAAAACATCCCCCAACATCCTTCCCTCCACCCCCTCTTGCTCGCCTCGTAGGCCCATTGAAGCCTGCTATCTAGGCTCCAACGTCCGCAGTCTTCCTCTCACCTCACCCCCGTTCACTAACTGACTCTAGTTAGCTAGCGCGGGTGGCTCCCCCCCCCCCCCCCCGCCAATACCTCTCGCCCCCTACAACCCAGTCCCAGAGAAAGAAACACCAAAACAAACCCAACGATCCAACCCCTACAATTCACTAACATAACATTTAACCGTCGCAACACAGAACGCTATTAATTTGAACTCTGTAACAATGCAGAGAAGTAAATTTCAATACAAATCGGTAAAAAGAAAGATGTAACATTTGTACATTTTCCAGCCGCTCAAACACAGTCCATAGTCTCTCTTCCAGTTCCGCTCTTCACGTCTGTCCCAAGCCTTCTGCCCTCACGAACGCCTCAGCCGCCTCCGCTGTCTCAAAATAAAAGTCTTTGGCTTTATATGTTACTCTCAACTTCGCCGGGTACACCACACCAAATCGCACGCCCTTCTTGTACAAAGACGCCTTCACTCGCCCAAACGCCACTTGTCTTTTTGCCAACTCACCGTCCAGTCCTGGTCGATCCGAACCGCAGTACCATCCCACAGCACCTCACGCTCCTGCTTCGCCCAGCTTAATACTTTCTCCTTCATGCAAAACTTATGGAAGCAGATAATTACTGCCCTTGGCGGCTCGTTCACTTTGGGCTTCGGCCATAATGACTGATGACCTCGGTCTAGCTCATACAGGGTGGGGTTCTCACCCTCCCCATCAGCTCCGCCAACTTCTTAGCGAAGTATTGCATTGGCCTTGGGCCCTCTGTCCCTTCGGGCAAGCCCACAATTCTCAAATTGTGCCGCCTTGAGCGGTTTTCGAAGTCTTCCAGCTTTGCTCGGAGCCCTCTGTTAACCTCCACCACCCTCCGCAGCTCGTCCCCCATCGAGGTGACCTGGTCGCTGTGTCGTGTCACGGCCTCCTCCACCTCCTTCATCTTCTCGCCCTGCTCTCTCACCTCGGCCGATACCTTTGCCACCTCCACCCTGATCAGGCCGAATGCCTCCTCCAACAATGACCTCACCACGACCACCATCTCTTTCCTCAGGATCTCCATGTGCCTCACCAAACGTTTTTCCAGCTCCACCACTATCAGCTCGGTCATCTTCTCCACCGTAAGTATTGCGGTCCCGCCTAGCAATTCGACTTCCACCATCCTGTCAACACCTTTGCTTTTGCTCGTCTTCTCCTTCGGCGGCGAACCCGCGTTTCCTCCTTTCTTTGACGCTGCCTTTCGCATCTTTTAGCGGCTTATTGTTTTTTATCTTCTTTCCTTTCACCTCTCTCCCCCTTCACCCTCCTGCCCTTCATCAATCTGACATTCTTCTTTTTTGAAAAAAAAACTTTTACCAAACTTCCATAAATCTTTCTTTCTCCTCTACATTCACCTGGGACCAGGGTACAACCTTCTTCTTCCCAGGTGGGAGCCATCCGACGTGGAGCACCCTCCCTACATGGCGCTCGGGCCTCGGGCCTGCCGCCTCGGCCTCCTCGTAGCTCCGCCCCCGCTGCTCCGACCTGCCGGGCCCGGCGCCTCAGCCCCCGCCGCCCGACACCCGCGCGGGGTTCTTCGCCGGCTTTTAAACCGGCCCCGCTGGCTGCTCGTGGCGGCCCCAAAGGCCGACGATAGTCGGGGGGTGCGTGGGGTCTCGGGGATTTCCCCGAAATCGCCGCGAATCGCGGCCACCGGCGGGAGCTCTTTTTTTTGCGGCCGCCCTGCTCGCCCACCCCACCGGAAGTCCATCAGTTCTTATGTTCTTAATAGGCTTACATTAACACTGCAATGAAGTTACTGTGAGAAGCCCCTCGATTTCCTTGTGAGAGTGTTGCGCTGATAGATTCCCCGCAAACTGTGCTTAGGCTCTGAAACCAAACCCTGTATGAACCAACTCCTCTCATACAACACAAGTAAATGAACAATAACTGCGACTTGGCCAATAGGAAACAGCATCAAAGGACTTGGCCTTATCCCAAAAAACTCCTGGTCAGACATGCTCTCTTTTTGCAAATTTCCGTTTCAACTACAACTCACCAAATATTCTGGCACTCTGAAAGTTTGTTCCCGTCACACCGGGCCACGTCTGAACAAATCCCGCAGTCTACATTGCAGAAAAATGAACAAAACCTGCAACTTGGCCAATAGGAAATGACATCAAAGGGCTCGTCCGGTATTTGAGCCAAACGGTCCGATTAAAGCACCCGGAGCAAAAATCATACACCTAGACCAACGAGTGGTGTATCAGTGCGCCTGGACCCAGGTTAATGCTCGGGCGACATGGGTCGCAATCTCACCAAAGTAACTTGGTGATCTATAAATCTAATAAATTAACTGAACTCTGGATTTGGTAGGGCAGCACGATGGCGCAGTGGATAGCACTGCTGCCTCACGGCGCCGAGGTCCCAGGTTCGATTATGGCTCTGGGTCACTGTCCATGTGGAGTTTCCACACTCTCCCCGTGTTTGTGTGGGTATCGCCCCCACAACACAAAGATGTGCAGGGTATGTGGATTGAACACGCTAAATTGTCCCTTAATTGGAAAAAATGAATTGGGTACTCTAAATTTAAAAAAACAACAACTCTGGATTTGGCAATGCAAATATGTTGCATTGTTTCGCTAATGTACTTTCGAGAAGTTATAATTAATGGTTTGGCATCCTTGCCTGGTTTGGCCTCCATATGATTCTAAATTGCCACTTATTGGCCCTGTTAAACGGCCTGGCAAATTCAAGGGGTAATAATATAATAATAATCTTTATTGTCAATGTATACTTACATTAACACTGCACAGAAGTTACTTTGAAAAGCATGGCAAGAAATGCCAACCTTTTCTGCGGGAACTGATCAAAGCGAGGCGAGAAAGCACAGACGGCTTCTTCTTAATTGATATGGGGGCATTTTTACCTTCGGATCACCTGACAGAAACTGCCTTGAAGAAAGAAAACACAATGCTGAATGTGAATGAAGGTGTTCCGAGCATTATGTTCACTAGGAAGATTGAATTTGAGGTGGGATCAACGGGAATGTGTTCTCAGATTTCTTTTATATTCGTGTCGTATGAAACACAGCCGAAACATACAATGACAATGAACAGGAGAAAGTTTCAATTTAACATATGTTAAAATGTCTGTTTGCTCGTTATTGAGTGAATCAAATCTGACATCTAACACTTCTGTTCAGAGCTGCTGGACTATGTCTTGTGGTTACATTCTCCAGTCCCTCTGCTCAAAGCTGGTATTAGGGATGCCTCCCCACACAGTCCACTATTCCGTTCACTCTGTCACACTGCGGCAGTGTTTTGCACGAGGCTCCCTCTGGTTGCTGTCACGGTGTCTCTCAGTCCGCAGTAATACACCGCGCTGTCAGACAGCCGCAGCTCCCGGATGGTGAAATTCCCCTCACTTTTTGAAGTGTCGGGAGATGCTGAAATGTCTCAGAAGACATTTCCGTATTTCGGGATGTCGATCAAAAATGTGGGGGCTATAATCCGGGTCCTCGCGGTGCAGCTGTAAATTATGCCAATCAGCAGTGGTCGAATAGCTGAAATTAATTATTGCGGTCTCCTTCAAAATGGGTCGTTGAAACCGGTTCCTGTGAGGCTGAGTGTAAACCACTAACGGCTGGCAGAAATAAAGGGAAAACAAGGTAAAGACATAACACATTGCCTGCACGAAGGAGATTTTGGAGTTTGTAAACTTCCCAGTTAAGAGAGCTGCAGTTGTGAGGAATGAATAAAAAGCAACAGCCAACTTGTTTGCAGAAAGCTGACAGCGGATTTGAACCTGAAATTGTATTTGTGATTAGTTGGGTTCGTGTTGAGTTACACCTGATAGCTTTGCAGATTAGTTCATTGCTGGCAGAGTCATCAGCTTTTACCCAATTAGTTCATGGGGTCTTTGTTCCAGTATTGATCCCATCAGCTAAGAGTTCCTTTCTGCTCCAATTCATGACATCAGGGCGGGCAGCAGTGAATGGAACAGGAAACAGGAATTAAACACAATGTTGTTGCTTTAACAGTTTCACTCTGCGAGATGGATGAAGTGAAGGGAAATAGATCTTATTGTGGTATTAACAATGCCGGTGGCTCCCATTAACCAAACTGCTCACTGGCCATTAGAGCTACTACAGATAGTATAAAGGCCGATCCGAGGACAATGAGCTCTGAAGGCTTTCAGGTCGGCAATTCCAGATATTGTATGGAATAAATGGCGTCGGTTTGAGCAGAATAGGATTAAGGTTCAAGCTGAACGTGTTTTCTCGTCATGCTCTGATCAGCAGAATGCACGGCAACTGCCTCAGTTCTCTTTAACAAACATGTGCGTTTGAATAGGTGACATCAGACGCAGCAAACCCTGCTCTTCCGATCATTCGTTCCATAGGTAGTGACGTCACAGCAATGCTCTCAGCTTTATCTTGTTGGCTGTTCTGCATGTTTCTGAGACAGAATTAGTCCCTGGAATCCAGGACCAGCAGCAATGCGGATCCCTGTTGTCGCTGTGATCTGGCTGACATTCAATGTTGGAAAGACATTTAGTTTTTTTTTTAAAGTTAATTTCTGGCAGGAATAAATTTGGAAAGCAGGACCCATCTTAAACAAGCATCACACCAGCCTTAGAACACACATCAGTCTTTGTCCTGGTCTCCTCCTTGCAGGGGTTTATATTCGCAAAACACAATGCAAACGCGAGTTAGGGTGACGTTACCGGAACTGGAAGATGATACCTAGCAGAATGCGATGTAAATGTTGGGGGTTCTGTTCTGTACTCACGGAAAGTGAACCACGATGTCTTTACAATGGTGTGATGGACGTGGAGAGGACAATACCACATGTGGAATGTTCCAAATTTCCGTGTCAGAAATCAGCCTAACATGCACATCTTTGGACACTAAGTGTCAATTATTCATGGTTAATCCACCTAACCTGCACATCTTTGGACTGCGGGGGAGGGAGGGGGGGGGGGGGGGACCGGAGCACCTGGAGGAAATCCACGCAGACACGGGGAGAACGTGCAAACACCACACAGATAGTCATCCAAGGCTGGAATCGTACCCGGGTCCCTTGGGTTACGAGGCAACTGCGCTAACCACTGGGGGCTAATTGGGTGTTGTTGGGATGGACAATCATGGATAATATTTTCAACGTCAATAATATTCATATCATCACAGAAGGCAAAATACCAATCCATCTCTGATGCCTTGTCTTCATTGGCAAATACTCTGGGACCAGATTTCTCATTTATCCTCCTCATAATAATACTAATCTTTATTAATGTCACAAGTAGGCTTACATTAACACAGCAATGAAGTTACTGTGAAAATCCAATTCTGATTGGCCACCTCGCAGTTCCGAGGAGAGGCACATTTAATTCTAAGTATTGACTCTTGTTTAATGATCCACAGATACTGCCAGACTGCTGCTTCTTTCCAGCATTGTCTCTTTATATTTCAGATCTACACTATCTACGGCATTTTTGTTTTGAATAAGGGTGGCCATATATTGTGTTTGATGGGGACTGAGCACGCACGTGGTTTGTTGCTGCGATTTTCCTGAATTGAATTAGAGCCCATGAAATGAGAAGAGGCCTCATTTCATTTTCAGACGGAATGTTTTGATATGAATGCTGGAATGTATGAGGCCTGTTGTTCTGGTCTGGCCCAGATATATATGACTACCGTTGCTATTACCTGCACACCAATGACTAACCTCGCTTTCTCCCACAGAAGCTCCAAATAACCTCCAAGAATTGGAATGCAAAATAAACCACTGGCATTTCAATGCGCGGGAAACCTCTGTTGGACCAGAGCCCCATCTGGCGGCCAACTAGCGACTTGTTTTGTTGCGTCTGAGGGAGAGACATGGGGAGGAACAAAATAGGGAGATAAGCAGTAGGAAAGACAATGGTAGAGAATGAATGAGAGACATAGAGGCAAACCGAGAGAAGGAGGAATTTAGATGAAGGTACAGTGAGAGCAAAAAATGCAGCAATACGGAGAATTACGAACTGAGAAAAGAAGAAAAACAAATGGCAGATTCAGAGGGAGAGACTGAAAGAAATAGTGAACTAAATAGAAAGAAACAGTTCGAGATGTTGGGAGATGAACACGAGGAAAAGGAGAGATAGAAATGAGGGAGATACCGAGTGATAATTAGTGGGACAGAATCAGAAAAATGGGGGAGAGATGAAGGCAGGAAGGGAAAGAGATGAAGATACGGTGAATAACCAGTGAATGGAACAGATGCAGATATATGGAGACAATTCAGCTGGAAGAACAGGAAAGGGTCCAGAGGAGCTACATGAAAGGAACCAGAAGAGGTTCACAAGAATGATCTCTGGAATGAAGAACATGTCGTATGAGGAACGGTTGAGGACTCTGGGTCTGTACTCGTTGAAGTTTAGATGGATGAGGGGGGACCTACAGTATACTGCGTGGCCTGGATAGAGTGGACGTGGAGAGGATGTTTCCGCTTGTAGGAAAAGCTAGAACCAGAGGACACGATCTCAGATTAAAGGGACGATCCTTGAAAACAGAAATGAGGAGGAATTTCTTCAGCCAGAGGGTGGTGAATCTGTGGAAGTCTTTGCAGCAGAAGGCTGTGGAGGCCAAGTCACTAAATGTCTTTAAGATAGCGATAGATAGGTTCTTGATTAATAAGTGGATTGGGGGTTATGGGGAGAAGGCACGTGAATGGGGGTGAGAAAAAAATCAGCCATGATTGAATGGCGGAGCAGACTCGATGGGCCGAGAAGCCCAATTCTGCTATTATTTCTTATGGTCTTATGGAGGAACGAAGAGAGACAAATGACCAGAGGATAAGAGGAACAGGGAGATAGACAGTCAGGTTAAAACGGTGTACAATGAGAAAATCAATGTCTTAAATTGAATCTAATATGTACAGACCCCAGAAATACATAGAAAACACGCATGGATCTTACATTGCTTCGGCAGAAAATCGACGTCAAAGCATCTTTAAAACAAGGAGATACAAATTCGTTTCGAGGGTGTCAGCTTATGTAGTGAAAGCAGTAAGTATGAACATCCGATGTCGTTGTGGTACTAAAGCCAGAGAACAACTGCTCACTAACCTTTAGACTACCTACATCATGTATAATATGGAGGACTGACCAGCAGTCTGAGGGATTCACACAGAACTATGTGATACATTGCGCAAATAGAAATTTAATAGCGTCGAAGTCACGGGTGTTAGAAAACCGTTATTGTTAGAAATCAAGTGAAATCAGTGATAGCTGGGAGGACATATCAATCAGGGTAGAATAGAGTATTACCAAGAAATTAATTCTCAGTGAGAGGGAGAGAATGACATGGAGCGAAGCAAGATGCATGATAGATCCTGGTCAGACCGCACTCCAAAGCAGGAAATGATCTGTCAAGTAGAAATGCAAAATCCAGTCGAACTGAACTGATGATCTAACCAACGACAGAAATGGGCCCTGGGAAGCGCTGTCTGCAATAGCACAATCGGATAAAACCGAGAGAAGTAAATGCAATATCGCAATATCCAGCAATATCACAGACTCAAAACTGATCAAACTATCAGCTGCCATCGCAATTGATGGAGTGGAAATATCAGCGATTGAGTCTCCAGAGGTTTGTGCCCATTCTGCACCTTCTCACTGCTCAAGTGACTGAGGAAAAGAAAAACAAGTATGTGGCAAGAAGGACCCAGAATCACAAACATTTAAGGAACGAAATGAGACTTATTTGAAAGTGCGATACCTAACGGCTTTAATACCCGCATTTCCACGTTGCCTTCCGTTTTCAATTTATCACTATAAATTGGACGACTGCGTGCCTAAGAAAGCAGTACGTACGTTCCCCAACTGGAAATCCTGCCTCAATCGCGAGATTGACTCCCTACTGAAGGACAGATCTGAGGCGTTCAAGACAGACGACCCTGGCCTTTGCAAGAAATCCAGGTACGACCTCCGCAAAGCCATGCGAGATGCCAAGAGAGAATATCAAACCAAGCCAGTGTCACAGACAGACTCTCGGCGGTTGTGGCAAGGACTAAACAACATAACAGGCTACAAAGCGAAGCCCAGCAGTATCTCTGGCAGCAGCGCACCCCTCCCCGACGAACTCAATGCATTCGATGCTCGGTTCGAGCAGGTAACCAACAATCCGCTGTCGAGTGCCCCAGCAGCCCATAATTCACCCAGATCACAGCTTCCGAAGTCAGATCGGCCTTCCTGAAAGTGAACCCTCGGAAGGCGACGGGCCCAGACGGGATACCTGGCCGTGCACTCAGAGCCTTGCCGAACCAGCTGACAGAGGTATTTACAGACATCTTAAACTGTCCCTACTCCACTCCGAGGTCCCCACCTGCTTCAAGAAGACCACCATCATACCGGTACCAAAGAAGAACCAGGCAACGTACCTCAATGACTACCGACCAGTGGCCCTGACTTCAGTCGTAATGAAGTGCTTCGAGAGATTGATCATGAAGCGCATCACCTCCATACTCCCAGAATGCCTTGATCCACTGCAATTCGTATACCGTTGCAACCGGTCCACATCAGACGCTATTTCCCTGGCCCTACACTCATCCTTAGAGCATTTCGAAAACAAGGACTCCTACATCAGACTCCTATTTATTGACTACAGCTCCACCTTCAACACCATAATCCCAGCCAAGCGCATTCCAAAGCTCCAAAACCTAGGACTTGGCTCTCCACTCTGCAACTGGATCCTCAATTGTCTGACCAACAGACCACAATCAGTAAGAATGAACAACAACACCTCCTCCATAATAGTCCTCAACACCGTGGCCCTGCAAGGCTGCATACTTAGACCCCTACTCTACTCCCTGTACACACATGGCTGCCTGGCAAAACTTGGTTCCAACTCCATCTACAAGTTTGCTGACGATATGACCAGAGTCGGCCGGATCTCGAATAACAACGAGTCAGAATACAGGAGGGAGATAGAGAACCTAGTGGAGTGGTGTAGCGACAACAATCTCTCCCTCAATGCCAGTAAAACAAAAGAGCTGGTCGTTGACTTCAGAAAGCAAAGTACTGTACACACCCCTGTCAGCATCAACGGGGCCGAGCTGGAGATGGTTAGCAGTTTCAAATTCCGAGGGGTGCACATCTGCAAAAATCTGTCCTGGTCCACCCACGTCGACGCTACCACCAAGAAGGCACCGCAGCGCCTATCCTTCCTCTGGAAACTAAGGAAATTCGGCATGTCCACATTAACCCTTACCAACTTTTACAGATGCATCATAGAAAGCATCCTATCGGGCTGCATCACAGCCTGGTATGGCAACTGCTCGGCCCAGGACCGCAAGAAACTTCAGAGATTCGTTAACACCGCCCAGTCCATCTCACGAACTTGCCGCACCATCCATTGACTCCATCTACACCGCTGCCTTGGGAGCGCGGGCAGCATTATCAAAGATCCCTCCCACCCGGCTTACTCACTCTTCCAAATTCTTCCATTGGCAGGACATACAGAAGTCTGAGAACACGCACAAACAGACTCAAAAACAGCTTCTTCCCCACTGTCACCAGACTCCTAAACGACCCTTTTATGGCCTGACCTCATTAACACTATACCCTGTATGCTTCATCCGATGCCGGTGCTTATGTAGTTCATGACATTGTATATCTTGTGTTGCCCTATTGTGTATTTTCTTTTATTCCCTTTTCTTCCCATGTACTTAATAATCTGTTGAGCTGTTCGCAGAAAAATACTTTACACTGTTGCTCGGTACACTTGACAATAAACAAATCCAATCCAATATCCCTTTGACAAGTTCCTGTGTATCTTCGCCCTTTATCATTTTGATGCGGTATTCCTGATAATAGGAAAGCACAATGGGGAAAATAAAATTCATCTTTTACGATCCATTTTACATGAAATTGAAGTGATTTTGTCATTGAATCTTCTACCAATGGAAAAAATTACATGTGATCTATTCCAGCACAAGAACAACATTCTGAGGAGGTGAATTGATTCTCCTTTCTATCTGCTTTGTGTCAAGCAAATTAGTCCAAGATTTCCTTCTCTATTTTCATAAACGTTCTTCATTCATGGCACTCTTCTGATCTATAATATCCGCACTCTCTCCAACTTTTTAACATTCTTTGTACTTTGTCACTGGATTTAGACAGAGAAGTCCAGCAATAATTTCTACAGAATTAGAAATAAGTTTCGATGTAAACAGCATCAATGCCAAAACCTGTGTCTAAATGGCTCCAATTTATAGGATAGAATCATAGAATCTCTACAGTGCCGAAGGAGGACATTCGTGCATCGAGTCCGCACCGACCATCTGAAAGAGCACTCCACCGAAGCCCACTTCTCCGCCCAATTCCTATCATCCTTCAACCTAATCAAAACATCCCTGACACTGAGGGACAATTTAGCCTGGCCAATGCAGCTAACCTGCAAACTTTTGGACTGTGGAAGGAAACCGGAGCATCCAGAAGAAACCTACGCAGACACGGGGAGACAGTGCAAACGCCACAATCACCCAAGGCCGGAATTGAACCAGGGTCCCTGGCGCTGTGAGGCAGCAGTGCTAAGCACTGTGCCACCGTGCTGAAATTTAGCTTTCTGGCGAACGTTCATGTCTGCAGATAAAATACTCACCGAATGCACTCAATGACCTCCTCCTAAAATGGATTACTTCTAACCTTCCAGCAGAGGGCTCCAATGTCAAGCATGGGCCTGATTAAGTCACGTGATAGCATTGGCAAAGGCAATGGGGATGGCATCCGGAGTGATGTCACAGTAAACCTGACCGCGTGCAGTGTGCAGCTGGACCAATGAGCTGAACAGAGCCCGGGTTCCCTCTCTGCTTCTCAATCTCTGCCTCATTCCATTCCCATTCACTGAGAGAGGTTCAGTCAGACAGGGTTCTGTTAATACTGGCGGCGCTCTTGCATAGTAAGTATTGGATTATGGGCTGGATTCTCCCGTCCCCCAGCCGAGTGTTTCTAACTCTCAGATTCTGGCAAAGTTTGATTAACTCTTCCTCTACTTTCATTCCTCCACTTTCGCAGGCGGACTATGTGTAAATCCAGTACCTCAGTCACCGGTGACAATATCTGCATCAGATGGGGGTTCAGTGCGCTTAGATTGAGACTATGTACCACATGCTGTGGTATCAGCAGAAACCGGCACAGCCGCCGAAATTGATCATCATCAACGTATTGGCGATGAAGACTACCACAAGGTTATGGCGGCTTTCGAAAGGGTGCAGAAGAGATTCATCAGGATATTGCCTTCCTCTGTGATTTTTCGAGCCGTTCCCCAGAAGTCAATACATTTTCTTCTTCCACCTTTCAATTAAACTTTTCAGATCATTAATAGTTCTTTGAACATTAATTCAGAATTATTCCATCCCAGCTGCCCATAGCTTCATCCTCAGTTTTCTCGGAGGTCGGTAATACGGATTTTATTCAATATTGAACAATTCACTAATCCTGACACGCATCTGTTGACTTTGCTTTCCTCCAAATGGAACGGGTGTGCAAGTATTGCCTCTGTTACAGAGTGTGTGTGTGTGTGTGGGGGGAGGGGGGGGGCGGTATATAACGTTCGGTGGGAAGATTATTATTGATTTAAGATCGTTACACGTTGATTCTCCGTGTGAGATTTTATCTGCTGTTGCCCTTACTACAGCAGATGTTGCTGTCTTGCCTGCACTTACAGGACAGGGTGCTCCGGCTGTTCTATGCTTGGCATTGTTGTATCAGCAGTTCACTGGAATGGGGCTCGATAGTTTTGCTCTGTCAGAGGCTATCGTGCTTGATTGGACCGCAGAGCTACCCATGGAACCGTCACGTGGGACGATCTCACTGGTCATTATTTCACTTTTAAATCAATATTTTCTTCCCAGATAAAATCCATTCAGTCCATTTCTCCTGCCATCTAGTTGTTATGGATATACTGATGATGATGATGCTGATGAAATAATGATCATCACTACCATTTATGTTAGTCTCGGAGGATTCAGAAAATAATTGTATTCGCTGGAGTTCAGAAAAATAAGGGTAGACCTCAGATAAACTTATAAACTTACAACAGGACTGAACGGGGTATTTGCAGGAGGGTTGTTCCCGATGGTGGGCGTGTCCAGAACCAGGGGTCACAGTCTGAGGATACGTGGCCGACCATTTTGGACAGGCATGAGGAGAGATTTCTTCACCCAGTGAGTGATCAGCCTGTGGAATTCGTTACCACAGGGAGTAGTTGAGGCCAAAATATTGTCTGTTTTCAAGAACAGTTAGATCCAGCACTTCGGGCGAAGGGGGTGACAGTATATGGGGGAATGTGGGATTAGGCTCTTGAGTTGGATGACTCGTAATGAATGGCTGAGCAGGCTCGATGTTCCGAATGGCCTCCTCCTGTTCCTATTTTCTCTGTTTCTGCATCAGAACCGAGCCAATAAGACACATTGGGACGGTGGGTTGCTGAAATGAGGCTTGGAAAGGAAAGTAATATCACCCCAAACTACACCTTAAATCAAGTTTTTGTGAATGTTCAGTGTTCTGTTCGTATTAACAGCGCTATCATCCTCCAGAGTACATGCATAATCTCTGCAGAGGGAGAAAAACCTGGAACACCGATATTACTGATCGATTCTATTTCACGTTTAGCAAAACTATCAAAATCACCGAGCTGACGGTCATCAAAGCCCTGATCTCCGACACCGCCGTGTATTTCCGTGCCATGAGTCCCCACGCCGCTGTCGAGAGAAAGCAGGTCAAACACAGTGACAATTCCAGTTACTACGCAGCAGAGGGCGCTCGCAAACAGGAGCAATAATTCAACCTGTGGGGTGAGAGCCAGAGGAATCTATCTCAAAATGCAATAAACACAAAACGCAACAATCACTGGCGAGGTCCACTCGAAAAATTATAATACTTGATGATTTCAATTCGCAATATATTAAAAATGGTCTTCACAAATGCAACTGTGCAGCCTTAATTGTCCTTGAGACTTAAAATTTATTTTCCCACACTGCCCCATCTAGTCACCAGTTCCCACGTTTCACCCATAATCGTTTTACTTTCTTTCTTCTGACATTTAGATTAATGATTTAACACTAAATTTTCTGCTCGGCATATTATTTCAGTCCGGCAAGAGTCCAGCTTTCGAAATATCAAAATAGTCAGCCCAGGCCAATGAATAACCACAGAATCTCTCCTCTTCAGGCCGTCGGCATCAGAACATCTATCCGATATCCACGAGAGGGCGAGAGGCCGGCAGCTCACACTATCGCTGGTGGGGTTCGCAGCACCTGCAGCGAGTTGAGTAAGACCTCATCCATTTTGAAATAAACATACGTTTAATGGTTGAACTCAACTTACCTCAATGGTTTGGAGAAGCTAATGCAGGCAATAATCATCACGAAGACATTCTCATATCGCAGGGTTTGCGCCTGACATTGGTCAGAGCACAGAGAGAGGGAGACATGTCTGATGTGGGAAAGGATGTGAGAATGAGACTGAAAGACTCCCTTTGACCTGTTTTCTGAATTACTTCACTCTAACCATTTGGGTACCGTGTGTATTTCTACTCCGAGTGGATGTGGCATGAAATGTTTTACTGGGCGGCTGATATAAACTCTAATGAATGAGAACTCGCTTTGCACGTCCCCCAGACGCTGTGAACCTGCTCTTTGCCCTTTGCTCCTGGGCTTTGAACAGAATAATGCAGAATTTCTGAAAAGCGCTGACGACCTTCTCTCATAAAGATATCCAAAATCCGAGAGCCGTGGCTCAGTGAATAAACGACAACAAACCAGATTGAAGGTAATCGTTTGATGGGTGTGTCCAGAACCAGGGGTCACAGTCTGAGGATTCAGGGTAAACCATTTCGGACAGAGATAAGGAGACATTTCTTTACACAAAGAGTAGCGAACCTGCGGAATTCATTCCCACAGAAGCAGTTGATGCTAAAGCTTTGAATATATTCAAGAGGCGGCTGGATATAGCAATTGGGGAGAATGGGAGTAAAGGCTATGGGGAGAAAGCAGGATTAGGCTACTGAGTAGGATGATCAGCCATGGTCGTGATCAATGGCGGAGCAGGCTCGAAGGGACAAAAGGCCTCCTCCTTCTCCTATCTTCTATGTATCTATGTATCGATGTAAACAGTAAGAAGCCTTACAACACTAGGCTAAAATCCAACAGGTTTATTTGGAAACACGAGTTTTCGGGGCGCAGCTCCTTCATCAGGAACGTAGCTCCCTCGCCTGATGAAGGAGCTGCGCCCCGGAAGCTCATGGTTGCAAACAAACCTGCTGGACTTTAACCTGGTGTAAGACTTCTTACTGAGCTCACCCCAGTCCAACGCTGGCATCTCCACACCATTTTAAACAGAAGGGGCCACTGAACGAAATCCTGCTTACATTAGTTGGAAACGTTTATTCTTTAAGAATGTTCAGTTGCTTGTGCAGTGACAGTTCGCGCCGTTGCTCTAAAGTGAAAGATCTATTCTTTTTAGCCATATGCTCACAAACAATTTTTTCTTTCGGGATTATTAGCAAAGGATTCCAGAGCAAATATGAAGCCGTTGAACCGCATCGTAAGCTTTCCTTCCGGAGCAAACAGGTCCTCGCGGTGGACATAAGTAAGTAGTTTCTGGGAACGCTGCCGTTGTGTCACAAGGCCGACTGGCGGGTCGTCAGCAAAGCCGACAAAATATGTAATCATGGTGAGACAATTGGCTCAGTGATTCATGAGAGAAAGCTCACAGGCGTCACGGCTGCCAATCCCCGATGGCAACACTAAACTAACTGTCAGAAACTGAGTTTCCGAATTAACCAAATTCAGGAACAACCCCGTGTTTGACTGTGCAGTAAACAGAAAAGGGATGGAAATGGCGCAGTGGTATTGTCACAGAGTCATAGAATTTACAGTGCAGAAAGAGGCCATTTGGCCCTTCGAGTCTGCACCGGCCCTCGGAAAGAACAAACAACAAAGAAAAGTACAGCACAGGAACAGGCCCTTCGGCCCTCCAAGCCCGTGTCGACCATGCTGCCCGACTAAACTACAATCTCCTCCACTTCCTGGGTCCGTATCCCTCTATTCCCATCCTATTCATGTATTTTTCAAGATGCCCCTTAAATGTCACTATCGTCCCTGCTTCCACCACCTCCTCCGGCAGCGAGTTCCAGGCACCCACTACGCGCTGTGTAAAAAAACTTGCCTCGTACATCTACTCTAAACCTTGCCCCTCGCACCTTAAACCTATGCCCCCTAGTAATTGACCCCTCTACCCTGGGGAAAAGCCTCTGACTATCCACTCTGTCTATGCCCCTCATAAATTTGTAGACCCCTATCAGGTCGCCCCTCAACCTCCATCATTCCAGTGAGAACAACCCGAGTTTATTCAACCTCTCCTCATAGCTAATGTCCTCCATACCAGGCAACATTCTGGTAAATCTCTTCTGCACCCTCTCTAAAGCCTCCACATCCTTCTGGTAGTGTGGCGACCAGAATTGAACACTATGCTCCAAGTGTGGCCTCACTGAGGTTCTATACAGCTGCAACATGACTTGCCAATTCTTATACTCAATGCCCCGGCCAATGAAGGCAAGCATGCCGTATGCCTTCTTGACTACCTTCTCCACCTGTGTTGCCCCTTTCAGTGACCTGTGGACATGTACATCTAGATCTCTCTGACTTTCAATACTCTTGACGGTTCTACCATTCACTGTATAGATCATGCTATTGAAGCCCACACCTCCCACCCTCCTGTAACCCAATAACTCCACCTAACCTTTTGGACACTTAAGGGGCAATTTAGCATAACGAATCCACCTAACCTGCACATCTTTGCACTTTGGGAGGAAACCGGAGCACCCGGAGGAAACCCACGCAGACACGGGGAGAATGTGCAAACTGCACACAGACAATGACCCGAGCCGAGGATCGAATCTGGAACCCCGACGCTATGAGGCAGCAGTGCTAACCGCTGTGCCACCATGACGGCCCGTGTCGCCTGGCTAGTAATCCAGGGATCCAGGGTCATGCTTTGATGACTCGAGTTCGAATCCCGGCATGACAGATTAGGGTGACCATGAAACCATTGTCAATTGTCAGACCCACCTGATTTTCAAATGTCCTTTAGAGAAGAAATCTGCCGTCCTTACCTGAACTGGCCTAAATGTGACTCCAGACCCACTGCAATGTGGTTAACTCTTAAATGCCCTCAGGGATGGGGAATAAATGCTGGTGCAGCCCGCGACGCCCACATCCCACGAACGAATCAAAATAAACACTGGTGTAATTTTCACCATCCATTCTGTAAAGCGGACTTATACCCACTGAAATGCACTGGATTTCTGTCATCACTGGCAGGCAGAGCACCACCCCGCCGATTCACTCTGCCATTGGGGACAGCAGGAAGTGAGGTGAGGGCAGCCCGAGATAGGACAGCAGATATTTGGGGGCGGGGATTTGGATAGAAGACTTTAAACATCCAAATTCCTTTTTTACAGAGCTGACAGCGACAATGCGGCTACTCAGCATCTGGGTTGTGTGCGGAGCGCTTCTAACAGGTAATTGTGGACCAAACACATTTCACATTTTATCTCATTTTCCACATGTGGCTTAAAATGGATTTTTAACAGTCCTTGGACCGATCTTTTCTTTTATTTGAACCAGTTTTATTTTTCAGATCTGAGTTATGGAGATTCTGTCACGCAGTCGCTGTCCTCAGATGTTAAGACAGAAGGACAAGAGTTGACTCTTACCTGCAGATATGATACCACAGCGAGCTATTACTATTTATACTGGTACCGGCAGCATGCAGACTCCGAACCTGAGTTTATATTGTGGAAATATTCGGATGGTAATGAAGAAAAAGCAGATTTTGCTAAAAGCCGTTTCTCTGCCGAGCTCCAGATCTCGACTAAATCCACCAGTTTAACCATCTCGGCTCTGCAGCTGGCTGACGCTGCCGTTTATTACTGCGCTCTCAGACTCACAGTGATAGCAAACAGGCTCTGCCCTGTACAAAAACAATCTTTAACTGCAGATAGCAGCCCCTTTCTGACGCGGTTGTTAGGCTGATGCAACCACAAGGTTAAGCGAGAGGAAATCAAACTAACCGCCAATGAAACTGTTCCCAGCAGCGGTTGAAAACTGAAACTGCAGAATTCAAGATGACAGACAGATCATCAATCACATTGGAATTCACCCTGTCCTTAATCATGTGCTGCCGCGCATCCGGATTCTCCCGCCTCTCCTCTCCGTGTCTCCCTGGCTCAGTGAGGCCAGTTGGTAGCGATCTGGGCCATGATTGAAAAGAAAACTGCCGGAGCGCCGCTCCAGTCAGTATCCTGATAATCCTGGTCTGTAAATGATCACCAGGAAACTGGATTGTTAATGACAGCAGAAATCACCCCAGCGCTAAGGAAGCATTCTGAAGCACAATGGTCACTGGGTACACACTACTTTGAGTTTGTTTCAAAGATCACAGTCACTATCTTGTTACTTCTGCTTATTTTGTGTACCTTGTCTCTGACCCAGCATAACTCTCCGTTTCAATCAAAGCTGTGAACAGGCCGCGGCCAAAGGCTACAGGAGTGTTCGTGGCCTTTTCTTGTTGAGTGATGCATTTTGTTGAAAACATCGCTGTGACTTTTATTGACAGGCAGAGTTTTTCCTTCATTTTGAGCGCGGGATAGGCTGACTGGGACTTTCAGTGTGCAGATTCCACTCTCCGGGACCTTTGACTGGATCTCTTTGTATCGGTCCAGATTTCTGCACCTTCGGTAACTTGATCTGTCTTTCTAGTAAACATCCTTGCCCTTGAAAAATGCATGGAAATAAAAACAAATTATGGAGCGAGTGACTGCAGAGTTGGACAAGTTCAAACAACAGAATCCCTAAACGAGGCTGTTCTCGCTCTGACCCGCCTCACCTGTCCTGTTTTATTGGAGAGATTGTTGCCGTTTTCGCTGCATGGCATTGGTGGGATCAGCAGTTCAATGGGGAGACGATCTATATTTCTCACCTGAGAGAGCATTTCCCTGGATGGCAGAGTTCAGAGAATCGCAGAAAAATAGAGTGCAGAAAAGACGCTTCGGCCCATCGAGTCTGCACCGCCGCATGAAAGGCATCCGATCTGCCAATCCTAATCCCATTTGCCAGCACTTGGCCAATAGCTTTGAATGCTAAAACGTGCCAAGTGCTCATCCAGATAGCTTTTAAAGAATGTGAGTCAACCCGCCTCTACCTCACCTTGAACATGTGTCCCGTCGAACCGACCCTTCAACTAAGGGGAACAGCTTTTCCCTCTCCACCTACCCCGTGCACACCATAATCTAGTACACCTCGATAAGACCACCCATCAGCCTTCTCTGCTCCAGCGAAAACAACCCAAGCCTATTCAACCTCTCTTCATAACTTAAATGTTCCATCCCAGGAAACATCCTGGTGAAACGCCTCTGCACCCGCCCCAGTGCAATCACAAAAATCAGGGGCTGTTTAGCACAGAGCTAAATCGCTGGCTTTGAAAGCAGACCAAGGCAGGCCAGCAGACCGGTTCAATTCCCGTACCAGCCTCTCCGAACAGGCGCCGGAATGTGGGGACTAGGGGCTTTTCACAGTAATTTCATTTGAAGCCTACTTGTGACAATAAGCGGTTTACATTCATTTCAAGTATCAGGAGGAGACTGGAGACTGAACAATGAGCAGAGAGTGTGTGTGGGGCTGAGATTCATAGATTTGGGGGAATGTACCATAGAAACTAGAATGGTCTGTCCTGAATTTCTAGGGGCAGCACGGTAGCCTTGTGGATAGCACAATTGCTGCACAGCTCCTGGGTTATGGGGATAGGGTGCCGGTGTTAACCTTGGGTAGGGTGCTCTTTCCAAGAGCCGGTGCAGACTCGATGGGCCGAATGGCCTACTTCTGCACTGTAAATTCTATGAATAGATTCTATGAATCTCTCACAAAGAACAGAAAAATATAGCGCAGGCACCTCGGCCCTCCAAGCCTGTGCCGCTCATGATACCAACATTGCCCAAAACCCTCAGGACTTCCTTGTGCCGTATCCCTCTATACCCATCCTATCCATATATTGATCCAGATGACTTTTGAACGCCGTTAATCTACCTGATTCCACAACCTCCCCTGGCAACGCGTTCCAGGCACTCACCACCCACTGCATCAAACTCCTGCCTCGCACACCTCCTCTAAACTTTGCCCCACGGACCTTAAACTTATGACCCCTGGTGACTGACCCCACCACCGTGGGAAAGAGTGCCTTCCCATCCAATCTATCCCTGCTCCTCATAATCTTGTAGACCTCTATCAGGCACCACTCGACCTCCGCCTTTCTAATGTAAACAGTCCGAGTCTATTCAGCCTCTCCGCATGGCTAACACACTCCAGACCAGGCACCATCTTGGTAAACATCCTTTGCACCCTCTCAAGAGCGTACCTCCGTCATCAGGTTCTGAAAGCTGGTGATTCCAGATATAACCTGTTGGACTTTAACCTGGTGTTGTAAGACTCCTTAGTATAACATACATTATTGATAGCAAAATGCTTGTCATGTTGATGTATCTGTAAATATTAGGGGCGTGCATGTCAGATGGAGCCATTAAGATTCAGTGAAGCAGTCTGTAGCGCAATTGATGGTTCAGGAGTAAAGTAATGTGACCATCAGCTGCACCAAGAAAACAACAGATTCCAGTCCTTACGTGTTCATCTACAGTCAGGGTATGGACATTGTCCACAGCATGTGTTTTATCTCTATTGAGGTAGAGCAAAGTCGGGAACCCCGACTTTACATTGCGATTATTTCCCATGTTCGGTAATGCGAGTAAACTACCTGTACTGCGCTGTGATGTTCTATGTTCTATGTTCTAAACTATCGAGTAAATGATGAACAAAATATCGATTTCAGAGGCCAGTGCCTATCTCTGTGTGATGGAGCCCATCGATGCGGCAGAGATATAGCAGGGCCTTGGCAAAAGACGACAGAAGGAGTTCCAGTAAGTGGCACAAATAGATACTCCCACACTAATAAAAGAAAATCAGTAATTCTCCCACCGCTGTGAGATTCACAGTGATTATTGTTTAACTGATGAAACACAATATTCAACAAGATCAGAAGAGATCCACTCCAGAAATTAACTTTAGTTAATATCTCTCACTTAGAAAAACATAAACTTTACAAACGCACCTCTAGGACCATAGCTGAAATTTTGCCTTTCCATATTCTTTCCATGTCTGTTCCATCTCATCGCTTTTCCCCAATTTGTAAACTCATAATCTTTTAACATTCCGTGTTAATCTGTAAATTAGTGATGTAAGACGTTTCTCTCTTACTCGAATATCAAGTCAGGGAGGTTCAATCTGAACAGCCTATAACGAGCAACTGGCACACCTGATTATTGATGCACATATGACTCCAGAACCGCAGAAATCTCGTTGCCTCCCTGCTTTCCTCTGCAATAATCTAGCAAGGCATTCAGGTAAAGGGCTAATTAGAGATGGACAGGATGCTGGGCTGCGGGGCGGACTACCTGCATTTGGACGTGATGGACGGACATTTTGTGCCAAATATCACCTTTGGTCATCCTGTGATAGAATGGCTTCGTAAGCAACTTGGAAAAGAACTGTCCTTGCCATCAATTCCCAAATGAAGAATAAAAATTTAGCCATTTTAGTTCACAAAAAATAATATCTGATTTACAGGAGTTAAAAAGACAATAGACATTTATAACTGGATGGGAATTCCTGACAAAGAATTATAAAGACATGGAAACATCGAAAATAGGGGCAGGAGGAGGTCATTCTGACCTTCCACACTGCTCCTCCAATCATTATGATCATGGCTCATCGCCCAAATCAGTAACCTGTTCCCGCCTCCCCCAATATCGTTTGATCCCCTTCGCCCCAGTGCCATGTCTAACTGCTTCTTGAGAATATGTTTTGGCCTCAGCTCCTTTATATGGTAAATAATTCCACAGGCTGACCACGCCCTGTCTGAAAAACAATCTCATCATTTATGTCCTAAATGTTCTATCCCGTATCTGCAGACTGTGGCCCCTGGTTCTGGACACCATCGGGAACATCCTTCTGCATCTACCCTGTCCAGTCTTGTTAGGGTTTTCTAGGTTTCTGTGATTCCCCCTCATTCTTCTGACTTCCTGAGAATACAGTCCCAGCAAACTCAATCCTTCCTCCTACATCATCCGTTGAATCAGTCTAGTACACTTTCTCTGCACTCCCTCTTGAGCAAGAACATACTTTTTCAGAAAAATAAACCACATTTACACACAACATTCCAGGTGTGGCCTCACCAAGACCCTGTATAATTGCAGCAAGACATCCCTGCTCCAGCACTCCAATCTTCTCGCTATGAAGGTCGACATACTATTTGTCTTCTTTACCGCTTGCTACACCTGCATGTTTACCTTCAGCGACTGGTGCACGAGACCACCCAGGTCTCGTTCCACATCCGCCTTTCCTAATTTAAGTCTATTCAGGTAATAATCTAACGTACCGTATTTGCTACCAAAGTGGTTAACCTCGCATTTATCCAAATTATCCTGCATCTGTCATTTATTTGCCAACTCACTCAACTTGTTCAAATCGCACTAAAGTGTCTCTACATCCTCCTGACAGCTCACCCTTCTACCCAGCATGTGCCATTCACAAATATGGAAATAACACATTTCGTTCCCTAATCCAAATGATTAATATATATTGTGAATAGCTGAGATTCCTGCATCGACCCCATGCGGTACATATCTGCCAACCAGTTATCTATCCATATCAAAACACTACTCCTAATCCCTTTCGCTTGATAATGATATAATAATTTAAAGAGGTGAACTATGATTTGGCTTCCTTCTCCGTCAGTCGGTTGCTTTGCAGTTTCACGAATCTTCTACACGAGGAGGAATACAGATACCTGGTGAATTCCATTGCATTATATCTACAGTAACTCACCAAGGTTCCTTCGTTGGCACTTTCCAAACCCACGGCCACTGCCACCTAGAAGTACAAGAACAGCAGATACCTGCGAATACCACTATCTGGATGTTCACCCCCATCCCCGCCAAGTCACCCACCACACTGATTTGGAAATATATCGGATGTTCCTTCACTGTCGTTGGCTCAAAATACTGGACATGCCACGCCCCCTATCAGCATTTGGGGTGTACACACACCCCAGGGATTGCAGTCGTTCAAGAAGACAGTTCAGCACCACCTTCTAAAGAGGAACTATTTGTAAGGCCACATCTGGAGTATTGTGAACAGTTTTGGTCTCCTTATCTGAGGAAGGATGCTCTTGCTTTGTATGGAGTGGCGCGATGGTTTACCAGACTGATTCCTGAGATGGCGGGTCTGTCATATGTGGAGAGACGAAATCGGTCAAGATTATATTCATTGAGTTTAGAAGAGTGAGTAAATCTCATAGAAAGTTACACATTTCTAACAGGATTAGACAGGGTAGGTTCAGAAAGAACGTTCCCGATAGGGGTGGAATCCAGAACTAGTCGTCATAGTTTTGGAATATGAGGTATACCTTTTAGGACGAATCTTGGTGAATCTGTGGAATTCGGTACCACAGAAAGTAGTTGAGGACAAAATATTGTGTAATTTCAAGAAGGAATTAGATATAGCTCTTGTGGCTAATGGGATCAAGGCTATTGGGGGAAGGCGGGATCAGGGTATTGAACCTGATGATCAGCCATGATCATTATGAATGGCGGAACAGGCTCGTAGGGCCGAATGGTCTCTTGCTGCTTCTCTTATCTATGTATGCTTCTGTGGAATATTATATGCAACATCACACATTGGCATAAAATCAACTCTCAGTAAAGGGACCGTCTCGGTTACTTGGATAATTATCACAGTTAAGCTTTTTGCAAGCAGTCACTGCACTCCCTAGTTCCTCACTCTGATACTGTATTTTATGATCGTCAGTATCCCTGATCAAAGTGCCTATCTAATGGCAGTTACAAAGAGAACCACTGCAGTAACATTCTCCGCGGTAACCCTGCCCGCAGGTTCCGTTAGCTGTTCTCTATTGAACCTCCCGGCCTGTCCTGTGTTATTTCAGAGGTTGCTGCAGCTGTTCCGGAACTGCGACTCGCAGCGAGGTTTTTGTACAGTGAATGCCGGGATTTGTCTCATTGTGCGGCTCAGCCGCACAATAATAAACAGCGGCATCAGCAGTCTCCGTGTTTTTAATGATCAATTCGCCGCGTTTGTCATCACTGTAAAGATTCAGTTTAAAACGACCGCTTCGGCCGTCGCTGCTCGATGTTTTCCTTATAATCCATTCCAGTCCCTGGCCCGGTTTCTGTTTGTACCAATGCATGGCGTAAAAGCTCTCCACCTCATAGCTACAGTCTAGCCGCACGGAATTCCCTCTCTGGACACTTTTCCAAGCGGGGGATTGAAGCACCCGGTCCGAGAGACATCCACCTGCGAAGAAAATAAGAATAATTCACTGGAACAACAATAAAACAAACAAACGATTTGCGTAAGGTGGTGCAACACTGTATCTTACACGTTAGCATTGTCAGGATAAAGGATAATATATTTAATTGTGCAATGCTGTACATCACTACAATTAAAATATCAAATCTCAGTGAGAACGGGACACAGAGCATTTTAAGAAAATGCATGGAGTGGGGAAAGTATTGCAATGCCGGCTGCTTTATGTCAGTGCCGCCCACTTACTGTCTCAGTCGCGTGGTTTCGCTGCGCTTGCGCTGATTTGAACCGGATATTGACCCGATGGAGGAGGTGATTTTTTTTCTATCCGCTGCACTTTCAGCGGGCGTTTCAGATGTGAACGTATCAGTTGTCTAAAGACCAGGATGTTCTTCTCCCTGTGTAGTGAAGAAAGGCGAACCGCACCCCTTTGTCAGCATGAGTGAGTAAGGGAGACATTTCTGCTCTTTGGTCTCCAGGTATGGGTCTCGTTTAGGGATTTTCAATCAATGCCCCTGCGAGCGGTCGTGGGTTTCAATCCAGGACAAGCCCTTTACTCCAGGTCAGACATTATGAATTGTTTGCGATGCTGACGGTTGATTTACATTGGCCCACTCTGAAAAAGATCCCTCAGGACTCGGGATGTTTATGTCGTTTCTCTCCCCACAGATGATGCTCGAGGGAGACAGTGTCTGAGCTGGAGCGCGTTTGGATAGAATTGATGCTCCAGATCTGCGTTAACTTCACAGGGACGTGACCCATCTAATCCACAGAGCCAAAGTGGAGAATTGAGCTGACTGGAGAGCTGCATCTTAACGCTGACCTCCCGGACCTCGGCCTCCTGAAATGTTCCAAAGAAGCTCAACAGACACTCGAGGAACAGCAGCGCCTCTTTCCACTGGGCTCAGTACAGCTTTCACACTCAGAGTGTGTGCAACAGTCTCACACTGTAAATGCTGCCCCTATTCTGTGTGTTCTTCCATCGCAGATTTGGGTTTGAATCTTGTTTCCACTTGTTCTTTGTGTCCGGGCGACAGTTGTTGATCAATCTGCCATTGACAGCTCCTCCAGACACATCTTTTGTTTCTTTGTTTCTTCCATTGCTCTGACAGAGAGCTGGCACAGACACGGCAGCCCGAATGGCCTCATTTTGTGGTGTAATTATTCTCTGATTCGATGCTAACCTCAGCCTGTGGCCAGGAACCCAAGGCCTTTTCTCATTTAATCTCTCCTGACTTGCACCCGGTCAGAGCCCTTTCCTGTAGTTCTGTTTGCTCCCTCCGGGATTTCACTTGGTTAAAACGTCCGACATTTCTAACCGGTCCCGGTTTTAATGAAAGGTGATGGTGAAAGACGAGCTTTGTTGTCCTGTCGACAAATGCCGCCTGACTCCCTGAGTTGTTGCAGAATTTTCCGCTTTCTCCGCAGATGTTAGATCGACTTTCGATGGCAATGACAGTCTTGATGAATTTAAATTCCACCACCCACCATGGTGAGATTCTACCCGGGATTTCTGATTTCCTTTCCCAGTGATAATACCACGAGGTCCCAAACTAACAATTTTCACTGAATCACACACTCATTTTGCAGACTCCTCCATCAACATTCCTGACAATGTGCTGGCCGACTGGCAGAACTGACTCAGAGGTGGCGGGAAAGTGGGTTCCAGTCGGGAGTTTGGCGAGTGCTCCTGGGAAGGGATCAACTGATTTGGCAGCAGGGTGGGAACTGGAGGGTACATTCAGATGCGGAACAATCAAAAATGGCCATGGAAGGAAAATAATCATTGGCTCAGTCTAGTCATCAAAAGAATCCAACGATAGAAAATGAAATAATAATAATCTTTGTTACTGTCACAAGTAGGTGTATATGAACACTCCAATGAAGCTACTGTGAAAAGCCCCTGGACGCCACACTACGGCGCCTGTTCGGGTACACAGAGGCTGTATTCAGAATGTCCAATTCGCCTAACAAGCACGTCTTTCGGGAGGAAACCAGAGCACCCGGAGGAAACGCACGCAGTCACTGGGAGAACGTGCAGACTCCGCACAGAGAGTACCCGATGTGGGAATCGAACCCGGGACCCTGGCGCTGTGAAGCAACAATGCTAATCACTGCAGACCGTGTCGCCCTGTAAACGGAGGTTTCGGCAGTGGTCATGGGATATAATTCACTATCATGAGCACAGCAAACAAAACAGTCCAACTGAGAGCCGCAATAGGAACCTAGCAATCTGAAATAATAGTTAATATAGAAAAGATTAAAGGGGGACAGGAATGGCGACTCAACATTTCTCCTGACAGGGTTTGCGGACAGAGATAGACAGGGGGATTAAAAGGGTGGGTAACTAGATTGGTTTGATCATCAAATACACACATTTGTGTAGGAAAAGGAATGATATGTTGGAAGATGATCAATTGACGGCAAAGCGATTGAGTTTAGGGCCTACACAGGAGCTGTCATACACTGGGAGTGTATTATTGACCCTCAGTCAGAGGGAGATAGAATGGCAATTATTCAGGTAAATCTTTGTGAAGTGCAATAAGGAAAGGGCCATTTCACGCCCTGGAATACTAGAGCAGTATCACAACCACCATGATGCCAGTCATGTACCCAGTGCAGTAAACAGGAAAACACCGTAGGCGAGCTCCCTCTGGTGGCCATCCGAGGTATGTGGACCTTTCCTGGAAAATCATCGAAGTCTTAAATTACTGAAAGATGTTGTTGCATGGAACATACAGTGCAGAAGGAGGCCATTCGGCCTATTGAGTCTGCACCGACCTACTTAACCAACTTAACCCCTCACTTCCACCCTAGCCCCGGAACCCAATAACGCCTCCTAACCTTTTTTGGACACGAAGGGCAACTTATCATGGCCAATCCCCCTAACCTGCACGTCTTTGGACTGTGGGAAGAAACAGGAGCACCCGGAGGAAACCCACGCACACACGGGGAGAATGTGCAGACTCCGCACAGACAGTACCCAGCAGGGGATCGAACCTGCGACCCTGGCGCTGTGAAGCCACAGTGCTATCCACTTGTGCTACCGTACTGCCCGTTGCGTGGTGATGTGGCATTACTTTTCGTTTATATTGCTATTATTCCGATTTATTTCAATGAAGATAAACCTATACACGGAGATAATTCCAACTTTATTTTAAATCCTGGCGATTCCCGTTGTTTAGTGTAATATCTCAGTCACATTGGTTAAATAAACTAATTTTAAACAATATGAAACCACGGAGGTCACGATGAGATCCCAGCACGAAAAAGATGTCACTATGAAGCCTGACTCACACAAATATCCTGTGTTATTTTCTGATCTCCACGTAAGTGTTTCCATTTTAATCCTACCCATCAGCTGCAGATATTATATTTTACCTGTTATAGCTGCTCCTATTAATGGAACACGTTGGTGATCTCTGTGCAAAGTTGATCGAATTGGATGTTCTATAGTCTGAACTTCAGGAAAACGAGAGAAAGAGAAACAAGCGGCGGACTTGTGAGAGAGAGGGGCAGAGACAGAGAAAGGGGAAACAGAGATATAAAGACCGAGCGACAGAGCGAGCAGACCTTGAGACAAAGAGAGCTGGAGGGACAGAGAATGTCTGGGAGAAGGAGGAAGTCAGAAGATATCATTAATCCAGAACGAACACTGATTGGTGCCCAACTGTCATCAGTTTTGGCAGTTTAGCCAATCATGCTACCTTGGGTAGGGTGCTCTTTCCAGGAGCCGGTGTCGACTCGATGGGCCGAATGGCCTCCTTCTGCACTATAAATTCTATGATATCTGTAGGAAACGCCTCTCCTTTTCCTAGTCAGTGAAGCATTCATTCATCTGAATTTCTGCTTTAATACCAGAACATATTCAAAATCTAATTTATTTCTGTCGAACTCTAATCCAGACACCATGTGTTCCCCATGTTGGTTACTGATAATAATGGTCACGTTGTCCGGTGAGTCGATGTTCTAATGTTCACCGTGTGTTCCATGTGCTATCTTAACTCCCAGGTGTTGAATACGTTTTGTGTTGTTCCAGGAACAAATGGCGAAGATTCAGTGTCCCAGGATCGACCTGAGATAACGGTTCTGGAAGGACAGAGCATTAACCTGGACTGTAGATACTCGACAGCTGTATTTGATACTCTGTTCTGGTACATTCAGTATCCCGGGGATCCTCCAAGGAATTTAATGAAAGTATATAGCATGGGCACTTCAGATAAGTCTCCAGATTTCCCTGCCAGGTTCTCGGCTGCTTTGCACAAAGAAAACCAAAATGTCCCTTTAAATATTGCCACGGCTGATCTCCCCGACAGTGCCGTGTATTTCTGCGCCATAAAGCCCACACTGCTGCAGAGATACAGCGGGTCCCGTACAAGAACTCACACTGGGAGTTCCAATCATTTATCGGCAGAGGGCGCTCTCACACTGATAGACAGACACAATTACTTAGCCTGTGAGGGTCACAGGGTCATTAATAAAACATCAAAAACAAACACAGCACTCACTAAGAACAAGCGAGCAGAAACTGAATAATTATATTCGTTAGTTTATAACTTGCATTTCTACTAAAATGAATTTCACAAATTAATTTACGGTTTGTTAACTCACATTTAGTCTTTTTATGATCTTTCCATTTCTGTCTGAATTATTGTGTGAACGTTTCTCCATCTCCGTTCTCCTCTTCTAGGTCCCTTTGATCAAAGCCGGGACACAGGGTCTATGTGAGGGGATTATTTTATTGGTTGACAGACAGTTTGTAGAAAATGAGCACAGTTCACAAGGCAGTGGTTGCACAGTTTATAACAAACCCAAGGAGAGAGTCCCCCTTAATGGTCATTCTCCTTTCGAGTGTCTGTTTAATGTTTTCTGACACAATTCACAAACCTGTTCCCGTCCTACAATAACCAGACCAGCAAACCCATTCCTACCCCGCCTGGGAATATGCAGCGATTCTTCTTCTAAGACACTGACTGTATCCCAGCTCCGACTGTTCCCATTCACTGACAGACAGTTTCCCAACTAGAGGTGCTAAACCACCATTGGAGACGCAAGAAAGTGAAGTGAGAAAACCTGAGAAAGGGAACCGATTCTTGATGGTGCAGAATAGAAGGTGTTGCTTCGGATTTCAAGTTTTACAGATAAGACGGAGACAATGCGGCCACCCAGTGTCTGGATTGTATGGGGCTGGTGCGAGCGGGCATTTCGGAAAGTAATTGTGGAACAAACACATTTCATCGCATTTGAAAGAGCACCCTACTTAACCGCACATCGCCACCATATCCATGTAACCCTGCAACCCCATCCAACCTAAGGGAAATTTGGCATGGCCAATCCACCTAACCTGCACATCTTTGGACTGTGGGAGGAAACCGGAGCACCCGGAGGAAACCCACGCGGACACGGGGAGAACGTGCAGACTCCGCACAGGCAGTGGCCCAAGCAAGAATCGAACCTGGGACCCTGGCGCTGTGAAACCATAGTGCTAACCACTATGTTACCGTGCTTCCCCCAGGTTAGGTGGGGTTATGCCATGAAGGCATATCTTATGTGCCATGTTGTATTTGATTGTGCTATAGTATATTCTAATGTTCTATGTGATAATAAATTTATTATGTTATTGTATATTTGCGTTCTTCTCAGATGCTGCTGGCAGTGACGAGGAATCACAGTCTCCTGAGACAATGGTGGTTGCCGAGGGAGACATTGCATCCTTGGCCTGTTCTACCACAGTAGCAGGGAAGATCCGATAGTGGTAAAGACAATACCCGGATCGAACCATGAAGTACCTGGCGAGCGGTACCAGCAATCAGGACAGGGTCATAGCTCTGTTCATTTCAGCAGAGAAACGTGTGTTCTGAATGTGAGTGACTCTCGGGAGACAGACACCGCCACCCATCTCTGTGCAGTGGAGGCACGGTGAACTGAAGGCCATTCAGCCCCGTACAAACATCTGCCGGGTGATTCCGAAAGTGCAATTATCAGAGAGCTGGTCTTTTAACAACTTCCTCCCTTGGATATCACCATCAGTCGCCCAATCAGAGAGATCTGTTCCTTATTTGGGTTTATTCTTTAATATCAGAAGAGAAGGGCCAAAGTGCATTTAAATTCAATTATTTTTTGTAGCAGTCTCAACGAGACAGCATGTCCTCCATGGTGCTTTAAGATAATAATCATCGTGCTGTTCTGTGAGTCAATATTCAAAAGTCCTAAAGTGCAGAAAGACACCATTCGGTCCATCGAGTCGGCACTGACCCTCTGAAAGAGCGCTCTACCTAGGCCCACTCCCCCACCTTATCCCCATAACCCCACCTAACCTTTGGACACTAAGGGACAATTTATCATGGCAATCCACCTGACCTGCACATCTTTGGGCTGTGGAACGAAACTGTGTGTGTGTGTTTGTCTGTGTGTGTGTGTGTGTCTGTTTGTGTGTGTGTGCGTGTATCTGTGTGTCCGTGTCTGTGTCTGTGTGTGCGTGTGTGTCTTTGTGTGTCTGTGTGTGCGTGTCTGTCTTTGTATCTGTATATGTGTGTGTGTTTGTGTATGTCTGTGTGCGGGTATGTGTGCCTGTGTCTGTGTGTGTATCTGTGTGTATGTCTGTGTGTGTGTCTGTGTTTGTGTCTGTGTGTGTGTGTGTTTGTGTTTCTGTCGTGTTTATGTGTGTGTCTGCAATGTGTGTGCGTCTGTGTGCGTGCGTCTGTGTGTCTGTGTGTGTATTTGTGTGTCTCTTTGTGTGTGTGCCTGTCTGTGTTTGTGTGTGTATGTGTACGTCTGTCTGTGTGTCTGTGTCTGTGTGTGTGCCTGTCTGTGTGTGTGTGTACATGTGTCTGTGTGTGTCTGTGTATGTGTCTGTGTGTGTGTGTGTGTGCCTGTCTGTGTGTGTGTATGTGTGTACATGTGTCTGTGTGTGTCTGTGTCTGTGTCTGTGTGTGTGTGTGTGTGTTCGGAAATCGCTGTCTTTTAAAGCAGACCAAGGCAGGCCAGCAGCACGATTCAATTCCCGTACCAGCCTCCCCGAACAGGCGCCGGAATGTGGCGACTAGGGGCTTTTCACAGCAATTTTATTTGAAGCCTACTTGTGACAATAAGCGATTTTCATTTCATTTTCAGATTCAGTAAGACGAAAGGAGTGAAAGAGAAAGAAAGAACGAGAGAGAGCCATCGAGACGAAGACAGAGCCCGGGACTGGGAGACAGACAGGAATACAGTCAGGTCAAGTCGTTATTGAAGAAAATATATATTATCAATGGAGGCAGCACAGAGGTAATTTGCTTGCATGATCTAGGATATGGAGGAACTATCATATGAGGAAAGATTAAACAGGACTGTACTCCTTGGAGTTATAGAATCATAGAATCATAGAAGTTTACAGCATGGAAACAGGCCCTTCGGCCCAACCAGTCCATGCCGCCCAGTTTTTACCATTAAGCTAGTCCCAGTTGCCCGCACTTGGCCCATAACCCTCTATACCCATCTTACCCATGTAACTATCTAAATGTTTTTTAAAAGACACAATTGTACCCGCCTCTACTACTACCTCTGGCAGCCCATTCCAGACACTCACTACGCTCTGAGTGAAGAAATTGCCCCTCTGGGCCCTTCTGAATCTCTCCCCTCTCACCTTAAACCTATGCCCTCTAGTTTTAGACTCCCCTACATTTGGGAAAAGATGCTGACTATCTACCTTATCTATGCCCCTCATTATTTTATAGACCTCTATAAGATCACCCCTAAGCCTCCTACGCTCCAAGGAAAAAAGTCCCAGTCTATCCAGCCTCTCCTTATAACTCAAACCATCAAGAACCGGCAACATCCTAGTAAATCTTTTTTAGCTGCCTTCCATTTTAGCCTGGCGTCTGAACTGTATTTATCATCTTGTGTTTTTTAAAGTTCTTCCCACCAAAGAGCTCCAGCATCGTATTTGTCTGTTTACTGCGGCGGGAGCGGTTACGGGTTCCTTCATATTACTATTATAATGTACTTTAATGCAGGTGAATATTGACAGGAACTAATGTTAAATTATGTTTAAATGGCAGTGAAGTAACTTATTTTGACACGTGCTGTGTTTCATTCAATTGATTATATCATTTTCTCAATAATTTAATATTTTAATATAGTATTAGTTATGTCTTATTTTTCTCCCCATTTTGAATTCCTGCATCTACTTTTTTCTTTTTTCTCACTATGTTCCTTTGTTTCTCTGTTTCTGTTGTTATCTGTTCGTTTGTCTCTCTCTTCGTTTCTCCGGCCTTATTGTCTCCACATCACTTCACCGGGTCCCCTCACTGTACCTTGGTTGGTGAATTCGTTGAAACGGGAATTTGAGATGAATTTGATTTTCTGCTCTCTGAACCTGAATGCCAGGTGAAGGAACGAAAACGAGACAGTGAAAGTGTCTGAGAGAGAGAGAGAGAGAAAGAGATACCGACAGAGAAGCCGAACAGCTCACTGAAAGAAAACGAGGTTGTTTTTGATCTCCACGGAAGCTTTAGATTTTCAAGCGAGTTCCCGGTTCTGAAGGGCAGGCAGGAAATTAGACCTCCGGCCGCAATCTGATCAACTGTGATCTTACTGAAGGTTTGAAGGGTCAACTGATCTGCGCCCGATGCTATTTCTTATATGGTTAGTTTCATATAATGTAGAGAGGACCAAGATATGCTTAAAAAACAAGTATCTCAGGTTTCTTAGGCGGAATATCAATGTCATCGTGTTTTTAAGACAAAGACATTTACATTCCCCTTTAGTCTATCGCGGGGAAGGAGTGATGAAAAAGGCCAATGTTGTTGTGTTGCTAATTCCGGAGTTTCTGAGGAGAAGAGCTTCTCACTGGCCATACTAACTGTCTACGGTCTGAATAGGAGGGGTAGTACGCAGGCAGTGGCCCCGTGAGGTAACTGAAGAGGAAATTGTGGTAAATTACAAAAATAGAAATGAAATACGGAGTGCCCCACGGGTTTGAGGAAAATGGGATTATTGGACAAACAAGTAGAATCAGTGATATTTGGGTGGAAAGATCAGTCAGGGGATAATGGAGTTTTAAAGTGAGGGAGTTTCTGAGAAGTCAGATCCTGCTGAGGAGTGGAACCAGGAGGGTCATGAATTAGTCCCTCTTCAGTGGAGGAAGTGATCAGCTGGAGCAGAAATACACACTCCCCGACCACGGCAGTGCTGACCCATCCGATGCCACGAATGGGTCATGTGCAGCAATGTCCCCAACAGCACAATCGTTTCAGAACGAAAATGAGGACAGCGAACGGAAGCTGCTCCCCGGGACACCGCAGACTCGAAACTAGTCAGACTGTGCGGCTGGTTCACAAGTTGCTCAACTCTTTATGTCACAGCATTTCCATACATGACATTCTGTCAGGCAGGTGGCTCAATACAGGGGGTGGGGGTGGGTGTGGGGGGTGGGTGTGGGGGTAGGGGTGGGGGGGTGGGTGTGGGGGTGGGTGGGGGTAGGGGTGGGGGGGGGTGGGGGCGGGTGTGGGGGCGGGTGTGGGGGTAGGGTGGGGGTGGGGGTGGGGGGTGTGGGTGGGGGTGGGGGTGGGGGTGGGGGTAGGGGTGGGGGGGGTGGGGGCGGGTGTGGGGGTGGGTGTGGGGGTAGGGTGGGGGTGGGAGGTGGGGGTGGGGGGGGTGGGTGGGGGTGGGGGTGGGGGTGGGAGGTTGGACAACTGACCCCAACTTCAAAAAGTCACCTGGATCTCGCTGCTCTGAACACGGAACACTGTTCTCTGGAAGTCGGCACATTTCCCCGAGGGAAGGAGAGCGGAAGAGTTGGGCTGAGATTGCTGCTCCTCTGGTGGCTGGGACTGACCTTGACAAACGGCAGACTGTCAAACCCAGCGACTGAAGGTTGCATTTTTAAAAAAGGTCAGCTGTCAGATTACATGGCCGGATGTTATATTTTGTGAATCAGTGGTGTGAGGAGTGAAGGGGTGGGACTGCTTGTCAATTCAAACCCCGCCCAGAGCAGGTAGATGGTGTAGGAGGAGCTAGCGGAACTATCTCTGACCAGTCAGCTGTCGGGTTAAAATGTTACTACCCAGTCAGCGCATTGATGCTTCTTATTGGAAATACATCTCAAAAGCACTTCCTAAACCTTAGTTTTAGCTCTCTGTACAACATTCCTTAACTTAACGGATCGTAAGAGTGAATATATATACTATTGGAAAGATTGTTCCTGAAGATATAATGAGGCTCATGCCCTATAGCAACCTGGTTATATGGTGGCTGGTTTTCGGTATGTACAGACATCATGTGTTGTTTGTTTGCAGTAATGTGATGTTGATAGATGTTTGCACGCAGTGTGGCAGTGAACATTTTGTTACCTTTTATTGCAGCGGTCATCCAGGCAGATTCTGTGTCCCAGCCTCAGACTGCACTGAACATCGCTGAAGGAGGTAGAACGAAAATAGACTGCAGCTACACAACAAACCGCGGTAACCCCGATCTGTACTGGTACAGACAGCGCAAGGACCAGGCCCCGCGATTTATCCTGTATCGAGACCGAAGCAGTAAAAGAGACGCAGAGTTTGCCAAGGGAAGATTCAAAGCCGGCCAGGCTAATGCAGAGAATAAGTTTCCTTTAACAGTCACTCGAGCGGAAACCCAAGACAGCGCCGTATATTTCTGCGGGTTGAGAGACACAGCGGTTTAATACTCCTCTCTCGCTGAACAAAAACCTCACTGAAGTAGAACTGTCACAGGCTGTGACTCCAGCTCAAAGCGCTATCCGTGTCTCGGCTGTAACTGTTCCATTTCTCAACTCTCGGGCCTCTGAGCCAGGAAGTTGTGGGTTCAAGACTCCCTGCAGATATCTGAGTACGTGATCCAGCTGACACTTATACTGCCAGTCAAAGGGAGTCCCGGCGTCTCCGCAGTGAAGTATTCGGATAACCGAGCATTAGAGGCTTCAACTACCCTTTCTGGAGGACCTTAGTCACCACCGCAACACTCGCCCCAATAATGTCCATTGCCCGACTGGGCCTCAGGTCTGAACCTCGCGGCGCTGAGTTTCCCACAGAACCAAATTGGCGTCTCTGCACCAATCCAAGATCAGTACTTGAGCTCAGTCCCTTGAAACGTTCCCTAGTTCCTAGCGGATAACGTTGGACTGGACTCCTTCACTTTTAAGGTCTCAATAATCTGCTCAAGCTCATTCCCCCATCTTCTCGTTACCCACATTCTCCAAAAATGGGGCTATGTCCCCACGCCAGCGTCAAAACGCAGACGTTTCACTCTGGACTTTCCTGCTGAAAGTCCTGATGAATTCTCCTACCTGCAGCACGGTAGCATTGTGGATAGCACAATTGCTTCACAGCTCCAGGGTCCCAGGTTCGATTCCGTCTTGGGTCACTGTCTGTGCGGAGTCTGCACATCCTCCCCGTCTGTGCGTGGGTTTCCTCCGGGTGCTCCGGTTTCCTCCCACAATGCAAAGATGTGCAGGTTCGGTGGATTGGCCGTGATAAATTGCCCTTAGTGCCCAAAATTGCCCTTAGTGTTGGGTGGGGTTGCTGGGTTATGGGGATAGGGTGTTGACCTTGGGTTGGGTGCTCTTTCCAAGAGCTGGTGCAGACTCGATGGGCCGAAAGGCCTCCTTCTGCACTGTAAATTCTATGAATTAAAAAAAATTCTACGAATAAAAATTCGCTGCAGGGGGCGAGCAGGGCCCCGGAGAGCTCCTCGCAGCTCTGGCTGCGGATACCGGCCCGGCACCTCCGGTCGGGAGTCCGCGCCTGCGCACGGCGGCGGCCTCCAGCGGCTCGTGCGTCATGGTGGACTTACCCCCCCTGGACCATCCACCGACCGCTAGGCGGTGAGAAGCACGCGGTCGGGAACTCGGCCAGTTTTCCTCGGAGAATCGCCGCGGGGGCCTCCGTCCATGGCCCCCGGCCCGCGCCGCCTAGTCCGCGCGCGCGAGACTCCCGAGCGATTCTCCGGGAACCGGAGCGGAACCCAGCCCATTTTGTGAGCAAAGGAAACCAGGAAATGGGAACCGGAAACCGGAACCGGAAACAGGGAAACGGAAACTGGGAAATGGGAACCGGAAACCGGAAACGGAAACCGGGAAATGGGAACCGGAAACCGGAAGGTGTCGGTTTTTCCATTCAGAGAAAAACTAATCAAGGAGGAAAGATATGAGTTCAGCCGAGTTTTTCTGACGCTTTGTAAACCTGAGCAATTATTTCCACCACAGGCTGATGAAGAAATGGGAAAATGACGGATTTCCAGCCGCAATTCTATTTCAGAACTATTTTGTGCAGGGTGTGTAGGAGTTGGAGAGGAAATGTTGCAAAGTGACGGGAAGGGAGTAAAAGAGGGAGGACAGCAATCCTGGGAATATTGCATTACATCATAAACCAATGACAATGTAATACAAAACAGTCAACCTCCTAAACTGCCCGACAACAACAGGTCAATGCGCCTGATTGAAGCGACCAGAGGTCTTGGGATTAGCAACTTGATTTTCTGCTTTGTTCAAAAGTTTTCAATTTCCCCACTACCACTGCTGGACTCTGGAGACTGGTCAGGTTCACGGCGATGCAACTTAATCATTTACATTCACATTTCGCTCTTATCCAAAATGGTGTTGCAGCGGTAAAACTCCTCGCTCAGGTATTCAAAGATCCGTGTTGGTGATATCAGGGCAGGAGGTTCAATTCTCACCCTGGCAGCGGGGGGGGGAATTTACTGAATTCAATGCATTAATAAAAATATTATGGAATTGACAAGCCAGACTCGCCTCAATAATGATGATCATTGGTTGTCGTGGAAACCCGTCAGCTTCACTGTTGTAATTAGGGGACGGAAATCTGGCACCTTGACCCGGTCTGGCTTACACTTGACACCCCGACCCAGCAATGCGGTTGTGTCTGAAATCGCAAAATAATAACCGGGGACGCCCAAATCGAATGAAACAATTTTTAAAACTCTGTACGTTCGGTTCTCCGGGGTGCATTCCGAAGATTCAGGGTGCATTTAGTGCTTTTGCTGTCTTCTTAATGCTGTATTTAGAAAGACACGGTCCAGTGCAATATAAACAGACAAGAGGTCCAATATAATAGCACCAGAGACACGGTCCACTGCAACATACACAGAGGCATGATCTGTTGCAGTCATATCTCAGACTGAAGCTAATGCAATACAAGCATAGACATAATATCAGGTTCTCTGGCTCCACCTGATCCTCTGGTTCCACACATTATCAGCCATTTCCCCATCTCCTCTGCCAATTGCCAGGAGTCTTCAGCAAAGGCTTATTAACAAGGTTGATTTTATCGGATTGTGTTGCTGGGTTCCAGAGTTTATTTAAAAATCACCAAATTGCCAACTTCACAAAGGCGATCTTCAGAATCAGCGGCGTTTCCCAAAGCACATCGTCCTTCAGCATATCTCCTGAATTGTGGGATGTGTGTTCTCAAAATGAACAATGTCCAGATGCTTGGGGAGAAATAGCGAAGCCGGTTATCATTGTTACCCCAGACTCGAAATGTGCAGCCACTCCCCAATGATTAAAACTGCAGCGCACATCAGGAGATACATTCTCAGCCAGCCAGTTCAGACACACACACACACACAGACACAGACAGACAGACACACACACACACACAGACACAGGCACACACACACAGACACACACAGACAGACAGACACAGACACACACACACAGACACAGACACAGACACACACACACACACAGACAGACACATACACAGACACACACACACACATACACAGACACACACACACACAGACACACAGATACACACATACACAGACACACACACACACAGACACACACAGACACAGACACACGCACACACACAGACACACACACACACACAGACACAGACACACACATAGACACACACACAGACAGACAGAGACACACACACAGACACACACATACACAGACACATACACAGACACACACACACACACACACAGACACACACATACAGAGACACACACAGACACAGACACACACATAGACACACACACACACAGACAGACACACACAGACAGACACACACACACACACAGACACACACACACACACACATACACAGACAGACAGACACAGACACACACACAGACACAGTCTATCTTTCAGCATCTGTGAACTTACTGATTATAACCCCGACATTCCCGGCTAGATCATTAATGGAGACTACAAGTAACAAGAGACCCAGCAGCGATCCCTAAAGTACACCACTGGACCGGGAGTACAGTAACAAAAACACCATAGCCGTCTGCCTCCAGTCTCTCAACCAATTTTGCATCCAAGACTTGCTCTGTCTGGACTGCTTCAGAGCGTTTGGAGTCTGAGATCACATTTACTACAGTGATCCATACAAATAAACTCCAACAGGCGGCGTTGGTACAGGCGCGTCTGAGTACTGTGAACGGAAAAGAGAGATCAAGACAAGGAGTTTGTTATTAAGTGACAAAAAGTGAATTGCAATAACTCAGGTTGACCACCCGTCCGTGCTGGGTGGTAGAGAATTGGACACAGTTCTGTGTTGACACATGGACAGTGGGAAGGTTGGTTGAACACAGTTTAAGGAGACTATGTGGATGCCGAGTGACAGAGAAGGGAAAATGCCTGTGGCATGGATACAGATTGCAGATTGTCCTGAGTCGGATGGGGAAATGGGAGTGGTTGAACATAAATGGGAAGATGGGGGAAAGAAGCTGAATAATTGAGCAACATAAATTGGAAAAGAAACTGGACAAAATAGAGAGGCAAAAGAAAGAATCAAACTACAGTTTAATCTTTATAAAAGAATGAAAATCGATGATACCCATGATTAAATGAATGGGATGTTACATCAATGTCACTGTGCAGGGGAGTCCTGATTTCCTCAGTGCACCAGCTCAGCCACTGGCTGCATTCAACGCTCAGGGAGCAGCCCTTAGAATCAAGCGGCAGCGGCAGAAGCCTCACACGGGAGCAGAGAGGAATCATTCAGGATGTTGCCACATGGCAGAATCTTGTCGTCCCCCCCCCCCCCCCCCCACACACACACACAGGCCACCGTCACCATCTGGGACACTGACTGTACCCCTGTGTCTTTTCTACCCCTCGACAATGGGCTGTGAGAGACACAGAGCGAGCACTAGTGGATATGCTTCTCTAAACTGGGCAGAAAAATCTTTGACTGAGAGTTTGCTGCTGGACCAGGGGGACGTGGAGCTCACCACGGCCAATCTCACACCGCAGCAGGTTACAGAGTGCGGGGGTTAGAAAAGGCCTATTCAATTATGTTTGTCTGCTTTGACTGCCGGTCGGATTGGATTCATCAGTTTGTTTTCTCAGCCCATGCTGGGTCCAGTTAGATGACAGTTTGATGGGAGGTTGATGTGGTTTCCTCTCCCGTGTGTGACTGAGTGGCTGACAGCGCCGCTGCTCCTTGTGGCTGCAGCTGCCCGCGATCCTCCACATGATTCAACAGGCTGCAGTTTCCACCTACAGTTTGTGTACAGGGATGATGCTGCTTTTTATCACAGTGTGTTCCAGAAAGCGCAGTAATACACGGCAGCGTCAGTCAGCTTCAGCCTCGATATACTTAAACTGATGAATTTCTTCGAGGTCTGGAGATCCACAGAGAAACGATCTCCAGCAAAATCTGCTTTGTTTTCATAACCACCAGAATCCTTCCTCAATACATACTCGGGCTGTGTGTCTGGGTGTTGCCGGTATCAGAGCAAGCTATAGCTGCTCCATGCAGTATCATAGGCACAGTTTAAAGTCACCCCACCTCCTTCCGTCTCAACCTGCGAGGAAATCGGCTGAGAGACAGAATCGCCGTGACTCAGATCTGAAAAAGAATCAACACAGATAATATATCAAAATAGGCTCTTTATTTCACATCATGCTCAGGACACGATGGAAGGAATGAAAGATGTTAGTTCCAAAATGACCTGGTAGAAGAGCTCCCCACAGCAGCCAGATGCCGAGTGGCCGCATTGTGCGCTCTTGTGAAGAGGGGGTTGGACACTTGAAGACAGCCGACCTGATCCCCGCCCTCAACAATCTGCTGCCTTGTCTCCGGATGTCCTCACCTCACTTCCTTCTGTCGCCAATGCACCGGGAAGGTGGTTAGTGTCTGAGCCCGAGCTGATCTGTACTCACTGCCCTCACAGGGAATGCATCCAGACTAATGGTCCAGGTGTACGGATCAGACATGGGGCTACTGAATGTGACTCGAAGGACAGACTACTGAATGTTTTTTTTTGCCTGCCAATCAGTTTGTTTTCAGAATTCTATCGACCTTATTATTGGGATAGTCGTACCAGCGACTCCAGTAAGATCACCCTCACGGTTCAGTTTCCAATTTGTTCCCCTCAACGCCGCTGTCAGGATCCAAGCTCAATTATACTAGAAACATCGAATCAGAGAATCCCTACAGTGTAGAAGGAGGTCATTCGGTGCATGACATCTGCACCGACCCTCTGACAGAGAAATTCACTCAAGGAGGTAATGTGGGCCTTTTTGACCCGACCCATCGATCTGGTGTAGGGCGCCTGTGGTGTGACCTATGGAATAGCCGGATATTGCCGCAGGAACGTTTTTATTTGGCTATGGTGAGCCATCATTTCTTGCCTTTATCATTGAAGAGTCAAACACATTGCTGTGGATGCCCAGAAAGATGGCAGAGTTCCTTCCTTAAAGGCCATTCGTGATAATTCTTACTGGTTGTCATACTTTTAAATCCTAGATTTTTATTGAATTTAAATTTCACCAAGTACCGTGGGGGGATTCGATCCGCCACTGCCTCCCTGGTTAAAGAACGGGGGCATATTTGCAAATCAGGATGCTGCGTGATTTAAAGGCGAACTCCAGTTGAACAATCTTCACAGGGATCTGTTGCCCATGTCCTTCGAGCTGGTAGAGTTCGCAACTTTTGAAGGTATTCACAAAGGTGCCTTTGTGATTTGCTGCTGTGAATCTTGTAGATGGCTCACCGTGCTGCCAATACGCTCTGGCGGTGAAGTGGGGGAATGTTTAAGGTGATGGGTGACGCGCGAATCAAGGAGTCTATTTTATCTTGGATGGTGTCAAGCTACTTGAGTATTATTGAAATGGCGCTAATCCAGGCAAGTGGGAAGAATTCAGTCACACGCCTGGTGCATTCCTTGTAGATTTGGGGCAGGCTTTGGGGAGTTTGGAGACTAGTTCCTCGCTTCACATTTCTAACGGCGTATTCACACGATAGGTCCAGTAGATTTTTCTGCTCAGTGGCAACCTCCACAGTATTTATGATCGAGGACTCAGTACCAAGAGTCCATGGGGAAATGTGCTCTCGTTTGAGATGAACATTGCATGCTGCTTTTGTGGCACAGATTTTACCGGCCACTTATCATCCTGATGCCGAATGTGTCCAGGCCTTTCTGTATGTGAGTTTGAAATGCTTCAATAGTTCTGGGGTTTGTGGCAAGACGGATGATCCAATAGTGTCGACAAATCGCCGTCGTTAAATTAGTGTCTGGGTGCCCTGATACAGAGATAAATAGCAGGAGTTTGTTCAAATGTAACAACAGTCAAGCAATAGGACTATTTCCCCATCAGAGTAGCCGGTAACCCCATGCCGTGCGGTGGGATTGGGATTGACATATTTCTGTATAGCCATGTGGACAGTGAGAAGGTTAGGTACAAGGAAACACATGAACAGAGAGAAGAGAGACATATTGACTGAAGTCTTGTGGCACAGGTGAAGAATTCATAGTTAACGATTTCACCGAGCACATAGACCAGGGTGAGCGGCGTGTGGGTGTGGAGAAAACACGATGTTAGAACTGCAGACTCGCTCTTGCAGGAGTCGGCTACAGAGAAGCATTTTGAAGGAGGTCCCATCACCATTAATTACAGCTGTTCAAGCACGTGCAGCTCATATTCTTTGCAACTGTACCGTCTGGACAATATGTCAGACCTATGTCCGACTCCTATTTATCGACTACAGCTCAGCCTTCAACACCATCATTCCTCCGAAACTCATCTCCAAACTCCGTGGCCTTGGCCTTGGCTCCTCTCTCTGCGACTGGGTCCTGAACGTTCTAACCCACAGGCCACAATCAGTAAGGACAGGCAACAACACCTCCTCCAAGAGCCAGTGCAGACTCGATGCGCCGAATGGCCTCCTTCTGCACTGTAAATTCTATGAAAAGAACAAAATTCGCTGCAGGGGGCGAGCAGGGCCCCGGAGAGCTCCTCGCAGCTCTGGCTGCGGATACCGGCCCGGCACCTCCGCTCGGGAGTCCGCGCCTGCGCACGGCGGCGGCCTCCAGCGGCTCGTGCGTCATGGTGGACTCACCCCCCCCGGACCATCCACCGACCGCTAGGCGGTGAGAAGCACGCGGTCGGGAACTCGGCCAGTTTTCCTCGGAGAATCGCCGCGGGGGCCTCCGTCCATGGCCCCCGGCCCGCGCCGCCTAGTCCGCGCGCGAGAGACTCCCGAGCGATTCTCCGGGAACCGGAGCGGAACCCAGCCCATTTTGTGAGCAAAGGAAACTGGGAAATGGGAACCGGAAACCGGAACCGGAAACCAGGAAACGGGAACCGGAAACCGGAAGGTGTCGGTTTTTCCATTCAGAGAAAAACTAATCAAGGAGGAAAGATGTGAGTTCAGCCGAGTTTTTCTGACGCTTTGTAAACCTGAGCAATTATTTCCACCACAGGCTGATGAAGAAATGGGAAAATGACGGATTTCCAGCCGCAATTCTATTTCAGAACTATTTTGTGCAGGGTGTGTGGGAGTTGGAGAGGAAATGTTGCAAAGTGACGGGAAGGGAGTAAAAGAGGGAGGACAGCAATCCTGGGAATATTGCATTACATCATAAACCAATGACAATGTAATACAAAACAGTCAACCTCCTAAACTGCCCGACAACGACAGGTCAATGCGCCTGATTTAAGCGACCAGAGGTCTTGGGATTAGCAACTTGATTTTCTGCTTTGTTCAAAAGTTTTCAATTTCCCCACTACCACTGCTGGACTCTGGAGACTGGTCAGGTTCACGGTGATGCAACTTAATCATTTACATTCACATTTCGCTCTTATCCAAAATGGTGTTGCAGCGGTAAAACTCCTCGCTCAGGTATTCAAAGATCCGTGTTGGTGATATCAGGGCAGGAGGTTCAATTCTCACCCTGGCAGCGGGGGGGGGGGGGGGGGGGGGGAATTTACTGAATTCAATGCATTAATAAAAATATTATGGAATTGACAAGCCAGACTCGCCTCAATAATGATGATCATTGGTTGTCGTGGAAACCCGTCAGCTTCACTATTGTAATTAGGGGACGGAAATCTGGCACCTTGACCCGGTCTGGCTTACACTTGACACCCCGACCCAGCAATGCGGTTGTGTCTGAAATCGCAAAATAATAACCGGGGACGCCCAAATCGAATGAAACAATTTTTAAAACTCTGTACGTTCGGTTCTCCGGGGTGCATTCCTAAGTTTCAGGGTGCATTTAGTGCTTTTGCTGTCTTCTTAATGCTGTATTTAGAAAGACACGGTCCAGTGCAATATAAACAGACAAGAGGTCCAATATAATAGCACCAGAGACACGGTCCACTGCAACATACACAGAGGCATGATCTGTTGCAGTCATATCTCAGACTGAAGCTAATGCAATACAAGCATAGACATAATATCAGGTTCTCTGGCTCCACCTGATCCTCTGGTTCCACACATTATCAGCCATTTCCCCATCTCCTCTGCCAATTGCCAGGAGTCTTCAGCAAAGGCTTATTAACAAGGTTGATTTTATCGGATTGTGTTGCTGGGTTCCAGAGTTTATTTAAAAATCACCAAATTGCCAACTTCACAAAGGCGATCTTAAGAATCAGCGGCGTTTCCCAAAGCACATCGTCCTTCAGCATATCTCCTGAATTGTGGGATGTGTGTTCTCAAAATGAACAATGTCCAGATGCTTGGGGAGAAATAGCGAAGCCGGTTATCATTGTTACCCCAGACTCGAAATGTGCAGCCACTCCCCAATGAATAAAACTGCAGCGCACATCACGAGATACATTCTCAGCCGACAGACACACACACACAGACACACACACAGACACACACACAGACACACACACAGACACACACACAGACACACACACAGACACACACACAGACAGACACACAGACAGACACACAGACAGACACACAGACAGACACACACACAGACACACACACAGACACACACACAGACACACACACAGACAGACACACACACAGACACAGACACAGACACAGACACACACACACAGACACACACACACAGACACACACACAGACACACAGACACACACACACAGACAGACACACACACACAGACACACACACAGTCTCACTTTCAGCAATCTCCATCTACTGGACCCTTCATGCATTACATACACACACACAGTCTCACTTTCAGCAATCTCCCTCTGCTGGACTTTCTCTGCATCACACGCACACACACACACAACCAGTCTCACTTTTAGCAATCTCCATCTGCTGGACCCTTCATGCATTACACACACACACACAGTCTCACTTCAGCAATCTCCCTCTGCTGGACTTTCTCTGCATCACACGCACACACACACAGTCTCACTTTCATCAATCTCCATCTGCTGGATTCTCTCTGCATCACAGACAGACACACACATACACACACACACAATCGCATTGTCAGCAATCTCCCTCTGCTGAACTCTCTGTCTCTCTCTCTCTCACACACACAAGCATGACACTCTCTCACTTCCAACCTTGTCCCTCTTCTGGACTTTCCCCTGGACTTTCCACGGCCACACACACACGGCGCCCCACACACGGCGCCCCACACACGGCGCCCCACACACGGCGCCCCACACACGGCGCCCCACACACGGCGCCCCACACACGGCGCCCCACACACGGCGCCCCACACACGGCGCCCCACACACGGCGCCCCACACACGGCGCCCCACACACGGCGCCCCACACACGGCGCCCCACACACGGCGCCCCACACACCTCTCCACCAGAATTTATTGGTTGGGGGGGGGGGGGGAAACTTGCCAGAGGTCGAACTTCCGGTTCCCGCCGAAATCCAAAGGGCTGCTCCTGTAAAGGTAAGTGGTTTTAAACTCACTACTCACCTCCCAGAAGGCCCCTGCGCACCGCTGCTGCCGAAATCCGAAGTAGACACATAGACACACACACACTCACAGACAGACACACACAGACAGACAGACACACACAGACAGACACACACACACACACACAGACACACACACACACACAGACACAGACAGACAGACACAGACACACACACAGACACACACATACACAGTCTATCTTTCAGCATCTGTGAACTTACTGATTATAACCCCGACATTGCCGGCTAGATCATTAATGGAGACTACAAGTAACAAGAGACCCAGCAGCGATCCCTAAAGTACACCACTGGACCGGGAGTACAGTAACAAAAACACCATAGCCGTCTGCCTCCACTCTCTCAACCAATTTTGCATCCAAGACTTGCTCTGTCTGGACTGCTTCAGAGCGTTTGGAGTCTGAGATCACATTTACTACAGTGATCCATACAAATAAACTCCAACAGGCGGCGTTGGTACAGGCGCACCTGAGAACTGTGAACGGAAAAGAGAGATCAAGACAAGGAGTTTGTTATTAAGTGACAAAAAGTGAATTGCAATAACTCAGGTTGACCACCCGTCCGTGCTGGGTGGTAGAGAATTGGACACAGTTCTGTGTTGACACATGGACAGTGGGAAGGTTGGTTGAACACAGTTTAAGGAGATTATGTGGATGCCGAGTGACAGAGAAGGGAAAATGCCTGTGGCATGGATACAGATTGCAGGTTGTCCTGAGTCGGATGGGGAAATGGGAGTGGTTGAACATAAATGGGAAGATGGGGGAAAGAAGCTGAATAATTGAGCAACATAAATTGGAAAAGAAACTGGACAAAATAGAGAGGCAAAAGAGAGAATCAAACTAGTTTAATCTTTAAAAAAGAATGAAAATCGATGATACTCATGATTAAATGAATGGGATGTTACATCAATGTCACTGTGCAGGGGAGTACTGATTTCCTCAGTGCACCAGCTCAGCCACTGGCTGCATTCAACGCTCAGGGAGCAGCCCTTAGAATCAAGCGGCAGTGGCAGAAGCCTCACACGGGAGCAGAGAGGAATCATTCAGGAGGCTGCCACATGGCAGAATCTTGTCGCCCCCCCCCCCCCCCCCCCCCCCCCACAAACACACACACGCCACCGTCACCATCTGGGACACTGGCTGTACCCCTGTGTCTTTTCTACCCCTCGACAATGGGCTGTGAGAGACACAGAGCGCGCACTAGTGGATATGCTTCTCTAAACTGGGCAGAAACATCTTTGACTGAGAGTTTGCTGCTGGACCAGGGGGGACGTGGAGCTCACCACGACCAATCTCACACCGCAGCAGGTTACAGAGTGCGGGGGTTAGAAAAGGCCTATTCAATTATGTTTGTCTGCTTTGACTGCCGGTCGGATTGGATTCATCAGTTTGTTTTCTCAGCCCATGCTGGGTCCAGTTAGATGACAGTTTGATGGGAGGTTGATGTGGTTTCCTCTCCCGTGTGTGACTGAGTGGCTGACAGCACCGCTGCTCCTTGTGGCTGCAGCAGCCGGCGATCCTCCACATGATTCAACAGGCTGCAGTTTCCACCTACAGTTTGTGTACAGGGATGATGCTGCTTTTTATCACTGTGTGTTCCAGAAGGCGCAGTAATACACGGCAGCGTCAGTCAGCCTCAGCCTCGATATACTTAAACTGATGAATTTCTTCGAGGTCTGGAGATCCACAGAGAAACGATCTCCAGCAAAATCTGCTTTGTTTTCATAACCACCAGATTCCTTCCTCAATACATACTCGGGCTGTGTGTCTGGGTGTTGCCGGTACCAGAGCAAGCTATAGCTGCTCCATGCAGTATCATAGGCACAGTTTAAAGTCACCCCACCTCCTTCCGTCTCAACCTGCGAGGAAATCGGCTGAGAGACAGAATCGCCGTGACTCAGATCTGAAAAAGAATCAACACAGATAATATATCAAAATAGGCTCTTTATTTCACATCATGCTCAGGACACGATGGAAGGAATGAAAGATGTTAGTTCCAAAATGACCTGGTAGAAGAGCTCCCCACAGCAGCCAGATGCCGAGTGGCCGCATCGTGCGCTCTGTGAAGAGGGGGTTGGACACTTGAAGGCAGCCGACCTGATCCCCGCCCTCAACAATCTGCTGCCTTGTCTCCGGATGTCCTCACCTCACTTCCTTCTGTCGCCAATGCACCGGGAAGGTGGTTAGTGTCTGAGCCCGAGCTGATCGGTACTCACTGCCCTCACAGGGAATGCATCCAGACTAATGGTCCAGATGTACGGATCAGACATGGGGCTACTGAATGTGACTCGAAGGACAGACTACTGAATGTTTTTTTTGCCTGCCAATCAGTTTGTTTTCAGAATTCTATCGACCTTATTATTGGGATAGTCGTACCAGCGACTCCAGTAAGATCACCCTCACGGTTCAGTTTCCAATTTGTTCCCCTCAACGCCGCTGTCAGGATCCAAGCTCAATTATACTAGAAACATCGAATCAGAGAATCCCTACAGTGTAGAAGGAGGTCATTCGGTGCATGACATCTGCACCGACCCTCTGACAGAGAAATTCACTCAAGGAGGTAATGTGGGCCTTTTTGACCCGACCCATCGATCTGGTGTCGGGCGCCTGTGGTGTGACCTATGGAATAGCCGGATATTGCCGCAGGAACGTTTTTATTTGGCTATGGTGAGCCATCATTTCTTGCCTTTATCATTGAAGAGCCAAACACATTGCTGTGGGTGCCCAGGTAAGGATGGTAGATTTCCTTCCTTAAAGGCCATTCGTGATAATTCTTACTGGTTGTCATACTTTTAAATCCTAGATTTTTATTGAATTTAAATTTTACCAAGTACCGTGGGGGGATTCGATCCGCCACTGCCTCCCTGGTTAAAGAACGGGGGCATATTTGCAAATCAGGATGCTGCGTGATTTAAAGGCGAACTCCAGTTGAACAATCTTCACAGGGATCTGTTGCCCATGTCCTTCGAGCTGGTAGAGTTCGCAACTTTTGAAGGTATTCACAAAGGTGCCTTTGTGATTTGCTGCATTGAATCTTGTAGATGGCTCACCGTGCTGCCAATGCGCTCTGGCGGTGAAGTGGGGGAATGTTTAAGGTGATGGGTGACACGCGAATCAAGGAGTCGATTTTATCTTGGATGGTGTGAGGCTACTTGAGTATTATTGAAATGGCGCTAATCCAGGCAAGTGGGAAGAATTCAATCACACGCCTGGTGCATTCCTTGTAGATTTGGGGCAGGCTTTGGGGAGTTTGGAGACTAGTTCCTTGCTTCACATTTCTAACGGCGTATTTACATGATAGGTCCAGTAGATTTTTCTGCTCAGTGGCAACCTCCACAGTATTTATGATCGAGGACTCAGTACCAAGAGTCCATGGGGAAATGTGCTCTCGTTTGAGATGAACATTGCATGCTGCTTTTGTGGCACAGGTTTTACCGGCCACTTATCATCCTGATGCCGAATGTGTCCAGGCCTTTCTGTATGTGAGTTTGAAATGCTTCAATAGTTCTGGGGTTTGTGGCAAGACGGATGATCCAATAGTGTCGACAAATCGCCGTCGTTAAATTAGTGTCTGGGTGCCCTGATACAGAGATAAATAGCAGGAGTTTGTTCAAATGTAACAACAGTCAAGCAATAGGACTATTTCCCCATCAGAGGAGCCGGTAACCCCATGCCGTGCGGTGGGATTGGGATTGACATATTTCTGTATAGCCATGTGGACAGTGAGAAGGTTAGGTACAAGGAAACACATGAACAGAGAGAAGAGAGACGTATTGACTGAAGTCTTGTGGCACAGGTGAAGAATTCATATTTAACGATTTCACCGAGCACATAGACCAGGGTGAGCGGCATGTGGGTGTGGAGAAAACACGATGTTAGAACTGCAGACTCGCTCTCGCAGGAGTCGGCTACAGAGAAGCATTTTGAAGGAGGTCCCATCACCATTAATTACAGCTGTTCAAGCACGTGCAGCTCATATTCCTTGCAACTGTACCGTCTGGACAATATGTCAGACCCATGTCCGACTCCTATTTATCGACTCCAGCTCAGCCTTCAACACCATCATTCCGACGAAACTCATCTCCAAACTCCGTGGCCTTGGCCTTGGCTCCTCCCTCCGCGACTGGGTCCTGAACGTTCTAACCCACAGGCCACAATCAGTAAGGACAGGCAACAACACCTCCTCCAAGAGCCGGTGCAGACTTGATGGGCCGAATGGCCTCCTTCTGCACTGTAAATTCTATGAATAAAACAAAATTCGCTGCAGGGGGTGAGCAGGGCCCCGGAGAGCTCCTCGCAGCTCTGGCTGCGGATACCGGCCCGGCACCTCCGGTCGGGAGTCCGCGCCTGCGCATGGCGGCGGCCTCCAGCGGCTCGTGCGTCATGGTGGACTCACCCCCCCCGGACCATCCACCGACCGCTAGGCGGTGAGAAGCACGCGGTCGGGAACTCGGCCAGTTTTCCTCGGAGAATCGCCGCGGGGGCCTCCGTCCATGGCCCCCGGCCCGCGCCGCCTAGTCCGCGCGCGCGAGACTCCCGAGCGATTCTCCGGGAACCGGAGCGGAACCCAGCCCATTTTGTGAGCAAAGGAAACTGGAAACCGGAACCGGAAACCGGGAACCGGAAACCGGGAAATGGGCACCGGAAACCGGAAAATGGAACCGGAAACCGGAAGG